>NC_137280.1:93110000-94360000 GCF_054371585.1 Giraffa tippelskirchi | reverse complement strand
CCCCACTGCCCTGCTCAGATCCTTATACTCACTCGGGTCATGAGGAGCAGGCGGCTGCCACTGAGGGTAGGTGTTGCCCCAGCCCTGGGGTGGGTACTGGTGAGGAGGGGGGCCTCCAGCACTGAGGGTGAAAACGAGGGACACATGAGCCAGGTTACCCCAGGGTCCCTGCAGAGGACGGCCATAGCCTGGAAGGGGGCCCAGAGCACCCCTTGTGTAGAACTGCAGACTCCTGGCCCAGGGAAAAGCATTAGACAACTGATGCAAGGGACATAGGCCATGTGGACTCAAGGATGTGACAATCCTCGAGTATACCACACAGGATTCATAGGATCTACACGTGGAGGGCAGACCAGGAGGTGGCCAGGGTTGTGTCTGGCACCTCTGCAAGGTGGAATGGCCTTCTCGGTGGTGAGGAACATGGACACAGGGCCTGCCGGCCTCCCTGCCAACACTGTGACCCCCACACCCCAGGAGTCCGCAGGAATACTCACTGAGGGGGAGCCCCAGGTGGGCCCTGATTAAAGGGCCCGGGGTTGAAGGGCCCCATGGGGCCGGCAGGGCCTGGTCCTCCCGGGCCTGGTCCGACTGGGCAGAGGGGACCCTGGAGAAAGAAGTGGACAAGATCAGTGGAACAGGAGGAGGAGCTGGGCCCAGGTGCCCAGAACCCCTCCTGAGCTGAGCCCACCTCGATTTTCTCCTCAATGAGCTGCTTGGCATGGTCGATCTGCTGGGGCGAGCCCCGGATGATGAACAGCTTGAAGTTGGGGTCTCCGTTGGGTGGCAGCTGCCGAGATATTTCTACAAAGGCGCCTGTCTGCTGGTTTATGGCTTTCACGTTCTCGCCACCTGCAGGAGCCATGGGCAGTGAGTGGAGGGCAGGAGGAAAGCGGGGGGAGGGGTGGGGCCCGTGGAGGAGCCACTCACCTCGGCCGATGACCAGCCCGCACTTGTGGGTGGGGATGGAGAAGGTCATCTCCCCGCCTGGAGGGCCCCAGTTGCCTTGTCCCCTGCCTCGACCTCGGCCTCCTGGGGGCATGCCAGGACCCCCTGGAGGGCCTGGGGGACCACTCTGCAGGACAGGGAAGAGATGGGACGGTTGATGCAGGCAGCTAGCCGGCCCTCCCCACTCGAGCCCTCCCACTCAGCACACCTGACACCACCCACCCTGAGGCTCTGGAGGAGGTCGTTGATAATCCGCGCGGCGTGCTCACACCGGTCTGGGGGTCCCATGATGTGCGCTATCTTCTCAGGACCCGTCCCATCGTCTGAGGCAGCAAGGAGAGCAAAAAAACAGTTACAAGAGACATACAACTCCGAACCCTCAACACCGCCTCTTCACGGCGGTCACTGGCCCGAGCTATGTCTGGAATATGTCAAAGTGCCACTGGACGCCTTTCTCATGTTCAGGAGCAGATGAGGATCCCTCCTGCACTTGGCAGAACCAAGAACTAACAAAAAATCTCTCAAAACGCACGGGGGAGTCCCTCCTCCCCAAAAACGACTGGGGCTGGGCAGAAGCCCATGGCTGGGGCCTCGAGCTAATCTCACCCAGGGGCCCAGGTGGCCTGTCAGGAGAACCCTTGAGAGGGGAGAGGGAGAGGACAGCTTGATAGGAGAGGAAAACACTCCTCTTCAACTTGGGAAGCCTGCCTATCATTCACTTTCTTACGGGGCTGCCCCAGAGCGGGGACAAGGCATGTCCTGCTGGTCTAGGGAGTAACGAGGCACTGCAGACACTAACCCCAGTGCCAAACTGCCCGCCTTGGAACCCAAGAGTTGAGTCTCAGCAGATCCTAGCTGGCCCCTGACCTTGTTTAAACTGTATCCGAACACCAGCGTCATTCTGGATCTTCTTGATCATCTCCCCACTCCGGCCGATGACCACACCCACAGAATGCCTGGGCACTGGCACCTGAGGGTGGGCGGGACGAAGGAGGATCAGCTGGGCTTTGTCACTGTCTGCAGTCCCCTTGCTGTCCACAAGCCAGCCGCCACCCCTGCCACTCCATCCACCCACAAGGACCGCACTCACATCGATGCCCCCGCCGATCCGGGACCCATACTCGTTCCGGTCTCCAAAGCCGCCCTGGTCACGCTCCCGCAGGATGTCCATCACCATCTCGCAGGCTTGCTGTGAACAGACAAAGTGTGGTGCTCACACGAACACTGCTGCCCCACTGCACGCCCTAGGGTCACAGGCCAGAGCTAAGGACCAACGCAAGGCTGCCCAGATCTTTATACACTGCCCTAAGAGGCGGACATGGTGAGCACCCCGGCTTTCTGGACTGAGGCCAGTTGAGGCCACCTGCTCATGTACAGACGGCTATGAAGGAGCTCAACAGAGAATGAGTCCAGGGCTGACCTCAGAGCCGTGCTCTAGAAAATCTCTCCACTTGCGTCCAAATCTCCAGCCTACCCACTGTCCTCTCTGCTCCCCAGAACCACCCTCTCAGCCCTGGGGCGCCCACCTGCACTTTGTAAGGGTCTCCGATGATCCGCAGCGGTTTGTCCACGTTCGTGTTCTGGGAGCCATCCTGGATTAAAATCATCTTCACTCCAGCCCGTTCCTGTACAACCAGGGTGGCATCAGTGCTGAGCCCTCCAAGGACTTCCTGGGGCATGGGGGTGGGGGTCACGCCTGGTCCAAAAGGACAAGGGGCTCTGGCTCGGTGGTGGGGGGCAGTGGCGTGCACAGGCACAGCCGCGGGAAGGAGGCTGTCCTGGGATGGGAGGAGCCTGGACCCTCACCTGCAGCTGCTTGATGGTCTCCCCGCCTTTGCCAATGACCAGGCCGGCCTTGCCCGCGGGGATCATGATCTCCTGCACCGTGCCGTTCTGGCCCCCGTTGGCGTTGTCGTGGAACTGGCCCGGGGGACCCCCACGGCCCCGGGAGACAATGTCGTCCAGCATCATCTTTGCTTTCCTGGAAAGGGGAAGAATAGGTGCTCTCTGAATGCTTGCCTGGAGGCTCAGCTCCGCTCCCAGGAAAGGGAGTTCCAACCTGCAGGCCTGACAGAGGGCCCATCCCCAGGGCTGGGGCTATTCTGACCCAGGTTTCCCAGATTTCAGGAGACTCACTGTGTCAGGCAGCCCCCCAGTGCAGGCAGGGCATGAAGAACATGGTGTGGGAGTCACCCTCAACTTCAAAGGGATCCAGAGGGCTTTGCCCACCTGCTTTGTCATGACAACAGGCCCAGCCAGAAACTTACTGCACAGACTCCGGGGCTCCTGTCAAGGACACACTGCGTTCAGGTAGGCCACCGCTGTCTGGAGAAGGGAGGAGAGAGGGTCAGTGTTTTCTTGAGTCAACGCCTTGGGCAGACGACCAGGAGGACCTTCCAAAGAGATGAGACTTCCAGGAACAATCGACAGCTACTTCTGCCACTGTACGGCACCCTGACAAATCAGTTTACCTCCCCAAACACTTGGGAGTGTACTCCATGCACAGCCAAGATCAAGAAGCTTAAGTCCAGCAAAGGAGGCAGAACTTTTAGTGAAAACATAGTATGGAAGGAGCAGCAGATTCCAGAAGGTCCCAAACTGGGCCCCTTCCATCACCACCCATGCGAGCACCTTCCAGTCAATGAACTGCATGTCAGGCAGGGCAAGCACTCAGAAACCCCTGCAAATCAGGTACCTGCCAAGGCACAGGCAGGATTGGATTTTAACCCAGACCTGACCTCAAGGCTGTCCTTCCTAAGGAGCTCCCCTGCCTCACACTTTCCCACAAAGTGTTGTAGCTCCAACACAGTCAGAGTGGGATCTGGGGTGCGGCTCCCTGTACTGGATTCTAGCCCTCCCCGCTCATGGAAAACAGAGGGAGACGAGAGCTGCAGCTAAAACTGGAGGTGCTGTGCTGAGGCAGCACACAGAAAATGCTCAGTAACACCTGCCTGCTTCACCTCCATCCAATCGCATGGCTGTCAGGGGATCACGAGAGAAAGTGCCAAGAGCCCCAGCATAGGCACCCATCCCCATCCAGCTCTAGTGCCCCTACCTGGAGAGATTTGGACTTTGCAGCCTGAGTCCTGCTGGATTTTGTTAATCTGTTCACCTCCTCTGCCGATGACTGGGTGGAGAAAAAGAAGAGTAGAGATGGATGGGGGGAGGCTGGCGCAGAGAGCCCCCCTGCCCAGAGGATGGATGAGAGAGTAAGCACAAAGCAACTCCTTCAAAATAAAAGAAAAAAATAACAAAAACGAAAAACAAACAAAAATCGCACAACACACCAGGCTCCTTCAGTGCTCCTGTGGCCTCTATGCTTCTGCAGAGCCCCTTCTGGTGCCCCTCACCAAATCTCTGAGCTGGGCTGGGGGGCTGTCCAGGCAATCATT
Organism: Giraffa tippelskirchi; assembly: GCF_054371585.1. Taxonomy (NCBI): domain Eukaryota; kingdom Metazoa; phylum Chordata; class Mammalia; order Artiodactyla; family Giraffidae; genus Giraffa; species Giraffa tippelskirchi. The sequence goes on along the minus strand of NC_137280.1, from coordinate 94,355,663 downwards.
GCCCATTCCACTCACCCTTTCCCGCACCTGCCCCAGAGCCTGGGCCTGGGTCAGAGGGGCAGGGGGAGGAGGAGGAGGCATCAATAGGAAAAAAAAACATGAACAGACTCATCTTTGGGATTCCCAACCACAAAAGAAACTATATATAAATATGTATCTCCACCATATGTAATGAGAGAAAAAAAAATAACTGGCTCTTTCAGACCACAGGTCTACGGGTTGGCAGGTGCTCTCCTGGGAGACTGCCCTGGCGGGATAGGGGGCAGGGGTTAATGGCCACCCCTGGACCACAGTGGCCCACACTTACTTAGTCCCACCATGCCGTCTGGGACCCGATACTCTTCTGTCATTGAAGTCCTACAAAGAGAAACAATGCGACTCAGCCTCAAGTCAGGAAGCAGCAGAGGGGACGGAAGAGCCAGAGGGCCTCCTGGAAAAAAGACCCTCAAAACCAGAAGTCCTGCCTCCTGCGACATGTGGAACAAGCCACCACAGGCCTAAGCAGAGTCTGACAAGGGCACAGGGCCTCCCTCACCCCACAGCAGACCACCCAACCTCTCGGGGCCTCCGTTTCCCACTCTGGACCACTAGAGGCTTAGCCTGGGGTGGCGTGACCTGCTGGACCCGTGCTGCCTACCAACTCAGGGCAAGAGTGAGAACCTGGGACACTTTCACAGTAATCTGACCGCATCATCCAATATCTACAGATTTTAACTTAAAAAGTCGGTTTTGTATCTTTTTCACTTCATTCTTCCAGTGAGTTTGTTTTTACTGCATTTCACAGAAAGAACGCTCTAGGGTAAAGAGGTAGGATAGGAACACACCCCCACCCCACCTCTCAGGGAACAAGAATCTGCAGAAGCAAGTGAGTGGTCAAGGCCAGTCCACGGCCTTTTCCAGGAGGAAGAACGGCAGGGCTTCTGAGTATCCCCATCCAACAAAGGAAGCAAAGGTGCGCAGAGAACCCCCTTCCCCATTACAGCCAACAACCACAGCCCTGGGCTCCCTATGGCCCCACAGACAGTGAGTAGAAAGGACAAACGAAGCTCCTTCTGCCTTTCAGTCTTCTCCTTGGTTAACCAGAAAGTAAGACAAAGCCCTGTATGATGCGGCACCCAGACAGAGCCCCCCCTACAGTCAGCAAGAAAGGCCAGAGACAACGAGGAAACGACTTGCTCTCCAAACCACCACTTACCTGGGGGGAGGATGAATGGGTCCGAGTTGAGAACTCATGGCTGCAAAGAGAAAACCCAAAGAACAGATTGGCCCAGCTCCTCTCTGGGACCCCAAACACCATGCCCTGGGCACTCCTGCCATGCAAGGGGGCACAAGCTACATCCCAGTGCCTCTGAGCCTCCCTGAGTGAGCGCAACGTGGCTGTCTCACAACAGCCATGCTCAGAGGTGGCTGCCTCATGATCCAGGCTCTGGGTTCTCATGGGCCCTGGAGGGACACCAAGAGCCTCCATAAAGGAGAGGTGCTGAATGCTCAGTACTTCCAGCTCCCCACTGCTAAAACCTCTTAAGATCCTGAAGCGGCCTCTGTCGGTGTCACCCAGTGGACTTACAGTCTCCCTGGGAAGCCAGTTTCTTGCTCTCTGGTTGGTCTGTGAAAAGAAAAGAAAATGTTAGATGCACTGCCCACCCACCCACAGCTGCCTCAAATCTGATGCTGGTGCCACATGTCCTAGCAAACAAGCCTCCTGCCCCTCAACCCTCAACATCAGATCAAGACAGGAGAATAAGAGACCAACCCCCAAAGGGGTGGGGGCAGTCTTCACTAATCTCACCACCAGCACTCAGGGATAAAGAGCCCTTTATAACAGGGGGAAAATGATGGTGACCCCAGTCCTTCCAGCTTAGGCCCAAATCTGCCTTGGGGAAGCCAGGCTGATCAGTGAGTTGACAGTTTAGGCTGCGTGCCTCTGGGTCAGCCACACTGCACTGACATGGGACCTTAAGAGAACCCTAGCTTAGCAGAAGAGGAGGAACAATCTTGAAAACTTACAACCTGGACCTGGTCACAATCAATCTGCCCTCCTCTCAGCCACCTGATACTTCAGGACGGCAGCCCGGACAAAAAGAACAAAGCTGGGATGGTTGAGGCTTTAAAACAGCAAATGGCAGCGGTCTCCCCCTACTTTGAACCACATTCCAACAAAGGCACTTCACTCTCTGCCCTCAGCCCTTCCAGCAAGGCAGGTAGTTACCTCCATCTTCTAACTGCCTCTTTTGGCCCCCAAAACCAAAATCAGGAGTGCTGTTATTCACTGTGGTAGCTGCGTCGCCTCCAATCTTGGCTGCAATCTAGAAGTGAAGTTGTGAGCAGAGGAGAATTACCACCCAAAGCCAGCCTCCATGCTGCTCAGGTCAACCTTTCACCTCTTTGGTTCCTGAATACCCAACAGGTCTTGCTGTCTAGCCTGGGAGTGGCATTCCCTGGATTTAGGGACGAGCCTATTGGTTAAGGATTCCCTGGTGGCTCAGCTGGTAAAAAATCCACCTGCAATGTGGGAAAACCTGGGTTCAATCCTGGGGTTGGGAAGATCCCCCTAGAGAAGAGAATGGCTACCCACTCCAGTATTCTGGCCTGGAGAATTCCATGGACCGTACAGTCCATGGGGTTGCAAAGAGTTGGACACGACTGGGTGACTTTCACTGTTGGTTAAGACATTTCTAGGAGTTTTCACCTAAGGCTTCAGAGTTCCAGAGTTATTCAGGAATTTCAAAGAAGCTCCCTTCCTCTATCAAATTTGTGCCTAAACTGTTCATGGCCAGAGAATAACCCACACTGACTTGTTCTAGGGATGAAAGGAGCAAAAGTTTAGGTGCCCTCCACCAGGGAGAAATTCCAGACACTTCCTTGCCCAAGCACCTGGGCCTATGGGATGCTGAAGAGCACACCCTCAAAATCTTTCCTTTGTTGAACAAATCTTAGGGAAGTTTGCTTCAAGGCATCTAAAACCCTCATCTTGACCAAAACAAAAGTCCCTTTTCGGAACACGTGTTACATTTTGGACACACAAACAACACAGAATAAACCCCAACCCAATCAATTTAAAACCAGAGTATGCTGGTAGGATTACTACAAGTTTTCCAAAGAAACACAAACCATGAGCTGAGGATCTATATTTTAACCTCTCTAAAACTTAAAAAAAAAAAACAACAACAAAACTTGGAGCCTAAACTCTTGGTATGCCCAGATGGGGGTCTTATCCCAACACAACAGAGAGCACCACCTCCCCTTGTTTCAGCTGCTTCTCAGTTAAGTCAGAGAAGGTGGAGGAGTGAGGGGGCAATCCTATCAACTGCACCTAAGAACTCTATCACATGCCTAGGGTGAAAGCCACAGACCACACTGGGAGGGGAACAGGGCGTTCCCCTAATGGGACCTCCCTGTGCTGAAGGCTTTGGGGGCAATTCTGACTGAGAAAGCACTCAATGGCCTGAGCCGGGTCAGTTTCCTTTCGAAAGGGCGGCAAAGTCCTCGCTTTCTATGGGCCTCTTCCTCTCAGGCCGTGGGGCAGCCGGGGAGGTCACACATCAGCATGTGAACCCTCCATGTAGTCATCAAGCCCCAGCAGACAGCAGTGGGACCCTTCCCTTCTTTCCCCAAAAGAGAAATATGGTGCTTGCTAGTGACCTGAAGCATCAGAGTCAGTCCCTAGGCCTACCCTCCCCATTTCAATGAAATGCTTGGCCATTGCCTGGCAGCTACAGGGTCCCCTTTCTACTTTCCATGTTCAAGAGGAAGGACTCTTCTAACCCCCTAAAGTCCCTCCTTCCTGGGGATCAGGGAAAGGGACCAAGTTGGGAGCAAAGAGAGCTCTTTGCCCTGATCGGGAGGTGAGAGCACAGAAAGACCTTCCTGGGAAGGCGGAACCCCTGCTTCTAGGAGTAGAGAGTGTCCTAAAGGGTGGGAACCCCAAAGTGAGTCCCCGCGCTACAGGGGACCCTGCACACCCTGGGGCCGCTTTTGGGTGACCCCTCCCAGACGACCCTTCCCCCCTGTAGGGGGTCACCCCCGGGGGGAGTGCCCCACTCCAGGCTTCTGGGGAGGCCCAGGCCCCCGCCTACCGCCCCACGTGACCCCGTGGCGGCCACGGCCCCCCCCTCGCGACCCCGCGCGCGCGCACGTGACCCCGCCCCCTCCCCCGCCCGCCCGCGCGCCCCTCGGGCCCGCGGCCTCCTCACCTGGCGGGCCCGCTGCACGGCGTCTGCGAAGGCGTCCTTGCGGATTCCCGGGCCGCCCCCGCCGGGTGGCTGCGAGGGGCCACCAGCCGACCCTCCGCCCGGGCCGCCACCGCCGGGGCCGCCGCCGCCCCGGTCCCCCGCGCCCGGCGGGCCCGGTGGTGGGCCTCCCCCGGCGCCCCCGGCTCCTCCGGACCCCCCACCCCCGCCGGCGGGTGGCGGCGGCCCGGGCGGGGGTCCTCCCGTGCTGTAGTCCGACATGGCGCGGCGGGGCCGGGCCTGACGCGGAGGCTGAAGCTGAGGAGGAGGCGGCGGCAGCGGCGGCTCAACGCGGGAACAAGGCCTCGCTCCACACGGCCGCGGAGCACTCTGGGAAGCCAGCGGCTGGGAAGACGATGCAGGGGGGGTGGGGGGCGGAGAGGGACGCCCCCTCCGGACGCCGGCTTGACGGACGGCGCCGCCGGGCCAATGGGAGGTGGTCGCCCCTCCCGGGACACCAATCACAGGATCTGGAGGCGAACGGCCAATCGGAGTGCCGCGAGAGGCAGTGGGCGGGAAGTACCGCGAGATCGACAGCTCTGTGAGGCAATGGGCTGCGGGCTGACGGCTTTGGGCGGGCAAATTGAGGCGACCGGAGGAGGCCGAAGGCCCAATGAAGCGGGAGTTCCAGAATCGCGGGGCGGCTTCTGAACCGGATTGACGGCTCCGAAGAGTCAAGCGAACAGGAAGGAGGAGTCTGGCGAAAGACTTCTTTGAACGGGCTGGGTGGGCGTCCAGTGAGATCGTCGTGTACGCAAGCCAATGGGTACACACGGAAGGCGGTCTTTACAGAGATTGGCAATTAATTTAAGCCAATCTGTGGCGAGGTCGGTGTGATGCGCTTGCGTTTGGACCGAGTTACTTTAGCGTTTAGCAGAATCCTTTTCTAGTCCCGTCTTCTAAGCCAATGGCTGAGTGGCGGGGGCGGGTGTAGGTGACTGACCTCACCCGAGGCAAATGACAATGAAGGAAATGGAGGTGCCCCGTTTTGGTGGGAGGTAGTGGAAGCGCCGCTGCATTGGGGCGGAGCCAGCCACCAGACGCCGGGAGGGGATTAGCCGGAACCGGATTGAATGGCAGCCGACGTGGGCATTGGCCACCGGCTGCAGGAATTCAGGCATGACGTCTGGGTTAGAGTCCCCGGAGGCCGGCCGGGTAAGCCAGGCACGTGGCCTGCTTGAGGCCTTGGAGACCGGTGCTTCCGGGAGTAGGGTGGCCCCAAAGCAAGAGGAAACTCAGGGATCCTCTCATACCCTCTGCTTTTTCCATCCAGGGATCTAGAGTCCTTACTTCTCTTTCAGAACTCATGGAACCAGCTCTCCTACTAACTCAAGGGTCTAGATTTCCTCCCAGGACCGAGGGATCCTAGACTCTTAATTCGACACCCTACACCAGCTTCACATAAGGTCCTTGGATCCGAGCTCCAAGCTCTGATCTAGGCTCACAGTTTATCTTCTGGACCCAGGCATCTGGCTTCCAATTCCTGTTCAAGACTAAGAGGCCCAAGGTACTCCCCCCCCGCCCCCCCCGCCCCCCACAGGACCCAGGTATCCAGATCCCCAGCTGCCCTCCTGAACTCAGGTATTCCAAACATGGCCAGCAGAAACCATCTGTTTATTCCTCATTGTCTCCACGTTCACCCTTTTGCTCTGGAACCAGGACAAGTCACAGCAAGCCAAACTGGAGGCCAGACTAATCCCAGGCTGCACCCATGGGAGTAGGCACCAGGAATCTTCTGACCCAGGCAACCAGCCTGCTTCTCCTGACAAATCTGCCCTCGGTCCCGAGCCTGGAAGGCCTTTTGGGGCCAGGGGACACTGGATCTTCCCATCTATTTCTGCCCAGGGTATGTCGCCTAGTTCATTGCTTATACTCCCAGGGTCTTCTTCATGGCTTCATACACCACGTAGCTGATGCCGCCTGCAGGCAACACCTTCAGTAATGTGGGAGTCATGCCTCGGTACAGCCCTGGCCAGCCCTGCTGGGCCAGGATCCTCCGGAAGACTCCACACATGGTGGGGTTTGAACCCTCCACAGTGTCTGTGGGGACAGAGGCAAGCTCAGGGCCTGGGCCAGAGATGACTTGGCATCAAGGGGCAGGGGTGGGGAGTGGGGAGCTGGAATGTTGGGAGGTGGGGACTGAAGCCAGGAGCAGAGGGTCTGGGGTGTTGGCTGAAAAGAAGCTTGGAAGCCTTTTAGAGGAAGTTGGTCAGTTTACGGAGAGTGAGGAATTTTCAGGATTTGTTTTAGGGAACGTCTTAGAAAACATTGCAACTTGAATATTCATTGGAAGGACTGATGGTAAAGCTGAAGCTCCGGTACTTTGACCAACTCGTTGGAAAAGACCCTGATGCTAGGAAAGATGAGGGCGGGAGGAGAAGGAGGCAACAGAGGCTGAGATGGTTGGATGGCATCGCCGACTTAATAGACACGAGTTTGAGCAAACTCCAGGAGATAGTGAAGGACAGGGAAGCCTGGCAGACTGCAGTCCATGGGGTCACAAAGAGTCAGACACAACTTAGTGACTAAACAACAACAAAGATCTGCTAGAGCTTTGCAGTGTGCTAAGGGGTAGTTTGGGGACATTTTCAAGATCAAGGTGGTAAGCTAAGAACCTGTTTGGGTATTTGAGGGTTTGTTTAGGGGTTTGAGAGCCCATTTGCGGGAGGCACATTTGGGGAGTTCCCAGGATATTGGGGGAGGTGGTTATGAATTTGGGAATGTCTAAGTGTCAGTTTTTGCAAATTTAGGAACCATTTGCCTTTTGGAGCCAGATGAGGCCTGAGTCTGATTTGGACAAGTTGGGGGGGTCATTTGGGGACTATATGTCTTGATGTCAGTATGGGGGCCTGAGTCACATTCAAGGAGGTTTGTGGGAGTCCTCTGGGAGCTGGGTGTTCATTTTAGTGATATGTAGGGTTAATTGAAGGGACTGGGATCAGGTTTGGGGGTGAGTGTAAGTTTGGGTGGGTTCGGGGGTCAGCAGAGATGACCAGCATCAGATATGGAGAGTCTGGGAGTCAGTTTGTGTGTGTTGGGGGGGTGATGAGAAAGTTCACAGAGTAGAGGCAAGGGGTGGTGGTATGCGAGGTTGCCAAAAGGGCCTGGCTGACCTTGGGCTTGCATCCTGGTGCGCACCAAAGTCAGCGGGTAACTGGCCATCTGTCCACAGGTGGTGGACAGTGTCACAGACGACAGACTGACCAGGCCACTAGGGTCCTTCATGTCCCTGCCTGACTTCAGCCAGAGACACTTGAGCATCTAGGAGAGAAGAAGACCAGGAGGAAGCTCTCCATGGGCCTGGGTTCATGCCGTCCCTGCCACCCCTCTGCAGGACCCGCACCTCATAGACGGCCAGGTCGGTGCAGGCATACGGGATGATGCCGAGCATGTTGGGGAGGTACCCGCGGTAAAGGGCGCGGGTGCCCTCCTGCTCCAGGATCTGCCTGGCGCAGTCCAGCAGCCCCTTGTACTGGCCGGTCCGGCGCAGGGTCAGCCGCGTCTTCAGCACCTGGGGAGGATGAGGAGTAAGGCGGCTTATTTGAGCTAATCGCCTCAATGACACCCCCCCCCAACACAGGAGGCAACTGCTCAAGAATGCACACAGCTGGGTTTCAAACCCAGCTGCCTCGGCCTGTAAGTGCTCTCAACCCAAGGGGTGAGGGAGGGACTTCCTCGGCAGTTCAGTGATTAAGACTCCATGCTTCCGCTGCAGGGGGCACAGGTTTGATTCCTGGTTGGGGAACTAAGGGGGCTTCCCAGGTGGTGCTAGTGGTAAAGAACCCGGCTGCCAACACAGGAGACATAAGAGATGCAGGTTCAATTCCTGGGTCAGGAAGATTCCCTGGAGAAGGAAATGGCAACCTGCTTCAGTATTCTTGCCTGGAGAATCCCATGGACAGAGGAGCCTGGTGGACTACAATCCATGGGGTCGCATAGAGTCAGACACAACTGAAGCGACTTAACATGCACGCACGGGGAACTAAGATCCTGCTTGATGTGAGATACAGCGAAGAAAATAAATAAAACTAAAAAAAAAAAAAGGATGAGAGAAGTGATGTGAGCTGGGTGGGGTCTGCAGCAGCCCTAACCCAACCAAACTCTCCCTACCTGGACCCCAGGTAGGCAGATCTGCCAGTTTTCCCAGAGAAACCAGAAAGTGGAGTTTTTATGAAATGCCCCAACATCAAAATGTTGGCAACTCAACAGTTGTGCAAAAGACAGCACACTGTGTGTGGTAGGCAAAATTCTAAGGTGGTCCTCTGGTTCCCGTCCCCGTTATACACATGCTCTGTTTAATGGCCTCCCTTTGCCCTTGAAAATGGTCTACACCTGTGAGCATGATGGACTGTGACTCTCCTGGATCAGGGTACACAAAGGACAAAGGCAGAGGGATTTTGCAGGTGTAGTAAAGCCCCTAACCAGTTAACTTTATTTAGTTTTTAGATTTTTTTTATTGGCATATAATTGCTTTACAATGTTGCCTTAGTTTCTGCTGTACAATGAAGTGAATCAGCTTTATGTGTACATATATTCCCTCTCTCTTGGATCCCACCCATCTCGGTCATCACAGAGCTGAGCTTCCTGTGTCACCAGTTGATTTAAGTTAATCAAGAGGAATCATCCTGGGTGGGCCTGACTCAACCAGGTGAGCCCCTTTGAAAGAGTCCAAAGAAGAGATTGAAGGACCAGAAACACTCTTGGATTGGTCTTTTATATCTTGGCCACGCTTCTCGGCTCACAGGATCTTAGTTCCCCAACCAGAGACTGAACTCAGGCCCATAGCAGTGAAAAAAGTGTTGAATCCTAACCATTAGACCATCAAGGAGTTCCCTAGGGTTGGTCTCAAACAAACTGTTATGGAGAGGACCACAGGGCAGGGAACAGTGGGTAGCCTCCGGGAGTTGAGGACTCTCAGTCCTACAACCATAAGAAACTGAATCCTGGTAACAACCAGGGAGTTTGGCAGAGGATGCCCAAGCCTCAGATGGGTTCATTGGTAGCCCAACCGACTGACACATTGATTTCCACCTGATCAAATCCTGAACTGAGGACCCAACTAGCCAGTGCCCAGACATGACCCACGGAAACAATGAGATAATGAATCTATATCATTTTAAAAGCTCTCGAGTGTGGTAATTTGTTATGTAACAAAAACACTTCACAGATGCAAACTATTATATATAGAATGGTAAAGAAGGTTCTACTGTATAGCACAGGGAAGTATATTCAATATCCTGTAATAAACCCTAATGTAAAAGATTTTTTTTTCTTTAATGTATTTATTAAAGATTGTATATGTATGACTGAATCACCATGCCATACAGGAGAAATTAACACTGTAAAATGAACTATATTTCAAAAACAAAAACACAAAGAAACTCAACCAGACAAGGGCAAGAATTATATGAAGAAAGCTTTAAAAGATCGTTGGGGGGACGAAAAAGGAGACTTGACCAAATGGATGTATTCTTGGATATGTAGACCCAATATTGTATAGAAAGTGAAAATGAAAATGTTAGTCGCTCAGTCATGTCTGACTCTTTGCGACCCCATGAACCGCAGCACACCAGGCCTCCCTGTCTATCACTAACTCCCTAAGTCCACCCAAACCCATGTCCATTGAGTCGGTGATGCCACCCAGCCATCTCATCCTCTGTTATCCCCTTCTCCTCCTTCCCTCAATCTTTCCCAGCATCAGGGTCTTTTCCAATGAGTCAGCTCTTTGCATCAGGTGGCCAAAGTATTGGAGTTTCAGCTTCAACATCAGTCCTTCCAATGAACATCCAGGACTGATCTCCTTAGGACTTATTAGGGCAATGGAATTTTTCTGCATGACGCTATTATGGTGGCTATGTGTCATACATTTGTCAAAACCCATAGCAAGTTACAACACCAAGAATGAACCCTGATGTCAACCATGGGCTTTAGTTAATAAAAATGTATCAATATTGGCTCATCAATTGTAACCAATGTACCACCCAAATTCAAGTTGTTAATGATAGCGGAAACTTCATATGTGAGCCAAGATATATATGGGAATGCTCTTGTCCTTTTTACCTAATTTTTCTGTAAACCTAAAACTGTGCTACCAAATAAAGTCTACTCATTAAAAAAAATTAGAAGATCATTTAAAATTAAAAAAAAAATTAGAAGTGCATGAAGAGAACCCAAGTGACAAGAAGAGAAAAAGTGAAAGTGTTAGTTGCTCAGTAATGTCCAACTCTTTGCGACCACATGGGCTGTAGCCCACCAGGCTTCTCTGTCCATGGGGATTCTCCAGGCAAGAATGCTGGAGTGGGTTGCCATTCCCTTCTCCAGGGGATCTTCCCGACCTAGGGATTGAACCCAAGAAGAGAAAGGTCAGAAATAAACCCAGGGGCTTCCCTGGTGGTCCAGTGGTCTAGCTTGCACTGCAGGGGGCACAGGTTCCATCTCTGGTGGGGGAACTAAAGATCCTGTGTGTCAGGTGATATGGCAACAAAACAGAACAAATGAACCCCACCAAAACAAACATGCCAACCTATATAGGAATTTGGGGCTTCCCCAGTGGCTCAGCAGCAAAGAATCTGCCTGCAGTGCAGGAGCTGCAGGTTCAATCCCTGGGTTGGGAAGAACCCTTGGAGGGGGATCTACCCCCGCCAAGTATTCTTGCCTGGAGAATCCCCACGGACAGAGGAGCCTGGCAGGCTACAGTTCTTGGGGTCGCAAGGAGTCAGACATGACTGAAGCAACTGAGCATGCGTGCATATAGGAATTTAGTAAATTATAGTGGTGGCATCTTGGGTCATTGGTGATGGAGAGGAGAGGACCCATTCAGTAAATAGTGTTGAGATGACTGGGTAAGCCATCTGAAATACAACTTTGATATGTGTCTTACATAAAGAGGAGGAGGGGGCAGGGAAGAAGGAAGCCATAGCAGCTGCCATCCAATCATCTTGTTTCATCTTCTATGGGGCAGATATTCTTACCTCCATGGGGTTGATAAGCGTCTGGGAAGTGGCCACAGCCAGAGAGCCAGCAAGGAGACGTTCCTGAAAGGGTGGGGACTCGTGCACTCCGCAGAAGTAGTTTTTACACTGGAATGGGAGAGAGGAATGTGAGAACTAGCCTCCTTTCCTTCCTGAAACTCACCCAGGGGAAGAGGTGTGGGACCTGGAGGATGATAATATGTCTTGGGGGCTTCTCTGGTGGCTCAGTGGTAAAGAATCTGCCTGCCAATTCAGGAGACATGGGTTTGATCCCTGATGCGGGAAGATCCCACATGCCTCGGGGCAACTAAGCCGAGGCGCCACAACTGAGCCTGTGCTCGGGAGCCTGGGAGCCACAACTGCGGAACCCCCATGCCCTAGATGGGGCTTACTCTGCAACAAGAGCCCTAGAGCCCTAGAGCCCTTACTCTGCAACAAGAAAAGCCACCGAAATGAGCAGTCTGCACACCACAACTAGAGAAAGCAAAGAGGAGCCTCCACTCGCCGCTGCTAGAGAAAGCCCATCCACAGCAACGAAGACCCAGCACAGCCAAAAATAAATACATTAAAAAATTTTTAAGTATGTTTTGGATAAAAATCTGGGCTTTAGAGGGTCGTGGGTACCGGAGAGGTGATGGCTTGAGGGTGGGGCTGGGGAAAGCAGACCATCCGCTCCCCCACCCCCACCTGTTCGAAGACAGAGAACTTGATGGCGTACTCCGGGGCAATCTTGAGCACATTGATACCATTGCCCCTCCAGAGTGAACGGATGCCCCCTTCCTGGATCAGGCTCCGGAGACCTCCCAGCAGATTCATGAAATGCTTCTTGGAGGAGTAGACCTGGAAATATGGAGCCCCTGTCAGCCCTCTGAGGAGCCCTTCACCTCATCTCCATTCAGCCCCCATCTTTTTTTTTTGGTATGTAGGACCTTCGTTCCCTGCTAAGTCTCTTCAGTCGTGTCCAGCTCTGTGCAACCCTATGGATTATAGCCCGCCAGCTGTCCATGGGATTCTCCAGGCAAGAATACTGAAGGAGGTTGCCATTTCCTTCTCCAGGAGATCTTCCCAACCCAGGGATTGAACCCACGTCTCTTAGGTCTCCTGCATTGGCAGGTGGGTTCTTTACCACTATCACTACCTGGGAAGCCCTGTCCAGGGATCAAACCCATGCTTCCTGCAGTGGGAGCACGGAGTCCTAACCACTGTCAGACTGCCAGGGAAGTCCTGCCCACTTCTAACTACAACTCCACTCCCAACCCCACCCTTGTCCCTCTTTCCAATTTACATACTCACCCCCTCCCTGAACTCCATCAACTCCACTTCCATCCATTCCCACCCCAATGGCCCCAGCGTCATGGTCCCCACACACCTGCATGTACACTTTGGCACGGTCCAGAGGGGCCGTGCCAGTGCGAGACACTGCCCCAGCCATGGCTCCTGAGAGGAGGAACTTCCACAAGGCTCCCTCATTATCCACTTCCAGGACATCCACGGGGACCATCAGCTGCTCCCCTGTGTCCAGCACCTGCAGGACAGACCCAGCTCCCACCCACACTCATCCAGGCTGGAGGTCCTTTTCCTGACACATCTCTAGAACCTCCCCTCCCCCTCAGCTCCAGTCGAAGGCTTGCCCTGGTCCCCACAGCTTCCAGGTGGCATTCCACCCAGGCCGGCCTGGAGAGGAGTAGGGCATACAGAACGGGCCAGCAGGGTGACCTTCTCCCTCTGCAGTTCCAGCTGCAGGTTCTTCAGGGCCTGTGGTTCCCAAGCTCACCTGCTGCGATGGGGGATGCTCTGGTTCTCTTTCCCCCAGGTGCCCAAACACGTACCCATACACGTGGGTACAGCCCAGGTTCCGGGAGGGGGTTGGGGGTGAGGGTGAGGGACTGGTTTTGGTGAAGAAGGCCTTGACCCTCCTAAACAGGGTCTGGACCCTTGAGCTGGGCTTCTGAGCTTGCTCAGGTTGGGCTCCCATCATAGCTGGAGGGTCAGGACACTCAGGTTCAACTCTGGCCAGAGGTTGGCCCATCCAGCAACTGTGTGGGAGGGGTGCTTTGTAAATTTGGGTCCCAGGGGATGATGAGGTCACAGTGGTCTTTGTGACTTCGCTGTATATGGCAGACAGAGTGAGTGTCTCCTCCCCACCCCCACCAGAGGTCCAGATCCCAATCAATCGCTCTAAACCCACAAACGTGTTATGTTATGTGGCAATATAAGGGAGAGGGAGTGGATTAAATTTGCAGATAGAATTCAGGTTGTTAATCAGCTGATGGGGAGATGGAAAAATGACTCTGGATTCACCACAGGGGCTCAATGTAATCTCACAAGTTCTTCAACAGGGAAAAGGGAGACAGAAGAGTCAGTGTTAGAGGGATTGGAGGTGAGAAAGACTCCACAGGCTGTTGCTGACTTTGAGGATGGAAGAAGGAAGCCACAAGCCATGGAATGCAGGTGGCCTTTTTAGAAGCTAGAGAAGTCCAGTTAGCAGATTCTCCCCTGGAGCTTCCAGAAGGGCCAGCCTTGCTGACAGCTTAATTTTAACTCAGTGAGCTCCATGTCAGGCTTCTGACCTCCACAACAATGTGTTGTTTTAAGCCACTAAGTTCGTGGAGTTCGTGGTCCTTTGTTATAGCAGCCACAGGAAACTGACACACTGCCTTTCATTGTCATGTCAACAGGAGATGGACGTCGGGGGGAGAAGGGGAAGTCTTTAGAGTTCTAAGAGAGAGACACACCGTCAGTCCCTGAAGTGACACGGGCATAGGTTTGGAGTCAGATGGCCCCGGAGTTTGGATTCCATCTCAGACTCTTCTTGCTGTGTGACCTTGGAGTATCTGCTTTACTTCTCTGAGCTTCAGTTTCCCCATCTGGAGATTGGAAGTCATGATTGACTCTACCACACAGCGTTGTCAATAGGATCCAGTGAGAGTCTTTGTTGGGAGCATCTCCATTGTCCAAATTGTCTTATCAAAACTCCTGATGTTTCCTCCTTTTCTCTCTTGCGCAGTCTGTCACTACATCCTGTGGGCTTAATCTTCAAAGTATATCGAGAATCTGGCTGCTTCTTATCATGTACATGGCTACCACCTTGGTCCAGCCCATTGTCACTTACCCGGACCAGTGCAGTGGCCTCCACCCCTGTTCCCCCAGCTCCAGACCTAAAGGTTTAAAGTCTGTCTTCCCCACAGCAGCCACCAGAGGGCGCCCATGAGTATCTGAGTCAGGGCCCACTCCTCTTCTGCGCACAGCCCTCCAGGGCTTCCACCTACCCACCCAAGTCCTCGCAGCCCACAAAGTCCTGCTCTACATGCCCCATCCCCTCTCAGCCCTCCCCTCCTCCCTCTCTCCCACTTGCTCAGTTTGCTGGAAACAGGCCTCCTCGCTGTTCCTCCAACACACCAGGCATGATGCTGCCTGGGGACCTTTGCTCCTGCTGTACCCTCTTCCTGGGATGCTGTTTCCCTAGGCATCCCCACGGCTCCTTCCCTCACCATTTAAAACTCTTTATTCGAACATTACCTTCTCCTCGACCACCCTTACTGTTGTCATTGTTTAGTCGCTAAGTCGTGGCCCACACTTTTGTGACCCCATGGACTATAGCCAGCCAGGCTCCTCTGTCCGTGGGATTTCCCAGGCAAGAATACTGGAGTGGGTTGCCATTTCCTTCTTCAGGGGATCTTCCCGACCCAGGGATCGAACCTGCGTCTCCTACATTGGCAGGTGGATTCTTTACCGCTGAGCCACTAGGGAAGTCCTAAAATAGAATATTACTCAGCCTTAAGAAGGACAGAGAGTCTAACACCTGCTACAACATGGATGAACCTTAAGGACATGATGCCCAGTGAAATAAACCAGAGAGAAAAGGGCAAATAATTGCATGATTCCAGTTCTAGGAGGTCCCGGAGGAGTCAAATCCAGAGACAGGAAGTAGATGGTGGGCCCAGGGGCTGGGGGAGGGGATGGGGAGTGAGTGTTTAATGGGGACAGAGTTTCAGTTTGGGAAGATGAGAAAGTCTTGGAGATGGATGGTGGGGATGATTGCATGACAATATAATGTACTTAATGTCATAGAACCGTACACTTAAAATTGGTTAAAAGGGTAAATTTTATGTAACGTGTATTTTACCACAATAGAAAAATATTTAATTTTCTTGTTGTTTTAAGCCCCTTGTTTTTGATAACTTTTTTACAGCAGCCCAAGGAAAAGAACACACTTGTGTAATTAGAAAAACGTACAGGACAAATTAGGAGGACTCTTGAATGTGGACTTGCCCCTGCACCCACTGTACAGATGTGGAAACTGAGGCTCATGGAGTCATTTCCTGGTCTCCTGGAACCGTGAATGATGGTGACAACCTGTGTGTCCTCCTTGTGAGTAGTTAGAGGTGCTCCCACATCCACCTACCCCCTTTCAGTAAAAACCACAATGAAAGAGCTTAGAAAATGTATTCCTTTGTTCTTTTCCTTCGAAATAACACGCACAGGCAGGGCACAGGCAGGGAGGTGGGGTGTAGTGTAGGTGGAGGAGGTGGAAGCATTGGGGGAGGGGGTCGTCCCACCCCTAAACATCCCAGTTCCTCTTTCACAGTCCTTGAATGGGGTTCCCCAAGGACTTGGAAGGAATGGAGAGAGGGGGTTCCCCAATGATGCTAAGCTCAGCATCCAAATATAAAGTGCAGAATGTACAGGGGGGCTGGGGTAAGTGGGGGGGGTGAGTTGTCAACTCCTCTCTGGTAGAAAAATAGACCTGGAGTGAATTTGGGGGGTTAGGGGGTTGGAGCTTTGTTTTACATTCTTGGTTTGTTGCTCCTGGCTTCCAACTCTGAAGCCTAGGGAGGGGCTGGCAGTGCTGGGGTGTGTGTGCATGTGGGGTCCCCTTCAGGTGTTCCCAGCTTCAGATTGCCTGCTTGCCAGCCCTAAGAGAGAAGGAGCCAGGCTCTGGGGATTGTGATCAGCCTATAGGTGGGAAGAGGGTGTGAGACCAGCAGAGTGCTGGAGGAGCATTTGAGCGGGCCATTCCCCCCACCCCGACCCTGACCCTGCCCCAGGCCTAGTGGGGTGTCCATGCTGGGGAGCTGGGGAGTGGGGTCCAGTGTCTGTGTAGGGCCTGGGAGGGATGTCTCCTTCCCTTGCCAGCATCAGGTGTGTCAGGACAGTGGGCACATCCTGTGGGTTTTCAAGCTGGGAGGCTGGGACCTGGGCTTCCTGCAGCCTCCATAGAATGTGAGGTTTGTGCCATGGGGGAAGGTCTCTGGTGTGTGTCTGGAACAGGGGCGTGTGGCATCCAGGGTGCTGACTGGCCTAGTGGGAGCTAGCTGGGGGCTCTGTGCTTTCAAGGCCCAGTGCCTAGGAGGGTTCAGGTCAGAGATCAGGGGTTAAGGGATTGGCATTCAGTGCCTAGAGGTGGTAGGGTCTGCCTCTTATGGGTGAAGTTTTAACGTCCAGTGCCTGTGGTGCAGGGATCTGGGGTCCTACAGGTGTAGTCGCCTGGAACCACTCCTCTGCCATCGGGCTCTCGAGATTGTGGTTTGAGGAGTGAGGATCTGGCAGGTCAGGGCTTGGGAATCTGGGGTCCGTGGTTGGGGGTGTCGAGGGAATGATGCTTGAAATGTGGGGATCAGGGAGTTGAAGCAGCAGGATCTGGGACCCTGTGTTGAGGTAAAGGGATTCAGGAATCCAGCGGTCGGAGGGAGGGGATTCATGATCCAGTGGATGGGGTCCCAGGATCTAGGCCTCGCATTGTCAGGATACCGTGGCTGAGGTTTCTTGAGATCCAGAATCCAGTGGTTGAGCTTGGAGACCCAGGACTTGAAGCAGAGGATCTAGGATCTGCCAGTTTAGGGCTGGGGATCTAGGATCCAGCACTGCCTGAGGACACTGGATCCGGTGCCTGAGGCAGCTGGTGGGGGGGTAGTTAGATACTGGGTAGATGCTGCTGTGGTTGGGGTGTCAGGATCCATTAGCTGGCTTGTGGGGGATCCAGTGGTTAAGACACGGAGGTCCAGCACTCAGTACGTGGGTGAGGGGACAGGGAAACGTGGGATCCAGTGGCTGGAGTGTGAGGATGCAGGACCCAGTGGATGAAGTACGAGGATCCTGTGGTTTGAATGGTAGGGTGGGGGGAGGACCTGGGATCCACTGGCTGTCTCTTCAGTCTCCAGTGGCCCAGGTATGGGGGGACATCATGATTGAGGTGAGGGATCTGGGGGAGGGGGGTTGGGTTCTGGGTCCCTCACCTGGACGTGACCCCCAGGGCCTGCTTCATGTTCTCGTAGACCACATAGGAGATGCTCACAGCAGGGATAACCTTCATGAAGTTGGGGGCAATGCCCCGGTAGAGGCCCCGCATGCCCTCCTGGGATAGGATGTGACGGAGGAGACCCAGCATGGAGAGCTGGGGGGCTCCCTCAGTGGAGGCTGGGGAGGGGTGGGGAGGTCAGGTAAGGCCAGAGGTCCCCCTCTCACTTCCCCCTCTTTCCCCACCACCCCCACCAGAGCTGGGCCAGGTGGTCACTGCAGCAAGAGGGACTAACAGTGGAACCTACCACTCCAAGTTGGGGCTTCTACTGGCCTTGGACTTGGCTGCTCAACTTTTCACCCCAATCTAGAGGGCCCACATTTGGGGATGATGAGAAGCAGAGCAGGTACGTGTGAAGGGGGGAGGTGGGAGAAGACACAGAAATGTCCTCTTCCTGGGGCTCCATCCCTTCCCTCTTCTCTTAGCTAAACTCTGACTCATCCTTCCATCTTCCATCCCAAACCAGCTCTTCAGGGGAGCCCTCCTTGGTGCCCCAAGTCTGAGTCTGGCTTTTTCCCCTCCACTTCATTCAACCCTAAATCCATACTTAATTTTGGGATGATTTATTCAGCACCTTCTTCTCCAGCCTGGAAGCCCTTTGAGGGTTGGGAGACTACATATGTGTTATGCACAGATAGCCCCCGGCAAAAATCCCAACACACAAGTGCTAAAATCCTCGTAGAAATTCTCAAAAAAAAAAAAAAAGATTGAGGGATAGTAGTGGGGAGAAAAAAGAAAAATAACCTCAAAAAAACAATCCAGAGAAACACAATAGAACGACTGTAGCCTGTAGCCTGGCCCTGTTGCTCCCTGGCCTGGCTATAACCCAGCCTTGCAAATTAGAACTCAAAGAACCAGCCCAGAAAGCTCGCCTCCCAGCTGAGATTGCTGGGATGCTCATCCAGTACTGTCTCTGTTCTCCTGCTTAGGATAAAGAGCTCCCATTCCAGTGTCACAAAAGGGTAAACTGAGGCCCAGAGAAAAGTCAGGACTTGAGTCAAGGCCAATCCAAATTCCAGGAGGATCTCAGCCTGGGACTCTGCCTTCTCAGGAGGAGGAGCCGGGGGATGAAGAGATGGGCCCGAGTAGTGAGACCTTCCCTGTTTCCTCATCCCACCCAGGCCTCACCTTGGGCCTGCATGCGAGTCCGGACCAGGGCCAGTGGGTAGCTGGCTATCTGGCCACACGTGCTGGAGATGGTGCCACAGGCCAGGAGGACAAGGATGCCCGGGTCAGCCGAGTCATGGCTATACTGCTGGAGCCACCGGTTCTTCAGGGTCTGGGAGGGGTGGAGAAGGGAGGAGGGTGGGTTGGAGCTAGATGACACCAAGACCCTGCTGGCTGGCTTCTGTATCCTGTGACAGTTGGTCTTAGCCAAGCAGGCTCTTGCTTAGACCTCACCTAAAGGGGACTTCCCTGGTGGTCCGGTGGTTAAGACTGAGCACTTCTAATGTAGGGGGCCTGGATTCCATCCCTAGTGGGGGAACTAAGATCCCACATGCCTGCTGCACTGTGGGGCCAAAAAACAAACAAACAAAACACCTCACCTAGACTCTTTCTGGGCTTCCATGATGGCTCAGATGGTAAAGGATCTGCCTGCAATATGGGAGACCTGAGTTTGATCCCTGGGTGGGGAAGATTCCCTGGAGAAGGGAATGGCTACCCATTCCAGTACTTGCCTGGAAAATCCCATGGACAGAGGAGCCTGGTGGGCTCCAGTCCATGGGGTTAAAAAGAGTCAGATGCAACTGTGCACACTCACACAGACCCTCTCTGGTATGTGGAATAATGCCCCCCTATTGTTCCTGCCCTAATCCCTGGAATCTGTGAATAGGATACCTTCCTTGACAAAAGGGACTTTGCAAATAGGATTAAGTTAAAGATCTGGAGGTGGGAGATTATCCTAGAGCTTTCAAGTGACTTGAGATGTCATCACACATCTCCTTCTAAAAGTCAGAGAAGGAGATGTGATGACAGAAACAGACATGAGAGAGAGACTTGAGGTGGGGGAAGATGCCATGTTGCTGACCTTAAAGATGGAGAAGGGGCCATGAGCCAATGAACGTGGGCCACCAGAAACTGGAAAAGGTAAGAAAACAGATTCTCTCCTAGAACCTCCTAAAGGAAAGAAGCCTTGCCGACACCTTGATTTTAGCCCAATTAGACCTATTTTATGGAAAATCCCATGGATGGAGGAGCCTGGTAGGCTGCAGTCCATGGGGTCGCGAAGAGTCAGACAGGACTGAGCGACTTCACTTTCACTTTTCACTTTCATGCACTGGAGAAGGAAATGGCAACCCACTCTAGTGTTCTTGCCTGGAGAATCCCAGGGACGGAGGAGCCTGGTAGGCTGCCATCTATGGGGTCGCACAGAGTCGGACACAACTGAAGCGACTTAGCAGCAGTAGCAGTATGGGTTTCTCTGGTGGCTCAGTAAAGAATCCCCCTGCCAATCAGGAAATGTGGGTTCGATCCCTGGGTTGGGAAGATCCCCTGGAAAAGGAAATGGCAATCCACTCCAGTATTCTTGCCTGGAAAATTCCATGGACAGAGAACCTGGCGGGCTACAGTCTGTAGAGTTGCAAAGAGTCAGACAAGACTGATACGACTAAATAACAATTACTATCCCCATTTCACTGATGAGAAACTGAGGCTCAAGGGAAGTTACTTGCCCAGAGCCACAAGATAAAGGTGACAATCAGCATTCAGAGTCACCCCCAAGTCCAGAGCTATGCTCTTGGCCAATCCCTTCTGAAGCCTTCTGTGAGGCTTCTGTGAGGCCTCTGTAAGTCCAGGATCTTTTTTCTGACCTTGGGACTGGAAAGGCTCATAGGTTGCATTTCCTGAGTCAATCTTAATCCATTGCTAATGGCTTCCCAGAACTGTGGGAAGTGTGGTAATGGACTGGTGATGTCTGGTCTGGGCATGGATGGGGCAAATGAGAAGTGTTTACTATACTGACTTTGGGGCTAGAGCTGCATTAGCAAATTAGGTATTTAATGAGTTTTTAAGAGCAGTTTTGTTAAAAAGAGGTTTTGACACCTGGATAAGTATGGCCAACACTGCGCTTAAAAAAGAGTAAATCATGTTTCTGCAGGTCTTCTCAGAGTCTTTAAGAGACTAATTAAGATCTTGAAATATCAAGAGGGCACAGGGCTTCTCAAACTACTTAGACCTCTGAAATCCCTTTTAGGGTGAAGAATGAATGAAATAAGGTTGTGTCTTATTTCTGCTCAGGAGTCTTAATGGCTTCCTATCACCTTTGCGAGAAACCCAAACTCATGATCTTTGAGTTCTTGCTGATGTCAGCTCCATCCGGCCACTTAGGACTTCCACTCTTCAACAGCAAAAC
This sequence comes from Giraffa tippelskirchi, assembly GCF_054371585.1. Lineage (NCBI taxonomy): Eukaryota > Metazoa > Chordata > Mammalia > Artiodactyla > Giraffidae > Giraffa > Giraffa tippelskirchi. Next base: position 94,334,813 of record NC_137280.1, on the reverse strand, counting down.
AACCAACCAATCTAATCAAAAAATGGGCAGAAGACCTAAAAAGACATTTCCCCAAAGAAGACATTTAGATGGCCCACAGGAATGTGAAAAGATGCTCAATGTTGCTAATTATTGGAGAAATGTAAATCAAAACTACAGTGAGGTATCACCTCACACTGGTCAGATTGGCCATCATTAAAGCGTCTACAAATAATAAATGCTGGAGAGAGTGTGGAGAAAAGGGAACCCTCCTACACTTTTGGAGGAAATATAAATTGGTACAGCTACTGTGGAAAACAATATGGAGGTTCCTTAAAAAACTAAAAATAGAGCTGCCATTTGATCCAGCAGTCCCACTCCTGGGCATATATCTGGACAAAACTATAATTTGAAAAGATACACACACCGCTATTCACAATAGTTGAGACAGGGAAACAACTTAAATGTCTATTGACCATATAAGTACTTACTTAAATAAGTACCATATAAGATGTGGTACTTAAATACAATGGACTACAAGTCAGCCATAAAAAAGGATGAAATAATGCCATTTCCAGCAACATGGATGGACATAGAGATGATCATACTAAGTGAAGTAAGTCAGACAGGGAAAGACAAATACCATATGATAGCACTTGTATGTGGAATCTAACATACTATACAAATGAGCTTATCTATGAAACAGAAGCAGACTCCAGACACAGAAAAAACACTTACGGTTACCAAAAGGGAAAAATGATGGGGGAGGGATAAATTTGGAGTTTGGGATTAGCAGATACAAACTGTTTGTGTGTGTCAGTAGCTCAGTCATGTCTGACTTTTTGTAATCCCATGGACCCCCACCAAGCTCCTCTGTCTGTGGAATTCTCCAGGTGAGAATACTGGAGAGGGTTGCCATTTCCTTCTCCAAGAGATCTTCCTGATCCAGGGATCAAATGCAGGTCTCTTGCACTGCAGGCAGATTCTTTACCATCTGAGCTACAGGGAAGTCCCATAGATACAAACTACAGTATATAAAATAAACAAGATTCTACTGTATAGCACAGGGAACTATATTCTATATCTTGTAATAAGCTGTAATAGAAAAAAGAGAGACTTTCACTCTTCCAAGAGACCAAATTCATTCCTGTGTCTGGCCCTCGGCATTGGCTGTGCCCTCTGCTTTGTTCACACTCTCTTTTGATGTATATTCAACACGTCACTCCAACATCACCTCTCAGAGGCATTCCCAGACATGCCCCCCCTCCTGCCCACAGCTACTTTCGATTACACATTCTCTTTGTTGTCTCTGAGAACTTTTCAGGATCTGAAACTATTTATTTGCTGGTTTACTGCCTTCTTTGTTCACTGGAGGGGTGTCCCAGGAGGACAAGAATTATGTTGTACTCTTTGAATGCATGCGTTGGAAGGACTGATGCTGAAGCTCCAAATACTTCGGCCACCTGATGTGAAGAGCTGATTCACTGGAAAAGACCCTGATGCTGGGAAAGATGGAGGGCAAGAGGAGAAGGGGGCGACAGAGGATGAGATGGTTGGATGGTATCACTGACTCAATGGACGTGAGTTTGAGCAAACTCAGGGAGATAGTGAAGAACAGGGAAGCCTGGTGTGCTGCAGTCCATGGGGTCACAGAGAGTCAGACATGATTTGGCAACTGAACAACAACCTTGAATGCAGCAACCAGCACAGTGCCAGGCACTTATGGATGCTTAGGAAACAGTTGCTAAGCCAACAAATGAATGAATGAATGAATGAACAAAGCTTTATCTCATTCGGCTATGTAGACGCTGGTTGCTGGTAGGGCAGGTAGGGTTGGCATGTATGGGGGATCTCAGATCAGGATCAGCTATGTCATTTGTGGGACCCAGTGCGAAATAAAAATAAGGGAGGTCCCCTGTTCAAAGATTACCAAAAATTTTAAGATGGGACTTTCCTGGTGGTCCAGAGGTTAAGAACCCACCTGCCAGTGCAAAGGACATGAGTTTGATCCCTGGTCCGGGAAGATCCCACGTGTCACAGGGCAACTAAGCCCGTGAGCCACAACTACTGAGCCTGAGATCTAGAGCCCAGGTGCCATAATCCTTGAAGCCCATGCACTCTAGAGCCTATGTGCTGCAACAAGAGAAGCCACTGCAATGAGAAACCTGTGCACTGCAACTATAGAGTAGCCCTTGCATGCCACAACTAGAGAAGGCCTGAGTGCAGCAATGAAGACCCAGTGCAGCCAAAAATAAGTAAATAAATAAAAAGGAAAAAAAAAAATCAAGATGGCAACAGCAAAGCATTCAACCAAGCCCAGGGACCTTTTGAATTGGCAACTGGACAGGTTCCCCACCCAGGAAGCTGGGCTGGATACAAACATTGGGGCAGGGATGCCTGGGGACTTCTGTGTTAACTGGGAGAACCTGGTGATCCTGCCAGGAGAAGGGAAAAGCAATGGATGAGGCCCCTGGAAGAGAAACAGCAAAAACTCCCAGCTCCTTCCTCTCCTGATAAAGGTCCCAAGATGCTGACCATGGGGTGTGGATTTTATAGTGACCATGGACACCTAAATGGGCAGGCCTTAAAGAAAACAGTGGCTTGGAGGTAGAGGCGTGTTTGACCCACGTTTTGGGAGGAGATGGGCATCTTTGAAGCTCATCTTTGCCTGCTCCCTTGATTCTCTGAACTGGAGTGGTCCCCAACTTTCACATGTCCTGAGACCTGGGAAGACCAAACTACAGATGGAAGGTTCTTATGTTAGAAAGTGGAAGAGTGGCAGGAGATGGTGGTCCAATGCCTGAAAAGGTTCCCCAGGATCCCATGGCCCATAGTGCTTTGCTTCTCCACCCATAGCTATGGAGGTCAACTGAGTCAGACCCCCAGGGAGAGCAGACCCCAGAGAAGGGAGTGCCACAGACCTCATAGACGGCCAGATCGATGCCCGCGTAGGGGATGATGCCCAGAACGTTGGGCAGGTAGCCACGGTAGAAGGCACGGGGCCCTTCTCTCTCCAGGATCTGCCACGCACAGTCCAGCAGCCCCTTGTACTGGCCTGTCCGGCGAAGGGTCAGCCGTGTCTTCAGCACCTGGGGAGAACCCGGTTATCCCTGGAAAAGCTGCCTTTGGAATCACAACATCCAGGAATGAAGACAGCTGGGTGGGGACACCCTGAGAATAACTGAATTAAAAGAACCACTTGCTCTAGAATCTATCTTCTGCCTCCAAACTCTATACCGACAAACTGTTACATCTATCAGGGTCGCATGTGGCACCCACTGCTAACTCTCTCCCAATATCTTGTTATCTTCTCCCTTAGCAATAGAATCTGTTATTTTTAGCAAGCACACAGCCTCTAGAAATCTAGACTACATTCCACAGCTTCCCTAGGTGTGTGGCCATGTGACTGAGTCCTAGCCAACGAAGGTGAAGAAGTATGCAAGGCTGTCAGAAAGCATCCTTAAGGTCAGGGAGGTGTTCCTTCCTTTGTTTTTCCTTCTTGGCTGGAATGTGGATGCTGTAACTGGAGCACAAGCAGCCATTTTGGTCCATAAGGAGGGTGCTACCTGCTGAAGTGGGAGAACAAGATAGAGTCTTGTTTTCCAACACTCTGAAGCCACTATACCATCCCTGAACTGCTCACCTCTGGACTTCATTTATGTGATTTAAGTTTTCTATCACTCACCATCCTAACTGATTCCTGGTACAACCTGAAACTTGAAATGATTTCTCCAAAAACGGTTTCACTTGGAAATGATTCCCTTGGGGACAAGCAGCCTAGAAACCAGGATCCTTAGAAGAGGCATATCCGTCAATGGCTGGCCCCACAACTGTTATCTAAACAGTTAAACCAACACTGATCAAACCAGCCAATCCTGAAGGAAATCAACCCTGATTATTCATCGGAAGGACTGATGCTGAAGCTCCAGTACTTTGGCCACCTGATGTGAAGAGTTGACTCACTGGAAAAGACCCTGATGCTGGGAATGACTGAGGGCAGGAGGAGAAGGGGGCCCTTCTCATCTAGAGGATGAGATGGTTGGATGGCATCATCGACTCAATGGACATGAGTTTGAGCAAACTGAAGATAGTGAAGGACAGGGAAGCCTGGTGTGCTGCAGTCCACGGGGTTGCAGAGTCAGGTACAACTGAGCTGAGTGACTGAACAACAACAAACCAACAAACCACTACTGTCCCCAGAAGTTACATGTCAAACTGTGATACCCAGACTAGCTACACAAGAAACAGCATTGCTGTAATGAGTCTGAATCAGGAAGAGACAAAGTGATCCCCCAATGCTTAGTGGATCAGTGTGAAGTGGATCATCCCACTTCACACCCTGGAGTGAAATGGTGATTGCAGACACCCACAGTGCAATAGGTCTCTGCCAGGGCTCCTCCTCACCTCCATGGGGTAGATGATGGTTTGGGCTGTGGCACCAGCCAGGGAGCCAGCCACAAAGCGCTCCTGCACGTGCAGTGTCTCCTGTTGCCCCCGGATGGCCCGCTTGATCTGAGAAGGAGACACAGAGGTGGCCGGACCTCAGGGCTTGGCCTTCTGTGGGCTTGAACTTCCCCTCTGCTGTCCTTCTGCTGGGGGCGTCCTGTAGGGGAGCAGATGCCCGCTCCCGGGGACCTGCAGACATTCCCCCACCCCCAGGCCAATCCTGCAGACCCCATGTCTGCAGTCCATGCTTCCCCACACCTGCTCCCACCTGCTCATAGGCCATGAACTTGATCGCCGACTCAGGTGCAATCTTGAGCACGTTAATCCCGTTACCACGCCACAGGGAGCGCACGCCCCCCTCTTGGATCATGCTCCGGAGGCCCCCCAGGATGTTCAGCCGGTTGGTCTTGGAGGCATGGACCTGGGTGGGGGCAGACAAGGTGGCTTTGGGGTCCCTTCCAGGGGTCCAGGCCTGGGGGAAAGGAGGGGGTGGGTCTCTCCAGGGCCTCCCACCTGCATGAAGACCTTGAGGCGGTCCAGAGGGGCTGTGCCTGTCCGGGACACGGCACCCGCCACTGCGCCTGCCACCAGCTGCTTCCACCACACGCCAGTCAGCTTCTCCTGCTCCGAGAACTCATCTGGGATGGTCAGGCACTCGCCAATATCCAGGACCTGGGGATGCAGAGGCTGGGGGTGTCATGAACCATTGGGGCTGGGGAGACATGACTCTGCTCTAAACTGGGGCGTCTCCCCCATGAATTCCAGGATACCCAGAGAGTCCACCAATCCAAGAGATCTCTCTCGGAACCCTACCCGATCTAGCCCTGCAGTCTCCATGAGAGGTAACATCCTTTCTGGGGACCTCCACCAGATCCCATCAAGCCTCCTATTCAAGCCTCTGCTCCATAAAGATCCCTCTAGGGCCAATGAAATCCCTCTTCAGGATTCTACCCAAGGGTCTCTCACATAAAGATTCCAGAAGATTCCTCCAGGGCCACACAAGATCCTACCAGGGGCTTCCCATATCAGGAGCCCAGTGGCTCTCTCCTGGGGTCTCCCCTGATCCCCAGGGGTCTCCCCCACAGAGATCATCCGCCCTCTAGTGTCTCCACTTGTGGACTTCTTAACCAAGCCCCTCATAGGTCTCCCAGGGTGGGGATCTCTGGATCTCTCAAGAGATTCTCAGCAGATCCCAAGGATGGATTCCCTCCAGATGCCATCAGATCCTATCAGAAGCATCACTCAGGGATTGCCACCCCAGAAATGACAATCCAGAGCACTTCTTCCCTCAATTTCCAATGGATCCCATCAGACCCTCCAAAAACAGTGGCTTCCTAACTTGTCTTTTCAGCAGCAGAATTCTTTATTGGGCAGAACTAGAAACCAGCAGGAGAGCTGCATGGGTAGAGGGTGGGAGACCAGATGCCCCATCTGGTGAGCCCTCTCTTGCCTACCTTCCCAAGGTCCTTCAGTTAAGTCTGAAGGGCTCCCATCAGCTCCCGTCAGTCCCCAGAGCCCCAGATGGAGGAAGAGGAGAGCAGAACCTCACCCTCAGGCTGTTCCCAGTGGCTCCTCCCACTAGAGTGCTGATCCAGCCCCTGCCCCTATGCCCTGGGGAAGAGAGGTCCCGACCACCAGGCTGGGACCATCACCCCCACCTCACCGTGGAATGCTTCCAGAAATACAGCACGTCTTCCACGTTCTCCAGCGAATGCAACAGGAAGTGGTCACGCCACTCCTGCCAGTCTATAGTCATGGTGCCATCACGGTCCATGCTGGTGGGGGGAGGGGCACAGGTGGGACAGAATCAGTGCCTGGGGCTGGGAGGTGAGTTGAGGGAGGTGGGAGATTCTGGTTGGTTAGGGGAGGAGACTGAGCTCCTTGGCACTGCACGGCCCCCCATTTTACAGAGGGGCACACTGAGGCTCAGAGAGGGAAAGCAGTTGGCCCAAGATCTCAGCTTCACTCCCTCCCTGGGATTGGGTCCAGGGCTCAGAGGCTCGAGGTGGCCAAGGGGTCTCAGGGATCTGAGTTACCTGGGATTGTGGACCCAGCCACTCACCTGTGCAGGATTTTCTCTGCCTGTTCCAGCGAGATGGAAATGCCCAGGGCTCGGAAACTCTGTTGGATCTCAGAGACATCAATCTGACCTGGGGAGGGGGCCCGAGGTGGGGACCCCAAGTCAGAGGACCAGGGTAGCTTGGACTGGGGATGTCTAACAAGACCAGGGCATGCAGGAACCCAAGGTGAGGTGTGTGGCAGGGTTGCGGGAGAGGGGCCCTTGACCCACTGGGATCAGAGAGGTGGAATTGGGTCATATCAGGGGGCACTTGCATTTGGTGAATAAAGGATTAAGTCCAGGGGTAATTATTGGGGTCCCCATGCCACAGGAAGTTGAGGCCATATTGGACATCCAGAAAACATGATGGGGGTGGCTCTGTCTCACAGGAAATCCAGGAGCAATGTGGGGAGGGGAATCTTTGCGCCACAAATAATATGACTAATAAATAATAGGGTCCTACCCCATTAGGAGAAGGAGGTGGGATAGGCCAGCTGGGCCCCGAACTACCTAGCTGAGGGTGAGGAGAGCTCCCGAAATAGCCTGTGAGTCATCAGGAAGAAGCGGCCCTCCCCACTTCCTCCTGGCACTGCCAGTTCTAACCCCATTGGGGTCTCCAGGGTCCCCACAGCCCCATCCCTGGGCCTTACCATCCTGATTCCGGTCCAGACTGTGGAACAGAAGTAGAAGGCGCTGTTCCCGCTCCTGCAGGTAGAGGATAAACTCCTCCAGGTCAAGGCCGCCATCTGGGTCAGTGTCACCCTCAGGGGAGATGCCCTGGCAGGGGAGAAAGGTCAGAGGGAGCTCCTGTAAACTGCTCCCACAATGTGGGGCGTGACAAGCTTATGTCCCAGGAGGCTGGGCCCATCACCCTGCCATCAGCTCTTCCCTCAACAAGATGCCCAAGGCCATGGTAGGTCTGTGAGGTGGACAGCAGTTGTCCAACTTTCCTGGTGAGCAAAATGAGGCTCATCAAGGTCAAGTAACTTGTCCAAGGTTACAGAGCTGGGAAGTAGGTAGGTGGACTTGGGCTCTTGTTTCTGCAAGCCTCTCCTTTCAGCTGTCTCTTATAAGAACTTGTCCCCCCATGGCTGATTCATGTCAATGTATGGCAAAAACTATTACAATATTGTAAAGTAATTAGCCCTCGACTAAAATAAATAAATTTATTAAAAAAAAAAAAGAACTTGTCCGCATGGCAGTTTCTAGAGCTCTCGCTGGATACGGCGCTGGGCAATGTGGTAGCAAGGACACAACCACACTGAGCATCCACTGGGCCTCTGTTTACCCATCTGTAAAGTGGGAGGGTGACTGGAGGCCTCAGAGTGCTATGGACACAGTCCAGTGGCATCTGGGGGTTCAGGTGTAGAGGGATTGAGGTCAAGTTCCTGCTTGGATAGGAGCATCCCCAGCTGAGGGCAGCCTCAGATAGGATTGGGTCTTTGGCTGGGACAACTTGGGGCATTGAGCCAAGTCCTAGAAAGGACAGGGAAGGGAATGTAAACATAGAGTCTGGGGCAGCTGCCTAGGAGGGTAGTGGGTGCCCAGAGCTGGGTAGGAGGGAGGGGAGGGCATGTTTCCTGTAGGTGGGTGCAGGCCATGTCTCTGGGTTTGCAGAGTTCAGAGGAGGGTGTGTCCTGGGCAGTGGGCAGAAAAGCGCACGTGGCCCCATTCCCTGGCAGACATCCTCCACCCAGAGGGAGGAGGGGGAAGGGTTTGGCAGCCTGAACTGCAGGCTTGGGGCCTCGGTGGTCCTGTCTCGAGCGATCCCGTTAGGACGGACATGGGCGGGCACGGGCAAAGAGACAGGGACGCTCAAGCTAGGCACAGGTTCTGGAGTCCAGCAGAGGCTGTCACTTGCGACTCCCGGTGCTCCATTCAGGGGATCAGATTACCCGGCGCCAGCTGGGCCCAGCGCCGCGCACCAGGAGGGGTATTCCAGCGGGGGTACCTGTTGGGCGCCGCGGTCCGGATCGCCCCCGCCCAGCCGGGCCAGTCCCTGGCGCAACTCGCGGATGTCCACGCGACCATCCTTGTTACTGTCCAGCTCTTCGAAGAGGCGACCCCAGCGCTGACGCCGCTCGGCATCGCCCGGGCCCCCCCGCATGGCGCCAGCCCGGGGGGGAGGGGAGGCCCGGCAGCGGCGGCCTCAGCGGGGGCTTGACGGCTCCCCCTCCCCCCCCGGGGCCCCGCAGGGCCAGCTCCGCGGCCACTGCCACCGCAGCCTCCGCGCTGCCTGCTGGGCTCCGGCACTTGTAGGAGGCGGTGACTGCTAGCCGTCGCCGCCCGCGCCAGAACTTGCTTCTCTTCCCCCGACCCGCTTTGGGGGGAGGGGGCTGAGGGCGGAGCTGGGGGGGAGGGTCAGGGATGCCCCGGTATTAGCGCAACCTAGGGAGCACCACATTCATTCTGGAAATGGAGTGGCTGGAGAGAGCAATGATCTCAGGTCTGGTTTCGTAGTTCCTTTTCTACGTGCCTCAGTTTACCCTCTGCCCAAGGAGGCGAGGTAAGAGATCTCAAGGATTGAGTTACGTAATCCCTTTCCACTTGACCTCCCGCCTCTACTAATTTTCATCAGGAACTAAAGTTCTCTTTCTTCCTAGACGTTCTCAAGGACCAACTCTGCGCCTTCTAGGCTTGCAACAGCCCGCCCGCTCCTATCACATTCCCTACGCGGCCACTGAAGCACAATATCTAGCCGTGCTGTCATCCCGCCCGTGAGCTTCCTTTCTCGGTTCCACTCAGCCTGGGAAACGGAAGATCAACGCGCCGGGCGGCTGCAAAGTCGGTTTCCTATTGGCCAGAGCCTCAAGAGCTGTGCCCGCCCGTCCCGCCTCTCCCACCTACCTAGGCGGGGCCTCCCCACTGACCGGGGGCAGCCTTCGGCCCCGCGGCCCCTGGCTCTCCAGGAAGTCTTAAAGGGGCCCCGACCTGATCCGGACACCAAGAAAATTGCTTTCTCCGGACCTGCCTGGGGAGGAGTCCCAGGCGCGGCTGGGGATCAGGACCGCGTAACTGGAGGCGGGGCTCCAGCCTGTCGCGCTCTGTGCACCTGCCGAAGGTCCCGCCCACTAGTTTCGGGCGCAGTTTCTCGATTCACCATTAGGGGGAGGGGCGCCCAGGCCTTTTGACAGCGAATAATAATAATAGCTAACCTTGATTCATTGCGTTGCACAAGCCTGGTCTTTTACTCACCTCTCGCGTCGTCTTCTCTAAAACCCTAAAACGTAGGTGGGACTGGCTTTCGCACTTCACGGATGAGGAAATAGGAGGTTAAGCCGCTCACCCCAGTTCATATGCCCAGGAAGGAGCAAAGCAGAGATTTAACTAGACCTGGGATTCTTACCATCGTTGATCTATGACCTGGAAGTGATTAATTTTCCCTTAACCATACCTCTTCACTCTAGAGTCCGCAGGATGGGGTCGTCCTTCATCCAAAGATACAGCCATGAGGGCAATATGGTTCCCTGGCAGTATGCCCAGACAGGTGTGCTCTAACAGGTGTGTTCCAGACAAAGCCTCTTATAGAGGGTCTCCTCATAGACGTTTTCATTCACAGATGGCCCTCGCAGGTGCCCTACAACACAGGGGGATACAGGTATTTTCCCATGGAGATGTCCCAAACAAACGGTTTCTCACAGGTGCATCCTTGACAAGTGGACCTCAGTACACACGAGCCGCCCTCAGATGTGCTTCTATGTTAGTGTGCCCCACGCAGGTGTGCTCAGGTCTCCCTCTCACGTGAGCTCAGTTCTATGCAGCTGTCCCTCTGCAAGGTTGTTTCCTCCACCTCATAGGTATGTGTCTCAACAGGTATTCCTCCACCCAGGAACGTGTTATACAGGATCCCCCACCACAGGTGTATTCCATTTGAATATTCATCCATATGGGGCTTTTTCCGTATAACTGGGTCCCCTACAGGCATACTTCAATGCAGGTGTGTCTTGTACAGGTGTTTCTAATGTCTTTCCACACGACAATTCCTCCTGCAAGTCTTATTCGTTTCATAGGTGAGCCATGAAGATGCAGTCCCAAAACAGATGTGCCCCGCGCCACAGTGCCTCAGCCAGGTGTTTGTTAACATGCAGGTGTGTTCTCTACAGCTGTTTTCCCCACAGGCAGGCTTCCATTCAGCTCTACTCCAAATAGATGTGTTTCAAAGCAGATGTGTCCCATCGGCGTTCTTACACATCCGTGCAGATGTCTTCTTTACACGTTAGCTCTCATGCAGGTGTGTCCCACATAAGTACTTTTTCTTTAGAGGCTCCCCATCCCGGTCTGCCCAAGACAGGAGTGCCTCTCACACCGATGTTTCCATGCCCTGTGTGTTTCCACACCTGGACAATTCTACAGGTGTACCTGCAGTGCAGGTGAGAGGCCCCTTTTACACCTGCGCGCTTACACTTCTTTTTACGCCTTCCGATTATAGGATTGGGTTCCCGTTACAGGTGCGTCCGCGGCGCGGCCCCGCCCCCGCTAGGCCCCGCCCTCTCATCTAGGCTCAGGTGCAGAAGCCGGAAGTGCGCTCCCCTCCCAGGTGAGTGACTAAACTTTCCGGGTCACGTGAGCGGGCGGAGCTGGAACAGTGCGACCCAGCCACTGACCGGCGTACCGAGGGTTCGAGCGAAGGACCGGCATCCAGACCCAGAGCGAGATCGAAGGCGCCCGGACCAGGTAGGGAGGCAGGTCGTGCAGCTGGGCCTGCCGTCCCCTCCCCCCCTTCCCTCCCCTTCCCCTTTCCCTAGCCCAGGAACGCGCTGCCCCGAGTTAATCTTTAATCTCTGACCTCTGGCGGCGGGACGGGGCGGGACTCGCGGGTGGCCGGCACGGGTCGCCCCTCCCAGGGCCCTGTGCCTGGATCCGGCCCCCTCCCCCACGCCCTGGCCTTTCTCCTTCAGCTCCCAGGTGCGGGGTCGAAGGTACCCCCGGCCGGAGATGCGGTAGGAGCGGCGCCCGCGACAAGCCCCTTCCCTGTGCCACCAGCCTGTCACCCGGCCCATGGCGAGACCGAGCCTGGAGCCGCTCCTGGCGCTCGGCCTGCCACTGCTGCTGGCCCGCTGGGGCCGGGTCGGGGGGCAAGGTAGGTACCGGTCAGGGGCGCTGGGGTTCTGGGCTCTGAAGAGCTGTGTCCCTGGAACACTGAGAGGTCAAGAACCCAGGAGCCGGCATGTGATGCCTTGGGAGCAGGAATCGATAGAGTCAGAGCTGGAGGGTTAGAATTTCTGTGTCCTTCCTTGGACGGTTGGAGTTGGTCTAGGAGAATTCCTGAGTTGGGCGGAATTGTGAGCTGCCAGGAGAGAAGGCCTGCGGGCCGGAGTCTCAGTAAGGTTGAGGACTCCGGGGAAATGCGAATCAGGAGGAAGCCTGCCTGGGGCTTCAGGCCCAGGTTGAGCAGACTGGCCTAAGGTGTGGACCCTGCCTTTCTGCCCTCTATTCTAGTTTCGGGTGCCTGGGGGGAGGTGTGTGAGTCAGACACCCTGGGGAAACACAGGATCCGCCCAGCTCCTTAAGGGCTGAGGGAGGGCCAGGGAGGTGGGTTGTGGGGGGGAAGGGCTGGGTTTCCGGACACTATCCATTATAATAGCCCCCAACTCAGTGCAAACTGCAAACTGGTGTTGGTTGATTACTTGCTGCTGGGCTACCAAGGGTGGGGGGTCCCCAGAGGAACAAAATCAGTGGGGCCATCCCCTCCATGGAGGGTACCCACAGAATGAAAGACTCAGAAGGGCAGAGTTCTAGTGACGGGAAATGCCCAAGGATGATGAAGATGTTTCCAGATGGGAAGGTCCATTTATCTTCTCTGGGGCTTCCCAGATGGCTCAGCAGGTAAAGAATCCACCTGCCATGAAGGAGCTGTGGGTTCTATCCCTGGGTCGGGAAGGTCCCATGGAGGAGGAAATGGCAATCCATTCTAGTATTCTTGCCTGAAAAATCCGGTGGACAGAGGAGCCTGGCAGGCTATACAGTCCATGGAGTCGCAAAGTGTCGAACACGACTGAGCAACTTAGCATTGTCTTCTCTACCACTCCCCAGCAGTTTCTACGACCTCTACAAGTGTGAACACCACCACTACGCCCTCTGGCCCCAGCCCTGGCTCCAATGGAGCCCTGGTGAGTTGAGTGGGGAGGGTGGTGTATAGGGGAGGAGGGCAGAAGGGATTTTATTGAGGAGTCCCTCAGGTAGCAGATGGGAGGGCCTAGACTTTTAGGAGTGATAGGCTGGGTTTGGTGGGGGGAGGCGTTGGAGAACCATATAGGAGAGACCAGAAGGCCAACTTGGCAAATGGGAAGACCAAGAATGCCTGGAAGGGAGTGAGCAAGAATACCCTGCCTGGCAAGGTCAGGAGCCCCCTGTGCCTCTCAGGCAGGGGGAGGGGGGAGCTAGAAGCTTAGGTGTGGCAGGCACTTGGAAGGAGGACCCCAGACACAGCAGGTGGAAGAGCCCGGGAGCCCAGGTATGATAGATGGGGACCAGGAACCCTGGGGGGAGGAACCCAGTCACCCAAGGCAGCAGGTGTTGGGGGAGGGGATTACCATCCCCAGAGGCTTCTCGGGGTCGGGGGGTGGACAGGATGTCCAGGTTCAGGGGCAACTCACACCTGTCCCCCCTCCCCCGCAGTCGCAGGAGGCCACCACCGCCATCATCGTGGTTTTCTCCCTCCTGGCTGCCCTGCTTCTGGCTGTGGGTCTGGCCCTGCTGGTGCGGAAGCTGCGGGAGAAGAGGCAAACAGAGGGCACCTACCGGCCCAGCAGTGAGGAGCAGGTGGGTGCCCGAGCTCCACCGCCCCCCAACCTCAAGCTGCCGCCTGAGGAGCGGCTCATCTGAAGGCTGGGGCTGGCCGCAGCCACCACCACTGCTCAGGACTGCCCGGCACTCGCTCTCTCACAGCCACCGAGACACCGGCCTCTGATGGTTCCGGAGGACTTGGGGGGCCACGGGGCACCTGCCGGGCGGGCTCTGCGAAGCATGCCACCTCTGCTTGACTCTGCCTGCAGTTGGGGTGCCAGGGCTGGGGACCCACCTCCTCGCTTGCTGCACCATCGGTTATCTGTCCCCCTGCCGCACAGGCCCAACACTCCCCCCCCTCTCCTTTCCTTTCAGTTCTCCCATGCAGCTGAGGCCCGGGCTCCCCAGGACTCCAAGGAGACGGTGCGGGGCTGCCTGCCCATCTAGGTCCCCTTCCTCTACCCATCACCCTTCCTGGTTTTGTGACCTTGGGGGAAGGCAGAGCCCTTTCTGGGCAATCAAACCCACCCAGTGCTTAACAATAGAAGGGAAGAAGGTGCTTCTAAGACTTTGCCCTTGATGGCAGGGGACACTGAGGCTGCTCGCTGTACACATATATCTATATAGTGGGTAGTGAGATATTATAAGACCTTCCTGTGGGCTGGTAGGAGTAGGAATTAGCCTAGATGGAGACTCCTACAGGGCACATAGGCTGTTGGGAGAGGAATTCTAAGTTCTCAAGGGTCCTTGGGGCTGGGAGGGCTTCCTGGAAAGGAGGGGCTTTTAGCTGCACCTAAGAGCCAGCCTGAGGCTGCCTCAGGAGGGGAGGTGGTGAGTGGGGTGGGTTTCTGAGCAAAAGAGGGCTCCCAGATAAACTCATCAGGAAAATCCAGCTTTGGGCTCTTGAGGCTTTATTAACAACGGGCCAGAGTCTCTCCCAGGCCCTTGGTCCTTAACCTTCAAAACACTTTTTAAGCTCAGCGACTCTGGGCCCACTCCTGGCCTGGGGCTCCTGCCAGTTGCTTGCAGGTGCAGCTGGGGACCTCGGGGCTTCTGGCTCCTCGAGGGGCTGGAGGTGAACTGCGAGCAGGCCCTCGGAAGGCGGGGCTCTGGGGTTCTCTGAGGAACCCGGATCCGAGAAAGAATCAAGGGCTTGGGATGTCCAGGTAACACCCAAGTTGGGCTCAGGTCGGGGGCTTTCTGGAGGGCTGGGCTGGCTGGGTGCTGCCAAGAGCTGGGAGCAGGGGTCCTCCTGGGCTGTGGGATCTTCAGTTGCTTCATGGGGAGGGGAGAAACGGAGAGGCTGGGGCTCTGTGGGAGAGGATCCAGGGTCCCCTTTGCTGCTGGGGTCTGCAGAAGCTGTTAAAGACTGGGATGGAGACTCGATTTCTGGGCTGGCCTCTGAGGGCAGTTGGCAAGTGGGGTGCTTCCCAGAGCTTGTGGCATCCGAAGGCTGGGGGGTGTGCAGAGGCAGCAGGGACAGGGGCTGGGGCTCTGGCAGTTTGTTGTCATCCGCTTGCCAACTCGATCTTCCCGGTATGTCAGGCTGGGCGGGGATGGGGAGATGGGCAGGTTGCTGGCCTTTGGATGGACAAATGGGGAAGGACTGGGGGGCCAGGGAGTGGGGCTCTCACCAGGCTGAGGCAGCTGTCCAAGTCCTCTCTGTGGCAGCAGTCTAAGCTCTGGCTGGGTCGCAGGCTACCAGTCCGCGTGGCTCTCGTGCTCAGGCTATCCAATATCTCACTTAGCAAATCCAGTTCTTCTCCAGACCCCAGGAAGCTGCCGTCCAGTGCTTCCTCTGCCCACGGGTCCTGAGCATCCTCTGGGCTCAGGGAGGGTGTCCTGGGTGAGGATGGGCAGCCTCAGGTTTCTGCCCCAGACCAGGTGCCCTGAAGTGTTTGGAGTCTGTGGACACACTTCCCCATCAGTCCTGGCCCCCACTTCCAACACTACCCCACCCCCACCCCCTGCCTTGGTCTTACCTCTCTTCCAGGGACTCAGAAGGTTTCTCTTCCAGCCTGAGTCTCCTGCTGGGGCGACTCCTAGGGCGAAGGGGCCGGTTCTGCAAAGGACACATTTGGGGGCTGGGGGCGGGGCCTCAGGAGCTACAGAATCAGGGGGCTCTGAATGGGGGATGGTGTGGGCACCCCATTTGGGGGTAGTTGAGATGTCTGGCTGGAGGCAGAAAAGGAGAGAAGGACTTGGTGATAATTCCAGGTGTGTGCATTGGCACTAGGTGGGAGGGAGCTTACCTGTCCAAAGTGCTGGGTGATAGGCAGGCGCTGCTGCAGGCGATCTGAGCGGCTGGTGAGGGAAGGGGCCCTCAAAGAGCCCCCCCTCTGCAGGCCAGAGTCCCCTTCCTAGGAAGAGGGTGGGTAAGCCAGGAACTGCTTCCCCCCACTGCCCCTGGCATTGGCCACTGACTTTACCTTGTACATGAGAAGACTCTGCACACCCTTCAAGCCGCTTTTCGCCTATGGAGGAGCCGAGTGATTTGACACAGGCATTTGAGAACCAGGCCCTCCACCCCCGAGGACAGATTCGTCTTGCCATCTGCTCATGGGTGTCTCAAAATACATTCAGAATCCCTCTGTACCAGCTAAGGAGTCAATACAAACATGCCTCTTTGACTAATACAAAAGGAATATTCCCTGAGGAGATAACCCCCAAATGAAACAGGAAGTGGCAAAGCCAGAACGCCGTAAAAAATCAGTGTTCAAAAGCTAAGCAAAGAATAAAAATTCAACAGATGGTTCTGAGCTGCGGGAGCCGGTCCCAGGAAACTTTTGGATTTGGGAGAAAAACAAAACACTAAGCGTGGAAGCAGGAATGTTAGTGTCTCAGAAGGAATACCCCAAGATGTTTGCCAAAGAATCCTGGTGATCATTTTTAAATAGGAAAGACGTGACCCGACAAACATGAAAGAACACAGTCAGTGGAAAATAAAAGTAGGAAACATTGCAAGTGGTTTAACTGCTGGTTCAGTTCTGATAAATTGTCCTCTAAACGGGAGGTTAAAACATCCTCTGGCTTGGTCACCCTGGTAACTGGCCTGTCCACCCCAGCCTCACCGAGCGGTACATGTTCCTGACAGCTGGTTGGGTCTTGGCCTTGACGGAGTGCAGAAGGGCACCACCACCTTTCTGTGGAGAGAAAGCCAAGAAAGAGAGGCATAGGCACCTGGGGTTATCCTAGTCCCTACCTGCCCCCCTGCGCTGTGTGTTGCTGGAAAAACCCTTCTCCCTCTCTGAATCTTCTTTTTTATTAAATAAATTAAAAAACTGAGTTATAATTTACATACCATACAAGTCACTTGCCTTACTTGCACAACTCAATGATTTTTGGTAGGTTTACAGTAGTTGCATAACTATCACCATAGGCATAGAGGTTTTTTGTTTGTTGTGTGTTTCGTGTGTGTGTGTGTGTGTGTGTGTGATGTGGATTTTAGTTTTCTGACCGGGGATCAAACTCCCCTGCCCTCTGCACTGGAAGTGCAGAGTCCTAACTTCTGGACTGTCAGGAAAGTCCCTCTCCCTGAGTCTTGACTTTTTTCACCGCTTTCTATAAATGGGCATAGTGAGGATGGCTATGGGTTTAATTTAATCTTGCAATAAACACTAAAAGTGGTGTTACTACCTTCAGGTTGTCTGCCCAAAGCTGGTAGGAGCGGAGTGTCCCTGCAGAGAAGAGAGCAGAGAGCATAGCATCTTCAGGGTGGGTGGGCTTAGGTGAGGGCGCTGGTGGGGTGGGGGCTCTGAGGCCAGGTGCAGAGTTTACCTGAGGAGGCCCCACTACAAGTGATCTCCTGCTCGAAGAGATCTGAGAAGCCTTCACCTGTGTTTAGCTTCTCCAGTCGGCCTTCGATGAACTGGGTGTGGGAGAAACAGGAAATCAGGGTGCCCCAAACATTAGAAGGCGAGTTCTAGGGATCTACTCCCATCAAGACATAGAAGACATCCTTGGCCCCACCCTGCCCCAACATGAGGCCCCAGGAGTCTGGAGCCCACCTCAGCAAGCCAGAGGTCTGCCCCTCCCCACCCCAAGTCAGGATCTGTCTTCAGGGACCAGACTCTCTCGCTCACAGGGTTGGAGAAGTAAGACTGCCACTCCACACATGCCTGCCTCCTCTCAGTGACCCTGGGAAGAGGTCGACTCCACCTCCCGGGACCCTAGAAGCCAGTTTGCCCTGAAGGACACTGAAGTTCATCCAGCTTTCTCCCAAAAACCCAAAAGTCCGGTTCCACCTCCCCCTCCCCCCATCCCTGGGGTCCAAGAGGCCAGCCTGCCTCCCCTCCCCACAAAGGGAATCTGACATGAACCTCCATCCTCGATCCAGGAGGCCCCCGTGTTAGGACTCAATAATTTGGTTCCATCCCAATCTCCTCAGGGACCTAGAAGTAAAGCTTATCCCTAGAATCTCAGGTCAGGTGCTTCCATTTTTAGAGACCCAAGAATTCATGTCTCTCCCACCCCGGAGACCCTGGAGTGGGGGATCCGGCAGGGCCAACTCTCGCCGCGCCCAGTGAACCCGGGCGTCCATCTCTTCAACCCCGGCTCCGCCCTCTGGGATGCGCGCCTCGGCGCCCCTAACCCCGCCCCTCCGGCCTAAGCCCCGCCCCCAAGGCTCTGGCCCACCTGTTTGAATAGCTGCAGGTGCACAGCCCGCCGGTGGAAGGCCTGCAGCGGCGCCCCGGGTTTCTGGGCTAAGAAGGCTTCTTCATTGAAGGTGACAGGCTGGCCCTGGAAGAAGGACCCGAATTCTAAGCTCCTCGCGGCTCTCCTGGATCCCTTATTCTGCCTTCCTTATTCTACTGTCCATCTGTGTAGCGAACATTGATGGAGTGCCTCTGTGTGCTTGAACTCCAGCAGGACTTTATGGGCTGCAGGGAGGACCCGGGCTTTTACCCGGAGGGAGGTGGCAGATGGGACCTGACTCATGCTCCCAAGTGACCTCTGGCAGTTGCGAGAAGGTCAGACTATGGAGCGCGAGTGTGAGAACCCGGAGAGGGGACTTATAGTGACTCGATGAGAGTGCTGATTCTGGCAACAAACAAACAAGGTGGGCCAGACTGGAGTCGAGACAGAGGAGGAGGAGAAATGGACAGTTTCCGGCTGAGTTCAAGGGCAGAGCTAACTGGAACATCAGATTCTTAAATGATCGAACTCCCCGACAACCTTTTTATAGAACAGTTGTGAGAAACTGGGGGTAGGAGTGGGGAGGGTGTCAGGGTTGAAAGTCAGTAGATCAAAGCCCTGGCTTCAACACCCACCTGCTGTGGGTTTTCTCCAAGCCTTGGTTTTCATATGTAAACTGGGACCATAACAGTATCCTTCTCATTGTATTGTTATGAGCATTGAGATAATAACAGCAACTGTAAAACCTAGCATTTATCTATTGCGATGTGCCAAGCACTGTCCGAGCATTTCAGACACATAGGACCTTTTTGGGTGGGTACTGTTGGGGTCCCATTTTACAGATGAGCAAACAGAAGCGCTAGAGAAGGAAATGGCAACCCACTCCAGTATTCTTGCCTGGAGAATCCCGTGGATACAGGAGCCTGGAGGGCTATAGTCCATGGGGTTGCAAAGAGTCGGACACGACTGAAGCGACTTAGCACGCAAACAGAAGCTCAAAGTAAGCACTCCATAAAAACTGGATATTATTATTTTGAATCCTGCAGGCACCCACGGGGCTGCTCCCTTCTCGTTCCTGCTACTCACTGGGCTGCAGACGAGCGCATCGCGGTACCCTCCAAAGAGCAGGGCCTGGGCTTTGAGGAAGAGACGGGACACCCCTTCCCCAGGCGCCAGCGCGACCTTCCTTAGCCGCAGCCTCAGTAGAGACACCTGGGGGGCAAGGGAGCAGCGCTGAGCGGGCAGGTGCTGAGCCTCGCCTACTGGATGTGGCAGGAGGCTGGGCAGCGGGTGACACTGACCACGTCTGGGGGCAGCGCCTGCACGTCGTCGAAGGGTGTCTCCAAGGTATTGGAGTCCACGTTCATCATCACGACATCCTCCAGGGCTTTCTCCCGCACTCTCTGCATTGCGGAGTCGGAGGGGGTGGCCGCTCAGAGCCCGAGGATCTTGGGCGGGGAAGGGTACACACTCCGCCCGCCTGTGCCATCCAAGTCCGCTCCCGCTTACCTCAGCGAGACTGGCGTGCACTCCGATGAGGTAGGGCATAGGCGCGCTGCGGACGACCGAGGGGGCCCAGTCACGCAGGCGCTGCCCCCGGGTCCCCACGACCCCAGGCTTCTTCCCCAAGCCCTGCGCCCTCTCCAGGCCCCTCCCCTCACCAGCAGTAGTCCAGTAAATGCGGCGGCAGCGTGGGGATCAGCACGTGCTCCCAGTGCATGGGATACAGGAGTGCACAGGACGCGTGGACACAGGAGGTCAGCTGGGGACGGGTGGAGGGGACCTTGGAGTCAGAGCCTGGACTCCCAGCTTCAAGGATTCCTCGCTGGGACGGTGGCTCCCCCGACTTCATTTCTCACGTCCTCAGTCTCCTGTCTCCCTCCATCCCCTTCCTCAGCGAATACTGGGTAAGAAGTGAAAACTCAAACACTTTCACGTGAAGACCAATAATTCTGCAAATTACAGTGCTGGGGGCTGATGGTGCCAGAACACGGCACGTACTCGTCTCTTTCTCTCTAGGGGGCGAAGCTAATGTTCAACTCTCCGGATCACTCTCCTTAGGGGTAGGACAGCGGCCCAGCCCACCAACCCCATCCTGAAAGAAGCAGAACTAGGATTGAGCCGGACCTGGTCTCGCCTCTAGGGATGGAGTAAAGGTTAGCTTCACTGACCCCACCCCTAAAGAGGTGGAGCTAGAATTCGGTCCTTTCCCTGGTCCCGCCCCTAGAGGTGGGGCCAGCATGCAGCCTCCGTTTCCCTGGTCCTTCCTCTCTCGGGGCGGAGCTAGAATTTAGGCCTCCCTGCGCTCACCCTTCGGGGGGCGGAGCCAGTCTTGTTCCGGCCCGTAGTGGGTGGAGCCTGGACTTAGCGCACCAAAGCCAGACTATACAGCGCATCCCCCTCGGATTCCCCCCAAGAAGGTGGAACCAGGGTTCGACGCAACCATGGCCTTCAAAGGCGCAGAGCCAGGACTTGGTCCTCGGGTCTCGCCTAGTGGGGTTAGAGCTAGAAGTCCACCCCGGTTGTCCCTCCCCTAGAGGCCAAGCGAGGCCTCGGTCCCTCCCCGGCTCGGCGACCCCCGCCTCACTGTGCTCAGTTTGCTAGACGTGAGCAGGACCCTTCTCTCTGCCAGGAGGGCGGCGAACAGTCCCACGATGTTCTCGTCGGTCACCGCCACCACCAGCTCCGTTAGATTTCTCTGAAGAACAGAGAGAAATGCTGGACACGAGGGACCACAGGATCTCACAGCCCCCTTCTGGTTTCTGGACCTCTACCCTCCCCTAGAGCTCCCTCCCGGGGTCTACACTCACGTTCTCAGGAATGGATGGCAGGCGGCCGGAGTCGGGGGCCACGAAGCAGGAAAGCTGACGGGGGATTGGGGAAACAGAGGGAGGGGGAGGACTGATCAGTCAGTGGATTGTCCTCACGTGGATCCCAACCTTCCAGGGTTCCCCACCTCTACTCACCGACATGTTCTTTCCAGGGAAAGGGGGCTGCAGGCCTTGTGAACTGGCAATCCTCAGTCCACTGCCCTGGGGGAGAGATGTAGTGTGTACTCCTCAGGGCCTGGGTGCAGCCTATCCCGCCACCGGAGGTCCGCCACCGCCCAGGGGTGAGGAGTACTCACCAGCTCTAGACCTACTGAGGCCTGGGTCCCAGGAAGGGGCTGCTGCAGCAGATTTAGAAGAAGTTCATCCACCTCTGAGACCTGGGTGGGGGTGGGATTTCTGAGCCAGGACGTGGGTTGGGGGCTCTGAGGGTCTTGACTCAGGCTGGGTGGTCTGGGAGGAGTCAAGGGGCCCAGGTCAGGCCTGGGAGGCTGAGGGCTTGGGTGGTGGTGGGGGTGGGGGTGGGGACTCCTGCAGAAATGACAGGGAGGGTTGGTCTCACTTGGTCTTGGGCCAGGAAGTCCCCCACTGTGTTCAGCAGCTTGTAGAACACCTCAAACCAAGGCAGGTGGCTGTGGAGAGTGGACACAGTTTCCATGTAGTGCCCCTGGGCAGAGGCCCCAACCCCCACCTCCAGACCCCCATCTCCCACACCTGAGGATACAGAGACAGCTGAGAGCACCAGCCCGCAGGCGGCAGAAACCAAACCTTCGGGTGCCAGTCAGGTCCGTGAGCGCGAAGGTGAAATGCTGTACAGCGGTGCTGGGGGGCTCCCTGGGAGCAGGAAAGGCTCTCAGAGACCTGGGCATCCCACCGCTGTGAATCCCCCTCCCCTCCATGCCCCTGACAATGCTCCTCATACTGTGTCCATCAGTCTGGGGCCCTGGGCATATAGGTCCCTATTTGTCAGGGCCCCTGGTTCTCTGAGTCCCTGGATCCCTCGAGTCCCTGGTTCTCTGAGTCCCTGGATCCCAAAGCCCCTGAATCTCCAATCCTCTGGATCCACTCAGTCCCTGGATCCCTGAGGCCCTGGGTCCCTGGGCTCCTGGGTTCCTGAATCCCTGAGCCCACAGTTCCCTGAGTCCCTGGATGCCTGAGCCCCTGGGTCCCTGAGTCCCTGGATCTCTGAGCCCCTGAGGCACTGGGTCCCTCGACCCTTGGATTCCTGGGCCCCTGGATCCCTGGGCCCCTGAATCCCTGGGCCTTTGGAACCCTGAGTCCCTGAGTAAATGAGTCCCTTTGTGTATAGGTCACTGTTTGTCAGAGTCCCTGGGTGTCTGAGTCCCTAGGCCCCTGAATCTCAGATCCCTGGGCATATGAGCTCTGCTGTCTGAGTCTCAGGGTGTTTGAGTACTGAGGGTCCATGAGAGGTCTGGATCCCTGGGTCCTTGGGTGTCTGCTTCCTTCCATACCTTTCCACATCAAAAGGGAAGCAGAATTTAGGCACCATCTGCAGAGACTCCTGGGGATGGAGAGAAGCACACACTGCTTGGCCACTCAGGTTGGGCCCCACCGCAGAGCTCCCGGTGGTGGTCCGTGGTCCGAGACATTGGGTCCCCTCCCCCAGGGGAACAAGCCCTGGCCCCGGGGGAAGAAAGGAGCCAGCCTGCATACCTGGTCCTGGAAGTCTGCGGGGAACTGCCGCAGGATGGGGGGATCTGCACGGAAAATGAGCCACTAAGTTTAGGGTCCCAGGCCCACCCTCCATCTCCCCCCCACAGCGATGGCCCCTGACTCACCTTCCTGCAGGGAGGCAGGGTAGGCTGCTTCGAAGAACCAATCAAACAGGGCAGGGGGACCCCCTCTGTGGGACAGAAAAGGGTTTAGTGGGTCCAAGAACTTGCTTCTGTGTGTGTCTGCACATGTGCGTGATTGTGTGTGTGTGTGTATGTGTGTGTGTGCAATTATATACTATGTCTGCCTGAAAAGATCAGACTCTCCAGGTAAGACTGTGTGTATGTGTGGCCTAACCAGTGTGAAAGTGAATAACATCCCCCTTTTCTTGCATAGCCAGTCGGGTCACTGGGTATATGTGCGAGGCCCTGCCCCAAGACTTCACGGGGCCCTGGGGACTGACCCCAGGTTTCCTATCAGAGGAAAGAGGGGAGTGTGCCCTGATCCTTCTGGGAAGCCTGCAATCTCTGTCTTCCTCCCCTGGCCCTCTCCCTCCACCCACCATGCAGAGGCTTCGGGGACTGGGCTCAGAGAGAGAGAGACAGAGAAAGAAGATGGGGAGGGAGTGCAGACGCACTGTCCCAGACATGGGGACCCCCTCACACTGAGCTTCATCCTCACACTGACAAAAATCCCACACAATCAATCACACACACACGGACACACAGAGTCCCCCTTCCCCCGCTGCTGATCCCGGAAGCCAGACTCCCCATCACTGAGATGTATGAAAAGGTACATGCTCAGAGGAACAAACTTAATCATACAGAGGGAGAGGGAGAGAGAGACTGAGGAAGGTCCCAGAGTGGTCTGAATGTGCCTGAGAGCAGAGTCCATACTGTAGGCCAGCTGAGTCCTGCTCTGATTCCAGCCACCTGCCCCTGTGGCTCACGGTCCCTCCCCGGCCTGCCCCAGCCTTGCTCCCCTCAGCCCTAGCCCAGGCCTGGTCTCGGAATCTTGGTCCAGAGGATGGGAGAGGGGGCAGCTCTTACTCGGCTGTGGATCCCATGGTCCCTGGAGGGCTGGCCCAGCGGGACCCTTTCCCCAGGGGTCCTGGGGGCCTGTGCTTTCTTGGGGCTGGGCCCTGAGCCGTCTCAGCTTCCTGTGTGGCTGAGAGAGGAAGTTTAACGGGTGACGTCCCCAGAGGAAGCCTCCTGCCCCCACCCACTGTGAGAGACCCAGGCGTCCTGCCTTCTAGCCTTCTGCAGAATGGGTGGGCAAGAGGTCTGTAGGCTCAGAGGCCAGATCCGCCCCCGCAGGTCTGCCAGGCTGGGCCACGTGTGGTCCCCACCATCACACCCAAGCCTTCCCTTCTGTGTAGCAGCCCAGGACTCGCAGTTTGCCTAAAATGCTTCCTCTTCCCTCAACTCTTTTCCCTTTGGTCCATCCGCACTGGCCATTCCTCATGGGACCGCCAGAGGGAGCCAGGATGGAGAGTGGACACAGGTGGGTGGTGGTGCACCAGGAAGGTGGATGGACAGCAGAGAGAACACAGGCACCAAACAGGCAACACACACATGGCCAGGAAGTGACCAACACAAACAGGCCAGAACAGTCAGAGGCCGCAGACAGACACAGAGAGATACCCAGTTATAAAGGCAGCCCATAGTCACAGACACAAAGTGACAAGGACAGAGGGACAACACATACATAAAGAAGTCCTTGTCCATCCAGCTGACAGGTGCAGGGGGATAACACACAGGTTGCACCCAGCAAACAGTTCCAGACAGAGACAACAGACACACACACAGAGACCACAGTTGTCAATACAAATGGAATATCAGAGAAACAGGCCCAGACAAGAGACAGAAATGCACAGGGCACAGATGTAGAGCAGTAACAAAGGGACAGACATGGTCAGGGCTCAACCTCAAGTCAGATTCATAGCCGGACATAGTCACACACACACAGAGACACACAGCCAGACACACCCAAGCAGTGTTGCAGACTCAGAAACAGACAGACACCTAGGTGGACAGATGTCATGCTGAAAAACAGATCTGTAGACACACTTGAAAGCACCAAGGCAGGAGACATGTATGGTCATGCACATATCTGCAAAATCCCACAGACAGGGACTTCCCTGGTGGTCCAGTGGCTAAGAATCCACCCTCCCAAATGCAGAAGGCTTGGGTTCAAGTTTTGGTCAAGGAACTAGATCCCACATACCACAACTAAGAGTTTGCATGCCACAATTAAGACCCAGTGCAGCCAAATGAAATGAATAAATATTTTTTTAAAAATTCCACAGAGTCAAAATGCAGCAGAGTCTTCAAGACTCCTAGGCTCCCTGCAAGATATTGAGAATGTCTGTGTAGATAGAGGCGTGAATTTCCACGAGTCCACATGTGGCCTGGCATGGCCTAGGGTATCTGGGGTTGAACATGGTATCTGTGTGCCTGTAGAATTTGTGTCTACTCCATCAAGCTGAGTGAGAATGTGGATGACTGGGGATTTTCCTTCTGTGCCTGTCCATGTGACTGTGGGTGCAAGGGTATTTCCACTCTGGGTGCTGGGGGGTTAAGTTAGTGCACAGGCGTATGAACACACACATAGATATACACATACACACAGCCCTCCAAAGCCTCCAGTCAAGATGTAGATGGGTGAGGCTGATCACAGCTCAGTCCCCTCTTTCTCTCCAATGGGAGCTGAATCCCAACCAGGGCTGGGGATCAAGGGTACAAAATACCCAGGCCATCCCTCTCTGCTTTACCCTTTGGGGCCTTGCTATAGAGTGCATATTTGTGGGGCCCCTTGAATTTACATGCTGAATCTCTCTCTTTTTTTTGGTGTGGGGAACCAGGCTTGATGGATCCTAGTTCCCTGACCAGGCACTGAACCCAGGGCCATGGCAGTGAAAGCTCGAGTCCTAACCACTGGACAACCAGGGAACTCTCAATGCTAAATCTTAACCCCTAAGGTGATGGTATTAGCATGTGGGGAGTGGGTCTTTGGAAAAATGATTACATCGTGAGGGTGAATCCCATGAATTGGATTAGTCTCCTCTTAACCCTGAATATTCATCAGAAAGACTGAAGCTGAAACTCCAATACTTTGGCCACCAGATGTGAAGAGCCGACTCGCTGGAAAAGACCCTGATGCAGGGAAAGGATGAGGGCAGGAGGAGAAAGGGGCAACAGAAGATGAGTTGGTTAGATAGCATCACTGACTTGATGGACATGAGTTTGAGCAAACTCTGGGAGATAGTGAAAGATGGAGAAGGCCTGGTGCGCTACAGTTCACGGTGTGGCAAAGAATCAGAAATGACTTAGCTGCTGAACACCACCACCACCAACAAACTCATAAAGAAGATGCCAGAGAGATCCGTCACCCCTGCCACCATGTGAGGATACGGCAAGAAGACTGCCATCAGTGAACCAGAAAGCAGGCTCTCACCATAACTTCCGGCACCTTGATCTTGGACTTCCAGTTTCCAGAACTGTGAGAAAGAAATGTTTGTTGTTGATAAGCCACCCAGTCCATGGTGTTCTGTTAACGGCTGGAATGAACTAAAGGCATAGCCTTTGCAGAGTTATTTCAAATCTTTCTTCATTTCTGGAATTCACTCCAGAGCAATCCAATGGCAAACCCATAGGGTGGGAATGAGAGAAGAGCTCATGCTCCTTTGCAAAAGTGGGACCCTATCTATCCTTGTTTCTACATCTTTTTGTTTTTTCGGCTGTGCTGTGCAGCATGCAGGATCTTAGTTCCCTGACCAGGGATTGAACCCATGCCCTGTGCAGTGGAAGCATGGAGTTTTAACCTCTGAACCACCAGAGAATTCCCCTGTTTCTGCATTTGTTTCATAAGTAAACATGGTGCTTGTTTCAGAGATCCCACGAAGGTTCAGATTTCACGTTATATATTTAGTACAAAATCATACCTGAATCAAGCTTTTGGTATGTTCTGTCCATGATTAGGGGAGATGGGTCAGGGAATTGGTTAAGAGAATAATTTTGAAGTCAGAGATACTTGGGTTCAAGACCTGACTTAGTTCTTTAACATCTCTGTGACCTTAGGCAAGTCATTTGACCTCTCTGTATTAGTTTTGTCTAGCTATGTAATCTATCACCCTACAGCTTGTGGCTTAAAAGAACACACATTTAGGGACTTCCCTGATGGTCCAATGGGTAAGACTCTGCACTCACAATGCAGGGGGCCTGGGTTCAATCCCTGGTCAGGGAACTAGATCCTACATACTGCAACTAAGCATTCACATGCCACTGCTGAAGATCCCATGCGCCGCAGTGAACGTGCTACAAAGATCCTGACCTGACACAGCCAAATAAATAATAAATATTAAAAAAGCACACATTTATTATCTGACAATTTCTATGGGGGCCAGGACACTGGACACAGCTGAGTCGGGTCCTGTACTGCGGGGTCTCTCTGCTGTAATAAGGTGTCAGTTGGGCGGTGGTCCCTTCTGATGCCTCAACCAAAAAAGGATCTGCCTCCAAGCTCATGGTGGCTGTTGGCAGGAGTCAGTTTATTGTGGATGGAGCACCCCAGTTCCTTGCTGGCTGTCGACCAGAGATTACCCTCGGGTTCTTTTTTTTTTTTGCCATGGGGACCTTTGCAACCTGCTTCTTGCTTCCCCACAACAAACAAGCTGAAAAGGCAATAGAGAACTCATCAAGGCAGAAATCACAGGCTTTCACAAACCAGTCTTAGAATCAGCATCCCATCGCCTTTGCCATATCCTGTTGAGCGGAAGAAATCTCTGGGTCTAGCGCATGCTCAACAGGAGCAGAGAACACAAAGGTGTAAACAGGGAGACGGGCATCACTGAGGGTCATCTTAGAAGCCACCTTCTACCTTCCCTTTGTCTTTGTTTTCTTGCTTTATCTTTAAAAAAAAAACAAAACAATTTAGGGACTTCCCTGGTGGTCCAGTAGTTAAGAATCCATCTTGCAATACAGGGGATGAAGGTTCAATCCTTGGTCAGGGAACTAAGATCCCACCTGCCTCAGAGCAACACCACCTGCCTTGCCATACCACCACTACTGCGCCTGAGAGCCACATCTAGAGAGTCTATGCACCGCCATGAAAATCCCACATGCCACAACTAAGATTCAACACAACCAAATAAATATTTTAAAAATTAAAAAAAAATTTTTTTTGGTCCCCACGTGGTTTGTAGGATTTTAGTTCCCTGATCAGGGATTGAGTTTCTGCCCAGGCGGTGAAGTTCAGGTTCAGGGACTGAACCTTACCCCTGCAGTAAAATCAGAGTCCCAGTGACTGGACCACCAAGGAAATTCCTGTTTCCTTCCTTTGAAAGTGAGAAAACATGGGAATTCTCTGGGATTCCAGTGGTTAGAACTCTGTGCTTTCACTGTGGAGGGCAGGGGTTCAAACCCTGGTCAGGGACTAAGCTCCCACAAGCCACGTGGTGCAGCCAATAAATAAATGAATAAACTTCATACATCTTTACTTATTTATTTATTTTAAAAATAATTTTATTTATTTATTTTTCGTTATGTTGGGTCTTCATTGCTGTTTCTCTAGTTGCGGCGAGCAGGAGCTACTGTCTAGTTGCTGTAGCTGTGGTTCCTGGACTCCAGAGCACAGGCTCAGTAGTTGTGGCTTATGGGCTTAGGTGCTCTGTGGCATGTGGGATCGTCTCGGACCAGGGATCGAACCCATGTCTCCTGCATTGGCAAGCAGATTCTCTACCACTAAGCCACCAGGGAAGCCCCATACATCTTTATTTAATTTTTGTTTTTAAAGGAGGAAAAGAATACACCTCACAGTGTGTTGTAAAGTCTCATTGATTCACTTGCTCCTTCATTCAGCAAATAATTACTGAATGTCTGTGTCGCATAAGCTGGTCTACACATGTGGTGAGCAAGGTAGTCAAGGTTCCTTGAAGCTTACCTTTCAGTGGGGAGGGAAGGGGACAGACAAAAGAAGCTAGACATAGACAAGATAATTTTCATTAGTGATAGGTGCTATCAGGGAAACACGCGATAGGAGAAAACAGAAGGAAAGCGACTGGGTATAATTTAGAGTTGCCAGGGCAAGGCTGCTCTGAGGAGGTGTCCTTTGAACTGAAACCTGTGGAGAAGGAGGAGCCAGCCATGTGCACACCTGGGGGAAGAAGGAGCAGGAACTGCGTGTGAAAAGGCCCTGAAGCTGCATTGAGCTGAGCACTTAAAGGCCACTGTAGTTTCAGCTTCGGGAGGGAGGGGGAAGGTGACGAGGTTGTCATCATCAGAGTAGAGACTAAGGTGAGAAGTCTCGGTTTCAGTCTGAGCAAGTTGTGGGTGGGAGGGTTATTATTTGCATACAAAGGCTCCTCTGACTGCTGTGAGAGGAGGACATTTCACACTGGGGGAGGGGGTGGAGGTGGGAGTGGGGGTGTGGTGGCAGGCAGCTGCGAGCCCAGGGAGGTGATGAAGGAGATTGACTGGGTGAGCAACAATGGCAGCTTAGACTAGAGTGTAGATGGGAGGAGTGAACTCGCTCAGTTGTGTCTGACTCTTTGTGACCCCATGGAGCCTGCCAGGCTCCTCCATCCTTGGGATTCTCCAAGCAAGAATACTGGAGTGGGTTGGGGAGGAGAGGAGGGGTCAAATTCAGGACACATTTTGGAAACAGAGACAACTGGATTCAGCAAAAGATCCAAAAAATGTTTTGGGTCTAGAATACAATGAATCAAGGCTGACTTCCTTTTTTAATCTTTTACTTTTTTAAAATTTGTTTTTAATTTGAAGATAATTGCTTTACAAGAGCTTCCCCAGTGGCTCAGTGGTAAAGAATCCACCTGCAAAGCGGGAGACTTGGAAGATGTGGGTTTGATCCATGGATCGGGAAGATCCTCTGGAGGAGGGCACGAAACCCACTCCAGTATTCTTGCCTGGGAAATGCCACAAACAGAGGAGCCTGGTGGGCTACAGTCCACGAGGCTGCAGAGTCGGACATGACTTAGTGCTTAGACAACAACAATAGGGAGTTTTTCTGTGGCCACGTTATATTTAGGATAATAAAGACAGCTAAGCTTGCTCCCTAGTTCATCATCTTTCTGGTCTACCATCCAGTGACGTGCTGAGCCTGCTGAGATGGGGGTGGCTGCAGGCTGGATTTCCCAGGCTGTCCTCCTCCTGGCTGTGGTGGGACCCAGGGAGGGGGCTGGGGCCCCATCTGGAGCTGGTGGTCCAGTGGAAGAGCGGGGTGGGAAAAGTTGGTTGGCTCTCAGCATCCCTCCCTTTCTCTCTCTCTCCCTCCCTCCTAGTTTGCCTTCCTGTGTACCAGAAGCTGGGGGAAAAACTACATTGCCCAGAGTTCTTTGCAGCTCTGGTTCTGGATGCTGATAAGGTTCTACCCATGAGCAAGGCTGCTGAGAGATCTGGAATGTAGAAGTGAGACAGAACAGCGTGTGTGTGTTTAATTATTTAAAAATAATTTTAAGTCCATTTTAATTAATTTTTGTTCGGTGTCCTAGTGGACCTATCTCTGTGGCTTTGTGGGTGTTGGGGTGGCGTTTTTGAACTCATTATTTCCGGTGGCAGCCCTCTGATTCTCCTGTCTGCAGAGGAAGCCGCTCCCAGGGTGGTGTTACAACCTATTCTAGGGCTACACCAAAGAGGGCCTCATAGGCAGCAATATCAGCATCACTTGGGAGCTTGTTAAAAATGCAGTTTCTCCCCTTCCCCCTGCCCCTTACTGAATCAGAGATTATAAGGTGGAACTTAGGAAGCTGTGTTCACGCAAAGCTTTCCTGGTGACTGTGCTGTGCTGTGCTGAGTCACTCAGTCATGTCTGATTCTATGCAATCTTATGGACTGTAGCCCGCCAGGCTCCTCTGTTCATGGAATTCTCCAGGCAAGAATACTGCAGTGAGTTGTCATTGCCCTCCTCCAGAGGATCTTCCAGACCTAGGCATCAGAGCCCACTTCTTTTATGTCTCCTGCATTGGCAGACAGGTTCTTTACCACTAGCGCCGCCTGGGAAGTCCCCTGGTGACTCTACTGCACATCAAATTTAAGTAGCACTGGCTTACAACCCTCTCTCTCAGCCCCTCAAGAGATGCTATAAGCCCCTAAATCCTCACTCTAAATGACTCATACAGCCACCAAGTGGATGCCTGGGGGCTCAGCAGGGCCCTCCTGCTGAGTATCCAATCCCTTTCTGCTTAATATGCCTAGCAAGTTTCCCACAACTGAACA
Source organism: Giraffa tippelskirchi (assembly GCF_054371585.1). Lineage (NCBI taxonomy): Eukaryota > Metazoa > Chordata > Mammalia > Artiodactyla > Giraffidae > Giraffa > Giraffa tippelskirchi. The sequence continues at coordinate 94,304,256 of NC_137280.1, read as the reverse complement.
CTGGCTGATAAAGCGCAATCAGAGTTCTTGAACCTAAACTATCAGTTTGAACCCCAGGTCACCGCTTCATAACCAAGGGACCACGGGCAAGAAACTTTGTGCTGCAAATTGTAATTTCTAAAGATGGTCATAGGTGTAACTTCTCTTCCACATGCTCTTCTAGAATCTTCCTACTCAACCCTCAAGATTTGGAGTCTACAACCTATCCCCTGGAACCTGTACAGGGCTTTGTGAACACTTCAATTAGGAGTCCTCAGGACAGCAAGTGACCTCTAAAGCTGTTAGAAAAATGCAATGGGATGTTTGCTGTTGGAGGAACCCAGCCCGGGCAGATCAGGGAGAGGTCCTGACACCCTCCATCTACCTGCCCCTGCTGAGCCCCCAGGAATCCACTTGGCGGCTATGTGTGTGAGTCAGTCACCTTGAAAGGAGACCCGTCAGCCTCCAAGAAGATTCTGTAGCTGATGCCACAGGGAGCACCAATAAGCTACCTTTCCAAGCCCTGCCCAAACTGCAGATTTGGGAGCAAAATTAAAAAAATTGCTGTTGCTTTAAGCCCCTAAATTTTTGGTGGGTTAGTTCGTATGCAGCAAAAGCTAACTGATACACTGTCTAAAAGCTCAAATCTTTGTTTTTTTGGTCATGCCATGCAGCTTGTGGGATCTTAGTTCCCCAACCAGGGATTGAACCTTGTGCAGTGAAAGCAAGGAGTCCTAACCTCTGGATCATCCAGAGGCAATTAGATTCATCGTGCTAACTGTGCTTAGTTGCTCAGTCATGTCCGACTCTTTGCGACCCCATGGACTGTAGCCCACCAGGCAGGCTCCTTTGTCCATGGAGTGTTTCCAGGCAAGAATACTGGAGTGGGTTGCCATGCCCTCCTCCAGGGATTTTCCTGACCCAGGAATTGAACTGGGGTCTCCTGCATAGCAGGCAGATTTTTTTTATCAGCTGAGCTACCAGGGAAGTTTGATTAAGTTCATTGGTAGAAACTGCATCCAGAACCAGGGAATTTTCTAAAAGCTCAGATCTTACAGGGTTGGTGTGAGGGTTGTAAGACATGTATCAGGCCATCAAAGTGCTTCACAGTGTTAGTGACCATTATCCTGGCAGGACTGCCCCTGAGGCACTACCCACGGCTACCATCTCCCCAGCATCCTTTCCTAGAGGTTCCCCTTTCAACTTTCCATACTTGCAAGATGCCCCACAGAGAGTGGTAGCACCTCCATCACTAAGCACCCACCCAGTACCAGGTACTGTGCCCTGAGTCCTTACAAAAGTCCTTGAGCTGTGGCATGGGGAGAAAACATGAGCCCATTTTACAGGTGAGGCAATCGAGGCTCAGAGGGCAAGCATCTTGCTCAACACTAGAGGGTGAGTTGGTAGCATAATCTGGTCTGACTCTGAAATCACTGTCCACCCCCAGATTAAAAGTCCCTTCAGCTCCCAACTCCATCCCACAGGGAGAGGAGGGGCGATGAAAAATACACTTGGCAGAAACATGGCAGGACAATTAATTTATTGAGAGTGAGGCAGTGGGGAAGGTCAGGGAACAGCCTCTCTTGCCCACATGCTCCAGGGCTTCTTTCTCCCCAGCAGCACCCTTGAAAAGCCAAAGTTGGCAGGAGCTGAGGGGAGTGAATTTAGAGAAGTGGGGCTCAGGGGATCCAGAGCGAAGGAGGGATTAGAGGGTGGGTGGGACTTGTGGGGTAAAAGGTGAGGCACATTGGGAGAAGAGAGGCGAGGCTCAGAGGGAGGGGGCAAATAAGTCAGGGTTTATAGGTCTGTGGGTGTAAAGGGGGGCGGGGGGGGGCTTGAGGGGAAGTCAAAGGTGGAGAGGTCAGGGGTGAAGGAGGGATCACGGAATTAAAGGTGGGACTTGTGGGGTCGGAGGTGAAGCAGGGCTCTTGGGGGGGTGTTCAATGTGGGAGAGCTCAAGGTGGGGATAAAGTGGGGCTCAAGGGTCAACGGTTGGCCAGGGGAAGAGGTGCAAGGTCGTAGGGTCAGACGTGAGTCAGGCTGGGAGGTGAAGTGGGGATTCTGGGCGGTCAAAGGTTAGCCTCCTAGTAGGGTGTGGAGGTGAAGTGATGGAGGTGCCCTAGGCCACCTCCTCCTCGGCCTCCTCCTCAAACTCCCCTTCCTCGGCCGTGGCGTCCTGGTACTGCTGGTACTCGGACACCAGGTCGTTCATGTTGCTCTCGGCCTCAGTGAACTCCATCTCGTCCATGCCCTCACCCGTGTACCAGTGCAGGAAGGCCTTGCGCCGGAACATGGCTGTGAACTGCTCTGAGATGCGCTTGAACAGCTCCTGGATGGCTGTGCTGTTGCCGATGAAGGTGGCGGCCATCTTCAGGCCGCGGGGCGGGATGTCGCACACGGCCGTCTTCACGTTGTTGGGGATCCACTCCACGAAGTAGCTGCTGTTCTTGCTCTGCACGCTCAGCATCTGCTCATCCACCTCCTTCATGGACATGCGGCCCCGGAACACAGCAGCCACGGTCAGGTAGCGGCCGTGGCGTGGGTCGCACGCGGCCATCATGTTCTTGGCATCGAACATCTGCTGGGTCAGCTCGGGGACGGTCAGTGCCCTGTACTGCTGGCTGCCCCGGCTGGTCAGTGGGGCGAAGCCGGGCATGAAGAAGTGCAGGCGTGGGAAGGGCACCATGTTCACAGCCAGCTTGCGCAGGTCGGCGTTGAGCTGGCCTGGGAAGCGCAGGCAGGTGGTGACCCCGCTCATGGTGGCCGACACCAGGTGGTTGAGGTCCCCGTAGGTGGGGGTGGTCAGTTTCAGGGTGCGGAAGCAGATGTCATACAGCGCTTCATTGTCGATGCAGTAGGTCTCATCGGTGTTCTCCACCAGCTGGTGTACGGACAGGGTGGCGTTGTAGGGCTCAACCACCGTGTCCGACACCTTGGGTGAGGGCACCACACTGAAGGTGTTCATGATGCGGTCGGGGAATTCCTCGCGGATCTTGCTGATGAGGAGGGTCCCCATTCCAGACCCTGTTCCCCCGCCCAGCGAGTGGGTCAGCTGGAAGCCCTGCAGGCAGTCACAACTCTCAGCCTCCTTCCGAACCACGTCCAGGACGGCATCCACCAGTTCGGCGCCCTCTGTGTAGTGGCCTTTGGCCCAGTTGTTGCCGGCTCCAGACTGGCCTGAAGAAGGAAAGGGAGGCTGATATGGGGAAATCCCATGCTCCACCCCACCCCCAGTCATCTAGTAGTTAAATCATTATAAGAAAATTATTATTATTACTATTTATTATGAATTGTTCTTTTGGGTTCCATTCTTGCTTCCCTTCACCCAGTAGCTAGAAGGATATTTTTTTTGGAAAGAATTATTTTTATTTATTTGGCTGCACAGTCAGTTTCAGCATGTGGGATCTCAGTTTCCTGACCAGGGATTGAACCTGGGCCCTCTGCATTGGGAGCACGGAGTCTTAGCCATTGGACCACCAGGGATGTCCTGGCTAGATGGATTCTGATGAAACCTAAATCATGTTCCACCTTAGCTCAAAACCACCCCCAGTTCCTCTCTCTTTCAGTAAAAGCTCCAATCCTCCCTGATTCCCACAAGGTCCTGTATGACCTCTCTGGTCCACTGCCCCCCTCCCCAATACCCTTCCCTCCTCCCTCTCTCCCCCTCGCTCATTCCTCTCTAGACACACAGGCCTCCTGGCTGTTCCTCCAACACACTGAGCCTGGTCCTGCCCAAGGGCCTTGGCATGGGCTGTACTCCCTGCCTGGAGTGCTGTTCCCTCAGATACATACATGGCTCCTCCCTCTTTCCTCTCCTTTAGATTTCGAGGCTCTGCCTGACCAATCGATACAACTGCAAATCCTCCCCATTTCTAATTCCTCTTCCATACTTGATTTTTCTCCATAGCACTGATAAACTTGTTCTTTTTTTTAAAAAAATTATTAATTATACTTATTGTCTGTAATCTTGCAGGAGAATGCAAGCTCCAGAGGAGAAGGATTAGGATTAGACTATCAGCTGGTATTTTTGTGAACTGGTAATATTTCTTCTTGCCCCCTTCTCTGCTTCCAACCTGGTCCAGCCCCCTTATCAGTCATCTGGATCAGAACAGTGGCTTCTGCACTGGTTCCCCCAGCGGCAGCCCACAGCCTCTCCACAATCTGTTCTCCTTGAAGCCACTAGAGGGCGCCTGTGAAAACCCGTGTCAGGTGCCACCCCTCCTCTGCCCGCTGCCCCTCCAGGGCTCCCATCTCCCTGGGATAAAAACCAGTCTTCCCAGCAACAAACAAGGTCCTACAAAACCTGCGCCATCCCCTCTCTGTCCTCTCCTCCTCCCTGCTCACTCTGCTCCAGTCACATGGGCCTCCTCACTGTTCCTGCCCCAGGGCCATTGCACCTGCTGGTGCTGTTGCGGCTGCCTGGAATGCTCTCCCTCTCAGGTATTCCCGTGACTGAAACTCTCTTCAAGTCTCTGTCCAATGTCACCTCCTCCAAAAGAAAAGGATTTGAAGTGGTGGTCTGACTTCTGAGACCACACTTTTACCACCACCTCCCCTACCTCATTTCTCAGAGGCCATAGAATCTTTTGGCCAGACTGGAGCCACTCTTGATCATCCAAGAATCCCTCACATCCTTTGGCCAACCTCATGTAGTCTCTCCATAGCCATTTCCTGAGGACTTATGGTGAGCCCTACCCACACACAATCATCTTTATCTTCCTGAATCTTTCTCCAATCAGAGAGGGGAAGTCACTTGTCCAAGGTCACACAGCTTGTCCTGTCAATCCCTAGACTCCAGATTAAACTACTGTGTACTAAGGAGGAGAGGTGCTGGGGGGAGGGAGAGCCTGGGCTCTGAAGTCAGGTGTGGGTGTGCATTTAGCTTGACCTAGTGCATGTGCTAAGTTGCCTCAGTCATGTCTGACTCTTTGCAACCCTATGGACTGTAGCCTGCCAGGCTCCTCTGTCCATGGGATTCTCCAGGCAAGAATACTGGAGTGGGGTGCCATGCCCTCTTCCAGGGGATCTTCTCGACCCAAGGATTGAACCCAGGTCTCTCATGTCTCCTGCATTGGCAGGTGGGTTCTTTACCACTAGCGCCACCTGGGAAGTCCCTGGGAAGCTTGACCGAGTATGAGGAAAGCTTTCCTAGAAGGTTGTTCAGTGTGTGCATGGCCCTTGAACTTGAGGGCTGCAAATGTGTCCATTGTCTTTGCCTATGCTGTTCCCTCTGTCTTGCACACATTTCCTCTTTTCACTGCCCTTTGGCCAGCCCAAGTCCCACTCATCTTTTAGGTTGAAGACATCATCAAGAGTGATACTGATAATAAAACCTACAACAAAACATTAAATGCTTATGTATTTTTTCCTCTGTGCTAGGCATTGTTCTGAGTTCCTTATACATATTAGTGGCTTTAAGCCTCACAGTCTTGAAAAGTAAGTCTCCATATTAACCCTGTTTTAAAGATGAAGAGACTGAGGCACAGGAAGATTGTAGGGCCTGTCCAAAATCACCCAGTGGATTCAATCAGTGATTGAGTTTGACTTTTTTTTTTCTTCTCTTCCCATTTATTTATCTTCCTAGCTCCCTCCAGCAGGATGTCAGCTGTAGGGGTGGACAGAGAGCTTTGTTTGTTTTGTTCTTGGCTATATTCCCAGGGTGGGTACAGTAGGGCCTGGGGTATACAGTAGATGCTTAATAAGTATTTGTCGACTGCATGAAGTGGCAGAGCTGGGATCTGAACGCTGCAGTCTGGCTCAGGTCCATCGGTTAAATTAAAATGCCACCTCCTCTGGGAAGCCTTCTCTATGCTGCACTTCGCCTGTTGTGTCAGATGCCTCCCCTGGGTTCCCACAGTGGCCTGTGTATCCACTTTCCCCGTTGGGCTCTGAGTTCCTCAGTCTAGACGCTAGCAGAGAATTTTCACCAAGCATGTGGAAGTGAAAGAATTGGGGGGGAGGGGGGCGCTTCCCTGCCTGTGCCTCACGGTGACTCACCAAACACAAAATTGTCAGGACGAAAGATCTGGCCGAAGGGGCCAGAGCGGACAGAGTCCATGGTGCCTGGCTCAAGGTCCACCAGGACAGCTCTGGGCACGTAATTTCCTCCTGCAGAGAAGCAGATGGACAGCAGCTTGGTCAACTCCAGGAACCAGCATCCAGTCCCCTCCCAGGCCCTGTCCACCCCCACGCTGGCCAGGTGCCTCTGCCCCCTTACCAGTGGCCTCATTGTAGTACACGTTGATTCTCTCCAGCTGGAGGTCACTGTCCCCGTGGTATGTGCCCGTGGGATCAATGCCATGCTCATCACTGATCACCTCCCAAAACTAGAGAGGGGGAGGAAGAAAGGACCAAGAAGGGGGAGTCAATGTCCAGGCCTTCCCCCACCTCCGTCTTCTGAGCTCAGGATCCCCAGTCACCTCCCTGGCTGCCACCTGTCCCCCAGCAAGGTGAGTGGGGGGCCGGGACGCAGAGTGGGCAGGCGAGGATGAGGCAGCAAGTAGGGAGAGGTGGGGGCGGGGTGAAGCAGATTCAACACCCCAGCCAAGACGGCCGGTGGGGGCAGCTCTCCCTGGCTGCTGCCGCGGGCAGGGGCGGGGTCTCTTTGTGCGTGTGGAGGGGCCAGAGGGCCAGCTGTGAAACCAGCTGTGGCGAGCGGACAGAAGGCCGGGCCCCACCCCCATCAGTTCTTTGTTTCCCAGCTTGGCCCTGCCCTTCGCGCCCCTCCCCCACCGTCCCTGGGGTGCTGGCTTCCTGGGGGACCTGGTCCCCTCACAGGCCCTTGGTGGAGGAGCTCTGCGGGGCTCAGTGGATCGCGCTCGGCATCATCCCAGGGCTCGGTCCCCCCGCGCACCTTGGCTCCAATCTGGTTGCCGCACTGGCCGGCCTGCAGGTGCACAATCTCCCGCATGGCGGTGGCGCTGATGCTGGACGCGACGGCGCTGGTGCTGATGCTGCGAACTGCGGCGGCAAAGGCGGCGGCAAAGCACGGTCCCTCTGCCCCCGGGGCGCCTCTATATGAACAGGCGGGGCTCGCGTCACGGCCCGGTCACCGGCCCGCTCCGCCCCCTGGTCCCGCCCCGGGACGGAGGGTGCGGGGAGGGAAGGATATCCCTCCCCTTGCCGCCTAGACACCTCCCGGGAGTGAGATGCGCTGGACCCCCTTTCTCCCCCAACTCCAGGCAGTGGGGGCGAGGCCTCTCGGGCGCCCTCAGTACCCTCTCCCTCCATCCCACCCCTCCCGCCACCAGCACTGCCGGGCAGCCTGGGATTTGCAGGGATAGGGCGGGAAGGGGGATGGGGTGGCGGAGAGGGAGGGAGAGAGCCGGGTAAACATGCAGCCTCTCCCCGCTCCCGCCCCCGCCGCGAACGACCCTGCCTCAGTTTCTCCGGCCCAAGCCTCCCTTCCCATCCCGTTTCGTTGTCATTGTCCAGAAACCCTCGCCTTAACCACGAGGGCTTGTGGTGGGGGCCGAACTGGCCGCTCCCGAGGAGCCGACTGTTTGGGGAGGTGGGAGGCGGTCGGTGCCTGCTGGACTTCTGTTGATGCTGCGTAGTAAGTAAAACCACGATTTGCCTTCCATGTTTGACTCCGGATGCTTCTGGAAGCCGACGGAGGTGTGTGTGAGTGTTGGGGGGGGGGTACTGTGCGCTCCCCCCGGACACCTCTGTTGGGCTCTGAGTCTATCGCAGGTGGGTCATCCTCAGCGTTGCCTGGGATCGAACATCAGTGATTAAGACTTGTAGCTGGATTACAAATTGTAGGGGAATAGAGGGCCCCTCCGAGGTGGGGGGCTGCCTTGCTCCCGCCAGCTCGGCACCTCCCTGTTTCATTGTTACTATTTATTACAAGTCATCGCCCTGCCTTTGCATTTCTAATTAGTACATGACCTTGCACAGGTCACTTGGCCTCCCCCTGCTGAATTTCCTGCAAGATGGAGCCGTCCAGAATGCCTGCCCTCTAGGCAGTTGGGAGGGTCTGAAAGCCAGCCCCAGGGTCCCCCGGCAGAGTGAACAATAAGTTGTAGCTATTGGTATTACAGTTACTATTGTGACACTGGGCTAGACTTCCTGTGCTGCCCCTCTTGGGGCCGGCTTCTGCTGGCAGCCTCCCACTCTTACATCTCAGGAAGCCTCCACATCCTTGGTGGCTTCTGGCTACTTCGGGGTAGAGGTGGGGTTGGCCAGGCCCATGGAAGGGCTGGGACCTCACAGTTCTCACCAGTGGCTTCCGATTTTGTGGTTCTCCACAGGGCAGGGACACTTGGCAATGTCTGGGGACTTTTTTAGTTATGCCTAAGTGGTGTGTGTGCGTGCTACGGGCACCTAGGAAGAGGGTGTTGCTGAGCATTCTAGGGTGCACAGACAGGACAGTCTCCCTCCACTATAAGAATTATCTGGTCCATGTGGTACATATACACAATGGAATATTACTCAGCCATTAAAAAGAATACATTCAAATCAGTTCTAATGAGGTGGATGAAACTGGAGCCTATTATACAGAGTGAAGTAAGCCAGAAAGAAAAACACCAGTACAGTATACTAACACATATATATGGTATTTAGTCAATCGGTAAAAATAACCCTGTATGCAAGACACCAAAAGAGACACAGATAAATAGAACAGTATTATGGACTCTATAGGAGAGGGCAAGGGAGGGATGATATGGGAGAATGGCATGGAAGCATGTAAATTATCATATGTGAAACGAATCGCCAGTCCAGGTTCAATGCATGATACAGGGTGCCCGGGGCTGGTGCACCGGGATGACCCAGAGGGATGAGATGGGGAGGGAGGGAGGAGGGGGGTTCTGGAAGGGGAAAACATGTACACAAAAGAAAAGAAAATACTAGAAATGGAAAGTAAAAAAAAAAAAAAAAGAATTATCTGGTCCAAATATCAATAGGGCTCAAGGCCAGGGATCAATCCCCAACCCCCAGGGTCTAATGCCTGATGATCTGAGGTGGAGCTGATGTAATAGTAATAGAAATAAAGTGCACAAGAAATGTAATGTGCTTGACTTGCCCCCAGACGTTCCCCCGACCCGCCCTGGTCCATGGAAAAATTGTCTTCTACGAAACCAGTCTCTGGTGCCAAAAAGGTTGGGGACTGCTGTTCAAGGCTAAGAAATCCTGTGTTAATTATTCGAGAATAAAACAAAATTGAGTTGGATCTTTAGGTTCACACTAGACACTAGAGCAATGCAGGAGACCTGGGTTTGATCTCTGGTTAGGGAAGATCCCCTGGAGAAGGAAAGGGCAAGCCACTTCAGTATTCTTGCCTGGAAAATTCCAGGCAAAGAATTTTCAAAGGAGCAGAGGAGCCTGGCAGGCTACAGTACATGGGGTAGCAAAGAGTCGGTCATGACTGAATGACTAACACAACAAGAAGACACCAAAATAAATTCCTGATGGATCAGATCATACAAATGGGGTGACCCCCCCTCACCCTCACCCCAGGATCTGTGAATTACTTCTTCTCTCTGTGATTTAAATGTGTGTAGCATCCTGGGACTTCAGTAGGTCAGATAAGTATGGAGCGCAGTCTCTTGGGGGAGCTCCACAGAATCTCCTAACCCAGAAATTTTCAGCTGGGGGTGACTCCCCCTCCATTACAACCTGGGGTTGTGACTGGCACCCAGTGGGTGGAGTCTATGGGGGGCTGCTCACTGGCCTACAGTGCACTGAAATGGCCACTGCAGCAAAGAGTTATCTGGCCCTGAAAACCAACGGCAATAACCAAAGTCGAGAAACCTGACTGAGACTTTCAAGATTATCAGATGTTGTTATAATCGATCCCTGGGACATGGTTCCCGGATTGATATACAAAGTCTATCAATCCATGTTAATATCTCTCAAGAATTCATAAATCTGGTGTTGGCATTTCATTCTTTAATATAGCAAGAAAACATAAAAACATAAAAGTGGAAGTGGCCCTGCTGGGAGGGGCTAATTTGGGGTTCAGCCCCAGGAAAATGGGACTTCCTGTGTCACCACTTGTCCAGGGCAGGGCTGATCTGGGGTCAGGACTGAGCTCCAAACAGGTGGGGCTTCCTGGACTAGCCCACCTGGGAAGGGACAGCCACCCTGGGGAGCTCAGGCCCTAGAAAGCAGAGGGTGCCCTCTGTCTTTCTCTGCGTCAGGGCATGCCTCGGGTTCCCCGAGGGTCCTCAGGGGAGTAACACAGAGAGGGGAAGTGGGGAGGAAAGTGGCACGCAGAGCATAGGTAGTCTTCTAGCACCTGGAGCTCCTGGGACTTGGCATTGCCTGAGATGTAGAAAACCTGCAGGGATGAAGCCAAGAGAGGTTGTGGTGGGCTGACATCACCTTCATTCCATGGCCATTCTCCCACTCCAGTCTGGCCTCTCCTGCACTCCCTTCCTGGGAGATGAGGAGTGCCAGGCATACCCAAGGGCTCCCAGACAAGCAGACCCTCCCAGTACCCACGTGCCCCACAGCATCACTTACTACCCAGAAAGCCATCAAAGCTCCCTGCAAGTAGCCGAAGAAAACATCGTAGGGGTGGTGCCAGTGGTCCAAGACCCGGATGTAGCCAGTCAACAGAGCCAGGGACAAGAAAAGGAGCTGGATGGTGGGCCGTAAGAGCCAGATTTTCTGTCCCCAGGAAACGGCCTGTACGTAGAGCTGGAAGGCGGGTGGCAGTACCTTGAAACCCTGGGAGAGGGTAATCAGAGGGACTCCACCCTGGGGCTGCATTTTTGTGCCCATCCGTGTTTTCTATCTGAACCTGCCAGTTTTGTATGGAGATGTATTTCAGCTTCTAAAGAGGGTAGGAGCTGTGTCCATCACTGTAAGAGAACTTTGTGCTTTTAACTACATGTTAGCATTGGGAGAATTGTTAGGTGGTGAATGATTTCCTAAGAGTCAGGTGAGACCCTTCAGGTAGGCTCATGCTGTGAGTGGGCACTGCCACTTCCTGCCAGGGTCAGGTCTCCAATCAAAGCAGGTCGGCCTCATCAGCGAACCCTCAAGGGGCAGAGTTTGGGCTCTTGATTTTGAAATGGAAAACAGAAAAAAAAATTCCATCAGGTGAAATTTACTTCCTTGAGATAAGCAAGAAGAACGGGACAGTGGTGCTTGTGTGTTTCAGGGAGAGATCAACTGTGGGCATTTGAGGGACACTTAAGAGGTGGGGGAATTCCCCGAAATCCAGAATATTCTGTTCACCAAATTATCCACTCCATCCAAAAATCAGAGCAAGGCCGGCCTGAGTTGTGTGTGGTCTGTCTGTGCACGTTGGCATGTTGGTGTGCATCCAGTACCCCAACGACCACCCCATCCCAGGGACGAAGGGAGTCTGTTTTGCTTGTTATTAATGATTAATAGTGACCTTTAGGCCAGATCCTGTTCTAAGTGCTCTGAGGGTATCAGCTCATCTATGTGTTAACTCATGAAATCGCAACCCTAGGAGGCAAGTGCTATTTCCATACAGATGAGGAGATTGAGGTTCAAGGTCTCACCCAATGTTACACAAAAGTTGAGGCTGGGAATAGAGCATGTAAATTCCACCTCCAAAACCCTGTGCTTTTATCACTACAGGAAGCTGTAATTACTTTGTCTTAAAATACAAAGGGGCAGGGGTGGTTTGGGGGAGCTGGCAGTTGAATCCGCTGTCTTTCAGGAAGAAAACATTGCTGGTGTGAAGGCAGCTGTGTGACTGTCATGTGCCCCAGTGGCTGGAGCCTCTGTGTCGTTGTGTCTGCCCACCACCGAGCTTGGGTGCTTTGGGCTGGCTCTAATCCGCTTCTGCCACCCAAGTCTATGCCCCTGGGTTGTTGGCTCCTTCCCAGAGGCAACTCCCTCCACCTCCCCCCTCCCCCTCGGCTTCCCTTCCTGCCATTTTATTACCTAAATCTTAGATCTTCACCTCAGCTGGGTCTTGGGTGATTTCCCTTCCTGCTGTCGTTGGTGGAGCCCAGTCCTGGGCACAGACCCACCCTGGCATGAGCCCTCTCCAGCTGCAGGGGCAGGGGCCGGGGGGACAGAGGGTTTTGCAAGTTGCCATTCTGGGACCAGGACGCTGAATGAATCTTAAGAGGAGATGGGCCCACCCCACTCTTGCCTCCTGACTCTGGGGGAACACACAAGCTCTGTGGGAGCTGTGCCTGGCACTGTGGGCACTGACCATGGGATGGTGGGGGTGGGGGGAACAATGGAGCATTTTCTGGCCTTGCTGGGTGTGCAGCTTACCTCCCACCAACACTCACCACCAGATACACCATGCAGTACATCCCCAAGGAGGCGTTCTCAGAATAGAAGGATTTCCTGGGGGATGGGCAGGGGGAGCATGGATATCAGCTGGGGGTGGAGTGGGGTAGGGTGGGGTAGGGTGGGGACACCTCCTGGGTTCCCCTCCCTGCCCACCCACACGCCTGGCATCGAGGACATCTTCAGGAAGTCCTGTGCAGCTGTAGTTGGTGATGTAGCCATTCTCACAGTTGAAGGAGGTTGGATCAGGCAGGCACGTGGCCAGGAAGTGGGGCCGCAGTTGACCTGTGGTCATCTTGGCGATACTGGTCAGGGAGAAGCTGGCCAGGCCGCCAAAGATGAAGGCGCCCAGCTGCTTGTAGATCATGGCCATGTAAGCGCTGCTCATGAAGGCTGGCGAGTTCAGCTGCAGGCCCCTGACCCGAATCAGCTCTCCCAGGCTGATCTGTGGGGCCGAAGTGGATGGGTGAGGGGGTCACTGCTGAGGGCAGGGGGTGCAAGGAGGGAGGGAAATCCTCCACGCTTTATCACATACGGAAGGGAGGCTGTTGTTTCCCACTAAACCAGCCTATAGTGTGGGGCTTCTCATTCCATCACACGCACACAAATGGGTGACTTCTCCCACCCCTTGTGTCTGAAATGGGCAAGACTCCTAAGCCAAGGAATACGGCTTTCCCTTATCACCAGGGAAAGGGGGGGGCCCATATCTGAAAGGGGGTGGGATTTTGATATACCAGGAAAAGAGGCAGGGCATGGCCCTAGCTTATGTCAGACATAGGTAGGATTTCCTGTCCTATATCTGAAAGGAGTGGGACTTCCTGTTACACCGGGAGAAGAGGTGGGACATCTCCCTAGTTTATGTCAGACATAGGCAGCATTTCCTGTCCCGTATCTAAAAAGGGCAGGACTTCCTGTCATACCAGGAAAAGAAGTGGGACATCTCCCTAATTTATGTCATACATAGGCAGGATTTCCTGTCTCATATCTGAAAAGGGCAGGACTTCCTGTCATACTAGGAAAAGAGGATAGGCTTCCACCCAAATGCTGGAAAATTGTGGAACATCCCCTGTCACCAGGAGGAAGAAGCAGGATGTTCCATGTTTGAAAGGAGGAGGTTTCCCAACTTCCCAGGGGGCAGGGCTGCTTCCTGCTTTCTGCATAAAGCGTGGGGGCTTCCCAGTCTACTGGGGGGAAGAGGGGCTGCACTTCCTGTTCCATGCCTAAGGCAGAGAGGGGGTTCTTTCTGCCACACTAAATCAAAAGTGGGGGCTTACTTGGTCCTCAAGGAAAGGGGTTTTATGCCATTGAGCAGTGAAATGGGTCCCATTTCAGTAGGAAAAGAGGTGGTATTTACTCCTGCTTTAGATCTATAATCCATGGGGGCTCCCATTTTGCCAGAAAAAGGGGTGACCTTGCTCACAGCGTGTCACCACAGCCTGAGGTGAAAGTGGCCAGCCTCTTACCATGAAGATGGAGATGAAGAAGCCCATCTTCATGAGTGCTGAGTCTTCGATGATGTAATGGGCCATCCGGGGGTATTGGATGGTGGTGTCATTGCAAAAGAAGCCCTGGATGTGGGGTTCCAGCAAACCGGTCTCACTCAGCACAATAGGGAGGCTGACTGCAGGGGGTGGAGATGACTCCACTCATGGACGAGTCACCTGAGGTTGACTCTCCTTAGGCCTTCTGGCCAGTCTGTCCTCCAGGCATCTCCACAGCCTGGACATGGGGACATAGGCAGGGAGGACAGTCTGGCCAGGAGGCCAGAGGAGGCCAGAGCCCCAGGGACCCATTCACAGGTGGGGTCTTGGGAATGAGGTGGGTAAGGGGTAAGGATAATGATGGAAGGGATAAGGGTGGAAGGGCTCACTCTTTCCGTATGTGTGTGTGTGTGTCCTCATGTATGCATGTATATGTGTATGACTGTGGCTCTGCATGTCTTGGTGTGTGAATGTGTATGTGTGCTGATGGATAGCTATGTCTGTGTCATGTGTATGTGGTGTGAATAGGTGTTTGTGGTGCTCATGAATACATGTCTGTGTATGAGAGAGAGAAAAACAAAGATTATACATTGTATTCATGGATGTGTGGGTTGCGCTGGTGTGTGTGGTTGTGTCTGGTATCTGGGTATGTTTCATGCCTATGTGGATGGTTCTGTGGCTGATCGAACTGGGAGAAAATGGTAGCAAAGTTGTGTATGAGCAGCATCCGGGGCCCCTCACTTGACACTACTATCCTGAAGTCAGGCAGACCAGAGGGCCTGTCTCCAGCAGGTGTAAGCTTGCTCATTCTAAAAGCCTATACCAGGCTTCCCTCCCTGTCTTGACTCTGTCATCCACTGAAATCTAGTGGAGTCAGGCAGCTGGAACCCAACCTCTCACCATTCAGCTCCCTCTCTGGGCTGGAAGGGCCAAGCTAGTGTCCCAGCCTGGCCTCTGCATCCCAGCAAAGGAGCTTTGGTCACTAGTTCTACCCACTGGGGAGTTGAAGGTATTGGTCTATGCCAGCCACACATCTGGACCCCAAGCAAGCTCAGGCCACATGGGTACCCACACACCCAGAATCTGACACATGCAATTATACAACCACACAGTCTGACCCAGACACCCAGATTCAGATGTACACACACAGACATATAACAATATACCCACAATACACATAGGCCCATATAGACCCAGACACAAAGCTGGCTACACAAATACCATTGGATGGACCACCACCCCAGATGCATAGTCACAGGCTCCCATAGATCAAGTGCATGCATAGGAGTCACCCACAGTGAACACCAACCCCCCAAGCCAATACAGCATGCAACACTGCAATACGATATGCAACTCAGGGACCCAAAGGGACACACGCATACATGCACACATGTGCATACATACACAGAATTATAGATTCACATGGATATAAGTGCAACACAGACCAGCCCCAGACATACAGATAGACCCAGGGGCTTGCAAACAACATACACATAGTCAAAACATACACAGAGATATATACAGTACAAACATACCTCCCACCACAGACACACAGACAGACCCAGACACACAACTCAAGGAGACTTACAGCACATAAAGTCATATGCAAGACTAAAAAAACAAAAAGATGCGCAGCTGGATGCTGACCCCAGCATCCAGATCCAGGATGACAGGTAAGCACACGAAAGCCATTCTTGTGGAGAGTCTCTTTCTGCTCCCTTCACAGAGTCTCATTGACCCCAGACATCCCAGAAATATGCTGATGACACGAATGTGAAGACACACACCCCAAGTACACATATTAGGGCAGTCAGCCAGCCCCAGGCCTAGCAAATCTCAGATAAAGACATACAGGAAGACAGACCCCCTCCAAGGCTTCTTGGGTGTCTACATGGGGCAGGGGCTCAAGGATGGTAGGGAGGGGGCTCACCCAGCATCAGACAGAATAAGTCCAAAGCCACCAACAGCTTGGCAGTCCAGGTGTGTGGCAGCGGATGGAACAGGGGTGTTCTGCGTGGGTCTCCGGGCCACAGGCACTGGTATCGGACCACCAACTCAGGCAAGGCCAAGACGGTATGTGGTAAGCTGATTGACTGTGGGGAACGAAGGGGTTGGCATGCCCACCCAGACTGGGATTAGAACTCAAGAGACGATCTGGTCACAGCGGGGGAAACGCTGGTTTGAACGGTGAAGATCAAGGTGGGCAGGGAGGGGTCCCATTGCAGGCCAGTAATCAGATGGCCAAGGAGGCGGGGCAACCCTGAGAATGGCCAAGGGGGTGGGACCTTCCTGAGGATGGCCTAAGGGTCGGAGGAAACTGAGGCCTCCCTGACTCCATTAGTTGGGAGCCCCATCCCATTAAGGGACTTGACTGATTTTGGGGTAAGGCCTTGAAAGTTTGAGTGGGGTCTGGAAGAAGGTGGAGAGGAACCAAGTGAGTGGGGACTAAGTGCTCAGACAAAATGCTCAGAGACCGGAGGACTCCAGGAAAGTCAGTTTAGGAGTGGGGATGGGTCAAAGACCTGGACTGGGAATGGGGCAGAGAGTTCTGGAAAAGTGTAACCCAGGACAAAATACTCAGACTGGAGTCTCCAGGAAAGTCAGACTAGGGAGACAAGAAAAGGGCGGAGCCTGGGGAGAGGGCAGTGCTGGCCCGAGAAAAGTAGAAAACTGAGTGGGCCGGGAGAGTGGGCAAGGCCTCGGAAATTGGTCTAGAAGTGGGCGGAGCTTACGGGAAAGTGGGCGGGACTGGAGGGTGGGCAGGGCTTGGGACAATGGTGGATAGGAAATGGGCGGGGCCTAGGGAGAATGACAGGAAAGTGGGAGGGGCTGATGAGTGGGCAGGGCTTGGGATACCGAGGGCGGGAGAGTGGGCGGGGCCTGGGAGAAAGATAGGGAAGTGGAAAGGCCTTATGGAGAACGACCGGAAAGTGGTGGGGCTTGGGAGTGAGCGGGGCTTGGGAGTGAGCGGGGCTTGGGAGACTGGGGCAGCTCTGCGAGGGGCAAGCCCACCTTTCTCGGGGTCCCGCGGGTCAAAGTCATATCGGAGTTGACGAGAGTCCTCCTGGGAGAGACGTCTCCGTGCTGGCGATTGCAGACCTTGGGCGATTCTCTGGTGGTCATTCTCCGGCTGAGAGCCTGGTTGGGCAGGCGGGACCCTTCCATCTCCACCAACGGCTGCCCTGCCCCTCTCTGCCACGCCGGGAGCCCTCGCCGCTCCTCATTGGTCCGGCGCGGACCAATGGGAATTCACCTCCGGGCTTACCCTGTTTTTACTGTCCCCAGAGCACCATCCCCGCGGGGATCCGGCGTTGCACTGAGTGGGGATGGGTGAGGGTCTTCAGTCCCACTCCTGCTTCCTACGCCCTGTTCCCGCGTCCAAGACCCTGTCTGGTCCCGTTCCAGCCGGGCTCCGGTGTCTCCCTTTTCCAGTTGCCACGCTCCTTTCTCCGAGTTTTTCAGTAGACACCGAAGCATCGTTTCATCCTTTCAGCCTAGACACCCTCCTCCCACCCGCCCATTCCGTGAAGCCCTGGACCGAGGCACCGGGTCCACCAGGGGTCGCCCGCGGCCCACACTGCCAAGGAAAGGGACCCAGAGTTTCCTTAAGGGAGGGAGGGGAGGATAGGCCCCCAGAAGGAGAGCCTAGGGGGTGGATCTTCGGTGGCTCAAAGATCCTGGATGTTCCCTGGGGGCGGGACCTGGGTTTCCTTGGTTGTGCTCCCTTGTATTTGTGTCTTTGCCAGTCTTTCCAGGTCAGCCTGTGTCAGTCAGTGTGTGACTTAAGTGCCTTTGGTGGTCTTTGGGCATCTGATACTGTGTGTCTTTGAATGCATATCCCAGAGCCTTCAAGACTCTTTCAGGCTATATGTTAGTGGGTATGTGTGACTCTGGGCATGGATCTGTCCTTTTGTGCTCTTGTGGCTAGCTTGGGCAGCTGCATGTCTAGGATTGCATCCTGGGCATGTCTTAGTGTGTGACTGTGTGTATGCCTGTATGGTGTATCTCCACCACTGTTTTGGTATGCATGTGATTGTGGGTCTGTTATTTTGTGTACTTATATTCTTGGGTGTATATGCTCTGAATATGTATCTGTTGTGTCTCTGTGTGTCTGTGGCTAGCTTTGGTGGCTACTCTTGTGTATCTGTGATTATGTGTCCCAGTGTGTGTATGTGTGGTGTGTTTGTGTGTCTGTCTTTGTTTGTGTAATTGTGTACTGCCTGAATCAGGATGTCCTTTGTACGCCAGTGTCTGTCTGGTGGTTGCCTTTCTGGGCCAGTTGGAGAGTCCCCTCCAGGTGTTAGCGGAGCTGGGGCCTCCTTCCTGGGACAGGCTGGCTTGCTTCCCAGCAGAGTGAGCTGGCTTCTCAGGGACCGGGCCCTCTGAGGGGTACCCAGGGCCTGCCCTGGTATGCTTGGGTCTTCCCCATCCCTGTGTCTGTCCACTGCCATTAGCAGGGAAACACCATTTCCTACCTTTGATGTCACTGGTGTGAAAATTTTCCCTTCCTCCAAATAGCTCAGGTCACAGGTTTCTTTCTCTCTTTTTAATTTTTTCTGTTAAAATGTGTGTGTGTGTGTGTGTGTGTATGTGTGTGTGGCCACTGGTTTCTTTCTCTATGTGCTCATACCTGACCACGATTCTGTACGTAACACACACACACAAACCAAGACAAAGCAAATGTGGAAAATGTAGGTGGGCAGAAGCTTATACAGTGGAAGGTTCATGATCTCTTTTTCAGATAATTCCCCTGAATACCTCTAGCTTCCTTCCCTTTTTTTTTTTTTTTAATTTACTTATTTATTTGGCCGCCCTGGGTCTTAGTTGCGGCATGTGGGATCTAGTTCCCTGACCAGGGATTGAATCCAGGCCCCCTGCATTAGGAGTGCGGAGTCTTACCAGGGAAGTCCCCCACTAAGCTTCTTATAAACCTTCCAGATATGTGCTATGCAAATGTGTCTTTGCTCTGAAACCAAATCCGCATTCTTTGTTTTCTTAGCCCTTAGAGATCTCTATCGAGCCCCAAATAGATGACTCAACCTCCCCCATGGCTTGATTACTGAACTGATTCTATGAGTGATAATCTGACCATTTCTCTTTTGATGACACTTTTGACTATTTCCATTTTGAATTCTTCCTTCCTCTCTTTTGGCCCAGACATCTGCACTCGTTTCTGGACCCTGGTGCTTCATCTACAGGATCAAATCCCTGCCTACAAGTCTCACAGAGGCCCCAGACCAATCTGGCCTCAGTCGTGCCAGAGAGCACTTGCTGTATGCCAGATGCCATTCTGGCTTCCGATTCATGACAGTAATCCTAGGAGGTGGTCCCTGTACTAGCTATACTTCCCCGATGGGAACCTCGAGGCAGAGAGGTGAAGGCATTTGCTTTGAGACAGAACTGGGATTTAAAGCTAGCTATGCATTGAGACCTTCTCTTATTCCCATTTCAGTTCAGTTCAGTTCAGTTGCTCAGTTGTGTCTGACTCTTTGCGACACCATGGACTGCAGCACACCAGGCTTCCCTGTCCATCACCAACTCCTGGAGCTGGTGTGAAAAGCGAGGCTCAGAGATTGGATCTTATGCCATTGTTGTTCCTCAACTAGAAACACACTGGTAGGTACATCCCCTCACACCCACTTTCCTTATCCTGAACACTCATTACGTTGGAAACACACAGTTCAACAGTAGCTGGGTAGGCACCCCAACTCCACAAACTCTAATGGCACCATCATGGCTTGTCATGTTTACACACTATGGCAGGTGCATTCACATGCCGGGTCTGTGTTTACCCGGCCTCCTCAGGGCCAAGGAGATTCGGACCCAGCTTTTCCAGAGACCTAACCTGGAGAATGTGATTCCTCTCTCAGTTTCAATTTCCTCCTTCAACACATGTGGACACTGCCTCAGCTCAAAACCAATCTCACTCAATTCTTTTCTTCTTTTCTTGGTTTACAGCCCCCTACTGGGTCCCATGCCCTCTCACTGTGCACTTACTCATAATCACTAAAGATCTCTTTCAGGCTTTGCCTGTGGGGACACAAAGGATCCAGGCCAATGGACTTCATACAGGGTGGCGGGGAGTCAGGAACTCAGAAGGAGGTGAGTTTGGCTAGGAAAAATCAAGGCATACTTCCTGGAGGAGGTGCTTGTTTGCTGGGCCTCTGAGAGGGGAGAAAGGTCCTCCCCCCTTCAACTACTTCCTGCCCAATCCCTCCCTTGAACCCTGGAATGGCAATGGTGAGAGAATTCAGGTCCTTCCCCTAGAAGGGAGGGAAACCAGGGCCCACTCTCTCCTGGGAAGACAGCTGAGCACAGAGGTGCGACTACTAAACCATGGGGTGCTAGGCAACTGATGCTGAGAGCTCCATGGTGGGCGGAGCTGTCTATGTCAGATGTCCCGACCACAACGATGCGTCATGGCGCTCCCTGGCTGCGGCCTGCACCTTCCCCAGGCTGCCAGGCCTTGTTCCCCCACCCTGGAGGGGGTGTACAGAAATCGGCTAAGCCCCTTGGCATCTAGAGTTTAGAAGTCACTGGAAGTCCTTGACTGTGACTTTGACTTGTGGAGTCTGTTTTTTTTAACTCCAGCCATTGGAATTGTAGAAAACTCAGTGATCCAGCTTACCTGGAATGAGCCTTTGCCATGGGCCTGCCACTGCTCATAGCAAGTTCTCAGCTACCCTTTGAGATTTACTCTTATTCCCATTTAGCGGATGTGAAAAGTGAGGCTCAGAGAGCTGAAGCAGCTTGCCCTAGACCACAGCAAGAAACTGGAGGGCTGAAATGCAAGACTGTTAGAGCGGGGGCAGCAAATTTTCCACTGAGAGACCAGAGAGAGTAAACATTCGGGGCTTTGTGGGCCAAACAATCTTTGTTGTAACTACTCCATTTGGCTGGAACATTGCAAAAATCACCACAGACTGTATGGAAACGAATGAGTGTGGCTATGTGCTGACACAATTTTATTTGTGGACACTGAAATTTGAATTTCACATGATTTGCACCTGTCAGGAGTCTTCTTTTGACTTTTCCCAGCTGCTTCAAAATGAAAACACACAAAATGTCAGTGGACTGAGGTTTTTCCACCTCTAGAATCCATGCTGGTAACTATTATACTTCATTCATTCCTTTATTCAATAAATACTATCAAAGCCTAGAATTTTCTAGGTACTGGAGGTAGCATGGAAACCAGGCAGGTGAAGATATTCCTCTTTGGGACTTAACAGTTTCTTGGGGGAAAACAACCATGAGCAAGTAAACAAACGAACAAGAATATCTCACGTGGTGGAAACTGCTAGTAAGGAAATTTCAAAGGGTGATGTAACTGGGGCCCAAGAGAGAGACACTTTCGTTTGGGTTGTCCGAGATGGTGCCTGGGAGTTCTCTGAATTCCTCTTTTTCGTCAGCTCAGGCAAACCTTGTCTGTGAGCTGCCTTGGGGTGGGGTTTAATAATAAACAGAACGGCCCATGGCCTGTGAGCTTCTTGGCAGAGCGATGGTATCTGGTGAAGCCTCTTTGTCCTCAGAATCTTTGTATCTATCTTCCTGGCTGGTCAGATTCCTCAGAGAAAAGATCCCACCATCCCCATCTTTCAGGTCCTGGCTGCTGGGTAGGGGGAGAGGGTCAAGGTGGGACAGTTTCAACTCCTGCATTCAAGTTCACACATTTGATTCACACATGATCCTAGTATGATTCTTCCATTATCAACTGCATTCCTCCCACCAGAAATGTTGAGATTTCTGTGGTCTGGAGGGAAAAAGAAAGCAACCAGGAAACGGCTGTGTTTCCACCCTACCGGGGAGCAGAGCTGGTATCTCATTTGGGAATTTACTTTTAACCAACACTTCTATTTTAGCTGCCACCCACCACATCTCTTTTGGAGTTGTCAGGAGGTCACCAATAACTGAGGCGTGAGACTCGGTGGTTGATGGTGGTATTTTGCTAGCGAATGTGTATTTGGCATTCCACCCCACGGCTGACAAGTTTTGGTTTAGGTTTTAAAACAGTCCCTTAAGTATGGCTGCAGTGGGATTTTGGGACACCGTAAAAGTAGGCGCTGGACCTTAATTCATCCTCTTTGCTCAGAAGGACAGCTGACCGCAGATCTAGGGGAAAGAATATTCCAGGCGTAGGGGACAGCAGGTGCGAAGGAACAACCTTGGTACAACGCAGTGGATTCTTCAACTTGGGCAAGTGTCAGAATGTTCTGGAAGGCTCCTTCAGACACTGACTGCAGGGCTTCAGTTCCCAGAATGTCAATAGGTCTGGCTGAGGTGCTAGAATTTGCAGAGCTAGCAAGTCCCCAGGTGATGCTGGTTTGGGCACAGCGCTTTTTTATAAACCGCTAGTATTAACGGAAGCGTTTTACACCTAGGTGTCAACAAGAGCCAGTATCATTAGTGTTTTTTCCTTTTAATTCCCTAGAGAGGCTTAATACAAGGTTGAATACAGGGCCGGTATCCGATCTTTGTTCAGTTGAACCAAAACACCCCTCCCCCATTTCCTGGGCTGCTGGTAGACTGGTGAGATCAATTCCCGGGTCCATTCTCCCTTGCGCTATAGGGGAAGTGAGACCTGAGGAAGGATGGCGAGGTCCACCCTGCTGGTCTGGGCAGAGCCGGGCTTCTGTGGGAGCCCAGGGCTTTTCTAGGGCTGGCCATCTGTCAATCCACGGTTGCTTCCTCTTTTAGGGCAGAGTTTTGGCCGCATCTCCCCTCCTCCTCCCGCCCCCGCGGACACCACGGGAGCGCGAACGGGAAATTTGAGTTTCCTCCGCCTCACTCAAGGTTGTCCCTTTCCTACAAGGGGAATTTCTCCACTTGGACTCTCCAGCCTTTTGCTTGTGGGGTCCAGGGAGCCCCTGACGGGAAGCGTCTAGGTGGGTGGGTGGGGGCAGGCCAGGGAAGGTCCGGGGTCCCGGGAAAAGAGAGGGAAGTAGAGGGAGGACTGAGCAGGGCACTTGGGGTTCCATTGGGAGGACTTATGCTCCAAAGGACAAGCGGGCTGAGGCCTGGCTGTTCTTTGACACTTCCGAAGAAGTGCTGAGTTTAGGGGAGCCCCGGGGGAGCCCCAATGCTGAGGGGGGCGCTAGGGAGGGATAAGAAATTGGGAAAAGAGACAAAAGAGAGAAGCAGAAACCGAAGAGATAACCAGGGAGATGCAAGAGAGATAACTGGGGATCAAGAGGATTTGATGGAGCAGAGCGTGGAGAGATACACAGAGAAAAGAAAACGGAGAGAGATTCAGGGAAGAGAAAGTTGGGGAAAGTTCGGACCGAAGGTGGAGGGGGCGGGGCGGGGCCGCATGGGGCGGAGCAGGCGGGAACCAACCTACCCAGCGCGTCGCTGGGATCCCCACGGGCCACTCCCCGGAAAGCAGGGCTTAGCTATAAAGGGCCGTGCGCCGGACCCGGCTCGCAGCCGCCCGCAGCCGGCCATGCACTCCAGCACACTCGTCACCCCGGACCCCGAGGCCCAGCGGTCGCCCGCGCCCCCGGGTCGCGCCTGCAACCCGCTGCCTTGGGCTCTGAGCGCCGCGCTGCTGCTGCTTGCCGCTGCCTGCGCCACCTGCGTGGTGCGGGTCTGGGGCATCCCCGGGACCCCTGCCTCGCCGGTTTCCAGTCCCGCGCCCAGCTCGATTCTCCCTGTGGGCCTGGAGCAGACTTCCGACCCCCACGCCCGCCTCCCCAACTCTCCGCAGGTGAGATACTGCCAGATCTGGACCCCAAGAGAGACCCGTACCCAGCCCCGGGACCCCTTCTCCATCCGCGTCCCCGCCTCCCGCAAGGTCTTTTCTGCGTCCCAGGCCGAGGGTGGAGAGACCCACCCCCCGTCCTTCTTGGATTTCTGAGGGCACCAATTCTTTATCCAGGTCTCTAGGGGGGCACCATTCTCAGCCTAACACCCCGTGAGACCCCATCTGCACCCCGGGCTTCAGATGGGGACCGTTTCACCAACGCGCACCCCGAGGGACACTGTCTGCAACCATCGGCGGGTTTCCCTCTTCTTTCGTAACTTGCCGAGAGCCTCGGTTTTCTCCCGGACCCTTAGGGTATCCTCCTTTCCCTCTCAAGACTCCGCAGTGTCAAGCCCCCTAGAGGGACTGTCTCCTCATTGCCCTCCTAAGTCCTCAGGGTCCTCTCCTTGCAGACAGCCAGGGCTGGGGCAGCGTGTGTGTGTGTGCGCGCGCGCTCGGGGGGCGGTTCTTTTGGAACGGGAAGGGAAGGGATCATAAGGACTCTAGGCTCAAGGCCTGCGAGGATCCCGGGGACCCCGCTTTCCAGGGGGCTGCGTGTTGCGAGTGGGAGGGCCTTTATCCACTTTCCGTTTGTCATTTCTCTCAGCAGGGCGTGTTCGCGCAGCTGGTGGTGGCCGATGGTGGTGAGTGACTCCCTAAAGACGCGGGGGAGCGGGGGTTGGGGAGGGCGCACTAAGTGGGAGAGCTCCGGGAGTGGGAAGCCTCCCCCCACCCCACCCGACCCAATCTGACCCTCTTTCCCTTCCTTCTCTGAAAAGCTCCCCCTACCCTCTTAGAACGTCGGCCGTCCCTCTCCGGGTCTCCTCTTCCTCTGACCTCCATCTGTGTCCACCTCAGACCCCCGCCCTCTTAAGGCTGGGCCTGGATCCGCGCAAATCTCAGCCGGGTCGGCTCCGTCCTACTGGACTCTGGGAGATCCGGACCCCTCCTCCCCAGCCCTGTTTCCCCTCCTTCACTTCTGGAAACCCTGTTTCCCACTCACTTCCCTTCCCCCCTTTCGGAGACCCTCCTCCTCCTCCTCCCTCTTCTGGAGACTCTTTACCTGTTCTCTCTGCCCCTCCCTCTCCCAGACTCTCCTCCTCACCCTCCCTCTGCAGACGTCCCCCTTTCCTCTCCCTTTTCTGGGGACTCTTCTCCCTAGCCCTTTCCCTTCCCCTTCCGGACTCTCCTGCAACCTCCTCGCGTCTCTTTTAAGGAGACCTTCACCCCATCCTCTCCTCTCTTTGAAATTCCCTCCTTCTTCATCCTCCACCCCTTTCTCTCTCCTGTTAGCTTTCCTCTAGGATCTTCGCTCCTTCCTGACAAGCTTCCCTTCCCCGCCCGCCTCCTTCTCTGAGTCCCTCCATTCTATCCCTTCTCCGCCAGCCCCCTCTCTCTCCAAACCCCTTCCTCCCATCCCTAGGAGCCCCCTTTCCCCTCCATCATCCTTTCTGGCATTACGTGTCCTCCTCCTCCTGGTTCCTGGAAGTCTCTCTCCCTCCACCGACACCCCCTCTCACCCCTCCGCTTCCTCAATCTCCAGCTTTCTGAGTCTCTCCCCTCTCCATCCCCCAATCCTTTCCTCCCTTCTTAGCCCCTCTTTCCCCTCCTCAAGCCCCACCTCCCTCTGAGACCCTTTTCCTTCTCTGAGTTCCCTTATCTTTCTCACACACCCCTCCCCACTTTTGCCTCTCCCTTAGAGCCGCCCCCCCTTTCCCAGGGCTATGCTCCCCGCCCACCAGCTATGCACACCTGCTCAGTGTACCCCACCTTCCCCTCCCACAGCACAGCTGACGGAAGGGCCGGTGCAGTGGCGTAGCGAGCCGGGGTTGACAGGTGTGACTCTGGCGCCAGGCGTGCGCTATAACAAGCGCACCCAAGAGCTGGTGGTCCCCGAGGCCGGAGTCTACTATGTTTTCTTGCACCTGACCCTGAAGCGCGTGATGGCCAGCAACCACAACAACTCCGACTCAGTCTCCGTGGCCTTGGACCTGCAGCCTCACCTAGCCGGGGCTGCCCTGACCCTGACCTTGGACTTGCCACCCCCACCCTCGGGGAACTCAGCAGCTGGTTTCCGGAGCAGCTTGCTGCACCTGGATGCAGGGCAGCGCCTGAGCGTTCACCTGCGCCCGGCGATCCAGGAGCCTCTCTCCTGGCAGCTCTCAGCCGAAGCCACGGTCTGGGGCCTCTTCCGCGTGGCCGCCCAAGTCCCCAGTGGACTCCCTCTGTCAAAGCTCACGTGACCCCAGGCCTAGGTGTCACCTCCTGGAACAAGACTGCATCTTCCCTTCCTTCGTTGGGGCCCCAGGTGATGGGACCCAGCTCCTCTACCTCACTGGGCTGGCTGGGAGTCAGTGCTGCTGACCCCCCTCCTCCAGGATCCTCTGGGTCCCTCGGTATTTATTCTGAGCTGAGCTCAGACATTGTACATTATATTAATTCATTCAACTGATATTTATTGAGCTACTTCTCCATGCCAGGCACTGTACAGGGCTAGAGAAATAGGAGCAAATAAAATAGACCCCCCTCCCCATCCTTATTTATGTTAATATGTGAGAAATAGAGACTCATTTCCAACTCCTCTCCTCCCCACTTCCATGGGACTCATGGGGCTAACTTGTGGGGGGGTGCATCCAAGTATCTATGCTGCGTGAGCTTTATTCACTCATGCAAAATTTATCAGGCACTGTTTTAGGTGTTGGGGATCCAGCCAGGAACAAGATAAGACAAAACCTCCAGCTTTTGCCAAGCTGATGGTCTAATATGCTGGCTTACACTATGACTGTGTGTGACCTTGTGTAACTGGGACATACGGGAGGGTGTGAGGTGGTACCTGATGCTGGATAATAAAATATTTTTATATATTATGACTGCTATGTATTGTACATTTACTAGGCAATGTAAGTTATCTTGAGGCTTCAAACTGCCCTGTGCCTTAGGCATGGGATTTTTGTTATTCTTGTGATATTATTTCTATGCCCTTGAGATAGTTTACCTCTACTGTATCTGGCAGTGGAAATACTGTGTAATTCCGTTTTGCAGGACATTGCTTGCCAACTCTGTGTTCAGTGTCACCACACTAGTAACTTAAAATGGACCATGGTGATGGTATTTACACTAGGGGAAGCGGCAAAGCTTACAAGTCCGATTTGATGTATTGTTTGTTGATTGCCTACACTCAAAAGTGCTGGGAAAACAGATGTTCACCATGTAGATGACACTTATGTGGGTTTTGTTTGTAACTGTTATATTGTGACTAGCACACAAAAAAATTGAGGAAGTCTTTCTATAGTGCTGTCAAACCATTATCTGATTTAGCAAAGAAGTTCCAAGCATCATCAAAAAGCAAGTGAAGTGTGAACACACATCTTGATTGTTTCGTTCCATCTCAGTGTCTAGAGGAAAATATCAGCCTCCATTCGCTTTCTCACCTGCAAGCATAGATTGGCTTTGGGTTACAAGAGTGGAAAAAAAAACGAGAAAGGCGTTCTGTGACACTCAGTTTTGGCTGTATGGAATTTGCAGTGGGGAGTATCTTATTTTATCGCTGGAGGTCGCATGCTAAACATTTATGCCAATAAAATTTACAATAAATACAGATGCAATTCTCTCCTTTTTAAAAAATTTATTTTTGTTTATTCATTTTGCAGCATTGGGACTTAGTTGCAACACTTGAAGATCTTTTGATCTTTCTTTGAGCACGCGAGATCTTCAGTTGCGGCATGTGGAATCTAGTTTCTTGACCTGGGATTGAACCCTGGCCCGCTGCATTGGGAGCATGCAGTCTTAGCCACTGGACCACTAGGGAAGTTCCTCAGTTTTCTACTTCATGAGAGCTGGTTGTTAAACATTTGCTAGCACACCACTGTCCTGACCAGTTCTCCCAACCCTGCTAGTTTTCCCATCATGAAAATCTGCCCCTTGGCCCATTTAAACCAGATGGACCTTGGCCCCTGGGGTTTGGGTGGATAGGGAGGTTTCCATAGAGCAGGTGACCTTGATGGGGACTTAAGAGGAGGGGTGGAGGTGAGGAGGAAGGGGAAGAGCTTTGCCTGTGCTAGACAGCCAGCAGGGTGTGTGATGGGCAGTGAAGATGAATTTCATTGCCTGACCCATCTCTGCTCTTCAAAGAGTTCCATTCCCCACATCCCTTTTGAGTAGGCAGAACTGACATTGAACTGACAACCATGAATATGGGCATGAAAGTGAAAATGTTAGTTGCTCAGTCATGCTTGACTCTTTGCGACCTCATGGACTGTAGCCTCTGTCCATAGACTTCTCCAGGCAAGAATTCTGGCGTAGTTTGCCATTCCTTTCTCCAGGAGATCTTCCCAACCCAGGGATTGAACCCAGATCTCTCACATTGTAGGCAGATTCTTTACCTTCTGAGTCAACAGTGAAGTCTCAAATATGGGCATACCTATCATTAAATTATTAAACCAGCTCTATGCTAATTGGCAAATACCTATTACTCCCCAGCCCTCTTTGTTGGAAGCTTCCTCTGGACCCTAGATGGCCCTGATAACCCAGGATCCAAAGTGTTAACACTGAGTGCACCCCTGGGATTGGTGGGGGAAGGGAGTAGTCCAGGGGCCAACTTTAAATCCGATTGGTCAATCTCTGGCTGCACTGGTTGTTTCCAATTTTAGCATGGACCCTGGCACCAGGTGGTGCCACTTCTCTGGCACAGTTGATTGGTCAGAGTGGATACGTGACTCAAGCCGGGCCAATCAGATCTCCTTGGCAGGAATGCAGCTGCCTGGCCCCCTGCTGATCTTGTTAGTCAGTAATTGGAAGCTGTATGAGAGAGAGGCATGGAAAGGCCCAGGGCAGAGAGAGATGGGAGGGGATGTGTAGATGAGAGCACAAAACCCTCGTGTCACAGAGGACCCACCTAGGTTTCCTGTTTGTGCATGCCCAGTCCCTCAGTCTTGGCCGACTCTTATGACCTCATGGACTATAACCCACCAGGTTCCTCAGTCCATGGAATTTTCCAGGCAAGAATACTGGAGTGGGTAGCCATTCCCTTCTCTAGGGGATCTTCCCCATCCAGGGATTGAACCCATGTCTCCTGCATTGCAGGCGGATTCTTTACCAACTGGGCTTGATATCAGGGAAAGCACTGAGTCGGTGATGGCATCCAACTGAGAGAGTTAATTCTCAGGTAGGTTGATAAGAAGCCTGGGGTCCCGGAAGAGGAGAAAGGGGTCTGGGGCTCTCAAGGAGGAGAAAAGGACAAACTTTTTTTTTCTACATTCCTTTGTCTGTCACATAAGATGTTATTTTCTTTAAGCCCAAAGCTGATGATTACACAAGAAACAGCTCATCTTAAGATCCATACTAAGGATTATTATATAACAACAATGTTTCTCCTTTTTAACAAGAATCTTTTGGCTAATCTTGTTATTTTCCATGGGAGTGGTTCTGGTAAGACCTTTCTATTGTTAATTCTAATCTTTTTAATTTAAGATGTATGTTGTGGGAATTGGTCTGGTAAAAGTATATAAGGCCTTGATAAGACTAATAAGGGGGAACTCTCCATCTCCCTTCTGATGTCAATGTCAGAAGCTTTCTCTGTCCTTTTTATACTTTAATAAAACTCTCCTACACAAAAGCTCTTGAGTGATAAAGCCTGGTCCCTGATCCCAAAGTTAAATCTTTTTCTTTGGAGATCACGAATCCAACAACGTTTACCGTAAGCTATCACAGCCATCTCATCCTCTGTTGCCCTCTTCTCCTCTTGCCTTCAGTCTTTCCCAGCATCAGGGTCTTTTCCTTGCCTTGCAGCTACGCTACTCACAGGAAGCACATGAATTTTAGGGGGACACTATTCAACATCTAGTGTGTTCTCTTGCAGGTGGGGCATGAGAAACTTGAGTGTGCTCCCAGGAATTTCCTTCTGGGGTGTGTTCTATTCTGTCAAATGACCTCGAAAACAGCGTCTCCAAGGATGCAGTCCCCCAAGGCTCTCTATGTCCTTCCTAGTGGTTTTGGGATTCCGGTGTTATATTGTTATGTTGGGGATGAGTCTGAGATGCCTAAGTAGAGACCCATAGCCCCTCCCACCAAAGCAGCCCACCAGGACATGTCTCCAGTGATGGAGAAGGCAGAGTGGAGAGGCCCAAAGCTTTGCATCAGCTTTGTGTGTTGAGTGTATGTGTTCTGGGAGAAGTACAGTGAGGCAGGAGCAGGGATGGGTCTGCAGAGCATACTTTATTTTTTATTATTTACTTATTTAAAAAATTTCTTGGCTGTGCCACTCAGCCTGTGGGATCTTATTTCCCCAACCAGGGGTTGAACTCACGGCTCCTGTGGTGGAAGGAGGATTCTTAACCACTGGAACCACCAGGGAAGTTCTGAGCATGCTTTCTTTAAAAAAAAAAAAAGAAATTGTGTTAAGCATACAGTATAAGATCTACCCTCAACAAAATTTTAAGTGCATAACAGAGTATTAACTATAGGTGTAATATTGTACAGCAGATCTCCAAAACAAATTCAACTTGCGTAACTGAAACTTAATACCCATTAAACAACAACACCCCATTTCCCCCTCTTGCTAGTCTCTGGCAACCATCACTCTACTTTCTGTTTCTATAAATTGACTCTTCTTAGATTTCTCATAGAAGTGGAATCATGCAGCACGTGTCCCCTCTTGGTCTGGCTTGTTTCACTGAGCATAAGGTCCTTTGGTTCAACCATGTTGTTACATACAGCAGAATTTCCTTTCTTTTTAAGGCTGAATTATCTGCCATTGTATAAATGGACCTCATCTTCTTTATCCATCTGTCCATGAACACTTAGGTTGCTTCCCTTTTTTAGCTATTGTGAATAATGCTACAGTGAGAATGAAAGTACAAATTATTTCTTTGGGATTCTGATTTCAATCCTTTTGGATATGTAGCCAGAGGTGGTATTGCTGGATCACACAGAACATGCATTTTAGTGTCACACAAAGCTGAGTTCAAGCAGTGCTAGCTAAGCTGTGCATCCTTGGGCAAGTTCCTTCACCTCTCCGGGCTCAGTGTCTTCATGGAAAAAGTTTTGTATCTCATGGGCTCCTAGGAGTATTAAGTCAGTTAATGGGTTTAATGGCATGGTGCTTGGTATTTGACTCAATGTAGAAGCTGTTGTTATTATTACATAAGTTGGGTCATGGAGAGATGGTAACTAAGGTTCAAAGTGTCTCAGGTGAAGTGAGTTCCAGGTAGGAAGAACAGCACGTATAAAAGGTCAGAAGTAGGAGATCAGCTAGAATAGTGTGAGATGGGGTTGAGGGGGTCAGATCATCCAAGCTTGTGGATGACAACAGCCCAAAGCTTTATCCTGCAGGCAAAGGATTATTATGAAGACAGAGGTCAGACCCTGGAAAAGACCCGGATGCTGGGTAAGACCGAGGGCAGGAGGAGCAGAAGGAGGAAAGAGAGCATGAAATGGTTGGATGGCCTCACCGAGTCAGTGGCCATGAATTTGAGCATACTCCAGGAGACAGTGAAGGAAAGGGAAGCCTGTCGTGCTGCAGTCCACAGGATGGCAAAGAGCTGGACATGACTTAGCAACTGAACAACAACAACAACAGTTCGGATTAGCTGGTTAGATCTTGGAACCAAGCAGGACTATGTGGGGCTCCTGGGCACAGAAGCCCTTCTGTGTCCCCCATTTCTTTCTTTTTTAATTAAAAATTTTTATTGATTTTTGACTGCACTGGGTCTTTGTTGCTACGCACGGGTTTTCTCTAGTTGTGAGGAGTAAGGGCTATGCTTTGTTGTGGTGCATGGGCTTCTCACTGCAGTGGCTTCTCTTGTGGAGGAACACGGGCTCTTTCAGCAAGAGAAGTAAAGATGTGGCAGGGAAGAAAGTCTAAGACTGAGGGCTGAGACTTCCCTGGTGGTCCAATGGTTAAGAATCTACCTTGCAATGCTGGAGATGTGGGTTTGATCCCTGGTTGGACTGCAAGGAGATCCAGCCAATCCTAAAGGAAATCAGTCCTGAATACTCGTTGGAAGGACTGATGCTGAAGCTGAAATTCCAATACTTTGTCCACCTGATGCGAGGAACTGACTCAATGGAAAAGACCTGATGCTGGGAAAGATTGAAGGCAGGAAGAGACAGGGACGACAGAGGATGAGATGGTTGGAAGGCATCACCTACTTGATGGTTATGAGTTTGAGCAAGCTTCGGGAGTTGGTGATGGACAGGGAAGCTTGGTGTGCTGCAGTCCATGGGGTCGCAAAGAGTCGGACAAGACTGAGCGACTGAACTGAACTGGGGAACTAAGATCCCACATGCCCGCGAGGCAAATGAGTCCACGTGCCACAACTACTGAGCCTGCTCGACACAAGGAAAGATCCCTTATGACACAACTAAGACACAATGTAGCCAAATAAATAAGTAAACAAACAAATATTTAAGATCAAGGGCTGAGGAACTCTATTATCCAATAGATAATCTGGTTCAGTGGGAAGCCAGGTTGCACAGAAACTTGAAAAGGAGCAGCCAAAGAGGAGAGAGGAAAATGAGGATTCCAAGGAATCTCTTTCTAGAAGGAAGTAGTGGTCAGTGGTATTTGATACTGCTGACTGTCAGTTAAGATGAGAACTGAAAATATTTACTTGATTTTGAATCATCAGATTCATGGGTGGCTATATTCAGGGGTGTGATCTAATCAAGTTGCATCAGAGTGGCTTCATATTAGTAACAAGTGAAGAACTTGAGATTGTCTCAAGAGATACTGTCTTGAAAAAATTTAGTATTTGGAAATAATTTCAGATTTAAAGAAATTTTGTTATTTGTTACACATAACAAAAGGACCAAAATTACCTTTATCCAGATTCACTCATTGTTCACATTTGGCCCCTTTTGCTTTGTCATTTGCTTTCTCTCCTCGCTTCCCCCTGCCATGTTGTGAATATAAGTTGGATGTATTCATTTAAGATGAGTCAGATGAGATCAGGATTATTAAGAAACAGAACCAGTGGAAACCACATCCTCAGAGGTTGGGACAGTTCTAGGAATTTCCCAAAGGTAGTGTGTGTGGATTCAAGAAATGAGAGGAAGTTTGGGGGCATTTATCAAGGTGATCACATAGAAAGGAACATGGGTAAAGCTACATTAGCTGTACTCATTCTTTGGCCCATGTTCTAAGTGTGCTTCCCAGATGGTTCAGTGGTAAAGAATCCGCCAGCCAATGCAGTAGATGTGTGTTCAATCCCTGGATTGGGAAGATCCCCTAGAGAAGGAAATGACAACCCATTCCAGTATTCTTACCTGTAGAACCCCATAGACAGAGGACCCCGGAGGGCTATAGTCCATAGGGTTGCAAAGAGTCGAACTAAACAACAGCAACAACATGTTCTAAGCAGATCCAACTGATATAATTTGCCCCTTGGCTAAATCAGCGAATAAAATATATCCAATATGTTACAACTTGACTCTTTTTCTGAGTCAAGTTATAACAAATAGAACAGGCAGTGAAACTGGAATTTTCTTCTTTAAAAAAAAAAATTACTTAATTTTTTAAAACATTTTGCTGTTGTTGAGTCGATAAGTCGTGTCTGGCTCTTTGCAATCCCATGGACTGCAGCATGCCAGGCTCCTCTTTCTTCTACTATCTCTCAGAGTTTGCTCAAATTCATAGCTGTTGAGTCAGTGATGCTATCTCATCCTCTGCCATCCCCTTTTCCTTTTGCCTTCAATCTTTCCCAGCATTTTATTCACTTCTTTATTTTATTTTTGGCTGTGCTTGCTCTTTGTTGCTGCACTTGGGCTTTGTCTAGTGGTGGTGAGTAGGGGCTACTCTGTTGTGGAGTGCTGGCTTCTTATTGTGGTGTCTTTTCCTGTTGTGGAGCATGGGCTCTAGATGCATATGAGATTCAGTAGTTGCAGCATGTGGAATTTTCCCAGACCAGGGATCAAACCCATGTCCCCTGCATTGGCAGGTGGATTCTTTACTACTGGACCACCAGGGAAGTCCCTGAAATTGTCAAACAAAAGATGAGCAGACAACTAAGAATCACCAGGCATGTGACCAAGATCAACATTGTGGAAGAGACATTTTAAACTCTGCAAATCAGAAAAGAATAGACACCTGAAGAAATAGAGCTAATAGAACAAGTAAGACTCCAGAACAAGCTCAAGTCATTTCCCTAGAAATATTTTTTCAGATTAAATGACATTTAAATACTCCAATATTAAAATCTATCAGGATATGCCCTCAAATTTGAGTCAAGCTTCCAGAGAGATATGAAAGTTTAAAGATTAAATGCCATTATCTTTGAAGTTCAAAGATACTAAAGTGCAAAGGGATTGACCTGCCGAAGTGAGATTAAAGAATACTTTTTCATTCTCTCATTTGTTTGTTCAACAAGTATTTACTGAAAGTTTTTAATGTACTAGCAATTTTTCTAGGTGTTAGGGGTTCCTGGGGAAAGAAAACAGACATGGGTTCTCTATCAGGTAGCTTATGTTCTAGGTCAATCATTAACTGGTTTTGTAAATGAAGTGTTTTTTTTTGCAATATATATGTATTTTAATTCAAAGTGAATCGAAGGAGTACACCATAAATTATTATTTTGACACTCACCAAAATAGTCACCTGGAAAACCTGCTTTTTGTTGCACAATGCAGAAGGTTTGGTTACATTTAAATCACTGAGAACTAGAAAGAAGTATATCACAAACCACATTGCATCCATAAAAATTTTCCCAGTCCTTACTGTAATATTGCACAGTGCAATCGTGACATGACAAACTAGTACAGCACAGAAGCAAAAGCAAAAACAAACAAACCAAAGAAAGAAAGCCACAAGTCTAAAACTGTTAAACAGTGAACAGACCAAACTTAGTAATCAAATCTATATCACTGGATGCTTTAAAACATGTCTTCCTACACCTCGCAGAGAATGATTTAACTTTTACTTAACACAGTCAACTTTAAAATTAGTAGTAAAGATTTTTAAAATGAAGAAGTTTTGCTACTGCAGTAATATAGTTAAACACCCTGAAAGAAAAGAAACACAATATCAGGATATTTGATTGAAAAACAATTTGTAAATTAAAGAAGTATGCAAATTTTCTTTCTTTTTTTAAAAAAATTTTATTTATTTTTTAAAAAAGAAACAAAGATGAATATTTTTAATGATAAAAGGTACAATTCGCAAAGAAGATAGACACCATAA
Organism: Giraffa tippelskirchi; assembly: GCF_054371585.1. Classification (NCBI taxonomy): domain Eukaryota; kingdom Metazoa; phylum Chordata; class Mammalia; order Artiodactyla; family Giraffidae; genus Giraffa; species Giraffa tippelskirchi. Next base: position 94,269,656 of record NC_137280.1, on the reverse strand, counting down.
ACCATTAGACACCTAACAACAAAGAGATGAAGATATGTAAAGCAAAAACCAGGATAAATATAAAGGAAGACAAAAAAGTGCATAATCATAGTGAGACATACTAACATTTCTCAGAATATTTTATCCAGTGAAGAAAAGAAGAATAAGAGCATCTTGAATGGTGTCATTAATAATGTAAATATAATAGATTTCTATTTATATTAATTTACATTAATCTTAGATCCTCAGTTCAGTTCAGCCGCTCAGTCCTGTCCGACTCTTTGCGACCCCATGAACTGCAGCATGCCAGGCCTCCCTGTCCATCACCAACTCCTGGAGTTTACCCAAACCCATGTCCATCGAGTTAGTGATGCCATCCAGCCATCTCATCCTCCGTCGTCCCCTTCTCCTCCTGCCCCCAATCCTACCCAGCATTAGGGTCTTTTCCAATGAGTCAACTCTTCGCATGAGATGGCCAAAGTATTGGAGTTTCAGCTTCAACATCAGTCCTTCCAATGAATACCCAGGACTGATCTCCTTTAGGATGGACTGGTTGGATCTCCTTGCAGTCCAAGGTACTCTCAAGAGTCTTCTCCAACACCACAGTTCAAAAGCATCAATTCTTCAGCGTTAAGCTTTCTTCACCATCCAACTCTCACATCCATACCTGACTACTGGAAAAACCATAGCCTTGACTAGATGGACCTTTGTAGGCAGAGTAATGTCTCTGCTTTTCAATATGCTGTCTAGGTTGATCATAACCTTCCTTCCAAGGAGTAAGCATCTTTTAATTTCATGGCTGCAATCACCATCTGCAGTGATTTTGGAGCCCCCCAAAATAAAGTCAGACATTGTTTGCACTGTTTCCCCATCTATTTCCCATGAGGTGATGGGACCAGATGCCATGATCTTAGTTTTCTGAATGTTGAGCTTTAAGCCAACTTTTTCACTCTCCTCTTTCACTTTCATCAAGAGGCTCTTTAGTTCTTCTTCACTTTCTGCCATAAGGGTGGTGTCATCCGCATATCTGAGTTTATTGATATTTCTCCTGGCAATCTTGATTCCAGCTTGTGTTTCTTCCAGCCCAGCGTTTCTCATGATGCACTCTGCATATAAGGTTAAATAAGCAGGATGACAATATACAGCCTTGACGTACTCCTTTCCCTGTTTGGAACAAGTCTGCTGTTCCATGTCCAGTTCTAACTATTGCTTCCTGACCTGCATACAGGTTTCTCAAGAGACAGGTCAGATGGTCTGGTATTCCCATCTCTTGAAGAATTTTCCACAGTTTATTGTGATCCACACAGTCAAAGGCTTTGGCATAGTCAATAAAGCAGAAATAGATGTTCTTCTGGAACTCTCTTGCTTTTTCGATGATCCACTGGATGTTGGCAGTTTGATCTCTGGTTCCTCTGCCTTTTCTAAAACCAGCTTGAACATCTGGAATTTCACGGTTCACGTATTGTTGAAGCCTGGCTTGGAGAATTTTGAGCATTATTTTACTAGCGTGTGAGATGAGTGCAATTGTGCGGTAGTTTGAGCATTCTTTGGCATTGCCTTTCTTTGGGATTGGAATGAAAACTGACCTCTTCCAGTCCTGTGGCCACTGCTGAGTTTTCCAGATTTGCTGGCATATTGAGTGCAGCACTTTCACAGCATCATCTTTGAGGATTTGAAATAGCTCAACTGGAATTCCATTGCCTCCACTAGCTTTGTTCATAGTGATGCTTTCTAAGGCCCACTTGACTTCACATTCCAGGATGTCTGGCTCTAGGTGAGTGATCACACCATCGTGATTATCTGGGTCGTGAAGATCTTTTTTGTACAGGTCTTCTGTGTATTCTTGCCACCTCTTCTTAATATCTTCTGCTTCTGTTAGGTCCCTACCATTTCTGTCCTTTATCGAGCCCATCTTTGCACAAAATGTTCCCTTGGTATCTCTAATTTTCTTGAAGAGATTGCTAGTCTTTCCCATTCTGTGGTTTTTCTCTATCTCTTTGCATTGATCGCAGAGGAAGGCTTTCTTATCTCTCCTTGCTATTCTTTGGAACTCTGCATTCAGATGGGAATATCTTTCCTTTTCTCCTTTGCTTTTCCCTTCTCTTCTTTTCACAGCTATTTGTAAGGCCTCCTCAGACAGCCATTTTGCTTTTTTGCATTTCTTTTCCATGGGGATGGTCTTGATTCCTGTCTCCTGTACAATGTCACGAACCTCTGTCCATAGTTCATCAGGCACTCTGTTGATCAGATCTAGTCCCTTAAAATCTATTTGTCACTTCCACTGTGTAATCATGAGGGATTTGATTTAGGTCATACCTGAATGGTCTAGTGGTTTTCCCTATTTTCTTCAATTTAAGTCTGAATTTTGCAATAAGGAGTTCGTGATCTGAGCCACAGTCCGCTCCCGGTCTTGTTTTTGCTGACTGTATAGAGCTTCTCCATCTTTGGCTGCAAAGAATATAATCAATCTGATTTTGGTGTTGACCATCTGGTGATGTCCATGTGTAGAGTCTTCTCTTGTGTTGTTGGAAGAGGGTGTTTGTTATGACCAAGAGAGTTTTGCCAAGAGAACTCACTGATCATAACAAACACCCTCTTCCAACTACACAAGAGATCTTATATCCTACACAAATATATTTAAAATTTTGTATCTCATACATGCAGATTTTCAGTTTGGAAGTCATGCAGTGGTTTATTTTCAAAAAAATTAAAATGGAAGGCAACTGGTGAAAATGGCTATAAAGAGGACATAAATCCTGATTCTTTTGACAATAGGGTAAATTTAGACTTCTGCAGATTCTTGGATTTTTTTTTTCCTCTTTAAAAAGCCCATGATTAGAGTCAGTTAAGAGCAGTGTACTTAACTCAGGTGTGCCTTTGACTGTTATATTATGAAAACATTGAATTCTATCATTCACTGTCAATTTAACAAGACATCTCAGTCTTGGAACTGAAATACAGAAAATATGATGTTCCAGGGTAGTATACACAGCCCTGAACATAAAGAAAACTGTGCCAGTTTTGTACCTGGTACAAACATCAGTCAGTCTTTTGCACTTGGGGTTTCTGAAATATCCACTGCCCACTGTGATTCTTCTGCAACAAGTGAGCAGATACCAGTAAACTGCTGGACCAGATAAATAAAGTTAGAAAGCTGTGCAGAGCAGCAAGTTTACTTAAATAGTAACTCATCACTTTTCCATCTGTAAATAATCTTTTCAGTTAATCTTAGGCAACTCTTTTTATGTGTGAAAGTGAAAGTGTTAGTCACTCAGTCATGTCTGACTCTTTGCAACCCCATGGACTGTAGCCCACCAGGCTCCTCTGTCCATGAGGATTCTCCAGGTGAGAATACTGGACTGGGTTGCCATGACCTCCTCCAGGGGATCTTCCTGACCCAGAGACCAGACTCACGTCTTCTGTGTCTCCTGCGTTGCAGGCAGATTCTTTACCCACTGAACCACCTGAGAAGCTGGTTTTATGTGTAATATATATATATATATTTCTATTTATATAAAATGCATAAAATTGACTACTAAAAACACTGAAACTTGTGTGGAAAATTAAGTCTTTCATGTTTACCATGACTAAAAATTGTACTGCTGGTTTTTATTTTATAATTTATCACTGTAATTGTTAAAATGAATATCAGGCACATTTATTTCATTGAGGATTATTAAATAAACCACTGCCTGTATTAATGGAGTAAAGAAAAGTTCATCCATGATTAACTTATTGTCAGAGCTGTACTAGATCTGTACTAGTGGTATGCAGTTCATTTATCAAAGAAATGCTGTAAATCCAAAATACTAGGAGAGCTTTACACTCAAATGTTTTGTCCTGTTTATTCCAGTAAATGATATAAAGTTATATTCCAGATTTTTAAGGACAAAAGTTAAGTTAAGCCTGTAAGAAACAGCTTTCTTAAGTGTCTACAATGCCAGTATGAAAATAAAAAATTGTTTTGTCAATACATCCAAGTTTTTTTATATGCAATGATGAGCACAAACATTAATAGAGATAAAACACTGATGCAAATAACACACCCCAAAATAACATGCAACTATTTTCCATCACTTACAATACAGTAGTTACAGTGACACTCCAAACAGAAAAGCAAAGTAAAAAATCAGAACCCCAATGAAGTTTTTTTTTAATTAATTAATTTATTTGGCTGCACCAGGTCTTAGTTGTGACATGTGGGATCTAGTTACCTGACCAGGGATCAAACCTGGGACCCTTGCATTCGAAGCAAGGAATCTTAGCCACTGGACCACCAGGAAAGTGAAATTTTTATTGGAACATGGCCATGATCATTTTTTATGTATTGTTTTTAGTTGATTTCATGCTTCAAAGTAGAGTTGAGTAGCTGTGACAGAAATTGTACGGCCTGTGAAGCCTAAAATACTTAGTAAGGAAGTGTTAGTCAGTCAGTCGTGTCTGATTCTTTGTGACCCCATGGACTGTAAACCTCCAGGCTCCTCTGTTCATGCACTTCTTTAGGCAAGAATACTGGAGTGAATTGCCACTCCCTTCTCCTGGGGATCTTCCTGACCCAGGGATTGAATCCAGGCCTCTTGCATCGCAGGCAGATTCTTTACCATCTGAACTACCAGGGAGCTGGACCTTTAAAGAAAATGTTGCTGATCTGTGTTCTAGATAACCCCCAATACAATAATTTTATATTGTATGAATGCATATTAATGAGTTCTCCAGAGAACCAGCAAGATATGTATGAATATAGAGATTTATTTTAAGGAACTGACTTATACTACTATGGAATTTTGCAAGTCTGAAATTTACAGGGCAAGCCAGCAGGGTGGAGAGCCAGGGAAGAACTGAAGTAGTCTCAAATCCAAGGAAAGTCTGGAGGGAGAATTACTTCTTCCTCTGGGGGACCTCAATCTGGTTCTCTTAAGGCCTTCAACTGATTGAACAAGGCCCACCTACATTATGGAGGGTAATCTGCTTTATTCAAAGTCTAATTATTTAAATATGAATTGCATAGAAAAAACACCTTCCCAGCAACATTTAGATTGATATTTGACCAAGTATGTGCATATTGTGGCCTGGTCAAGTTGATATAAAATTAGCTACCACAAATGTTATGAAAAAAATATATGGGGGGATGTTTCAGAGAATGAAGAAGGTTTACTTTCAAATGATGGCCAGGGCTATTTTTAAAAAATATTTATTTATTTGGCTGCACCGGGTCTCAGTTGCAGCAAGCGGGATCTTCGATCTTCATTGCAGGCATTAGTTAGTTTAGTGCTCAGTCGCTCAGTCATGCCCAGCTCTTTGCAGCTCCATGGACTGTAGCCCCCCAGGCCCTTCTGCCCATGGAATTTTCCAGAGAAGAATACTGCAGTGGGGTGCCACGTCCTACTCTAGGGGATCTTCCCTACCCAAGGATTGAGTCCACATCTCTTGCGTCTCCTGCATTGGTAGGCAATTCTTTACATTAGCGCCACCTGGGCAGCCCTCATTGCGGCATGTGGTTTCTTTAACTGCAGGATGTGTGATCTTTAGTTGCAGCATGCAGGATTAGTTGCAGCATGTCAGATCTTTTAGGGGCAACATATGAATTTTTAGTTTCAGCATGTGGGATCTAGTTCCCTAACTAGGGATCAATCCCAGGCCCCCTGCGTCCGGAGCACGGAGTCAGCCACTGGACCACCAGGGCCTCTAGAAGGTAACAGATGAGCTGGGATTCAAGCGGTGGGAATTCAAGACATGGGAATATCTGAGGAAAAACATTCCAGGTAGAGGGGACAGCAAGTGCATAAGTCCTAGAAACAAGTTAAGTGTGTTTGAGGTCCAGAAAGACCAGTGTGGTGGACAGTAGTGAGGAATAATGATGTTGGTGATATTATGAGGGCCTCATGTGTAGCTTTAAGGGTTTGGCACAAAACAGCAACCATTTTCTTATGCTCATGAATTCAGTGGGTCAGGAATCAGGGCAGGGTACACTGCTGCTGCTGCTGCTAAGTCACCTCAGTCGTGTCCGACTCTGTGCAACCCCATAGACAGCAGCCCACCAGGCTCCCTCGTCCCTGGGATTCTCTGGGAACAACTTATTTTCTTCTCCACAACGCGTAGTGTCCAGCTGGGAAAACTCAAAGGATTGGAGGTGGAGGTGACTTGAATAACTAGAAGTTGGAACCGTCTGGAAACTTGTTCACTCATAGGTGCTTCACCTGAGATGGATGGTGGGAAAGCTCAGCTCAGTTAGGACTATCAAATGATGTACCTGCCCTTGTCTTCTCTATGTGGCTTGGGCTTCTCAGGGCATGGCAGGATCACATGGCAGATGGATTCCAAGAGGCAAGAAGTAGAGGCTTCCAGGATAGTTCAACACTACACCTGAGAGTCACTTTGTCACCTGCCATTGGGCTAATCTTCCTGAGGGTCCACCCAGGTCCAAAGAGGTAGAGAAATTGACTTTGGAAGGGCAAGTTCCACTTGCAGAAAGGCCCACTGGCATTGGAGTTGCTATGGCAGTCATCTTTGAAACATACCATCTGCCATTCTACCTTGAAGGTTTGTGGGGAGGATTTAATAATATGAAGCATCTTAAGTACCTAGAGAAGACTTCTAGTTCCAGGGAAGAGGGAGAATGAAGTATGTAGGATGAAGAACAGACCAGAACGACCCACTTTTTAAAAAATACATTTTATTATTATGTTTTTTAATTTATTTGGTTGCCCCAGGTCTTATTTTTGGCACTTGGGCTCTTAGCTGCGGCAGGCAGGATCTAGTTCCCTAACCAGGGGTTGAACCAGGTCCCCTGTATTGGGAGTGTGGCGTTTTAACTGCTGGATCACCAGGGAAGTCCCAAGACCAACTCTTATTAAATTTACTTATTTATTTAATTTTAAATGAAACAAAGATGAATGTTTTTCATGATAAAAGGTACTATTCACAAAGAAGACAGACATCATAAGCCATGAGATGCCTAACAACAAAGAAACAAAGATACATAAAGCAAAAATCAGAAGAAATATAAGGGAAAAAAAGAAATATATTATCATAGTAAGACATATTAACATCTTTCTGAGAATATTTTATCAAGGGCAGAAAAAGTAAGACTAGGAGAATCTTGAATGATGTCATTAATAATTAAATATAATAGATTCCTATTTATATTAATCTTTATACCCTACACAAATACATTTAAAATTTTGTATCTCATACATTCTTATTAGATGTCCATAGGGCATTTAGAGAAACTGGCAAAAAAATAAACATTACTAAATTTCAAAAAGTAGAATTTTTTTTTTTTTGTAATTCAGTTATACACACACACATACATTACTTTTGAAATTATTTTCCATTATAGAAAATTACAAAATATTGATTATAGCTCCCTGGGCTATACAATAACCTTTGTTGCATATCTATTTCTTTTAAATTAGAAATCTAGCATTCTGTTTATAGTAAGCCAAACAAGTGAAATCAAAATGCCAAGACTGACTCTTGACCTGCTAGATGCTAAGCTCCATGAAACCAAGAGTTTCTGTTCATCGAAGTTCACTGATGAATCCCAGGCCTCAAGGACAGTGCTCAATATTGAGTAGGTTTTCAATAAATATGGGGAGTAAGGAGAAAGCACACAAACTTGAGCATTTCAGGGAACCACTCTAGGGCTTCTAGTGGTAAAGAACTTGCCTGCCAATGTAGGAGATGTAAGAGATTCGGGTTCAATCCCTAGGTTGGGAAGATCCCCTGGAGGAGGGCATGGCAACTCATTCCAGTATTCTTACCTGGGGAACCCCATGGACAGAGGAGCCTGGCGGACCACAGTCCATGGGGTCACAAACTGTTGGACACGACTGAAGCCTCTTAGCACACATATACCCTAGGGAAAGCAAACAAGAGGCTTTCAGTTCTTAGCCTAGCTTTGCAAGATTAAGAGAAGATATCCAGCCCTTGGAAGGAAAGCTACAACCAACCTATGGGTCATATTACAAACATGTTAAAAAAGAGAGACATCACTTTGCTGATAAAGGTCCATCTATTCAAAACTATGGTTTTTCCAGCAGGCATGTATGGATGTGAGAGTTGGACCATAAAGAAGGCTGAACATCCAAGAAGTGATGCTTTTGAACTGTGCTGGAGAAGACACTTGAGAGTCCCTTGTATTGCAAGGAAATCAAACCGGTCAATCCTAAAGGAAACCAACCCTGAATATTCATTGGAAGGACTGACCCTGAAGGTGAAAAACTCCAATACTTTGGCCACCTAATGTGAAGAGCTGACTCATTGGAAAAGACCCTGATGCTGAGAAAGATTGAGAGCAGGAAGAGCAGGGGACAACAGAGGGTTAGATGATTAGATAACATCACCGACTCAATGGACATGAGCAAACTCTAGGAAATAGTGGTGGACAGAGGAGCCTGGAGTGCTGCAGTTCATGCGGTGGCAAAGAATTGGACATGACTTAGCAATTGAACAACAAACAATCCAATCTTAAGAATCCCCCAGAAGAGGGAACAAGAAGTGTGAAGTGGGTACATTCATGGAAAAGTTCTAAGACAACCTCAGAATCCTGACTGGGCTGGCTGGTGAAGGTTTTTCTCTCTCAGTAGTGTGTGTTAAGGTGCTTCAGTCGTGTCTGATTCTTTTGGACCCCATGCTCCTCCATCCATGGGATTCTTCAAGCAAGAATACTGGAGTGGGTTGCCATTTCCTTCTCCAGGGGATCTTCCTGACCCATGGATCGAATCTGCATCTTTACATCTCCTGCATTGTCAGGCGGGTTCTTTACCACTAGCACCACCTGGGAAGCCCTTTCTCTCCCAAAGCCAGGAAGTAAAGACTGGAGGAAGTGACTTCTTCAAATGTCAAGACAGCAATGCAAGATTTTAATGAACATGAAAATTGAAGACAACTAGGCACCACTAACCTGAAGAAGGGAATGGCAACCCACTCTAGTATTCATGCCTGGGAAATCCCATGGACAGAGGAGCCTGGCGGGCTATAGTCCATGGGGTCGCATAGAGTCGGACACAACTGAGCCACTAACACACAGACACCACTAAAGGGATACAATAATTTTTCAGCAATTGACCTGAAGGAGATCTACAAATTGCCTAACAAATAATTTTTTAATAATGTCTATTTATGTATTTATTTTTGGCTGTTCTGGGTTTTTGTTGCTGCTCATGGGCTTTTCTCTAGTTGTGGTGAGAGGGAGAGACTCTCTATTATGGTGCACAGGTTTCTCATTCTTTTGTTGCAGAGCATGGCTCTAGAGCATGTGGGCTGAGTTGTTGTAGCTCCCAGGTTCTAGAGCACAGGCAAAATAGTTGTAGTGCATGGGCTTAATTGCTCCACAGTATGCAGGATCTTTGCGGATCAGGGATTGAACTCATGTCTCCTGCATTGGCAGGTGGATTCTTTACCCCTGAGCCACCAGGGAAGACCCCACAGTCCTTTTGTTATTGAACTGGTTGCCAGGACCAGTGCCGGGTCTTAGCCTGAGTTCCTTCTTGATCCTCATATGGGCTTTTCAGATTGTCATGCAATTGTCAACTGTTATAATTCTAGTGAATGTGTCATTTGCATGCTAATGTATTACAATGAGTGTATAGTGAGGCTCAAGTTCTACTGGAATTCAAATCTTTTTTTAAAAAATAATTTTATTGGAGTATAATTGCTTTACAATGTTGTGTTGGTTTCTGCTGTACAACGAAGTGAATCAGCTATACATATATATATATCCCCTCCCTCTTGGACATCCCTCCACCCCACCCTCCATCCCACTCATCTAGGTCATCACAGAGACCCAAGCTGAGCTCCCTGTGCTATATGGCAAGTTACCACTAACTATCTATTATAATTCATATAAATTATATATTATAATTTATATCAAACCCAATCTCCCAATTCATCCCACCCTCCCATTCCCCTCCTGTGTCCATAGGTCTGTTCTCTATGTCTGTGTCTCTATTTCTAACCTGAAACTAGGTTCATCTGTACCTTTTTTCTAGATTCCATATACATGTGTTAATATATGACATTTATTTTTCTCTTTCTAACTTATTTCACTCTGTATGACAGACTCTAGTCCATCCACATTGCTACAAATGACTCACTTTCATTTCTTAGTATTCCATTGTTGGAGAAGGAAATGGCAACCCACTCCAGTACTCTCGCCTGGGAAACCTCATGGACGGAGGAGCCTGGTAGGCTGCAGCCATGAGGTCGCGAAGAGTCAGATACGACTGAGCGACTTCACTTTCATTTTTCACTTTCATGCACTGGAGAAGGAAATGGCAACCCACTCCAATATTCTTGCCTGGAGAATCCCAGAGATGAAGGAGCCTGGTGGGCTGCCGTCTATGGGGTCGCACAGAGTCGGACACGACTGAAGCGACTTAGCAGCAGCAGTATTCCATTGTATATATACACCACATCTCCTTTATCCATTTATCTGTTGATGGACACTTAAGTTGTTTCCATATCCTGGTTATGGTAAATAGTGCTGCAATGAACATTGGGGTACATGTGTCTTTTTGAATTATGGTTTTCTCAGGGTACGTGCCCAGTAGTTGAATTGCTGGGTGAGATGTTAGTTCTATTTCTAGTTTTTCAAGGAACCTCCATACTGTTCTCCATGCTGGCTGTATCAATTTACACTCCCACCAACAGAACAACAGGGTTCCTTTTCTCCACATCCTCTCCATCATTTATTGTTTGTAGATTTTTTTGGTGATGGCCATTTGCGAAAAGCAAAGGGGAAAAGGAAAGATATTCCCATCTGAACGCAGAGTTCCAAAGAATAGCAAGGAGAGATAAGAAAGCCTACCTCAGCGATCAGTGCAAAGAAATAGAGGAAAACAACAGATTGGGAAAGACTAGAGATCTCTTCAAGAAAATTAGAGATACCAAAGGAACATTTCGTGCAAAGATGGGCTCGATAAAGGACAGAAATGGTATGGACCTAACAGAAGCAGAAGATATTAAGAAGAGGTGGCAAGAATACACAGAAGAACTGTACAAAAAAGATCTTCATGACCCAGATAATCACGATGGTGTGATCACTCACCTAGAGCCAGACAACCTGGAATGTGAAGTCAAGTGGGCCTTAGAAAGCATCACTACGAACAAAGCTAGTGGAGGCAATGGAATTCCAGTTGAGCTATTTCAAATCCTCAAAGGTGATGCTGTGAAAGTGCTGCACTCGATATGCCAGCAAATTTGGAAAACTCAGCAGTGGCCACAGGACTGGAAGAGGTCAGTTTTCATTCCAATCCCAAAGAAAGGCAATGCCAAAGAATGCTCAAACTACCGCACAATTGCACTCAGCTCACATGCTAGTAAAGTAATGCTCAAAATTCTCCAAGCCAGGCTTCAGCAATACATGAACCGTGAACTTCCAGATGTTCAAGCTGGTTTTAGAAAAGGGAGAGGAACCAGAGATCAAATTGCCAATATCCGCTGGATCATCGAAAAAGCAAGAGAGTTCCAGAAAAACATCTATTTCTGCTTTATTGACTATGCCAAAGCCTTTGACTGTGTGGATCACAATAAACTGTGGAAAATTCTGAAAGAGATGGGAATACCAGACCATCTGACCTGTCTCTTGAGAAAACTGTATGCAGGTCAGGAAGAAACAGTTAGAACTGGACATGGAACAACAGACTGGTTCCAAATAGGAAAAGGAGTACGTCAAGGCTGTATATTGTCACCCTGCTTATTTAACTTATATGCAGAGTGCATCATGAGAAACGCTGGGCTGGAAGAAACACAAGCTGGAATCAAGATTGCCGGGAGGAATATCAATAACCTCAGATATGCGGATGACACCACCCTTATGGCAGAAAGTGAAGAAGAACTAAAGAGCCTCTTGATGAAGGTGAAAGAGGAGAGTGAAAAAGTTGGCTTAAAGCTCAACGTTCTGAAAACTAAGATCATGGCATCTGGTCCCATCACTTCATGGGAAATAGATGCGGAATCAATAGAAACAGTGTCAGACTTGATTTTTTTGGGCTCCAAAATCACTGCTGATGGCGATTGCAGCCATGAAATTAAAAGACGTTTACTCCTTGGAAGGAAGGTTATGGCCAACTTAGATAGCATATTTAAAAGCAGAGACATTACTTTGCCAACAAAAGTACGTCTAGTCAAGGCTATGGTTTTTCCAGCGGTCATGTATGGATGTGAGAGTTGGACGGTGAAGAAAGCTGAGTGCCAAAGAAGTGATGCTTTTGAACTGTGGTATTGGAGAAGACTCTTGAGAGTACCTTGGACTGCAAGGAGATCCAATCAATCCATCCTAAAAGAGATCAATCCTGGGTGTTCATTGGAAAGTCTGATGTTGAAGCTGAAACTCCAATACTTTGGGCACCTCATGTGAAGGGTTGACTCATTGGAAAAGACCCTAATGCTGGGTAGGATTGGGGGCGGGAGGAGAAGGGGACGACAGAGGATGAGATGGTTGGATGGCATCACCGACTCGATGGACATGGGTTTGGGTAGACTCCAGGAGTTGGTGATGGACAGAGAGGCCTGGTGTGCTGCGATTCATGGGGTCGCAAAGAGTCGGACACGACTGAGCGACTGAACTGAACTGAACTGATTCTGAACCATGTGAGGTGATACCTCATTGTAGTTTTGCATTTCTCCAATAATTAGTGTTTCATGTATCTCTATCTGTGTGTCTTCTTTGGAGAAATGTCTATTTAGTTCTGCCCATTTTCGAATTGGGTTGTTAATTTTTTGATATTAAGCTACATGAGCTGCTTGTATATTTTGGAGATTAATCTTTTGTCTGTTACATCATTTGCAAATATTTTCTCCCATTCTGAGTGTTGTCTTTTCATTTTTGTTATGGTTTCCTCTGCTGTGCAAAAGCTTTTAAGTTTAATTAGGTCCCATTTTTTTTGTTTGTTTGTTTTTATTTTCATTACTCCAGGAGGTGGGTCATAAAAGATCTTGTGATTTTTGTCAGAGAGTGTTCTGCCTATGTTTTCCTTAAGAGCTTTATAGTGTCTAGTCTTACATTTAGGTCTCTAATCCATTTTTGTTTATTTTTGTGTATGGTATGAAGAGGAACTAAAGAGCCTCTTGATGAAAGTGTAAGAGGAGAGTGAAAAAGCTGGCTTAAAACTCAACGTTCAAAAAACTAAGATCATGGCATCCGTTCCCATCATTTCATGGCAAAGAGATGGGGAAAAAATGGAAACAGTGATAAGCTTTATTTTCTTAGGCTCCGAAACTACTGTGAACAGTGACTGCAGCCATGAAATTAAAAGATGCTTGCTCCTTGGAAGAAAAGATATAACAAACCTAGACAGCGTATTAAAAAGCAGAGACATCATTTTGTTGACGACAGTCCATATAGTCAAGGCTATGGTTTTTCCAGTAGTCTCGTATGGATGTGAGAGTTGGACCATAAAGAAGGTTGAGCTCCGAAGAACTGATGCTTTTGAACTGTGGTGCTGGAGAAGACTCTTGAGAGTCCCGTAGATAACAAGGAGCTCAAACCAGTCAATCTTAAAGGAAATCAACGCTGAATATCCATGCGAAGGACTGATGCTGAAGCGGCCACCTGGTACGAAGAGCGGACTCACTGGAAAAGATTCTGATGCTGGGAGAGATTGAGTGCAGGAGGAGAAGGGGGTGACAGAGGATGAGATGGTTGCATGGCATCACCGACTCAATGGACATGAGTTTGAGCAAACTCCAGGAGACAGTGAAGGACAGGGCAGCCGGGTGCACTGCAGTTCATAGGGTCAAAAAGAGTCAGACACGACTGAGTGACTGAACAACAGCAACATGGTGTTAAATAGTGTCCTGGTTTGATTCTTTCACATGTAGTTGTCCAGTTTTTCTAGCACCATTTATTGAAGAGACTGTCTTTTCTTCATTGTATAATCTCACCTCCTTTGTCATAGATTAGGTGAACCTAAGTATGTGGTTTTACCTCTGGGCTTTCTGTCCTGTAGCATCCTGACATCTTGGGCCTAGCTGGTTCTAACTAGTTCTTGGTTTTCTCTTTGTGGCTGCCTCCTGAAACCTAGAGAAGAGCAATTGGTTTCTGTTGGAGAAGGGGCAGGTGTATAATTCTGGGTCACTATTCTGGGTCACTTTCACCATTTTGATTGTTTTCATCAGCTCAGAAATTCCATTATGTGCTTCTCCCAAGTCAATATCTCCAGTTGTAATCAATATTCTAACATCTATTACAATTCATTGTTATTGTTGTTTAGTCAATAAGTCATGTCCAGCTCTTTTGAGATTCCATGGTCTATAGCCTGCTAGGCTCCTCTCTCCATGGGATTTCCCAGGCCAGAATTCTGGAATGGGTTGCCATTTCCCCCTCTAGGGGATCTTCCGAACCTAGGGATCGAAACCCTGGGTCTCTGGTGTCCCTGCATTGCAGGAGGATCCTTTACCACTGAGTCACCTGGGAAGCTATTACAATCCATAACAATTGTCTATTCTTTTTGGGGGGATGGAAATCTTAGCTCCCCAACCAGGGATCAAACCTGGGCTACCTGCAGTGGAAGCATAGAGTCCTAACCACTGGACCACCAGGGAAGTCCCAACATTGTCTATTCTTGAATTTCTGATATGTGGAGGTATATAGTATGCATTCTTTTTTTGTCTGGCGTATGTCACTGAAAATTATGTTTCTGAGGTTTATCCAAATTCTGTGTAGCTCTAGTTCATTCTTTCTTGTTATTGTCAAATAGCATTTCATTATATGAATGGAGCACAGCTTGTTTATCCATCAGCCAGCTGATGGACATTTGGGTTGTTTCCCATGTTTGCATTTTATGAATAGAGCTGCTACAAAAATTGTTGAGCAAATGTATGCAAACACGTGTGCATTTCTTTCAGGGAAATACCTAGAAGTGAAATGAGCTGTTATAGGGTTAAGGCAAGTTAATGTTATGAGACCAAAATAGAAACAGAAACTTGAAAGCACAGAGATACATTTATACATCAGTTAAAAAAAAAAAATGTAGTGCCCATATGGTACCAGTTTTAGGCAACCATGTGATAATTTGTGATATCTCTTCTCATTTAACAAAAAAAGTTCTATTCCAGTAAAATACACATAAAATTACTGTCTTAACCATTTTCAAGTGTACAGTTCAGTTGTGTTAAGTTAATTCATCTTGCTGTATGACCATTGTTGCTGCTGTTTAGTCGGAAGTTGTGTCCCACTCTTTGAAATCCCATAGACTGTATAGCTCGCCAGGCTTCTCTGTCCATGGGATTTCCCAGGCAAGGATACTGGAGTGGGAGGGATCTTCCCAACCAAGGGATCGAACCCACATCTCCTTCATTGGCAGGTGGATTCTTTATCATGGAGTCACCTGGGAAGTACCTACCATCACCCATCTCAAGGACTGTTTTCATTTCCTATCCTTCCTGTTTTGCATTCACATTTCCTCTTTTCCCGGCTAACCTGAACTTTCTGTGGATGAATTAGAAACTTTGAAAGTGTAAAAATTCCTTGCAACTACCATTTTTCCTTTTTGAGTATATTCTTGCAACTCTTTTTTTTTCCCTTTTGAGTGTTTTTTAAAATAACTCTCATAATATATTCTGTTTTTTTTCTCTTATTACCTTTTGCTCCATCCCCTGACTCAGGTCTTCAGCTAAAAATTGAACATATGTGATAACTATTCCAGGTTTAGGAGATACAAACATGAGGGAGTTTCTATGCCTGGCAACCTACAAAAATAATCTGGAGAGCTTTGTTTTATTTTACTTTAAAAATATTTATTTATTTATTTGGCTGTGCTGGGTCTTAGTTGCAGCACGTGGGATCTTTGATCTTTCTTGTAGCATGCAGAATTTTTAGTTGAGGAATGCAAACACTTTGTTACAGCATATGGGATTTTGTCCCCTGACTAGGGATAGAAACCGGGCCCCCTGCATTGGATGCACAAATCTTAGCCACTGTACCAACTGGGAAGAGCTTTAAATAATACAGAGACTTGGGAGCCTCCTGAAACCCGACCTACTGATTTGGCATTTCTGGGTGAGAGAACCCAGGAACATGTATTTCAATAATTTATTGAATTTGATAGGCAGAAATTGAAGACCACCCCAAATGACCCTGTCTTTTGTATAATTCCCTCTCCTGTGATATGTTGAGATAGTACTCCCATGATTATATTATGGGGTAAAAGGGACTTTGCAGATTTTGTTTCATTGACTTGAGTTAATCAAAAGAGAGATCATCCAAGAGGGCCTGAACTAATCACCTAAGCTCTCGCTCTTTTTAAAAACTCTTATTTTGTATTGTGGTATAGCTGATGAACATGAACTTGGGCAAACTCCTGGAGATGGTGAGGGATAGGGAGGCCTGGTGTGCTGCAGTCCCTGGGGTCACAAAGAGTCGGGCACGACTGGGCAACTGAACAACGATAGCTGATAAACAATCTTGTGATAGTTTCAGATGAACAGCTAAGAGACTCAGCCATACATACACCCATATCCATTCTCCCCCAAACCCCACTCCCATCCAGGCTTCCACATAACATTGAGCAGAGTTCCATGTACTATACAGTAGGTCCTTGTTGGTTATCCATTTTAAGTATAGCAATGTGTACATGCCTATCCCCAACTACCTAACTATCCTTTCTCCCCATCTTCCCCCTCTCCCCTCAGCAACCATAAAAATAAGAATATTTATTTTTATTTATTTACTGTTTATTTGGCTGTGTCGGGTGTTCATCAAGGCACTTGGAATTTTTATCTGCAGCATATGAACTTTTAGTTGTGGCATGTGGGATCCCGTTCCCTGATCAGGGATTGAACTCAGTTCCCCTGCATATGGAGTGTGGAGTCTTAGCCACTGAATCACTAGGGAAGTCCCCATGAAAGCACTGGAGGCCTAGATCTAGAAGTTAGAGATGGAGAAAGTCAGAAGCCAGAGAGATTCAGCACTTGAGAGGGACCCAACCTGTCCTGGTTGGCTTTGAAGATGAAGGGGATCATGCGGACAAAACCTGAGAATATCTTCAAGCTGAGAGGGACACCTGGCCAACAATGAAGTTACTGTGGGCTGAGCATCTATTTCTCTCTCTGCCAGGTCACCCTGGGGTAAGAAAAATTGACCTAAAATCTGGGGAAAAGGAGGTGGATGGCTGTATGGCCTTGTGTCACTGCTTCACACGTGTGTCAGTGTAGTTCTCTAGGAAGCAGATGCTATGAGTCAGGATCATTACTGAGAGAAAGACTCATACGCCTAAGTGAGAAGGAAGCCAGATGGGGCAGAAAGAACCTCAGACTCAACCCAGATCTGACCAGGCTCCAGCCAGGGTGGTGTGGAACTTGGAAGTGAAGATGAGTCACTAAGGAATCCCGCATTGGTCAGGAGACCTAGTGCCCTTAGCTGTGTCATCAAGGCTGGGCAGCAGAGGAAGAATGAGATCTGGGGCAGATCCTGAAGGTGTGGGCAGCTGGAGGCTCTCGGGGAAACTGCATTTCTTGCAGCTGAATGGCAGATTCACTAGCGAGATCTCAGGAATAAGTCTCAATGGGCTTATTCAAAATTTATTTTCTCATCAAGAAAAACACATCTTTAAAGAGTCATGGGGAGACTCCCCTAGTGGCCCAGTGGTTAAGACTCTGAGCTCCCAATACAGGGGGCCAGGGTTCAATCCCTGATCAGGGAACCAGATCCCACATACATACCAGGCCTGGCATAGACAAATGTGCGTGTGTTAGTCGCTCAGTCGTGTCTGACTTTTTGCGACCCCATGGACTGTAGTCCGCCAGGCTGCTCTGTCCATGGAATTCTCCAGCCAAGAATACTGGAGTGGGTTGCCATTTCCTTCTCCAGGGGATCTTCCTGACCCAGAGATCAAACCTGGGTCTCCTGCATTGCAGGTGGATACTTTACTGTCTGAGCTACTAGGGAAGCCCTACTCTATATAAATTAAAGTTCAATCCATGCCTTTTAAAAATATTTAATATTTATTTATTTGGCTATTGGAAAAAAAAGTCATGGTGGTCTAGTGCAGGGGCCCCCAGTTGGATATCTGGTCAGGGAACTAGATCTCACATGCTGCAACTAAGACACAGCACAGTCAAGTAAATATTTTAAAAAGGCATGGATTGAGCTTTAATTTACATAGAGTAAAATTCATGCTTTTTTGGGGTACTTTTTTTTTTTAAGATATTTTTACTAAATATTGATTTTTTAAAATTAATTTTTATTGGAATATAGTTGATTTACAGTGTTCTGTTAGTTTCTGCTGTAAAGTTTAAGCAGAGTGAATCAGTTATACATATACATTCACCTACTCTTTTTAAGATTCTTTCCCTATAAAAGTCATTACAGAGTATTGAATAGAGTTCCCTGTGCTATATAGTAGGTTCTATTAGTTAACTATTTTATATATAGTCGTGGGTATATGTCAATCCCAATCTCCCAATTTCCTCGTTCCCCCATTTTCCCCTGGGGCTTCCCGGGTGGCCCAGTGGTAAAGGATCCACCTGCCAACGCAGGAGACACAGGAGGTGTGGGTTAGACCCCTGGCTGGGGAAGATCCTCTGGAGAAGGAAATGGCACCTCCGGTGTTCTTGACTGGGAAATCCCATGGATAGAGGGGCCTAGCAGGCTACAGTCCATGGGGTCAAAAAGAATCAGACAAGACTGAGCAACTGTGCATGCACACACATTATTTCCCCCTTGGTAACCATAATTCTGTGTTCTACATCCGTGACTCTATTTCTGTTTTGTAAATAAGTTCATTTGTACCATTTGTTTATATTCTACATATAAGCGATGTCACACGATATTTGTCTTTTTCTGTCGGACTTCACTTAGTCTTGTTCCCTTTTAAAGCTGCGTAATATTCCATTGTCTGAGCGACTATCACTTTCAGTTTTCAATATTCCATTTTATTTATGTACCACATCTTTATCCATTCATCCACTGACAGACATTTAGGCTGTTTCCAATGTCCTGGCTATTATAAATAGTGCTGCAATGAACACTGGGGTGCACATATCTTTTTGAATTGGGTTTTTCTCCAGATACATGCTCAGGAGTGGGATTGCTGGGTCATATGATTAACTCTGTTTTTCGTGTTTTTTAAGGAACCTCCATACTGTTCTTCATAGTGGCCATACCAATTTATATTCCTACCTAAAAAAAAAAAAGACTTTATTTTTTTTAGAGCAGTTCTAGGTTCACAGCAAAACCGAGCAGAAAGTAGGGGGTTTCCATAAACTCCTGGTTCCCACACAGGCACAGCCTCATCCACTTATGACATCCCCCCAGTTGAACTCCAGTGTTGTACGAATGATGTATAATGACACATATCCACCATTACAGTATCATGTAGAATAGTTTCAGTTCCCTAAAAATCCTGAGCTTCGCCTATGCATTCTTTCCTCCCCCTCGGTAATTGTAATATGCCCAATACATAGTTGTGTACTACTACCACAATCATCGTAGGCAGACCCTTGGTCCTAGACCCTAGTTATACTTTAAAGTCTAGTCTTCACTAGCTAAATTCCTGGACCCTTAGGCTTTCAGGTATTTTCCAAGCTCTTTGTTCTGCTTTGCTTAACATATTGCAAGGAAGATTAAAGGAAGTGGGGGAGGGAATACAGAAATAAAGGAAGAGCAATCAAGAAACAATCATGCAGGGAATTTCCCGGTGGCCCAGGGGCTAAGACTCGGAGCTCCCAATGCAGGGGGATCGGGGTTCGATCCCTGGTGGGGGAACTAGATCGCACATGCCGAAACTAAGAGCCTGCATGCTGCTCCTGAGGATCTGGCATGCTCCACACTGTTCTCCATAGTCGCTGTATTCATTTACATTCCCACCAACAATGCAAGAGGGTTCCCTTTTCTCCACACCCTCTCGAGCGTTTATTGTTTGTAGATTTTTTGATGCCGGCCATTCTGACCAGTGTGAGGTAATATCTCATTTAGTTTCGGTTTCCATTTCTCTAATAATGAGCAATGTTGAGCATCTTTTCATGTGTTTGTTAGCCATCTGCATGTTTTCTTTGGAGAAATGTCTGTTTAGGTCTTTTGCTCATTTTTTGATTGGGTTGTTTGTTTTTCTGATATTGAGCCACTTGTATATTTTGGAGATTAATCCTTTGTCAGTTATTTCATTTGCTATTATTGTCTCCCATTCTGAGGGTTGTCTTTTCACCTTGAGGGGTGAGATGGGGTGGACCGTGGGAGGGAGGTTCAGGAGGGAGGGGACATATGTATACTTATGGCTACTTCACGTTGCTGTATGGCAGAAACCAACACAATATTGTAAAACATTTATTTTTCAGTTAAAAATAAATAATTTTTTAAAAATTAGAAGAAAAAAATGTCCCGCATGCTGCAATGAAGATCGAAGATCCTTAGTGTCACAACTAAGATCCAGCACAGCCAAATAAATAAATATTTTTTAAAAATTAAAAGAAAGAGAGAAGCAATAGTGCAGGGTCCTGGTTCCTCCTGAAAGGATATGCATAACAATATCTTTGAGTTCTTCTGCAGAAACCCCGGGGAAGATGGTAAACGTCAGGTTCAACACAAAATTCCTGGAACACTGCTCTGTCATGTCACCACTAACCAATCAGAAGAAAGTTTGTATCCAGTGGAAGACATAGAAGACTCACTCCCTCCCCCAGTGATTAATTTCGATTAACTTCCCCTTTCTCCCGTAAAAAAAGAAAAAAAAATTTTCATGTTTCAGCAGAAACTTTGAAACTGGTTCTTGGACACAAGTCTGCCTTCTTCCTAGGTTGCTAGTCTCCTGAATGAAGCAAACATTCCTTTCCAATCAGCACTTGTCTCTCAAGTATTGACTTTCGAGCTGTAAGCAGCCAAGTACCGTCAAGACACGGGATATTTCCACCACTCAACAAAATCCCTCCATGTCTTTGTCTTAAGTCCTCCCCTGCCCCTGACAGCTACTGTCAGCCACTGTCTGATTTTCATCCCTTTAGCTTGGTGTTTTTCATCCCTTTAGCTTGGTGTTTTTCATAATGTCATATAAATAGTAAATGCACCTGTGTTTGAATGAACTGTTTTCTACTTCATTATAATCCAGGCATGGGAAAATTCCACGTGAACTTGCAGATTCTTTAGGAGAAAAGACAAAAGTTACAGGGTGACTTTTTTGACCCTCTAGGACATTATTAACTGGCTTCTTTTTTGGGGGGGAGGAGAAACACAATTTGATGGAGATAAAATTTCACATACACATTCAATTAAGGTATGCAACTCAGTGTCTTTCAGTATGTTCACAGAGTTGTGCAACCATCATCACAGTCAATTTTTCAAATTATCCATCACCTTTCCATAGAAAACCCTGTGACTTCTTCCCATTCTTTCTTCCCCCTCAGCCCCTGGTAACCATAAATCTACTTTTTGTTCATATAGATTTGCCTATTCTGGACATTTCATATAAATGATCACCTACAATGTATGGTCTTTTGTGTCTGGCTTCTCTCACTGAGCATCACGTTTTCAAGGTTCGTCCACGTTGTAATGTGTCAGTGTTTCATTCCTTTTTATGCCTGAATACTATCTCCTTGGGTATGGTTGTAGCACATTTTGTTTCTTGCTTCATCCGTGAATGGACGTTTGGGTTGTTTCCACTTTTTGGCTATTATGAATAATACTGCTACAGATACTCATGTAATACTTTTGTTCCTATTAACAAATTCATTTTAGGATTTCTTTGACTCACTATATAAAGTATGTTCTTTGAACTTGAACCTGCCTTACCATTTTACCAGTTCCCTTATGAATGAATGAATGGAACAAAATATTTCATTTTATATGGTCTTCACTTTTTGAAAATCACACTTTGAAAATATCCTCACTTAAGGCCACAGGTCCTCTCCTGTGCTCCTTTGCTAGAGCAAAATTGAGTTCTAGTAATTGCTTCTTCCTCTGGCTCTAGGGATTCATTCTATTTCTGGAGCATTCCCTTAACACTGTCCACAGTGTTGAACAGGATCCCTTTTCTGAACACCGTGAATGTGCTATTTGTTTCCTGACAGAATCTGACTGATACTGATATTGCAGGGAACATTATGGAATACGGTTCACATTGTATCCTTAGAAGATACATAGTAATACACAGCAGGTTCTCATTAAACATTTTGTAGAATGAATAAATCAAAAGGCATAATGAGGCATACAATTTGAATGTTCTTTTTTTAAAAAAGATTTCTCCATCTATTTATTTATTTTTGGCTTCACTTGGTCTTTGTTGCTGCCTGTGGACTTTTTCCAGTTGCAGCAAGCGGCGGCTACTCTCTAGTTGTGGTGCTTGGGCTTCTCATGGCAATGGCTTCTCTTGTTGCGGAGCACAGGCTCTAGGCTCGTGGGGTTCAGTAGTTGTGGCTCAAGGACTCTAGAGGGCTGGCTCAATAGTTGTGGTGCACCAGCTTAGTTGCCTTGAGGCATGTGGGATCTTCCCAGACCAGCGGTGGAACTCTTGTCCTCTGCATTGGCAGGTGGATTCTTAACCACTGGAACACCAGGGAAGCCCAATTTGAAGGTTCTTAAAGTTTCCTTAATTACTCACTGCTATGAGCTGGCAGGATTGAATTTTATCTGAAAGTTAGAAAATCCCCTTACCCTTTGTGTTAGGAAAAAGTCCCTACTGCAAGGACCACCATCCTTCTTCATATGACTAAGATATGACCCAAAGATCCGCCTCCCCAACCATTTATCTGTAACGAAGCCAGACATGGACTCTTCAATTCCCATTCTTTGCCTCATAAGTGATTAGCTGAATTGCATGCCCCCATGTTAACGAGTCCAAACTCGCTCTGCTCATCGCATGTCAGACCAATGAAGATGAAGAGATGAGGTATTGAAGCAAGGAATACAACTTTATTCAGAAATCCAGCAGACGGACAAGATTGCCGACTAATATCTGAAAATAACCATCTTCTCAGGGTCTGGATGCCAGGTTCTTCTGTAGAACGGAAGGTTGGGGGGAGGTGAGGAAGTAAGGTAAAAAGACTGTTAACTTTTCTTTTTTATTTTTTAAATTATTAAATTATGATAATACATTTATAGGAGACTTGGGAAATACAGAACAAAGTTATGTATTAGAATTATTTTTTTAAGTAGAAAAATTAAGGTGTTTAGTTGGAGTTTCAATGTCAAACACTAAAAAATTAATGAAATGAATTGACAGAAAAGCAGAAGGATATACTAGACCTGAAAAGCCCTATGAACCAATTCAACATAATTAAGATTTGCACAATTTTCACAGAACAGTAGATACAAGTTCTATTTAAGTTCGCATAGACTATAAACCAGGAGACACTGGAACATACCCAGGGACATAAAACAAGGTGCAAAACTTTCATGGTCTAAAAGTATTGAAATCATAAGAGTCTGTTCTCTTATCACTGTGGAATTATGTTAGAAGTCAATATAAAAAATATTTGAAAATAACCCACATATTTTCAAGGGAAATATGATATTTACCAATACAGATCTTTGACTTAGCCATTGAAAGCCTCAATAAAGCTAAAAAGATTGGAAAAAACACCGAGGAGGATTGCAGAGAAGAAAGCAAAAGATCGTTAAACTTGCAATTGTCTCCTGGACTGGCTAGCCTTGGGGAAGGGATGTGTTAATTTCTTCCTTCCTGTAGATACCCACAGTTTAACAGGGTCTTGAACAAAGGCATTTGGGTTTAACATTCAGGCAGAGTGGTGGGGTTTCCTGAGGCAGTGAACAAAATGTTCACTAAAAGGAACAAACAAAATGTTCCTTTTAGTGATTAGTGAACAAAAGCAATGGGAAGCAAAGGTTAAAGTAAAAGAAACAGATCCAACATGGAGTCAAATTTTGTTCTTCTCTGTCATACCCAGTGATCAGTTGGAAAAAGTTGCTCTTAAATCAAATTTTGATTACATTTCTTTCCTCCCTCCTGAGCCCTGTGAAAGAAAGGTACATGGCTCAAAATAGCCTGGAGTTAAAACTTCCCTCCAGGTCCTCCCTACCATTCTATGCAAAACAAAGAACTCTCTCACCCAAAGAAGAAAATGGACATTAAGGTTGATTATGCCCAGCTCCCAGCTGGTCCAGCCTCTGGCTGATCTCCAGAATTCCTTGCCCCAGCCCTTTAAGAGATAACTACTCTGAACAACCTTGGAGAAAAACAGGCCCCCTTAAGATAGTAGCTTTCCACATATATACCTATATGTACTTACTCTTTTCTTGGGTTAGGGCAGCCGCTCACTAATCTGACTGCTGCCCCTTCTCGCCTCATTAAAGGTGATCTGTTCCTGTAAAGTGACAGTCTCGTTCTTTTTCCGAACCTCACCTTCTCTAACTCCCTTACCCTCACCCTGAACTTTGGCCCCAGCCTCACCTGAGCCAGCAGACAGCATCTCTTGAGAACAGGAAAACTTCTGAGCTGCTGTCTCATTACAGCATCCTTTCATCCCTTTCCCCCCAATTCTAGAAAGCTCAATTCTTTCTAGTGTTCCTATAAAAGAAAATTTTTGGAACAAAAATTTTGAGATGCTTATCAGAGTGTTCTCCTGCCCTATTTCAATATCTTCCCCTTCTTCCTTGAAGAATCCTTCTGAATAAAGTCTCTTAAGTATGGGTTTGTTTTCTATTTGACAGAGTAACGATCCATGTGCCTAGCCTGACATATATGGTGTAGGCGAGAAAAAAATTCTGTACCCTCTTTGGGGTATTATTTTTAGCAGTTTTAATTATGTATATTAATTTAAAATCTTAATTCCTAGAGACCTTAATTTTTAGTGAAGCAAGGAGCTTCTTCACTAAAAGAAGTGAACTAAGAAGAAAGCAATTGTTAACTGTCTGTTACATACCAACCATTCTGTAGATCAACAAATTTGTGAATGCACTATTTCATATTTCCAGAAGCATGCACTTTTTCAGAGTGTTATAGCCACGCGTTCCGGGAAACAAGCTCACTCAGAAGGACGATGCAGTTAGTGAAGTGCAGTGTATTACACCGCCGGGCCCAAGGCAGAGTCTCCTCTTAGCCAAGGACCCCTACCAGCATTTGTGAAAATCTTTTATACCCCATGTGTACGTGTCTGAACCCACCACCCAATTTCCTTGTGACTTACATAAACAAAGGAAAGGTAAATACAATCACAATAACCCCATCATTCATGTGTTATGTGTTCAAACAGTCAATAGTCGATAAGCCCTAGGTTACATTTCAAACAGTCAATAATCAATAAGCCTGAGGTTACAGAAAAAAATTTATGACCTGTCCGGAGGTAGGGGGATCAGTGTATGTTTTCTCTTAGGTGATGAGTAATCTGGATACAATCTTGAAGATTCCCCTGTCCGGAGGGGGTCTTATCTTCTATTGTCATTTCCACAGGCACTAAGCACAGAGTTCAGAGTCCATTAGAGAGGTGGCCGAACATGATCAGCACGAACAGGCCTAAGATGGTGTCCAGGCCCTATGAATTCCTTCTTCAAGAGTACAGTTTTTCAATGTGGCACAAGACGTGTTTACTAAAAGACCTTTAAAATCGTTGGTCCAAATAGGAATCCCAAAGCAGGTAAACTAAGATTTAGCAATTAATGTTTCAGTACTCTATCTTACTTTTTTTTTTAATTTTAATTTAATGTAATTTAATTTTTTGGCTGCTCCACAAGGCTTGCGGGATCTTAGTTGCCCAACCAGGGATGGAACCTGTGCCTCCAGAAATGAAAATGCCCAAGTCCTTAACTACTGGATCTCCAAGGAATTCCCACATTATCTTATATTCAGTTAAGCCATCATTTGACTTAACTGAGTAGAACTTCAAAGTTACCAGAAAAGATTTTGTAAACTATTTTAAAGTAGATATATTTTATAAAACATCATCCTTGTTGAAAACTTTGTAAGTTTCATCTCCCATTTATTTAACTTGCTTGTTCTTAACCATTATGCTTTAAAAAACTATACTTTAAAAAATTTCATGAAATATTAAAGTCATCAAAATTTTTCTTGCTGACAAATTTTGCAATATATGTGTATACCAGGCAAACATCCAATACTATAGTGCTGGGGAATCTCCCAGGACCTTCAGAAAGTCTGTTTTCATGTGAAGAGGGAATGTGCAAGTTTTCTGACTGTTTTCAGCCTGTATTTGAGCCTGAGAGTCCTGAGGGTATTTAGATCTAAAGAAAGCTCGGGCAAGTCTGGACTTGTCTTGGGGGCCCAACCTTTCTGGGTCTATTTGCATAACGATAATGAACAGTTCTTACAGTACAGAGTTAATTTCAAGGAAGAAAAGAGCCTTGTGAAGACGATTTACCAGAATTTCTTGCAGGCAGCTGAAGCTGCTCAGTGTAACTAAATACAATGTAGAATCTTGAATAAAGCTGTGAAACAGATAACGGACACTAGCATAAAATTTTGTGGAATTTGAACAAAATCTGTACTTTTAATTTTCCTTGCTATGGCTTCTTAGATATATCTATCATTTAAAATTGGCACTTAATTTTCGAATACATGGGGTTTTTAAAGTATCTTTGATCTTAATTTCTCATTTAAGTGCTTTTTTTGCCTGCAATCACAGTCTATGTTTTTTTCCATCTTTTAACTTTATTGAGGTTTTCAATGGCTAAGTCAAAGATCTCTCTTGGTAAATGTCACGTTGCACTTGAAAACATGTGGGTTATTTTCAAATATCTTTTGATACTGATTTCTAACATAATTTCACAGTGGTAAGAGAGCAGATTCTGAATGATTTCAATAACTTTAGACCATGAAAGTTTTGCACCTTGTTTTATGTTTATATGTTCCAGTGTCTCCTGGTTTATAGTCTATGGGAACTTGAAAAGAATTTGTATCCCACTGTTGTGTGAAAATTGTATAAACATTAATCATGTTGAATTGGTTAAAAAAAAAGAGCCTTGTAACTGTAATATTCTTATGGGAAACACACTGACTGAAACCGCCCACCCTGGCCAGTCACCATAGTAACCATTTACGTGAGTTATTTTAGGACAGGAGGTCCTGGTGAGGAACACAGAACTAACATGTCACCACCAACCAGAAGAGCTCAGGAAAGGTCAAAAGGAGACGCCACATGTCCTACCACCTCCCAGAATCCTCCTCACTGGCATCCATTTTAGCCGAGCAATGCCTGCGCCACCAGAAGTTCCCTGAGTCAGAATGATTGGCCAAAGACAACCCGGAAATTAACCCAATTACCATAAACCCAAGACTGCGAGGAACAGGGGCAGAGCATTTCTCCTGGGTTCCTTATCCTGCTGTTCTCCGCCCAGGCACCCCTTCCCAACAAAGTCTCTTGCTGTGTCAGCACATGTGTCTCCTCAGACAATTCATTTCTGAGTATTAGACAAGAGCTTCTTTTCAGGACCTGGAAGAGGTTTCCCCTTCCTGCAACAATATCATCTTGTGATAAGACGAGAGAAAAGAAAGAGAGTCTGCCTCAGATATGCCAGGATGGACTTTTGCTTTCTCTGGGTCTTATGTGACACCCAGGGGAACGGATCGAGTATGAGGAAAAACTGTCAGATCAATTTTTCTGAGAAAGAACAACCTGGTCAGCCTCTCTTACAATGCTTTGTTGGGGAAAATCTCAATGTCCGGGAGCTTTAATTTAAAGCTTCTCCAGGACTGTGCCTATGGACATTTATTTTCATGCATTTTAAAACCCACTACAATACACAGAATTAAGTCTAGATTGTGACAGTTTCAAAGGAACTATAAGCATGAAAGTTAATGAGCCAAATCCAAGCCTTTCCCCATTGGATCATGTCAACTGCAAATTGACACTTACCAGTGGTGCTTGCCATCTACCTCTACAAGGATTAAACCATGTGCTGCTGCAGAAGCTGACCTTCAAAACCTCCTGAAAGGATTTCAGGGTGGAGAGCAGAAATGAGTCACTCTGCGTTTGGGGAAAAAACTGACAGGACAGGTCTTCAGATAGATATTCTCAGGGGTTGATTTTATAAGCCCAATTCTTGTATCTCTTCATCTCTAAAAAGCATTAAAATCCTTCATGTTGATGACTATTTATTGTGACTTACAGAAAGAAAGCTTCATGGAGATCAGCAGAGAGCTCCTGGAAAAATATGTGCTTGATTGCATGTACTCCCCCTTCACCAAAATCACATCTTTACTGACCTTCCTGCCTGCCTCTTTGGAGCAGTCTCTCAGAGCTATCTGAGGTGCTGTCTCCCGGGCTGAAGTCCTCATTTTACCCCAAATAAAACTTAACTTGCAACTTTCATGTTGTGGATTTTTTTAGCTCAACATCATGTTAGGGAATTTCACAAATTTTTATTTGACCCTTAGGGGTTGTCAAAAAAGCTCTGGGAAGAGATCTTTACAATCTTTTATCTCCTGAGTCATTTAAAAAGTCTCCTGAGACTTTCATTGAGCATTTACCACCTGTTAAAATAACTTGAGGAAGTAATTTAGATAATTTTCTCTCCAAAGTATTTATCTATAGCTTTTTAAGAAATCTACCATGCTGCAATGATAAAGTAAAGTTGTTTTTAAGAGAACTTTGCTTTCCAGTATTAGCTGAATATCTTTTTTTTTTAACCTTGATGAATGTTTCCCTAGCAAAGACAGTCTAACACTGATGATGCGTATTTCATGGATTTTTATTGCACTAAAATATTTATTTTTCTGATTAGATTTCAAAGTTAGAATTGAGGTGTTTTATTCAAATTTAGCTTTACTGTTCCTTTGTGACTCCTCATAAACGTAACTGATAACGTTGTTCAGTTACACATAATAAAGACATTTAAAAAACTTACTTATGGGTTCACCAAGGAAGTGACCTTGCTTATAGGTACATCCCCTACATGTTCAGAGAAATGAAGTGTGTGGTGACTTTCTGGGGTCTTGCATCATACTGGGGGCTGTGGTTATCTCAACTGGGGAAATTTGAGCTATTTTTCTTCAAATGATTTCAGTTTGTTTCAAGGACTGGAGAGATTTATCAGAAATACGGTTTATATACCTATGCCAACATGATCTTTTGAGTCAGTATAAGTGGTAACCCACTCCAGTATTCTTGCCGGGAGAATCCCCACGGACAAAGGAGCCTGGCGGGCTACAGTCCTTGGGGCCGCAAAAGAGTCGGACATGACTGAGCGACTAACACACACACACACAGTGAATTTTAAAGAGATAATACGCTTTCTTCTTCAGCTTAACACACTTCCAGGCTTTTATCATCATCAAAAAGAACATACAGAGAATGTTAAAATCATGAACCCAGGAGTCAGATAATTTGCGTTCAAATCCTGACACTGTCAGTTATTAGCTGGTGACTGTGGACAAGTCTTAAAACCTCACTGAACCTGCTTCCTTGTCTGTAAAATGGGAAAATAATGGTACTGGAATAATGCAGTTGCTATAAGGAGTGGGATATGGGTAGTGGAACCAGACAGCTTGAATTTGAATCCCAGTTCTGCCTTTTGTTAGCTGTGTGATTTTTGGTAAGTGACTTAACCTCTCTGTGCCACAGTTTGTTATCTGCAAAATGGCAGTGACAATACAAGTACATAAACCATTGGATTCTTGTAGGAGTTAATGAGGGTAATGTACATAAAATGTCAAACTCTAGTATAATGCCATCTAAGTTTTGCTGTTATTATCATAAGGCAAGTAACAATTTTTACACAGTAGTACTTATGCAAATGTTTGAGCCAGGCTAAGGGATAGGCTGAAAGGGCAAGATCTGAGAGAGAAAAGGGAACTGGGACAGGTGGGTAATGATATTATTTTAGGAGAAAGGTGGGCAGAGGAGTTAATCACAGGACAACTTTCAGAAGTTTTGGAGTTTCATGAGAATTTCAGGCTGGGCAGTATTTCCCTCAGGGTCCTAAGTTCTAAATCTCTCTGTAGAGAGATATTCTGCCCATTGCTTTTTTGTCAGTTTTTCCCCTCAAAAAAGGTTTTAGGGATTTCCCTGGTTGCCCAGTTTAGATTCTGCACTTTCAGTGCAAGGGCTCA
Source organism: Giraffa tippelskirchi (assembly GCF_054371585.1). NCBI lineage: Eukaryota > Metazoa > Chordata > Mammalia > Artiodactyla > Giraffidae > Giraffa > Giraffa tippelskirchi. The sequence goes on along the minus strand of NC_137280.1, from coordinate 94,239,723 downwards.
GGTTCGATTTCTGGTCAGAGAACTAACAACCCATAGGCTGCAAGGTGTGGCCAAAGATAAAATGGTTTACTCTGTTTAATTTTATGGTTTGTGCAAGCTGAGTTGTGTTCATCTCTTTGCGACCCTGTGGACTAGAGCCTGCCAGACTCCTCTGCTCATGGAGTTCTCTAGGCAAGAATACTGGAGTGGGTAGCCATTCTCTTCTCCAGGGGATCTTCCCAACCCAGGGATCAAACCAACTTCTCACGTGTCTCCTGCATTGGCAGGTGGATTCTTTACAACTGCATCACCAGGGAAGCCCCCTGTTTATCTTTATGGGGAATTAATAGCTGACAACAGTATCTAATTAATACTATGTATAATGAGCAATTTTTAGTTAAGAAGTTCTCCTTAGCTTCGAAATTTTAACTGAATTTTGGTTGAACCTTAAGAAATGTTAACTATAAATGTGTAATAACTGCTCCTCTACTTGGGCTTTCCTGGTGGCTCAGAGGGTAAAGAATTTGCCTGCAATTCAGGAGACTTGGGTTCAATCCCTCGGTTGGGAAGATTTCCCTGGAGAAGGTAATGGCTACCCACTGCAGTATTCTTGCCGGGGCAGAGGAGCCTGGCGGCCTATAGTACATGGGGTTGCAAAGAGTCGGAGGCGACTTAGCAACTAACACTTTCACTTTCACAAAAAAATGTCACATTTTGAACATACCTCTTGCCTCAATGAAAATTACTGAATGTCTCCCCTTATTATTAAAGCTCAAAGACATCTATGCCACAGTATATGGTAAGTAGATTTGAAAACTTTTAGCTTACACAAGATTTCAATTCAAGTTGACAGACAAAACATAAACTTGATTTAAAGTGTTCGATTAAAAAAACAAAAACACAGACTGTATTTTAGGATAATTTAAAGAGAGAGAGACCTAGGGGACTTCCCTGGAGTTCCAGTGGCTAAGAATCCACCTTCCAATGCAGGGGACACTGGTTTAATTCCTGGTCAGGGAACTAGATCTCACATGCTGCAACAGAGACCTCATGCAGCCAAAAAAATTAAAAAAGCCAATCCAAAAAAAGGTCTCATTCTATAAAGATTTATCGTTTCCAAATCACAGTGAAAAAATCTTGAGTGAGACATCCCTGGTGGTCCAGTGGCTAAGACTCTGTGCTCCCAGTGCAGGGGGGTCTGGGTACAATCCCTGGTCAGGGAACTAGATCCCACATGCTGCAACTAAGATCCAGTGCAGCCACATATGCAAAATAAAATAAATATTAAAAACAATCTTAAGTAATTTACTAGTTTTGTTTTCTACTGTGTGCCTTAAATACGCCATAATAAAAACTGATATCTGATGCAACAGAATGACATATGTATTGTAGAATGTAATATTGTAGTGAGAGTACTGAGGTTGATTTTTAAAAATTGTATTAAATTTTAAATTAAAAATTTTTTTTCAAATTGAAATTTAGGTTTGTTACAGATGGTCTGTATTTCCCTGTACTTTTTATGTTTTTTTTTAAGTTGAAACTTTTTATTTTCTATTGCTGCTACTGCTGCTGCTAAGTCGCTTCAGTCGTGTCCGACTCTCTGCGACCCCATAGACGGCAGCCCACCAGGCTCCGCCGTCCCTGGGATTCTCCAGGCAAGAACACTGGAGTGGGTTGCCATTTCCTTCTCCAGTGCATGAAAGGGAAAAGTGAAAGTGAAGTCGCTCAGTTGTGTCCGACTCTTAGCGACCCCATGGACTGCAGCCTACCAGGCTCCTCCGTCCATGGGATTTTCCAGGCAACAGTACTGGAGTGGGTTACCATTGCCTTCTCCTGTATTACAGCTATCTGTGTTTTATCTGAGTGTAAATCATGGTGATTCCCCTTCCTCCTTTCGGGTCCAGAGTTATGGACTACTAAAGCTGGAGATCATCTGGTCTAGTCCTTTTATTTAGCAAAAACTGAGACCAGGGTCTTCCCTGGTGGTTCAGTGGCTAAGACTCTGCCCTCCCAGTGCAGGGGGCACAGGTTTGACCCCTGGTCAGGCAACTAGACCCCACATGTGGCAACTAAGACAGGCACAGCCAAATAAATAAAAATAAATATTAAAAAAAAGAATTTGAAGAATAGATTTGTATATGGATGACTGTATCACTTTGCTGTACACCAGAAATCAACACAGCATTGTAAATCAACTGTACTCCAATATAAAACTAAAAAAAAAAGAAAATTGAGACCAGAGATAAAGAGATTTTCATCAGAGTAAAATTATTTTTATGTTTTCCAGCAGTGAACATTATAAAATGAAACAATAATAGAATAGGCTAACAAATAGCCAAAGGGTCCACTTTTCATTTTATCTCCCTCCTTAATGTCTCTGCCTCCTTTTATCTCCTTTGCTGTGTTGAAAATCTCAGAAGATGAGGAAAAAGAGGAAAGAAAAGGAGAAACAAGAACTGGGGTTTTGATTCCTGAAAAAACTGAAAGTTGTGTATGGCAGATAATTTTCAGAAACCACACGTCTGAAACATCAGGTTTATAACATATTGCAGCACTTTTATGCTTCTTTTTATTTATTTGCAATTTTATTTTTTCATGCTCTGTGAATTTTACTCTTTTTTATTTTTACAAAATTTCATGGGAGTGTGGTTGATTTACAACGTTCTGTTTTCTATTTTTTTTAATGTTTTTTTTTTTTTTTTTTTTTTTGCTGCACCATGTAGCATGTGGGATCTTAGTTCCCCCGACCAGGGATCAAACCTGTGCCCCCTGCATTGTGAAGCCCTGAGTCTTACCAATGGACCACCAGGCAAGTTCCTGTCCCCTCTTTTATTTGGGGGACAGCTTTTTTGAGATATAACTCACATACCATACCAGAAAATCTATCCATTTAAAGTGTATAATTGCAGTGTCTTTTTAGTACATTCACAGAATTATGCATCTAACACCCTAATGAATTTTAGAACACATTCATTCTCCTCCCAAAGAACCTTGTATCCATCATCAATTAGTCTCCAGTCCCCCCTCCCTAGATAACCACTGTGCTGGTTACTTTTATGTATTAACTTGATTGGATCACAACTTGCCTGGATATTCGGCTAAACACTATTGTGGGTGTATCTACAAAGGTGTTTCTGGATGATGTTGACATATGAATCAGTAAACTGAGTAAAGCTGTTTGCCCTCCCTAATGTGGTGGGCCTGATCTAATCAGTTGAAGCCCCAAATTAAAAAAAAACCATTGAGTAAGAGGAAAATCTTCCTGTGTGACTGGCACTGGAGAGCTTGGGACTTGTTCAGTTTCATAGTGGTGTAAACCAAGTCCTGATACTAAATCTCTTACTATATATTTTTATGCATTCTATTGATTCTGTTTGGAGAACTCTGGGTAACACAATTACTAATCCACTTTCACTTACTCATTGGAAGAAAAGTTATGACCAACCTAGATATCTTATTAAAAAGCAGAGACATTACTTTGCCAACAAAGGTCCGTCGTGTCAAGGCTATCGGTTTTTCCAGTAGTCATGTATGGATGTGAGAGTTGGACTATAAAGAAAGCTGAGAACTGAAGAAGTGATGCTTTTGAACTGTGGTGTTGGAGAAGACTCTTGAGAGTCCCTTGGACTGCAAGGAGATTCAACAAGACCATCCTAAAGGAGATCAGTCCTGAGTGTTCATTGGAAGAACTGATGTTGAAGCTGAAACTCCAATACTTTGGCCACCTCATGCGAAGAGCTGACTCATTTGAAAAGACCCTGACACTGGGAAAGATTGAGGGCAGGAGGAGAAGGGGACAACAGAGAATGAGATAGTTGGATGGCGTCACCGACTCAATGGAGGTGCTTGAGTAGACTCCAGGAGTAGTTGGTGATGGACAGGGAGGCCTGGCGTGCTGTGGTCTACGGGGTCGCAAAGAGTTGGACACGTCTGAGCAACTGAACTGAACTGAACTGAATCCACTTTGTGTCTCTATGGATTTGTCTACTGGGAACATTTCACATAAACAGAATCATAGAACTTCCCTAGCAGTTCAGTGGTTAAGAATCCACCTTCCAATGCAGGGGACTTGTGTTTAATCCCTGGCTGGGGAATTAAGATCCCACATGATGTGGAGCAACTAAAACTGCACGTTGTAACTACTCAGCCCACATGCCACAGCTAGGGAGAAGCATGTGTACTGCAATGAAAGATTCTGTGTACTGGTTACATTTATGTGTTAACTTGGCTGGACCAACTAAGACCCAATGCCTCAAAATGAAAAAACAAAACTGAAATCATGTATCTGGTCTTGTATCTGACTTCTTTTTCTTAGCATCATATTTTCAAGATGCATTAATGTTGTAACATGTGTCAGTATTTCATCTCTCACTGCCAGATGATCTTCCGTCATATTGGTGTAACAGATTTTAGTATCTGTTGACAGACATTTGGGTCGTCTAAGTTTGGGACTATTGTTAATAATATTGGGATGGACATTTGTGTCCAAGTGTTTGTGTGGACCTACACAAATCTCTTGGGTATATACCTGGGAGTGAAATTGCTGGGTCACGTGGTAACTCTATGTGTAACTTTTGTGGCACTGTGCTTCCCACAGATAGTACAGCATTTTATTTCTTTGTTTTAATATTTATTATTTTTTAATTTATCTATCTGGCTGTGCTGGGTCTTAGTTGCAGCACATGGTATCTTTAGTTGCAGCATATGGGGTCTAATTCCCTGACCAGAGGTTGACCTCAGGTCCCCTGCATTGGAAGTCTTAGCCACTGGATCAGGGAAGTCCTGCTACACCATTTTAAAATCCAACCAGCAATATATGAGAGTTCTTGTATTAGTTGGGGATGTTCCAGACAAACAGAACCAGTAAGAGATGCATGGGCTTCCTGGGTGACTCAGTGGATAAAGAACCTTCCTGCCAATTCAGGAGACACAGGAGTCTTGGGTTCAACCTCCGGATTGGGAAGATGTCCTTGAGGAGGGTGTGGCAACCCACTCCAATATTCTTGCCTGGAGAATCCCATGGACAGAGAAGTCTGGTGGGCTACAGTCCATGCTGTTGCAAAGAGTCAGACATGACTGTAGTGACTGAACATGCACGCAAGAGATATTTGTAGAGATTTATTGTAAAGAATTGGCTCATGGGAATTTGCCCCATGACCCTCCATCTTCAAGCTGGAGTTCTAGGAGAGATGTGGGTATAATTTCAGTCCAAGTCCAAAGGCCTGAGAACTAGGGGAGATAATGGTGTCAGTTCCAGCTGAAGGACAGGACTCGGGCAGGCAGGCAGGAAGGGCAGGCATCTTCTCCTTTTCCCTTTCTCTGCGTGTGTTCTATTCAGGCCCTCAACACATTGGATGATGCCCTACCTCCCTACACTGGGGAGGGCAGAGCTGCTTACTCAGTCTGCTGATTCAAAGGCTAATTTTCTCCAGAAATACTCAGCAGTATTGCCTAACCAGACCTTAGGACATCCTGTGATCCAGTCAAGTTGACACCTAAAATTAACCACCACTGTTCTGATCTGTCTCCATCCTTGACGGTAATTTTTTTTGGCCGCACCCTGTGGCATGAGGAATCTTAGTTCCCTCATCAGGTATCAAACCCATGCCCCTGGCAATGAAAGCCCGGAATCTTAACCACTGGACCACCAGGGAAGTCCCATTGATACTATTTTTGACCATCTGTTTTTTCTGAATATAGTCATCCTAAAGGGAAGGTGATGCTATCTTATGATGGTCTTTGTTTGCCTTTCCTTGATGACTAACGATGTTGAGCCTTCCTTCCTTCGGTCTTTCCTTTTGAAAGTATTTCTCCTTTCTTCTCTGTCATTATTACGCTCATTCCCATGCTATACCATAGATACTAATGTCTGAAGTAAACAAGGCCAGCTTGGTCTGGATGGAGAGTTAGCAACTATTTCTGTGTATGGCTGTTTAACTATAAACAGCCCTATGAAGGAAAGTATGCGTGTTTGCTAGTTGCTTCAGTTGTGTCCGACTCTGTGCAACACTATGGACTTTAGACCACCAGGCTCCTCTGTCCTTGGGATTCTCCAGGGAAGTATGCTGGAGTGGGTTGCTGTGTCCTCCTCCAGGAGATCTTCCCAACCCAGGGATCAAATCCACATCTCCTGCATTGGCTGGTGGGTTCTTTACCACTGAGCCACCTAGGAAACCCATGAAGAAAAGTACCAGTAGTTAAATAGGTGCAAGAAGAGAGAATTTTTTTATCTAGTCCTGGGATTGGGGACTATGTAGAATGTTCCTTGTAAAACTGTAAATCCAATGGGGGTCCCCCTCCTCCACTCTAACATCTTCAATGGCTCCCTCTTGCCTGGGCAATAAATTCTCAGTTCTTAGCCTCTTATTTGAGCTTGGCATAACCTAGTTCTAGCCTCATTTTCTACTTCATTATTACTATAGCTTTTTTTTTTTTTGCCACAGGGCATGTGAGATCTTAGTCAGTGGACAGACAGGAAGTCCTTGTTCTCTACTTTCTACATAACACACCCACGAGCATTTCCCATTTCTGCCATGATGGGGCTCATAATTCTGATAGTAGTCCTTTGCTTTCAGGTGGGGTGGCGCAATTCATTTCTGGAAGTAGATGATGGTTCTTTTGTTAAAATCTCTCGATTGGTTCTAGTATGTAGTTTTGGCATGATTGTTGAGAAATGTCAAGTTCCCTGCGCATTGATACAGACAGAACTCAGGTGTGAGAGAAAAGAGTCAGATCTATGAAGAGAGAAGTAGAGAGGGAGAGAGGCGTTGGCTATGGCAAAGAGAAGGGAACATATGAGTTCGTTGTGGCTGCTGTGAAAAACGACCATCAATGCTGTGCCTTAACACAACACAAGGAACTTCCCTGGCGGTCTGGTGGTTCAGACTCTGCTTTCCAAAGCAGGGGGAGAAGGTTCAATCCCTGGTTGGGGAACTAAGGTCCCACCTGCCTTGGGGCCAAAGAGAAAACACAAAACAGAAAACAGAAGTAATACTGTAACAAATTCAATAAAGACTTTGAAAATGGTCTACATCAAAAAAAATCTTTAAAACAAAACACATAACACAGTTTATAGAATAAGTCCCCTACATTGAACCTTCAGGTTGTTAAAGTTCAAAGATATGAATGTGCATGCACATGTCCCATCATGTATATTAGTTTGCATGTCACATGTTCATCTCGTCACGTGTGTGGACCCTCTACAAATGGTTGTGCTTTGTGTATGTGACTGTATAGCACTGAATAGAGTACAGTAGTACAATGTCTTTATTTCAAGCCCAGGGTGTCTGGAAGCAAGTGTAAAAGCAGCAGTGATGAAGCTGGTACTATAGCTTCTTAGTGGCTGGTACCACTAAGAAGCACCAATTGTTGTACTGTACTACTGTCCTTTTTAAGATTAAAAAATTTAATCTTACTGTACAGTAAGATTAAAAACTGTTTTCTTTATTTTGGGGGTTTGTTTTTTATGTGTTATTTGTGTGAAAAGTATTATTATCAACCTATTATGCTACAGTACTATATAGCTGATTGGTTTAGTTGGGTATCAAGGCTAACTTTGCTTGGCTTATGAACAAATTTGCCTTACAAACATGCTCTCAGAATGGAACTGGTTTGTATGTAGGGGGCTTACTGTATTCTTATAGTTCTGAAGGTCAGAGTCTGAAATGGGTCTCACTGAGCTAAAATCAAGGTGACAGTATGTGCCTTTCAGAGATTTCAGGGTGAGAATATGTTTCACTGATTTTCCCAGCTTCAAGAAACCACCACATTCTTTGGCTCATGGCCTCCTTCCTCTATCTTCAAAGCCAGCAGCACAGCATCTCCTATCTCTCTCTGACTACAACCTCTGCTTCTATCATCACATCTCTTTCTCTGACCCTCTTGCCTTTCTCTTATAAGAACTTATGGTGACATTGGGCATGTTGCTGAAACTTGGCCTCTGTTCACCCATGCTGAATAGAAATGTGGAGACAGAGTTTTGGGTGAAGTAGAAAAGAGCAGTTTTTATTGCTTTGCCTGGCTTCCCTGGTGGCACACTGGTAAAGAATCTGCCTGCAATGTGGGAGACCTGGGTTCGATCCTTGGGTTGGGAAGATCCCCTGGAGAAGGAAAAGGTTACCCACTCCAGTATTGTGGCCTGGAGAACTCCATGGACTGTACAGTCCATGGGGTTGCAGAGTCAGACACAACTGAGCGACTTTCACTTTCACTTTGCCCTATTATTGCTTTGTCAGGCAAAGGGGGCCACAGGGGGCTAATGCCCTCAAGACCGTGTGACCCACCCTGGAGGGGTAGTGAGGAGTTTTACAGTGTTCAAGAAGCATGGTGTGATCAGCTCGTGGACAATCCTCAGACTGGTTGGTGTCAAGGTGAAATTTAAACATCAATTTTCTGGTTTTAACCAATCTAGGGTCTATGTTATTGTGGTCAGCAGCTTTCATGCAGGAGGTCTGCTTTCATGCAGCAGCTTTTCTGCAGGGGGTCTGCTTCCTGTAAAACCAACTTAGGAAAGTGAGTCAGGCCTTCACATACATCTTTCAGGGAACTGAGAGTTCAGTGATTCTGCCACATGGCAGAATTTTAGTCTAAGTTGTTACCAGTTCCCTAGTCCAACAGTTATTGTTTGTTTCTACATCTTCATATTTCCCAATCATTAACTCTTTTTAATTTTTTTAAGACAGTATGATAACACATTTATAGTGTTAACACTAAAATGTGATACATAAGTGGTATCATAAACACATGTGTTTATGTATCTGTGTGTTTATGTATCTATTATGTTTCACTGATTTTTCCAGCTACAAGAAACCATAGATACATAAACACATAATAGATACATAAACACATAAATGGTGATAACACATATGACAGTATGATAACACTTGAAAAATACAGAACAAGGTTACATATAGTTCCACTATATATTGCAATTATTTTTTAAGTAAATAAATTAAGGTTTTTAATATCAAGTTTCAATATCAAACTCTCAAAAATTAATAGAATGAATAGACAGAAAAGTAGAAGGATATAGTAGACCCGAAAAGCACTATTATCCAACACAACACAGTTAAGATTTGCATAATTTTCACACAACAGCAGGATACAAATTCTATTCAAGTTCCCATAGACTATAAAACAGGAGACACTGGAACATATCCAGGGACATAAAAGAAGGTGCAAAATTTTTATAGTCTGAAGGCATTGAAATTATAGAATTTGTATTCTTATCACTGTGGAATTATGTTAGAAATCAATATCAAAAGATATTTGAAAATAACCAGCATATTTTCAAGTGCAACGTGACATTTACTAAGAGAGATCCTTTACTTGGCCATTGAAAGCCTCAAGAAGGTTAAAAGACTTAAAAAACATGGAGGGTCAATCATGAGCTCCTGAGTCAGCGTTTTACTTCTAAAGACAAGGACACAGGGGCTTGTACATGGTTTCAGGCACACACTTCCCCATCTCAGGGCTTAACTGTATCTGCAAATTCCCTTTTACCTTAAAAGGTAACATATTCACAGTTTCAGGGGATAACTTCTGGGTTAACCCCAGCTCAAATACGGCCTTCTTTTTTTCTCTTTTTGTTTCGTGTCTTTCAAAGAATTCAGAGTATAACGGGATGGTGGGGGAGAAAGCAGCTGCCTAAAAAAATCTATTGAAATACCACAGGGCCAGTGGTTTATTCTGGAAGCAGAAAGAGTCAGCCTGAGCCATCAGGGAACCTCATGAAGTTGCAGGATGTCTAGAATGGTCTTGTGAGGGATGACTTTGCTATTTGGCAGATATGAGTTTCAACTCCAGCTTCACCAGAGTTATATGGTCTCAGAGAAATTGTATAACCTCTTTGAATCTCAGTGAAGTATGCTAAACTGTATGTCAGCATGTGACCAATTTGCCATTTCATAGAGGTGAACCTAAAATTGTGTCCTTGGCCGGACTACAATGTTCAGTTTGCCTTCTCATGTAGCCCATCTCAGCATTTGGCAATTTTCTACTTGCCATTTCACATACCTCAACCTGCATAGATTTTCTGCCACATTTGGATAAGACAAGGTTTTTAGAGTGGTCGACTGCTACGGATTTAATTGTATCCCTCTCAAATTCACATGCTGATGTTCTAATCCCCAGGACCTCAGAATGTGAGGCTATTAGCAAATAGTTTGTTGCAGATGTAGTTAAGATGAGATCATACTTTGGACTAAAGGATCCCTGATTCAATATGACTGTTCTCCTACAAAAAAGGGGAAATTTGGACACACACAGGAGACTGCTATGTGAAGATGAAAGCAGATATCAGAGTGATGCATCTACCAGCCCAAGGATATCAAAGATAGCCAGCAAACCACCAGAAACCGGCAGAGAACTTTAGAACAGTCTTTCTCACTGCTCTCAAAAGGAACCAGCCTTACTGATAACCTAGATCTTATACTGGCTTCCAGGATGGTGTGACAATACGTTTCTGTTTTTTAAGTAATCTAGTTTGCTGTTCTTGTTATATAGCCCTAGCCCTATATACCAGTGCATGGAAAGCTGTCTATATAAAGTAGCCATTTTTTTCAGTTGTTATGAGATGTCTCCACTGAGATTTTTTTTGTAACTGCAATAAAACCCACATGATACAAATGTTACCATTTCAAGTGCAGTGTTCACTGGTGTTAAGTACATTCACACTGGTGTACCACCATCTCCACCATCCATCTCCAGAACTATCTCATCTTCCCAATAGAAACTCTTGTCTCCATGAAACACTGACTCCCCATCTCCTCTCCCAGCACCTGGCCCCAACACCCTACCCCGCCATCTACTTTTTGTCCCTATGGATTTGACTCCTCCAGAAACTTCTTATGAGTGGAATGACACAGTATTTTGTTTTTCTAACTTTTACAACAAGTCTGTTTAGCGAAAGGATCTGAAAATAGTGATAAGGTTTCCAACATTTAACAAATTTTCAAGATATTAACAATATGAAACATTAAGAATTTACTTCAAAAACCCAAAGTTTCCTAGGTAGTTCCCCATCATGCTTTAGAACTTGGTTTACACCTGCTTGACACAGTATTTTGTGATTGGCTTATTTCGCTAAGCATAATGTCCTCAATATCCATCCAGGTAGCATGTGCCAAATTTCTTTTCTTTTTCAGCTTGAATAATATTCCATTGTATGTATATATCACATTTTGTTCATTTGTTCACCAATTGATAGACATTCTGGTTGCTTCCACCTCTTGGCTATTGTGAATAAATAGTGCTGCTATGAACATGGCTTTAGAAATATCTCTTTGAGTTCCTGCTTTCAATTTGTTTGGGTCTGTACCCAGAAGTGGGATAGCTGTATCTTGTAGTAGATCTACTTTTAATTGTTTTGAACTATACTGTTTTCCATATTGGTTGTACCAATTCATATTTCCACAAATAATGCACAATGATTTCCTTTGCACCACATCAAATCACCAGTAATTGTTATTTCTTGTCTTTTTGGGCTTCCCTTATGGCTCAGCTGGTAAAGAATCTGCCTGCAATGCTGGAGACCTGGGTTCGGTCCCTGGGTTGGGAGGATCCCCTGGAGAACGGAAAGGCTACCCACTCCAGTATTCTTACCTAGAGAATCCCATAGACAGAGGAGCCTGGCAGGTTGCATACAGTCCAGAGGGTTGCAGAGTCAGAGATGACTGAAGTGACTTAGCACAGCATAATAACTTGACTTACATACACCATGAAATGATTATTGAGTTTAGAGAATATCTATCATCTTGTATAGATACAAATTTTCAAAAACAGAAAAAAATTTCTTTGGTATGAGAACTCAGTATTCATTCTCTTAACAACTATCATATGTAATGTACAGCAGTGTTAATTATATTTATTACTTTATACTATTATATCCTTAGTGCTTATTTATCTCATAACTGGAAGTTTGTACCTTTTGACTTCTTTCATCCAATTCTTGCTCTCGCCTATCCCCAATCTCTAGCAGTCACGAATCTGATCTCTTTTTCTGTGAGTTTGTTTGTTTTTGAAGTATAATTGACCTGCAACACTATGTCAATTCCTGGTACACAGCATAGTGAGTCGATATTTCTATACATTTCAAAGTGATCACCACTATACCTCTGGTTATGATATGTCACTATACAAAGGTATTACATAGTTATTGACTATATTCTCCACACTGAATTTCATACCCATGACTCATTTATTTTGCAACTGGAAGTTTGTACCTCTTAATCTCCCTCATCAAATTTCTTTCCTTCTCCCACTCCACTCTCCTTTGGCAACCACTTGTTTGTTTTCTGTACCTATAACTCTGTTTCTGTTTTGTTTATGCATTTATTTATTTATTTTTTTAGATTCCACACATAAGTGAAATCACACAGTTTTTGCCTTTCTCTATCTGACTTATTTCACTTACCATAATACCCTCTAGGTCTATCCAAGCTATCTCAAATGGCAAGATTTCATTCTTTTTTAATGGCTGAGTAATATTCCATTGTGGGCTTCCCTGGTGGCACAGTGGTTAAGTAACCCAACTGGCAATTCAGGAGCAGTGGGTTCTTTCCCATGGTCAGGAAGATCCCCTGGAGAAGGAAATGGCAACCTTCTTCAGTATTCTTGCTTGGACGATCACATGGATAGAGGAGCCTGGAGGGCTATAGTCCATGGGTCACACAAAAAAGTTAGACATGACTTAGCTAAACTAAACAATGATATTCCATCATCTCTCTATCTATCTCAACTTCTTTATCCATTCATCTATTGTTGGGCAGTTAGATTGTTTCTGTATCTTGGCTATTATGAATAGTGCTGCAATGAACACAGGGGTGCATATATCTTTTCTCATTAGTGTTTTTAAATTTTTGGATAAATACACAGGAGAGGAACTGCTGGGTCATATGGTAGTTCTATTTTTAACTTTTTGAGGAGTCTCGATACTGCTTTCCATAGCAATTGCACCAATTTACCTCCCCACCAACAGTGTACTAGGGTTCTACTTATCTACTTCATTGCTGACACTTGTCATTTCTTGTCTTTTTAATAATAGCCATCTGATAGGTGTGATCATCAGGTTTTGATTTACATTTTCCTGATGATTAGTGATGTTGAGCACCTTTTCATATACTTGTTGGCTATTTGTGAGTCTTTTTTTGTGAAAAAGTCTATTCAGTCCATCTGCTCATTTTTAAAAGCTGGATTTTTTTTGGCTATTGAGTTGTATGAGTTCATTATGTATTTTATGTATCAATCCATTATCAGATATATGGCCTACAAATATTTTCTCCCATTCCCTAGGCTGTCTTTTCCTTTGGTTGATGGTTTCCTTTGCTGTGCAGAAGTATTTTAATTTGATATAGTCCAACTTGTTTATTTTTGCTTTTGTTGCTTTTTCTTTTGGTGTCAAATCCAAAAAAATCATTGCCAAGACCAGTATTAAGGAATTTACCACTATGTTCAGATCTTTAACCCTTTTTGACTTTATTTTTGTGTATGGTGTAAGGTAAGGATTCAGTTTCATTATTCTCCATTTGGTTGTCTGGTTTTCCCAGTGCTATTTATTGAAGCAGCTGGCTTTCCCCATGGTATATTCTTGGCTCATTTATCATAAATTAATTTATCAAATATGCATATACTTATTTTTGACCTCTCTCTTCTGTTCCACTGATCTGTGTGTCTGTTTTTATGCCAATGCTATGCTGTTTTGATTACTATAACTTTGTGATATAGTTTGAAATCAGGAACTATGGTGCTTGCAGCTTTGTTCTTCTTTCTTAAGATCATTTTGGCTCTTTGTGGTCTTTTGTGGCTCCATGCAATTTGAGGACTGCTTTTTCTGTGAAAAGTGCCATTGAAATTTTGATAGGGGTTGCACTGAACGTGTAGTTTGCTTTGAGTAATATAGATATTTTGAACATATTAATTCTTCCAATCCATGATCATGGAATATCTTTCCATTTATTTGTGTCCTCTTCAATTTCATCAATGTCTTATAGTTTTCAGTAAACTGATCTTTCACCTCCTTGATTAAATTTTCTATGCAATTATAAATGGGATTGTTTCCTTAATTTCTCTTTCTGATAGTTCACTGTTAATGCATAGAGACAAAATAGATTTTTGCATATTGATTTTGTATTCTGCAACTTTACTAAATTTGTTTGCTAATTTTAACCTTTTTTGGTGGAGTATTTAGGGTTTTCTATATATAAAATTATGTCATCTACAAATAGAGGCAATTTTTCTTCTTCCTTCCTCATTTGGGTGTCTTTTATTTCTTTTTTCTGCCTAATTACTCTCGCTAGGACCTCCAGTACTATGATGAATAAAAGTGGTGAGAGTGTGGACATCCTTGTCTTGTTCCTTTATCATCTGGAAGTAAGTTCCTTCTATACCAGATCTGTTGTTTTATCATGAATGAATGTTGAGTTTTGGGAAATGATTTTCCTGCATCTACTGAGATGGTTTTTATTCTTCATTCTGTTAATGTGGTGTATTACATTGATTATTTGCACATGTTGAACCATCCTTGCTTCCCTAGAATAAATCCCGCTGGATCACATGTATGACCTTTCAAATGAACGGTTGAATTCGGTTTGTTAATATTTTGCTGAGGATTTTGGTATCTATGCTTGTCAGGTATATTGGTCTATAACTTTCTTTTCCTGTAGTGTCTTTGGCTTTGGTATCAGGATAATGCTAGCCTTATTATTATCTTCATTTATCACAAAAGTACCTAAGAATATACAAAAATACCTTTTGAAAGTATTTATCCCCTGTTTATGCTCATTTCTGCACTATCAGGAGATTCTATTCTCAGGCTCTCTTCCATTCTGTTCTTAACTTATGAGTCACCAAGTTCTTCTCATATCCCCACCACAGGCTAGATAAATGACAACTTGTGGTGTTTGGAGAGTCATATCCTTCTCCATTTTGTTATAAGATATTGAATATAGTTATGTGAATGTCAACTTTGAGAGGGTTAATTTTATGTTATGTGAATTTCACCTCAATTTTAACAAAAGAGTGTCTACACATGCTTTTACAGAAAAGAAAATATAAATGACTTAAGTGACACTGAAGTATGGAAGGCAGTTAGGCTTCCCTTTTACTAGAAATAAGACAAAGAAAAAGCTTTCTTTCATATCCCATGGAGCAGCCATGCTCACACACAGTAGACTAAAAATCTAAATTGGTTCAACAGCTATGGAGGCCAATTTGTTAATAAATATCAAAATTATAAACACACCTTCTTGGACCCAGCCATTCCACTTCTAGAAATATACAAGTGTGAAGTGACTCACATATTGTATGAGGAAAAAAAAAAATATCATACTTGGAAAGGAAGAGCTTTTAGAAAAATATTTTAATATTAATTAAAAAAAAAACAACACCCCCCAAACCCCCAAACCAACATAGAAATATCAATTATATTTCTATGCTTTAACAATGCACTCTCAAGATAGTCTAGGGGTTAAAACTCTTCCCTTCAAATGCAAAGGGTGTGAATTCCATATTTGGTTGGGGAACTAAGATTTCACATGATAGAAAAAACAAGAAAAAAACAAAGAGAAGGAAAAGGAAAAATAGAAACAGAAAAAGAAAGAAGAAAAAGAAAGCAAGGAAAGAAAGAAACAAAGATAAAGAAAGAAAAGGAAAGATAAAGAGAAAGAAAAAGAAAGCAAGAAAAGAAAGAAAAAGAAAGAAAAAGAAAGAAAAAAAAATAGTGTATTAAAAAACCTGGGCTAGGAAGCACCAGGGTCAAGGGCACACCCACTGAATCCCAAAAAAAGTCTCATCAGCATTTCTGGAAGGCAACAGGGGCAGAGTAAGGTTGGTGCAGAGAATGTCCCCTTGAGCCAGGAAGGTGAGGCGCTGGGAGGCGACCCAGCAGCCTCCGTGGTGGAAGCTGAGGCGTAGAAGGCTGATGCTGTGGGCGGCAGGGGAGCAGATGGCCACCGTCAGCGTGGCTCTCTGGGGCTCGGCAGTCCACGTGGAGGAGGAGCAGTTGGCTAGTGTCACCTGGATGTGCAGCCTATAAAAGCCATCACGTTGGATCCGCAGCTGCCCGTTGTCGTCCAGCTCTGGCCCATGCAGGAAGGAGCGTCCCAGGGCGGGGCTCCCCTGCCAGCGCAGCCTGGGGTCCTGCCGCGACCCTGGGAGGGTTGTGGGGGAGGGATGGAACGATGGAGATATAGGGAAACTGAGTGCTGTAGAGGGAATGCCCCAAACTCGAATGTTGAAGCCTAACCTCCAAGGGGATGGTATTAGAAGGTGGGGTGTTCAGAAGTGTTTAGAGCAAGAAGGTAAAAGAGACCCCATATCCACTGATGGATGAATGGATGAAGAAGAAGTGACATATACATACACACATATATACACACACATATATCTATGCAAGGTGGTGGTGGCTTCGTCGCTAAGTCGTGTCCAACTGTTTGTGACCCCACAGACTGTAGCCCGGCAGGCTCCTCTGTCCATGGGATTTCCTAGGCAAGAATACTGGAGTGGGTTACTATTTCCTTCTCCAGGGTATCATCCTGATCCAGGGATTGAACCCGTGTCTCCTGCATTGACAGGCGGTGGTTTCCTTCATTTCAGGCAGATTCTTTACTGACTGAGCCACCAGGGAAGCCCATATCCATCCACACGTGTGTACATACACACAGTATACCTATGTGTGCTCGTGCTCAGTCACTCAGTCGTGTCTGACTCTTTGCGACACCATGGACTGTAGCCCACCAGGCTCCTCTGTCCATGAGATTCTCCAGGCAAGAACACTGGGATGCTAGCCATGCCCTTTCCAGGGGATCTTCTCAGTCCAGAGATTGAGACTTCAACCTGAGTCTTCTGCTTCTCCTGCACTGCAAACAGGTTCTTTACCCACTGAACCACCTGGGAAGCCCCATACCTATGTGTATACATATACATATGTATGTACTGTGGGGCTTCCCTGGTAGCTCAGCTGGTAAAGAAACCACCTGCAATGCAGGAGATCCCGGTTCAATTCTTGGGTTGGGAAGATCCCCTGGAAAAGGGGTAGGCTACCCACTCCAATATTCTTGGGCTTCCCTGGTAGCTCAGAAGGTAAAGAATCCACCTGCAATGCAGGAGACCTGGGTTCAATCCCTGGGTTGGGAAGACCCGCTGAAGAAAGGAACTGGCTACCCACTCCAGTATTCTTGCCTGGAGAATTCCATGGGCAGAGGAGACTGGGAGCTACAGTCCATGGGGTTGCAAAGAGTCAGACACAACTGAGCGACTAAGCACAGCACAGCATGTATGTATTGTATGTGTGTGTGTGTGTGTGTGTGTGTGTATAAACACATATACCTAAAATGGATATAGATGTGATATATATATTACTATGTGTTATACATGTGATATTATAAACACACATTTATTTATCTATCTAAAGTGAAAGTGAAAGTTGCTCAGTCCGATTCTTTGCAACCCCATGGACTTCTCAGCCCATGGAATTCTCCAGGCCAGAATACTGAAGTGGGTAGCCTTTCCCTTCTCCAGGGGATCTTCCCAACCCAGGGATCGAACCCAGGTCTCCAGCATGGCAGGTGGGTTCTTTACCAGCTGAGCCACAAGGGAAGCCCTTCTCAGCCCATGGAATTCTCCAGGCCAGAATACTGAAGTGGGTAGCCTTTCCCTTCTCCAGGGGATCTTCCCAACCCAGGGATCGAACCCAGGTCTCCAGCATGGCAGGTGGATTCTTTACCAGCTGAGCCACAAGGGAAGCCCATCTATCTATCTAATTCAGCCATAAAAAGAAAGAAATTTTGCCACTTGTGACAACATGGGTGGACCTAGAGGTCATTATGCTAAAGTGAAATAAGTCAGACAGAGAAACACAAATATCGTCTGACTTCTTTTGTATGTGAAATCTAAAACAAAACCCAAACACATGGCTACAGATACAAAGAACAGATCAGTGGTTCCCAGAGGTGGGGAGTGGGTGGGTGAAATAGGTGAAGGTGGTTGAAGGCACAAACTTATAAAAAAGTTATAAACTAAGTCCTGGCGATGTAATGTACAGCATAATAACTAGAGTTAAGTATACTGTGTTGTATATTTGGAAGCGGCTAAGAGCATAGATCTTACAAGTTTCATGACAAGAAAAAAAGAATTGTAACTGTGTGGTGATGGGTGTTAACAAGACATTGTGGTGATCAGTTTGTAACATATACAAATACAGACCTATGTTGTATGCCTAAAATGGATACAATGTTTTATGTCAACTCTGTCTCAATTTAGAAAGATAGGGAGAGGGAGCTAGAGGAAGAGAGGGCAAGAGCCCAGAGAGTTCTCTTTCCCCTCCTCCCTTTTCTGCCATATGAAGATATAGCAAAAAGATGGCCGGTTGTTTATAAACCAGGAAGAGGGCATTCACCAGACAGCCAGATCTGCTGGTGCCTTGACCTTGGATTTCACAGCCCCCAGCACCATGAGAGAGAAGTATCTTGTTTATGCTAGCCTTTCTGTTCTCCTGTCATAGCAGCCTCATCAGAAAGCCCCCAGAGAAAGAAGATGAATAGGGTTTCCATTTGTTACAAAATGGAATGAACACACCCAACCCCCTGGGGATGAGTGTGGGAGAGACCCAAAGAGGAAGAGGGTTAGAGAGAGGCTGGGAGGGGATTGCCAAAAGGTACCCTCCCTCACATTCCTTCATGTCCTTGCTCTAAAGCCCTCTTCGCTGGGACACCCTCCCTGGTGACCACATTTTCAAGGGCACACCCAACCCTGGCATGCATGCCCGATCCTCCTCCCGTACCTAATATTCCCCCAAAAGTACCAGGTACGTGTTTCACTCTACTTGGCATGCTACATATTTTACTTGTTCATTTATTTATTTTCTGATCCCTTTGGTAGCAGGGAAGCCCCGACAGGGCAGGGATTTCTGTTATGTTGGTAATCTGGGCACCCAGAATGGAGCCTGCCCCATGGTAGCTGCCGAAATAACATTTGTGACATGAAAGAAGTTACATTAGTCATGGCTATCAGCTTGGTTGAGTTGGTTTGAGCTCTCCCATGGGAGAAAATAAAATGCCCAGAAAGGAAGCGGACATCCAGAAACAGACCGCTGTATCACCCTGTCTTTCTTTCTCATCGCTTCTTATTTTCTCTTTCTCTCCCCCACCCACCTTCTTTTCTCTTTCTCCAACATACATGCACATCCCGGGTTACCTGTGTGATTCAGCTGGAGCTCTGCTAAGTCCCACTGGAAGAAAAGAAAACAGAGCTAAGCACCTAAGCGTCAGGGGTCTGGAGTGATCCCTCGAGTCAAGAGCACTTTTTTCTCAGTGCATCCTTCTATCCACTCCTCATTCCATGAGGCTGACTTGGAGCCTTTGTGAAGAGCTCATAAAGAGGAAGTAGATTTGAATCAGCCCTGAGCACAAAGAGGAGACGTTCTCAAGAACTTCTTAGTTTCCAGGATGTAACCCAGGTCACCTCACACATATGCCTCTCTTGCCTGCAAAGCTGATGTAACCACCAAAGTCGGCACCTGTGGTGGGTGTCCAGGGCTCCCCCTGTCCTTGGAGGTCCCAGAACTGCCCTTCCCCAGCTCCGTGAAGCCCCCAGCAGCCTCTGAGTCAGCCTGCTGGGGGAACCCCAAAGACGAGTCATTTTCCAGGCCCATATGGAATGTGTCTTTCTCAGACACCCTCCAGCCTGGGATCTCCACCCGGGGTTTACCTCCTGGGCAGAGCTGACTATTCTGAGCCGAAGACCCCTGGCGGGCAGGCTTGCCCCTGCTTGTTGCCCTCTGCTCTGGTCTCTCTCTCTCGGTTCCTTTCTATCGCATCTTTCTTCCTGGCGGATTTTTCTTGCTGTTGCTACCACTCTGGGGGGCATGCGGGACCTTAACTCCCTAACCAGGGGTCGAACCTACACCACCGGCATTGGAAGCATGCAATCGTAACCCCTGGACCACCAGGGAAGTACCCCTGGCAGATTTATATCCGTCTCATTCTGATTTTTGTTTTCTTTTCTTTTTTGCTCATAAGTCTGTTAGTCTGTTCTCTTGTTCAACACTTCTCTGCTTTTTTCCCCCACTTGCTTCCCCTCAGCCCCCACCCCAGGGTCTAGTCCCCACCCGGAGGTCCCCAGGTAGCATATGCACATCTCTCCCTCTCTCTCTTATCTTCCCTTTTGGACTTACCCTGGTTGAATCCAGCTGCTGCTGCTGGCTGAAGCACAGGTTGCAGACGAGGTAGCATGTGCCCATGCCAAGAAGCACTGAGATAGTCACCCTCAGGATGGATGCCCAGGGCCAGCGGGGCACCGGGCAGCTTGAAGCCTCCTCTGTTGCCATCATGGTCCTCCACGAGCACTTCATCAGCTGTGTAGCAGCAGGGAGGGTGCGCAGAGGGCAGGCAGGAAGGGGGAAGGAAGCTTCAGCTTTCTCACAGCCGCGGGGCTCTCTCTGCCTGTCTGAACCTGCCAGGGACCAACCATGCCCCTCCCTGGGGATGTCCGTCAAAGGGAGGGACCAGGCTCATTCTACCATGTAGGGAAGTCCCCTCCAGCTGCTGTTGGTCCTCAGTCCGCAGAGTAAGTGGACCAGGGTGCTCCTCAATTTTATTTATATGGCTTCCCACCCTCCCCAGGCTTCTGTGGTGGCTCAGATGGTAAAGAATCTGCTTGCAATGCAGGAGATCTGAGTTTGATTCCTGGGTCCAGAAGATCCCCTGTGTAAGGGAATGGCTACCCACTCCAGTATTCTTGCCTGGAGAATCCCGTGGACAGAGGAGGCTTGGGGACCTATAGTCCACAGGGTTGTAAAAGAGTCGGACATGACTTAGTGACTAACACCACCCTCCCCACCTTTCTGGCACTCATTCGTTTATTCAACAAACCTTCATGGACCAGATACTCTGCTGAGTCCTGGGATACAGCCACAACACTCAGTGAGGAAGGTGCTCAGGGGCTAAGTCGTGTCTGACCCTTTGCTACCCCATGGACTGTAGCCCACCAGACTCCTCTCTCCATGGGATTCTCCAGGCAAGAACACTGGAGTAGGTTGCCATTTCTTCCCCCAGAGGATCTTCCCAACCCAGGGATTAAACCTTAGTCTCTTATGTCTCCTGCATTGGCAGGCAGGTTCTGTATCACTAGTGCCATCAAAGAGGGGTCCCCAAATATCTATGTGCCCCCTCCATCTTCCCAGCCTCTCTGGCACCCGTGGTGGGACCACCCCTAATGGAGGTCACATGACCAACCTGCCCAATAGGAAAAGAGGAGAAGCAGAGGAGGGGCCAGATCTTGTCAACATGCCACAGCGCCTTTCGGTTCTGTTGCTCTGTGGCCTTGAAGGACACCTGCTTTCTTTGTTTCTTTTTCTTTTCTTAATTTTGTTTTGGCTGTGCTGGGTCTTTGTTGCTACACGCGGGCTTTCTCTAGCTGTGGTGTGTGGGCTTCTCCTGTTGCATGGTACAGGGTCCAGGGCACACAGGCTTCAGTTCAGTAGTTGTGGCTCACCGGTTTACTTGCTCTGTGGCATGTGGGATCTTAGTTCCTGAACTGGGGATCGAACCCCTGTTCTCTGCATTGCAAGGCAGATTCTTAACCACTGGACCACCAGGGGAGCCCCAGAGGGCATCTGTTCTTGAAGACTGTAGTGGCTTGAATATGTCCACCCAGAACTTCAGCACATGACCTCGTTTGGCAAGAGGGTCTTTGCAGAGGTAAGGGAGAGGGGGCTCTTGTATTCCACATGTTGTAAAGAAAAGGTGACGACACACAGAGACACAGACGGAAGTTGGAGGCAGACATTAGAGTGATGCAATACACACCAAAGAACCCCAAGGATTTCCAGCAAACCCCAGAAGGCACGAATAGGCCAGGAAAGATTCTCCCCTAAAGCCTTTGAAAGAATCAGATGCCTTGATTTTCAGATCTCCAACCTCCAGAACTGTGAAAGAGTACACTTCTGTTGTTTCAAGCCACTGGTTGGTGGTCCTTGGATGTGGCAGTCTCAGGAAACCAGTAATAACCTTGTAGCTACAAGATGAAGGAAGACCACCTAGGATTGTAGGATTGTGATAATACTAG
This sequence comes from Giraffa tippelskirchi, assembly GCF_054371585.1. Classification (NCBI taxonomy): domain Eukaryota; kingdom Metazoa; phylum Chordata; class Mammalia; order Artiodactyla; family Giraffidae; genus Giraffa; species Giraffa tippelskirchi. The sequence goes on along the minus strand of NC_137280.1, from coordinate 94,217,685 downwards.
TTAGTATCAGTGAATCAAGTCACTCACCCCCACTAGTACAAAATCTGTCACAGACTACATACCAAGTGCATGTGACTGTGGTTTTAGAGGCTTTGCTTGTAGACACTGAGACTTGAAAATTTCCTCCCAGAGTGAGGAGTTATAGTAGCCTGGCCTGGGATGGGGGGGGATGGGGGTTGTAGGGACAAGGGGAGTGGGGGTAGAAGGTGGATACAGATTTCAGCTGAACCAGCATTTGCTGGTATGAGGGGGCAGGTGGAAGAAAGAGGGGAGTCAAAGATGTCCAGAATTCCTGGGGTCCAGGGATTGTATGCTCACTGAGACCCTCCAACTGCAAAAGGAATTTCCTTTATAAAACCCCTGGTTTTCCAAGACTTGGGGGTTCAGCCAGCAGCACCCTCAAAGGGACCTCAAGCTCTCCTTGGCCTGGGGGCTTGATCCTTGGAACTGTCCCCAGCCTTCTTTCATCCTAGATGAAACCCCTGCTTTGTTCTTTTTTTTTTTTTTAAGATGTTTTTGATGTGGACCGTAATTATTTTTAGAAAAAAATTTTTAGATTAAAAAAAAATCCTATTTGTTTAAAGCCAGTCTTGCTGAGTTTTTTATTTATCTGTTTGGCTGCTGCGACATGCAAGTGTGGCATGTGGGATCTAGTTCCCTGACCAGGGATTGAACCTGGCCCCCCTGCATTGGGAGCGTGAAGTCTTAACCACTGGGCAGCTAGGGAAGCTCCCATAAAAAAAAACTTCTAAAGAATAATTTTATTTATTTATTTATTTTTGGCTGTGCTGTGTCTTCATTGCTATACACAGGCTTTCTCTAGTTGTGGGGCTACTTTCTCATTGTGGTGCGTGGGCTTCTCATTGCAGTGGCTTCTCTTGTTGCAGAGCATGGACTGTAGGGTGCGTGCGCTTCAGTAGTTGTGGTGCACTGGCTTTGTTACTCTGGGGGATGTGGGATCTTTCTGGACCAGGGATCAAACCTGTGTCCCCTGCTTTGGCAGGTGGATTCTTAACCGCTGGACCACCAGGGAAGTCCTGATGTGGACCATTTTTAAAGTCTTTCACTGAATTTGATACAATATTGTTTGTTTTTTCGGCCATGAGCCATATGGAATCTTAGCTCCCCAGCCAGGGATCCAACTTGCACCGTTTGCATTGGAAGATGAAGTCTTAACCACTGAACCCCTAGGGAAGTCCCTCCTCTGTACCTCCTCACTGTGTTCTAACGTCTAGCGCCACTGGCTAACTCCATCTCCAGGACCTTCTCATCCACATCCTGTCATGGTCCCCAATTCAGACTTTGATGGTATTTTGCAGCCCATCTGGAGTCCTTGCCCCACCTCCATCAAGCTGAAAGCCATTCATAGTCAAAAATAATTTCTACAGAGTGCAGTTAAGTATGTAGAATCTGGAGTTTCTCAGCACACCTGAATTCCAGTCTCCGCACCGTCCCATATTAGTCTTTGGGAAACTCACTCCCTCATCAGTTTAAGTTCAATGTTTCCATCTACAAAATGGGCTGTGAAATATGACAAACTAGTGACTATAAGGTTCAAGAAGCAGACTCACAGATAGAATAAACTGGTAGTTGCCAGTATGTGTGGGTGGGTGGGGGAGGGGAAGGTTCAAATTATCAAGTGTAAGATAGGCTCAGAGATGTATTGTACACCACGGGGAATATAGACAATATTTTTTAATAACTAGGGACTTCCCTGGTGGTTCCAGTGGTTAAGAATATGCCTTCCAATGCAGGGGACATGGGTTCGATCCCTGGTCGAGGAACTAAGATGCCACATGCCGGGGGATAACTAAGCCAGTGCACTGCAGCTACTGAGCCTGAACACACTCTGGAGCCCAAGCTCAGCAACAAGAGAAGTCCCCAGCGTGACACAGCTGGAGAAAGTCCAAGTGCCACACCAAAGACCCAGCATAGCCAAAACTAAAAAAAAAAAAATGCCGCCATTAAAAAATAAATAGGGGCTTCGCTGGTGGCTCAGTGGTAAAGAATCTGCCTGTCAATTCAGGGTACATGGGTTCAATCCCTGATCCAGGAAGATGCCACATGCTGCAGAGCAACTAAGCCCGTGTGCCTCAACTACTGAGCCTGCACTCTAAAGCTCCAGAGCTGCAGATGCTGAAGCCCTTGAGCTCTAGAGCCCTTGCTCCACAGCAAGAGAAGCCACTACAATGAGAAGCTCATATGTTGCAACTAGAGAGTAGCCCCTGTTTGCTGCAACTAGAGAAAGCCCTCGCACAGCAACGAAGACCCATCAGAGCCAAAAATAAATAAATAGATCTTAAAAAATAAAAGACATACCTTAAGGGGCTTCCCTGGTGGTCCAGTGGTAACAATTGTCCTTACAATGCCAGAGACAGCGGTTCAGTCCCTGGTCTGGGAGGATCCCTCATGCCGAGGAACACTTAGCCTGTGCACCCCAACTATGGAGCCCACTGTTGCAAATACTGAAGCCCATGTGCCCAGAGCCTGTGCTAGAGAACAAGAGAAGTCACCACCTTGAGGAGCCCACGTATCTCAACTGTAGAGTAACCCCACTCACCTCAACTACAGAAAGCCATCGCATAGAAACAAAGACCGACCATAGCCAAATAAATAAGTAAATCTTAAAAAAAAAACTTAAAAAATATTTTGCAACGCAAATATTGCAGTTGCCAATAGAAAGTAATCTTAAATTGTATGAAAATAAAAATTAAAAAAAATAAAATAAAATGGGCTGTGATGATGTTTTAAAGAGAGATATATGCAAGGCCCTTAGCATGGTGTAAGCATACAGCAAGGGCTCAGTAAAGGCTAACTTTTAATTTTGCTATTTCCCCTCCAGGAAATGCTGATTAGAAAGGTGGCAAAAGGGCCCAAGCCAACAATTCACAAAGTTCAGGTGGCTGATCAACACAGAGAGATTAGTTCAGCTGCTCCTGGCAATAAAATGAAAATCCTCTCTCTTTCACGGCCAAGGTTAAAAGATGTCTAAACCCCAGGTGAAGTCCTGGCTGGATCACAGATTTAAGTGTTAAAAAAAAAAAAAAGAAAAAGCCATGGAAGTGAAATGGAGCAGGGAGCTATGGTCCTTCCACCCCACAATCTCTGCCTGCATTTGTAGAAGAACTTTAGCCAAAGAGTAAGTATAATCAGAGAAGTGAGAAAATGTAGAAACAAAAGAAAACAATTCAACAAGACTAAATAATAGTTTAGTCATTTAGCATGGTGAAGGACGTTTAGGTCCTCCTCAAGGGCTGTAGGTAATAATCTGAACCATAAACTATGAGCTGTCTTGTAGATACTGAAACTCCCACCAGATGGAAGAAGTTACCTACATGATGAGCAGACTGGAGCCATTACATAAGCTGCTACAATTCCAGGAACTGGTCTCAGGGAAATGGGAACAAACTAACTCTGGAACTGAGGATGAACTGTACTTAAAGCAATCAAAAAGATGTTGGTCAGATCACCAATGACCAATTTCAAGATGACTATTGAAGCTGTTTCTTCAGCTTCAATGGAGGGAGCTGTTCCCTCCCTCCAGGTATGAAAGCTCTTGCCCACTGATTTTGGCCAGGTTAGCAGGGGAGGGGGACAGTTGGCTTTTGGACAGGAGTCCACCCTCTCCCCTGCCTCTCCCTGCACCATTGCCAGCATCCAAAATAAAGAACTTTTCTTTCCAACAAACTTGAATCATTATTGGCTTTTGAGCTGCAAGTGGCTGGGCCCCACTTTTACTTATGAAAGTACTGAAACTATGATACATTCACAAAAATTCACCTGGGTGCAGTGAAGTCTGTTAGAAAAAAAAAAAAACCTAAGATGATATAAAAGAGAAATGTTCTTAAGTTTCACATGTAAGTTAATAATGCCTCCATTAAAAATATCTTCCAAGTTAAACACATATGCACATGCAAACAGCAAGATAGAGAAATAAAAAATGGTTTGCAGGACCAAAGGTAGACAAAACTGTTCTCCTTAAGATATAAATCACTTTGGACTTCCCTGGTGGCTCAGTGGTAAAGAATCTACCTGCCAATGCAGGAGACACGGGTTCCATCCCTGGGCCAGGAAGATCTCACATGCCTTGGAACTACTAAGCCCATGTGCCAAAACTACTGAGCCAGTGCTCCAGAGCCCATGAGCTGCAACTACTGAAGCTGGCATGCCTAGAGCCTGCGCTCCACAACAAGAGAAGCCACCGCAATGAGAAGCCCATGCAGTGTAACAAAGAGTAGCCTTCACTGGCTGCAACTACAGAAAAGCCAGCATGCATCAACAAAAATCCAGAACAGCCAAAAAACACAAAAGATATAAATCAGTTAGACGTTAAGTCAGTAAGAAGTGATTAATACTTTCTAGAAAATGAAATGCCTATGAATAATCAGGTTATAAAGAGAAATACAATAGAATGTGAAGCATGATGCTCTCTCTGTTCCAAATAAGATAATTAAAAATTAAAAGCACGTAGAATGCATCTTTTCTTTTACATTGATCATAATTTGGTAAATGATCAGAGTGTTTGGATGAATTTGAAGATTCATGGTGCTGCAAGCATGTAGGTGAGAAGCATCCATAATGCATGCTGGGATTTGAAATGGATCCAGCCTTTCAAAAGGACAGGTTTTGGCAAATCAGTCAAGATCCCAGAATGTATCTCCCACGATATGCATCAGTTTCACTTCAAGGATTTCATTCTGTGAGCACACTTGCACAGGTAGCAAACATAGATGTATGTACATGAATTCACTGTGGCAGATGTCATGGTAACAAAGTCCCTCCGTGCTCCCACCCCCTCCCCCCCTCCCCCAGCTTATCACAGAGCACTGGGTGAGCCCCCTGTGTCACACAGCAAATTCCCACTAATGATATATTTCACATATGGTGATGCATATGTTTCCCTGCTACTCTCTCAATTTATCCCACCCTCTCCCTCCCCTAATGTGTCCAAAAGTCCATTCTCTATGTCTGAGTCTCCACTGCTGCCCTGCAAATAAATTCATCAGTACCATCTTTCTTGGTTCAAGAGGAAGGGGACATATGTATACCTATGGCTGATTCATGTTGATGTGTGGCAGAGACTAACACAATATTGTAAAATAATTATCTTCCAATTGGAAAAAAAAAGCAACCCAAAGATTCATTTATTATCCAGGGCCTGTGCTGTGCTTAGTTGCTCAGTTGTGTCTGACTCTTTGTGACCCCATGGACTGTAGCCTACCAGGCTCCTTTGTCCATGGGTATTCTCCAGGCAAGAATACTGAAGTGGGTTCCCATGCCCTCCTCCAGGGGATCTTCCCGATCCAGGGATTGAACCCAGGTAACCTGCATTGCAGGCAGATTCTTTACCATCTGAGCTACCAGGGAAGCCTGTCCAGGGCTTATTCCCATACTAAGAACTGGACAGGTATGACCTTTTTATATTAAATTTTTTAAAATTTATTTATTTTTATAAACTCAAAATGTATTAAAGATCTAAATGCAAGAGCAGAAACTATAAAACTCTTAGAGGAAAACATAGGCAGAGCACTCTCTGACATAAATCACAGCAAGATCCTCTATGACCCACAGCCCAGCGTAATGGAAATAAAAACAAAAATAAACAAATGGGACCTAATTAAACTTAAAAGCTTTTACAAAACGAAGGAAACTGTAAGCAAGGTGAAAAGGCAGTCTTCAGAATGGGAGACAATAATAGCAAACAAAAAAACTGACAATCAATCTCCAAAATATACAAGCAGCTCATGCAGCTCAATACCAGAAAAACTAACAACCCAATCAAAAAGCGGACCAAAGAACTAAACAGACATTTCTCCAAAGAAGACATACAGATGACTAACAGACACATGAAAAGATGCTCAGCATCACTTATTATTAGAGAAATGCAAATCAAAACCGCAATGAGGTATCATCTCACGCTGGTGAGAATGGCTGCTATGAAAAAGTCTACAAATGATAAATGCTGGAGAGGGTATGGAGAAAAGGGAACCTTCTTACACTGTTGGTGGAAATGCAAACTGGTACAGCCACCTTGGAGAACAGTGTGGAGATTCCTTAAAAAACTGGAAATAGAATCGCACTTTGGGCATACACACTGAGGAAACCAGAATTGAAAGAGACACTTGTACCCCAGTGTTTATTGCAGCACTGTTTACAATAGCTAGGACATGGAAGCAGTCTAGATGTCCATTGGCAGACCAATGGATAAGGAAGTTGTGGTACATATATACAATTGAATATTACTCAGCTATAAAAAGACCACATTTGAGTCAGTTCTAATGAGGTGGATGAGACTGGAGCCTATTATACCCAGTGGAGTAAGTCAGAAAGAGAAACACCAATACAGTGTATTAACACACATATATGGAATTTAGAAAGACAGTAACGATGACCCTATATGCAAGACAGCAAAAGAGACACAGATGTAAAGAACAGACTTTTGGATTATGTGGGAGAGGCGAGGGTGGGATGATATGAGAGAAAAGCATTGGAACATGCATATTGCCATATGTAAAATAGATGACCAGAGCAAGTTTGATGCATGAAGCAGGGCACCCAAAGCTGGTGCTCTGGGACAACCCCGAGGGATAGGGTGGGAAGGGAGGAGGGAGGGGAGTTCAGGATGGGGGGACGCATGTGCACATGTGGCTGATTCATGCAGATGTATGGCAAAAACTATCACAATATTGTAAAGTAGTTATCCTCCAATTAAAATTTAAAACCTTCATTAAAAAATTTATTTAATTTTAATTGGAGGATAATTACTTTACAATATTGTGTTGTTCTCTGCCATACATCAGCATGAATCAGCCATAGGTACACATATGTCCCCTCCTTCTTGAACCTCCCTCCCACCTCCCACCCCATTCCACCCTTCTAGGTTGTCACAGAGCATCAGATTTGAGCTCCATACATTCAGGTATGACTTTTTGGAATTTTTTACCCGAGCCCTAGGTACTGGATGATGCTGTGGTTCTCATTTTTCAGAGATGCAGGCTCAGAGATGTATCAGCTTAGTCCACATAACAAAGAGCTGAAGGTGTGTTGTGCCTGGGTTTTCATCGCATGTTTACATTACTTGTCTGGGTTTTCCCACCACTCTGGATTACTGGCTGGGGGCCCTAAGTGGGCCCCATCGATTGATTGCTCTCTGGACTATGCAGTTCTGCTTGGGGTGGTTTGGGGGTGTTTGAGGAAGTATTGAAACCAGAGCTTCCTCCACCTGCAACCTAGAAGAAGCTGCAGGGAGGGGATGTAATGGGCTCCCTTCCCCTTGCCAGCTAGTTTCCCCCTTCCTCACGACTTCTGAGAAGCCAGGGGAGTCCGTGCACAGTGCAGGGGAAGGAATTGAGGGGAGAGGCCCCAGGGGTGGGGCTGGGGTGGGGGTGGGAATCTGGATGCAGGAAGTCAGCTCGCTCCTGGGAACCAAGGGCAGCTTGAAGGAGTCATCTCAGGTGTTCTGTTTGTCCAACTTGGCTACCCCTTTTTTGCCCCTCTGCTGTGAATGTCCCCAAATTGCCCTAGGGCTATGCAGCTTGGTGTTGTCCTTGCCAGGGTCCTAAACAGTAAGGAGGGAGACCCGGGCCTCTCAGCTTACAGCTCCCCTTTAACTACATATCTTCTCACTTCTGAGATTTCACTTGGGAAATGGGACCTCAGGACCCCTCAATCTTAGCACCTGTTTCCCCCCGATCTCCAGTGGCCTCAGCCTATAGTGACTTGAAGCAGAATTTCAGTTCCTGGCCAGAGACAGAAGTCAGGCTGGAGCAATGAGAGCATTGACTCCTAACCACCGGACTGCCAGGGACTAGTGGCCAGTGACAAGGCCCCAGCCCATCAGCTGTGTATTACCTCCTGGTAGTTTGAATCACTCTTATGAAGCAATTCATCTGGGTTTCCTTTTTATAGGGCGTGTCTTCCAAGTTTCCTTTGGCCAGCTTTTTTTGGTGGGGAGGTGGGATCTTAGCTCCCCAACCAGGCATTGAACCCATGTCCATGGCAGTGAAAACCTGTGTCTTAACCACTGGACCACCAAGGAAGTCCCTGGCCAGTCATCTTGCTTTGCCTCTTTCTGAGTCCATGTTTGTTTTATCTCAGGGTCATCTCCTGTGTGTGTGCATCTCTTAGCCAAGACGAATTCCAGGAAAGAGGCCTATGGGTAGGTTGGCATCACTTACTACGAAGTGGTGCCCTCTCCCTTTGGCCTTCAGTGTAGTTGGGAAAGTCTTCTGGACTTTCAGAATGAGGAATATGTGGTCTTTTATCTCTTATCTAGGCAGAGCCCAGCCCTGTCTCTTGCTTCTGCTGTGAAGGAATTTCTGTCCGAAGGGAACAAACTTCAGTTGCTCAAGCTGGGGCCCATCCATCTCCTGCCTCAAATTCCTCCCTGAAAGACATGAACCCACAAGAAATCATTATCAGGAGGATGAAGGGTGAAGGTCTGTTTAAAATCCAATCCAGACCTGGCACTTTGGGGAAACTTGTAGCCAGGTAGCTAGTTGTTTAGTTTTGTCTACATAGGTTTTAGCTTTTGATGTGGTAGGAACACATACATAACAGGAGTTATTGGTCACTATACAATGTTTTCTTTTCTTGTTAACATAAGATCTAAAGCAATTTCATTGTCTAAAAATGTATTAGTTACAAGAGAAGACCTTTAAAAAGGTTGCAGTCACCAACTGCCAGAAGGCATTGCTTTGAGAGTGGTTGCTGGCATCTGACACAACTCAGAAAGCTTAAGTTCTTAGCAATACAAGGACTTGTCCGAAATCTCATCCACATTGTCACCTAGTTATTTCCTTGGATGTCTGAACCATAGCTACTCCATTTTGACTTTTTATTATAAATTTCTCCTTAATAGCCAAAGTAGATATCATCGTTAATGATGTCAGTGTTTCTAATACAAAGCGGGGGAGGAAGGGGTGGGAAGAATTGGGAGATTGCAATTAACACATATATTCTATGTATAAAACAGATAATTAATGAGAACATACTGTATGACACAGAGAACTCTACTTAATGAAGTGTGGTGACATGAGTGGGAAGAACTCCGAAAGGGAGGGTATATATGCATATGTATGGCTGATTCATTTTTGCTGTACAGTAGAAGCTAACACAACATTGTAAAGCAACTATACTCCAATAAAAATTAATTAAAAAAATGATGTCAGTGTTTCCCTAGGTATTGAGAAGATACAAGAATTTGGGCTCATAAAATCTTCTCCTGAAGATATCTAACATCTGAAGGCCTGCTCTGCCAGTTTTTCCCAGAGTGCAGAGTGCCTCATTCTTGATCTCCACCCTGAACTCCTTTTAGGGGGTGTTGAAGTTCAGCAGCTGCAGTGGCCACAATTTAATCCTTGTAGAGGTGGATGAAGACGGCAAGGGCCAGTTTCCAGACCGCAGGGTCCTTTCATGGTCATAAATTCGACCATAGTTTGGGGAGCATTTCCTGACCATTTTTACTCCTTGTGCTAGGAATTCTTATTCCCAGGTCTGGCAAAAATTTTGCTGCTAGCCCACTTAATGTGCTATTACTGGACTTGGCCTTATAAGTAGCAAAAAATTCTCTTGACCATCTGCCTTATTAGCCTCTTATGGTCCAGGAAAACATTCCCTCTTATTGCCTCTTCCCATATAGAGAGTTACACTATTACCATTATTGATCTTACAAGGAAATATATGTCATCATTTTATCAGACTCAGTTTCACACTTGGTAATGCAAGAAACAACTTTGTAAAAATAAGCAAACTACAAATAACACAGCTAGCAGTATTAGTACAGTCATAAGTAAGAATTTAGTTAAGAACTTTCATTAGGTGCTGCCAGTGTATCTCAGGTCATTTGACTTAGTCTATGCTATATTAATTCTCATCTTTTGGGGGAATTATGTTCTGGTACACTCCATAAGGCACCCAGCCCAGTTTCCTACTGTTACTATACTGATTATCCTTAGTATGATTTAATTTGGGGTTGGAATGAAAACTGACATTTTCCAGTCCTGTGGCCACTGTTGAATCATAGAAAAAGCAAGAGAATTCCAGAAAAACATTTACTTCTGCTTTATAGATTATGCCAAAGCCTTTGACTGTGTTCAGTTCAGTTCAGTTCAGTCCAGTCGCTCAGTCATGTCCAACTCTTTGTGACCCCATGGACCACAGTACGCCAGGCTCCCCTGTTCATTACCAACTCCCAGAGTCTACTCAAACTCATCTCCATGGAGTCGGTGATACCATCCAACCATCTCATCCTCTGTTGTCCCCTTCTCGTCCTGCCTTCAATCTTTCCCAGCATCAGGACCTTTTCAAATGAGTCAGCTCTTTGCATCAGGTGGCCAAAGTATTGGAGTTTCAGCTTCAACATCAGTCCTTCCAATGAACACCCAGGACTGATCTCCTTTAGGATGGACTGCTTGGATCTCCTTGCAGTCCAAGGGACTCTCAAGAGTCTTCTCCAACACCACAGTTCAAAGGCATCAATTCTTTGGTGCTCAGCTTTCTTTATAGTCCAACTCTCACATCCATACATGACTACCGGAAAAACCATAGCCTTGATGAGATGGACCTTTGTGGCAAAGTAATGTCTCTGCTTTTTAATATGCTGTCTAGGTTGGTCATAACTTTCCTTCTAAGGAGTAAGCGTCTTTGTATAGATCACAGCAAACTGTGGAAAATTCTTCAAGAGATGGAAATACCAGACCACTCTATCCTTCTCCTGACAAAACGTATATGCAGGTCAAGAAGCAACAGTTAGAACCAGACATGGAACAACAGACTAGTTCCAAACTGAGAAAGGAGTACATCAAGGCTGTGTATTGTCACTCTGCTTATTTAACTTATATACAGAGTACATCATGTGAAATGCCAGGCTGGATGAAGCACAGCTGGAATCAAGACTGCTGGCAGAAATATCAATAATCTCAGATATTCAGATGACACCACCTTTATGGCAGAAAGTGAAGAGGAACTAAGGAGCCTCTTGATGAAAGTGAAAGAGGAGAGTGAAAAAGCCAGCTTAAAACTCAACATTCAAAAAATGAAGATCATGGCATCTGGTGTCATCACTTCATGACAAATAGATAGGGAAACAATGGAAACAGTGACAGACTTTATTTTCTTGGGCTCCAAAATCACTTTAGATGGTGACTGCTGCCATGAAAATAAAAGACGCTTGATCCTTGGAAGAAAAGCTATGACCAACCCTAGACAACATATTAAAAAGCAGAGACATCACTTTGCTGACAAAGATCCATATAGTCAGAGCGATGGTTTTTCCAGTAGTCATGTATGGATGTGAGAGTTGGTCCATAAAGAAGGCTGAGCACCAAAGAACTGATGCTTTTGAATTGTGCAGGAGAAGACTCCTGAGAGTCCCTTGGACAGCAAGGAGATCAAACCAGTCATTCCTAAAGGAAATTAACCCTGAATATTCATTGGAAGGGCTGTTACTAAAGCTGAAGCTCCAATCCTATGGCCACCTGATGTGAAGAGTCAGCTCATCTGAAAAGACCCTGATGCTGGGAAAGATTGAAGGCAAAAGGAGAAGGGGGCAACAGAGGATGAGATAGTTGGATAGCATCACTGACTTAACGGACATGAATCTGAGCAAACTCTGGGAGTCAGAGTAGCTTGGAGTGGTACAGCCCATGGAGTCGCAGAGAGTTGGACATGACTTGGCAACTGAAGAACAACAACGTTACAGCAGGACCTAAGTTTTCCCTTTCTCAGCCCCTCTGGCTTAACGGTGCTCCCAGAAATGAAGTCCAGCATCCCAGAAACATTCTTAGGAGGCACCTGGAAGGAGACTCAGAGTGTCCTCTGTATTTCCTTTGAATTCTGTGTTTGATGGGATTTTGAGCATCCTATACTCTCCCATCGATCCCTGACAGACTTCCCTGGTACTTTGCACATGGAGGCGAGGGGGGTTGGTCCTTGATAGAGGATGTTTGTGTTGCCAGGGGTATTCTTTCTTTTTTTTTTTTTAATGTGATCTGTTATTTATTCCTTTCTGTATTTACAACTGCACTGGGTCTTCCTTGCTGTGCACGGGTTTTCTCTAGTTGCGGCGAGCGAGGGCTACTCTTGGTTGTTGTATGGGGTTTTCTTATTGCAGTGGCTTCTCTTGTTTCGGAGCACAGGCTCTATGCACGTGGGCTTCAGTCACTGTGGTTCCAAGATTCCAGAGCAGGGGCTCAAAAGCCATGGTGCATGGGCTTATTTGCTTCCTGACGTGGGATCTTCCTGGATCAGGGATTGAACCCATGTCCCCCACACTGGCAGACGGATTCTTATGCACTGCACCATCAGGGAAGTTCACCAGAGATATTCTTGAAGGGGAGCATCATGGTCTTCTTGAAACTGGCCAGCTCAGTAGTCTATCCATTGCAGTGTATAGACTGCCAAGGTCTGGAGTGAAGGGGAACTCCTGGAGGAAGTGGAGTTGGCCACAGTGGAAAATGCCATATGGGGGTCAGGACCAGAAGGCTTGAGGAGTGGGTCTTGAAAAGAAAGTGAAGCAGAGAGCAAGAGAAAGAGGGCAAGAGGGAAGGCCAGAGGCTTCAAGCCGCAGCTGGGTGAAGTTTGTGGTTCACTTAGAATCCCTGGGTTTTGGCACCAAATAAGATCTCAGGGGAGCTTTCCTGGTGGCTCAGATGATAAAGAGTCTGTCTGCAATGCAAGAGACCTGGATTTGATCCCTGGGTCAGGAAGATCCCCTGGAGAAGGAAAAGGTAATCCTACTCCAGTATTCTTGCCTAGAAAATCCTAGGGACAGAGGAGCCTGGTGAGCTACAGCCCACGGGGTTGTAAAAGAGTCAGACGCTACTGAGGAACTAAACACTTCACTTCATCATCTCCAGGGCATTTGGCTTTGCAGTGGCTTGAAGCTGGATTTCAGTTCCAGGCCAGAGACTGAAGTCAGGCTGGGGCAGTGAGAGCACTGAATCCTAGCCACTAGACCACGGGGGACCAGAGGCTGGTGACAAGGTCCTGGCCCATCAGCTGTGCAGAAATGAATTTCCACATAGAGACAGAAGTAGTGAAACAAGTAAAGTGTTTATTAGGAGGAAAAAGGGTACATGTGCATAGACATGTGCATACACCCTTGAGGTAGTTTGAATCACTTTTATGGGATATTTCTTCCGGGTTTCTGTGGGAAATCTTTTTTGTTGCTTTTTTTTTTTGTCTCCACTGCTTGGCTTGTGGTATCTTAGTTGCCTGACCAGGGATCTAACCTGGGCCCATAGCAGTGAAAACCCGTGTCTTAACCACTGGATAGCCAGGGAAACTCTTGGCCAATCATCTTGCTTTGCCTGGTTCTGAGCCTGTATTGGGTGTATCTCAGGGTCCTTCCATGTGCATACGCATCTCTTAGCTAAGATGGATTCTAGCAAAGAGGCCTATGGGTAGGTTGACATCACTTACAGTGAGATGGCGCCCACTCTTTTTTGACCTCCAAGGAGCCTTCCTGCACATGTATAGTTGGGAAGGTCTCCTCGACACGACTGAAGCGACTTAGCAGCAGCAGCTTCGACTTGGAGAATGAGGAGTGTGTGGTCTTTTATCTCTTATCTGGGCAGGGCTCAGTTCCTCTCTTGCTCCTGCTGTTATGGAGTTTCTGTCCACAGGGGATGAACTCTAGCTTCTCAGTCCAGGGCCCATCCGCCTCCTGCTTCAGAACCACTAGGGAGAGATGAGATTGTACAACCCAGAGTCTAAAAGCTCAGATTCTGGGACTTCCCTGGTGATCCAGAATTAACTTCCAATGTAGGGGAAGGGGCGGGGTTTCAATCCCCAGTCAGAGAACTAAGATCCCACATGCTGTCTGGTCAACCAGTTAAAGAAATAAATTTAAAAATTTTAGATTCTAAAGCCAGCCAGTCTCACAGAGTGAAATGAGTGAGGCAGGCACTCAGGGATAAAATTTAAGGGGGTACAGTAAAGAATCTGCCTGCAATGCAGGAGACCCGGGTTTGATTCCTTGGTTGGGAAAATCCCCTGGAGAAGGAAATGGCAATCCACTCCAGTATTCTTGCCTGGAGAATCCCATGGGCAGAGGAGCCTGGCAGGCCACAGTCCATGGGGTTACAAGAGTTGGACATGACTTAGTAACTAAACCACCCCCAAATCCAATGATCAATATAAATAATATTCTAGTACAATATTTTTTAAAATAAAAAATTAGGGCAAAAAATATACATGAACAATATGTTTAAATTTTTACATTTTTTAAATTTGTGACAAGAACTTTTAAGATCTTACTCTCTTAGCAACTTTCAAATATATGATACAGTATTCTTCCTTGATGGCTCAGATGGTAAAGAATCTGCCTGCAATGTAGGAGACCTGGATTTGATCCCTGGGTTGGGAAGATCCCCTGGAGGAGGAAATGGCAACCCACTCCAGTATTCTTGCCTGGGAAATCCCATGGACAGAGGGGCCAGGCAGGCTACAGTCCATGGGCTTGCAAATAATGGAACATTAGTCACTGAGTGACTAATGCTTTCACCTTCTTTCTTAACTACTGTCACCGTGTTGCATAGTATAGCCCCATGATTATTTTTATAACAAGAAGTTCATACTTTTTGAGCACCTTCACTCCAAATAAAGATTGGGTCTGACCCTGTACTAATGACTCATCTTACTTTTCTTACCTTAGTTCTGAAAGTGAAAGTGAAGTCGCTCAGTTGTGTCCAACTCTTTGCGACCCCATCGACTGTAGCCTACCAGGCTCCTCCATCCATGGGATTTTCCAGGCAAGAGTACTGGAGTGGGTTGCCATTTCCTTCTCCAGAGGATCTTCCTGACCCAGGGGTCGAACCCAGGTCTCCCACATTGTAGGCAGACGCTTTACCATCTGAGCCACCAGGGAAGCCTCATTAGTTCTGAACCCAGAGCCTAAATTTGAGTTCTGACTTAATCCCTTACCAGTTCTGTGGCCTTGGGCAAGTTACTTAATCTCTCTGTGCCTCAGTTCCTTGAAGATAATAATGCCATCCATCTCATAGACTTGTTATAAAGATTAAAACAAAACCAGAATTGAAAGAGACGCGTGTACCCCAGTGTTCATCGCAACACTGTTTACAATAGCCGGGACATGGAAGCAACCTAGATGTCCATCAGCAGACAAATGGATAAGGAAGCTGTGGTACATATACACAATGGACTATTACTCAGCCATTAAAAAGAATACATTTGAATGAGTTCTATTGAGATGGATGAAACTGGAGCCCATTATACAGAGTGAAGTAAGCCAGAAAGAAAAACACCAATACAGTATACTAATGCATATATATGGAATTTGAAAGATGGTAACGATAATCCTATATGTGAGACAGAATAAGAGACACAGATGCATAGAACAGTCTTATGGACTCTGAGGGAGAAGATGAGGGTGGGACGTTCTGGGAGAATAGCATTGAAACATGTATATTATCATATGTGAAACAGAACACCATTCCAGGTTCGATGCATGAGACAAATGCTCAGGGCTGGGGCAATGGGATGACCCAGAGGGATGGGATGGGGAGGGAGGTGGGAGGGGGGTTCAGGATGGGGAACACATGTAAACCCATGGCTGATTCATGTCAATGTATGGCAAAAACCACTACAATATTGTAAAGTAATTAGCCCCCAACTAAAATAAATAAATTTATTTTAAAAAAAAGATTAAATGAGTTAATATTTGTAAAGTATTTAGCACAAGGCTAGCTGTAGTAAGGGAGTGGTGGCAGCTATAATTACACTAGCACTACTATTGTCCTTCTTACTGGCTGTGCCAAGCAACTTGTGGAAGTTTAGCTCCCTTAACAAGGATCAAATCCATACTCTGACAGTGTAAGTGCGGAGTCCTAACCACTGGACTGCCAGGGAAGTCCTTGTATGTCCCTGCATGCGGGTTTCCATGTGAACGTGAGTTATCAATTCCTTTGGATAAATTCCAAGGAATGTGATTACCAGATTATATGATATGAGTATGTCTAGTTTTGTAAGAAACTGACAAACTGTCTTCCCCAATTCTCCCAAACTTGTTTAACATGGTGGCTGGAACCCAAGAAGGCAAAAAGTGGAAGCTGCCAGTTCTCCTAGCACCTAGAACTGGGATAGGCACTATGTCACTTCCATTGTATTCTTTTGGTCAGAGCCAATCAAAAAGATCAACCCAGATCCAAGGAGATGAGGTGTAGATCCCATTTCTTCATGGGAGAAGTGGCATCTGTACGTAAAACAGGAAGAAATTGCTGAGGTTATTTCTGTAGGCAGAGTGCCAGAAAGCTGAAGCTGAGACCTGAGAAATAGAAACTAAGTTGATTTTTCAATTTCTAAAGACTTACTCCCAGCTTTGCCGAGGTATGACTGACAAAATTTGTACTCATTTTAAAAAATATATATGACCTCACATTCAGTGTTCTGAATGTGTGAAAAGCTAGTCGGTTTCCTGAAGAATCTGAACCCACTAGTATGCCATTTGTGTGACTGAGACGGGGGTAAGCAAGAGAGATGTGAATTTGAAGGGTCACCCTTTTGGGCGTGATCTTCAATGGCAAGGAAAGGGAAAGTTGACTAACGGTGGTTACTTTTTTGGAGAAAAGGGTAGTTGACCTTTGAACTGCATGGGTTTGAACTTCATGCATCCATTTATGCATGAGTGCATACTTTTTCAATTGCAAATGCTACATACAGTATGAGAGTGGAGACAGACAGGTTCCATGCTTGGCATTTACAACTAGCCTCCTGTTTGCATCTCCTGAGGAAGTGGGTAGGCAGGCTCTAGGCTAGATATTTTTAACTAGCCTCTTGTTTTTACTTCAAGGTGGAAATAGCAACTGGAGCAGGGTACAATAGCTGGACTTTTCAGCCTGTGGACATTTTAAAAGTCATGGCAGCCACAGAGAGGGGCTAAACCCTGTTGGAATAAAATAACAAGAGGTCACATATTTCTGATCCTGGGGGCAAGGGAGACACTGCACATGCACAGAAAGATTCCAAAGGGGTCAAAAAGGAGGGACTGCCACCCCATAATAGGTGATGCCAAGAACCCCCATAGGCTGGGCTGGAATCGGTCTTGGAAAAAAGTTTTGCATGCATGTTGGGGAGGGTCCTGGGACAGGTCAGGTATGGGAAATGAAACCAGATAATTGGCCAAAGGTAGACAAAGACCCATGAAATCAGAAGACAGTTGACTCTTGGCAGGAAAGCTATGACAAACCTAGACAGTGTGTTAAAAATCAAAGACTTTGCTGACAAAGGTCTGTATAGTCAAAGCCATGGTTTTTCCAGTAGTCATGTATGGATGTGAGTGTTGGACCATAAAGAAGGCAGAGCACTGAAGAATTGATGCTTTCAAACTGTGGTGCTGAAGAAGACTCTTGGGAGTCCCTTGGGCTGCAAGGAGATCAAACCAGTCAAACTTAGAGGAAATCAACCTTAAATACTTGTTGGAAGGACTAATGCTGAAGCTGAAGCTTCAATACTTTGGCCATTTGATGCCAACAGTCGACTCATTGGAAAAGACCCTGATGCTGGGAAAGATTGAGGGTAGGAGGAGAAGGGGACCACAGAGGATGAGATGGTTGGGTGGCATCACTGAAGCAATGGATAAGAACTTGGGCAAACTCTGGAAGATGGTGGGGGACAGGGAGGTCTGGCATGCTGCAGTCCATGGGGTCGTGAAGAGTCAGACACGACTTGGCGACTGAACAACAACAAAACAAAGACCCAGAACTGTGTTATGTAAATGACTTAACCATCTCTTTACTGTACTCCTCCTCGTTAGAGGGGGTGCCCACATTCTTTCTCTCCAGTTGTGTATCTCTACCTTGTTTCTGTCTTAAAGAACCTGTTTCTCTGCAAGCTTTCCCATTTGTGGTACTGTGTCTCTAATAAAAAAACTTTGCACCTGTTTTTACAGTTTTTGCCTCTTTGAAAAATTATTACTTTGAAAGAGAGGAGAGAGCCAGGATAATTTTGCTTCTAGCCTCTACCCTTGCTGGTCTAGTGGCCAGGATTTCTGGTTTTCATCAGGCTACCCAGAGTTCAATTCTTGGGAAGGGAACAAAGTTTTTGATTCAAGCCACTGCTCACTGCTGCCTCTCTGATATGAATACAATGGGATCAGAGAAAGGTTGATTGAATCTGTGGATGTGGAACCAAGTGTACAGAGAACCACAGTTATGCAAGAACCATCTGTACCAAAGGCTGACTATAAATTATATTCAGATTTTTGACTGAGTGGAGGGTCAGTGCTCCTAATCTCCAGGTTGTTCAAAGGTCAACTGAGTAGTAATTTCATTACAGAATAAGACCCTGCTGACGAGGTTTAACTGCTCAATGAACTCATCAGTACTCTTTATTTTCACTTTTTGCCACCATCAATGTGAAGGTTTATTTTTAATAGAGAGATAATTTATATACAATAAAATTCATCCATTTTAAGTGTACGGTGTGATGAGTTTTATCAAATCTGGAAGGTCAGGGACTTTCCTGGTGGTCCAGTGGCTAAGATGCCATGCTCCCAATGCAAGAGGCCCCAGTCTCAATCCCTGGTCAGCCAAATGGAGCCCATGTACCTCAACTAAAGAACCCAAGTGCTGTAGTGGAGATTGAAGATCCTAAGGTCTTCAACAACTAAGACCTGGGGCAGCCAAATAAATAAATACATATTTAAAAAATGTGTAGGATCATACAACAGCACCACAATCAAACTCTGGAACATTTATGTAGCCCCAAAAAGTTATCTCTTGACCTTGTTGTGGTTATTCTCTAGAATCCATCCCTAGGCAGCCACCAATCTACCTTCTGCTCCTATAGTTTAACCTGTCCAAGAATTTTGCATAAGGAGAATCATGCAGTATGTAATCGTTCATGCTTGACACAGTTCTCTTAGCATCTTGATTTTGATGTGTCCACCATGTTATGTGTATCAATATTTTGTGCCTTTTTATTGCTGAATAGTGCTCCGAAATGTTGATGCACTTCCCTTTTTTGTGTGTGCATTCATCAGCTGATGGGCATTTGTGTTGTTTTCAGTTTGGGGCCATTAGATTATTAAAAAAGAAACTGTTTTATTTGCTTATTTATTTATGGCTGCATGACTTATGGGCTCTTAGTTTCAAGATCAGAAGTTGAAACCATATCCCCTGCATTGGGAGCATGAAATCTTTTTTTTTCTTTTAATTTATTTTTAATTTTTGGCTGCCCTGGGTCTTCATTGCTGTACACAGGCTTTCTCTAGTTATGGTGAGCAGGGGCTACTCTTCATTGTGGTGCTTGGGCTTCTCATTGAGGTAGCTTCTCTTGTTGTGGAGTGCGGGCTCAGCAGTTGTGGCACGTGGGCTCAGTAGTTATGGCACATGGGCATGTGGGATCTTCCTGGACCAGGGATCGAACCAGTGTCCCCTGAAATGGCAGGTGGTTGCTTAACCATTAGACCACCAGGGAAGCCCCAGGAGTGTAAAATCTTAACCACTGAACCTCCAGTGAAGTTATGGGGCTATTATGAATAACGATGGTATGAATAATGTGTATAAGTCTTTATCGGGGCATGTGCTATCATTTCTCTGGAAAAATTCCTAGGAATGGGATTGCAGGTCATATGGTAGGTGTATGTTTAACTCTGTAAGAAACTTTCCCCAAGTGTCCATCCCATATCTCAATCTATCTCATCAACAGCAAATGAGAGTTCTCTTTCCTCCACATCC
The DNA here is from genome assembly GCF_054371585.1 of Giraffa tippelskirchi. NCBI lineage: Eukaryota > Metazoa > Chordata > Mammalia > Artiodactyla > Giraffidae > Giraffa > Giraffa tippelskirchi. Next base: position 94,197,988 of record NC_137280.1, on the reverse strand, counting down.
TCAATGATACTTGGTATGGTTTGTAAGGTTAGTTTTAGTCATTCTTGTGGCAATTTATTGTATTTTTCAAAAAATAATTTATTTGGCTGTGCCAGGTCTTAGTTGCAGCACTTGGGATCTTTGATCTTCTTTGCGGCACATAAGATCTTTTTTAGTTGGGGCATGCGAACTCTTTGTCAGGGCATGTAGGATTTAATTCCCTGCCCAGGGATCGAACCTGGGCCCTCTTCATTGGGAGGGTGGAGTCTTAGCCACTGGACCAACAGGGAAGTCCCAATTTATTGTATTTTAATTTGCACTTCCCTGAGGACTAGTGATATTGAGCACCTTTTCATGTGGGTATCTCATTTTGGGACAATTTGTATCCAATTTCTTGATAGTTTTTTTTTTTTTAACTGAGGTTTTGTCTTCTAATTACTGAGTTGTAAGAATTTGTAAAATATATTCTGGGTTCAAATCCATCTCTGGGACCTGCCATGACCATTCTATTTAAAAGTACTATACCTACCCCTCTGCATTTCCCATGCCTTTTCTATAGGATTTAACACTTTCTAACATACTACATCATTTATTTATTTATTATGTTTATCATTCTGTTTCCCTTCACCAGAATATAAGCTCCATGAAAGCAGGAATCTTGGCGTATTTTTCCACTATTATATCCCTAATAACCGAAAGAGTGCCTAACTCCCAAGAAATATCTGTTGTATGAATTAATTCATTCAATCAATTGCATTTGAAATTTGACCACTACCAGTAATCAAATGTCATATTTAAAGTGAGTAGGATCAAAACTGAATCTTTACCCAAATATATTGGTTCTTCCAATGGATTCCATTAAGGAGGGAACTATACTAAAGCAATAATACATTTCAAGTCTCTGAAATTCTTCTTTGGTGTTGCCGTCAATAAAATAAAAAGGAGTTACTGTTTAATAATTAAAAGATGATCACAACAAGGATTTACTGCATAGCACATGGAACTATATCTTCAATATCTTACAAAAATGTGTTCAATATAATAGAAAAGAATCTGAAGCTGTACACCTGGAACTAACACAATATTGTAAGTCAACTATAGTTTAATAAATAAAATAATTTAAAAAATCCATCTCTAGATGCATGATATAAAATAAATTCTTTCTATGATTGAGTTTTTATTTTCTTAATTGTGTATTTGGAAGAGCAAACATTTTTTAATTTTTGTGAAGTCCATTAGATCACTCTTTTATGGTTCATGTTTTTAGTGTCCTTATTCAGAAGTAGGTTTTTTTGGCCGTACCATGTAGCTTGCAGGATCTTAGTTCCCTGACCAAGGACTGAACCTGGACTTCAGCAGTGAAAGTGTGAAGTCCTAACCACTGGCCTGCCAGGGAACTCCTGTGGTTAAGAAATCTTTACTTAATCCCATTTATCTCTTCTCAGTGATCATGGAAATAATCTGGACAGTGTTTTACTTGTTTAAGGTGAGTGGGTAAATCTGATCCCTGTTACTCTATTACAACCAAAAACAAAAGTGTCAACTTTTTGCCATCTAAACTAATCAAACTCAGAAAAACAGAGAGCAGAATGGGGGTTACCAGGGGTTGAGAGGTGGGGAAAATGAAAAGATGTTGGTCAAATGAAACAAACATCTGGTTATGAGTAAGTCGTGGGGGTCTAATGAACAGTGTGGTGACAGTCATTATCAATAATATAATTATATATTTAAAAGCTGCTAAGAGGGTAGATCTGAAATATTCTCACCACACAAACAAAAATTATAATTATGTGAGGCGATAGATGTGTTAACTAACATTATCATAGTAATCATTCTGCAATGTATATGTGTATCAATTCATCACCTTGTCCATCTTAAGCTTATGTAGTGTTATATGCCAATCATATCTCAATGAAGTTGGAGAAAGTTTTTATCGAAGCGTAACATACAGACAGAAAAGTGCATATATTATAAGTATACAGGTTTGACTCATTTTCACAGTTGAACACAGTTATGTCCCCAACACCTAGGGCAAGATGCCAAGGATCATTGGCACCCCCAAGAGACTCCTGAAAACCACTTTCCATTAGCTCCCAGATCTTGGACAATGCAAATGGATGCACAAATGTAATTTCAAATCAGTTCTGTACTAATATGGGGATGAGAAGCCACAACTGTATCAAAATTGCCCCTAAATGTGTGGAATCTGACTTTGCTTGAAGTCACAGATAATACTGAAGAGGCAGAACGCCTTGAACTGTGTAAAGTGCCGTTTAGAAGGGAAAAGGGGATTACCCTGTGGCATTGAAGAGTAACTAAAGAAAAACACGAAAGGGAAACAAATAGCCTCAGCACTGCTATGATGGTTTAAAATACCAACGGCCGAATCTGATGGTGAGACGCATAACCATCATTTCTTGGTTGCGCCCTGCAGCTGGTGGGATCTTAGTTGCCCAACTGGGATTGAACACGGGCCCTCAGCAGTGAAATCACGGAATTTCCCACAACCGTCTTTGTATTTTTCACTGTTTCATCATTCCTCACCTTGTCTACTTCCTTCAAGAGTCTTTTAAGTTTATGGTGACTGTAAGAGCCTGGGTTCGATCCCTGGGTTGGGAAGATCCCCTGGAGAAGGGAAAGGCTACCCACTCCAGTATTCTGGCCTGGAGAATTCCATGGACTGTATAGTCCATGGGGTGGCAAAGAGTCGGACACAACTGAGCGACTTTCACTTTCACTTCACTTCATAATAGGTTAAATTGTGTCCCTAAAAAAAGATTTGTTCTGGTCCTAACCCCTGGTCCTTGTGAATACTTTATTTGGAACCGGTGTTGTTGCCGTTATAATGAAAAATGTAAGATGCGGTCTTTAGAATGGGCTTTCAATCCAACCAGGATGGTAGTCTTATAAGAAGAGAAGAGAAACAGATTGTGATATTCTGATTCATAATAGAAATATATATACTTGGGTTTTCATCCCCTGTTCCTGTACACTACTCCTAAAATCCCTTGGAATTTCCTACATGAGGAGTTTGACGTAGGTGTCTTTAGTTATTAATGAGATGACTTTTGGAAAGCCCCTAGTGGAGGTGACTGCTTGCCAGGGAACCCAACTACATAATTTGCAGGTTGGAACTTTCAATCCCACCCCCTGATCTTTGAGACGGAGAGAGAGGCTGGAGGCTGAATCAATCGCTAACAACTGAACCAATCATGTTTAGGTAATGCAGCCCCCATAAAACCCAAAAGGCTGGCGTTCAAAGAACTTCTGGGTTGGTGAACACGTGGACATTGGAAAGAGTGGTGTGCTTAGAGAGAGCTCCATGCTCTTTCGCCACACCATGCCCTGTGCATCCCTTCCTTCTGGCTGTTCCTGAGCTATAGCCCTTTATCATAAATCCATAATCTGGTAACAAAATATCTTTTCTTATATGGTAAGTAAAATATCCTTCCGCATTCTGTGAGCCACTCTAGCAAGTTAATTGAAACCAAGGAAAGGGTCGTCAGAACCTCTGAGCTGTAGCCCTGCAGTCAGAAGCACAAATGACAACCTGGACTTAGGGACTTCTGAGGGACTTCCCTGGTGGTGGGCTAAGACTCTGTGCTCCCAATGCAGGGCGACCCGGCTTTGAACTAGATCCCACACGCATGATCTAAAACATCCTGCCTACCGAAACAAAGACACCACATGCCGTAACTAAGACCCGGTGTAGCCAAATAAATAAAAATAAATATTAAAAAATTGGCATCTGAAGTTGGCAGGGGGGTTCTTGTGAACTGAGTTCACTTAACCTGTGAGTTCTGACCTGGGTAGAAAGTGTCAGAATTGAGTTGAATCGTAAGACGGCCAGCTGGTGTCTGAGAATTGTGTGATGTGGGGGGAAACCCACACTCCCGGCATCGGAAACGTCGTTGAGGGTAGTAGCAGCGTGAGGTTAAAGGAGAAACATAGGAGATGCAGCTACAAATGAAAGAATGCCACGGATGGCCATCAGTAGCTAGGAGAAACTTGGAAATAACCTCTTCTACAATCTTCACGGTCCTGCCAACATGTCGATCTTTGACTTTTGGTCTGTAGAACTATGAGTGGATAAATCTCTGTTGTTTTAAGCCATTGAGTTTGTGGTACTTGGTTAATAGCGGCCCCTGGCAAACAATACAGTAAGGAAAGGTTGCAAAGGCATATTTATAGCTCAATCAATATGCAGCTATAAACGTATTAATTTCCATAACCACAGGAGAGTACAATGACATAGTCTTTCCACAATCAATAGAATTTCATGTTACATATCTCAAACTTAAGTTTTAAGTAACAGAGGAATAATATGTTACTCTGTTGCTATAATTTCATCACCCTTATTTTCATTTTCAGTGTCACACAGCCTTTGGTTTTTCCTTTTTATTGGTTTGAAAAATGTCATCAGTTATTTCTTTAACTAAGCACCTGCCCTTCATTTGGAAGGAAATGATACAATTTCAAATTGAATCTCCTTCTCAAGAAGTGGTATGAGAACACAACATTAATTAAACATACACTCTTCAGCAAAAATAAAGTTTACGCAATTCACTAGGACATAAAAGGCACGTGGAATTCCTTTGGCTTTTCTGAATGAACACTAAGGCTTCCCCTCTTTCCCCCCAAAAAGGTATATTTCAATCTTTTTCAAACGTAATAGTCATTTAAAGTTGACTTGTGACTGTAAGACTCTTCCTTCCCTGTGGATCCCAAAGCAAATCTGAGAAAGAATTTTGAGGGGAAATATTGAGCCTCTAGTTTGGGGAGTTAAAATACTGAGGTGTGAGGTTCTCACCTTTCTTCCTGCAGCTCTTTTTTTTCTTTTCTTCTTTTTATTCTTAGGTGATTTTTATTTTTTAAATTAATTAATTCATTTTAATTGGAGGATAATTACTTTACAATATTGTGATGGTTTTTGTGGTTTTTTAAAATGGCACATTCTGTTTTCAAAATTCGGAGCCTGTGGTCTCCCCCACTCCCCCTTCCCACCCAGCCCATCCGAGCTGCTAGAAAACCTAAATGACATATATGAAAAGAATCTGTTTGGATACATTGGGAGGGCAAGCAAGACTGAGAATTGTTGTAGAGCCAAGATGTAGTGTGAGATTCAGAGGTTTGCACCTACTTTTCACATGGGGGTCGATCAACACGTTATGCAAGAGATGACTCAAAGGCGGAGGAAGTAAGTGGAGCTTTCGACATACTTAGGAAGCTGGAGAGACAAAAAAATGAGTTTAGGTCCACGGAGGAGAAGGGGCCCTGGAGAACTCCTGAGGCATTTAGTAGAGTGAGCAAAACTCAGTACAGTTCTCACAGCGATTAATGGCTCCAGGGTCAGATTAACTCAATCCCTGGGTGAATTAAAAGGCTTCCCTGATGGCTCAGATGGTAAAGAGTGTGCCTGCAGTGCAGGAGACTCAGGTTCAATCCCTGGATTGGGAAGATTCCCTGGAGAAGGAAATGGCAACCCACTCCAGTAATCTTATCTGGAAAACCCCATGGACAGAGGAGCCTGGTCAGCTACAGTCCATGGGGTCGCAAAGAGTCGGACAAGACTGAGCGACTTCTCTTTCTTTCTCGGGGAATTAAAGAGGTCTGGAAAAGCTAGGGGCTCCAGTTTAGCAGCTTTAAAAAAAAAGGAAAATAAGATCCTCTCTGGAGATGAGTGGTTACATCTTCCAGGGACTCAAAGTGAAGTCACTCAGTCTTGTTCAACTCTTTGTGACCCCATAGACTATAGCTTACCAGGTTCCGCCGTCCATGGGATTTTCCAGGCAAGAATACTGGAGTGGGTTGCCATTTCCTTCTCCAGGAGATCTTCCTAACCCTGGGATTGAACCCGGGTTTCCCGCATTGTAGGCAGAGGCTTTACCATCTGAGCCACCAGGGAGGTTCAAGGGACTCATATTTTGCCTAATTTTTTATATGTGACATTTGGCATTCAACCAGGTTACAAGAAGGTGATTGAAAAGCACAAGCCCAATTCAACAGTTCAAATGAGCTGGAGAGAGCTGAGCTGCCAGGTATTGTCCAAGTAACCCATTTGTTGTTGGTGGTGATGGTGTTCAGTCACTCAGCCGTTTCTGACTCTTTGTGACCCCATGGACTGTAGTACGCCAGGCTTCCCTGTCCCTGTCCAGTATCTCCCAGAGTTTGCTCAAACTCATGTCCATTGAGTCAGTGATGCCATCCAACCATGTCATCCTCTGTTGCTCCTTCTCTTCTGGCCCTCATTCTTTGGAAAAGGGTCTTTTCCAATGAGTCGGCTGTTCACACCAGGTGGCCAAAGTTTGGGGGCTTCAATTTCAGCATCAGTCCTTCCAATGAATATTCAGGGTTGATTTCCTTTAGGAGTGACTGGTTTGATCTTCCTGCAATCCCAGGGACTCTCAAGAATCTTCTCCAGCACCACAGTTTGAAAGCATCAATTCTTCAGCACTCAGCCTTCTTTATGGTCCAACTCTTACATCCATACATGACTACTGGAAAAACCATAGCTTTGTCTATACGACCTTTGTCGGCAAAGTGATGTCTCTGCTTTTTAATATGCTGTCTAAGTTTGTCATAGCTTTTCTTCCAAGGAGCAAGAGTCTTTTAGTTTCATGGCTCCAGTCACTGTCCACAGTGATTTTGGAGCTCAAGAAAATAAAGTCCATCACTGTTTCCATTTTCCCCCCATATGCAGATGACACTACCCTAATGGCAGAAAGCGAAGAACTAAAGAGCCTCTTGATGAAGGTGAAAGAGGAGAGTGAAAAAATTGGTTTAAAATTCATCATTCAAAAAACTAATATCATGGCATCCGGCCCCATCACTTCATGCCAAGGAGCCCATTAAGATGAGTTAAAATGAAAGTAACAGTTAAAGCTTAATCATTTATGTGGTGAGACAAGGCAGACAAAAAGAAGAAAGCACTGACCTTTTTCTGTTCTAGGTTCTCCAGGAACGGTGTGCTGGTGAAGAGTCAGCTGGAAGAGCACAGATCTGGGGGTCATCTCATGACTATGGGAACCCTAAACAAAAGGTTGGTGCCTTCTATGGACCCAAGATCTGGAGGAGGGAAAGGTAAGGGACAGAAGTAGGAAAGTATGATTATTGAGCCAGAGTGGAGTGAAGTCTTTAAGATTTCCCCCGCCCCCTGATGTATGGATGACTATGCTTATCAGGAATCATTGTCAGACTTCTTTACAAGGAAGATGCCTGGGCAACAAGTACAATGTGAAGAGGGCAACCTTGACCCCAAAACTTTTGCTCAGCCATGCTTTTTTGACATCTGTCCACACTGGAGTGGGTAGCTAGGATTGCTTCATTTGCATGCTATGTAGGTGTAGCTTCTTTCCATGTTCTCAATGCTTCAGTTTCCTTCCAGATTTTATGTAAACCAAGAATAACCAAACTACCACAGCCTGACTAGAGATGCGTGACCTCTACCCCATGAATAGCGAGTTTAATAAAGAATTTTTGAATGTGACCAGTCATTGGCTGCTTCTCAAACCAGGGCCCCAACATAAGGAAGTGCCCAAAGATATGTGAATTATATGTTGGTAAAGTCATTAAAAAGGAAAAGGAGAAATCATGGCCAAATCTAATGCCACAAATATTTTCCCCTTTGCTTCCTTCTAAGATTTTTATAGTTTTAATTAAGTTTAGGTATTTGATCCACTTTGAATTAATTTTTGGATATGCTATAAGTTAACAGTCCAACTTACTTCTTTTGCATGTGGATATTCAGTTTTCCCAGTGCCATTTGTTGAAAAGACTGTTCTTTCCCCATTCAATGGTCTTGGCACCCTTATCTAAAATCAGTTGACCATATATATGAGAGTTTATTTCTAGTTTTTCACTCTTCTATTTCTTTGGTCTATATGTCTATTCTTATGTCAGTACCCCCACTGCTTTACTTACAGTAGCTTTGTGGTACATTTTAAAATCAGAACATGTGAATCCTACAGCTCTTTTTCAAGACAGTTTTGGGTATTTGAAGTTCCTTGAAATTCCATATGAATTCCAATTTTCTATGCTTGCACAAATTTTTGGCAGGGATTGCATGGAATATGCAGACCATTTTGGGTACTATTGCCACCTTAACAATTTAAAATTTTCCATCCGTGAACATGGGATGTATTTCCATTTATTTAGGTCTTCTTTAATTTTCTTCAACAGTGTTTTAGAGCTTCCAGTTTTCTTCCCCTTGGTTAGATTTATTCCTAAATATTTCATTCTTTTTGATACTGTTGTAACTGGAATTGATTTTTAAATTTCCTTTTTGGATGGCAAATTGCTATTATATAGAAATACAACCAGTGTACATGTTGATCTTATATCCTTCAATTTTGCTGAATTCATTTTATTACCTCTAACTTTTTAAAGTGGATTTTAAAGATTTTTCTAAATATAAAATTATGTCACTTGTAAATGGAGATAATTTTACTTCTTTTTCAATTTGGATGGTTTTTATATCATTTTCTTACCTACCTGTTCTGGCTAGAACTTGCAGTACTATGTTGAATAGAATTGGTAAATTGTAATCGTCTTATTCCTGATCTTACAGGAAAAGCTTTCAGTCATTCGTCATTAAATATGATATAGCTGTGAGTTTTTCATATGTGGCCTTTATCATGTTAAGAATGTCCTCTTGTATTCCTTGTTTATTGAGTGTCTTTATCATGAAAAGGTGTTGGATTTTGTCAAAAGCTTTTTCTGCATCAATGGGGATGATAATATGTCTTTTTCCTTCATTTAAAAAATGCGGTGTATAGCACTGACTGACTTTTATAGGCCACACCATTCTTCCACTCTGAAAATGAATCTCTCTTGGTTATATTGTGTAATCCTTTTAATATACCTGCTGTTGTTATTTAGTCACTAAAGTTGTGTCTAACTCTTTGCAACCCCGTGGACTGTAGCCCACCAGACTCCTCTGTCCTTGGGATTTCCTAAGCAAGAATACTGGCATGGGTTGCCATTTCTTTCTCCAGGGGATCTTTGCCACCCAAAGATACAACCTGCATCCCTTGCATTGTAGGTGAATTCTTTACCACTGAGCCACCCAGGAAGCACCTTTCAATATGCTACCGTTATTCTATATGGTTTGCTACTATTTTATATTTTGATTTAAAAATATTTAATTATTTTACTTTTGTCCATTTGGCTGTACCAGGCTTAGTTGTGGTATTCAGGATCTTCCATCATTTGTTGTGGCATGCAGGATCTTTAGTTGCCACACGTGGGATCCTGTTCCCTAACTAGGAACCAAACCTGGACTCCCTCGGAATGAGTTTGAACGTGTTCCCTCCTTTTCAATATTTTTTTTTGGAAAAGTTTGGGAGAGATTGGTGTTAATTTTTCATTAAATGTTCGACAAAATTCACCACTGAAACCATCCAATCTGAGCTTTTCTTTGTTGGGAGATTTTTGATTAGTGATTAAATCTCCTTCCTTACTATAGGTCTATTCAGATTTTCTATTTCATCTTGAGTCAGTTTTGGTAGATTGTGTATTTCTAAGCATCTGTCCATTTCATCTAGGTTATTAAGTTTGTTGGCATAGAGCTATTCATGTGTGATGTTAAGTTACCTCAGTCATGTCCAACTCTTTGTGACCCTATGGACTATAGCTCACCAGGCTCCTCTGTCCAGGGGATCCTCCAGGCAAGAATACTGGAGCAGGTTGCCATGCCCTCCTCCAGGGGATCTTCCTGACCCAGGGATCAAACCCATGTCTCCTATGTCTCCTGTGTTGGCAAAGGGGTTCTTTACCACTAGCACCACCTGGGAAGCTCAGAACTATCCATAGTATTCTCTTATAACCCTTTTTATTTTTGCAAAATCAATAGTGTGTGTGTGTGTGTTTGTGTGTTTCTCAGTGGTGTCCGACTCTTTGTGACCTCATGGACTGTAGCCCATGAAGCTCCACTGTCCCTGGGATTTTCCAGGTGAGAATACTGGGATGTCCCCAGATTATTTCTAATTTTGGTAATTTGAGTCCCCTCCCCTTCTCTTCCCCTCCTCCCTCTCTCCTTTCAGTGAATCTAGCTAAATATTTGTCAATTTTGCTGGTATTTTAAAAGAATCACTTTTGGGTTTACTGATTCTCTCTGTCTTTTTTTGTTCTCTATTTTATTTATCTCTGCTCTAACCTTTATTATTTCCTTTTTTCTGATAGCTCTGGCTTTACTTTTCTAGTTCCTTAAGGTGTGCAATTAGGTTATTGATTTGAGTTTTTTTAAATAGGTGCATTTATAGCTATGAATTTTCCTCTTAGGACTTATTTTGCTATACCCTGTAAGTTTGGTATGCTTTGTTTTCATTTTCATTATATTTCTTCTTTGACACATTGGTTGTTTAAGATTGTGTTGCTTCATTTCCACATATTTGTGAAATGTCCAATTTTCCTTCTCTTATTGATTACTAGTTTTATTCTATTGTGATTGAAAAAAATACTCTATAATTTCAACCTTTTAAGATTTATTAAGCTAAGTGCAATAAGTCAGACTGAGAAAGACAAATACTGTATAATATCACTTACACGCGGAGTCTTAAAATACAACAATCTAGTGAATACAACAAAAAGAAGCAGACTTACAGATATAGAGAACAAACTTCTGTTTAGCAATGGTGGCGGGGAGTGGAATATAGGTGTGGGGGAGTGCGAGGTACAAACTGTTGGGTGCAAGATAAGTTTAAGGATGTATTGTACAATATGGGAAATATAGCTGATATTTTATAATAGCTGTAAATGGAAATTAACCTTTTAAAATTGTATACATATTTTTAAATTATTAAGATTTGTTTCAGGCCTGATATATGGTCAGTCTTGGATAATGTTTCATGTGTACTTGAGAAGAATGTGTATTCTGCTGGTGATAGGTGGAGTGTTCTATATATGTGATAGGCCTAATTGGTTTATGTTGTTGTTCATCTTATATTTTCCTCTTCTTTTAAAAAGTTATTTATTTCTTTGGCTGTGCCAGGTCTTGGGGCTTCCCCAGTGGCTCAGCAGTAAAGAATCGACCTGCAATGCCGGAGAAAGGGATTCGATCTCTGGGTCGGTAAGATCCTCCTGGAGGAGGGCATGGCAACCCACTCCAGTATTCTTGCCTGGAGAATCCCGTGGACAGAGCAGCCTGGTGGGCTACAGTCCATAAGGTCACAAAGAGTTAGACATGACTGAAGCAACTTAGCAGACAGGCAGGCCAGGTCTTAGTTGTGGCATATGGGATCTAGTTCCCTGACCAGGGATTAAACTCGAGCCCCCTGCATTGGGATCATGGAGTCTTAGCCACTGGACTACTAGGAAAGTCCCAAGTCTTCTATTTTCTTATTGATCTATCTGGTTATTGCATGGTACATTAAAAATCTCCAAATGTTATTGTAGAACTTTTTATTTTTTCTTCAATACCATTTTTGCTTCATATATTTTGGGTATGCTCAGTTTGCTAGATGTGCTCAGTTCAGTTCAGTCACTCAGTCATATCCAACTCCTTGCGACCCCATGGACTGTAGCACATCAGGCTTCTCTGTCCGTCACCAACTCCCGGAGCTTGCTCAAACTCATGGCCATCAAGTAGGTGATGCCATCCAACCATCTCATCCTCTATTGTCCCCTTTTCCTCCTGTCTTCAATCTTTCCCAGCATCAGGGTCTTTTCCAATGAGTCAGTTCTTGCATGAGGTGGCCAAAATATTGGAGTTTCAGCTTCAGCATCAGTCCTTCCAATGAATATTCAGGACTTATTTCCTTTAGGATGGACTGGTTGGATGTCCTTGCAGTCCAAGGGACTCTCAAGAGTCTTCTCCAACATCACAGTTCAAAATCGGTGCTCAGCTTTCTTTATGGTCCAACTCTCACATCTATACGTGACTACTGGAAAAAATCATAGCTTTGACTAGATGGACCTTTGTTGGCAAAGTAATATCTCTGCTTTTTTAATATGCTGTCTGGGTTGGTCATAGCTTTTCTTCCAAGGATCAAGTGTCTTTTAATTTCATGGCAGCAGTCACCATCTACAGTGAATTTGGAGCCCAAGAAAATTAAGTCTGTCACTGTTTCCATTGTTTCCCCATCTATTTGCCATGAAGTGATGGGACCAGGTGCCATGATCTTCATTTTTTGAATGTTGAGTTTTAAGCTGGCTTTTTCACTCTGTTCTTTCACTTTCATTAAGAGGCTCTTTAGTTTTTCTTCGGTTTCTGCCATAAGGGTGGTGTCATCTGCATATCTGAGATTATTGATATTTCTCCCAGCAGTCTTGATTCCAGCTTGTGCTTCATGCAGCCCAGCATTTTGCATGATATACTCTGCATATAAGTTAAATAAGCAGAGTGACAATATACAGCTTTGATGTACTCCTTTCCCAATCTGGAACCTGTCTGTTGTTCCATGTCCAGTTCTTGACATGCATACAGATTTCTCAGGAGGCAGATCAGGTGGTCTGGTATTCCCGTCTCTTGAAGAATTTTCCACAGTTTGTTGTGACCCACACAGTCAAAGGCTTTGGCGTAATCAATAAAGCAGAAGTAGATGTTTTTCTGATATTCTCTTGCTTTTTCAATGATCCAGTGGATGTTGGTAGTTTGATCTCTGGTTCCTCTGCCTTTTCTAAATTCAGCTTGAACATCTGGAAGTTGTTCATGTACTGTATGGTTCATGTACTGTTGAAGCCTGGCTTGGAGACTTTTGAGCATTACTTTGCTAGCGTGTGAGATGAGTGCAATTGTGTGGTAGTTTGAACATTCTTTGGCATTGCCTTTCTTTGGGATTGAAATGAAAATTGACCTTTTCCAGTCCTGTGGCCACTGCTGAGTTTTCCAGATTTGCTGGCATACTGAGTGCAGCACTTTAACAGCATCATCTTTTAGGATTTGAAATAGCTCAACTGGAATTCCATCCCCTCCGCTAGCTTTATTCGTAGTGATGCTTCCTAAGGCCCACTTGACTTTGCATTCCAGGATGTCTGGCTCTGGGTGAGTAACCACACCATTGTGGTTATCTGGATCATGAAGATCTTTTTTGTATAGTTCTGTGTATTCTTGCCACCTCTTCTTAATATCTTTTGCTTCTGATAGGTCCATACCATTTCTGTCCTTTATTGTGCCCATCTTTGCATGAAATGTTCCCTTGGTATCTCTAATTTTCTTGAAGAGATCTCTAGTCTTTCCCATTCTATTGGTTTCCTCTATTTCTTTGCACTGGTCACTGAGGAAGGCTTTCTTGTCTCTCCTTGCTATTCTTTGGAACTCTGCATTCAAATGGGTGTATCTTTCCTTTCCTCCTTTGCCTTTAGCTTCTCTCTTTTCTCAGCTATTTGTAAGACCTCCTCAGACAGCCGTTTTGACTTTTTGCATTTCTTTTTCTTGGGGATGGTCTTGATCACTGCCTCCTGTACAATGTCACGAACCTCTGTCCATAGCTCTTCAGGCACTCTGTCTATCAGATCTAATCCCTTGAATCTATTTGTCAGTTCCACTGTGTAATCATAAGGGATTTGATGCAGGTCATACTTGAATGGTCTAGTGGTTTTCCCTACTTTCTTCAATTTAAGTCTGAATTTTGCAATAAGGAGTTCATGATCTGAGCCACAGTTAGCTCTCGGTCTTGTTTTTGTTAGGTATGTATATGCTTATAAGTGTCATATCTTCGTACCACATTGAACCTTCACCAATATGTAGCATTCTTCGTGCTTTGTATTTATTTTTTAACTTTAAAGTCTATTTTGTCTGACAATAATATAGCCTCTCCAGCTCTCCTTTGGTACTATTTAGATTAAACATCTTTTTCTATCTTTTTACACTCAACCTCTCTGTGTCTTTGTAGCTAAAGTGACTCTCTTGTGGACAGATGAACTGTGTTTCTTTATTCAATATCCCAACCTCTGCCTTTTAAGAAAGTTTAATCCATTTACTTTTTATTTTATTATTTATTTATTTGGCTGTGCCAGGTCTTAGTGGTGGCATATGGGATTTTTTTTTTTTTTTTAGTTGCAGCATGCGAACTCTTAGTTACAGCATGTGGTTCCCTAGTTTCCTGACTAAGAATGATTTAGTTCTCTAAGAATGGGACCTAAGCCCCCTGCATTGGGAGTCTTAGCTACTAGACCAGGGAAGTCCCTAATCCATCTGCTTTTAAAACAATTACTGATATGTAAGGATTTCCTTCTACAATTTGGCTGTTTGTTTTCTGTGTCTGTTTTGTTCCTCATTTTCTCCATTACTGCCTGTTTTTCGGTATTACTGAGTTTTTGAAGTGTACCGTTTTTGATTGCCCTTCTTTTTCCTCTTTCTTTTCTTTTCAAAAATTATTCTCTTAGTGGTTGTCTTGGGGATTGCAATTAACATAGCAAGGTTAAAACAACTTAGTTTTAATAGTACTAACATTTTCAATAGTATAAAAACACTTTGCTCCTATTCATCTGTCTCTACCCCTCTTTTTTGTTGATATGGAAATATATATATTATTATTATTAAGTGAAAACAATATACAAACAATTTGTATATAAAAATACATATACACCTGAATATATTTTAAAGACTGGATGCTAATACATTCAAACAGTAACAGTGGATAGATATCTCCATGATTTTCACCATCTTTTCTTCTTATACTAGATTTCCTTTTCTAAATTTTCTACAATAAATATTTCTTTTGTGAAGAATTATAGTAATATATCTTACTAACTTTTAAAAATTTATATATTTATTTATGGCTGTGCTAGGTCTTCATTATTGTTGGTGGAATTTCTCTAGTTGTGGGGAGTGGTAGCTACTTTCTAGTTGACTTACCTTGGCTTCTCTTTGAAGGACCTTCTCTTTTTGTCAAGCATAGGCTCTATGGCCTTTGGGATTCAGTAGTTGTGGCCGTGGGCTTAGTTTCCCTTCAGGCATGTGGGATCTCTCTGGACCAGGGATTGAAGCGGTGTTCCCTGTACTGGGAGTGCGGCGTCTTAACCATTGGACCACCAGGGAAGTTTTATATATCTTATCAATTTAAAAATTATTTTATAATGTTATTAAGGTATCATAAATAAAAATAGTAATAAAAGAAAGGGCAATTTTAGTGGCTGTCCCTGTCGCTCTTTCTAGCCTTAACTCTCTACTCAAATTCTCCATCACTCTCAATAAACAAAGGCTCGGTATCGCTACTATTCATTTTAGTATTTGCTAGTATTTCCTAGCCTCAGAGAAGCATACTAGGTAACGCAACCTAAAGATGAACGCTTACATTCTCTAGGTGATTCACATGCACACCAAAATTTAAGGTTCCTGGAAACAGGGAGTTTTGGTGTTTTTTTTGGGTCATATCCTACCTAGCTTGTGGGATCTTAGTTCCTTAACCAGAGATTGAACCTGTGGCCCTTGCAATGGAAGTTCAGAGTCCTAATGATGGGACTGCTGGGGAATTTCCAACAGGGAGTTTTTTTATCTCCCTTCGTCATTTATTTTTTTCCTTTTTATTTCATCCATTCATTCCCAGCTTGGGGGCATTTATTTGATTTACCTGTGTGCACTCCTGGGGTACTGTCCTTCCAGCCTAGTGGCCCTGCCTCCCGACGCTGACCATTGGTTGACTCCCTCAACACACTCCTGATTGGTGGCCGCAGACCGACTTCACTGTCCATCAAAGTTGGCGGGAAAGCTGCAGCGTGGCAGAATGGTGGCGGCTTCAGTCGGTGCCTACGGACTCCATGAGGCTGCAGTGGTCGCTGCTGCTTAAGGTGCTGGCAGAGCAGCTGTGTCCTGGGTCTGGGCACGTGGACGCTGTCTCTGGAGCTGGCGGCGCAGTGTGGATGAAGGTCAAGTTGGCAGCTGTGAGGCGCGGCTGCAGTGCCAAGTGGGGCCTTCAAGGTGCACAGCCTGGAGAGCCGGCCTCGTCTCAAGTGTGACACTCCTCTTTATATTGTTAGTGTCACGGACTGCATCTTTATACTTTGTGTTCCCTTTAAAATAGGTTTATGATGATTGTTTTGTGCATTTGCCTTTTAAATAATATATAAAAAAAGGAGGAGTTATGAACCCAAATGAGCTTCCCTGGTGGCTGAGTGGTAAAGAATCCACCTGCAATGCAGGAGCCGTGGCTTCGATCCCTGGGTCGGGAAGATCCTCTGGAGAAGGAAATGGCAACCCACTCCAGTATTCTTGCCTGGGAAATTCAGCGGAGAGAGGAACCTGGCGGGCTACAGTCCATGGTGTCCTGTGAAAAAAAGTCGGACATGACTTAGCTACTAAACAACAACAAATGAACCAAAATGATAACATTGGCTTTTACCTTTACCTAAGTAGTTATCTTTGCTGGTGTTTATTTCTTCGTATGGCTTCTAGTTACTATCTCAGGTGCTTTTGTTCAGCTCCAAGAGCTTCCTTTAGCATTTCTTTTAAGGCAGGGCTACTGGGAGTGAGTTTTCTCAGCTGTTGTTTATCTGGAAATATCTTAATTTCTCCTTTCTTTCTGAAAGATAGTTTGCTGGGTAAAGAAATCTTAGTTGAAAGGTGTTTTTCCTTTCAGCTGTTTATCTTTTTTAAAAAAATATTTATTTATTTGGCTGCCTCAGATCTTCCTTGCTAGGAATGGATTTCTCTCTAGTTGTGGACTCCGTAGTTGTGGTATGTGGGCTTAGTTGCCTTGTGGCATGTGAGACCTTAGTTCTCTGACTGGGGATTGAACCTGTGTCTCCTGCATTGAAAGGTAGATTCTTAACCATTGGACCACCAGGGAAGTCTTATCAACTGTTATGAGGATGCCTGGTACATGATAATTGCTTCTTTCTTGCTGTTTTCAGAAGTTTGTCTTTCTGCAACTTGACTATAATATGTCTTTCAGGAATTTGACTATAATGTGCTATCTTTGAATTTATCCTGCTTAGAGTTTTTTGAAATTTTTGGATCTGTGTATTCATATACTTCATCAGACTTAGGAAATTTTTTGGCCATTATTTCTTTCAGTCTTTTGGGGGTACCTTTCTCTTTTCTTATGGACTATGTTTATGATGTGTATGTTGCTATACCTGATGCTTGTACTTGCTAATTTCAGCTACCTTATCTTCAAGTTTGCTGATCCTTTCTCCTACCTGTTCAAATCTGTTGTTGAGCCCCTCTATTGAAATGTTCATTTCAATTATTGTGTTTTAAGCTGCAGAACTTTTGCTTGGTTCATTTTCATAGTTTCTGTCTTTTTATTGATATTCTCCTTTTGTTTGTATACATCTTACTGATTTACTTTAGTCGTTTTCCTAAGCACATCCAAGACAGTTAATTTCTTGTCTTTGACTAGTAATTCCAATGTGTAGATTTCCCCAGGGAAGTTTTTACTGAGATCTTTTTTCTTGTGAATGAACCATAGTTTCTTTGTTTAATTTTATTACTTACACATTTTGAAATTAAGTAATACATTCCTTAGAAACCCAAAGAATAAATAAATAAATCACAGTGGAAATCCTGCATTATTTTGAACTGAATGATACTGAAATTGTAACATGGAAAAATTTGGATGTGTTTAAAGCTTTGCTTATGGGGAAATTTATAGCCTTAAATGTATGTGTTAGAAAAAAGAAAGACTGAAAATTAACTATAATTTAAAGCACCTAAAGAAGTTTTTAAAAAAGACCAAATTAAGTCCAAAGAAAATATAAGGGAGAAAATAGTAAAGATAAGAGCAAACATTAATGAAATAGGAAAAACTGCAGCAGAAATAATCAACAAAATCGACAAAACCAGTTGTTGGGTAAGATAAATAAAATGGATAATCTTCTGGCAACATTGAGTAATAAAGAGAGAAAGCACAATAACCAATATTAGGAAAGATAAAGGGTTGTCTTACATACATACATAAGGTCTTATACTCATTAAAATATGAGAGGATTTTTAAAAAACTTTATTTTAACAACTTTGAAAATTAAAATGAAATAGAGACCTTTCTAGAGAAATACAACTTACTAAAATGGGCACAAAGAGAAATAGAGAGACTTCCCTGTTGGTCCAGTGGCTAAGATTCCATGCCGTCAATGCAGGAGGCCTGGGTTTGATGCCTGGTCAGGGAACTATCTCCCACATGCTGCAACCAAGAGTTTGCATGCCATAACTAAAAACAAACAAACAAAAGAAATAGAAAATGTAAATAATCTTACACATATTTTAAAAAGTGGCTCTGTAATTAAGAACTGGGCCCAAGAAAACTACAAGCTCAGATGACTTCACTGTGATTTCTGCTAAGAGTGAAGACATAGCACCAGTATTACACACAGTATCCCTGTGTTTGAAGAAGAAAGAACTTTTCTCAATTCATCTTGTGACACCAGCATAACCTTAAAATAAAGCCCCAGTAAAGATGTATGAGACAGGAAAATTAGAGATCAATCTTACTCTTGAACTCACATGCAAAAGTTCTTATGAATTTGAGCAGGTGTTTGTAATATGTAAAAAGAGTAGTAAATCATGACCTTTCTTCCAAGAATGCAAGGTTGGTTTAACATTCAAAAATCAACTATTGTAATTAATCATATGAGCATAATAAAGGAAAAATAAAATTATCTCAAATGATGCAGAGGAAGCATTTGATAAATTTAACAACTTTTAATGACAAAAACTTGCAGCAAACTAGAAATAGATTATTGTTGTTCAGTTGCTCAGTCATGTCTGATTCTTTGTGACCTCATGGACTGCAGCATGCCAGGCTCCCATGTCCTCCACTATCTCCTGGAGTTTGCTCAGATTCATGTCCATTGAGTTGGTGATGATATCTAACCATCTCATCCTCTGCCATTCCCTTCTCCTTTTGTCTTCAATCTTTCCTAGCATCAGGGTCTTTTCCAGTGAGTCAGCTTTTTGCATCAGGTGGCCAAAGTATTGGAGCTTCAGCTTCACCACAGTCCTTTCAATGAATATTCAGGGTTGATTTCTTTAAGATTGACTGGTTTGATCTCCTTGCTGTCCAAGGGGCTCTCAAGGGTCTTCTCCAGCACCATAGTTTGAAAGCATATAGCATCCTTACTATGCTAAAGAGTATCAATAAAATATCTAAAGCAAAAACATACTTAAGGGTGGGGTATTGAAATTGGAATTACTATCACTGCTTCTAGCTTACCAGGTGGCACTAGTGGTAAAGAACCCGCCTGCCAAATCAAGAGATGTAAGAGATGCGGGTTTGATCCCAGGATTGGGAAGATCCCCTGGAGTAGAAATGGCAACCCACTCCAGTATTCTTGCCTGGAGAATCCCATGGACAGAGGATCCTGGTGGGCTACGGTCTGTAGGGTCACAAAGAGTCAGACACGATTGAAGTGACTTAGCATGCACACACACGTCACCACTTCTTATTAACATTGCACTGGAGGTCCCAGTCAGTACAATAGGACAAAAGAATATAGCAAAAGAACTGTAAAGGAAGAAATAAAAGTCACTATCTGCAGATCACATTATTGTATGTGATAATGTATGCATATATATGGAATTTGAAAGATGGTAACGATAACCCTATATGCGAGTCAGAATAAGAGACACAGATGCATGGAACAATTTTATGGACTCTGAGGGAGAAGGTGAGGGTGGGACGTTCTGGGAGAATAGCATTGAAACATGTATATTATCATATGTGAAACAGAACACCATTCCATGTTCGATGCATGAGACAAGGGCTCAGGGCCGGGGCAATGGGATGACCCAGAGGGATGGGATGGGGAGGGAGGTGGGTGGGGGGTCCAGGAAGGGGAACACATGTAAACCCATGGCTGATTCATGTCAATGTATGGCAAAAACTATTACAATATTGTAAAGTAATTAGCCCCCAACTAAAATAAATAAATTATTAAAAAAAAAAACAAAAAAACATTGCACTGGAGGTCCCAGTCAGTACAATAGGACAAAAGAATATAGCAAAAGAACTGTAAAGGAAGAAATAAAAGTCACTATCTGCAGATCACATTATTGTATATGTAGAAAACTGAAAAAAATCTATACACAGATTTAATATATAATTTATATAGCAAAGTCACTGGATATAAAATCAAAACATAAAAATCAACTTGTGTTTCCTGGCACCAACAACTCTAAATGATGCCATTTGCAATCATATCAAAAAACATCAAATACCTATGATTGAATTTAATGGGAGCAGTGCAAGAATTCTACACAGAATAAACACAAATGCAAATAAAAAAAGCATTACTGAGAAAATTAAAATCTAAACAAATAGAAAAATATACTGTGATCATGGATTGGAAGACAATATTGTTAAAACATTTTCTTTTTTTAACCATGCTGCATGGCACATGGGATCTTGGTTTCCTGACCAGGTATTGAACCTGTGTCTCCTTCATTGGCAGCATGGAATCTTAACCACTGGACTGCCAGGGAAGTCCCCATGAAAACATTAATTCTACATCAACATCTATTGATCTATAGATTCAGTGAAATCCCAATCAATAGCTTGGTAGTGTGTGTGTGTGTGTGTGTGTGTGTGTGTGTTTGTGGAAATACAGAATGGTGCATCCCAAATGGAAAACAGTATGGAGGCTCCTCATAAAACTAAAAATATAACTACCTTACCATCCAGCAGTCCTGCTTCTGGACATAAACTCAAAATAATTAGAATCAGGATCTCAAAGAGATACTTGTACTTTAACATTCATTGATGAGTTGTTTACAATAGCAAAGCTATAGAAACAACCTCTGTGATCATCAATGAATAAATGGATAAAGGAAATATTACATGTATATATATGTATATATATATATATATATATACATGCACACAATAGAGTCTTTTACAGCCTTAAGAAATAAGGAAGTTCTGCCCTTTGCTACAACATGGATGAGTTTGGAGGTCATAATGCTACTTGAAATAAGCCAGACATAGAAGGACATATATTGTGAGGGATATATGTGAGGAATTTGTAGTCAAATTCATAGACAGGATATAGAATTGTGGGTGCCAGGGGTTCAGGGAGGGAGAATGGAGAGTTACTGTTTATCAGGTACAGCGTTTCAGTTATGGAAGATGAATAAGTCCCAAGATCTACTATATAGCATTATGAGGGCTTCCCAAGTGGCACTAGGGGTAAAGAACCCACCTGCCAATGCAGGGGACATAAGAGACACAGGTTGGCTACCTGGGTCAGGAAGATTCCCTGGAGTAAGGTATGGCAACTCACTCCAGTATTATTGCTTGGGAAGTCCCATGGACAGAGGAGCCTGGCTGACCCCAGTCCATAGGGTCACAGAGTTGGACACGACTGAAGCAACTTAGCATGCACAGCATAATGCATATAGTTAAAAATACTGTATTGTATACTTAAACATTTTTCTATGTGAGTAGATCTTATATTAAATTATCACAAAAAATACTGAAAAGAAGCATTTAGAGGTGATGGTTAAGTTTGTAGCATTGTTTATGGTGATGGTTTTAAGGGTATTTATCTTCAAATTCATAGAAATATATACATTAAACATGTATGGCTGTTTTGTATGTTAGTCCTACCTCAGTTAAAAAATAAATGCAAATTGTTTATTTTTTAACTTTTTATTTTATATTGGAATATAGCTGATTAACAGTGTGTTAGTTTCAAGTGTACAGCAAAGCAGTTCAGTTATATATATACAAGTATCTATTCCTTTTCAAATTCTTTTCCCAATTTGGTTGTAGAATATTGAGCAGATTTATCTGTGCTATACAGTAGATCTTTGCTGGTTATCTATTTTAAATACAGCAGTGTGTACATGTCAATCCCAAACTCCCTAACTATTCCTCTCCCTAAACCTCCCCTGCATCCTGCCCTGTTACCATAGGTTTGCTCTCTAAGTCTGTGAGTCTGTTTCTCTTTTGTAAATAAGTTCATTTGTGTATCTCTTCTGTTAGATTCCACATATAAGTGATATCACACAATATTTCTCCTTCTCTGTCTGACTTAATTCACTCAGTATTTTAATCTCTAGGTCCATCCATTGTTGCTGCAAATGGCATTATTTTATTCTTTTTGATAGCTGGGTAATATTCCATTGTATATATGTACCACATATTCTTTATCCACTCTTCTGTTGATGGACATTTGTTTAAATATTTAACAACTTTTTAAAGAGTTTAAACAATGTTTTTAAAAAGTGAATTTACAATTTGGTTACTCTTTGCTTCTCTGTGATACTTGAGTTGACTTTTGTTCCCTTTGATTAGTAATTTTCATTTCTGAAATAGTTTAAAAATACTTTTTTAATCCTAAAATGTTTTTGGTTAAATAGATGTCTTTATGTGATTTTGTACATTTTACATATTAAAAAAAAAGTTTACCAAAAATCTCATGTTAGCTGCTCTATGGAGAATGGCCTGTAGGGGGCGAGAGTGGAAACAGGCAGACCATTTTGGAGGCTTTTGGAGATGAAGACTGAATAAAGACAGACTTTTGTTAGATTGTGTTTCTAAATTTTTTTATAGTCTTTTTTTCCAGTTTTATTTATTTACTTCACACATTGTATTGGTTTTGCCATACATTGACATGAATCTGCCATGGGTGTACATGTGTTCCCCATCCTGAACCCCCCTCCTACCTCCCTCTCCATCCCATTCCTCTGGGTCATCCCAGTGCACCAGCCCCGAGCACCCTGTATCATGCATCAAACTTGGACTGGCGATCCATTTCACGTATGATAATTTACATGTTTCAATGCCATTCTCCCATATCATCCCGCCCTCGCCCTCTCCCAGAGTCTAAAAGACTGTTCTATACATTTGTGTCTATTTTGCTGTCTTGCATACAGGGTTATCTCTTTCTAAATTCCATATGTATGCGTTAGTATACTGTATTGGTGTTTTTTCTTTCTGGCTTAATTCACTCTGTATAATAAGCTCCAGTTTCATCCACCTCATTAGAACTGATTCAAATGTATTCTTTTTAATGGCTGAGTAATATTCCATTGTGTATATGTACCACAGCTTCCTTATGCATTCGTCTGCTGATGGACATCTAGGTTGCTTCCACGTCCTGGCTATTATAAACAGTGCTGCGATGAACATCAGGGTACACGTGTCTCTTTCAATTCTGGTTTCCTCAGTGTGTATGCCCAGCAGTGGGATTGCTGGGTCGTATGGCAGTTCTATTTCCAGGTTTTTAAGGAATCTCCACACTGTTCTCCATAGTGGCTGTACTAGTTTGCATTCCCACCAACAGTGTAAGAGGGTTCCCTTTTCTCCACACTCTCTCCAGCATTTATTGCTTGTAGACTTTTGGATAGCAGCCATTCTGACTGGCGTGAATTGGTACCTAATTGTTGTTTTGATTTGCGTTTCTCTGATAATGAGTGATGTTGAGTATCTTTTCATGTGTTTGTTAGCCATCTGTATGTCTTCTTTGGAGAAATGTCTGTTTAGTTCTTTGGCCCACTTTTTGATTGGGTCGTTTATTTTTCTGGAATTGAGCTGCAGGAATTGCTTGTATATTTTTGAGATTAATTCTTTGTCTGTTGCTTCATTTGCTATTATTTTCTCTCATTCTGAAGGCTGTCTCTTCACCTTGCTTATAGTTTCCTGTGTTGTGCAGAAGCTTTTAATTTTAATTAGGCCCCATTTGTTTATTTTTGCTTTTATTTCCATTACTCTGGGAGGTGGGTCATAGGATCCTGTTGTTTATGTCGGAGAGTGTTTTGCCTATGTTTTCCTCTAGGAGTTTTATAGTTTCTGGTCTTACGTTTAGATCTTTAATCCATTTTGAGTTTATTTTTGTGTATGGTGTTAGAAAGTGCTCTAGTTTCATTCTTTTACAAATGGTTGACCAGTTTTCCCAGCACCACTTGTTAAAGAGATTGTCTTTTCTCCATTGTATATTCTTGCTTCTTTTGTCAAAGATAAGGTGTCCATAGGTGCGTGGATTTATCTCAGGGCTTTCTATTTTGTTCCATTAATCTATATTTCTGTCTTTGTGCCAGTACCATACTGTCTTGATGACTGTGGCTTTGTAGTAGAGCCTGAAGTCAGGCAGGTTGATTCCTCCAGTTCCGTTCTTCTTTCTCAAGATTGCTTTGGCTATTCGAGGTTTTTTGTATTTCCATGCAAATTGTGAAACTATTTGTTCTAGTTCTCTGAAAAATACCGTTGGTAACTTGATAGGGATTGCATTGATTCTACATATTGCTTTGGGTAGTATACTCATTTTCACTATATTGATTCTTCCAATCCATGAACACAGTGTATTTCTCCATCTGTTTGTGTCCTCTTTGATTTCTTTCACCAGTGTTTTATAGTTTTCTATATATAGGTATTTTGTTTCTTTAGGTAGATATATTCCTAAGTATTTTATTCTTTTTGTTGCAATGGTGAATGGAATTATTTCCTTAATTTCTCTTTCTGTTTTCTCATTGTTAGTGTATAGGAATGCAAGGGGTTTCTGTGTGTTAATTTTATATCCTGCAACTTTACTATATTCATTGATTAGCTCTAGTAATTTTCTGGTGGAGTCTTTAGGGTTTTCTATGTAGAGGATCATGTCATCTGCAAACAGTGAGAGTTTTACTTCTTCTTTTCCGATCTGGATTCCTTTTATTTCTTTTTCTGCTTTGATTGCTGTGGCCAAAACTTCCAAAACTATGTTGAATAGTAGTGGTGAGACTGGGCACCCTTGTCTTGTTCCTGACTTTAGGGGAAATGCTTTCAATTTTTCACCATTGAGGATAATGATTGCTGTGGGTTTGTCATATATAGCTTTTATTATGTTGAGGTATGTTCCTTCTATTCCTGCTTTCTGGAGGGTTTTTTTTTTTTAAATCATAAATGGATGTTGAATTTTGTCAAAGGCTTTCTCTGCATCTATTAAGATAATCATATGGTTTTTATTTTTCAATTTGTTAATGTGAATTACATTGATTGGTTTGTGGATATTGAAGAATCCTTGCATCCCTGGGATAAAGCCCACTTGGTCATGATGTATGATCTTTTTAATATGTTGTTGGATTCTGTTTGCTAGAATTTTGTTAAGGATTTTTGTATCTATGTTCATCAGTGATATTGGCCTGTAGTTTTCTTTTTTTGTGGCACCTTTGTCAGGTTTTGGTATTAGGGTGATGGTGGCCTCATAGAATGAGTTTGGAAGTTTACCTTCCTCTGCAATTTTCTGGAAGACTTTGAGTAGGATAGGTGTTAGCTCTTCTCTAAATTTTTGGTAGAATTCAGCCGTGAAGCTGTCTGGTCCTGGGCTTTTGTTTGTTGGAAGATTTCTGATTACAGTTTCAATTTCCATGCTTGTGATGGGTCTGTTAAGATTTTCTATTTCTTCCTAGTTCAGTTTTGGAAAGTTGTACTTTTCTAAGAATTTGTCCATTTCTTCCAAGTTTTCCATTTTATTTGCATATAGTTGCTGATAATAGTCTCTTATTGAGAGGGTAACAGGCAGGAAGGCCACGGGTCTCCAAATGGAGGAAATAGGCTGCAAGTGTCAGCATTTTTATCTCTCTCTTAAGTGGCAGGAGGAAGCAAACTAGCAATATATTTTTCCCTTCTCTATACAAATTTAAAAGAGGTTTCTCTTAAAATACTGTGTTGCCATAATGGCACCTGGTTTCACCTGAAGTTAACTATTCTCAAACCTTGAGTTAACCAATGCATTTTTCTTATGGAAATGTTTGTCTTAAGCTATGTTAATGTACTATGCATTTACCCCAAACTCTGTCTCCAAGTCAGTTCTGCCTAATGGCTCAGAACCTACTTGACAAACCAGTATGTTATACTCAGACATTGTTCCCCTAATCTATGTAAATGAAACTATTTGTATGGTAATCTGCCTTTCAACAAGATTCAAGTCAATCATTATATGGCCCGGGATGACTCGTCTGGTGCCAAGATTATCCCCAAATACATCTTATGGATGAGGGGCCTGGTGCCATTCTGAGTTTTAAGACATTCCTTTCTTTCATTAACAAACTGCTAGTGACTATATAACATCCAGCTGAAGACTAGCAGGGGGGTACTCTTTATGCCCCCCATCTGATGTCTAGCCTGGGAGGCATTCCGGAAGGTTACTCTGATTGCACCCCGGGTGGCATCAGAGGCAAGCAAGGTTTTAAGGGCGAAGAGCTGGATGTCAGTCAGGCATGCCATCATGTCTACCCCTGGTGCATCCCCACCCCGTCTCCGTGGTAGAACCAGGAGGGACGAGTATAATGCCTGCATCGGTAAGAGACAGGCTAAATCCAACCAGGAAAGAAAAGCTTTGGTGGAAAGTCTGTCTACACTTCCATCTAGAGCAGGGAGGGACGCTTCCGGTAGAAAGATGGCGCTGGTCACTTTCTTTCTCTCTTACAGATGGGAGCTAACAGTTCCAGCCTCACTCCTTTGAACTAATCAAGGAAGATCTGGGAGACTATTTAGAGGACCCAGAAAAATATATTAGCACTTTCAAAGGCATTACTCTGTTTTATGACCTTACTTGGAAGGATGTGATGTATATCTTGGGACAAACGCTGACTCCCGACTCAAAAAGTCGAGTTTTGGAGAAAGTGGTTGCTTATGGAGATGAATGGCTTGGTAATGAATCAGTAGGGAAGAGGGAGGAAGAGATAACCATCCTCCCCACTGGGAATCAGGCTGTCCCAATTACAGAACCAGATTGGGACTACAACACAGCTAAAGGAAGATGGGATCAGAGTCATTTTGTCAGATGTATTCTTGAAGGACTCAGGCAGGCGTGTGCTAAGCCTTTAAACTATGGCAAGTTGGCAAACATAGAACAGGAGGAGAAGGAAGCTCCTGGTAAATTCCTAAATAGACTGAGAGAAGCCCTTCGCAAATTCACTGAGATAGGTCCCGAAAGTGAAGAGGAAAAAGTGATTTTAAAGGATAGATTTCTCACTCAGTCGGCTCCAGATATCCGCTGTAAGCCATTAAAACGGGCGTATGGACCAAACCAGTCTTTAGATAATCTGTTACAACTGGCTCAGACAGTCTATTATGGTAGGGAATATGAGGAAAAGAAAGAAAGGCAGAAAAAGACAAAGGAACAGGCGGAAGCCTTCGCAATGGCTATGAGAACCATTCTTAAACAGCCTGAGAAAAATGCCCAGAGGGACCCAGGTGAAAAGGGATGGGCTTGCTATTACTATGGAAAGGAGGGGCACCTCAAGCAGGATTGCCCTCAGGCATCTAAGCTGCCCCCAGCTCCATGTCCGGTCTGCAAGGGACCACACTGGAGGAGAGACTGCCCCCAGAGGCATAGGTCTCAGGGGTTGGACTCTCAAGACAGTCAGGACTGAAGGTGCCCAGAGGCCCCCACACAAGCTCCCGTCCTAACTACACCTGAGGAACCCTGGGTATTAATAACTGTGGGGGGCTAATCCATCAATTTCCTTTTAGATACTGGGGCAACTTACTCTGTGCTTACTGAAGCCCCTGGCCCACTTTCTTCCCAATCCACTTCCGTAATGGGACTGTCTGGACGAGCCAAAAGGTATTACTTCAGTTGTTCTTTTTTTTTTTTAATTAGTTTATTCACCTATTTTTTAACTTTACAATATTGTATTTGTTTTGCCATACATTGACATGAGTCCACCATGGGTGTGCATGTTTTCCCCTTCCAGAACCCGCCTCCCACCTCCCTCCCCATCCCATCCCTCCGGGTCATCCTGGTGCACCAGCCCCGAGCACCCTGTATCACGCATCGAACCTGGACTGGTGATTCGTTTAGTTGTTCTTTAAGCTATAACTGAGACTCTGTGCTATTTTCACAGGAGTTTCTGATCGTGCCAGAGTCTCCCTCACCCCTTTTGGGGAGGGATGTGCTGAGCAAGGTCCATGCCTCTGTTTTCATGAATATGGAGCCCTCCCTTTCTCTCCCTTTAATTGAACAAAATGTAAATCCTAGAGTATGGGCTGATGGAAAATCTGTGGGTCGAGCCCAAAATGCTATTCCTGTAGTTGTCAAGCTCAAAGACCCGCACTTGTTTCCACATAAGAAGCAGTATCCACTGAAACCTGAGGTTAAGGAAGAGTTAAAACCCATCATTGAGAATTTGAAGGAGCAGGGACTATTAATTCCCTGTAACAGTCCATGCAATATTCCTATTTTCGGTATAAAGAAATCAAATGGTAAATGGAGACAAGTTCAAGATTTATGAATAATAAATGAGGCTGTAGTTCCTTTACACCCCGTGGTGCCTAATCGTTATACTCTATTGTCTGAAATTCCTGAATGAGCCAAATGTTTCAGTAATTGATTTAAAAGATGCCTTCTATTCAGTGCCTTTGGCGGAGGAAAGTCAATTTCTATTTGCCTTTGAAGACCCTACGCACCCAGCTTCTCAGTTAACCTGGACGTTTTTGCCCCAGGGATTTCGTGACAGTCCTCACTTATTTGAATAAAGTTTGTCATGGGATCTACAAAATTTTAATAGCTCCGAAGCGGTGGTGTTACAATATGTAGATGATATTTTGCTCTGTGCTGAGACAGAGGAAGCTTGTTCACGAGCCTCAGAAGATTTCTTAAACTTTCTGGCAGGCTGTGGTTACAAGGCATCAAGAGAAAAGGCTCAGCTTTGTCAACAATCTGTTAGATATCTGGGCCTAATCATATCAGAAGGGACTAGGGCCATAGGCCCTGAGAGAATTAAACCTATACTAAATCATCCCTTACCTATGACTTTAAAACCACTGAGAGGATTTTTGGGAATCACAGACTACTGTCGCATTTGGATTCTGGGTTATGGGGAACTTGCCCGGCCTTTATATAAACTTATAGCTGAAACTCAGCAGGCCCAAACCGACAAACTGATTTGGTCTCCAGATACTCAAAAGGCTTTTAAGGTTCTTCAGACTGCTCTCCTGCAAGCTCCTGCTTTGAGCTTGCCCACAGGGTCAGAATTTAATTTGTTTGTCACTGAAAGAAAAGGTATGGCCTTGGGAGTTTTGACACAACTCTGAGGGCCTCACCAGCAACCTATTGCTTATCTAAGCTGAAAATTAGATGTAATTTCACGTGGGTGGCCCCACTGCCTAAGAGTGATTGGGACAGAGGCTTTATTAGCACCTGAAGCTTTAAAAATAATTAATGAATGAAACTTTACTGTACTGACTTCTTATGATGTGAGTGGAATCTTAAATTCTAAGGTTAATATTTGGATGACAGACAATAGGCTTCTTAAATATCAGTCATTGTTGTTAGAAGGACCAGTAACTAAGCTTAAAGTGTGTGGAAATTTAAATCCTGCCACTTTCCTTCCTGAGAAGGAAAATGAAACACCTGATCACGATTGTTCCCAATTTCTAACTTTAAACTATGCAGCTCGGAAAGATCTAATGGATACCCCATTAGACAATCCTGACATGGAAATATTTACAGATGGCAGTTCTTTTGTTCAGGATGGAAAGCATAAAGCAGGTTACGCCGCGGTGACTGTTGAACAGGTTTTAGAAGCAAAATCTCTCCCCCAGGGAACTAGTGCTCAGTTAGTGGAGCTTGTATCTCTGATCCGAGCTCTCAAGTTAAGCAAAGGGCAGCGGGTAAATATCTACACTGATTCTAAGTATGCTTATTTGACTTTACACGCTCATGCTGCAGTATGGAAAGAAAGACAGTTTTAAACAGCAACAGGAGAACCTGTTAAGCATTTCAGAGAGATAGAGACTTTTAACTGCTCTATATTGTCCTCAAGAAGTAGCTGTTATGCATTGCAAAGGGCACAGCAGGGATGGGAGTAGAGTAGCCAAAGGTAACCAGTTGGCTGACTGTCAAGCCAGAAAAGCAGCATTTTATGAAACCCCTTCACTGCAGACGCCTTTGATCTGGACAGGTCCGTCCTGTGGAACAGGAAAAACCACAATATACTGAAGAAGAATTAGAAAGACATCAGAAAAGAGGAGCAAAGATTACTGATAAAGGATGGTTACAGTCCGAGGATGGACGATTAATAATTCCTGAAAGTGCCCAGTGGAAAATTCTCAAGGGTTTACACCACAGTTTTCATATGGATGTAGAGAGTACTTACCAGATGGCTTCTTGTTTGTTTGAAGGTAAAAATGTAATGAAAACTTTAAAGAACATTATCAAAAGGTGTGAGGTTTGTCAGAAAACTAACCCAAAGACTGAAAAGCTAGCAAAATCTGGATTACAATGAAGTGGAAAGTATCCTGGAGAGGACTGGGAAATTGATTTTACTCATATGCCAAAAGCTAATGGATATTCTTGCTTTCAAGTTTGGATGGATACTTTTACTGGATGGATTGAGGCTTTTCCTTGTTGTAGTGAACAGGCTAAAGAGGTTGTAAAGATTTTAATCCATGAAATTATCCCCAGGTTTGGACTGCCACGGAGCCTTCAGAGTGATAATGGCTCCGCCTTTAAGACTGCTGTAACTCAGGGGGTATCTAAAGCTCTAGGAATAGAATATCACTTACACTGTTCCTGGAAACCCCAATCCTCAGGAAAGGTTGAAAAAGCTAATGACATTATCAAAAGACATCTGCGCAAATTAACTCAAGAGACGCAGGACAATTGGATTAAAGTCCTACCCATAGCTTTAATGAGGGCTCAAACTGACCCCATAAAGGAGGGACTGTCCCCCTTTGAATGTATTTATGGAAGGCCTTTCTTACACACAGACATTGTTGTACACCCTGAAGCCTTGGAATTAACTAGTTATGTAACTCAGCTCTCAGCTTTTCAACAGGCATTAACAGAACTCCGGGAGACGACTCCTGACCCAGCCTCTGAGTCCAGCAAGCCTCTATTTGAGCCAGGAACCGAGGTCCTCATAAAAACATTGGAGTTTGGGGGCCAAGCCCTTGAGCCCCTCTGGGAAGGCCCTTACCAGGTTATTCCTTCTTCTCTCACAGCTGTCAAAGTGCCAGGAATTGACTCGTGGGTACATCACACTTGAGTTAAGAGGTGGCACCCTGACCAGAACTAAATGACTTCATTTTATGTCTTTACTTTCTATGCTCTGACTTTGTACTTTTCAGATGGGCCTGATAATATATGTGAGCCTATTTCTGCTGACTCCAAAAATCCTGAGTCTGCCGTTTGATCCTCAAGACAATGCCTTCCTGTCCTGGGCTCGCTCCTACGTGGCATTTCATAATCGGTCTAACTGCTGGGTCTGCGGAGCGATCCCCTCTTCATCCGTGGAAGGCTTCCCATGGTGGACATCTCCACTTCAAGGAAAAGACTTTCTCCAAGTCTGCATATACCTTCAACAACAATCGCATGTGATGCTTCTTCCTAAACTGATGACATCTAACAACCCTAAGATGGACTGGTGTAACACTTTGTACTTTAACTAGGGACATAAGGTGACTTTTAATTTTGATTATACATTGTCTCGGTTTAATGACTATTTTGCTACACATAAGGCAAATAGGTCTAGGTCTAATGGTTTTCTTACCTGACGTTTATCAAATATGGGATGAGGTTATATGGCTAACTCCTGAAAAAGGACGTCTAATATCTACTGCCCCTATATGCTGGGAACAAACATCCCCAAAAGTTAGCCAACAACTTAATTATGATTGGAAACAATTGGGATTTTTGCCTCAGGAAATATGCAACGTAATCATTCTTGTGTTTTCCAACCCCAATTCAGGTCCTCCCTTTGTCTGGCCAGGCGCTAATTGGGACTGGATATCTCAGTCACGCTGGCTTGCTCCAAACGGGACTTATTGGATATGTGGCTCTTATCTATGGGCACGGCTTCCCCCTGGTTGGATGGGGAGATGCACCCTAGGTCTAGCCTTTACTCACAGCTTTATATTTTCAGAGCTTCCAGAAAAGCCTGCTAATTTACCCCACCTTAAAACTCAGTGGGCAAGGTTTGTATTTCACTGGTATGATTATTTGGCTGCAGTGTTTGTTCCCTCTTTGGAAACTACAGATGTTATGCTACAAGTGGATGCTTTGACTAATTTTACTCAACAGGCATTACAAGATTTTCAAAAAGCTATTTCAGCTCTTAATGCTGAACAAGCACAAATTAGAAAGATGGTTTTACAAAACAGATTAGCTTTAGATGTTCTGACAGCTGTGCAAGGAGGAACTTGTGCCATTATTCATGCCCAATGCTGAACATATATACCTGATATGAGCACTAATGTTACTCATTTTACTAAACACATGAACAAGATGATTGGGGCTATGGATACTCCTGAAGCCTCAATTGCCTCACTTTGTGAGACATTAACTAGTTCCCTATGGTGGAAAACTATCTTAATTACAATAATTCTTATTGTTTTGTTTTTGCTGTTTGCTCCCTGCGTTTGTAACTGTGTAACTGGATTTATTTCTAGTCGCATGAAAGCTTTTAAGTTACAAATGGTTGCTCAAACTCCTGCTACTGCTGCAGCTTCTTCCAACTACTACTTGGGGCCCCTGGATCAGAAATCTTCAATATGAGGGTTAGGAGAATATGTTGCCTCACCAATTTAGGGACAACACCCCTTGTCAGCTCGGAAGCAGTTATGGAATGAGAATGACGCCCCTTTTCCTTAGGCAACATAATTCTCCTAAAAGAAAAGGGGGGAATGAGAGGGTAACAGGCAGGAAGGCCACGGGTCTCCAAATGGAGGAAATAGGCTGCAAGTGTCAGACATTTTTATCTCTCTCTTAAGCGGCAGGAGGAAGCAAACTAGCAATATATTTTTCCCTTCTCTATACAAATTTAAAAGAGGTTTCTCTTAAAATACTGTGTTGCCATAATGGCACCTGGTTTCACCTGAAGTTAACTATTCTCAAACCTTGAGTTAACCAATGCATTTTTCTTATGGAAATGTTTGTCTTAAGCTATGTTAATGTACTATGCATTTACCCCAAACTCTGTCTCCAAGTCAGTTCTGCCTAATGGCTCAGAACCTACTTGACAAACCAGTATGTTATACTCAGACATTGTTCCCCTAATCTATGTAAACGAAACTATTTGTATGGTAATCTGCCTTTCAACAAGATTCAAGTCAATCATTTTATGGCCCGGGATGACTGTCTGGTGCCAAGATTATCCCCAAATACATCTTATGGATGAGGGGCCTGGTGCCATTCTGAGTTTTAAGACATTCCTTTCTTTCATTAACAAACTGCTAGTGACTATGTAACATCCAGCTGAAGACTAGCAGGGGGGGTACTCTTTTTGTCCCCCGTCTGATGTCTATGTCAGAAGCCTTCTCTATCCCTTTTATACTTTAATAAAACTTTATTACACAAAAGCTCTGAGTGATCAAGCCTCGTCTCTGGCCCCGGATTGAATTCTTCTCCTCTGGAGGCCAAGAATCCAAGCGTCTTTTCGTGGTTCAGCAATAACCTTTCATTATAATCCTTTGTATTTCTCTGTTGTCTGTTGTGATCTCTCCATTTTCATTTCTAATTTTGTTGATTTGATTTTTCGCCCTTTGTTTCTTGATGAGTCTGGCTAATGGTTTGTCAATTTTATTTAACTTCTCAAAGAACCAGCTTTTGGCTTTGTTGATTTTTGCTATGGTCTCTTTTGTTTCTTTTGCATTTATTTCTGCCCTAATTTTTAAGATTTCTTTCCTTCTACTAACCCCAGGGTTCTTAATTTCTTCCTTTTTTAGTTGCTTTAGGTGTTCAGTTCAGTTCAGTTCAGTCGCTCAGTCGTGTCCGACTCTTTGCGACCCCATGAATCGCAGCACGCCAGGCCTCTCTGTCCATCACCAACTCCCGGAGTCTACCCAAACCCGTGTCCATCGAGTCAGTGATGCCATCCAACCATCTCATCCTCTTTCGTCCCCTTCTCCTCCCGCCCCCAATCCTACCCAGCATTAGGGTCTTTTCCAATGAGTCAACCCTTCACATGAGGTGGCCAAAGTATTGGAGTTTCAGCTTCAACATCAGACTCTCCAATGAACACCCAGGATTGATCTCCTTTAGGATGGATTGATTGGATCTCCTTGCAGTCCAAGGGACTCTCAAGAGTCTTCTCCAACACCACAGTTCAAAAGCATCACTTCTTCGGCGCTCAGCTTTCTTCACCGTCCAACTCTCACATCCATACATGACCACTGGAAAAACCATAGCCTTGACTAGATGGACTTCTGTTGGCAAAGTAATGTCTCTCCTTTTAAATATGCTATCTAGGTTGGCCATAACCTTCCTTCCAAGGAGTAAGCGTCTTTTAATTTCATGGCTGCAGTTACCATCAGCAGTGATTCTGGAGCCCCCCAAAAATAAAGTCAGCCACTGTTTGCACTGTTTCCCCATCTATTTCCCATGAAGTGATGGGACCAGATGCCATGATCTTAGTTTTCTGAATGTTGAGCTTTAAGCCAACTTTTTCACTCTCCTCTTTCACCTTCATCAAGAGGCTCTTTAGTTCTTCTTCACTTTCTGCCATAAGGGTGGTGTCATCCGCATATCTGACGTTATTGATATTTCTCCCGGCAATCTTGATTCCAGCTTGTGTTTCTTCCAGCCCAGCATTTCTCATGATGTACTCTGCATATAAGTTAAATAAGCAGGGTGACAATATACAGCCTTGACATACTCCTTTTCCTATTTGGAACCAGTCTGTTGTTCCATGTCCAGTTCTAACGGTTGCTTCCTGACCTGCATACAGGATTCTCAAGAGGCAGGTCAGATGGTCTGGTATTCCCATCTCTTTCAGAATTTTCCACAGTTTATTGTGATCCACACAGTCAAAGGCTTTGGCATAGTCAATAAAGCAGAAATAGATGTTTTTCTGGAACTCTCTTGCTTTTTTGATGATCCAGCGGATATTGGCAATTTGATCTCTGGTTCCTCTGCCTTTTCTAAAACCAGCTTGAACATCTGGAAGTTACAAAAGTTGGTTGTTACTAAATCACATCCTAGTCTTTTTCTGTGCTTCCACAAGCAGATCACATCTTCTTCAGTTTGCCCATGCCTCCAGCTCTTTTGTGGTTTTAACTCTGCAATGTCCATGGTGCCTATGTGGAGAATCAGTTAAAAAGACTGTCAAATTCCTTTTCTCTTGAAAGTAAATGTCACTCAATTCCATCAGACTCTTTGCTACCCCATGGACTATACACCCCATGGAATTCTCCAGGCCAGAATACTGGAGTGGGTAGCTGTTCCCTTCTCCAGGGGTCTTCCCAACCCAGAGATCGAACCCAAGACTTCCACATTGCAGGAGGATTCTTTACCAGCTTAGCCACCAGGGAAGCCCAAGAATTCTGGAGTGGGTAGCCTATCCGTTCTCCAGGGGATCGTTCTGACCTAGGAATTGAACTGGGGTCTCCGGCATTGCAGGTGGATTCTTTACCAGCTGAGCTACCAGGGAAGCCCAAGAGCAAACAGTTGACCCTGACATGATCAATTTTTAAAAAAATTCTTATTGGAGTAGAGTTGATCTACAATGTAATGTTCGTTTCAGGTATACAGCAAAGTGAATCAGTTATATGTATACATATACCCACTCTTTTTTAGATTCTATTCCCATATAGGTCATTCATTACAGAGTATTGAGAAGAGTTCCCTGTGCTCTACAGTAGGTCCTTATTAGTTATCTGTTTTATATACTAGTGTGTATGTTGATCCCAAACTCCCAATTTATCCCTCCCTTCTTTTTCCTCCCTGGTAACTATATGTTTGTTTTCTACATCTGGGACTCTATTTTTGCTTTGTAAATGAGTTCATTTGTACCATTTTTGTAGATTCCATGTATAAGTGATATCATATGATATTTGTCTTTGTCTGACATACTTCATTCAGTCTGACAATCTCTAGATCCATCCATGTTGCTGCAAATGGCATTATTTTATTCTTTTTATGGCTGAGTAATATTCCATTGTATATATGTCCCACATCTATTTTATCCATTCATCTGTCAATGGACACTTAGGTTGCTTCTACATCCTGGCTATTGTAAATAACGTTGCAATGAACATTGGGTGCATGTATCTTTTCAAATGGTAGCTTGCACCAGATATATGCCCAGGAGTGGAATTGCAGGATTGTATGGTAGGTATATTGTTAGTTTTTAAAAGAACATCCATACTGTTCTCCACAGTGGCTGTACCAATTTACATTCCCACCAAACAGTGTAGGAGGGTTTCCTTTTCTCCATAGCCTCTCCAGCATTTATTCTTCATGGATTTTTTGATGATGGACATTCTAACCCGTGGGAAGTGATACCTCATGGTAGTTTTCACTTGCATTCCTCTAAAAATTAACGATGCTGAGCATCTTTTCATGCGGTTTTTGGGCTATTTGTGTGTCTTCTTTGGAAAAGTTCATCTATTTTTCAGCTGGTCCCAGGTGTATCTGAAGGATTACCTTTCGTCACTCTCTGCTATCACTTGTAGGGGGTGTTGTGGACCATCCCTGTGTTTTGTGGGTTTGTTGAGAGAGGGAGCGTGGGGAGGCTGTGTGGCTGTGGAGAGGTTGTGGGTTACCAGGATGCCTCCAAGAGCTGATCCCTCCCTTTGCTGCAGGAGATCACCCTGGAGCCCTGCCCATGATGCCTGGTGGGAATTTGCAGTGGCAACACCACACTCTGGATGAATTTCTTGCTGCTCTATATGGACCAGGGTGCTGTTGTGACAAAGAACTCCTTATTTACACAATTTCTTACCTTTCTGGGATGAAACGTAGTGATTGCCATGTAGGTATCTGCTCACTCTACCATGCCGTGGGAGGTGTGCAAATGAGAGATCTTTCAAGGACCCTGAGCAAAGCTGAAACGTTCTGATCAGTGCACTTCCAAGGGCCACCCCTCTATCCTGCCTTCCTTGAGGTTTGGAGCTAAGGATTTCTCATCCACCAGTCCCTCAAGTGTCTCATTCAATGGGATGCTCCATACCTCATCTGCTTTTTTTTTTACCCCCAAAACCTCAAATTTTACTCATGGTACAAAAGCATTTCAAAAGCGCCATGTTGTTAGAGAAAAACACACAGCCTATAGCTCAACCTTTAACACAGCCTACAGCTCATCCTTTAAAACCAGAACAGCCAATTGAAAAGTCTGTATTTTTTTTTTTTATTGAAAGTCAGTATTATTTTTACTTGAAAAATTAAAACACAAACAGAAAAAAAAATTAAGGTACACATTAGGAACGGAAGCACTATGGTTTTTGTTTCTAGAGATGTGACATCCATGTTTTCTGGTCAGTCATGTTCTACGAAACATTGTGCTAAAGCAGTGTACGAAACCCAAGCAGACAGATGACCAGCGAGTAGGTTTGCTCTCTCATACTGCTGCTGAGGTCGACCAGTGGAACACTATCATGATGAAGTTATTTTGACAGCAAGATGGGAGTGCAGAGGGCTTCACTGATGGCCCAGTGGTTAAGTATCCTCCTTGCAATCAAGGGACACTGATTCAATCCCTGGATTGGGGAGATTGCACATGCCATGGAACAACTGAACCTGTGCACCCCAAGTACAGAACCTACAATCTGGAGCCCAGGAGCTGCAACCACTGAAGCCCATGTGCTTAGGGTCTGTGCTCTGCAACAAGAGAAGCTACCACAATGAAAAGCCCTTGCCATGCAATGAAGAGTAGCCCCAGCTCGTTGCAACTAGAGAAAGCCCGAGTGCAGCAACAAAGACCTAGTGCAGACAAACAATAAATTAAATAAGTACATACAATCATTTTTTTTTTTTAAAGAGAAGGCAGTGCAGAGCCCTTACCACAACAGAAAACCTAAACAGCTGATTTACGTAGAAAGTGTTTTAAGCAAACTTGTGCAAACACCAACTTGCTTGAAGAAAAGGATGCCTTTTAGTCTACTTGCACCATGCATTCATTGGTGTCAGTAAAATAGGACCACTTGCTTTAGAGTAAAGTCATTGTTGAGGTGATGATTATGTCCGTTGAGATTATAGTGCAAGGAAACCACAGGGAGACTGCTCTGATAACAGTAAGTCCTGAGGGGCATATACCATCTGCAGGCCCAGGGACTACTCAATCCTGTCCTGCAAGTAAGGGTCATAAAATATGATGCTGAGGGACTTCTCTGCTGGTCCAGTGGTTAAGGCTCCGAGCTCCCAATGCAGGTGGCCCAGGGCCGATCCCTGGCTAGGGAATTAGATCCCACATGTGGCAACTCACACCAAAGAAGTGTCTATATATATATATATATATATATATATATAATTTTTTTTTAATTTCTTTCTTTCTTTTTTTTATTTAATACAAGCCTGAGCCCAAACTGCCTGGACCCTGCAACGGAAGTCCATGAGGTCCAGCATCTCTCTGTGGATGCTGGCTGCTCCCCTGGATCAGCTTGATGTTGTATACTGGTGTGTGTTCAGCAGTGCCTGGTACAGCCACGAGATCTGTCAGGATAGACAGAGGATGCGGCAGATGGTGGAGCCTCTTCCACAGCTGCTGATGGGATGTTTGCACATGGTCAGTTCCGAGCTTGCCTTGCAGCCTTGATGCCTATGTGCAGGGTCAGTCTCAAGGGGCTTGAACTTCTCGAGGTCCTCCCCGATGAGGGTGATGATGTGATGCATCATGGCACCATGGGGGATGTTAGTGCTCTGACCAGGGATTGAACCCATGCCCTCGGTAGTGAAAGCATGGAGTCCTAACAACTGCACCACCAGAAGTCCCCTTAATGTCTATTCTTACTTCAGGGGACAGCCATTCTCTAAAGGGCTATACAGTAAATATTTTAATCTTTGAGGACCGAGAGATAAAATTAAGGCTATTAAGAAGGTATTCATAAAATTAAGGATGCTTCCAGCCTGCATTGTAACCCATTTGCTCGAAATGGGCCACCCAGGATTGGAAGACAGGATGTGTGTCCAGCTGCTGGAGACATTCTCCAGATGAAGAGTGATGGGCCCAAGACTTGGAGATTGTCAACTACGAATTGGCACTTGCCAAGGATATTTGCCACCTGCCTCTGCAGTGATGGAATCCTGTGCTGCTGCAGTTGCTGACTCTCAACGTGCCCTGAAGGCAGTTCAGGGTGGAGAGTGAGGGACTCTGTGCTCCAGAGAAACCAATGGGACAGGGCTTTAGATAGTTAGATATTTTCAGAAACTGATTTCATGATCCCAATCCTTGTATCTCCTCACATCTAGTGAGTGAGTGTTAGTTGCTCAGTTGTGTCCAACTTTTTGCGACCCCATGAACTGTAGCCCTCCAGGATCCTCTGTCCATGGAATTTCCCAGGCAAGTATACTGAAGTGGGTTGCCATTTTCTCTTCCAGGGGATATTCCCGATCCAGTGATTGAACACGGGTCTCCTGAATTGCAGGTGGATTCTTGACTTATATCTAGAAAAGCACTAAATCCCTTCATGGTGACATCAGCTCCTCATGACTAGCAGAAAACCTCATGTAAAATGAGTGCTTGATTGCACTGAACTCCCACGTCACCAAAATCTTATATATTGACCTTCTTTGACGACTGCTCTTTGAAGCAGTCTCTCAGAGCTATCCAAGGTGCTGTCTCCTACGCTGCAGTCCTCATTTTATCCCAAATAAAACTTAACTTACAACTCTCATGTTGTGTATCTTTTTTAGTAGACAAGATCCAGGTGAGTGGAGAGGGTGTGGGATGACCACCAAGGCCAGTTTCTCTCTGCTCCAGTGATGCCCAGGTTCCAGCCAACCTCTGTTTCCCAAGGCCGGGTGGTCTCATCTGGTTGAGCTGGCCGGAGTTGAAGCAACATGCTGAGTCACCAACCCCAGAATCAGATGCACCCAGTCAATGCCTAGTAACTGCCAACAGAAGACACACCAACATGTAGGTGGCAGCCCATGTGATGATTACGCAGCCCATGCTTACTCTACTCACCATATGACAGGCCAACTAACCAACAGAGGTGTTGAGGCAAAGAAGATGATTTTATTCAGAAAACTGGCTGACCCAGAAGATGGCAGACAAATGTCTCAAGGTAACCATCTTGTTGGGGTCTGGATGCCAGGTATTTTATAGAAACAGAGAGGGAGAGGAGGTGAGGATGTCTAGTAAAAAGAACATTTATCTTGCAATGTAGGACGGGTTGTGTTAATTTATTCTTTTCTGGCAGCCATTCACAGGTGGGCAGGGTCAGATTATCTCTCTGTGAGCGAAACAAAGGCACTTTAGTTCAAGTCAGGCAGAGGGGCAGGGTCCTCTGAGGCAGTCAGTCCATAAAGTATGATTATAAAAACAAAAGCAAGAAAATCAAGTCACAGTTCCAAAAGCAAGTCACAGTTCCCGCCAGCTCACCCAGATGAGACAACTGAGGCAGAATCAGTTCTTACCTGCGACACAATCAGCTATGAAGCCTGGATAGTGGTGAGTGTTGGCTGCCATTTAGGAAGACATTTGAAAGCAAAGGGGGGAACAGGGACCAGAGGAAGGTGCCCCATCTGGGACTCCAGGACACTAAAGTATGAGGCCCCTGAGAGCAGCTCCCGTAGCTGTACCGAAATATAAGCCTATCCTGACTCTGCCCGTGGGACACAATCTGTCAACCCTCATAAGCTCAGTGTGAGGTCATTGGAAGATTTATACGGATGTGAGAGTTGGACAGCTGTGGCTGCGTGGTGCAGGGGCGGCCGTTGCACGGCGCAGGGAAGGCGGCCACACAGCGGCTGCACGGTGACTGTGCTGCGCAGGGGCGGCAGCTTTCGGCACAGAAGTGGCCAAGAGGAGCTACCCCACGACCAAGGTAAGGAACAGCGGCTGAGAGGAGCTACCCCAGGTCCAAGGTCAGGAGCAGTGGCTGAGAGGAAATACCCCATGTCCAAGGTAAGGAGCAGTGGCTGCGCTTTGCTGGAGCAGCCCTGAAGGGATACATGTCCAAGGTAAGAGAAACCCAAGTAAGACGGTAGGCGGTAAGAGAGGGCATCAGAGGGCAGACAGAATGGAACTACAATCACAGACAACTAGCCAATCTGATCACAGGACCACAGCCTTGTCTAACTCAATGAAACTAAGCCATGCTGTGGATGGGTCGTGGTGGAGAGGTCGGACAGAATGTGGTCCACTGGAGAAAGGAATGGCAAACCACTTCTACAGTCTTCCCTTGAGAACCCCATGAACAGTATGATAAGGCAAAAAGACAGGCCACTGAAAGATGAACTCCCCGAGTTGGTAAGTGCCCAATATGCTACTGGAGATCAGTGGAGAAATAACTCCAGAAAGAATGAAGGGATGGAGCCAAAGCAAAAACAACACCCCATTGTGGATGGGACTGGTGATAGAAGCAAGGTCCGATGCTGTAAAGAACAATATTGCATAGGAACAGGGAATGTTACATCCATACATCAAGGCAAATTGGAAGTGGTCAAACAGGACATGGTAAGAGTGAATGTCGACATTCTAGGAATCAGCGAACTCAGATGGACTGGAATGGGTGAATTTAACTCAGATGACCATTATATCTACTACTGTGGGCAGGAATCCCTTAGAAGAAATGGAGTAGCCATCATAGGCAACAAAAGAGTCCGAAATGCAGTACTTAGATACAACCTCAAAAACGACAGAATGATCTCTGTTCGTTTCCAAGGCAAACCATTCAATATCATGGTAATCCAAGTCTATGCTCCGACGAGTAACACTGAAGAAGCTGAACTTGAATGGTTCTATGAAGACGTACAAGACCTTTTAGAACCAACACCCAAAAAAGATGTCATTTGCATTATAGGGGACTGGAATGCAAAAGTAGGAATTCAAGAAACGTCTGGACGTCTGGAGTAACAGGTAAATTTGGCCTTGGAGTACAGAATGAAGCAGGGCAAAAGCTAATAGAGTTTTGCCAAGAGAATGGACTGGTCATAGCAAACACCCTCTTCCAAAAACGCAAGAGAAGACTCTACACATGGACATCACCAGATGGTCAACACTGAAATCAGATTGATTATATTCTTTGCAACCAAAGATGGAGAAGCTCTATACAGTCAGCAAAACCAAGACTGGGAGATGACTGTGGCTTAGATCATGAACTACTTATTCCCAAATTCAGACTTCAATTGAAGAAAATGGGGAGAACCACCAGACCATTCAAGTGCCTAAATCAAATCCCTTACGATTATACAGTGAAAGTGACAAATAGATTTAAGGGATTAGATCTGATAGACAGAGTGCCTGAAGAACGATGAATGGAGGTTCGTGACATTGTACAGGAGACGGGGATCAAGACCATACTCAAGAAAAAGAAATGCAAAAAAGCAAAATGGCTGTCTGAGGAGGCCTTACAAAGCTGTGAACAGAAGAGAAGTTAAAAGCAAAGGAGAAAAGGAAAGATATGCCCATGTGAATGCGGAGTTCCAAAGAACTTCCAGATGTTCAAGCTGGTTTTAGAAAAGGAAGAGGAACCAGAGATCAAATTGTCAGCATCTGCTGGATCATCGAAAAAGCAAGAGAGTTCCAGAAAAATATCTATTTATGCTTTATTGACTATGCCAAAGCCTTTGACTGTGTGGATCACAATCAACTGTGGAAATTCTGAAAGAGATGGGAATACCAGACCGCCTGACCTGCCTCTTGAGAAACCTGTATACAGGTCAGGAAGCAAGTTACAACTGGACATGGAGCAACAGACCAGTCCCAAAAGGGAGAAGGAGTACGTCAGGGCTGTATATTGTCAACCTGCTTATTTAACTTATATGCAGAGTACATCAGGAGAAACACTAGGCTGGAAGAAGCACAAGCTGGAATCAAGATTGCCGGGGAAAATATCAATAACCTCAGATATGCCGATGACACCACCCTTATGGCAGAAAGTGAAGAAGAACTAAAGAGTCTATTGATGAAGGTGAAAGAAGAGAGTGAAAAAGCTGGCTTAAAGCTCAACATTCAGAAAACTAAGATCATGGCATCTGGTGTCATCACTTATGGCAAATAGATGGGAAAACAGCGGAAACACTGGCTGACTTTATTTTGGGGGTCTCCAAAATCACTGCAGATGGTGATTTCAGCCATGAAATTAAAAGACACTCCTTGGAAGGAAAATTATGACCAACCTAGACAGCATATTAAAAAGCAGAGACATTGCTTTATCAACAAAGGTCCATGTAGTGAAGGCTATGGTTTTTCCAATAGTCACGTATGGATGTGAGAGTTGGATTATAAAGAAAGCTGAGCGCTGAAGAATTGATGCTTTTGAACTGTGGTGTTGAAGAAGACTCTTGAGAGTCCCTTGGACTGCAAGGAGATCCAACCAGTCCATCCTAAAGGAGGTCAGTCCTGGGTGTTCAATGGAAGGACTGATGTTGAAGCTGAAACTCCAATACTTTGGCCACCTCATGCGAAGAGCTGACTCATTGGAAAAGACCCTGATGCTGGGAAAGATTGAGGGCAAGAGGAGAAGGGGAAGACAGAGGATGAGATGGTTGGATGGCATCACCGACTCGATGGACATGGCTTTGGGTAAACTCCGGGAGCTGGTGATGGACAGGGAGGCCTGGCGTGCTGCGATTCATGGGGCCGAAAAGAGTCACACACGACTGAGTGACTGAACTTAACTGAGAATTGGACCATAAAGAAGGCTGAGTGCCAAAGAACTGATGCTTTCAAATTGTTGTGCTGGAGAAGACTCTTGAGAGTCCCTTGGACTGCAAGGAGATGCAACCATACAATCCTAAAGGAAATCAAGCCTGAATATTCACTGGAAGGACTGATGATGAATCGAAGCTCCAATACTTTGGCCACCTGATATGAACGGTTGACTCTTTGGAGAAGGCCCTGATGCTGGGAAAGATTGATGGCAAGAGGAGAACAGGGTAACAGAGGTTTGAGATGGTTGGATGGCATCACTGGCTCAACAGACATGAGTTTGAGTAAACTCTGGGAGATAGTGAGGGACGGAGAAGCCTGACATGCTGCAGTCCATGAGGTCACAAAGAGTAAGACACAAAGTAGTGGCTGAAGGACAACACAAACATGGAAGAGATGAGAGCTGACTTTAGAGTTTAAAAGCTGATGCCAGGGGGTTTCCCTGTAGGTCCTGTGGTTCAGACTTCACATTTGCACTGCAAGGGGCATGGGTTCAGTCCCTGGTTGGGGAGCTAGGATCCCACATGCCCCATAGTGTGACCAAAAAATTAAACTATAATTTTTTTTAAGGCTGATGCCAACAGTTCCTGTCCTAGGTATATATCCGAAAGAATTGTGATCTAGAACCCAAACACATGCACACACATGCTCGTAACAGCATTTTTCAA
Source organism: Giraffa tippelskirchi (assembly GCF_054371585.1). Classification (NCBI taxonomy): domain Eukaryota; kingdom Metazoa; phylum Chordata; class Mammalia; order Artiodactyla; family Giraffidae; genus Giraffa; species Giraffa tippelskirchi. Next base: position 94,153,951 of record NC_137280.1, on the reverse strand, counting down.
AATAACAAAAAGGTGGAAATAATGTAGTAATGGAAATATCCATTAATGGGTTAATGGATAAGCAAAATATGGTTCATCTACACACTGGAATATTACTGAGCCTTAACAAGGAGTGAAACACTGAACAGACGCTACAGTGTGAATGAATCTGGAAACATTATCCTCAGTGAAAGAAGCCAGACACAAAAGGCCACGAAGAGTGTGTTTCCATTTTTTATTTTTGAAATGTCGAACACAGGTCAATCCATAGAGCAGGAAAGTGGACTCGTAGTTGCCAGGGTCAGGGGGTGGGGGAGTTGGGGAATGACTTCTTGATGGTTAAAAGGTTTACCTTTGAGACACTGAAATGCTTTTGAACTAGGTAGTATTGTACAACACGGTAAATGTACTAAGTAGCACAGAGGTGCTTGCTTTAAAAGGATCCATTTTGAGACTTCTCTGGTGGTCCAGTGGTTGAGAATCTGCCTTCCATTGCAGGGGACACAGGTTCAATCCCTGGTCAGGGAACTAAGGCCTCAGGGCAACTAAGCCCTCAAGCAACAACTAGAGAGGCCTGTGAACCACAATTACTGAGCCCAAGACCACACCTAGAGAAGTCACAGTACCACAGTGAAGACCCAGCACAGTCAAAAAAAAATTTTTTTTATATAAGTAAATAAACGGTTCACTTTATGTTGTGTGAATTTACAACAATAAAACAAAACAGAAATAAATAAGCAAGGCCATACTAACCTGAGGGTAGAGAATGAATCATAAAATGGCACGTGGCAAAGCAGTGTATCCAGCTGGGAGCTACTGTACCAGTGCAAGCAACAACTGGTGGGTCCCTTAGTGTTTTAGTCTGTTGGGGCTGCTATAAGAAGCTACCCTAGACTGAGTGGCTTAAACAATAGACATCTATTTCTCACAGTTCTAGAGCCTGGAATTCTGAGACCAGGGTGACTGCATGGCTGAGTTCAAAGCAAGCCCTCTTCCTGGCCTGGCCTCCATCCCTCTGTGTCCCCATACAGCAGAGAGGGAGACAGAGCATATCTCTCACAACTCCCCTTATAAAGGCACTAATCCCTTTCAGGAGGGCTCCAACTTTATGCCCTAGCCTTTCCTCACCTCTAAGAGGCTCCACCTCTAAATACCATCACATTGGAGGTATTCACATATCAATGTAGGGGCTGGGGAATAAACATAGTCTATAGCACTTAGGGTGGTAGCGGTGAGGATGGAAATGGGTGGCTGGATTTGGTATCTGGTTTGGAGGTTGAATCCATAGGGCTTGCTGAGGGTGGAACGTCATGACAGGATGGAGGAGAGGTCCAGGAGGACTCCCAGGACTTACCTTTAGTTAACTGAGTGGACCTTGGTTCCACCCTCTGACTGTGAGTTTCAACGGGACTTCACTGGTGGTCCACTGGCTAAGACTCCACATTCTGAATGCAGAGGATGTGGGTTTGACCCCTGGACAGGGAACTAGATCACACATACTGCAACTAAGAGTTCGCATACCACAACTAAAGATCCCGAATGCCGCAAAGAAGATCAAAGACCCCACATGCTTCAACTAAGGCCCAGCACAGTCAAATGAATAAATAAATACTTAAAAACAAACCACACAAAAAAACTTGCATGCATGCACACTGGAGTGTGTACAGACACACAAGAACACTCAAGCATGGTCATGCACATGCACCTGCATACATCTGTATGCATACACTACACACATAGGTGCACACTTGCAACTACACACACGTGCATCCACACGTGCACACACATAGTCACACACACACACACATGAACATACACAAACCACTCTTTCTGGGCATTTCCCATTGCTCGAATTACCATTTCAAGCACTCTATACTATTTTCTTACATACTATGCTGGTCTTTCTCACTCCACTAGAATACGAGTGCTTTAAGACCACGGACATCTGTCTCTCTTGCTCACAGCTGTGCCTCCAAATCTAGAACAGTACCTGGGACACAGGAGGTGCTTAGTAAACCTTTGGTGACCAAGGGAATGATGCCGAGGTGCTCAGCAAACACTTGGCAACCATGTGGTTGATGCCATCAGAAGGGAAGGCTGGGGCTTTTTGTCTCCCGTCCCCCACCTAATTGACGTCTCCAGATGCCTCTGGAAAGTGTGAGAGGCTCTGAGTGAGAGTGAGGTGGGGCCAGCCTGGGGGTGTGGGGATGACAGGAAGGAGAGGAGGGTGTGTGGGGAAAGGGGAGGGGCCGAGCCCCAGCTCTAAAGGCAGCCCCGGGACCCACGAGTGCCTGTCGGCATTGTGAGAAGCCCAGGCGTGTTGGGCAATCGTGGTTTCCTCCCTCCTGGCCTGCAGGATTCATCTTGGGGCCTCGTCCACTCAGGCATGGAAGAGACAGTTGTGAGGCCCTCGATATTCGTGGTGGATGGACAGATAGACATCCCATTCAGGAGGCTGGGGTGCAGCCGCAGGAGACAGCCCTGCAGTGCTGCCCAGCTGGGACTGGGCCTCATGCTGCTGTTGGTGGTGGCTGGACTGGCTGTCCAGGGCTGGTTCCTGCTGCAGCTGCACTGGCGCCTAGAGGCGGTTGGCACCCCTCTGCAGGTAAGCGCCACTGGGGTGGGGGTGGGGATCTCCAAGCCAATGTCACTCAGCATCTGTACGTGTATGTGTGCAAGGATGGAGGACAGACTAAGAGCAGTCCCAGGCAAGCTAATTCACCTCCGGAGCCTCAGTTTCCTCATCCATGAAATGAGCATGATCATGAGTCTCCATAGGCAATAAAACAGAATATTGTGTGTGTGGCACAGGCAGGGATTAATTCCTGTCAATGTATGGCAAAAACCACTACAATATGGTAAAGTAATTAGCACCCAACTAAAATAAATAAATTTATTAAAAAAAATAAATGGGAAATGACTTTTTTTAAAATTGAGATATAATTGACATAGAACATTGTGTAAGTTTAAGGTGTACAACATATTGATTTGTATATAAATACTGCAATGGTATCACATAATTATAATTTCTTTTAGTGATGGGAACTAACAAAACCTAGGTGTTTAGGATCGGGCTTCTCAGGTGGCTCAGTGGTAAAGAATCCACCTGCCAGTGCAAGAGAAACAGGACATTCGATTTCGATCCCTGGGTCAGGAGGATCCCTTGGAGGAGGCAATGGCAACCCACTCCAGTATTCTCGCCTGGAGAATTTCATGGACAGAGGAGCCTGGTGGGCTGCAGTCCATGGGGTTGCAGTGTCAGACACAACTGAAGTGACTAAACACGCATACCTCTAGGAAGCTTAATGTTGTATAAAACAGTTGTGTTGTCTGTATCCCCCAGAACTGCCATCGTGACATGGCTAGCTGTTTGTTTGTTTTTAAAAGATTTACCTGATTCCTCAGTTTGACCACTTTGTAAGGTATTTTAACTAAAAACAATTTTTTGGGCATGTCACACAGCAGTGGGGTCAGACCTTCGCCCTTAATTGGAAATTCAGTCTTAACCGCTGGACCACCATGGAAGTCCCTGACCTGGCTAGTCATTATCAGCAGTACCCTGATCACCACAACTGGGGCTGTCAGTAAGCCACTTTTCTCAGGCTGTGAGCATGTCTCTCTGCATCCGTTTCCTATGGCCGTGGATGTCTCTGCCACACCTGTAGGTCTGTGTGTCCCATGACATGCCCCCATGGTCTCGGCCTTTTTCTTTCCAGGTCATTTTTCTCCTCATGGCTGGACCTGATGACCACAGGCCCACTTGGACCTGTGCTGCTATCCCACACATGTGTACCAACACAGCTATTCCTCACTCATCTACAGCCTGTGTATTGACATTGTGCATCTTTGTTATTGGGTCTCTGTATGCGCAGACCCAAGTGAATCCGTAAACCCTGCACCCGTGTATCTGCCTCCATGTGTGTCTTGTCAGTGTGTCCAGGTCTGTGTCCATGTGTATTCACGTGTTTGCATTTATTTACAAGTGTCCACCATTCAGGTGACTGTGTGTCTTCTGTGTGTGTGTGTGTGCGCTAAGTCACTTCAGTCCTGTTCTACTCTATGACCCCATAGGCTGTACCTGCCAGGCTCTTCTGGCCCTGGGATTCTCAAGGCAAGAATACTAGAGTGCGTTGCCATTTTCTTCTCCGGGGATCGCCATTGCCTTCTCCAGTGGGTTGCCATTTCCTGATTCAGGGATTGAGCTCCCTAGCAGCAGCAGCAGCACTTATGTAATAAACACTTCTATAACGCTTGCTCTGTTCCAGGCATTGTAACACACTTTTCACATGGGAATTCAAACCAGGCATTTTCCATGCGTCCATTTACAAGAGGGGAAAACAGGTCCTGGCTGGTTAGGAGCCTGCTGGGTGGCAGGGAGTAGGGTTGGGGCGTGCACGTGGCCTTGGAGTCGACGGAGGGTGATGCCTGTGCCCGTGGTCTACGTGTGCCTCTCAGCCACGAGACTGAGTGATGCCAGGATGTGAGCCCCACAGATCCTCACAATGGGGCTGCTCTGTACTTTCAGGACAAAGGTGCGAAACCCTGGGAGCAGCTGTTGCAAGGTGAGTCAGGGTCCTGGTCAAACCCCCTCACCCAGGAGGAGACGTTATGTTTCCATGCTGCCCCCACCCCCTCAGTCCATTGCCCAATGCAATTTGCACAACTGGCCCAAGCCCCACGGAAGCCCCTCCCCCAGGCCTGAGAAGCAGAAGTTTGGGTCATTCCGGAAAGGGTGAGGTTGACACCAGGAGGTGGACTAGATGATTCCTCTGGAGGCTGGCCCTTTACCCACCCCCCCACCTTCACCTCTGACCTCTGATTCTCTCTCTCCAGAGCGGAAGCCCCAACAAGCCAAGACAGTAGCACTCCTCACAGGTGAGGGGGCCCTCAAGTCCCGGCAGGGGGTAAGAGGGTTCAGTGGGTCCTGGGGAGACCAGACAGGCACTTCAGTGGTAGCTGAGTACTCCTTTATTCATTAGTTCTTCAAAGCTTCCCAGAGTACAGACACTGCCTGAGTCCACGAATTTCTAATTTCATTTATTGAATAAAACCTTGTAGGGTGCTTACTCTCTGGCTCACACTGTGATGGGCTTTCCACCTCTTCATTCATTCGATCCTTAGCCAGGACTATTCATAGCTCCATTTTCCAGAGAGGGAGACTGAGGCATACAGAGGTTATAAGGCTGCTGGGCCATGATGTGTTTTGCTTAAATCCTTAGTTCTGCCACTTAACGATTTCTGACGGTTTGGGTGAATCGATTGCTCTGTGCCTCGGTTTCCCCCCCTGCAAGAAGGGGGTGAAAGCGTTAAGATGGAGGATAAGTAAGTTATTTTGCCACTTACTGTGCTTCAGTTCCCCTACCTGTAAAGTCAGGATAAAGTGAGTGCATACATTTAAAGCCTAGCACAGAGCAAGGTGGCTCTCAGAGAGGGCTGGCGACTGGCCTGGGGTCCCGCTGTGAGCCGGGGACGTGCGCTCACCAGCCCTGCTCTGTCTCCCTCCACAGGGTCCAACTTCAGCTGGACTGGCAGCGGAGGCCCGGTGTTGTCGGAGACAAAACTGGGCCTGGCCTTCTTGAGAGGCCTCAGCTACCGGGATGGGGCCCTGGTGGTTGCCCAGGCCGGCTACTACTACATCTACTCCAAGGTGCAGCTGGGTGGTAAGAGCTGCTCCCAGGGATTGACCGGCGACTGCCTGCCTATCACCCACGTACTCTACAGGCACACGCCTTGCTTTCCCGAGGAGGTGGAGCTGCTGGTCAGCCAGTGGTCACCGGGCAGACAAGCAGGCAGCTCCCAGGTGTGGTGGGACAGCAGCTTCCTGGGCGGAGTAGTCCACCTGAACATGGGAGAAGAGGTGGTGGTACGCATACTAGGCGAGCATGTGATCCGACTCCACGACGGCACACGTTCCTACTTCAGGGCCTTCATGGTGTGAAGGACGTGATCAGGGCTAATTTAACGTGCATCTCTGACAAGTAAGAGACCTCAGAGGAAGCCTCAGGACACAGAAAAACACGAGCGAAGGTTTTTAGAGAGGACCTGGGGGACACCCAAACTTGACAGGTGGAGAGCTCGGTGGGGACCAGGAAGGTAGAGAACCCAGCTGCCCCAAGAACCAGCAGGCACCTCTGAAGGACCAACAGAGAATGCATGCCCTGCCATGGACAACACTGAGGACACGCACCCGGAGACTGGGGGGTCTGTTAGTCCCCAGGCAGGGGGTAAAGCTGATCTTGATATTCAGGAAGGGGTGAGGGGTGGGTATTTATACTTTTGATTCAGATCAAAGGGACATGATGATGGTGTGGTGGTTGACTAAGACAGGAAATTGTATTTATACTTTTGATTCAGATTAAAGTGGGACATGGGGGTCCGGGGAGTTGACTGAGAAGAGAAAATTTCTTAACACCCTCTACCCTCTCACTAGTGTGGGCAGAGTCTGGGGAGGTTGGGGGCGAGGATTTATCATTAAGACTCACCCACCCTGGAGAGCCCAGCCCAGCCCAGCTGTACCCATGGTCATAGTCATAACCCAAGTTCCACCCATGGGGCTTGTGGCCACACCACAGCCTACCATACCACATGAAGCTACACTCAGAGAAACAGGCGTAGGGATATTCTGGGAGGTGTCAACAACCAGCTGTCCCAGGAGGGGACACCCATTTCCATGGTGTAAATATTCCCTCTGTGGTTGGTTTCTGGCTCCCAGTGTATATCACCCACAGCTTGGCTGACATCGAGCACGGTTGTTTCAGCACCCAAGCTAGAGCCTGGTGCACAGGCACTTAGAAAATGTTTCTAGAGAGAAAGAGAAAGAGAGAGTGAGAGAAGGAAGGGAGAAAAGGGAGGAAAAATGAAAGAAAGGTGGAAAGAAAGAAAAGGTGAGAGAAGAGAAAGGTGGATAGATAAAGACAGAAAAGAAATAAAGGTGGAGAGAAAGGAAGGAAGGAAGAAAAGGTGAGAGAAAGGTAGAAAGAAAGGAAGGGTGAAAGGAAAGATGGATTGATAGAGAAAGAAAGAAAAGGTGGAAATAAAGCAAGAGTGAAAGGAAAGAAAAATAAAGAAAAGGTAGAAAAAGGGAAAGAATAGTAAACTGTTTTTGCTTACTGATAATAAGCAAAAACTTTGATGATAGTAAACTGTCATCACAGCTACAGCATCCCAGAGAATCACAGTTTGGGACACCCAGAGAGGTACACAGAGTTACATGGAGAAGAGAAGAGGGAAGAGGGAGATAGAGGTGGCCAGGAGGAGAAGAGGGGGGAAATCAAAAGGGGAGAGAACATGCTAGCCAGTAATCACTTCCCTATGTGCTCTCCACAGTCTGGATCCCTCAAAGATGTTCACAGTGTTACACAGAAGATAAGAGGGAAGAAAGAGAAAGAGGTGGCCAGGAGGATAAAAGGGGGGATCAAAAGGAGAGAGACAGATCCAGCCAGCAATCAGTTCCCTAAGTTTTCTCCACAGCCCAGAACACGCAAAGAGATTCACAGAGTTGGGTAGAGAAGAAAAGGGAAAGGGGGTAGATAGAGGCCACCTGGTGGAGAAAAAGGAGAGTCAAAAGTGGGAGAGAGCAATCAGGTCAGTGATCTCTCCCAAGTAAAAATGGGTACTGAAGATTGGGTTCTTAAAGGTACCAAGTTGATAACAAATACCAAAAAGCCAAGATTAAAAATCTAGAGTAGAGGTTAGATTCTCAAAAATACAATATTAAAAAAGCAAAGTCAGAAAAATTATAAAATATATATATATATGAAGTTTACTTTAAAAATAGGGTCTTTTTTTGGGGCAATGTAATAGTAGGTTATAAAAATGAAAATTAAAGGAGTAATAGGGGACTTAAATAAAATAAAAATTAAAACATAAAAAATAAAAAAAATTAATATTAAAAAAATGATAATAGTAAAAATATTTCTAGGACTTTCTCTGGAGCTGTTGTGGACAGTGTGGGGTCAGTTCATTTTCAGATAGTTCCTTGATCTGGCTTGTACTTCTCAAGGTCTATAGGCCCCTTCCTATGTAGTCGGTGCTTACTATAGGGTTTTAATCTATTGCACGTGTCACTTCCAAAGCAGTTCCCTCTGTTTATTTTAGCTTCTTCTGTTTGCTGGTCTCTTCAGTGTCTAATTTCTGCCCTGACACAAGGGGGGCGGTGGTGGTCAATTTTTTTAGGCTCACTTGTTCAGTCGTGCTGTGGGGAGGGAGGAACACTGCAAACAAATATCACTGGCGTCTGTGGGGAGTGCTTGCAGTGTTTCAGCCATACTGGGTTTGCCCCCCCTCATGGCGTGTGTGCTTTCCCAGTCTACACTGCTCAGGCTCTAGGTTGCTCTGCTGGGAACTGTCTGATACGGGCCCTGGGGTGCGTGCACTTCCCAGGTCTAAGCCACTCAGGTTGAAGTTCTCAGGTACTCCACAAAAGAGCAGACTTGTTTGGGCCTGCGTTTTGTGCCCTTCCCAGGGCCGATCAGCTCAGGCGACCAGGTGCTTGGCGAGTGCAGTCGCCCCCAGTTGAAGGCTGTGACTTATCACCTCCCCTGTCCCAGCCGCTGTTTTCTGGGTATACAATGGGCACACCTCCTCAGGTGTGCCGTGTGTCTCTTCTGGGGAATTGATCTCTGGCTGTGACCCTCCTGGCAAATGTCCACCATCCAGAATCCCAAGAATTCTTCGTTAGCAACAAAGTGTGCTTGCAGTTTGGTATAGGATGCCTCTCTGGGGCCACGATTGCCCGCTTCTGGCTCTTGCTGCCCTCGCCTGCCTGTCTCCGGCAGGGGATAGGCCAGTCTGCAGCCAGCTAGGTCTGCTCAGTTGTTTGTTCTGTGAGCGGGCCTGGTGGTGTCTTAGGTGGGAATAGCTATCCCACAGTCTGGGTTGCTATCTCAAGCTAGTTCCCTCAGATTTCCCTTGGGGCATTCAGGTCCGGTCCTTACCCAAAGCAATGTAGCCCGCGGCTCCTGGTCCAGCCCCTACTTGCTGGTAGGGGATGCGAACGTTTGGGCTGCTGCGCCACTGGGAGTTGATGTTAGGCAGGTAATCTGTGGGTTTTAATTATTTATTTTTCCTCCCAGTTATTTTGCTCTCTGAGATTCCAAGGCTCACCACCGACCCGCCAGAGAGAGTGTTTCCTGGTGTTTGGAAACTTCTCTCTTTTTTAAGACTCCCTTCCCGGTACGGATCTCTGTCGTTACCTCTTTTGCCTCTCTTTTTATCCTTTATGTTTTGTCCTACCTTCTTTCAAAGACAATGGGCAGCCTTTCTGGGTGCCTGATGTCCTCTGCCAGCATTCATAAGTTGTTTTGTGGAATTTGCTTGGCGTTCAAATGTTCTTTTGATGAATTTGTGTGGGAGAAAGTGGTCTCCCTGTCGTATTCCTCCGCCATCTTAGGACCGCTGCCCTGTGTTTCTAAATTAAAGTGTCTACAGAAGCTAATGCAACAATGTAAATCAACTACACTTCAATAAAACATTAATTAAACAATAAAGTGTCTCAGAAAATGTCCAGAAGAGCAGAAACAGGATGTGTAACTTCTAAACAAGTGTAAGAGAAAAGTGGAATGACCAAAATTCCAAGCAAGGCAAAGAAGGTGAGAAAAAGAAATATAGCAACTGAGGGGCCACCAGAAAGTACCTAATAAATCCAAACACATTAGGAACTGCAATTAAGTAGATAGTCTGAATCTACATGAGTCCAAACAGTGCCACAAGCCGTATGTCACAACTGAGCATTTGAAATGGGGATGGTCTGAACTGAGGTGTGCTGTTAGTGTAAAATGCACCCCAAAATTTGTAGACCTGGGATTTTGAAAAAGTAAAATATTACTTATCTTATACTGATTCTTTTTTGAGATGATAACATTTTGGATATGTTGTTAAATAAAACATGTTATTAAAATGAATTTCACCATTTTGTATACCTTTTGATTGTGGCTGCTAGAAAAATTTAAATTAGACAGATGGCACACATTACATTGCTATTGGACAGCATCAGTACAGTGTGGGGGAGTGTGCTTGCCCAGTCATGTCCAACTCTTTGCAACTGTCTGGACTCTAGCCCGCCAGGCTCCTCTGTCTATGGGATTTCCCAGACAAGAATGCTGGAGTGGGTCACCATTCCCTCCTCCAGGAGATCAGTACAATACTTGAATTAAAAGACAAATATTTTCTGGCTGGCTAAGAAAAATTAAGATCCACGAACATATTGCTTGCATTTAAACTTACACAATATAACAAGTTTCCAGATAAAGGATGTAAACTGCCAGAAAGAAAGTTTGTTTAAGTCTATTATTATTGGATGGCATAGACTTTTTTTTTTAAGCTGTGCAATGCAGTATGTGGGATCCTAGTTCCTCAACCAGGCATGGAACCTGCCCCCCTGCAGAGAAAGCACAGAGTTGTAACACCTGGACCACCACGGTAGTCCTGGACTGCATAGACTTTAATGTAGGAAGCCTTACTAGGTATAACTAAGTCTCTGTCATGAAAATATGACAGTTCTAAATGTGTATATGCTTAATAACGTTATCACAATAAATAAAGCAAGAATCAACCAAAGTACTCAAACAAGTGGATAGTTTCAATTGAAATGTGCTATTGATGTAAATATGCCGAGTACATCATGAGAAATGCTGGGGTGGAAGAAACACAAGCTGGAATCAAGATTGCTGGGAGAAATATCAATAACCTCAGATATGCAGATGACACCACCCTTATGGCAGAAAGTGAAGGAGAACTAAAGAGCCTCTTGATGAAAGTGAAACAGGAGAGTGAAAAAGTTGGCTTAAAGCTCTACGTTCAGAAAACTAAGATCATGGCATCTGGTCCCATCACTTCATGGGAAATAGATGGGGAAACAGTGCAAACAGTGTCAGACTTTATTTTGGGGGGCTCCAAAATCACTGCAGATGGTGATTGCAGCCATGAAATCAAAAGACGCTTACTCCTTGGAAGGAAGGTTATGGCCAACCTAGATAGCATATTTAAAAGCAGAGACATTACTTTGCCAACAAAAGTCCGTCTAGTCAAGGCTATTGTTCTTCCAGTGGTCATGTATGGATGTGAGATTTGGACAGTGAAGAAAGCTGAGCACCGCAGAATTGATGCTTTTGAACTGTGGTGTTGGAGAAGACTCTTGAGAGTCCCTTGGACTGCAAGGAGATCCAATCAATCCATCCTAAAGGAGATCAATCCTGGGTGTTCAACGGAAGGACTGATGTTGAAGCTGAAACTCCAATACTTTGGCCACCTCATGCGAAGTGTTGACTCATTGGGAAAGACCCTGATGCTGGGTAGGATTGGGGGCGGGAGGAGAAGGGGACGAAAGAGGATGAGATGGTTGGATGGCATCACCAACTCGATGGACATGGGTTTGGGAAGACTCCAGGAGCTGGTGCTGGACAGAGAGGCCTGGAGTGCTGCAATTCATGGGGTCGCAAAGAGTCGGACACGACTGAGCGACTGAACTGAACTGAACTGAATTGATGTAAAATGCTCCAAAGAATTTGAAGACCTGAAATGGAGGGCGGGGTATCTAAAATACCTTACATTAGGTACCACATCACCAAAGTGGGAGATTTTTACAGCATCCTTCTTAGCAACTGATACCCTAACCAGACAAAAAGTGAGGATATACCACAGAAGATGAAAAGTAATTGGAAAAAAATACATGTGCTCCAATGTTCATAGCAGCACCACTGACAATAACCAAGACATGGTAGCAACCTAAATGTCGATGGATGGATGGATAAAGATGTGGTACATATACACAGTAGAATATTACTTGGCTATAAAAAAGGTGAAATAATAACATTTGCAGCAATATGGATGGACCTAGAGATGATCATAAGTGAAGTGAAGTCAGAGAAAGACAAATATCACACACTATCACTTATATGTGTGTTTTATTTATTTGGCTGTGCCGGGTCTCAGTTGTGGCTCATGGGATCATAGATCTTTAGTTGCAGTGTGCAAACTCTTATTTGTAGCATGTGGGATCTAGTTCCCTGACTAAGGACTGAACCCAGGCCTCCTGCACTGGGAGCTCAATGTCTTAGCCACTGGACCACCAGGGAAATCCCATGGAATTTTTTAAAAAATGATACAAATAAACTTACTTACAGAACAGAAATAGACTCACAGACCAGTAACACTGAAGAAGCTGAACTTGAATGGTTCTATGAAGACCTACAAGACGTTTTAGAACTAACACCCAAAAAAGATGTCCTTTTCATTATAGGGGACTGGAATGCAAAAGTAGGAAGTCAGGAAACACCTGGCATAACAGGCAAATTTGGCCTTGGAGTACAGAATGAAGCAGGGCAAAGGCTAATAGAGTTTTGCCAAGAGAACGCACTGGTCATGGCAAACACCCTCTTCCAACAACACAAGAGAAGACTCTACACGAGGACATCACCAGATGGTCAACATTGAAATCAGATTGATTATATTCTTTGCAGCCAAAGATGGAGAAGCTCTATACAGTCAGCAAAAACAAGACTGGGAGCAGACTATGGCTCAGATCATGAACTCCTTATTGCCAAATTCAGACGTAAATTGAAGAAAGTAGGCAAAACCACTAGACCATTCAGATATGACCTAAATCAAATCCCTTATGACTATACACTGGAAGTGACAAATAGATTTAAGGGACTAGATCTTATAGACAGAGTGCCTGATGAACTATGGACAGAGGTTAGTGACCTTCTACAGGAGACAGGGATCAAGACCATCTCCATGGAAAAGAAATGCAAAAAAGCAAAATGGCTGTCTGAGGAGGCCTTACAAATAGCTGTGAAAAGAAGAGAAGGGAAAAGCAAAGGAGAAAAGGAAAGATATTTCTATCTGAATGCAGAGTTCCAAAGAATAGCAAGGAGAGATAAGAAAGCCTTCCTCAGCAATCAATGCAAAGAAATACAGGAAAACAACAGAATGGGAAAGACTAGAGATCTCTTCAAGAAAATTAGAGCTACCAAGGGAACATTTCATGCAAAGATGGGCTCAATAAAGGACAGAAATGGTAGGGACCTAACAGAAGCAGAAGATATTAAGAAGAGGTGGCAAGAATACACAGAAGAACGGTACAAAAAAGATCTTCATGACCCAGATAATCACGATGATGTGATCACTCACCTAGAGCCAGACATCCTGGAATGTGAAGTCAAGTGGGCCTTAGAAGGCATCAATACGAACAAAGCTAGTGGAGGTGATGGAATTCCAGTTGAGCTATTTCAAATCCTGAAAGATGATGCTGTGAAAGTGCTGCACTCGATGTGCCAGCAAATCTGGAAAACTCGGCAGTGGCCACAGAACTGGAAAAGGTCAGTTTTCATTCCAATCCCAAAGAAAGGCAATGCCAAAGAATGCTCAAACTACCGCACAATTACACTCATCTCACACACTAGTAAAGAAATGCTCAAAAGTCTCCAAGCCAGGCTTCAGCAATACGTGAACCGTGAACTTCCAGATGTTCAAGCTGGTTTTAGAAAAGGAAGAGGAACCAGAGATCAAATTGCCAACATCTGATGGATCATCGAAAAAGCAAGAGAGTTCCAGAAGAACATCTATTTCTGCTTTATTGACTATGCCAAAGCCTTTGACTGTGTGGATCACAATGAACTGTGGAAAATTCTGAAAGAAATGGGAATACCAGACCATCTGATCTGTCTCTTGAGAAACCTGTATGCAGGTCAGGAAGCAACAGTTAGAACTGGACATGGAACAACAGATTGGTTCCAAATAGGAAAAGGAGTACGTCAAGGCTGTATATTGTCACCATGCTTATTTAACTTATATGCAGAGTACATCATGAGAAATGCTGGGCTGGATGAAGCACAAGCTGGAATCAAGATTGCTGGGAGAAATATCAATAACCTCAGATATGCAGATGACACCATCCATATGGCAGAAAGTGAAGAAGTAAATAGCCTCTTGATGAAAGTGAAAGAGGAGAGTGAAAAAGTTGGCTTAAAGCTCAACATTCAGAAAACTAAGATCATGGCATCTGGTCCCATCACTTCATGGGAAATAGATGGGAAACAGTGGAAAGAGTGTCAGACTTCATTTTTTGGGCTCCAAAACCACTGCTGATGGTGATTGTAGCCATGAAATTAAAAGATGCTTACTCCTTGGAAGGAAGGTTATGACCAACTTAGACAGCATATTTAAAAGCAGAGACATTACTTTGCCAACAAAGGTCCTTCTAGTCAAGGCTATGGTTTTTCCAGTGGTCATGTATGGATGTGAGAGTTGGATGGTGAAGAAAGCTGAGCACCGCAGAATTGATGCTTTTGAACTGTGATGTTGGAGAAGACTCTTGAGAGTCCCTTGGACTGAAAGGAGATCCAACCAGTCCATCTTAAAGGAGATCAGTCCTGAGTGTTCATTGGAAGGACTGATGTTGAAGCTGAAACTCCAATACTTTGGCCAACTCATGCGAAGTGTTGACTCATTGGAAAAGACCCCAATGCTGGGAAGGATTGGGGGCAGGAGGAGAAGGGGACGACGGAGGATGAGATGGTTGGATGGCATCACTAACTCGATGGACATGAGTTTGGGTACATTCCGGGAGTTGGTGATGGACAGGGAGGCCTGGCGTGCTGCGATTCATGGGGTCGCAAAGAGTCGGACACGACTGAGTGACTGAACTGAACTCATAGAAAGCAAATTTATGCTTACCAAAAGAGAAAGGGAGGGAGGGATAATTTGGAAATTAGGGATTAACAGATATGCACTACTACATATAAAATAGATAATCAACACGGACCTATTTATAGCACAGAAAACTGTGTTCAGTATATTGTAATTACCTATATTGGAAAATAATCTGAAAAAATATATATCTATCTATCTTTCTATCTATCTACCTACAACTGAATCACTTTGCTGTATACTTGAAACATTGTAAATCAATTCTACTTCAATTTAAAAATAGTAATGATCTAGATTTGAACAACACAATAAACAAGCTTGATCATGAAACATGCAGAGACCCTCTGAAAAGTACACAACAAGTATTTGAAGAGCCAGTTGGAATGTAAAATGGTGTAGCCAGAATGGAAAAACAGTATGATGATTCCTCAAAAAATTAAAATGAACAATATTTAGCGTTTTGAAAAGAAGAAAAGTGATAAACTTCAAATTAGAAATATTGTAAATGAGAAAGAGGACATAATTATAGAGACTGCAGAGGCTGAAGAAGCATTAAGAAAACAGAAGCTTCCTTGGTGGCTCAATGGTAAAGAATTCTCCTGCCAATGCAGGAAACACAGGTTCCATCCCTGGTCCTGGAGGATCCCCACAAGCCTCGGAGCAACTGATCCCTAGTGCCACAACTACTGAGCCGGTGCTCTAGAGTCCAAGAGTCGCAACTACTGAAGCTGGCATGCCTAGAGCCCGTGCTTTGCAACAAGAGAAGCCACTCCAATGAGAACCCCATGCACCACAACTAGAGAGTAACCTCTGCTCTTTGCAGCTAAAGAAAAGCTTGCACACAGTAACAAAGACCCAGCACAGTCAAAAATAAATTAAAAAAAATTTTTTTAAAGTATTATCGTTGAGAAAGGGGACATAATTACTGAGGCTGCAGAGATTGAAGAAGCATTAAGACATAGAGAATGATGAACATTTTATTCACCAATATAACATCTATTCACCCATCACTGAGAAAATGTAGATAAAATATCCACATTTCTGGAAAAATGTAACTTAACCCAAATCACTAAAAAACATGTCTAAAAAATGAAATAAAGCAGAGACATCACTTTGCTAACAAAGGTCCTAAAGTCAAAGCTGTGGTTTTCCCAGTAGCCAAGTACAGATGTGAGAGTTGGACCATAAAGAAGGATGAGTGCCGAAGAACTGATGCTTTTGAACTGTGGTGTTGGAGAAGACTCTTGAGAGTCCCTTGGACTGCAAAGAGATCAAACCAGTCAATCCTAAAGGAAATCAACCCTGAATAGTCATTGGAAGGACTGATTCTGAAGCTGAAGCTCCAATACTTTGGCCATTTAATGCAAAGAGCTGACTCATTGGAAAATACCCTGATGCTGGGAAAGATTGAGGACAGGAGGAAAAGGGAGTCACAGAGGCTGAGATGGTTGGAAGGCATCACCAACTCAATGGACATGAGTTTGAGCAAACTCTGGGAGATAGTGAAGGACGGAGAAGCCTGATGTGCTGCAGTTCATGGGGTCACAAAGAGTCGGACATGACTTAGCGACTGAACAACAACAAAGAATTGAAAGGTCATTAAAGACATTGAGTAATAAATTTAAACTTTCCCATACACAAACCCACACACTTACACTCTCCTCACAAATAAGGCACCAGATCCAGATGTTTTTACAAAAGAGTCCAACTATTAATAAGTATCTGTGTAACTAATAATGCTAACCATATACAAACTAGTTCAGAATACAGGAAAAAAACCCCACACACCCAGTTTCTTTCATGAGGTCAGCACTGCCTTAATACCAAACCCTGACAAGGATAATATGAGTCAGAAAAACCACAGACTATCTCCCTTTTAAACTGAGAGATGCAAAAACCCTCTATAAAATATAGATTCATAATGTATTAAACATATATCATGATCAAACTGGATTTGTCCCAGGAATAAAAGATTGGATTAACATTAGAACACTGAGGAACAGAATTCACAACATTGTCACTCTAAAGGGGAAAATCATGTGGTAGTTTCAGAGAGGCAGAGAAAACATTTAATAAAATTCAACATTTATTTATGTTTTAAAAAGATCTCTTAGGAAGTTAGGAACAGAAAGGGATCTTTCTTAACCTAATTCAGTTCAGTTCAGACGCTCAGTCGTGTCTGACTCTTTGCGACCCCATGAATTGCAGCACGCCAGGCCTCCCTGTCCATCACCAACTCCCGGAGTTTACCCAAACTCATGTCCATCTAGTCGGTGATGCCATCCAACCATCTCATCCTCCGTCGTCCCCTTCTCCTCCTGCCCCCAATCCTTCCCAGCATCAGGGTCTTTTCCAATGAGTCACCTCTTCGTATCAGGTGGCCAAAGTATTGGAGTTTCAGCTTCAACATCAGTCCTTCCAATGAACACTCAGGACTGATCTCCTTTAAGATGGACTGGTAGGATCTCCTTTCAGTCCAAGGGACTCTCAAGAGTCTTCTCCAACACCACAGTTCAAAAGCATCAATTCTTCGGCGCTCAGTTTTCTTCACCGTCCAACTCTCACATCCATACATGACTACTAGAAAAACCATAGCCTTGACTAGACGGACCTTTGTTGGCAAAGAAATGTCTCTGCTTTTTAATATGCTGTCTAAGTTGGTCATAACTTTCCTTCCAAGGAGTAAGCGTCTTTTAATTTCATGGCTGCAATCACCATCTGCAGTGATTTTGGAGCCCCCAAAAATAAAGTCAGCCACTTTTCCCACTGTTTCCCCATCCATTTCCCATGAAGTAATGGGACCAGATGCCATGATCTTAGTTTTCTGAATGTTGAGCTTTAGTCCAACTTTTTCACTCTCCTCTCTCACTTTCATCAAGAGGCTTTTTAGGTCCTGTTCACTTTCTGCCATAAGGGCAGTGTCATCTGCATATTTGAGGTTATTGATATTTCTCCCAGCAATCTTGATTCCAGCTTGTGTTTCTTCCAGCCTAGTGTTTCTCATGATGTACTCTGCGTGTAAGTTAAATAAGCAGGGTGACAATATACAGCCTTGACATACTCCTTTTCTTATTTGGAACCAGTCTGTTGTTCCATGTCCAGTTTTAACGGTTGCTTCCTGGCCTGCATGCAGGTTTCTCAAGAGACAGGTCAGATGGTCTGGTATTCCCATCTCTTTCAGAATTTTCCACAGTTTATTGTGATCCACACAGTCAAAGGCTTTGGCATAGTCAATAAAGCAGAAATAGATGTTTTTCTGGAACTCTCTTGCTTTTTCAATGAGCCAGCGATGTTGGCAATTTGATATCTGGTTCCTCTGCCTTTTCTAAAGCCAGCTTGAACATCTGGAAGTTCACGGTACACGTATTGCTGAAGCCTGGCTTGGAGAATTTTGAGCATTACTTTACTAGCATGTGAGATGAGTGCAACTGTGCAGTAGTTTGACCATTCTATGGCATTGCTTTTCTTTGGGATTGGGATGAAAGCTGACCTTTTCCAATCCTGTGGCCACTGCTGAGTTTTCCAGATTAGCTGGCATATTGAGTGTAGCACTTTCACAGCATCATCTTTCAGGATTTGAAATAGCTCAACTGGAATTCCATCACCTCCACTAGCTTTGTTCATAGTGATGCTTTCTAAGGTCCACTTGACTTCACGTTCCAGGATGTCTGGCTCTAGGTGAGTGATCACACCATCATGATTATCTTGGTCGTGAAGATCTTTGTTTGTATAGTTCTCCGGTGTATTCTTGCCACCTCTTCTTAATATCTTCTGCTTCTGTTAGGTCCATACCATTTCTGTCCTTTATCGAGCCTATCTTTGCATGAAATGTTCCCTTGGTAGCCCTAATTTTCTTGAAAAGATCTCTAGTCTTTCCCATTCTGTTGTTTTCCTGTATTTCTTTGCATTGATTGCTAAGGAAGGCTTTCTTATCTCTCCTTGCTATTCTTTGGAACTCTGCATTCAGATGGGAATATCTTTCCTTTTCTCCTTTGCTTTTTACTTCTCTACACTTAATCTAATTAGGGCCACCTAAAAAACCCTACAGTAGATTCGTCACTAATGATAAAACCATTAAAAAGCATTCACTGAAAGATCGGAAATAAGACAAGGATGCCCATTTTAGGGACTTCTTCTTCAATATTATTGTGATGATTACAAACATCTATTGCATGATATATACCAGCAACAGACGTTAGAAAATATCATTTAAAAAACAGATGAGATTTATTATAGTACAAACACATGTAAAGCACTTAGAAATAAATCTCAAAATGGTACACGATATTTATGCAGAATATTATTACTTATTATTCAGAAACATTAAGTTCAGTTAAGAACAGTTCAGTCGTTCAGTTGTGTCCGACTCTTTGCGACCCCATGAATTGCAGCATGCCAGGCCTCCCTGTCCATCACCAACTCCCGGAGTCTATCCAAACCCATGTCCATCGAGTCAGTGATGCCATCCAACCATCTCATCCTCCGTCATCCCCTTCTCCTCCTGACCCCAATCCTTCCCAGCATTAGGGTCTTTTCCAATGAGTCAACACTTCGCATGAGGTGGCCAAAGTATTGGAGTTTCAGCTTCAACATCAGTCCTTCCAATGAACACCCAGGACTGATCTCCTTTAAGATGGACTGGTTGGATCTCCTTTCAGTCCAAGGGACTCTCAAGAGTCTTCTCCAACACCACAGTTCAAAAGCATCAATTCTGCGGTGCTCAGCTTTCTTCACCATCCAACTCTCACATCCATACATGACCACTGGAAAAACCATAGCCTTGACTAGACGGACTTTTGTTGGCAAAGTAATGTCTCTGCTTTTAAATATGCTGTCTAGGTTGACCATAAACTTCCTTCCAAGGAGTAAGCGTCTTTTAATTTCATGGCTGCAATCACCATCTGCAGTGGTTTTGGAGCCCAAAAAATAGTCTGACACTGTTTGCACCGTTTCCCCATCTATTTCCCATGAAGTGATGGGACCAGATGCCATGATCTTAGTTTTCTGAATGTTGAGCTTTAAGCCAACTTTTTCACTCTCCTCTTTCACTTTCATCAAGAGGCTCTTTAGTTCTTCTTCACTCTCTGCCATAAGAGTGGTGTCATCCGCATATCTGAGGTTATTGATATTTCTCCCAGCAATCTTGATTCCAGCTTGTGTTTCTTCCAGCCCAGCATTTCTCATGATGTACTCTGCGTATAAGTTAAATAAGCAGGGAGATAATATACAGCCTTGACGTACTCCTTTTCCTATTTGGAACCAGTCTGTTGTTCCATGTCTAGTTCTAACTGTTGCTTCCTGACCTGCATGCAGGTTTCTCAAGAGACAGGTCAGATGGTCTGGTATTCCCATCTCTTTCAGAATTTTCCACAGTTTATTGTGATCTACACAGTCAAAGGCTTTGGCATAGTCAATAAAGCAGAAATAGATGTTTTTCTGGAACTCTCTTGCTTTTTCGATGATCCAGCAGATATTGGCAATTTGATATCTGGTTCCTCTGCCTTTTCTTAAAACCAGCTTGAACATCTGGAAGTTCACGGTTCACGTATTGCTGAAGCCTGGCTTGGAGAATTTTGAGCATTACTTTGCTGGCATGTGAGATGAGTGCAATCGTGCGGTAGTTTGAGCATTCTTTGGCATTGCCTTTCTTTGGGATTGGAACGAAAACTGACCTTTTCCAATATGCTAATGGAGATCAGTGGAGAAATAGCTCCAGAAACCATGATGGGATGGATCCAAAGCAAAAACGATACCCAGCTGTGGAGGTGACTGGTGATACATGCAAAGTCCAATGCTGTAAAGAGCAATATTGCATAGGAACCTGGAATGTTAGGTCCATGAATCAAGGCAAATTGGAAGTGGTCAAACAGGAGATGGCAAGAGTGAACGTCGACATTCTAGGAATCAGCGAACTAAGATGAACTGGAATGGGTGAATTTAACTCAGATGACCATTATATCTACTACTGTGGGCAAGAATCCCTTAGAAGAAATGGAGTAGCCATCATGGTCAACAAAAGAGTCTGAAAGGCAGTACTTGGATGCGATCTCAAAAACGATAGAATGATCTCTATTCGTTTCCAAGGCAAACCATTCAATATCACAGTAATCCAAGTCTATGCCCCAACCAGTAAAGCTGAAGAAGCTGAAGTTGAATGGTTCTATGAAGACCTACAAGACCTTTTAGAATTAACACCCAAAAAAGATGTGCTTTTCATTATAGGGGACTGGAATGCAAAAGTAGGAAGTCAAGGAACACCTGGCGTAACAGGCAAATTTGGCCTTGGAGTACAGAATGAAGCAGGGCAAAGGCTAATAGAGTTTTGCTGAGAGAACACACTGGTCATGGCAAACACCCTCTTCCAACAACACAGGAGAAGACTCTACACGTGGACATCACCGAATGGTCAACACCGAAATCAGATTGATTATATTCTTTGCAGCCAAAGATGGAGAAGCTCTATACCGTCAGCAAAAACAAGACCAGGAGCAGACTATGGCTCAGATCATGAACTGCTTATTGCCAAATTCAGACTTAAATTGAAGAAAGTAGGCAAAACCACTAGTCCATTCATGTATGACCTAGATCAAATCCCTTATGAGTATACAGTAGAAGTGACAAATAGATTTAAGGGACTAGATCTGATAGACAGAGTTCCTGATGAACTATGAACAGAGGTTCTTGACATTGTACAGGAGACAGGGATCAAGACAATCCCCATGGAAAAGGAATGCAAAAAAGCAAAATGGCTGTCTGAGGAGGCCTTACAGATAGCTGGGAAGAGAAGAGAAGCGAAAAGCAAAGGAGAAAAGGAAAGATATTCCCATCTGAATGCAGAGTTCCAAAGAATAGCAAGGAGAGATAAGAAAGCCTTCCTCAGCGATCAGTGCAAAGAAATAGAGGAAAACAACAGATTAGGAAAGACTAGAGATCTCTTCAAGAAAGTTAGAGATACCAAAGGAGCATTTCATGCAAAGGTAGGCTCGATAAAGGACAGAAATGGTATGGACCTAACAGAAGCAGAAGATATTAAGAAGAGGTGGCAAGAATACACAGAAGAACGGTACAAAACAGATCTTCATGACCCAGATAATCACGATGGTGTGATCACTCACCTAGAGCCAGACATCCTGGAATGTGAAGTCAAGTGGGCCTTAGAAGGCATCACTATGAACAAAGCTAGTGGAGGTGATGGAATTCCAGTTGAGCTATTTCAAATCCTCAAAGGTGATGCTGTGAAAGTGCTGCACTCAATATGCCAGGAAATTTGGAAAACTCAGCAGTGGCCACAGAAACATTCAAGAGGACCTAAATAAAAAGAGAGTTATACCATGCTCATTGATTGGATAATTCAGTGGTACAAAGGTGTCGGTACTCTCCAATTTGATCTCCAGATTCAATGCAGTCCTTTTCTTAAATTAAAAAAAATTTTTTAATTGGAGGATAATTGCTTTACCATATTGTGCTGGGTTTCCCATACCACAACACAAGCCAGTCCTACCTATATATGTCTCAATGCAGTTCTAATAACAACCTCATCTTTGGTTTTCATGGAATTTGACAAGCAGAGTAGAGGACTGTACGTAACCAAGATAATCCTGAAGATGTAGAATAAGAAAAGCTTTGTCTTCCTAGATAGCCGGGCTTATTGTACTCATCATATTAGTGAAGGCAGTGTGGTACTAGTATTGGTATAAACACATCAGCCCTTGGAATAGTTTATCATCTGCCTCGCTTCCTCCTGAGACATGAAAGATGCTCTCAGAGGACTTTCCAGCCATCAGGATGATAGACCTGTGACAACTTATTGCATCCTCTAAGCTAGATAAAATCTGGCATACATATTGCGTGCATGTGTACTCAGTCATGTCCAACTGTTTGTGATCTCATGGAGCATACATATTAGCCCTGGGTATTTTTAGAGGGGCTTCCTACTTATACAGATTTTTGATCTAAGATTGGAGTACATCTACAATGGATACCTGCATGATATGAATTAGTGTTTATTGTTTGCCAAAATAGGTTCTTACTGAGGTTAGAGTTTGATTTAGAATACATTTGTATACATTTATTCATCATCCGTTTAGTCACTCTTTTATCTGTACATCTAGCCATTCATACATTCAATCTGCCCACACATCTATCTACTGCCCATCCACACATCCATCCATCCATTCATTTATCCATCCAATCAACCATCCATCCATCCACTCAACTATCCATCCATCCATCCAACCATCCATGAACATATCCATCCACTCAGCTATCCATCCATCTATCCACCCACCCATCCACTTTCACTCATTTACCCATTCATTCATCATTTATCCACCCATTTAAACATCTACCTATTTATCCATCTATGCTTCTCTATCTGTCTGCCTACCTATCTGTATGGTTATAGAAAAGGGCTTGCACAGTCTACTAGTTACCTACTGATGCAGAACGTCACCCCAAACTTAGTGGTGTAAAACAACAAGTGTTTTATTTGCTCATAATCCTGCAAATTGACCCAACAGGGCTTGACAGGGATGGTTAGTTTCAGCTCTGTGGATCCAGGCAGTTCATCTGGGGCTGGTGTTAACTATAAGGACTTACTCTCATATCGTTCGTCCTCCAGGGCTCTCTGGCCACCCATCGTCTCTCATTAGACAACTGTACTTCTTCACACGGCCACTCGGGTCTCTGAGAAGGCAAACGTTGCAAGCCGCTTGGCCTCCTTTTTTTTAAGTTTAGTTTTTTTCCCTAATTCATTTATTTTTATTGATATACAGTTTACTATGTTGTTAATTTTTATACAGCAAAGTGATTCGGTTGTACATGTATATATACATTCTTTTTAAAATATTTTTTTCCATTATGGTTTATCATTGGATATATTTTAAAATTGGAGGATAGTTGCTTTACAACATTGTGTTCATTTCTGCTGTACAACAACATGAATTAGCTATAAGTATACATTTATCCCCTCCCTCTTGAGCCTCCCTCCCACCCCTTTAGGTTACCACAGAGCACCGAGCTGAACCCCCTGTATTATACAGCAGCTTCCTGCTAGTTATCTATCATAATCTACACATGATAGTGTGTATATGTCAATGCATTCTCTCAATTAGTCCTGGCTTCCTGAAGACTAGATTCTGGAATTCCTGGAATGTCACTTCTGTAACATTCTATCAAAGTAATTTACTCAGCCGTGATGGTTTGAGAACCTGTCGTGTCCTGGTAAAGAGAGGAACCGGATGGACACATTCCCTGCCCCCACAGGGCTCACTTTCTGGTTCCTGTGCTTTCTACAGAGACTGCAGCTGCACTAACAGGTGCAGAAGGTCTAAGGTCTCCATCCCCTGTGGGCGACTTTTCTCCCCCCCCACAATAAGTAGAGTTTTTTCTAGACCTCCTTCATCAGAATGGACTACATTTCTAGGCTTCAGTTTCTGGGCAGGGGCCCCAATTTCCTTTCCTCAGCCTCTGAGCCACAACAGAGCCATGTTGCTGTCCCCAAGGGATACCAGATCCCCATTTTTCACCCCCAGAGTCCACTTTTCGGACTAACCCTCCCACCCCAATCTATAGAACAACAGCCCCTGCATTGTCACTCTGGCTTTAACTTCTCTCTCCCAGGAGCAGCTAGGGATGTTTCTTTCTTCAAATTCATTGATATATTGTAATATATTTAAAATTTTTTGTAAAATTGTTTTTATTTATTTATTTGGCTGCACCGGGTCTTAGTTGCCACATGTGGGATCCAGTTCCCTGACCAGGGATCAAACCCGGGCCCTCTGCTTCGGGAGCTCAGTTTTAGCCACTGGACCACTAGGGAAGTCCCTGTATGTTGTAATATTTCATTAGACTTTATTTGGATGTCTCTGAGTTTGTAGCAGGAGCAGGGTCTGTCTATGTTAGCTGAGACCACTCTGGAAAGATTTGTTGTTGTTCAGTTGCTCAGTCATGTCCAACTCTTTGCGACCCCATGGACTGCAGCACACCAGGCTTCCCTGTCCTTCACCATCTCCTGGTGTTTGCTCAAACTCACGTCCATTGAGTCAGTGATGCTATCCAACCATTTCATCCTCTGTTGCCTCCTTCTCCTCCTGCCCTCAGTCTTTCCCAACATCAAGATCTTTTCCAATGAGTTGGCTTTTCACATCAGGTGGCCAAAGTATTAAGCTTCACCTTCAGCATCAGTCCTTCCAATGAATATTCAGGGTCGGTTTCCTCTAGGGTTGACTGGTTTGCTCTCCTTGCTGTCCAAAGGACTTTTGAGAGTCTTCTCCAGTACCACAGATTGAAAGCATCAATTTTGGGTTTCTGCAAAACAGACACTGAAAGGGAGATTTGCATGCTGGAGGTTAATTAATTGTAGAATGCTGTCAGGTTCAGCTCGTGGGAGGGCAGCGGGACTCGGCAGAAGGAAGAGCTGGGCTCCAATGACAGGGACTTCAGTGGGAAGCTCTGAAGCCGGGGTGGCTCTTCAAAATCATCTCCACCCCTCCCTCAAGTTCTGGCCAAACCTCAAACCTCTTCATCACTTTGTGCTTTTTGGAAATCAATGCCAGGAGGAGACTAGTATGTGGTTCCTGCTTTCCACCATCTCTTTTGTGAAGAAATGAAGATGCAAAGTCAACTACTACCTGAACGGGAAGGGGACAGGAGAAATAAATAATAGCATCAGCAACGATGTATGTGCTCAGTCACTCAGTTGTGTCTGACTCTTTGTGACTCCATTGACTGTAGCCCGCCAGACTCCCCTGACTGTGAGATTTTTCAGACAAGAATATTGGAGTGGGTTGCCACATCTTCCTCCAGAGAATCTTCCCAACCCAGGGACCGAACTCTCATCTCCTGTGTGTCTCCTGCATTGCTCCTGTGTGTCTCCTGCATTGCAGGCTGGTTTTTTTTTTTTTTTTTTTTTTTTACTGCTGAGCCATTGAGGAAGCCCAACAACGAAGGACAGTGTTTACTGAGCACCTAGTTGTGCCAGGAGCCACTCAACTCAGCATTTGGCATATCTTTAAAAATTTTTTTAATTTATTTATTTTTGACCCTGCTTTGTTGCTTCAGGGGCTTTTCTCTAGTTGCGGCGAGTAGGGGCCACTCTCTCATTGCAGTGCATGGGCTTCTTATTGCAGTGGCCTCTCTTGTTGCACAGCATGGACTTCAGGACACGTGGGCTTTCAGTAGTCATGGCTCCCGGGCTCTAGAGCACAAGCTCAGTAGTCGTGGCACACAGGCTTAGTTGCTCCGGGACGTGTGGAATCTTCCTGGACCAGGGAACGAACCTATGTCTCTTGCATTGGCAGGCAGATTCTTATCCACTGAGCCCACCGAGGCTTCCACCGAGGAAGCCCAACACTTGGCACATCTTAACTCTCCCCAGGTAATGGGGTTGTGGGGAGGGTTAGGATGATCTATTAGTTCATGGGGCTGCCATAACAAAGGACCACAGCCAGAATGACCTAAACAACAGAAATGTATCTTCTCACAGTCCTGCAGGCTGGAAATCCAAGATCACAGTGTCAGCAGGGTTGGTACCTTCTGAAGCCTTGCTCCTAGGTTTGCAGAGACCACGTTGTGTCCTCACGTGGTGTTACCTCTGTGTGTGTCTGTGTCCTAATCTCTTCTTTTTCTTAAATTATTTTTTCATTGAAGTATAGTTGCTTTACAACGTTGTGTTAGTTTCAGGTGTGCAGCAAAGTGAATCAGTTATACATACACATATCTCCATTCTTTTTTAGATTTCTTTCCCATTTAGGTCAGAGTATTGAGTATTGTTTCCTGTGCTGTGTAGTAGGTTCTCACTAGTAATCTATTTTATACACAGTATAAACAATATACATCAATATAATATTGACAATATATATCAATCCTAGTCTCACAATTGATCTCACCCCACCTTCCCTCCTTTGCATCCATATGTTTGTTCTCTACATGTGTGTCTCTATTTCTGCCTTGCTAATAGATTCATATGTACCATTTTTCTAGATTCCACATATATGTGTTAATATATATTTGTTTTTGTCTTTTAGACTTACTTCACTCTGTACAGCAGTCTCTAGGCTCATTCACGTCTCTGAAAATGGCACAGTTTGGTTCCTTTTTATGGCTGTGTAATATTCCATTATATATATGTGCCACATCTTCTTTATCCATTCTTCTGTCTATGGATGGCCTTCTCTGGTGGCTCAGTGGTAGAGAATCCACCTGCCGATGCAGGAGACATGAGTCCAATCCCTGATCCAGAAAGATCCCTTGGAGAAGGAAATAGAAACTCACTCCCATTCTTGCCTAGGAAATGCCATAGACAGAGGAGCCTGGTGGGCTACAGTCCATGGGGTCGCAAAGTGTCAGACATGACTTAGTGACTGAACAACACCACCAATAATTAGTGATGTTGAACATCTTTTCATGTGCCTCTTGGCCATCTGTCTTCTTGGGAGAAGTGTCTGTTTATATTTTCTGCCCCTTTTTTTGATAGAGTTGTTTGTTTGCTTGATATTGAGTCGCATGAGCTGTTTGTATATTTTGGATATTAATCCCTTGTCAGTTGCTTCATTTGCAAATATTTTCTCCCATTCTGAGGGCTGTCTTTCCATCTTGATTATGGTTTCCTTTGCTGTGCAAAAGCTTTTAAGTTTAATTAAGTCACATTTGTTTATTTTTGTTTTTATTTTCCTTACTTCAGGAGGTGGATCAAAAAAGATCTTCTTATAAGGACACCAGTCACCTTGGATTAAGGCCCACTCAAATCATCTTAATTTTCTCCCTTAAGGCGCCATCTCCAAATATAGTTACATTGGCAGATACTGGGGTTTGAACTTCAACAAATGAATTCTGGGGGGAACACAATTCAGCATTCATTACAGGGTGGGCAGTTCCTGTGCTCTGCTTTTTGGAGAAAACTACCCTGGAAAGGGGAAAACCCCCCTCCCCCTGAGAAATTCTGGAGAAAGGGGACTGAAAACTAGAAGAGGCTGGAGTCCTGTTCCCCGTTGCAGAGAGACTGCAGGTCCCCAAAGAGGAAATGACTCAATGGTGTCTCTGGGCAGCTGAAGCCACAGAGCGCCTCAAAGAGTTTCCTGTACCTAAACCCGGCCTGAATACCGGCCTCCTGAGCAAGGCTCAGGAGTAGCAGAGAATGCACCACTCTAGAGAGACTATAGGGACACAAACAGGGAGTGGGTGGATCAGAAGAAGCTGGGAAACATGTGCTTGTGTGGCTTAAGAATCAGACGATGGGAGGGATATAGGTAAATCTATGGCTGATTCATGTTGATGTTTGGTAGAAACCAACACAATACTGTAAGCAATCATCCTTCAATTAAAAATAAATTAAAAAAAGAATCAGACAAGATCCCTCCTTCATTCTTTTTTTTTTTTTTTGATGTTTCTAATTCCTTATTTTTTTTGAACTTTTAATTTTGTATTGGGGTGTAGCCGATTAACAATGTTGTGGTAGTTTCAAGTGAACAGCGAAGGGACTCAGACTTGACTCATTTCTGGCTTCTGACTTCCAAAACTGTAAGATAACCAATTTAGTATTGCCTTAAGCAGCAACAGGAAACCAATACAACTAGGAACCCTCAATTTTCTTGAAATTCATGGTCATCTCAGGCTGTCATATACGTTCCCACTTTTGATGGAGAAATGACTTAACCTCTCTGTGCCTCGATTTCCTCATCTATCAAATGGGTATTAAAACAGTACACTCCCCCACCCCACCCCAAATAGGATCATTGTCACTGTGAATCATAGAAGGCTGAGCACCAAACGACTGATGCTTTCGAATTGTGGTGAACTGACTCACTGGAGAAGACCTTGATGCTGGGAAAGACTGAAGGCAAAAGGAGAAAGGGTCAACAGAGGATGAAGATGGATGGATAGCATCATCGACTCAATGGACATGAGTTTAAGCAAACTCCAGGAGATAGTGAAGGACAGGGAAGCCTGGCACGCTGCAACCCATGGGGTCCCAAAGAGTCAGACACGAACGACTTAGTGAGTGAACAACAACAACAACAGCAATGCACTTAGCACAGTGCCTGGCATACAGTGCATGCATTAGTATGACCTATAATTAAAGATCATTATTATTTTAAGAAAAACAGTCATGCAGACGTGATGATGAAAGGCAACTGACATTCAGTCTTCAAGTGGAAGACCATGGAGAGGAGTGGAGACTGGTGAGTTAGTGAGCTGATGCTCTCTCCACAGGGGACAACTGCTACCCAACCTGGGTTGTCGTCACAGCCCCCAACTTGCCAAGAAATCTCGATTTGTCCATGTGCAAAGTTTTGTAACCTTTAAACACTGGCTACTAACTGCTGTTTGAAAAACACACTCAGTGATTAGACATGATCTTACATCTACAGACGTTAAGATCACCTTATGTAATAACTGAAAAGAATCAGAAAAGGTTTTCTTTAAGTTTTGATACTTTATTTTTATTTGTTTGTTTGGGCCACATGGCATGCAGCTTCTTCCCCAATCATGTAGGTTCTGTTTCTTGGAGACGATGCATCTCAGTGTTTGTATGCCATAATAACACAGCAGGGAGGGGCATAGTGTCATCACAGGAAAGTAGGAAACAATTTAATCGCTATGATTTTTCCTTCTGTTACCTCTGGATCCTGGAAAGAGATGGGGAGAAGGAGAAGAGTTTTCTGTTCCAGGGCTGGGGGTGGGGGGGTGGTATCAAATGAAGACAGGAGACTTTGGGTATTGAGAAAGAGATGATGGGGTGGGGAGAGGGTGAAATCTGAAAAGATACTGGTGGTGTTAGCGGAAATCAAGTAGATAGACTTCTAAGAAGTTGTAAATAGGTCACTGGCCTGAGCTGGGGGCTTCCTGCTCCCACACTTTATCTGAAATCAAAGCCCCTCCCAAAGGTGATCTTAGGAGACTCAACTCCGTAGAGGTTCCATCCCCAGGCAGATGTTGGTGGCTGCCGGTGACTTTGATGAGTGCCCCTAGACACACACACACACACACACACACACACACACACCGGTCTTCTCATCAAAGCCACGGAAACAGAAAGACCACGAAGAGAGTAAAGGAAACTCCAGCATGGGTGGAGGCTGGGCCCCTGGGGCTGTTTTACCTCCCACCAGCCCAGCCAGGGAGGCATGAAGCTGGGTGCCCTTGGTGTGGGCAGAGTCAGGTGGAGGAGGCACCTGAGCCTTGGTCACTGCATCTGGAAAGTGGGGGCAACAGCAACTCCTGCCCAGAGGTGCAGATAAAGATGTTACTCGCCACCTATGGCTGATTCATGTTGATGTTTGACAGAAAACAACAAAATTCTGTAAAGCAATTATCCTTCATTTAAAAAATAAATTAAAAAGATGTGACTTGCACAAGATGCCTGGTTCAGGGGACATGCCTGACAGATGATCTCCTTAATATCTCTAAATGACACTCATGTACTTACGGATCTCTTCCTGCATGCCAGGCACCATACCAAGTGTTTTCTTTTCCTCATCTGATTTTAAAATTCATTGTGTTTCTTTTATTAAAAAAAAATTTATTTATTTGGCTGCACTGAGTCTTAGTTGTGGCATGAGGGATCTTTAGTTTCAGCATTCAAAATCTCAGTTGCGGTATGTGGGATCTAGTTCCCTGACCAGGGACTGAACCGGGGCCCCCTGCATTGGGAGTTGCAGAATCTTAGCCACTGGACCACTAGGGAAGTCCCTCCTCATCTGATTTCATCTTTACCATAAACCCAGGAGGTGAGAATCCTTGTTACCTAGTATTTCACAGATAAGGAAACTGGGCATTGAGAGGTGATGGGGTTTGCTCCTGTGTCACATGGCCAGGAAATGACAGAGTAGACTTGGAACCCAAGACCATCAGATGGCAAAGCTGATTCCCTTCACCTCTTTACCAGGCAACTGTGTCAACAATAACAAGAGTGATTCATTCTCCTCTGGGGTCTTAGCTGTGATCCTAGGGTCCAGGGAAACCTTGCTTCCTGGGTCCATGCTCATTTGCATAAAGCATCAGGTCTGTAAGCATATCATTACCTGTCCCTCCCCACACTCTTGGATGCCCTGTTACCCCAAGCTCCCAGCTGGCTGGGTAGAGTGCCAGTCTGTGCTGAATGTTGGCAAGAAGGGTACTGAAGTGTGTAGTCTCTGCTTTCTCAGGAACTGTGGATTTGAGGCTAAGGCACACCTGGGAACCAGGTCTCTGGCTTCCCCGCTAAACTTCCTGCATGGAGTTGGGTCAGCTGGGTTCAGAGTTCTCAGCTGTAAAAGTGACCTCTGTGGGTCATTCCATCTGTCCCTGGGCCTCTATGAGCCACCTGCCCCCTAAGAACTAGACAGACCAGCTGCAATGTTCAGCATTTATTTACAAGGCCAGTGGTCCAAAGGCTACAGACTAAGTCTGGTCCTCACCCCAGGATGTGAGGTGGCTGGGAAGAACTGGCTATGCGTGTTTGTGTGTTTGTCATTGTGAGGCTGCGAGTGTGTGTGATGGGTGTGACCGTGACGCGGCATGCGGAAGTCTGACATGAGAAGCGTAACATCCCGAGTATCATACGTGGTGTGACTGAATGGCCCAGTGTGGGTGACTGGAGCTGTGATAATGACTTGTGTGTGACTGTGTCATATGTGGTTGTAATGCAGTGTCTGTGACTGAGGGTTTGCTCTGCTGTCTAGGACTTCCAGGTTGTGTGAGAATCGGATGTTTGGTGTGTATGTGTCTATGGTTGTCAAGGAGTGGCTGAGCTTATGATTCTATGGGATGCTGTAGCTGTGATGACAGTTTATTTCTTTCCCTTTTTCTACCTTCTCTTTCTTTTTCTTTCCTTTCACTCTTCCTTGCTTTATTTCCACCTTTTCTTTCTTTCTCTATCAATCCATCTTTCCTTTCACCCTTCCTTTCTTTCTACCTTTCTCTCACCTTTTCTTCCTTCCTTCCTTTCTTTCCACCTTTATTTCTTTTCTGTCTTTATCTATCCATCTTTCTCTTCTTTCACTTTTCTTTCTTTCCGCCTTTCTTTCATTTTTCCTCCCTTTTCTCCCTTCCTTCTCTCACTCTCTCTTTCTCTTTAGAAACATTTTCTAAGCGACTGTGCATCAGGCTCTGGCTTGGGTGCTGAAACAACAGTGCTCGATGTCAGCCAACCTGTGGGTGATACACACTGGGAGCCAGAAACCAACCACAGAGAGAATATTTACACCATGGAAATGAGTGTCCCCTCCTGGGACAGCTGGTTGTTGAACACCTCCCAGCATGTTCCTACGCCTGTTTCTCTGAGTGTAGCTTCGTGTGGTGTGGCAGGCTGTGGTGTGGCTGCAAGCCCCATGGGTGGAACTTGGGTTATGACTATGACCATGGGTAAGGCTGGGCTGGGCTCTCCAGGGTGGGTGAGTCTTGATGATAAATCCTCGCCCCCAACCACCCCAGACTCTGCCCACACTTGTGAGAGGGTAGAGGGTGTTAAGAAATTTTCTCTTCTCAGTCAACACTCCAGACCCCCGTGTCCCACTTTAATCTGAATCAAAAGTATAAATACAATTTCCTGTCTTAGCCAACCACAACCACCATCATCATGTCCCTTTGATCTGAATCAGAAGTATAAATACCCACCCCTCACCCCTTCCTGAATATCAAGATCAGCTTTACCCCCTGCCTGGGGACTAACAGACCCCTCAGTCTCCGGGTCTGTGTCCTCAGTGTTGCCCACAGCAGGGCCTGCAGTTTCCGTTGGTCCTTCGGAGGTGCATGCTGGTTCTTGGGGCTGCTGGGTTCTCCTCCTTGCTGGTCCTCACTGAGCTCTCCAGCTGTCAAGTTTGGGTGTCCCCCAGGCCCGCTGTAAAAACCTTCGCTCATGTTTTTCTGTATCCTGAGCCTTCCTCTGAGGTCTCTTACTTGTCGGAGGCGCACGTTAGATTAGCCCCGACCACGTCCTTCACACCATGAAGGCCCCGAAGTAGGAACGTGTGCCGTCGCGGAGTCGGACCACGCACTCGTCCGGCACGCGTACCACCACCTCATCCCCCTCGTCCAGGTGGATCACTCCGCCCAGAGAGCTGCTGTCCCACCACACATGGGAGTCGCCTGCTTGTGCGCGCGGCGACTGCCGGCTGACCAGCAGCTCCACCTCCTCGGGGTAGCGGGCCGTGCGCTTGTAGAGTGCGTGGGTGATGGGCAGGCAGCCGCAGGTCAATCCCTGGGAGCAGCCCTTACCAACCAGCTGCACCTTGGAGTAGATGTAGTAGTAGCCGGCCTGGGCAACCACAAGGGCCCCATCCCGATAGCTGAGGCCTCTCAAGAAGGCCAGGCCCAGTTTTGTCTCCCACAGCACTGGGCCTCCGCTGTGAGCCAGGTTGAAGTTGGCCCCTGTGAAGAGAGACAGAGCAGGGCTGGTGAGCGCACGTCTCCGGCTCACAGCGGGACCCCAGGCCAGTCGCCAGCCCTCTCTGAAAGCCACCTTGCTCTGGGCTAGGCCTTAAATGTATGCACTCACTTTATCCTGACTTTACAGGTAGAGGAACTCAAGCACAGTAAGCGGCAAAATAACTTGCTTATCCTCCATCTTAACGCTTTCACCCCCTTCTTGCAGGCGGGAAAACCGAAGCACAGAGCAATCGATTCACCCAAACCGTCAGAAATCGTTAAGTGGCAGAACTAAGGATTTAAGCAAAACACATCATGGCCCAGCAGCCTTATAACCTCTGTATGCCTCAGTCTCCCTCTCTGGAAAATGGAGCTATGAATAGTCCTGGCTAAGGATCGAATGAATGAAGAGGTGGAAAGCCCATCACAGTGTGAGCCAGAGAGTAAGCACCCTACAAGGGTTTATTCAATAAATGAAATTAGAAATTCGTGGACTCAGGCAGTGTCTGTGCTCTGGGCAGCTTTGAAGAACTAATGAATAAAGGAGTACTCAGCCACCACTGAGGTGCCTGTCTGGTCTCCCCAGGACCACTGAACCCTCTTACCCTCTGCCGGGACTTGAGGGCCCCCTCACCTGTGAGGTGTGCTACTGGCTTGGCTTGCCGGGGCTTCCGCTCTGGAGAGAGAGAATCAGACGTCAGAGGTGAAAGTGGGCGGGTGGGGGTAAAGGGCCAGCCTCCAGAAGAGTCATCTGGTTCACCTCCTGGTGTCAACCTCACCCTTTCCGGAATGACCCAAACTTCTGCTTCTCAGGCCTGGGGGAGGGGCTTCCGTGGGGCTTGGGCCAGTTGTGCAAATTGCATTGGGCAATGGACTGAGGGGGTGGGGGCAGCTTGGGAACCATAACGTCCACTTCTGGGAGGTGGGGTGGGATAGGACCCTGACTCACCTTGCAACAGCTGCTCCCAGGGTTCCGCACCTTTGTCCTGAAAGTACAGAGCAGACCCATGGTGAGGATCTATGGGGCACACACCCTGGCATCACTCAGACTCATGGCCGAGAAGCACACGCAGACCACGGGCACAGACATCACCCTCCGTCGACTCCAAAGCCACGTGCACGCCCCACCCCTACTCCCTGCCACCCACCAGGCTCTTAACCAGCCAGGGCCTCAGTTTTCCCCTCTTGTAAATGGACACATGGAAAATGCCTGGTTTGAATTCCCATGTGAAAAGTGTATTACAATGCTTGGCACAGAGCAAGCATTATAGAAGTGTTTATTACATAAGTGCTGCTGCTGCTGCTGCTAGGGAGCTCAATCCCTGGATCAGGAAATGGCAACCCACTGGAGAAGGCAATGGCCATCACTGGAGAAGAAAATGGCAACCCACTCCAGTATTCTTGCCTGGAGAATCCCAGGGCCAAAGGAGCCTGGCAGGCTACAGTCTATGGGGTCGCAGAGTCAGACAGGACTGAAGTGACCTAGCACACATACACACAGAAGACAAGCAGTCACCTGAATGGCTGGACACTTGCACATAAATGCAAACATGTGAATACAGACACATGGACACAGACCTGGACACACTGACAAGACACACATGGGGGCAGATACATGGGTGCAGGGTTTATGGATTTACTTGGGTCTGCACATACAGAGACCCAGTAATAAAGATGCACAATGTCAATACACAGGCTGTAGACGAGTGAGGAAGTAGCTTTGTGGTACACGTGTGTGGGATAGCAGCACAGGTCCAAGTGGGCCTGTGGTCATCAGGTCCAGCCATGAGGAGAAAAGGACCCGAAAACAAAAAGGCCGAGACCATGTGGGCATGGCATGGGACACACAGACCTACAGGTGTGGCAGAGACATCCACGGCCATAGGAAACGGATGCAGAGAGACATGCTCACAGCCTGGGAAAAGTGGCTTACTGACAGCCCCAGTTGTAGTGATCAGGGTACTGCTGATAATGACTAGCCAGGTCAGGGACTTCCATGGTGGTCCAGCGGTTAAGACTGAATTTCCAATTAAGGGCGAAGGTCTGACCCCACTGCTGTGCGACATGCCCCCCCAATTTTTTTTTTTTTATAAATTTATTTATTTTAGTTGGGGGCTAATTACTTTACAATATTGTAATAGTTTTTGCCATACATTGACATGACCCAAATTTTTTTTAATTAAAGTATTTTAAAAAGTGGTCAAACCGAGGAGTCAGGTAAATCTTTTAAAAACAAACAAACAGCTAGCCATGTCAGGATGGTGGTTCTGGGGGATACAGACAACACAACTGTTTTATAAAACATTAAGCTTCCTAGAGGTATGCGTGTTCAGTCGCTTCAGTTATGTCTGACACTTTGCAACCCCATGGACTGCAGCCCACCAGGCTCCTCTGTCCATGGAATTCTCCAGGCGAGAATACTGGAGTGGGTTGCCATTGTCTCCTCCAAGGGATCCTCCTGACCCAGGGATCGAAATCGAATGTCCTGTGTCTCTTGCACTGGCAGGTGGATTCTTTACCACTGAGCCACCTGAGAAGCCCGATCCTAAACACCTAGGTTTTGTTAGTTCCCATCACTAAAAGAGATTATAATTATGTGATACCATTGCAGTATTTATATACAAATCAATATGTTGTACACCTTAAACTTACACAATGTTCTATGTCAATTATATCTCAATTAAAAAAAAAAGTCAGTTCCCATTTATCGAATGCTTGCCTGTGCCACACACACAATATTCTGTTTTATTGCCTATGGTTTCTCATTATCATGCTCATTTCATGGATGAGGAAACTGAGGTTCCGGAGGTGAATTAGCTTGCCTGGGACTGCTCTTAGTCTGTCCTCCATCCTTGCACACATACACGTACAGATGCTGAGTGACATTGGCTCGGAGATCCCCACCCCCACCCCAGTGGCGCTTACCTGCAGAGGGGTGCCAACCGCCTCTAGGCGCCAGTGCAGCTGCAGCAGGAACCAGCCCTGGACAGCCAGTCCAGCCACCACCAACAGCAGCATGAGGCCCAGTCCCAGCTGGGCAGCACTGCAGGGCTGTCTCCTGCGGCTGCACCCCAGCCTCCTGAATGGGATGTCTATCTGTCCATCCACCACGAATATCGAGGGCCTCACAACTGTCTCTTCCATGCCTGAGTGGACGAGGCCCCAAGATGAATCCTGCAGGCCAGGAGGGAGGAAACCACGATTGCCCAACACGCCTGGGCTTCTCACAATGCCGACAGGCACTCGTGGGTCCCGGGGCTGCCTTTAGAGCTGGGGCTTGGCCCCTCCCCTTTCCCCACACACCCTCCTCTCCTTCCTGTCATCCCCACACCCCCAGGCTGGCCCCACCTCACTCTCACTCAGAGCCTCTCACACTTTCCAGAGGCATCTGGAGACGTGAATTAGGTGGGGACGGGAGACAAAAAGCCCCAGCTTTCCCTTCTGATGGCATCAACCACGTGGTTGCCAAGTGTTTGCTGAGCACCTCGGCATCATTCCTTTGGTCACCAAAGGTTTGCTAAGCACCCCGTGTGTCCCAGGTACTGTTCTAGGTTTGAGGGCAGAGCTGTGAGCAAGAGAGACAGATGTCCATGGTCTTAAAGCACTTCTATTCTAGCAGAGTGAGAAAGACAAGCATAGTAAGTAAGAAAATAGTATAGAGTGCTTGAAATGGTAATTCGAGCAATGGGAAATGCCCAGAAAGAGTGGTTTGTGTGTGTACATGTGTGTGGGTGTGTGATTATGTGTGTGCAAGTGTGGATGCACGTGTGTGTAGTTGCAAGTGTGAACCTATGTGTGTAGTGTATGCATGCAGACGTGTGCAGGTGCATGTGGATGCCCA
This sequence comes from Giraffa tippelskirchi, assembly GCF_054371585.1. Taxonomy (NCBI): domain Eukaryota; kingdom Metazoa; phylum Chordata; class Mammalia; order Artiodactyla; family Giraffidae; genus Giraffa; species Giraffa tippelskirchi. Next base: position 94,117,137 of record NC_137280.1, on the reverse strand, counting down.
TGCTTGAGCGTGCTTCTGTGTCTGTACACACTCCTGTGTGCATGCATGCAAATTTTTTCTGTGTGGTTTGTTTTTAAGTATTTATTTATTTATTTGGCTGTGCTGGGTCTTAGTAGAAGCATGCGGGATCTTTGATCATCTTTGCGGCATTTGGGATCTTTAGTTGTGGCATCTGAACACTTAATTGCAGCATGTTGGATCTAGTTCCCTGTCCAGGGATCAAACCCAGGTCCCCTGCATTCAGAGTGTGGAGTCTTAGCCAGTGGACTACCAGTGAAGTCCCATTGAAACTCACAGTCAGAAGGTGGAATCACTGTCCACTCAGTTAACTAAAGCTAAGTCTTGGGAGTCCTCCTGGACCTCTCCTCCATCCTGTCATGACGTTCTACCCTCAGCAAGCCCTATGGATTCAACCTCCAAACCAGATTCCAAATCCAGCCACCCATTTCCATCCTCACCGCTACCACCCTAGGTGCTATAGATTATGTTTGTTCCCCAGCTCCTACATTGATATTTGAATACCTCCAACATGATAGTACTTAGAGGTGGAGCTTTGGGGAAAGGCTAGTGCACAAAGCTGGAGCCCTCCTGAACGGGATTAGTGCCTTTATAAGGGGAGTTGTGAGAGATATGCTCTGTCTCCCTCTCTGCTGTGTGGGGACACAGAGGGATGGAGGCCAGGCCAGGAAGAGGGCTTGCTTTGAACTCAGCCATGCAGACACCCTGGTCTCAGACTTCCAGCCTCCAGAACTGTGAGAAATAGATGTCTGTTGTTTAAGCCACTGAGTCTAGGGTAGTTTCTTATAGCAGCCCCAACAGAATAAAACACTAAGGGACCCATCAGTTGTTGCTTGCACTGGGACAGTAGCTTCCCAGCTGGATACACTGTGTTGCCTCATGCCATCTTATGATTCATTCTCTACCCTCAAGCTAGTATGGCCTTGCTTATTTATTTCTGTTTTATTTTATTGTTGTAAATTCACACAACATAAAATGAACTGTTTATTTATTTATATTAAAAAAATTTTTTTGACTGTGCTGGGTCTTCACTGTGGTACTATGGCTTCTCTAGGTGTGACTCTTGGGCTCAGTAATTGTGGTGCACAGGCCTCTCTAGTTGCTGCCTGAGGGCTTAGTTGCCCTGAGGCCTTAGTTCCCTGACCAGAGATTGAACCTGTGTCTCCTGCAATGGAAGGCAGATTCTCAACCACTGGACCACCAGGGAAGTCCCAAAATGGATCATTTTAAGCAAGCAACTTAGTGCTATTTAGTACATTTACTGTGTTATACAACACTACCTAGTTAAAAGCATTTCAGTGTCTCAAAGGTAAACCTTATAACCATCAAGAAGTCATTCCCCAACTCCCCCACCCCCAGACTCTGGCAACTACGAGTCCGCTTTCCTACTCTATGGATTGACCTGTGTTGGACATTTAAGAAAAAAAAATGGAAACACACACTATGTAGTCTTTTGTGTCTGGCTTCTTTCACTGAAGATAATGTTTCCAAGATTCATTCACACTGTAGCATGTGTTCAGTGCTTCACTCCTTGTTAAGGCTGAGTAATATTCCAGTGTGTAGATGAACCACATTTTGCTTATCCATTCATCCATTAATGGATATTTACATTACTACATTATTTCCACCTTTTTGTTATTTTGAAAAATGCTGTTATGAGCATGTGTGTGCATGTGTTTGGGTTCCAGATCACAGTTCTTTCGGGTATATACCTAGGACAGGAACTGCTGGCATCAGCCTTAAAAAAAAATTATACTTTAATTTTTTGGTCACACTATGGGGCATGTGGGATCCTAGCTCCCCAACCAGGGACTGAACTCATGCCCCTTGCAGTGCAAACATGAAGTCTGAACCACTGGACCTCCAAGGAAATCCCCTGGCATCAGCTTTTAAACACTTAAGTCAGCTCTCATCTCTTCCATGTTTGTGTTGTCCGTCAGCCACTACGTTGTGCCTGACTCTTTGTGACCCCATGGACTGCAGCACGTCAGACTTCTCTGTCCCTCACTATCTCCCAGAGTTTACTCAAACTCATGTCTGTTGAGCCAGTGATGCCATCCAACCATCTAAATCCTCTGTTATCCCCTTCTCCTCTTGCCATCAATCTTTCCCAGCATCAGGTCCTTCTCCAAAGAGTCAACCCTTCATATCAGGTGGCCAAAGTATTGGAGTTTCGATTCATCATCAGTCCTTCCAATGAATATTCAGGCTTGATTTCCTTTAGGATTGATTGGTTTGATCTCCTTGCTGTCCAAGGGACTCTGAAGAGTCTTCTCCAGCACAACAATTTGAAACCATCAGTTCTTTGGCACTCAGCCTTCTTTATGGTCCAATTCTCAGTTAAGTTCAGTCACACAGTCGTGTCCGACTCTTTGCGACCCCGTGAATCACAGCACGCCAGACCTCCCTGTCCATCACAAACTCACGGAGTTTACCCAAAGCCATGTCCATAGAGCCAGTGATGCCATCCAACCATCTCATCCTCTGTCTTCCCCTTCTCCTCTTGCTCTCAATCTTTCCCAGCATCAAGGTCTTTTCCAATGAGTCAGCTCTTTGCATCAGATGGCCAAAGTATCGAAGTTTCAGCTTCAACATCAGTCCTTCCATTGAACACCCAGGACTGATCTCCTTTAGGATGGACTGGTTGGATCTCCTTGCAGTTCAAGGGACTCGCAAGAATCTTCTCCAACACCACAGTTCAAAAGCATCAATTCTTCGGCGCTCAGCTTTCTTTATATTCCAACTCTCACATCCATGCGTGACTACTGGAAAAACCATAGCCTTCACTACATGGACCTTTGTTGACAAAGCAATGTCTCTCCTTTTTAATATGCTGTCTAGGTTGGTCATAACTTTCCTTCCAAGGAGTAAGCGTCTTTTAATTTCATGGCTGCAATCCCCATCTGCAGTGATTTTGGAGACCCCCAAAATAAAGTCAGCCACTGTTTCCACTGTTTCCCCATCTATTTGCCATAAGTGATGGCACCAGATGCCATGATCTTAGTTTTCTGAATGTTGAGCTTTAAGCCAGCTTTTTCACTCTCTACTTTCACCTTCATCAAGAGGCTCTTTAGTTCTTCTTCACTTTCTGCCATAAGGGTGGTGTCATCTGCATATCTGAGGTTATTGATATTTTTCCCGGCAGTCTTGATTCCACCTTGTGCTTCTTCGAGCCTAGCGTTTCTCCTGTTGTACTCTGCATATAAGTTAAATAGGAAGGGTGACAATATACAGCCCTGACGTACTCCTTTTCCTATTTTGGACCAGTCTGTTGTTCCACGTCCAGTTCTAACTTGCTTCCTGACCTGTATACAGGTTTCTCAAGAGGCAGGTCAGATGGTCTGGTATTCCTATCTCTTTCAGAATTTCCACAGTTGATTGTGATCCACACAGTCAAAGGCTTTGGCATAGTCAATAAAGCAGAAATAGATGTTTTTCTGGAACTCTCTTTCTTTTTTGATGATCCAGCAGATGTTGGCAATTTGATCTCTGGTTCCTTTGCCATTTCTTATACCAACTTGAACATCTGGAAGTTCTTTGGAACTCTGCATTCACATGGGTGTATCTTTACTTTTCTCCTTTGCTTTTAACTTCTCTTCTGTTCACAGCTATTTGTAAGGCCTCCTCAGACAGCCATTTTGGTTTTTTGCATTTCTTTTTCTTGGGGATGGTCTTGATCCCTGTCTCCTCTACAATGTCATGGACCTCCATTCATAATTCATCAGGCACACTATCAGATCTAGTCCCTTAAATCTATTTCTCACTTCCACTGTATGATCATAATGGAAATGATTTAGATTGTACCTGAATGGTCTGTTGGTTTTCCCCACTTTCTTCAACTGAAGTCTGAATTTGGCAATAAGGAGTTCAGGATCTGAGGCACAGTCATCTACCGGTCTTGGTTTTGCTGACTGTATAGAGCTTCTCCATCTTTGGCTGCAAAGAATATAATCAATCTGATTTCAGTGTTGACCATCTGGTGATGTCCATGTGTAGAGTCTTCTCTTGTGTTTTTGGAAGAGTGTTTGCTGTCACCAGTGTGTTCTCTTAGCAAAACTCTATTACCTTTTGCCCTGCTTCATTCTGTACTCCAAGGCCAAATGTGCCTGTTACTCCAGGTGTTTCTTGATTTCCTACTTTTGCATTCCAGTCCCCTATAATGAAAAGGACATCTTTTTTGGGTGTTGGTTCTCAAAGGTCTTATAGGTCTTCATAGAACTGTTCAACATCAGCTTCTTCAGTGTTACTGGTCGGGGCATAGACTTGGATTACCCTGATATTGAATCATTTGCCTTGGAAACGAACAGAGATCATTCTGTCGTTTTTGAGATTGCATCCAAGTACTGCATTTCAGACTCTTTTGTTGCCTATGATGGCTACTCCATTTCTTCTAAGGGATTCCTGCCCACAGTAGTAGATATAACGGTCATCTGAGTTAAATTCACCCATTCCAGTCCATCTGAGTTCGCTGATTCCTAGAATGTCAACGTTCATTCTTGTCATGTGCTGTTTGACCACTTCCAATTTGCCTTGATACATGGACCTAACATTCCAGATTCCTATGCAATATTGTTCTTTACAGCATCAGACCTTGCTCCTATCACCAGTCCCACCCACAATGGGGTGTTCTTTTTGCTTTGGCTCCATCCCTTCATTCTTTCTGGAGTTATTTCTCCACTGATCTCCAGTAGCATATTGGGCACCTACTGACCTGGGGAGTTCATCTTTCAGTGTCCTATCTTTTTGCCTTATCATACTGTTCATGGGATTCTCAATGGAAGACTGTAGAAGTGGTTTGCCATTCCCTTCTCCAGTGGACCACATTCTGTCAGACCTCTCCACCATGACCCATCCATCTTGGGTGGCCCCACACGGCATGGCTTAGTTTCATTGAGTTAGACAAGGCTGTGGTCCTGTGATCAGAATGGCTACTTTTCTCTGATTGTGGTTTCATTCTGTCTGCCCTCTGATGCCCTCTCTCAGGGCCTACTGTCTCACTTGGGTTTCTCTTACCTTGGACATGTATCCCTTCAGGGCTCTTCCAGCAAAGCGCAGCCGCTGCTCCTTACCTTGATAACGGGATATCTCCTCACAGCTGCCGCTCCTGACCTTGGAACTGAGGTAGCTCCTCTCAGCCACCGGTCCTGACCGTGGACTTGGGGTAGCTCCTTTCAGCCACTGTTCCTGACCTTGGACGTGGGGTAGCTCCTCTCAGCTGCTGCTGCACCGCGCAGCCACCACCCATATGCTGCGTGGCCGCCACCCCTGCACAGCGGAACCACCGCCCTACGTTGCGCAGCTACCTCCCCGGCGCTGTGCGGTCGCCGCGCTGTGGCGGCTCCTGCTCTGTGCAGCTGCCGCCCCTGAGCTGTGCAGCCGCAGCTGTCCAATTATCACATCCGTACAAATCTTCCAATGACCTCACATTGAGCTTATGAGGGTTCACAGATTGTGGCCCGTGGGCAGAGTCAGGACAGGCTTACATTTCTGTACAGCCACAGGAGCTGCTCTCAGGGGCCTCACACTTTAGTGTGCTGGTGTCCCAGATGGGGCACCTTCCTCTGGTCTGTGTTCCCCACTTTGCTTCCAACTGGCTTCCTAAATGGCAGCCAACACTCACCACTATCCAGGCTTCATAGCTGATTGTCTTGCAGGGAAGAACTGATTCTGCCTCAGATGTCTCATCTGGGTGAGCTGGCGCGAACTGTGACTTGCTTTTCTTACTTTTGTTCTTGTAATGATACATTATGGACTGCCTCAGAGGACCCTGCCCCTCTGCCTGACTTGAACTAAAGTGCCTTTGTTTGGCTCACAAGAGATAATCTGACCCTGCCCTCCTGTGAATGGCTGCAAGAAAAGAAGAAATTAACACACCCCCTCCTACTTTGCAAGATAAATGGTCTTTTTACTTTACTTCCTCACCTCCTCTCCCTCTCTGTTTCTATAAAATAACCTGGCATCTAGACCCCAGCAAGATGGTTACCTTGAGACATTAGTCTGCCATCTTGTGGGTCAGCCAGTTTTCCGAATAAAGTCATCTTCTTTGCCTCAACACTTCTCTTGGTTAGTTGGCCTGTCGTGTGGTGAGCAGCGCAAGCTTGGGCTGCATAATCATCACATGGGCTGCCACCTACATGTTGGTGTGTCTTCTGTTGGCAGTTACTAGGCATTGACTGGGTGCCTCTGATTCTGGGGGTTGGTGACTCAGCATGTTGCTTCAACTCCGGCCAGCTCACCCAGATGAGACCGCCCGGCCTTGGGAAACAGAGGTTGGCTGGAACCTGGGCATCACTGGAGCAGAGAGAAACTGGCCTTGGTGGTCATCTCACACCCTCTCCACTCACCTGGATCTTGTCTACTAAAAAAGATGCACAACGTGAGAGTTGTAAATTACGTTTTATTTGGGATAAAATGAGGACTGCAGCGTAGGAGACAGCACCTTGGATAGCTCTGAGAGACTGCTTCAAAGAGCAGTCGTCAAAGAAGGTCAATATATAAGATTTTGGTGAAGGGGGAGTTCAGTGCAATCAAGCACTCGTTTTACATGAGGTTTTCTGCTAGTCATGAGGAGCTGATGTCACCATGAAGGGATTTAGTGCTTTTCTAGATATAAGTTAAGAATTCATCTGCAATGAATGAGACCCATGTTCGATCGTTGTGTCGGGAATATCCCCTGGAAGAGGAAATGGCAACCCACTTCAGTATACTTGCCTGGGAAATTCCATGGACAGAGGATCCTGGAGGGCTACAGTTCATGGGGTTGCAAAAAGTTGGACACAACTGAGCAACTAACACTCACTCACTAGATGTGAGGAGATACAAGGATTGGGATCATGAAATCAGTTTCTGAAATTATCTAACTATCTAAAGCCCTGTCCCATCGGTTTCTCTGGAGCACAGAATGTCTCACTGTCCATCCTAAACTGCCTTCCGGGCATGTTGAGAGTCAGCAACTGCAGCAGCATAGGACTCCATCTCCACAGGGGCAGGTGGCAAATGCCCTTGGCAAGTGACAATTTGTAGTTGACAATCTCCAAGCCTCGGGCCCATCACTCTTCATCTGGAGAATGTCTCCAGCCGTTAGACATGAATGCTGTCTTCCAACCTTGGGTGGCCCATCCCAAGCAAATGGGGCATAAGGCAGGCTGGAAGCATCCTTCATTTTATGAATACCTTCTTTTTTTTTTTTTTTTTTGACGGGACAGGACAGAAGCGAGTGTATAATTACAGCGACTTGATTCATGGATTGTTTTACAAAGGTCCACAAGGTGCCGACCTCAGTCACGTGGGGGGACATTCTGAAGGCTCCACGGCCGAGGGTCAGAACAGCAGCGCTGCCCCGGGACCTGGGGTGGGACAGACCTGCCCCCTGTCCATGGGGACCGTCAGGTCACACCGCACGGCCACACTTAAAGTCGAGGTCTGCCTGCGCCAGCGTGAGCATCTTCAGTTCCTCTTTTTAAATAAGTCCACAAGCTAAAATGCATTAACTGTTCACATATGCTACAAGATTCCACACCTATCTTCTACCCGCACTGTAAAAGCTTCTTTTCAAACGCTAAAATATCATAAAAGCTTTAAAAATCGATGGGTGGACAGACTGGACTGCAAAAATTTAGTAAAAAATTAGCAGAGGCCAGCAAAGGTGAGGGGCCTCAGTATCTACCAAGGTGTGCTCAGGGCACTAAGCGGACGCCAGGACAGCAAGCAGGCAGGGCAGTGCCCACGCCCACAGACAGTGCCTTTCTAGGTGAAGAAAAATCACCTTGGTGGTTTGCCTGCAACCTCTGAAAAATAGTTCTGATACTAAATCCTGTTCATTTTTAAATACTCCTTCCTACTGTTAACTTTTTCAGAAAAAAAGGAAAACCCAGGAGGCTAGAAGGGGAGGGGTACCAGCCTGCACCTTCTCCCTGGGTCCCTACATGCCTGTGGGAGCCAGGGGTGCGCGGCGTTTGCATTTCATGTCATCAGCTATCACTTCTGGTCAGTGCACGTTACATAGAAAATTCATGAAAACCTTCAGGGTCTGTCCACACAAACGGAGCCCCACAGCAATCTCCCGGCTGTCCGCGTCCGCCTGTGCGGCAGGTGGGTGGAGGCCGGAACACGGCCACCTGGACCTTAGGTGGCCCCTGGGAGGAGCTGCGTGGGCCTGCTGTCAGATGCACGGCGGCGGGGGCCGTGGACCAGAGGCCCAGGGTGGCAGGGCACACAGGCAGATCTCCCAGTGAGCTGGCGGCCCCAAGCCGGGCTGCCGACCTCACACGTCCACGGTGCACAGGGGCTCACCACCAGGCTGCGCAGACGCCACGATGGACATCTTGGGCTTCTTGCCTGTCTCCTCCCGCTCCTCTGCCAGCCGCCGCATCTCCTCCTGCAGCTTGCTCAGGATGTGCAGATTAGGCTTGTTTTTGCGGGCGAACTGCTGCAGCTCGATCACGCTCTTGTCCGAGGTCTCCTGCTTGACCATCTTGCTGCTCTCGCGGCCATACATGCGCAGCAAGGACCCCCAGTTCTTGACATGAGGGTGAAGCAGCTGCAGGATCTTCTGAGACGCTAACTGCTTCCCAACACGCTTGTTCTTGCACCAGCCGCGCACTGTGTGCTTGCCACACGCCATGACATATTCTCTCTTCTGGTTTTTACCAGGAACCACTTCAAACTTGATGGAGGTGTCTCCCATCCCGTGGTTTCTTTTAAGGCACTCGTGGAGGATCTGGTAGGGGGACAGCAGCCCGGCCTTGCTGGTCAGCTCGTAGACCCGCGAGTCCTCGATACTGATGTGGTTGAAATACTCCAGCTCCTCGCTGTCTCTGGGCTTCTCCTCCGACGTCTGCTTGACGAAGTCCGGGATGAGGATCTCCAGCGTGGCGCGAGCAGCTTAGTTCTTGGCCAGCTTTTTGCTGCTCGCCGTTCCAGATCCATAGGTCACACCGTCAATGGTCACCGAAGCACCAAATGGCTCGCTTGGGTTCTCGCACTCGAAGAAGCTGTACACGGGGCGGACCTTGAGCACGCGCTGCATGTACTCGTGCAGGATGCACACCTCGGACTTCCCGTTGGGGTTGATGACGAACTCTTTCTTTGTGGGCGCGTCCTGCACAGACAGCGTGATGAGCTTCTGGTTGGCAGGCAGGATGGGCCTCTCCGACTCAGCCTGTTTTCGCTTCATTTCTCGGTTGAACTGCCGACGCTCAGCCCACGTCCTAAACTTCTTCACGGTCACTTGCTCAAAGTCGAAGCGCTTCTCCAGGTAATTCCGAAACTCCTCCAGGTCGACCGACTCGTCCTTGCACACCTCCACCTTGGCCTTCACCTGCCCCAGGGCCCCGGGCGCGGCCTCGGCCCCCAGCGGGTCCTTCTCATCCGGGGGCCCCACGTCGGCCCCCAAGGGGTCGGGCTCGTCCGGGGGCAGCTCCGGCTCTGGGGGGGGGGGCCCTGCGCCCCGCTCCCGCTCCTCGCTGTCCTTCATCTTCCGATAGTGCAGGCAGGGGATGCTGGTCAGGGGAGGGCCGTGTTTCCGTATGCTCCCCGTCCCCAGGAAGTAGGGCCTGGACCAGGTGACCACCCGCGACTCCCGGTGCAGGTACACGGGCACTCCCGAGTTGTGGAACGTCATGATCCAGCCGTCGGGCAGCGGCTCCGTCGGCGGGCGGCCACGGCTTTTGAGCACGGTTTTAATCTTGGTCATCATTGGCTGCACGCTTGTCTCCCCGTCCGATGGGTGGTCGCTGTCTCCTCCGTATTTCTCCTCCATCCGCCTCTTTTTGGGAGCACAGAGGCCCTCTTCCAGAAGAGCATCAACATCGTTGTCGAAATCATCCTCATAGGAGAAATTCAAGGCCTCTTCGTCCACTCTGTCTCTCTGCACGATCGCTTTAGCCGTGAACCCGCCTGCGCCTTCTTCATCTAGCTCCAAATTGTCAGTAAAATCTTCTAACTCATCGAGCACTGCATACTCCACTCTCTTTTCCTGATCCAGCTCATGTTCCTCATCTCTCTTACCCGCACTCTCACCCCCTGTGCCTACCCCGTTCCCCACGCTCCCGCCAAAGGGACCAGCATGCACGTCCCCACTGACAGGGCTGAGGGCCAGGCCACACTCTGCCCGCACGTCGCGCTCCACTCCTGTGTACAGCACCTTCCTGTCCTCACTCCTGCAGCTCTCCGTAAAGCTCACGCTAATCTTTACATCCTTAAGCAACTTAAGGTCAGGGGAGAACTTCCGGACCGCAGGTGCGTGCCGCGCGGTGCGCGGGCTGTGGCCACTACAGTTCGGGTCTACGAGGAGGCGGGCCTTAGAGGAGGATCCTTTGGAGAGAAGAGAAGCTCCGTAGAAGTTGAGCGGGTCCTCGGCAGGGGGTTCGGCCTGTCCATCACCACCAGAGCCAACGTCCATTACCTCTGCATCACTGGACGTTTGCAGGGGAGGTGGTGGAGACTGTCCACGGGGCAGCGCGCGGAGGGGGCAAGCACGGTCCTCCATCGCCACTCCTCCTGCGGGCTCGCGCGGGAGAGGAGAGGGGCTCTCACACGTCTCCATAGTAAAGTGGTTAGGACTACTTTAAAAGACCAGAGTTTTTAAAAACCTGACATAAATCTAGACAGCTAACATGCACAAGTCCGTCGAGACCCGGGTGCGTCCTGCCCGTGCTGCGCACGCTGGCGGCTTAGTCAAGCTGGCCACATTGCTCTTTTCATTAATGTAGACAGCTTTTAGAACCACTGCCTCAATTATTGGAAATCACAATGCACTCAGCTTAAATGACTGACGACTACGCGAGTCTGTCCTCGAGCCGAAGGGGCACCCGTCTTCCTCCACCTCCGGCGCCCGCGGCCCTCCTGCAGCGCAGAGCCTCGCGACCCGGCCACCGCCGCCGCCGCCGCCGCCCTGAATACCTTCTTAATAGCCTTAATTTTATCTCTTGGTCCTCAAAGACTAAAATATTTACTGTATAGCCCTTTACAGAAGGGCTGTCCCTTGAAGTAAGAAAAGACATTAAGGGAACTTCTGGTGGTGCAGTGGTTAAGACTCCACACGTTCACTGCTGAGGGCATGGGTTCAATCCCTGGTCAGAGAACAAAGATCCCCCATGGTGCCATGATGTATCACATAATCACCCTCATCAGGGAGGACCTCGAGAAGTTCAAGGCCCTTGAAGTGACCCTGCAGATAGGCATCAAGGCTGCAGGGCGAGCTTGAAATCTTCCATGTGTAAACATCCCATCAACATCTGTGGAAGAGGCTCCACCATCTGCCGCATTCTCAGGCTATCCTGACAGAACTCGCGGATGTACCAGGCTATGCTGAAGGCACACCATTACAGAACATCAAGCTGATCCGGGGGAGCAGCCTTCATCCATGGAGAGATGTCGGACCTCATGGACTTCCGTTGCAGGGGGCAGGCAGTTTGGGTTCGGGCTCATATTAAAAAAAAAAAAAGAAAAGAAATTATATACTTCTTTGTTCTTAGTTGCCGCATGTGGGATCTAACTCCCTGACCAGGGATCAGCCCCAGGCCATCTGCATTGGGAGCTCGGAGCCTTAACCACTGGACCAGCAGGGAAGTCCCTCAGTACCATATTTTATGATGCTTACTTGCAGGACAGGATTGAGCAGTCACTGGGCCTGCAAATGGTCTATGCCCCTCAGGATTTACTGTTATCAGAGCAGTCTCCCTATGGTCTCCTTGCACTATAATCTCAGTGGACATAATCACTCCCTCAACAATGACTTTACTCTAAAGCAGGTGGTCCTATTTTACTGACACCAATGAATGCGTGGTGCAAGTAGACTAAAAGGCATCCTTTTCTTCAAGCAAGTTGGTGTTTGCACAAGTTTGCTTAAAACGCTTTTTACGTAAATCAGCTGTTTAGGTTTTCTGTTGCGGTAAGGGCTCTGCACTTCCTTCTCTTTAAAATAAAAAAAAGGTTGTATGTACTTATTTAAATAATTTTTTGTCTGCACTAGGTCTTTGTTGGTGCACTCGGGCTTCCTCTTGTTGCAACGAGTGGGGGCTACTCTTCATTGAATGATGAGGGCTTTTCATTGTGGGGGCTTCTCTTGTTGCAGAGCACAGACCCTATGCACATGGGCTTCAGTGGTTGCAGCTCGTGGGCCCCAGAGTGTAGGCTGTGTACTAGTAGTGCACAGATTCAGTTGTTCCATGGCATGTGGAATCTTCCTTGGCCATGGATTGAACCAGTGTCCCTTGCATTGCAAGGAGGATACTTAACCACTGGACCACCAGGGAAGCCCTCTGCTCTCCCTTCTTGCTGTCAAAATAAATTTATCATGATAGTGTTCCACTGGTCGACCTCAGCAGCAGTATGAGGTAGCAAACCTACTTGCTGGTCATCTGTCTGCTTGGGTTTCGTACACTGCTTTAGCACAATGTTTGGTAGAACATCACTGACAAGAAAACATGGATGTCACATCCCTAGAAACAAACACCATAGTGCTTCAGTTCCCAATGTGTACCTTCATTTTTTTTTTCTGTTTGTGTTTTAATTTTTCAAGTAAAAATAATACTGACTTTCAGTTAAAAAAAAAAAAATACTGACTTTTCAGTTGGCTGTTCTGGTTTTAAAGGATGAGCTGTAGGCTGTGTTAAAGGTTGAGCTATAGGCTGTGTGTTTTTCTCTAACAACATGGCGCTTTTGAAATGCTTTTGTACCATGAGTAAAATTTGAGGTTTTGGAAAAAAAAAAAAAAGCAGATGAGGTATGGAGCATCCCATTGAATGAGACACTTGAGGGACTGGTGGATGAGAAATCCTTAGCTCCAAAACTCAAGGAAGGCAGGATAGAGGGGTGGCCCTTGGAAGTGCACTGATCGGAGCCTTACAGCTTTGCTCAGGGTCCTTGAAAGATCTCTCATTTGTACACCTCCCACGGCATGGTAGAGTGAGCAGAGACCTACCTGGCAATCACAAGTTGCATCCCAGAAGGATTAAGAAACTGTGTGAATAAGGAGTTCTTGGTCACAACAGCACCCTGGTCCATACAGAGCAGCAAGAAATTGATCCAGAGTGCGGTGCTGCCACTGCAGATGCCCGCCAGGCATCATGGGCAGGGCTCCAGGATGATTTCCTGCAGTCAAGGGAGGGACCAGCTCTTGGAGGCATCCTGGTAACCCACAACCTCTCCACAGTGGCACCGGTTTCCCAGGCTCCCTCTCTCAACAAACCCGCAAACAGAGGAATTGTTCAGGACACCCCCTACAAGTGATAGCAGAGAGTGACAAAAGGTAATCCTTCAGATACACCTGGGACCAGGTGAAAAATAGATGAACTTTTCCAAAGAAGACACACAGATAGCCCAAAGGGCACATGAAAAGATGCTCAGCACCACTAATTATTAGAGGAATGCAAGTGAAAACTACCTTGAGGTATCACTTCCCATGGGTTAGAATGTCCATCATCAAAAAATTCATGAAGAATAAATGCTGGAGAAGCTATGGAGAAAAGGAAACCCTCCTACACTGTTTGGTGGGAATGTAAATTGGTACATCCACTGTAAAGAACAGTATGGATGTTCTTTAAAAAACTAACAATATACCTACCATACAGTCCTGCAATTTCACTCCTGGGCATATATCTGGCGCAAGCTATAATTTGAAAAGACACATGCACCCAATGTTCATTGCAACGCTATTTACCACAGTCAGGATGTAGAAGGAACCTAAGTGTCCACTGACAGATGAATGGATAAAAAAGATGTGGGACATATGTACAATGGAATATTACTCAGCCATAAAAAGAATAAAATAATGCCATTTGCAGCAACATGGATCGACCTAGAGATAGTCAGCCTGAATGATGTAAGTCAGACAAAGACAAATATCATATGATATCACTTATATGTGGAATAAAAAAAAATGGTACAAATGAACTCATTTACAAAGCAAAAATAGAGTCCCAGATGTAGAAAACAAACATATAGTTACCAGGGAGGAAATAGAAAGGAGGGATAAATTGGGAGTTTGGGATCAACATACACATTAGTATGTAAAACAGATAACTAGTAAGGACCTACTGTAGAGCACAGGGAACTCTTCTCAATACTCTGTAATGAATGACCTATACGGGAATAGAATCTAAAAAAAAGTGGATATATGTATATATATAACTGATTCACTTTGCTGTATACCTGAAACGAACATTACATTGTAGATCAACTCTACTGCAATAAAATTTTTTTAAAAAATTGATCATGTCAGGGTCAACTGTTTGCTCTGGGGCTTCCCTGTAGCTCAGCTGGTAACAAATCCACCTGCATGCAAGAGATCCTGGTTCAATTCCTGGGTCAGGAAGATCCAATGGAGAAGGGATAGGCTACCCACTCCAGTATTCTTGGGCTTCCCTGGTGGCTCAGGTGGTAAAGAATCCTCCTGCAATGTGGAAGACTTGGGTTTGATTTCTGGGTTGGGAAGACCCTTGGAGAAGGGAACAGCTACGCCCTCCAATATTCTGGTCTGGAGAATTCCATGGGCTGTACAGTCCATCGGGTAGCAAAGAGTCGGACGCAGCTGAGTGACATTTGCTTTCAAGAGAAAAGGAATTTGACAGTCTTTTTAACTGATTCTGTACATAGGCACCATGGACGTTGCAGAGTTAAAACTACAAAAGAGCTGGAGGCATGGGCAAACTGAAGAAGATGTGATCTGCTTGTGGAAGCACAGAAAAAGACTAGGACGTGATTTAGTAACAACCAACCTCTGTAACTGTGTGTTAAGTTTTTCATCTGTGCATCAGTCACCAAGAAGTCCTTTATCTGTTCCTTGGGCACAGCAGGTCATGAACACCTTGCACTAGACTTGACATCAGGGGAGACACATAAGACGGTGGAGGAATAGGACGGGGAGACCTCTTTCTCCCCCACAAATTCACCGAAAGAACATTTGAACGCCAAGCAAATTCCACAAAACAACTTCTGAATGCTGGCAGAGGACATAGGCACCCTGAAAGGCTGCTCATTGTCTTCGAAAGGAGGAAGGACAAAATATAAAAGATAAAAGATAAAAACAAAGACATAAGAGGTGGGGACGAAGATCCGTCCTGGGAAGGGAAGTTTCCAAACACCAGGAAACACTCTCTCTAGCGGGTCTGTGGCGAGCCTTGGACTCTCAGAGGGCAAAATAACTGGGAGGAAAATTAAATAAATGATTAAAACCCACAGATTACCTGTGTAACAGCTACTCCCAGCGGAGTAGCAGCCCAGATGCCCGCATTCCCCACTAGCAAGCGGGGGCTGGACAGGGAAGCACGGGCTGCGTTGCTTTGGGTAAGGACCGGGTCTGAATGCCCCGAGGGCAATCTGAGGGAACTAGCTTGAGATAGCAACCCAGACTGTGGGATAGCTATCCCGCGAAAAGCCCTAACCGAAGACACAGCCAGGCCTGCTCACAGAACAAAGGACTGAGCAGAGCTAGCTGGCTGCGGGCAGGACCATCCCCCGCCGGAGGCAGTCAGGCGAGGGCAGCAAGAGCCAGAATAGGGCAATCGCAGCCCCAGAGAGGCATTCTATACCAAACTGCAAGAGGTCTTCGTTGCTAACCAAGACTTCTTGGGATTCTGGATGGTGGACATCTGCCGGGAAGGTCGCAGCAAGAGATCAGCTCCCCAGAAAAGACACACGGCACACCTGAGAAGGCGCACCCGTTGTACATCCAGAAAACCGAGCGGCTGTGATGGGGGAGGTGATAAGGTGAAGCCTTTAAATGAGGGCGACTGTGCTCGCCAAGCACCTGGTCACCTGAGCTGCTCGGGCCTGGGACGGGCACAAAACTCAGGCCCAAACAACTCTGCGCCTTTGTGGAGTACCTGAGAACCTGAACCTGAGCGGCTTAGACCTGGGAAGTGCATGCAACCCTGGGCCCGCATCAGACATTTCCCGGCAGAGCAACCTAGAGCCTGAGCAATGTAGACTGGGAAAGCACACATGCCGTGAACAGGGGCAAACCCAGTGCGGCTGAAACACTGCAAGCACTCCCCACAGACACCAGTGATATTTGTTTGCAGTATTCTTCCCTCCCCACAGCACGACTGAACAAGTGAGCCTTAAAAAAGTGGCCACCACCACCCCCCTTGTGTCAGGGCAGAAATTAAACACTGAAAAGACCAGAAAACAGAAGAAGCTAAAATAAACAGAGGGAACTGCTTTGGAAGCGACAGGTGCAATAGATTAAAACCCTGTAGTAAGCACCAAATACATCGGAAGGGGCCTATAGACCTTGAGAAGTACATGCCCGATCAAGGAACTATCTGAAAATGAACTGACCCCACACTGTCTGCAACAGCTCCAGAGAAAGTCCTAGAAATATTTTTACTATTATCATATTTTTAATTTTTAAAAAATTTTTTATTTTTTATTTTTTTTAAATATTAAGTCCCCTATTACTCCTTTAATTTTCATTTTTATAACCTACTATTACCTTGCCAAAAAAAGACCCTATTTTTGAAACAAATTTCATGTATATATATTTTATAATTTTTGTGACTTTGTTTTTTTAATATTGTATTTTTGAGAATCTTAACTCCACTCTAGATTTTTAATCTTTGCTTTTTGGCATTTGTTATCAACCTGGTACGTTTAAGAACCCAAACTTCAGTACCCATTTTTACTTGGGAGTGAGATCACTGACCTGATTGCTCTCTCCCCCTTTTGACTCTTCTTTTTCTCTACCAGGTCGCTTCTATCTCCTCCCTCACCTTTTTCTTCTCTACCCAACTCTGTGAATCTCTTTGTGTGTTCCGGACTGTGGAGAACACTTAGGGAACTGATTGCTGGCTGGATATGTCTCTCTCCTTTTGATTCCCCCTTTTATCCTCCTGGCCAACTCTGTCTCCTTCCTCCCTCTTCTCTTCTGTATGTAACACCGTGAACATCTCAGAGGGATCTAGATTGTGGAGAGCACATAGGGAAGTGATTTCTGGCTAGCTTGCTCTCTCCCCTTTGGACTCCCCCTCTTCTATTCCTGGTCACCTATATCTCCCTCCTTCCTCTTCTCTTTTCCATGTAACTCTGTGTACCTCTCTGGGTGTCCCTCACTGTGATTCTCTGGGATGCTGTAGCTGCGATGACAGTTTATTTCTTTCACTTTTTCTACCTTTTCTTTCTTTTTCTTTCCTTTCACTCTTCCATTCTTTATTTCCACCTTTTCTTTCTTTCTCTATCAATCCATCTTTCTTTTCTTTCACCCTTCCTTTCTTTCTACCTTTCTCTCACCTTTTCTTCCTTCCATCCTTTCTTTCCACCTTTATTTCTTTTCTGTCTTTATCTATCCATTTTTCTCTTCTCTCACCTTTTCTTTCTTTCCACCTTTCTTTCATTTTCCCTCCCCTTTCTCCCTTCCTTCTTTCACTCTCTCTTTCTCTTTCTCTCTAGAAACATTTTCTAAGTGCCCGTGAACCAGGCTCTCGCTTGGGTGCTGAAACAGCAGTGCTAGGGGTCAGCCAACCTGTGGGTGATATACACTGGGAGCCAGAAACCAACTACAGAGGGAATATTTACACCATGGAAATGGGTGTCCCCTCCTGGGACAGCTGGTTGTTGAACACCTCCCAGCATGTTCCTATGCCTGTTTCTCTGAGTGTAGCTTCGTGTGGTGTGGCAGGCTGTGGTGTGGCCACAAGCCCCATGGGTGGAACTTGGGTCATGACTATGACAATGGGTAGGGCTGGGCTGGGCTGGGCTCTCCAGGATGGGTGAGTCTTGATGATAAATCCTTGCCACCCCCCAGATTCTGCCCACACTAGTGAGAGGGTAGAGGGTGTTAAGAAATTTTCTCTTCTCAGTCAACTCCCCAGATAGCAATGTCCTACTTTAATCTGAATCAAAAGTATACATACAATTTCCTGTCTTAGCCAACCACCACCACCATCATCATGTCCCTTTGATCTGAATCAGAAGTATAAATACCCACCCCTCACCCCTTCCTGAACATCAAGATCAGCTTTACCCCCTGCCTGAGTACTAACAGACCCCCAGTCTCTGGGTCTGTGTCCTCAGTATTGTCTACGGCAGGGCCTGCAGTCTCCGTTGGTCCTTCGGAGGTGCCTGCTGGTTCTTGAGGCAGCTGGGTTCTCCTCCTGGCAGGTCTCCACTGAGCTCTCCACCTGTCAAGCTTGGGTGTCACCCAGGCCCGCTCTAAAAACCTCCGCTCGTGTTTTTCTGTATCCTGAGGCTTCCTCTGAGGTCTCTTACTTGTCGGAGATGCACGTTAGATCAGCCGCGACCTCGTACTTGACACCATCAAGGCCCCAAAGTAGGAACGTGTGCCGTCGCGGAGTTCAGCCACGCACTCTCCCGGCATGCGTACCACCACCTCATCCCCCTTGTCCAGGTGGACCACTCCGCCCAGGAAGCTGCTGTCCCACCACACCTGGGAGTTGCCTGCTTCCCGGCATGGTGACTGCTGCCTGACCAGCAGTTCCACCTCCTTGGGGTAGCGGGCTGTGCGCTTGTAGAGTGTGTGGGTGATGGGCAGGCAACCGCTGGTCAATTCCTGGGATGAGCCCTTAACACCAAGCTGCACCTTGGTGTAGATGTAGTGGTAGCCAGCCTGGGCAACCACCAGGGCCCCATCCTGATAGCTGAGGCCCCTCAAGAAGGCCAGGCCCAGTTTCGTCTCCCACAGCAGCGGGCCTCTGCTTCGAGTCAGGTTGAAGTGGGCCCCTGTGGAGGGAGACAGAGCAGGGCTGGTGAGCGCACGTCCCCGGCTCACAGCGGGACCCCGGGCCAGTCGCCAGCTCTCTCTGAGAGCCACCTTGCTCTGGGCTAGGCTTTAAATGTATGCACTCACTTTATCCTGACTTTACACGTAGGGGAACTCAAGCACAGTAAGCGGCAAAATAACTTGCTTATCCTCCATCTTAACGCTTTCACCCCCTTCTTGCAGGCGGGAAAACCGAAGCACAGAGCAATCGATTCACCCAAATCGTCAGAAATCGTTAAGTGGCAGAACTAAGGATTTAAGCAAAACACATCATGGCCTAGCAGCCTTATAACCTCTGTATGCCTCAGTCTCCCTCTCTGGAAAATGGAGCTATGAATAGTCCTGGCTAAGGATCAAATGAATGAAGAGGTGGAAAGCCCATCACAGTGTGAGCCAGAGAGTAAGCACCCTACAAGGGTTTATTCAATAAATGAAATTAGAAGTTCGTGGACTCAGGCAGTGTCTGTGCTCTGGGCAGCTTTGAAGAACTAATGAATAAAGGAGTACTCAGCTACCGCTGGGATGCCTGTCTGATCTCCCCAGGACCCACTGAACCCTCTTACCCTCTGCCGGGACTTGAGGGCCCCCTCACCTGTGAGGTGTGCTACTGGCTTGGCTTGCTGGGACTTCCGCTCTGGAGAGAGCGAATCAGAGGTCAGAGGCGAAGGGGTGCGTTGGGGGGTAAAGGGCCAGCCTTCAGAGGGGTCATCTAGTCCACCTCCTGGTGTCAACCTCACTCTTTCCAGAATGACCCAAGCTTCTGCTTCTCCGGCCTGGGGAGGGGCTCCATGGGGCTTGGGCCAGTTGTGCAAATTGCACTGGGCAACGGATTGACGGGGTGGGGGCAACCTGGGAACCATACCGTCACCTCTTGGAGGGGGGGGACCAGGACCCTGACTCACCTCACAACAGCAGCTCCCAGGGTTCCGCACCTTTGTCCTGAAAGTACAGAGCAGCCCCATGGTGAGGATCTGTGGGGCCCACGCCCTGGCATCACTCAGACTCGTGGCCGAGAGGCACACGCAGACCATGGGCACAGACATCACCCTCCGTCAACTCCAAGGCCACGTGAATGCCCCACCCCTACTCCCTGCCACCCAGCAGGCTCCTAACCAGCCAGGACCTCAGTTTTCCCCTCTTGTAAATGGACACATGGAAAATGCCTGGTTTCAATTCCCATGTGAAAAGTGTATTAAAATACCTGGCACAGAACAAGCGTTATAGAAGTGTTTGTTACATAAGTGCTAGGGAACTCAATCCCTGGATCAGGAAATGGCAACCCACTGGAGAAGGCAATGGCGATCCCTGGAGAAGTAAATGGCAACTCACTCCAGTATTCTTGCCTGGAGAATCCCAGCGCCAGAAGAGCCTGGCAGGCTACGGACTATGGGGTCGCAGAGTCGGACGGGACTGAAGTGAGTTAACGCACACAAACACAGAAGACACACAGTCACCTGAATGGTGGACACTTGTAAATAAATGCAAACATGTGAATACAGACACATGGACACAGACATGGACACACTGACAAAACACACATGGAGGCAGATACATAGGTGCAGAGTTTACAGATTCACTTGGGTCTGCGCATACAGAGACCCAGTAAAAAAGACACACAATGTCAATACACAGGTTGTAGATGAGTGAGGAAGTAGCTTTGTGGTACATGTGTGTGGGATAGCAGCACAGGTCCAAGTGGGCCTGTGGCCATCAGGTCCAGCCATGAGGAGAAAAATGACCTAGAAACAAAAGGCCGAGACTGTGTGGGCATGGCATGGGACACACAGACCTACAGGTGTGGCAGAGACATCCACGGTCATAGGAAACTGATGCAGAGAGACATGCTCACAGCCTGAGAAAAGTGGCTTACTGACAGCCCCAGTTGTGGTGATCAGGGTACTGCTGATAATGACTAGCTAGGTCAGGGACTTCCATGGTGGTCCAGCGGTTAAGACTGAATTTCCAATTAAGGGCGAAGGTCTGACCCCACTGCTGTGCGACATGCCCCCCCCAAATTTTTTTAAATAAAGTATTTTAAAAAGTGGTCAAACTGAGGAGTCAGGTAAATCTTTTAAAAACAAACAAACAGCTAGCCATGTCAGGATGGTGGTTCTGGGGGATACAGAAAACACAACTGTTTCATAAAACATTAAGCATCCTAGAGGTATGCATGTTCAGTCGCTTCAGTTATGTCTGACACTTGGAAACCCCATGGACTGCAGCCCACCAGGCTCCTCTGTCCATGAAATTCTCCAGGCGAGAATACTGGAGTGGGTTGCCATTGTCTCCTCCAAGGGATCCTCCTGACCCAGGGATCGAAATCGAATGTCCTGTGTCTCTTGCACTGGCAGGTGGATTCTTTACCACTGAGCCACCTGAGAAGCCCGATCCTAAACACCTAGGTTTTGTTAGTTCCCATCACTAAAAGAGATTATAATTATGTGATACCATTGCAGTATTTATATACAAATCAATATGTTGTACACCTTAAATGTTCTGTGTCAATTATATCTCAATTTAAAAAAAAAGTCAGTTCCCATTTATTGAATGCTTGCCTGTGCCACACACACAATATTCTGTTTTATTCCCTATGGAGACTCATGATCATGCTCATTTCATGGATGGGGAAACTGAGGTTCCGGAGGTGAATTAGCTTGCCTGGGACTGCTCTTAGTCTGTCCTCCATCCTTGCACACACACACGTACAGATGCTGAGTGACATTGGCTTGGAGATCCCCACCCCAACTTCAGTGGTGCTTACCTGCAGAGGGGTGCCAACCGCCTCTAGGTGCCAGTGCAGCTGCAGCAGGAACCAGCCCTGGACAGCCAGTCCAGCCACCACCAACAGCAGCATGAGGCCCAGTCCCAGCTGGGCAGCACTGCAGGGCTGTCTCCTGCGGCTGCACCCCAGCCTCCTGAATGGGATGTCTATCTGTCCATCCACCATGAATATTGAGGGCCTCACAACTGTCTCTTCCATGCCTGAGTGGATGAGGCCCCAAGATGAATCCTGCAGGCAGGAGGGAGGAAACCACGATTGCCCAGCAAGCCTGGGCTTCTCACAATGCCGACAGGCACTCGTGGGTCCCGGGGCTGCCTGTAGAGCTGGGGCTCGGCCCCTCTCCTTCCCCCATACACCCTCCTCTCCTTCTTGTCATCCCTACACCCCCAGGCTGGCCCCACCTCACTCTCACTCAGAGCCTCTCACACTTTCCAGAGGCATCTGGAGACGTGACTCAGGTGAGGACAGGCGACGAAAAGCCCCAGCTTTCCCTTCTGATGGCATCAACCACGTGGTTGCCAAGTGTTTGCTGAGCACCTCGGCATCATTCCCTTGGTCACCAAAGGTTTGCTAAGCACCTCCTGTGTCCCAGGTACTGTTCTAGGTTTGGGGGCACAGCTGTGAGCAAGAGAGACAGATGTCCGTGGTCTTAAAACACTCTTATTCTAGCAGAGTGAGAAAGACCAGCGTAGTAAGTAAGAAAATACTATAGAGTGCTTGAAATGGTGATTCGAGCAATAGCAAATGCCCACAAAGAGTGGTTTGTGTGTGTACATGTGTGTGGGTGTGATAATGTGTGTGCACGAGTGTGTGGATGCATGTGTGTGTAGTTGCAAGTGTGCACCTATGTGTGTAGTGTATGCATGCAGATGTGTGCAGGTGCATGTGCATGCCCATGCTTGAGTGTGCTTGTGTGCCTGTACACACTCCTGTGTGCATGAATGCAAGTTTTTTGCGTGTGGTTTGTTTTTAAGTGTTTATTTATTTATTTGGTTGTGCTGGCTCTTAGTTGAAGCATGTGGGATCTTTTATCATCTTTGCATCATTCAGGATCTTTAGTTGTGGCATGCAAAATCTTAATTGCAGAATGTGGGATCTAGTTCCCTGTCCAGGGATCAAACCCAGGTCCCCTGCATTCAGAGTGTGGAGTCTTAGCCAGTGGACTACCAGTGAAGTCCCACTGAAACTCACAGTCAGAAGGTGGAATCACTGTCCACTCAGTTAACTAAAGCTAAGTCCTGGGAGCCCTCCTGGACCTCTCCTCCATCCTGTCATGACGTTCCACCCTCAGCAAGCCCTATGGATTCAACCTCCAAACCAGATTCCAAATCCAGCCACCCATTTCCATCCTCACCGCTACCACCCTAGGTGCTATAGATTATGTTTGTTCCCCAGCTCCTACATTGATATGTGAATATCTCCAAAGTGATGGTACTTAGAGATGGAGCCCCTTAGAGGTGGGGAAAGACAAGGGCACAACGTTGGAGCCCTCCTGAATGGGATTAGTGCCTTTATAAGGGGAGTTGTGAGAGATATGCTCTGTCTCCCTCTCTGCTGTGTGGGGACACAGAGGGATGGGGGCCAGGCCAGGAAGAGGGCTTGCTTTGAACTCAGCCATGCAGACACCCTGGTCTCAGACTTCCAGCCTCCAGAACTGTGAGAAATAGATGTCTGTTGTTTAAGCCACTGAGTCTAGGGTAGTTTCTTATAGCAGCCCCAACAGACTAAAACACTAAGGAACCCATCAGTTGTTGCTTGCACTGGGACAGTAGCTTCCCAGCTGGATACACTGCGTTGCCTCATGCCATCTTATGATTCATTCTCCACCCTCAAGCTAGTATGGCCTTGCTTATTTATTTCTGTTTTATTTTATTGTTGTAAATTCACACAACATAAAATAAACTGTTTATTTATTTATATTAAAAATTTTTTTTGACTGTGCTGGGTCTTCACTGTGGTACTATGGCTTCTCTAGGTGTGGCTCTTGGGCTCAGTAATTGTGGTGCACAGGCCTCTCTAGTTGCTGCCTGAGGGCTTAGTTGCCCTGAGGCCTTAGTTCCCTGACCAGAGATTGAACCTGTGTCTCCTGCAATGGAAGGCAGATTCTCAACCACTGGACCACCAGGGAAGTCCCAAAATGGATCATTTTAAGCAAGCAACTTAGTGCTATTTAGTACATTTACTGTGTTATACAACACTACCTAGTTAAAAGCATTTCAGTGTCTCAAAGGTAAACCTTATAACCATCAAGAAGTCATTCCCCAACTCCCCCACCCCCAGACTCTGGCAACTACGAGTCCGCTTTCCTGCTCTATGGATTGACCTGTGTTGGACATTTAAGAAAAAAAAAAAGGAAACACACACTATGTGGTCTTTTGTTTCTGGCTTCTTTCACTGAAGATAATGTTTCCAAGATTCATTCACACTGTAGCATGCGTTCAGTGCTTCACTCCTTGTTAAGGTTCAGTAATATTCCAGTGTGTAGATGAACCACATTTTGCTTATTCATTCACCCATTAATGGATATTTCCATTACTACATTATTTCCACCTTTTTGTTATTTTGAAAAAAAGCTGCTACGAGCATGTGTGTGCATGTGTTTGGGTTCCAGGTCACAATTCTTTGGGGTATATACCTAGGACAGGAACTGCTGGCATCAGCCTTAAAAAAAATTATAGTTTAATTTTTTGGTCACACTATGGGGCATGTGGGATCCTAGCTCCCCAACCAGGGACTGAACCCATGCCCCTTGCAGTGCAAACGTGAAGTCTGAACCACTGGACCTCCAAGGAAATCCCCTGGCATCAGCTTTTAAACACGTAAGTCAGCTCTCATAACTTCCATGTTTGTGTGGTCGTTCATTGACTAAGTTGTGCCTGACTCTTTGTGACCCCATGGACTGCAGCACGCCAGGCTTCTCTGTCCCTCACTATCTCCCAGAGTTTGCTCAGACTCATGTCTGTTCAGCCAGTGATGCCATCCAACCATCTCAATCCTCTGTTATCCGCTTGTCCTCTTGCTCTCAATCTTTCCCAAAATCAGGGCCTTTTCCAAAGAGTCAACCGTTCATATCAGGTGGCCAAATTATTGGAGCTTCGATTCATCATTAGTCCTTCCAACGAATATTCAGGCTTGATTTCCTTTAGGATTGACTGGTTTGATCTCCTTGCTGTCCAAGGGACTCTCAAGAGTCTTCTCCAGTACAACAATTTGAAAGCATCAGTTCTTTGGCACTCAGCCTTCTTTATGGTCCAATTCTCAGTTAAGTTCAGTCGCTCAGTCGTGTGTGACTCTGCGACTCCATGAATCACAGCACGCCAGGCCTCCCTGTCCATTACCAACTCCCGGAGTTTACCCAATCTCATGTCCATCGAGTCAGTGATGCCATCCAACCATCTCATCCTCTATCATCCCCTTCTCCTCTTGCCCTCAATCTTTCCCAGCATCAGGGTCTTTTCCAATGAGTCAGCTCTTCGCATGAGGTGGCCAAAGTATTGGAGTTTCAGCTTCAACATCAGTCCTTCCAATGAACACCCAGGACTGATCTCCTTTTAGATGGACTGGTTGGATCTCCTTGCAGTCCAAGGGACTCGCAAGAGTCTTCTCCAACACCACAGTTCAAAAGCATCAATTCTTTGGCGCTCAGCTTTCTTTATAATGCAACTCTCACATCCATACATGACTACTGGAAAAAGCATAGCCTTCACTACATGGACCTTTGTTGACAAAGCAATGTCTCTGCTTTTTAATATGCTGTCTAGGTTGGTTAGCGTCTTTTAATTTCATGGCTGCAATCCCCATCTGCAGTGATTTTGGAGACCCCCAATATAAAGTCAGCTACTGTTTCCACTGTTTCCCTGTCTATTTGCCATAAGTGATGGCACCAGATGCCATGATCTTAGTTTTCTGAATGTTGAGATTTAAGCCAGCTTTTTCGCTCTCTCCTTTCACCTTCATCAAGAGGCTCTTTAGTTCTTCTTCACTTTTTGCCATAAGAGTTAAGTCATCGCCATATCTGAGGTTATTGATATTTTTCCCGGCAATCTTGATTCCAGCTTGTGCTTCTTCGAGCCTAGCGTTTCTCATAATGTTCTCTGCATATAAGTTAAATAAGCAGGGTGACAATATACAGCCATGACGTACTCCGTTTCCTTTTGGGACCAGTCTGTTGCTCCATGTCCAGTTCTAACTTGCTTCCTGACCTGTATACAGGTTTCTCAAGAGGCAGGTCAGGCAGTGTGGTATTCCCATCACTTTCAGAATTTCCACAGTTGATTGTGATCCACACAGTCAAAGGCTTTGGCATAGTCAATAAAGCAGAAATAGATATTTTTCTGGAACTCTCTTGCTTTTTCAATGATCCAGCAGATGATTGCCATTTGATCTCTGGTTCCACTGTCTTTTCTGAAACCAGCTTGAACATCTGGAAGTTCTTAAAACGCTGCATTCAAATGCGTATATCTTTCCTTTTCTCCTTCACTTTTAACTTCTCTTCTTTTCACAGCTATTTGTAAGGCTTCCTCAGACAGCCATTTTTCTTTTTTGCATTTCTTTTTCTTGGGGATAGTCTTGATCCCTGTCTCCTGTAGCTATGTCATGAACCTCCTTTCATAGTTCATCAGGCACACTGTCTATCAGATCTAGTCCCTTAAATCTATTTCTAACTTCTACTGTATTATCATAAGGGATTTGATTTAGGTCATACCTGAATGGTCTGTTGGTTTTCCCAACTTTCTTCAACTGAAGTCTGAATTTGGCAATAAGGAGTTCATGATCTGAGCCACAGTCATCTCCCAGTCTTGTTTTTGCTGACTGTATAAAGCTTCTCCATCTTGGCTTCAAAGAATATAATCAATCTGATTTCAGTGGTGACCATCTGGTGATGTCCATGTGTAGGGTCTTCTCTTGTGTTTTTGGAAGAGGGTGTTTGCTATGACCAGTGTGTTCTCTTGGGAAAACTCTATTAGCTTTTGCCCAGCTTCATTGTGTACTCCAAGGCCAAATTTGCCTGTTACTCCAGCTGTTTCTTGACTTTCTACATTTGCATTCCAGTCCCCTATAATGAAAAGGACATCTTTTTTGGGTGTTGGTTCTCAAAGGTCTTGTAGATCTTCATAGAATCATTCAACGTCAGCTTCTTCAGCATTACTGGTCAGGGCATAGACTTGGATTACTGTGATATTGAACAGTTTGCCTTGGAAACGAACAGAGATCATTCTGTCATTTTTGAGATTGCATCCAAGTACTGCCTTTCAGACTCTTTTGTTGACCGTGATGGCTACTGCATTTCGTTTAAGGGATTTCTGCCCACAGTAGTAGATATAATGGTCATCTGAGTTAAATTCACCTGCTCCAGTCCTTCTTAGTTCACTGATTCCTAGAATGTTGACATTCACTCTTGCCATGTCCTCTTTGACCACTTCCAATTTGTCTTGATGCATGGACCTAACATTCCAGGTTCCTATGCAATATTGTTCTTTACAGCATCGATCCTTGCTCCTATCACCAGTCCCATTCACAGCGGGGTGTTGTTTTTGCTTTGGCTCCATCCCTTCATTCTTTCTGGAGTTATTTCTCCACTGATCTCCAGTAGCATATTGGGCACCTACTGACCTGGGGAGTTCATCTTTTAGTGTCCTATCTTTTTGCCTTATCATACTGTTCATGGGGTTCTCAATGGAAGACTACGGAAGTGGTTTGCCATTCCCTTCTCCAGTGGACCACATTCTGTCAGACCTCTCCACCATGACCCATCCATCTTGGGTGGCCCCACACGGCATGGCTTAGTTTCATTGAGTTAGACAAGGCTGTGGTCCTGTGATCAGAATGGCTACTTTTCTCTGATTGTGGTTTCACTCTGTCTGCCCTCTGATGCCCTCTCTCAGGGCCTACTGTCTCACTTGGGTTTCTCTTACCTTGGACATGTATCCCTTCAGGGCTGTTCCAGCAAAGCGCAGCCGCTGCTCCTTACCTTGATAATGGGGTACCTCCTCACAGCTGCTGCTCCTGACCTTGGACCTGGGGTAGCTCCTCTCAGCCACCGGTCCTGACCGTGGACTTGGGGTAGCTCCTCTCAGCCGCTGTTCCTGACCTTGGACGTGGGGTAGCTCCTCTCGGCCGCTCCTGCACCGCGCAGTCACCACCCATGAGCCGCATGGCCGCCACCCCTGCACCGCGGAGCCACCACCCCTGCATCACGCAGCCACCTCCCCAGCGCTGTGCAGTCGCCGCAATGTGGCGGCTCCTGCTCTGTGCAGCTGCCGCCCCTGAGCTGCGCAGCCGCAGCTGTCCAATTATCACATCCGTACAAATCTTCCAATGACCTCACATTGAGCTTATGAGGGTTCACAGATTGTGGCCCGTGGGCAGAGTCAGGACAGGCTTACATTTCTGTACAGCCACAGGAGCTGCTCTCAGGGGCCTCACACTTTAGTGTGCTGGTGTCCCAGATGGGGCACCTTCCTCTGGTCTGTGTTCCCCACTTTGCTTCCAACTGGCTTCCTAAATGGCAGCCAACACTCACCACTATCCAGGCTTCATAGCTGATTGTCTTGCAGGGAAGAACTGATTCTGCCTCAGATGTCTCATCTGGGTGAGCTGGCGCGAACTGTGACTTGCTTTTCTTACTTTTGTTCTTGTAATGATACATTATGGACTGCCTCAGAGGACCCTGCCCCTCTGCCTGACTTGAACTAAAGTGCCTTTGTTTGGCTCACAAGAGATAATCTGACCCTGCCCTCCTGTGAATGGCTGCAAGAAAAGAAGAAATTAACACACCCCCTCCTACTTTGCAAGGTAAATGGTCTTTTTACTTTACTTCCTCACCTCCTCTCCCTCTCTGTTTCTATAAAATAACCTGGCATCTAGACCCCAGCAAGATGGTTACCTTGAGACATTAGTCTGCCATCTTGTGGGTCAGCCAGTTTTCCGAATAAAGTCATCTTCTTTGCCTCAACACTTCTCTTGGTTAGTTGGCCTGTCGTGTGGTGAGCAGCGCAAGCTTGGGCTGCATAATCATCACATGGGCTGCCACCTACATGTTGGTGTGTCTTCTGTTGGCAGTTACTAGGCATTGACTGGGTGCCTCTGATTCTGGGGGTTGGTGACTCAGCATGTTGCTTCAACTCCGGCCAGCTCACCCAGATGAGACCGCCCGGCCTTGGGAAACAGAGGTTGGCTGGAACCTGGGCATCACTGGAGCAGAGAGAAACTGGCCTTGGTGGTCATCTCACACCCTCTCCACTCACCTGGATCTTGTCTACTAAAAAAGATGCACAACGTGAGAATTGTAAATTACGTTTTATTTGGGATAAAATGAGGACTGCAGCGTAGGAGACAGCACCTTGGATAGCTCTGAGAGACTGCTTCAAAGAGCAGTCGTCAAAGAAGGTCAATATATAAGATTTTGGTGAAGGGGGAGTTCAGTGCAATCAAGCACTCGTTTTACATGAGGTTTTCTGCTAGTCATGAGGAGCTGATGTCACCATGAAGGGATTTAGTGCTTTTCTAGATATAAGTTAAGAATTCATCTGCAATGAATGAGACCCATGTTCGATTGTTGTGTCGGGAATATCCCCTGGAAGAGGAAATGGCAACCCACTTCAGTATACTTGCCTGGGAAATTCCATGGACAGAGGATCCTGGAGGGCTACAGTTCATGGGATCGCAAAAAGTTGGACACAACTGAGCAACTAACACTCACTCACTAGATGTGAGGAGATACAAGGATTGGGATCATGAAATCAGTTTCTGAAATTATCTAACTATCTAAAGCCCTGTCCCATCGGTTTCTCTGGAGCACAGAATGTCTCACTGTCCATCCTAAACTGCCTTCCGGGCATGTTGAGAGTCAGCAACTGCAGCAGCATAGGATTCCATCTCCACAGGGGCAGGTGGCAAATGCCCTTGGCAAGTGACAATTTGTAGTTGACAATCTCCAAGCCTCGGGCCCATCACTCTTCATCTGGAGAATGTCTCCAGCCGTTAGACATGAATGCTGTCTTCCAACCTTGGGTGGCCCATCCCAAGCAAATGGGGCATAAGGCAGGCTGGAAGCATCCTTCATTTTATGAATACCTTCTTAATAGCCTTAATTTTATCTCTTGGTCCTCAAAGACTAAAATATTTACTGTATAGCCCTTTACAGAAGGGCTGTCCCTTGAAGTAAGAAAAGACATTAAGGGAACTTCTGGTGGTGCAATGGTTAGGAATCCACGGGTTCACTGCCGAGGGCATGGGTTCAATCCCTGGTCAGAGAACAAAGATCCCCCATGGTGCCATGATATATCACATCATCACCCTCATCAGGGAGGACCTCTAGAATTTCAAGGCCCTTGAAGTGACCCTGCAGATAGGCATCAAGGCTGCAGGGCGAGCTTGAAATTACCCATGTTTAAACATCTCCTAAGCAGCTGTGGAAGAGGCTCCACCATCTGCCGCATCCTCAGTCTATCCTGACAGAACTCGGTGCTGTTCCAGGCTATGCTGAAAGCACACCATTACACAACATCAAGCTGACCTGGGCGGCAGGCCACATCCACGGAGAGATGCTGGACCTCATGGATTTCCGTTGCAGGGGGCAGACATTTTGTGTTCACGCTCATATTAATAAAAAAAAAAGAAATTAAATAAATATATATATATCCTTCTTTGGTCTTAGTTGCTGCATGTGGGATCTTAATCCCTGACCAGGGATCGGCCCTGGGCCACCTGCATTGGGAGCTCGGAGCCTTAACCACTGGACCATCAGGGAAGTCCCTCAGCATCATATTTTATGACGCTTACTTGCAGGACAGGATTGAGCAGTCCTTGGTCCTGCAGATGGTCTATGCCCCTCAGGACTTACTGTTATCAGAGCAGTCTCCTTGTGGTCTCCTTGCACTATAATCTCAATGGACATAACCACCACCCCAACAATGACTTTAACCTAAAGCAGGTGGTCCTATTTTACTGACACTAATGAATGCATGGTGCAAGTAGACTAAAAGGCATCGTTTTCTTCAAGCATGTTAGTGTTTGCACAAGTTTGCTTAAAACGCTTTCTACGTAAATCAGCTTTTTAGGTTTTCTGTTGCAGTAAGGGCTCTGCACTTCCTCCTTTTTAAAATAAAAAAAAGGTTGTATGTACTTATTTAAATTATTTTTTGTCTGCACTAGGTCTTTGTCGGCGCACTCGGCCTTTCTTTAGTTACAACGAACGGGGTCTACTCTTCATTGAATGGCGAGGGCTTTTCATTGTGGGGGCTTCTCTTGTTGCAGAGCACAGACCCTATGCACATGGGCTTCAGTGGTTGCAGCTCGTGGGCTCCAGAGTGTAGGCTCTGTAGTAGTAGTGCACAGATTCAGTTGTTCAATGGCATGTGGAATCTTTCCAGGCCAGGGATTAAACCAGTGTTCCTTGCATTGCAAGGAGGACACTTAACCACTGGACCACCAGGGATGCCCTCTGCACTCCCTTCTTGCTGTCATAATAACTTCATCATGATAGTGTTCCACTGGTCGACCTCAGCACCAGTCGGAGATAGCAGACAGCCTCACTGGTCATCTGTCTGCTTGGGTTTCGTACACTGCTTTAGCACAATGTTTGGTAGAACATCACTGACCAGAAAACGTGGATGTCACATCCCTAGAAACAAAAACTACAGTAGTTCCGTTCCCAATGTGTACCTTAATTTTTTTTTTTCTCTTTGGGTTTTAATTTTTGAGGTAAAAATAATACTGACTTTCAGTAAAAAAAAAAAAAAAAATACTGACTTTTCACTTGGCTGTTCTGGTTTTAAAGGATGAGCTGTAGGCTGTGCTAAGAATGAGCTATTGGCTGTGTGCTTTTCTCTACCAACACGGTGATTATGAAGTACTTTCCTACCAAGAGTAAAATTTGAAGTGTTTTGGAAAAAAAAAAAAAAGAGCAGATGAGGTATGGAGCATCCCATTGAATGAGACACTTGAGGGACTGGTGGATGAGAAATTCTTAGCTCCAAACCTCAAGGAAGGCAGAATAGAGGGGTGGCCCTTGGAAGTGCACTGATTGGAGCCTTACAGCTTTGCTCAGGGTCCTTGAAAGATCTCTCATTTGTACACCTCCCACGGCATGGTAGAGTGAGCAGAGACCTACCTGGCAATCACAAGTTGCATCCCAGAAGGATTAAGAAACTGTGTGAATAAGGAGTTCTTGGTCACAACAGCACCCTGGTCCATACAGAGCAGCAAGAAATTGATCCAGAGTGCGGTGCTGCCACTGCAGATGCCTGCCAGGCATCATGGGCAGGGCTCCAGGATGATTTCCTGCAGTCAAGGGAGGGACCAGCTCTTGGAGACATCCTGGTAACCCACAACCTCTCCACAGTGGTACTGGTTTCCCAAGGTCCCTCTCCCAACAAACCTGCAAATCACAAGGATGATCTAGAACACCCCCTACAAGTGATAGCAGAGAGTGACGAAAGGTAATCCTTCAGATACACCTGGGACCAGGTGAAAAATAGAAATTTTCCAAAGAAGACACACAGATAGCCCAAAGGGCACATGAAATGATGCTCAGCATCACTAATTATTAGAGGAATGCAAGTGAAAACTACCTTGAGGTATCACTTCCCATGGGTTAGAATGTCCATCATCAAAAAATCCATGAAGAATAAATGCTGGAGAGGCTATGGAGAAAAGGAAACCGTCCTACACTGTTTGGTGGGAATGTAAATTGGTACATCCACTGTGGAGAACAGTATGGATGTTCTTTAAAAAACTAACAATATAGCTACCATACAATTCTGCAATTCCACTCCTGGGCATATATCTGGCGCAAGCTATCATTTGAAAAGATACATACACCCAATGTTCATTGCAACACTATTTACAATAGCCAAGATGTAGAAGCAACCTAAGTGTCCATTGACAGATGAATGGATAAAAAAGATGTGGGACATATATACAATGGAATATTACTCAGCCATAAAAAGAATAAAATAATGCCATTTGCAGCAACATGGATAGACCTAGATATAGACTGAATGAAGTAAGTCAGACAAAGACAAACATCATATGATATCACTTATGTGTGGAATCATAAAAATGGTACAAATGAACTCATTTACAAAGTAAAAATAGAGTCCCAGATGTAGAAAACAAACATACAGTTACCAGGGAGTAAATAGAAAGGAGGGATAAATTGGCAGTTTGGGATCAACATACACACTAATATGTAAAATAGATAACTAGTAAGGACCTACTGTATAACACAGGGAACTCTTCTCAATACTCTGTAATGAATGACCTATATGGCAATAGAATCTAAAAAGAGTGGGTATATGTATACATATAACTGATTCACTTTTGTGTACACCTGAAACGAACATTACATTGTAGATCAACTCTACTCCAATAAAAAATTTTTTTAAAAAATTGATCATGTCAGGGTCAACTGTTTGCTCTGGGGCTTCCCTGGTAGCTCAGCTGGTAAAGGATCCACCTGCAATGCTGGAGACCCCAGTTCAATTCCTGGGTCAAGAAGATCCACTGGAGAAGGGATAGGCTACCCACTCCAGTATTCTTGGGCTTCCCTGGTGGCACAGACAATAAAGAATTTGCCTGCAGGTTGGGAGACCTGGGTTCGATCCCTGGGTAGGGAAGATCCCCTGGAGGCGGGCATGACAACTCACTCCAGTATTCTGGCCTGGAGAATTCCATGGGGTGTATAGTTTCATGGGGTAGCAAAGAGTCGGACGCAACTGAATGACATTTACTTTCAAGAGAAAAGGAATTTGACAGTCTTTTTAACTGATTCTGTACATAGGCACCGTGGACGTTGCAGAGTTAAAACTACAAAAGAGCTGGAGGCATGGGCAAACTGAAGAAGATGTGATCTGCTTGTGGAAGCACAGAAAAAGACTAGGACGTGATTTAGTAACAACTAACTTATGTTATTGTGTGTTAAGTTTTTCTTCTGTGCATCAGTCACGAAGAAGTCCTTTATCTGTTCCTTGGGAACAGCAGGTCCTGAACAAGTTGCACTAGATTTGGCATCAGGGGAGACACAGAAGATGGTGGACGAACAGGACCGGGGGACCACTTTCTCCCCCACAAATTCATCGAAAGAACATTTGAATGCCAAGCAAATTCCACAAAACAACTTCTGAATACTGGCTGAGGACATCAGGAACCCAGAATGGCTGCCCATTGTCTTCAAAAGGAAGTAGGACAAAATATAAAAAGGGAGACAAAAGAGGTAGGGATGGAGATCCATCCCTGGAAGGGAGTCTTAAAAAAGAGAGAAGTTTCCAAACACCAGGAAACACTCTGTCCAGCGGGTCTGTGGCAAGCCTTGGAATCTCAGAGGGCAAAATAACTAGGAGGAAAAATAAATAAATAATTAAAACCCACAGATTACCTGCCTAACAGCAAATCCCAGCAGAGCAGCGGCCCAGATGCTCGCATCCCCCACTAGCAAGTGGGGGCTGGACAGGGACCTGCGGGCTGCATTGCTTTGGGTAATGACCGGGTCTGAATGCCTCGAGGGCAACCGAGGGAACTAGCTTGAGATAGCAACCCAGACTGTGGAATAGCTATCCCATGAAAAGTCTTAACCTAAGACACTGCTAGGCCCCCTCACAGAACAAAGGACTGAGCAGAGCTAGCCAGCTGCGGGCCGGCCCATCCTCCGCTGGAGACAGGCAGGGGAGGGCAGCAAGAGCTGGAACGGGCAATCGCGGCCCCAGAGAGGCATCCTATACCAAACTGCAAGCAGACTTCGTTGCTAACCAAAACTTTTGTGATTCTGGACAGTGGACATCCACCGGGAGGGTCGCAGCCAGACATCAGCTCCCCAGAAGAGACACACGGCACATCTGAGAAGGCGCGCCCATTGTACAGCCAGAAAACTGAGCGGCTGGGACGGGGGAGGCGATTAGACGCGACTATGCTCGACAAGCACCTGGTCACCTGAGCTGCTGGGACCTGGGATGGGCACAAAACGCAGGCCCAACCAAGTCTGCGCCTTTGTGGAGTACCCAAGAACCTGAACCTGAGAGGCTTAGGCCTGGGAAGTGCATGCAGCACTGAGCCCACATCAGACAGTTCCCGGCCGAGCAACCTAGAGCCTGAGCAGTGTAGACTGGGAAAGTACACACGCTGTGAGTAGAGGCAAACCCAGTGTGGCTGAAACACTGCGAGCACTCCCCACAGACGCCAGTGTTATTTATTTGCAGTGTTCCTCCCTCCCCACAGCACGACTGAACAAGTGAGCCTAAAAAAAGTGACCACCACCACCCCCCTTGTGTAAGGGCAGAAATTAGACACTGAAGAGACCAGCAAACAGAAGAAGCTAAAATAAACAGAGGGAACTGCTTTGCAAGTGACAGGTGCAATAGATTAAAACCCTGTAGTTAACACCGTCTACATAGGAAGGGGTCTATAGACCTTGAGAAGTATAAGCCGGATCAAGGAACTACCTGAAAATGAACTGACCCCACACTGTCCGCAACAACTCCAGAGAAAGTCTTAGATATATTTTTACTATTATCATTAGAAAAAAAAATTTTTTTTATTTTTAAGTCCTCTATTACTCCTTTAATTTTCTTTTTTTCTTTTTTCTTTATCTTTTTTATTTATTTATTTTTTAAAATTAGTTTAGTTTCTATTTTTTAACTTTGCAATATTGTATTTGTTTTGCCATACATTGACATGAACCCACCATGGGTGTACATGTTTTCCCCTTCAAGAACCCCCCTTCCACCTCCCTCCCCATCCCATCCCTCCGGGTCATCCTGGTGCACCAGCCTCGAGCACCCTGTATCATGCATTGAAGCTGGACTGACAATTCGTTTCACATATGATAATTTAAATGCTTCCATGCCATTCTCCCATATCATCCCGCCCTTGCCCTAACCCATAGAGTCCATAATACTGTTCTATTTATCTGTGTCTGTTTTGATGTCTCTAATTTTCCTTTTTATAACCTACTATTACCTTGCCAAAAAAAGACCCTATTTTTAAAGCAAACTTCATATATATATACATATATTTATATATTATAATTTTTGTGACTTTGTTTTTTTACTATTGTATTTTTGAGAATCTATCCTCTACTCTAGATTTTTAATCTTTGCTTTTTGGTATTTGTTATCAACTTGGTACCTTTAAGAACCCAATCTTCAGTACCCATTTTTTCTTGGGCGCGAGATCACTGGCCTGATTGCTCTCTCCCCCTTTTGACTCTCCTTTTTCTCCACCAGGCCGCCTCTCTCTCCCTCCTCGTCCTTTTCCTCTCTACCCAACTCTGTGAATCTTCTTGTGTGTTCCGAGCTGTGGAAAACACTTAGGGAACTGATTACTGGCTGAATCTGTCTCCTTTTGATTCCCCCTTTTATCCTCCTGGCCATCTCTGTCTCTTTCCTCCCTCTTCTCTTTGTGTAACTCTGTGAACATCTCTGAGGGATCCAGACTGTGGAGAGCACATAGGGAAGTGATTATTGGCTAGCTTGTTTTCTCCCCTTTTGATTCCCCCTCTTCTCCTCCTGGTCACCTCTATCTCCCTCCTCCCTCTTCTCTTCACCAGGTAACTCTGTGTACCTCTCCAGGTGTCCCTCACTGTGGAGAAACTTTTCATCACTAACCTAGATGTTTTATCATCGGTGCTGTATAGATGGAGAAGTCTTAAGGCTACTGTAAGAATAAGACTTAAAACCAGAGGCAGGAGACTTAAGTCCAAATCCTGAGAACACCAGAGAACTCCTGAATCCAGGGAACATTAATCGATAGGAGCTCATCAAACGTCTCCATACCTACACTGAAACCAAGCACCACCCAAGGGCCAACAAGTTCCAGAGCAAGATATACCATGCAAATTCTCCAGCAACACAGGAACATAGCCCTGAGCTTCAATATACAGGCTGCCCAAAGTCACACCAAACCCATTGACATCTCAAAACTCATTACTGGACACTTCATTGCACTCCAGAGAGAAGAAATCCAGCTCCACCCATTTGAACACCAATGCAAGCTTCCCTAACCAGGAAACCTTGACAAGCCACTCGTCCAACCCCACCCACAGTGAGAAACCTCCACAATAAAGAGTAACCACAAACTGCCAGAATATGGGAATGCCACCCCAAACACAGCATTATAAACAAGATGAAAAGGCAGAGAAATACCCAACAGGTAA
The DNA here is from genome assembly GCF_054371585.1 of Giraffa tippelskirchi. Lineage (NCBI taxonomy): Eukaryota > Metazoa > Chordata > Mammalia > Artiodactyla > Giraffidae > Giraffa > Giraffa tippelskirchi. Next base: position 94,080,465 of record NC_137280.1, on the reverse strand, counting down.
AGGAGCAGGATAAATGCCCACCAAATCAAACAAAAGAGGAAGAGATAGGGAATCTACCTGATAAAGAATTCCTAATAATGTTAGTGAAAATGATCCAAAATCTTGAAAACAAATTGGAGTTTCAGATAAGTAGCCTGGAGACAAGGATTGAGAAGATGGAGGAAAGGTTTAACAAGGACCTAGAAGAAACAAAAAAGAGTCATTATATAATGAATAATGCAATAAATGAGATCAAAAACACTCTGGAGGGAACCAACAGTAGAATAACGGAGGCAGAAGATAGGATAAGTGAGGTAGAAGATAGAATGGTAGAAATAAATGAAACAGAGGAAAAAAGAAAATAGAATTAAAAGAGATGAGGACAACCTCAGAGACCTCTGGGACAATGTTAAACGCCCCAACATTCGAATCATAGGAGTCCCAGGAGAAGAAGACAAAAAGAAAGGCCATGAGAAAATACTTGAGGATATAATAGTTGAAAACTTCCCTAAAATGGGGAAGGAAATAATCACCCAAGTCCAAGAAACCCAGAAGGTGAAACACCCCAAGACACATATTAATCAAATTAACAAAGATCAAACACAAAGAACAAATATTAAAAGCAGCAAGGGAAAAACAAAAAATAACACACAAGGGGATTCCCATAAGGGTAACAGCTGACCTTTCAATAGAAAGTCTTCAGGCCAGAAGGGAATGGCAGGACATACTTAAAGTGATGAAAGAAAATAACCTATGGCCCAGATTACTGTACCCAGCAAGAATCTCATTCATATATGAAGGAGAAATCAAAACCTTTACAGATGAGCAAAAGCTGAGAGAATTCAGCACCACCAAACCAGCTCTCCAACAAATGCTAAAGGATCTTCTCTAGACAGGAAACACATAAAGGGTGTATAAACTCAAACCCAAAACAATAAAGTAAATAGACTTGGCACCAGGAGTCCCAAACATCTGAACACAACACTGTAAGTCAAGTTTAGTAGTAGTAGTAGTGTCAGTCACTCAGTCGTGTCCCATTCTTTTCAACCCCACGGGCTGTAAACTGCCAGGCTCCTCAGTCCATGGAACTCCTCGCTAGGCAAGAATACTGGAGTGGGTAGCCATTTCCTCCTCCAGCAGATATTCCCCACCCAGGAATTGAACCCACATCTCTTGTGTCGCCTGCATTGGCAGGCAGATTCTTTACCACTAGCGCCAACTGGGAAGCTCTTATTCCAATTAAAAACAAACAAACAAACAAACAAAAAGAACCCCAAACAAGCAAGAAATCAAACCCCAAACTCAAACAACAACAAAAGAATTCCCAACATCAAAATAAAAAATTGTAAGAGGAGGAGGGACTTCCCTGGTGGTCCAGTGGTTAAGACTCTGCACTTGCAATGCAGGGGGCATGGGTTCAATCCCTGTCTGGAAACTAAGCTCCCTCCCATATGCCATACAGCTTGGTCAAAATACAAAAAGTAAGAGGAAATCCCCATCCTGTGACTGTAGTCCCTTTGGCCTATGGGGCTGGTCACCTCTTTTGCTAATAGGAAGGCTAAAGTACTGCAAAATGGGGAGAAAACTATTCTGTTAGACAACCTTGAGCATAGGATCAAAGACAATACAGGCTCCGGTACAGAGAAGCCTCGCCCATCTGAAATGCATATGGAGTAGGCAAGTTGGTTGTTAGTTCAGTAAGACCCGCTGATAGTGCAAAAAAGAAAAAAAATGACTTGTGGACACAGGGAGGGAAGGAGAGAATGGGATGAATGGAGAAAGAGGCATTGATATATATATATATATATATATATATATATATATATATATATATATATATATGCATGCTATCATGTGTAAAACAGATAGCTGATGAGAAGTTGCTGTATAACACTGGGAGCCCAACTTGGTCCTCTGTGATGATCTAGAGGGGTGGGGTGGGGCAAGAGGAGGGAGGCTCAAGAAGGAGGGGATATATGCATAATTGTGGCCAATTTTGCATTGTTGTATGACAGAAACAGAGCTTCTCTGGTGCTTCAGATGGCAAAGAATCTGCCTGCAATGCAGGAGACCTGGGTTCAATCCCTGTGTTGGGAAGATCTCCTGGAGGAGGGCATGACAACCCACTCCAATATTACTGCTAGGAGAATCCACATGGACAGAGGACTCTTCAGGGCTACAGTCATGGGGTCACAAGAGTAGGACACGACTGAGTGCTATGACCTAGATCAAATCCCTTATGAGTATACAGTAGAAGTGACAAATAGATTTAAGGGACTAGATCTGATAGACAGAGTGCCTGATGAACTATGGACAGAGGTTCGTGACATTGTACAGGAGACAGGGATCAAGACAATCCCTATGGAAAAGAAATGCAAAAAAGCAAAATGGCTGTCTGAGGAGGGCTTACAGATAGCTGGGAAGAGAAGAGAAGCGAAAAGCAAAGGAGAAAAGGAAAGATATTTCTATCTGAATGCAGAGTTCCAAAGAATAGCAAAGAGAGATAAGAAAGCCTTCCTCAGCGATCAGTGCAAAGAAATAGAGGAAAACAACAGATTGGGAAAGACTAGAGATCTCTTCAAGAAAATTAGAGATACCAAGGGAACATTTTATGCAAAGATGGGCTCAATAAAGGACAGAAATGGTATGGACCTAACAGAAGCAGAAGATATTAAGAAGAGGTGGCAAGAATAAACAGAAGAACTGTACAAAAAAGATCTTCATGACCCAGATAATCACGATGGTATGATCACTCACCTAGAGCCAGACATCCTGGAATGTGGAGCCAGACATCCTGGAATGTGAAGTCAAGTGGGCCTTAGAAAGCATCACTACGAACAAAGCTAGTGGAGGTGATGGAATTCCAGTTGAGTTATTTCAAATCCTGAAAGATGATGCTGTCAAAGTGCTGCACTCGATATGCCAGAAAATCTGGAAAACTCAGCAGTGGCCACAGGACTGGAAGAGGTCAGTTTTTGTTCCAATTCCAAAGAAGGGCAATGCCAAAGAATGCTCAAACTACCGCACAATTGCACTCATCTCACATGCTAGTAAAGTAATGCTCAAAATTCTCCAAGCCAGGCTTCAGCAATACGTGAACCGTGAACTTCCAGATGTTCAAGCTGGTTTTAGAAAAGGAAGAGGAACCAGAGATCAAATTTCCAATATCCGCTGGATCATCAAAAAAGCAAGAGACTTCCAGAAAAACATCTATTTCTTCTTTATTAACTATGCCAAAGCCTTTGACTGTGTGGATCACAATGAACTGTGGAAAATTCTGAAAGAGATGGGAATACCAGACCATCTGATCTGTCTCTTGAGAAACCTGTATGCAGGTCAGGAAGCAACAGTTCGAACTGGACATGGAACAACAGACTGGTTCCAAATAGGAAAAGGAGTACGTCAAGGCTGTATATTGTCACCCTGCTTATTTAACTTCTATGCAGAGTACATCATGAGAAACGCTGGGCTGGAAGAAACACAAGCTGGAATCAAGATTGCTGGGAGAAATATCAATAACCTCAGATATGCAGATGACACCACCCTTATGGCAGAAAGTGAAGGAGAACTAAAGAGCCTCTTGATGAAAGTGAAAGAGGAGAGTGAAAAAGTTGGCTTAAAGCTCAACATTCAGAAAACTAAGATCATGGCATCTGGTCCCATCACTTCATGGGAAATAGATGGGGAAACAGTGCAAACAGTGTCTGACTTTATTTTTTGGGCTCCAAAATCACTGCTGATGGTGATTGCAGCCATGAAATTAAAAGACGCTTACTCCTTGGAAGGAAGGTTATGGCCAACCTAGACAGCATATTGAAAAGCAGAGACATTACTTTGCCAACAAAAGTCCGTCTAGTCAAGGCTATGGTTTTTCCAGTGGTCATATATGGATGTGAGAGTTGGATGGTGAAGAAAGCTGAGCGCCGAAGAATTGATGCTTTTGAACTGTGGTGTTGGAGAAGACTCTTGAGAGTATCTTGGACTGCAAGGAGATCCAATCAATACATCCTAAAGGAGATCAATCCTGGGTGTTCATTGGAAAGACTGAGGTTGAAGCTGAAACTCCAATACTTTGACCACCTCATGCAAAGAGTTGACTCATTGGAAAAGACCCTAATGCTTGGTAGGATTGGGGGCAGGAGGAGAAGGGGAGGACAGAGGATGAGATGGCTGGATGGCATCACTGACTCGATGGACATGAGTTTGGGTAGACTCCGGGAGTTGGTGATGGACAGACAGTCCTGGCGTGCTGCAATTCATGGTGTTGCAAAGAGTCAGACACAACTGAGCGACTGAAATGAACTGAACTGAACTGAGCGCTAAAGACCACATGGCAGAAACCAACACAACACTGTAAAGTAATTTTCCTCCAATTAAAAAATAAATTTAAAAAAAGTTTAAAATGTATTAAGTTTCACAAGCTGTTTGTACTCAAATATACTTTCTCAGTTTCAGATCCTCAGCTATTTTATTGAGTGGGACGTCAAACTGAAAGGGTTCAAGAATAATGTTGCATTAACTTATGTCTCAGGAAAACTTTTTTTTTTTGGACTTGCTGCGCGGCATGTGGAATCTTAGTTCCTTGACCAGGGATCAAACCTGTGCCTCCTACATTGAGAGCTTGGAGTCTTAACCACTGGACCACCAGGGACGTCTCAGGAAATACTTCTTATGATAACTTGTCAGATTGTCTATAAACAAACCCACTTTTTTTAGACATTGATAAAGTCTTCTTTTCTTCACATGGTATTTTATACAAGAACACTTCAGGTGTGTTATTAGATATGACTGATTTTGACAAATCCTATTAGGTCTGTATCAACTGGTTACATGTTGTATTCATAGCCCTTTGTCAATCATTGCCTCTTTGTTTAAAAGATGGCCTATTTTGAGCCTTTGGATTGGGACATTCATGTTTTTGAGACAAAAACCTTGAAAACAGGGACTTCCCTGGTAGTCTAGTGGCTAAGACTCTGCACTCCCAGTGCAGGAGGCCTGGGGCCCATCCCTGGTTAGGAACCTAGATTCCACATGCTGCAACTGAAGTCCTGGCATAGCCAAATAAATATATAAATATTAACAAAAGAAACCTTGAAAACAGTCCCAAAGAGAAAAATAACGACTATCAGAAATATGTTTTTTCAAATTATTTTTAACTAGAGGATAATTGCTTTATGATGTTGTGTTGATTTCTGCCATACAGCAAAATGAATCAGCCACGTACGTATTTAGTTGCTCAGTCTTGACCGACCTACGTGACCCTTTGCACTCTAGCCTGCCAGGCTCCTCTGTCCATGGGATTTTTTGACACAAATACTGGAGTGGTTTGCTATTTCCTTCTCCAATATGGTTTGTTTTAGTGTGAGTTACTGTTACTGTATTTGTTTATTGTAAATGTGGATATTTAGTGATCTGCCCAGTTTTCAAAAAAAGTAAAAAAAATTTCAAGGAAAAAAAAACCTTCATAGCAACATTTAGACTGGTGTTTAACCCAACAACTGGTCACCATAGCCTAGCAAAAACTGACCTCTAAACTGAACCATCCCTCAATCTAAATGACTTTGAAGGTGGTTCCATCACAGGCAGGCTTTCCACATCACCCTGTTCTTTCTTTTTTGGACACTCTCACTGTCTGAAATCAACTCCATGCTATCTTCAGAAATGTGAGATCCTCAAACCATATGTTCACAGCCTCGAACCATAGATGCTGAAAAAAAAAAAATCAAAAAACAAAACAAAAACACCCAATGCATTAAAGAAATGAGGAACTTGAATTCCAAGCCAGAAGGAAGGAGAAATGAATGTGAAAAGAAATGAGAAACTGTCCACGAAGGAGAGCAGTGGGGTGGGGAGTGGCTGGTAAACATCAGCTGGGACACCTAGTGAGTAAGGAGGATTTTTGAGTGTCCCCTTGACAGGGGTCTCTGGCAATCCGGGACTGGAGGGAGTAGGGATGGGCTATGAGTCAATTTCCCCTCACATTCCTGGAGTTGAGGGGGTGGGGAATTCCAGAACCTGGGGTCTTAGGGGAAGGGGGCTGTGCAGCGGTGACTTCCAGGTTCAGGGGTGTTTTCCTGTGATGGCCTCACCAAGAGCTGGAGCCTGGATCTCACCCTCAACCATCCTCAAGGGGCCACAGGTGGATAGGCACTTGGGCCCTTGGGCAGCTGGTGGCCTCACCCTCTGTGGCTGCTACCTCACCATGTGTTTCTGATGAAGCTGTGATCACAAGAGCCCCTGCACTCCTTCCGCAATCGCTCACTTATGAATCATATCTCTGGCTTGGTCTCTCAGGGTTCAAGGCGGAAACATCACCCTGACCTGCCTGTGACCGCCCCCTCCCGGCCCAGCCGCCTCACACAACCCCACCAGTCTGCTCAGGTCCATCTACAAAATGGTGACCGGGAGAGTAAGTCTAGAGGGTGGCACATGGGGTGCAGGTGAGACAAGAAATGGAGTGAAAGTGAACTGAGGAGGAGGGCAAATGCGATGAAGGTCCCAACAGGTGAGGATGGGAGCTAAGGATACAGATGAGCATGAGGGTGAGAAGGCAGAGAAGGACTGGAGTGTTCTGATGCTGAAGACACAATTAGAGATGCAGGGGGAGGTGCAAGCAAGAAGCCAGGTAAATACCCAGGTGAGGATGTAGGCAAAGATGCTGGTAAGAAAACACGAAGAGGGACTTCCCTTGTGGTCCAGTGGCTAAGACTCCATGGTCCCAATGCAGGGTTCAATCCCTGGTCAGGGAAGCTCAGCTAGTAAAGAATCCACCTGTAGTGCAGGAGACCCTCCTTGGATTCCTGGGTCAGAAGCTTCTCCTGGAGAAGGGATAGGTTACCCACTCCAGTATTCTGGGACTTCCCTGGTGGCTCAGCTGGTAAAGAATCCACCTGCAATGCAGGGAAGAGGCAAACGCACTTCCGGTTAGGACCAGGTGAGGCAGGCATGGGCACTGGAGACAAGGAAGCCCGTGAACGTGAAGGTGAACTGCAGGAGGGAATGAAGTGGGAATCAGGTCAAGTAGGATGGAGCTGAGCAGCAAGTGAGGCAGTGGGGGGTCGAAGCTGCCTCTGCCCCCCTTTCAAAGACCTCCAGACTTTGGGACACATGTGAAATAGAACTGGAGCTTTATTAGGTGGACAGTGTGTGTGTGAGGGTGTGTGTGTGGGATCAGTTGGGGCAGCCAAAGACGACCATGTTCTCCATGAAATTGGCCAGGTCCTCGCACTGTTTCTGGTTTTCCTCATCTTGACATTCTTCAGCATCTGGCCACAGCTCCACCCAGGTGTCCTTCCCGATGATGTAGCTGATGCTGCGGGAAGACAGAAGGGTCAGGAGGGGGCGGGGGGGTGGGAGGAGGCGGCCTCCGGAAGGCACGGGGCGGGAACTCACTTGGGTTTCTCGCCCCACAGGTCAGAGGACACGCCCCACACGAGGTAGTGTGCCCCCTCCTTCAGTTTAAGGGCTTCCCTGCACTTGATGTGGCTGATGAATTTGCGCTCCTGTTTAACCTGCACCTCGTCCGAGCCTGGAGGGGAGGGAAAGGGAAGCTGAACTGGGGTAGGGTTCGGGGAGGGACTAGGTATGGGGAGGGAGGGGAAGGGAAGCTGAGCTGGGGGAGGGAGAGGGAGGGGTGGGGAGGGCAAGGGAAGCTGAGTTGGGAGAGGAGAAGGGGAGGGGCTGGGGGAAGGGGGAGGTGGAAAGACAGTAGACACAGGACTAACCCGATTTGATGATATGCTCTATCACCATGATGTACTCGTCAAAGTCATCTTCCAGCTTCTTCTGGATAAGTCTGGTCTTGTACACTGTTGAGGGGTGGGGAGGACAGCGGGGCGTCCTGGGCAGGGCTGTCTGTGGGGCGCCCTCACCTGGCTCCTCCCAAGCGATGATCACAGCCAGGCATGCTCACGTCCCTGCTAGCCACCCCCCTCACCGCAGTATAACACGCCGGCTACACTCACAGCCATGCACACAATCACAGCCCTCCACAACCACCCTCGGAGGCACAACGATAGCAACTCATACCCACCGTGACCCATGGGTTCCCCACAACATGGCGGTACACACAACCACATCCACTCCCAACCACCTGTCACACACATGCCCACAAACCCATCCCATTCACGACCATGTCTCCCCGTGCAGTCAGGGCCCCTCACAACACACACAGACATACACCAGTCACCCACAACCACAGTCACCACACGCAGCCAGGACCACACCCACTGTCACACTGGTGCTCACACACAAGCACGCATGTGTGCGCCTTTTCCTGGCCCCTCGCCTGGCGCCCCACTCACCATAGTCCACGCCCGGCTCGCAGGCCCTGTCCAGCCGGTCCTCCAGAGTGACTGCCTCCTCCGTGTGGTGCATGAAGCAGTTCTCTGAGGGGTGGGTTGGGGGTGGGCGGGGCACACGGTCTAAGACCCACTTCTTGTTCAGGGCACCCACCACCCATGGGTATGCCTGGTCCCCTGGTCCAGCCCTCTTGGGTCAACCCCCCACCCCAAGGGAGCCGGGGTCCAGTGGGTGTGGCCACCCTCCTGGCGCCTGAGCACTCACCCTCTGCACAGCGGCAGGTATCTTTGTGGCAGAGTTTGCTCAGCATTCCGTCCTCCTTATCCGGGTGATAGAAGCGGATACAAGTTTCATCTGCGGCAGAGGTGATAGGGAGTGGTCAGAGGGTAGGGCCTCCGCCCCAGACACCACACCTGGAGGCTCAGTTATCCAATTCCAGTCGGTCAGACCTCCAGATGCCAGGTCCCCAGCTCTGGGACACCCAGACTCCCAACTCCCAGACCCGGGGACCACCAGACTCCTAACCCTCAGATCCCCAAGACCCCCAGACTCTAACTCCCAGATCCCAGGTCCTAGGACAACTGCTCACCCAGGTTGTAATAGGAGTACACCTTGACTGCCCCAGGCTGTATAAGTCCAACATTAAAGTACTGGTGAACTTTGAAGGACAGACAGTCCTCCACTGTGTGTGAGACCTGGGAAGAAGGAGGAGGTTGGTCAAGGGGAGGGCCAACATGGGAGGAAGTCCAGCATGGGGTCCTGGGGGTTGGAAAGTGGTGGAGAAACTGAGGGATCTAGGTGGGGAAGATGGGGAGGGGGTGGCAGTGGGCAGGAATCTTTGACAAAAGATTAATAAGCAGTTCATCAAATTCATTACCTCCCCACCCCCCTGCCAAAGCTCACAGCTAGATTGCACTTCTCAGCATGTTTCAGTTCCTTGTGGCCATGTGAGCTCTGGCCAAGGACTGCTATCTATGTCCTTAAAAACATTCTGTGGTTAAGAAGACTGCATTAGACACTTGAAAGTTGCCAAAAGAGTAGATCTTTAAAACGTTCTCAACACACACATTATAACTATGTAGGGGGTGGATGTAACTGATCTTATTGTGGTAATTATTTCTCAGTATATAAATATATTAAGTCATTGCATTGTGCACGTTAAAACTACACAGTGTTATACGTCAATTACATCTCAATAAAATTGGAAAAATTAGAGTGAAAGAAAGAAAAGAGGGAGAAAGGGAGTGAAGGAGGGAGGAAGGAGACAGATATACACATATATGTACTGACACGTTGTTGTTTAGTCATTAAGTGGCGTCCAACTGTTTGCAACCCCATGGACTGTAGCCTGCCAGGCTCTTTTCTGTCCATGGGATTTCCCAGGTAAGAATACTGGAGTGGGTTGCCATTTCCTTCTCTAGGGGATCTTCCCCACCCAGGGGTCAAACCAGAGTCTCCTGCATTGGCAGGTGGATTCTTTACCAATGAGCGACTTGGGAAGCCCCATATTGATACATATACATGTGTATATGTGATGACACATATATTTGGAGAAAAGTCATAGTAGAGAGAAAGAGAGCAAGGGCAGAGACTTCCCTGCTGGTCCAGTGGTTAAGAATGCACCTTCCAATGCAGGGGATGTGGGTTCAATCCCTGGTTGGGGAACTAAGATTCCACATGCCGCGGAGCAACTAAGCCCATGCGCCACAACTACTGAGCCTGTGCCCTAGAGCCCATGCTCTGGCAACAAGAGAAGTCACCACAATGAGAAGCCTGTGCACTGCAACAAAGAGTAGCCCCCACTTGCTGCAACTAGAGAAAGCCCATGTGCAGCAAAGAAGACCCAGTTCAGCCAAAAAAAAAAGAAAAAAAAAGAAAACCCCAAACCTGCAATGAGATAGCCTCTACACCTGCCAGAATAGCTATCATCACAAAGAACACAAATAACAAATGTTGGGAAGCCTTGTGCACTGTTGGTCGGACTGTAAATCGGCACATGGACTTCTCCAGTTATGGCACGTGGGTTCAGTAGTTGTGGCATGCCACAACTAAGAGCCCATGCATCACAATGAAGACCCAGCACTGCCAAATAAATCAATAAATAAAACAAGGGAATAAATAGAACAAGGGAAGAATGGGGAGAAAATAACAGACGAGTGAAATGCTACGGCTGGGGAACAAGGGAAGTTCTTTCTCTCCATCAAGCACTGCTTTTTTTTAAACCACAAGTGGGTTTTTTGCCCCCAGTGGTTGTTTAAGACTCTGGTGAGAAGAACCTGGAGGGGACAAGTGAAAAATGCGGTTGCGACATGAGTGGTCAGAAGGTGAGATGTTTACAGAAGGTGGGTTGGCCTTGTTTTACAAGCCCCTGTCCTCCCAAACCCAGCAGTCCAGACCCCGTCTCCCTGGCCCCACCTGGGCACAAGGCCAGTGGAGAAGGAAAGGTCAGCCAGGTAGAGGTTCAGGATCCCAATGGAAGCCTTACCTTGTCCAGGTAGATGATGAGTGTGTTCTTGTTGGAGTCTCTGTTCATCTCATACTTAGAGATGTATCTGTCAACACCAGTGCTCAGCTGGAGGAAGGATGTGGTTTGTAAAAATCCCTCCTGCATCCCCATTCCCCCTGCCACTCCAGCTTCTTCCAGACCCTGGGCTCCTGCCCATGGATCCCACCCCCTGAGCCCAAGGTCTTCATACCTGTTTGAGGTCATCAATATCAGGTGAGAAGCCTGTCATCATGGATATGTCCAGGATGGACATAGTGGCATCCTGGTCTCCCAGGTACCTGGATGGGGCAGAGGAAGAGGGGGTTGGCCCCCAAGGTGGGGTCAGTGCCTGGACAAGGGGGTCATATCAGAGACTGAGGCCTCTAGTTCCCACATAGGAGTATAGAGGGAGGTTCAAATGTAGGAAACATTCTCCTAAAGGGAATACAGGAAAAGCTACATAATGATCAAGGTGATTCATTTTTCAGGTTCTGGAACCCAACTGGCCTGGGTTCAAATCCCAGCTCTCTGTAATATCTGATGGGTTACTTAACCTCTCTATGCCTCAGTTCTAGGAAATGAACATGGGCAGGTCTCACTTTGTATGATTCTGTTGTTGCTGCTGCTGCTAAATCACTTCAGTCATGTCCGACTCTGTGCGACCCCAGAGACGGCAGCCCACCAGGCTCCCCCATCCCTGGGATTCTCCAGGCAAGAACACTGGAGTGGGTTGCCATTTCCTTCTCCAATGCATTAAAGTGAAAAGTGAAAGTGAAGCTGCTTAGTCGTGTCCGGCTCTTAGCGACCCCATGGACTGCAGCCTACCAGGCTCCTCCATCCATGGAATTTTCCAGGCAAGAGTACTGGAGTGGGGTGCCGTTGCCTTCTCCGATGATTCTGTTACCATGGTCTAATTCAACGTCACCAGTCCCCCAGCACCGTATTCAGACATCAAGACCACATTGCTAATCTCACACTGCCATGCAAAGTGAGGACTTCTTGTCCTGTATTCAGCACAGGACTAGGTGCGCAATATACTCTCAGAAAGCATTAAGCATCACAGTTATTATTTGTAAGAAGTCTTGCTAGAGCCAGAGGGATGGCCAAGATGAATCCCAGTGAACCATCTCTTACTTGGTACAGATGTCAAGGACCATGGAACCTTTGGCATCCTGAGGCTTCTTGACTAGAAACACAGAAAACAGAAGGATGGATGGTGGTGGGGCAGGGGAGGGGTGTAGTCCCTGTGTTCTGATCCAGGAGGGAGGCAGACATAAGGACAGGGTTGGGGGAAGGGTAACAGATAGGGTCTCTACTTCTTTTACCTGGTTCAGGGGCTGGTTGTATGGAAACCTGGAGGTCGAACTTTTTGCAGGAGACTTTGCCTTTGAGCTTGGCATGGTACATGGTCACTACCTGGTGAGGTGGGAGGGGAGATGAGGTGTCAGTCCATTTGACTTGGGAAGGAAAGGGGATACTGGAGCAGAGGGGCCTAGAGAAGGGGGTGGGTCAAGAAGGTGTGGGCTCCCATTTCTTACCGACAAGGTGCCTTGTCCTTTCCCTTCAGCTCTTACTGTGAAACGCTCATTTTCCTTAGTCTGCAAGGAGTGGGGACAGAGAAGACAGAATATTTGGAACCAAGCCTTCCCCCATTTGTAATGGTCATTGACCCTCCCTCCTGCCTCCTAGAAAGTCTGGCTGGCATGGGGGATGAAAATGATGAGGGTGTGGCCAGGTGACTTTACCTCTTCTGAGCGCAGGAGGCTGGCAGATTCCCAGAGGATACGATGCTTGACCAAAGCGTTGCGGCTGGGTAGGTGGATGGACACATCCAGGTTCAGCTCCTTGTGATCAGGAACATCCTTCTGGTATTGGGCCAAGGCTTGGAACACCATGAAAGTGGCCTGTTACCCATGACAGAGAAAGGGGGTGAATTTGGGTGACTGAGAAAGTGGTTAGAACCACCGAGGGATGAAGAGACTCAGACCTTGGGCACTGAGGCAGTGACCTAGAACCCACCAGAGAGGGTGAGAATATGATTGGGGGGTGGTCGGATACTGAGGACATGTCCTAGAACTCTTTGAGTGAGATAGATCAGACCAGAGCTTAGAGACACTGAGAACATGGCTAGAATCCACCAGAGTGTACAGACATAAGACAGAAAGTCCAGCCACACCGAGAAGGTGCTCTTGACACATCCAGAGGAGAGAGTCTAAGACAAGCATTGGTAGAGGATTGAGAATGTTCTAAATTAGATTCTTAATGACCCTACACCATTATCCAAACCTCTCTGTCCTTCTGGAAGGTTCTAGATCATGTTCGCAGTTCCCTATTTTATTCATCTCACTAGTGGTTTCTAGCTCATGTTCATTTCACCAGGCCCCCAGTGTTACCCTGTCTCATCAGTGGGTTCTAGACCAGGTTCTTAATGACTCTGCAGCATTATCCAAGGGGCTTCCCTGGTGGCTCAGCAATGAAAGTATCTGCCTGAAATGCAGGAGAACCCACTCATGAAATGAAAGAATGAAACTGGAATCTCGGAACACTAAGCATCTGATCTAGAACCCCAAAGTGACACTGCGAGTGTGATTGAGAACCCACCAGAAAGAAAAGGGGTTAGACTGGAGCCTGAGTCCTGGGGTTTGAGGTTACTGAACCCATGGTCTAGAACCCATCAGAGACTAGAATAACTAAGAACCTGGTCTAGAACTCACAATAAGATGTGGTAACACTGGAAGCCTAATGGAACTTAGAATGTGATCTAGAACCCACCAGTGGGAGACAGAGTCTTGGATAATGGTGTGTGAGGTGTTAGTTGCTCAGTTGTGTCCAGCTCTTTGTGACTGCGTGGACTGTAGCCTACCAGGCTCCTCTGTCCATGGAATTCTCCAGGCAAGAATACTGGAGTGGGTTGCCATTCCCTTTTCCGGGGGATCTTCCAAACCCAAGGATCGAACTCGGGTCTCCTGCATTTCAGGCAGATACTTTCATTGCCGAGCCACCAGGGAAGCCCCTTGGATAATGCTGCAGAGTCATTAAGAACCTGGTCTAGAACCCACTGATGAGACAGGGTAACACTGGGGGCCTGGTGAAATGAACATGAGCTAGAAACCACTAGTGAGACGAATAAAATAGGGAACTGCGAACATGATCTAGAACCTTCTAGAAGGACAGAGAGGTTTGGATAATGGTGTAGGGTCATTAAGAATCTAATTTAGAATCCACCAGTGAGACAGAGTAACACTGGGGGCCTGGTGAAATGAACATGATCTAGAACCCATCAGTGAGACAGAATAAGAAGGGGCACTGGGAACATGGTCTAGAACCCATAGTGGGCGAGAGAGGTTCACACCTGAACCTGGGCCCTGAGAATATGATCTAGACACCAAGAGGGAAAGGGAGGCTTGGAACACAGCTCGGAGCATCCAGAATGTAGTCTAGAACCCATAGATGGGTTTGCAATTAAAAAAAAAAAGATTCTTGACTTCATTCCAATCATCCTAGCTGATGGAAGAGAAGCACTGCCTCTCTTGGTCTCAGTGCTTTCTTCAGAAGGCTAATGGGAGGCCAGAGGAGGTTGGGATGCAGTTACTGGGTGGGGGGGGGGCGGTATGTGTGGACTACTTGCCTGCGTGGAGCCGTAACCACCTCCATAGTATCTCTGCTCGTTGAGCCAGCGCACGACAGGAGGCATAGTGTCGTAGTCTTTGAGTGCCAGCAGAGCCAAGAGGGCGTAGGACGTGGCCTCCACATTGTAGAGCTTCTGGTTGGGTTCCTCCCAGCGATTCTTTTCTGCAGGGAGAATCCCCCACCCCCAATGCTCACTGCTCTGTGCATCCTGTAAACAGCTCAGAGAAAGCTCAGGAAAAAAAGACTCATAGCCTAGACCTCTCAGTGTTCAGGTGTCCTGGTCCACATTCTAGGTCCTCAATCTGCTGGCTCCTGCCTCATTCTCTTCCCTCATCCACCTTCACTCCTCCATGTGAGTTCTGCACTGCAGCCCCACTGTGGGAGATTTCCTAAACTTGAAACACACATTCTTACCTCTGAGCCTTTGTATATTCTGTTCCCTTTAAATAGAGTACATTTTCTCCATCTACTTTGTTAATTCTTACCCACCCTGCACAATTAGTGGGCACCCCAAGACTGAGTGGAGGTCCCTCTTACTCCTGTCTCTCAAAGGATCCTGTGCTTCTCCCATCCCAGCACTCTGATACTCTATGCTGCTGCTGCTGCTGCTGCTGCTAAGTCGCTTCAGTCGTGTACGACTCTGTGTGACCCCATAGATGGCAGCCCACCAGGCTCCACCGTTCCTAGGATTCTCCAGGCAAGAATACTAGAGTGGGTTGCCATTTCCTTCTCCAGTGCATGAAAGGAAAAAGTGAAAGTGAAGTTGCTCAGTTGTGTCCGACTCTTAGCGACCCCATGGACTGTGGCCTACCAGGTTCCTCCGTCCATGGGATTTTCCAGGCAAGAGTACTGGAGTGGGGTGCCATTACCTTCTCCGCTGATACTCTATAGTAATCTATTAACTCGTTTCTTTCTTCAATCAGAGTGTGAGGCCATAATGGCAAGGGCTGTGCTGTACTCACGGTGGTGTCCCAAGTGCCTAAGACAGTTATGATGGCAGAGACTGTCACTGAGAACCAAGAGGAAGATAACCTCCTCTCCCTGGGCACACAGTTGGACTACATTTCCCAGAAGCCTTTGCAGGTAGGTATGGCCACATGACTAAGCTCTGGCCAATGGAATGTGCACAGCAGTGATTGGGCCTCTTCTAAGTCTAGACCCTTTGCACAATCTTCCTATTTCCCTTTCAGCTTGAATGGGCAAGATTCTGAGGCCCCAGAATGGCAGAACCATGAGAAGATAGAGACCTGGATCCCTGCGTCACTGTATGGAGGAGAGCTGTCCACCAACAACATACTTTTGTCATGTTAAACCACTTTGGTATTTATATGATACTTGAGATATCAGTGAGTACAAACATGATACAGTGCCATCACTGGAACCAATGATTAGCTACCCACTATGTGCTAGGCACTGTGCTAAATTCCCTATGGTATTATTTACTGAAATCTAATTACCCTTGAGATAATTATAATATTAGAGTATTGTTGCCGTTAGTCATTAAGTGGTATCTGACTAGTGCCAGACATCCTGGAATGTGAAGTCAAGTGGGCCTTAGAAAGCATCACTACGAACAAAGCTAGTGGAGGTGATGGAATTCCAGTTGAGCTATTTCAAATCCTGAAAGATGATGCTGTGAAAGTGCTGCACTCAATATGCCAGCAAATCTGGAAAACTCAGCAGCGGCCACAGGACTGGAAAAGGTCAGTTTTCATTCCAATGCCAAAGAAAGGCAATACCAAAGAATGCTCAAACTACCTCACAATTGCACTCATCTCAGTTCAGTTCAGTCCAGTCGCTCAGTCGTGTCCGACTCTTTGTGACCCCATGAATCACAGCACGCCAGGCCTCCCTGTCCATCACTAACTCTCGGAGGTTACCCAAACCCATGTCCATCGAGTTAGTGATGCCATCCAACCATCTCATCCTCTGTCTTCCCCTTCTCCTCCTGCCCCCAATCCTTCCCAGCATTAGGGTCTTTTCCAATGAGTCAACTCTTCACATGAGGTGGCCAAAGTATTGGAGTTTCAGCTTCAACCTCAGTCTTTCCAATGAACACCCAGGATTGATCTCCTTTAGGATGTATTGATTGGATCTCCTTGCAGTCCAAGGGACTATCAAGAGTCTTCTCCAACACCACAGTTCAAAAACATCAGTTCTTCAGCACTCAGCTTTCTTCATCGTCCAACTCTCATATCCATACATGACCACTGGAAAAACCATAGCCTTGACTAGACAGACCTTTGTTGGCAAAGTAATGTCTCTGCACTCACCTCACACGCTAGTAAAGCAATCCTCAAAATTCTCCAAGCCAGGCTTCAACAATACATGAACCATGAACCAGATGTTCAAGCTGGTTTTAGAAAAGAAAGAGGAACCAGAGATCAAATTGCCAACATCCGCTGGATCATCGAAAAAGCAAGAGAGTTCCAGAAGAACATCTATTTCTGCTTTATTGACTATGCCAAAGCCTTTGACTGTGTGGATCACAATAAACTGTGGAAAATTCTGAAAGAGATGGGAATACCAGGCCATTTGACCTGTCTCTTGAGAAACCTGTATGCAGGTCAGGAAGCAACAGTTAGAACTGGACATGGAACAACAGACTGGTTCCAAATAGGAAAAGGAGTACGTCAAGGCTGTAGGTTGTCACCCTGCTTATTTAACTTCTATGCAGAGTACATCATGAGAAATGCTGGGCTGGAAGAAACACAAGCTGGAATCAAGATTGCTGGGAGAAATATCAATAACCTCAGATATGCAGATGACACCACCTTTATGGCAGAAAGTGAAGAAGAACTAAAGAGCCTCTTGATGAAAGTGAAAGAGGAGAGTGAAAAGTTGGCTTAAAGCTCAACATTCAGAAAACTAAGATCATGGCATTTGGTCCCATCATCTCATGGGAAATAGATGGGGAAACAGTGCAAACAGTGTCAGACTTTATTTTGGGGGGCTCCAAAATCACTGCTGATGGTGATTGTAGCCATTAAATTAAAAGATGCTTACTCCTTGGAAGGAAGATTATGACCAACCTAGACAGCATATTGAAAAGCAGAGACATTACTCTGCCAACAAAGGTCTGTCTAGTCAAAGCTATGGTTTTTCCAGTCGTCATGTATGGATGTGAGAGCTGGATGGTGAAGAAAGCTGAGCACTGAAGAATTGATGCTTTTGAACTGTGGTGTTGGAGACGACTCTTGAGAGTCCCTTGGACTGCAAGAAGATCCAACCAGTCCATCCTAAAGGAGATCAGTCCTGGGTATTCATTGGAAGGACTGATGTTGAAGCTGAAACTCCAATACTTTGGCCACTTCATGCAAAGAGTTGACTCATTGGAAAAGACCCTAATGCTGGGAAGGATTGGGGGCAGGAGGAGAAGGGGATGACGGAGGATGAGATGGTTGGATGGCATCACTAACTCGATGGACATGAGTTTGGGTACATTCCGGGAGTTGGTGATGGACAGGGAGGCCTGGCGTGCTGCGATTCATGGGGTTGCAAATAGTCGGACACGACTGAGCGACTGAACTGAACTGAACTGAACTGATTCTTTTATGACTCCATAAACTGAAGCCTGCCAGGCTCCTCTGTCCATGGGACTTCCCAGGCAAGAATACTGGAGTGAGTTGCCATTTCCTTCTCCAGGGATCTTCCTGACCCAAGGATTGAACCCAGGAATCTCCTGACAGACAGATTCTTGACCACTGAGCCACTAGGGAAGCCCTAGGTATCATTTGAAGATGAGGAAACTAAGGTCTAGAGAGGTTAAGTGACTTGTACAAGGTCAGACAGTGAGAAAATGGCAGAGTGGGATTTCAATTTAGATCTGTTTGATGTCCGTGCTCATGGTCTTAATCACACCTCACTGCTGGGTCACAGCAAGTGCTCAACACACAGCATTCAACATGGTTGAATGAATTATGCAGTGAGCCTTCTTGTGTGGCTTACAAGGAGAAATTATCACACCACAGAGCCATCCATCCCAGTTAAGCTTGGAGAGGTCCATCCCAGTGCAGCTTAAAGCCATGCACCCCAGCTCAAGAGGGCCACCCTCAGTCCCCAGCCATGGGTCCCTCCTTACTGCTCCAGGCTACCCCTCACCTTTGGCTGTATTCAGAAATTTGGTGAGGCGGTCATCCTCCAGCTTGCCCAACAAAGCCAGGGCATAGGCAGCAATGGCCACAGTATATGGTCTTCGCAACTCTCTGTAGTGGTCGTCAAGGAAGTCTCCTGCCTTAGTGATGCTGCGGCCCAAGCTCTATGACAAAGAGGGTTGGGTACTCTGGTCGGGATCATTGCTGTTACAGACAACTGATGAATATCACTTTTTGGGACCAGGTGGCTTTTGTCATTGGGACCTATTTGCCTTGGATCTATGTTTGAGGGTTTTCCATTGTGAGCTGCTTTGTTGCTGAGTACCTATTATGTGCTCTGTGTGCATGTGTGTCTGTGTGGTGCGGTGTGTGTGTCTAAATACCAAGTGCTGTGCTGGTGAATATTAAACAACCAGCTCTCCAGTGGAGGCACAGGACTGGGCGGGGGGCCAGGAGTGTGGTACTAGTTGTTCATTCAGGCTTTTCTGTAAGGTGTTACAGAAAACCTGAACTTTTGCCAACCCAATAAATTGCCAATTACAATGGTATAAAAACTTCCACCAGGGTCAATTTCAAGTAACCACTGTGATGTCCTTGAACATAGAGTGGGGAAGACATACTCCCAACAGGCACTCATGAGCTAGTATGAGCCAGATTCAGCACACCAAGGGAATATCTCATATTCAATCATTATCAGCTAGCTCTTACAAAGTCCCAGTCATATAGCTGCTCACTTAATCTCATAAAATCCTATGAGACAGGCATTACTTTCATCATTATCCTACTGCACAGACTAAATACTGTGACACAGAAAGATGGGGACCAAGGGAAGACATGACTTGAAGTGTTTGCTGATTTCCATGGTGTCAATACGATGCCTGATTTCAACCCACCAATGTGGCATCGCTGACTGTAGATTTGGGAAGAGAGGAACAGTAGAACAACATAATATAATATTTCCAATATACAGATACAATAGACATAAATAACCCCGAGATTAATGATAAAAGGTAGCAAAATATTTAGGAAGTGATACATTTTAAGTTTATCACCTGTTTTCAGTGTGTAATCTTTGCAGTGTGAGCTTATATGATTTAATTTTTAACAATGATTGTGTTCAGCAACCAGCTTGCAAACTCCTAGAAATTTAACAACTGGCTTTCACAAGCTGGGTAGCATCCTATTGATTTAAATACCATCGGTCTGGCTCTACCGCCTATGCCATACTTTACTTTAATGTTGCTGTATTGTAGAAAATGTTGTGTTGTAGTAGAAACAACCCTTTTGACTACCTTCCTACATCTATCCTCTGTTGTAAGAACACCTCCTCCCTTTCATTCACATGGCCACAATAGAAGCAGCCATATTTGCCCACTGAGACCTACTTCCTGGTCTCAGCTGATTGGGCCAGGGATGATCACCTGACCCAGGATGAACCAATCAGAGTCCTTCACTGGGAATCCGAAAGTTCTAGCCTTGGTCTGACTATTTCCTCAAGGAAGACAGCTATGGTCTGCCAGGCAGATTGGGTGGCAGGGAAAGATGAATTATTGGGCAAGAAGGGACATGAAGAACAAAGCATTTTGGCAGAGTCCTTGAGGCTGCAACGCATGGCAAGCAGGATCTTAGTTCCCCAACCAGGGATGAACCCATGCTTCCTGCAGTGGAAACAAGGAGTCTTAACCACTGGACCACCAGATCCCTACTTTCATTTTTGAACTCTATAAATTCTTAGATCCCTAAAATAAATTTCCCTTATTTTTGCACACTCTAGTCACATATATGACAACTAGGACACACATATGGCCTCTGGGACAACTCAGAGAGTCCTTAAAAATGCAAAAATTATTATACCTATTTTACAAGTGCACACACTAAGGCCTGACAAAGGGTACATGAGAGTCAGGATTTGAGGCCAATTCTGTCTGACCTCACAGTCCTGGTGCTCTTTTCTACTATAATTTCTCTCAAATCTCCAAGATTGGAATGAGGAAAACCTGGTTTAAAGGTCACCAGCATTAACGGTAGCAGCCCCCTCCCCTCCATCTCTTTTCTGGGGTCCTAAGAAGGAAGAAGCAGCTGGCTGAAAGGGAGATCCTGAAGTTCCGTACTAGGGAAACTAAAAGTCAAACAACCCACTCTCAAAACCCCAGAGCAAAGCAGATGGAGTGATTACAGACTCTCAGGAGCCTGTCTTTCTAAGCTTCTCTGCTTCAGAACAAAAACTAGAGGAATAGGGGACAGCAAAGAGCCAACAATTTTTAATTCTTTCCCTTCTGGGGTCACACATGCTCAGTCGTGACCGACTCTTTGTGACCCTATGGGAGACGCTCTGGACTGTATCCTGCCAGGCTCTTCCATCCATGAGATTTCCCAGGCAAGAATACTGGAGTGGGTTGCTATTTCCTACTGCAGGGGATCTTCCCAATCTAGGGATTGAACCCACGTCTCTTGTGTCTTCTGTGCACTTCAGATAGATTCTTACTACTGAGCCACTGGGTAATCCTTTGGGGTCATGTACATGGACCCCTTTAAGAATTCCCTTAGGGATCTCCAGGAAGGATTTTCCTTCCATTTTTAGTTCTGTGTCCTCAGTTTTCTTTAGGGAAGCCATAAGGATATGAAGGGCTTCCCTGGTGGCTCAGATGGTAAGGAATCTGCCTGCAATGCAGGAAAGCCAGTTTCGATCCCTGGGTCAGGAAGATCCCCTGGAGATGGGAATGGCAACCCACTCCAGTATTCTTGTCTGGAGAATCCCATGGACAGAGGAGCCTAGCAGGCTATAGTTCATGGGGTCGCAAAGAGTTGGACATGACTGAGTGACTAACACACAGGAATATGAATGTAAGAGTCTCGTGGAAAGCAAGCTGAAGGGGTTTTTTGCTGGGTTTGGCTACAACTCTCTGAAAATGGTAAAGTAGGCAGAAAAGACCCAATCTTTGATTTCTCTGTGCCTCAGTTGTCTCTTCTGTAAACTGGAGGCAATAAGAGTAGCCTACCTCTTAGGCAATAAGAGTAGCCTACCTCTTAGGCTGTTACAAGGATTACAGGAATTGAACATATGAGACTCTTGCTGTTTAGTCGCTCCGTTGTGTCCAACTCTTTCGCAACTCCATGGACTGTAGGCTCCTCTGTCCATGGACTTTCCCAGGCAAAAATACTGGAGTGGGTTGCCATTTCTTTCTTTAGTGGACCTTCCCTACCCAGGGATCAAACCCACGTCTCCTGTGTTGCAGGCAGATTCTTAACCACTGAGCCACCTGGGATCTTAGTTAATTGCCAGATAAATGTTAGACAATATTATGGCCACTGTGGTGACTGTTACTGCACTGGGAGCACTGAAGATGGCCTGAAAGCAACATCTCACCTCAGGTGGGTGTGTCCTTGGTGTGGGAGGGGAGGGCGGGGGCACTTACGTTGACCTGTGCCTCGCAAATGTCTTTAGCCTCATGCAGCGCGATGAGAACAAAGGCTGTAAGGGACATCTCTTTCTCCCTGGCGTCCTTGAAGCCACCCTAGAGGAGAAGCATGGAAGCAAAGACAGGGTCACCAATGTCTTCACATGTCAACCTACGCCCCCTGTAGGCTCAGTGGGTCAAGGCAAGGGCTGGGTCTCTCCCCAGTGTCTCTCCAGAAGGGCCAGGCTCTTTAGTATTCATTCATTCATCCTGCAAATGTTGCTGGTTCTGTGGATGAGATGTTGGATGAAGACCGGATTCTAGCCCCAGCCCTCGTGGCCTGCTAGGGGAGACAGATAGGAACCAACCAGCTCATCAACAGATATATAATTAGAAAGTGATGAGTGCTGTGCAGAAGTGGATGTGGCATTGAGAATGGACTATGGGAGTGTGACTCAGTCGTGGAAAAGTGTCCCTGAGGGATGACAGCTGGAACCACAATCCGAGCAGAGAGGAGAAGTCAACTCTCAAAGAGGGTGGGGCTTAGCATGCTAGGCAGGAGGAACAGCATGTGCAAAGGACAGCAAGGCTCCTAGCAGTACAGATGGAATGAGGAGAGAAGTGGGTAAGGCTACAAGGCTGGAAGCCTGAAAGGTCAGGCTTAGGCATCAATTCTCCAACTTAAGCACACCTGGTGGGGGTGGAAAGGTGTTAAAACTCGGATTCCTAGACGTTGCCCCCAAAGCGTCTGATTCAGTGCACCTGGAGTCCAGCCTGAGAATTTCTGACATTCTGCATCTCTAAAAGCTTGCAGGTAATTTTGCTGATGTTGCAGGCCTGGGGACCATAGCTCTAAGGAGTTCTATGTTTAAGAGCAACAGGGAGCCAGGGGGTTTCGTTCTGCACCGGATCCTGCAGGTCTCTGGTCTTTGAAAGGGAGGAGGGACACTCTCAGCTCCCTTATTTCCCTGTCCCCGCACGCAGTGAGTTGGGCAGTGGATGGATAGTGGAGTCTTTCTCCAGTCCGTCCTGTGATGCTCTGGTGCCCTCTCCCCTAGCCTGCCCCGAATCTCTGCCTCTTACAGTCATTTCTTGGTGTATCACGGGCCCATCCTCCTGGAAGATTCCATCAGGCTTCTGCTTCTCCAGGATCAGCCATTTGACGGTCTCACAGAGGTCCTTGGAGTCTATGGCGATGAGATTGGCGGACAGTGCAAAGACCTTGACCACGTAGGCTGTCAGCCTGGGAGTGGGTACAAACGTGAGCCAATTGGCTCTGGGATCCGGAGACTGGCATCCCAGCCAACCAATGAGCAGAGTGGGGCCCGGCCTGGCCTGGTTCCTTCAAGCTCATAACCCAGCACGGCATGCTGATTATTCAGAGAGCTGGTACCTTGACTCTGGGTGGAGACCTACCTAGACCACCCCAGGCCGAGATCCAGGGCCTGCTCGGGGATGTGAAAGGCTGAGGATGTGCAAGCTGATCCTGGAGACTCACCAGGTGCTGGGCGGCCGATCCTTGAAGGCGGCGTAGGCTGAGCTTTTTTGTCTGAAGGCCAGCTGCTGGGTGTACCCTGCAGGGAAGAGAGAAATGTCACCAGAGGCTTAGTGGAGGGGGTGGCTGGTGGATGTAGGCCCTCCAGGGAGGGGAGGGGCTTAGAGAGAGGATAATGATTCTGTGAAGAGCGTGACAGTGGTCTAGAGAGGAAAGAGGGGCTCTGGGTAGGGGGCGGGTGTGTGGGAGGACGAGGAGCTAAAAAGGGACTCAGAACGTGGGAAGATCAGAGAGGGGGAAGGAATTCTTGGAGGAGAGGTTATTCAGAGAGAAGAGGTTCTCAAAATGGGTTCTCAGGCTCAAGGGGGCCTCAGCGAGAGAGGGAGCTCAGAGAGGGGGGAGGGGGCAGTCTCAGAGGAGGGGCGGGACCCCGAGAGGGGCGGGGTCTCAGGAGTTGGAGGGAGCTCAGAGATGAAGCCGGCTCAAAGAGGCGGCTTTTCACTTTTCCCTTTCATGCACTGGCGAAGGAAATGGCAACCCACTCCAGTGTTCTTGCCTGGAGAATCCCAGGGACGGCAGAGCCTGATGGGCTGCCGTCTATGGGGTCGCACAGAGTCGGACACTACTGAAGCGACTTAGCAGTAGCAAAGCGGCGGGGCTCGGGTGGAGCAGGCTCAGTGGGGTGGGGCTCAGGGGCGGAGCAAGGACAGAGGGGCGGGGCTCAGGGATGGAGCAGGCTCAGAGGAACGGGTAGGAAGTGCACCCTTTCTGATGAGCTCCAGGGCCTGCTGCCGCTTCTCCAAGCCGAACTTCTCCCACTGCTCGGTGCTGTCCAGGTAGTGCACGGCGATGACTGTGGGCGTCATACCAATCATGTTCTGCTCCCCACAGCCCGAGGGGGTTTGGATAAGGTGCTTCAGCCGCTCTCCGTCGATGGCGTTCTCCGTCATCTGGGCCACAGGAGTCCCTGCAACCCGTCAGGAGGATGGCACTCAAGTCCACGGCTGCTTCAAGACTTTTCAGGCTCTGACCAGCTAGGGCCAGAGGGTTCAGGGACAGCTGGGGGCATGTGAATGATGGAGATGCTTCGTGGCTGAATGGCTGGAGGGGATTCTGCATTTGTGGGGGGTGGGAGTGGGCTTGTGCTTCACAGGGGAACTCTGGGCCCTGGCTCCTCTGGTTCCACCAGCGGTAACAACAGTCATGAATACTTTTATCAGGCTTCACGCTATTCCCCAGGCTCTGTTCTAAGAGAATACCATATAGTATCTCATTTAAACCCCCTACCAACCCTTAGATATCAATACTATTATTCGCTCCTATCACAGATGATAGAGTCTCCTCCCCAAACTTTACAGCTGTCAACATGCAAGGTGCCTTTCTAGCTCTGTCTTGCCCCAGTTCTCCATCTGAGATAATTAGATCTGGAATTTCTGCTCTTGAACTATATTGCTCATGTAAACCTCTTTATCAGCAAAAGCTGTTTACTGAACTAAGTACTGCCTGGAGCCTTCTATGAAGTGGTTCGAGGAGGGGTTCTAGCTGAAGAGGAGGCAGGAGACACATTGGTTAAATACCCCTGGGGTGAGAGTAGATGGAACTGGGCTCCCAACTCTTGGGTCATGACTCTCCTCCCAACACTGTTCTGTGTATCCTGGGGTTGGGGTCCAAGGGCATCTCACCTTGCAGGAGGATCTTGGTCTCTGACTCGGTGTCTGGGACTTGATCACTAAGATCTGCAGCTGGGACTTCCTCTCGCTGCACTCCCCCTGCGGGGTGAATGGGAGACACGGATTGCATCAGCCCCCTCCCACCCCATTCTGCATCACCACCACCCAGGCCTCACTCCCTCTGCCGTGGCTGACTCACCGTCACCCAGATGTTC
Organism: Giraffa tippelskirchi; assembly: GCF_054371585.1. Lineage (NCBI taxonomy): Eukaryota > Metazoa > Chordata > Mammalia > Artiodactyla > Giraffidae > Giraffa > Giraffa tippelskirchi. The sequence continues at coordinate 94,055,198 of NC_137280.1, read as the reverse complement.
TGGATTCAGTGTGCGAATGGCCACAGTTTTGTTGACTTTTATTCCTTCTGGCTGGATGGTGTTGGGGGCAGGGGGAGTTGCATGAATGAGAGGACAGACAGTCAGTCATGTTCCTGTTCTGGGGATTACTGTAGCATAAGGCATGAGGGCCTCCACACGATCTTAGCTGTGTGACTGGAAGTCAGTTACTTAACCTCTCTGTGCCTCATCGTCCATCTTTATAAGGAGGTAATATAAACATCTACCTCATGCCTATTGTTGTGCAAGTTCAAATTAATAAAGAAGTAACAAGACCTTTAGAAATCTTTCTATATGCCTAGATGATTGCTCTCCTGTGGTTAATTCATTTAATCTTCACAACAACCCACTGGAATGGGTACTGCTTTTATCACTTCCATTTTACAGATGGGGGAGGGACTTCCTCATGGTCCAGTGGTTAAGAATCTGCCTTACAATGCAGGGTACATGGGTTTGGTCCCTGGTAAAGGAACTAAGATCCCACATACCGTGGGGCAAACAAGCCCGCGTGCTGTAACTACTGAGCCCATGTGCCACAACTAGAGAAGAAGATCCCTGTGCCACAACTAAGCCAAATAAATAAATATTAAAGATGGGGGAACTGGGGAACAGACAGGTAAAATAACTTGCCCAAGGTCACAAAGCAAGTAGAACAGAATTTGGGTTTGAACCTAATAGTCTGGCTCCAGAGTCTGTTTTTAATCCAATGCCTTTTAATGGGCTAAATAAAATAAAAATTTTAAAACAAATAATTTAAAAGTAAAAGAAAATTTTTGAGCTGGTAAACAAGAATAAATAATAAAGGAAAAAGGAAAAATAAATGAAACAATGTACATAACTACTTAACACAGTGCCTAGCAGACAGTAAGTGCTCAATTAAAATAGGGGCATCTTAATTAGAGTCAAAGGCCCAGTACAAGCTCTCATGTGTCTATGCACATAAGCCTCCATGGAGGACAGTGGCTGCTTTTGCCTTCACAGAACCCATTCTCCTTTTGCCTGGAGTGATTCTCATCTTTTCCTTCGCAGACTGAGTTCCTTCTGGTGTAGTATTCATCAATATGTAACATCCAGCTCTCTAGGAAGAAAAGCTCTTGATTTGTAGTGTTGCCAATTTCCTTGGTGTAAATATCTCCACCATGATGGATTTCAAGCTACCACCATGAGTGAGTACAGACTTGGGAAGTGGTACACATACTGGATCCAGGGAGCTGGGTAACACAGGCTCCAGCACACTACTGGTTTCTTCCCACCAATGCCTGTGTTGAATCATATTGAAATTCACAGCAAGAGGGAAAATGTGTGCACCTAATACACACTTTCATGTAATTTTTTAAATATATTATTTTAACGGTTAGATTTATTCCAGAACATTAAAGTAGTTGAAAAAATATGTTTGCTTCCATTAAAGCCAGGAAAGAAAAATGATAATAAATTATGATTTGGGTATAAATAAAACATTTCAATGTGAAATCTTACTGTCAGTTTTGATAAATTTGGTTTTCAATGTTTCAATATTTTTTCAGCTACTGTAATGTTTTTTGGGAAAAAATAACCAATAAAAAATATACACAGGCACAACTCAGTTTTCTTTTGCTTTGGGCATCAATATGACATGGCTCGACACCATCAAATTTGTCTCTAAAATTTTGATAGTTTGTCTATTGCAGGGGTTTTGGGAATGAATTTTAATTTCTTAAAATATTGCATTAAAATATTATTGATCTTGTTTATGATCTCATGTTTGCTTTAAAGTATTCATGAAAGATGCTAAAATCCTTTCATTTTGGTTGATGATTTTGTCTATTATATTTGAAAATGTTCAACACTATAGATAACAGTAACAGAAATATGACTGTTAATGCATATTTCTTTTTTTCTGGGTTGAGTTTTTTTTCATGGGTCTTCTTTTTTGTTGTGTGTCAATGCATAGTTTAAGGGTAAGACTCACAGGTAAAAACAGAAGTGTCCTAGTTCTTGCAATTGTATATTATTCCTTTGCAATATTTGCTCCGTGAAATATATTTTCTCAAGATTTTTAAATTTTATTTATTTGTTTATTTGGCTATGCTGTGTGGCTTATGATATCTTAGTTCCCTGACCAGGGATCAAACCCAGGGCCACAGCGTGAAAATACTGAGTCCTAATCACCGGACCACCAAGGAACTGCTCCCAAGATTTTTAAAGTCAGAAGAAAACTCCTGTGCTAAAATGTTACAAGATGTCATATTTGATATTAAAATATATTTTAGTGAAAAAATATTATTGATCTCTGGGTTTTTGGGTGTCCCCTAAAAATTCTGTGCCCAAGAATAATGCCCCACTTCCCTCACCCTAATCCCGGCCCTCCTTCCAAACTTCCAGAACTCCTGAATCTCCTATGGTGGGCCTGGATCTCCAAGTTGGGTTGACAGCACTGGGAGAACAGGAGCCTCTCCTGAAGGACAAGGGGGCAGGACTCACCACGACCTTCAGGGTCTTCTTGACACCATCACTGATGAAGTGGTTGTAGACGGCAGCCTTGACCTCCACCTCATGGAGGCCAACCTTCAGGGGCACAATGACGTAAGGCACTGCCACCGAGGACCTGGCTGGGATCATTATAGTCTGCTGGTGGCGCTTCTTGGCGGTGGCCAGGCTACAGAAGGCTGGATTGTAGAGCAATTCCACCCTCACCTGCCAGGAAGAGAGAGTATGGGGTCAGGAAAACATGCCACAGACTCGCTCCCCCAAGTACCCCCACCCTCCATGCCTCGGTTGCACCAGGGACGCACCTTGAGATTTTCCGCCTCCCGGTAGTTGTAGAGGACCGCTCGGATCTCCACTTGTTCGTTGCGCACCACCGAGTAGGGCAGACGCAGGTCAATGAAGAAATCCTGCATCACAGTGACCTCATAGGGGTCAGCCACGCATATCCCTGTCCGGGATAGAAATAGAACACATAGGGGTCAGCTACACAGATTCCTGCCCGGGGTGGAAACAGAACAGAGTGTCAGGAGAGGGGTTAGAGGAATGGGCAGGGTGGACTGGGTCCAAATTCTTGCCCCTACCAATGTCTCAGTGCTTACACTTGACCGTGGGAGCTATCTCGCAGAAGCCCATAGACATAATATGGGGGCTTTCCTGGTGGCTCAGAAAGTAAAGAATCGGCCTGCAACACAGGAGACCTGGGTTCGATCTCTGGGTCAGGAAGATTCCCTTGAAGAAGGGAATGGCAACCCACTCCAGAATTCTTGCCTGGGAAATCCTGTGGACAGAGGAGCCTGATGGGCTACAGCCCATGGGGTCTCAGAGTGGGACGTGACTGAAGCACTAAGCACACACACATAGACGTAACATCGTGGCGGGGGATGGGGGGTTGGGGGGGTTTGATCCTGGTCAAGGAACTAAGATCCTGCAAGTCGCATGGTGTGGACAAAAAGAAAATCTCTTGAAATGACTAAGCCAGAAACTAACACAACACTGTGAATCAACCATAATTCTATTTTTAAAAAAGGGACTTCCCTGGTGGTCCAGTGGCTGAGACTCTGGGTTTCCAATGCAGGGGGCCCAGGTTTGATCCCTGGTCAAGGAACTAGATCTCACATGACACAGCTAAGAGCCAGTGCAGTCAAATAAATAAATAAAAAGAAATATCTTTTAAAAAAGAATTGACTTCTGATACCTGATTTGTGTCATTTAAAGAAGCGTCTATACATCTCCGAAAAGCATTTACTCTTTGACCCCTAAAATATGCTCGACTCCAATAATAAAAATAATAGTTCACACTCATTGAACATGTACAATGTGTCCGGTACTATTATAACTATTATAAAACCCCAACACTTTGAGTAGTTACTCTTTCTGTTGTGCCCATTTTATGGATGAGCATCAAGAGGCTGAGTAACTTGATTAAGGCCACAGAGCTGCCCAGAGAAAGATGTGGGATTTGGACCCAGGGACTTGGGCTTGGGAAGCACTCCACTTTTAATGATACTCTTTCTTTACCCTGTAATAGCTCTTAAGTCTAAAATTTTCAAGTTCTATTGGTTGCATGCATGCTAAGTTGCTTCAGTCTTGTCTGACTCTTTGCAGCACTCTGGACTGTAGCCTGCCAGGCTCCTCTGTCCATGGGATTCTCCAGGCAAGAATACTGGAGTGGGTTGCCATTTCCTTCTCCAGGAGATCTTCCTGACCCAGGGATTGAATCTGCATCTCTCATGTCTCTTACATTGGCAGGTGGGTTCTTTACCACTAGCGCCACCTGGGAAGCCCTGTTCTATTGGTTACAAGGCTACAATCTTTATTCTGAAGCTTGGATTCCTAAAAGTTTCATTCACTGGTGACTCTGGAAAAGTCACCTTCTTTCCCTAGCTTCAGTGTTCTCATTTATAGTACCAATCTCATAGGGTAGTTGTGAGCATTCAATGAGTTAATAACGTTGAAAAGATGTCACAGGCAAGATGTAAAAACCACAGGGATTCTGCACAGCTCCCCTGGGACATTTTGAATGGCACAGCTAGGGGAATGGGTTGCTACTGGAATCTAGCAGATAAAGCCCATGAAGATTATCAACATCTCATATTGCACAGGACAGTTTCCTGCCACAGAGAGTGACCCAGCCCAGAATCACATCAGTGAGGAGGTTGAGAAATGCTGGTGGAGGGAAGAAGTTTCCTAACATTCATGGCCATACAAGTCTCCCAGGAATCAAGTAACAAAATACATGTCTGACTCAGCAGGTCAGGAGTAACCAAGATTTCTGAATGTCTTATGGTGGTGGTTTAGTCACTAAGTCATGTCCGACTCTTGTGACCCCATGTATTGTAGCCTGCCAGGCTCCTCTGTCTATGGGATTCTCCAGGCAAGAATACTGGAGTGGGTTGCCATTTCCTTCTCCAGCGGATCTTCCCAACCCAGGATCAAACCCAGGTCTCCTGCATTGCAGGCATACTCTTTACTGACTGAGCCATAAGGGAAGCCTGAATGGCTTATACATACTGCTATATTGTAAATGGATGACAAATAAGGACCTACTGTATAGCACAGGAAACTGTTCAATGTTATGTGGCAGTCTGGATAGGAGGGGCGTTTGGGGGAGAATGGATACATGGATATGTATGGCTGAGTCTCTTCACTGCCCACCTGAAACTATCACAACACTGTTCATCAGCTATACTTCAATATAAAATAAAAAAGTTAAAAAAAAAAGATACTGAATGTCTAACAAACTCCCAGGTAAAGCTCCTTTACCAGATTGCAACTAGTCCAGGGAACATGCTTAGGGGGCAAGGGTCTAACAGTAGTTTTTAACACTTTTTTTTTCAAGCTGCAGGAAACCTCAGGTAAAGGAAACCTCAAACGGAACCTTGGTATACAGAAATGTACAACAGGCAAATATGAAGATGCCCTGATTTGAAACAGGGATGGGGACCCCAAACTAGAACTGTGCTGAGTGGTCTTGGAGTCCCAGGCAGAAGGAAAACTATGTGCCTTGTGTATATGATTTCATCTGCCATCATCACTTGTTCAAGAGAAATTATCAGAAAATCACAGTTCCTTCCATGAAAAGCAAGATAAGCAAAGAAGCAGATTTAAAAGTCTTGAAGCCAGGAAAGTAAAATGACACTGAAGTATGATTTATGATAAATTATAACTAAACAAATTTATACTAGAGTAACTGGGTGTGGTATAAATGAAATACACTTAATGCTGTGAGTTTTAATACATCTGATTTTTTTAGTGTTTTTAATAGTTTTTCAACTACTTTAATGCTCTGGGGGAAAAAATAACCTTTGAAATGGACAGAAAATATGTATATGAAACACATCTTTCCTTTGGCTTCAAGCTCCAACAGGGCTCAACACAGCGCTGGTCTTTATATAAAACTGGGTATTTTGTACATCATGGATTTTTTTTTTTTTGGCATTCATTTTGATTTTTTTAAAAACTATTGCATGAAAATACAATTTATCCTGATGACTGAGTTTTTTGGCACCCACTTAATTTTGCATTCAAAGCCAGTGCCTCATTCTCCTTGCCCCACTCCCAGACCAGCTCTAAATCATTCATACTTGACTAGGGTTTGTCAGGGTCTCACACGCAGCCCTTGGTGGCAGTGGTGGGGGGGAGGGTACGCATACACCTTTTTGTTGTGTTTCACAGCCTAACCACTGATGTTTCAATCACTCACTTAATCCCACTTCCTCTTTTATTTTTTCTTAATTGCTTTACTCACTATCATGGGAACATCACCCCTACCAAGTTCTTGTAGCAAATTATTCTATATGATATTATAGAATAATTTATCATATAGCAAATAATTCTGTATGATTCAGTGGATATATGTCTTTATGCATGTATGTGCTCAATCGCTCAATCATGTCCAAATCTTTATGACTCCATGGACTGTAGCCCGTCCATGAAATTTTCCAGGCAAGAATACTGGAGCGAGTTGCCATTTCTTATTCCAGAGGATCTTCCTGATCCAGGGATTGAACCTGCCTTTCTTGCATCTCCTGCTTGGCAGGCAGATTCTTTACCACTGCACCACCTGTGTTTTTATACATTTGTCCAAACCCACAGAAACATATGACACCAAGAGTGACCCCTAATGTCAGCTAAGAACTAGCAAAGATAATGATGTGTCCATCAATTGTTACAATGTTGATGGTGAGGGAGGCTGTGTATGTGGTGGGAAAAACGATGCACCTCTTTGCATCATCCTCTCAATTTTGCTCCGAACTAAAACTGCACTAAAAATAAAGTCTATTTACAAAATCACGATGTCACTCACATTCTGCACTCTAATCCCTCTCTAGTAACCAGGGCAAAGTGTCAGCCACCAGGAAACAAAAGATCTGTCATTATGGAATGAGAAAATTCTCAGGGGATCTGGGGTCCCAGCCTCTGAGGACCGGACCACCATCATCTCTCACCTTTCTTGTCCGACAAGCTCACGGCCAGAATCTCCCAAGTGGTGATGGAGTCTTTCAAAAACACGTTCATGAGCTTCGTGGAGATTCTGGTCCAGGGAGAAGTGGAGGGGGAGGGGGCATTAGGAGAAGACATCTATCAGGGTGCAGGGGGAGAGCAGGTAGGGAGGGGCCCCAAGGGACAGGGTTGGAAGGGGACTGGAGATGGGTACATTTAGGTAGCCCCAGCTCGATTTTTCTAGGCTGGGTTGTGTGCTTCCACCATGATTCCACAAAAGAAGGGGGTTTAAGGTGCATGCAAATGCGGTATCCAATCTGGGGTGATCATAGAAGCTGGCTTGGGAATAGGTTTAAGTGGGGACAACCCAGCCTTACCCATTTTTGTCTGCTTGTTTAAGATCCTCAATGATGGTCCACAACCAGCTCTCGGGGAATTGGCTTCGGGAAATGATGTCCTCCTCTGGGATTATTTCATCATCCAGGTCACCTGTGGGTGGAGGTGGGGGGTTAAAACAGACAGAATTCCCCCTCCTGCTCCCTCCACTCTCCCTTTTAGATATTTATCTTTATAATCCCCTGGAGGGATTCCTAGCGTGGACACACCCAAGGTCACATGATCACTTCCAGCGATCCTAGGCACTTTTGCCCCCTAGAGGCTCCTTTCTCCATAAAAAAAATATTAAAAGTCATATTTTACAACAGTGTTGGTATAAAGGTGAAAATAAGCCACACTGCATTGGGTTGATTTTTTTTTTTTTCCCTTTCTTTGATTTTCAAGAGAATGAAAATGTTTGCATGAATGAGCCTCTAAAAGCATCACTGGCCCATGCCTGTTGTGTTATGTTAACCATGTGATGGTTAAGTCTATCCTGAAAACAATGTGGCTAGCTGAGAGATTCCCCGGACTTGATGGAGATTGCCAAAGAGACAGTGGCCCTTAAAAGCCGTCTTGACCCCATCAGCAAGTACACAAAGCTGGGCTACAATAGAGTTCAATCCTGGCTGGGCTTTCCTCAAATAATGATGAACAGATTTTAATTTGGTTTTAGGGCTTCCCTGGTGGTTCAGATGATAAGAATCTGCCTGTCAATGCAGGAGTTACAGGTTCGATCCCTGGGTTGGGAAGATCCCCTAGAGAAGGAAATGGCTACCCACTCCAGTATTCTTGCCTGGGAAATCCCATAGACAGAGGAACCTGGTGGGCTACAGCCACGGAATCACAAAGAGTCAGACTCTTAGCGATTAACACTTTCACTTTTCTGCCTAACCGCAAAGTAGGTGGAATTCCATAGATACTTAAATCCACCCATGAAGTGAAGAAAGTGAAAGTTGCTCAGTGGTGTCTGACTCTTTGCGACCCCATGGACTACACAGTCCATGGAATTCTCCAGGCCAGAATTCTGGAGTGGGTAGCTTTTCCCTTCTCCAGGGGATCTTCCCAACCCCGGGATCGAACCCAGGTATCCTGCATTGCAGGCAGATTCTTTACCAGCTGAGTCACAAGGTAAGCCCAATACTCTGGAATAATATATCAAAGTGCCTTTGGGATACTAACTCTTAATCAACCCTCTGTCTCACCCCCAGTTGGCTAAAGGAATGACACAATGCTGGGGGGAAAAAAAAGTAATCCATGTGTGTGTAAATCATACACACATTGTCTAAATTTCTTCTTTGCGAAAGAAAAGTCTTGGGTCACTGGAGCAGAGAGTAGCATGCCAAGTCATTATAATTTGCAAAGAGACTGAAGGTAGAATTCTGTGCTCATGTGTGTTGGGAATCATTATGTTTTTGGTGGAGTAGAAGGTTGAAGGGGTTGCTAGTTTTCCAGCTACAGGAATTCAGAAATATTTGACTTTGGCAATGGCTGCCTTTGAGAGATGTCTGCAGATAACTCAGTTTCAACAAACCCCATTCTGGCAGAGAAGTCCTCTAATTAAGACATATTAAAAGACATTTTTAAAAAACAAAAAGAAAAGGAGAGTGACTTCCCTGGTGGTCCAGTGGTTAAGGTCCTGAAGTTCCACTGCAGGGGGCACGGGTTCAATCCCTGATCAGGGAACTAAGATTCCACATGCCACAAGGCATAACCAAAAATTTAAAAAACTGAATAATGGTGGGATCAGGCCACACCGGGCTCCTCTGTCTCTCAACAGATGGCAGTGGAGACTCTTGTCAGTTCTATAAAGGCCACTTTGTGGTGAGACCATTCTGATTTTGCTTAAAAGGGGCTTCTAAGAGAAGTCCTGGCTTTGCTTAAGATTGATGTGGCCTGAGATGTAGAGTTTTGACTGTGTACATGTCCTACCCAGAACTGAATGAATGAATGAATGAACGAATATTGGGCAAAGGTTGAGCAGGTCTCTTAAGAAGGCAACATGAATTAGTTTTCTTTGGTAAAGGCAAGCTTAGAACCCATCTCGGTCTTCCTACTGGCAACTAGTGTGACCAGCTCTATCTTCGAGAATGTTCCCTCAGACCATGTGAATCCTGGACACTGGTAAAGCCAAACTTCAGAGAGATGGGACTAGTGTGACCAGCTCTATCTTCTAGAACGTTCCCTCAGACCATGGGAGGGAGGGGTGTCCTGGGCACTGGTAAAGCCAAACTTCAGAGTGTCTGGGGCCAGGGCCAGGCCCAGGCCAATCCACCCAGGCAGGAAATTTCCTTGACCTCAGGTAAGGAGTCTTCTCCACTAGACTAGGTCCTTCTTCCCTCAGACAGGCACTTTCTTCCACCTGTGACAGGCCCGCATACCCCTCAGACAGGACGTTATTCCCCTACTGACAGGCGTATCCTCCCTCTCAGACAGGGATCTCCTTCCCCCAGTAGAGATCTCCTCCTCCCTCAGACAGGCACGTCTTCCTCCCTCTCTGTACAGGCCTCCTCTCCACCTCGGACTCGCTGGATAGGGACCTCCTCTTCCTTCAGACAGGCACCTCCTCCCCCTAAGACTGGACACCTCCCTCCTTGAACGGGCACCTCCTACGCCTCTTCGGATAGGCTCCTCCTCCCACCTCGGACAGGCTCCTCCTACCCCCTCGAACAGGCCCGCCCTCCCCACCACAGGACTCACTCCTGGCCAGCTCCAGGGCGCCGTCGCGGCTGTGCTGCTGCCGCAGCCGAGCGATGTACTCGCAGCAGTCCAGGAAGGCCTTGACGCACGCGTCGCCCTGCAGGATGAACTGGGCGCGGCGCTGGCACGGGAACTTCATGGGGTTGTCCCGCATGCCGTCCTCACAGCACTTGCGCAGATCGTTGCTGTACTGACCCACTATGGGAACACAGATTCCCCCCCACAACGTCCCGCGCGCCCTCAGCTCCGGCCTCGAAGCAGCAGGCACTCAGGACACAGCCCAGGGAGAACTTCCCCACGGTGAGACCCTCCCCTTCCCTCTCTGGCTGGGATCCAGAATGGGTGGGGACCAGCAGAGGGAGCACACCTTTATCCATCCTCTTCTCCATGAGCTGCACCGAGCGACGTCGGCGGGAGGCTGGTTGCGGGCACTGCGGTTCTAAAGGCAGGTGGAAGGGGGAACTAGATGGGTTAGGCACCTACTATGTGTCCTTGGTTTCCTCCCCACAGCCGCCTCCCCCCCCAACCCCCGCAGTGATGTTGGGGTGTTATTGCGGCCCATACCGAGGCTCAGAAAGAAGTGATTTGCGAGATGGTGGTGGAGGCGGAACTTCAACACCCGGACCTGCACCCCAGAGCCCCGCCCTTAGCCTGCTCTCAGTATCTGGGGGATGGAGGCCCTGCTCCTCGCCTGCCCTGCCTCTCCCTGCGTCCTCACCTGCCCTCTGCTGGGTCTCTAGGCCCTGACTGGTCTTGAGGGCGAGTCCTGCATCGTTGAAGACGCCGGCGTAGTCTCTTCCACTGCCTGGGGTGCAACCAATGTCCGCTTTCTCCACCACGTCCCAGATCTGCGGGGTGGAGTGGAGGCGGCGGGTCAGAAGTGCCGCCACACTCTGGCCAACTTGTCCATCCAGCTCCACTCCATCCATTCTTATCCTGCTCCCCCAGCCGGCAGGCCACGATGGACGATCCAGAGTCGGACTCTGGACTTCGTCCATTCCCAGCACCATCTCCAACGTGGACCCTTGTCCACCCACATTCTCATCCTCAACTTGACTTCAACCCATCCCGGTGTCAACATTCATTCGGACCTCTATGCTCAACCCATCTGCTCCTCTCCAGCACCATTTCCAGGTGGCTCAGTGGTAAAGAATGCCTGCCAATGCAGGAGACACAGGTCCCATCCCTGGGTGGGGAAGGTCCCCTGGAGAAGGAAATGGCAACCCACTCCAGTATTCTTGCCTGGGAAATGCCATGGACAGGGTAGCCTGGTGGGCTACAGTCCACAGGGTTGAAAAAGAGTTGGACAGGACTGAGTGACTGAACGACAACAAGCATCATTCCCACCTCAACCTAATGCCATCTCTGAACCAACCTCAGCGACTCTGGGGCATACCTTACTCTGGGTCAATTTGTTCTTCTTATTCAGCACAAACACGCCCTTGTCCACGGCCACCAGCCCCACTCGGGCCCCCTGGTCAGCTTCGATTTTCAGGGTTATCTGTTGCCCGGGTCGATGGTGTTTCTCTTCCTTCCCACCATTTTTCACCACCAGCTATGGGAGGGGAGCAGGTTGGAGGGGGAAGTCAGCCCTGTAGGACCCCAAGAAGCCCAAGACAGAGGAGATCTTGAGCTGGACTGAAAGGGGAGAGGAAGAAGCAAGCCACTGGCATCAGGCAGAAAATCAAGAAAAGAGAGAAAACCAGGAGCAAGAGAGATACTGAGTGCAAGCCTCCACTTATGAAATAAATGAGTCATACGGATCAAATACAGTGTGAGGAAGATAGTCAATCACCGCATAAGATCTTTCTATGGTGACATGTGGTTACTAACAGGACTCACCGTGGTGAGCATTTTGAAACACACAGAAATAGCGAATCATATATTGATATTTGAATTGTACAAATGTCGTACACCAGGAGCTAACATTGTGGCATAGGTCAATTAGGCACTTCCCTGTAGCTCAGTCTGTAAAGAATCCGCCTGCATGCAGGAGACCCAGGTTTGATCCCTGGGTTGAGAAGATCCCCTGGAGAAGGAAATGACAACCCACTCCAGTATTCTTGCCTGGGAAATCCCATGTACAGAGGAGCCTGGCAGACTACAGTCCATGGGGTTGCAAAGAGTCGGACATGACTTAGCGAGTAACCACCACCATAGGTCAATTATACTTCAAACAAACATACTCATAGAAAAAGAGATCAGATGTGTGCTAAAGGGAGGGGGAATTGAATGAAGGTGGTTAAAAACAAACTTTCAGTTATAAGTACCAGGGGTGTAATGTACAACATAATAAATACATGTAATTAACCCTGCTGTGCCATTATATAGGAAGGTCGTTAGAGGAAACCCTGAATTCTCACAAGGGGAAAGATTTTTTTTTCTACTTCTTTAATCTCATATCTCTATGAGATGATCAGTGTTCACTCAACTTATTGTGGTGATCACTTATGATGTACCTAAGTTAAATCATTATGCTCTACACCTTAAAGTTAGTGCTGTGTGTAAATTACATCTCAATAAAACTGGGAGAAAAAGAAGCTACTAAGGGAACTCCCCTGGCAGTCCAGTGATTAGGACTTCACCTTCCAATTCAGGGAGTACAGGTTTGATCCCTGATTGGGGCGCTAAGATCCCACCTGCCTCCCAACCAAAAAACCAAAAGCATAAAACAGAAGTAATATTGTAACAAATTCAATAAAGACTTTAAAAAATGGTCCATATCAAGAAAAAAAAGAAGAAACTGAGGCTGAAACAGAGATAGAAGAAAGAATGAGATAGAAAAGGAGGAGAGGCAGAAACTCGGAAATGGGGGAGAGGCATGGTCTCAAATGGTTGGAGAGAGACAGAGCCAGAGGCACAAGACGGGGAGAGGGACAGCCAGGCGGAGGGTCCCCAGATGGGCAAAGAGAGGTGCCAGGGAGCTTACTGTGCCCATACACGAGTCCTTGACATCCACCCACACGGAGTCGGCCACCACCTCCCTCTGGCCATTGGCATTAATCAGCGTGTAATAGGCCACCAGGCGGAAGGAAGGGATGAAGTCTGATGTGATGGTCAAGGGCAATACCACCAGGTCCTGGCCAGGCTCTCGGTCCTGGCGTCCCACCTTCAACAGCTTTCCCTTGTTCATGACCTGGGGGGACAGTTTGGTATAAGGATCAGGAAAGTGAGCGGGAGAATGGGTGGGAGTGGGGTGGGGGTGGATCTGGGATGGATGAGGGCTCCCGGGGATGCTGGGAGTTCTAGAAAGCCACGGACCATGTAGGTGTAGTAGCGGATCTGGGCTTGCTGGCCGGGGTCTGTGCGCAGGTGGAAGTTGACGTTGAGAGTCTCCCCAGGCTTGAGCTCCACTCGGGGCACAGAGAGGTGCAGATAGTTATTGGAGTTCCCCTGGGTGTTGTAGGGTAGGGCCTGCATGGTCCTGGTGGCCTGTCGCGCCTCGGGGATATTGTCCTTCTTTGTGCGTACCTAGTCAGGGAAAGACGGATGCCATGATGCCCACCCACCCTCTCCAGACACATCTAAATCCAACCCCCTGAGACCAGGGTATTTTACGTAAAGAGAAAGACTCTGCAGATGAGATTAGGTTAAGGATCTTAAGGAGATGGGGAGGAGACCGAGTGATCCAGGTGGGCCCAAAGCCATCAAAAGTGTCCATATAAGATGTCTAGGCAAGGACTTCCTTGTTGGCACAGTGGATAAGAATCTGCCTGCCAATTCATGGAACATGGGTTCGATCCGTGGTCCAGGAAGATCACACATGCTGTGGAGCAACTAAGCCTGTGTGTCACAACTATTGAGCCTATGCACCCTAGAGCCTGTGGTCTGCAACAAAGAGAAGCCACCTCAATGAGAAATCCAAGCACCACAACTAGAGAAAGCTGGCAAACAGCAACGAAGACCCAGTGCCACCAAAAATGAATAAATAAATAATTTAAAATAAAAAGACATCTGGGCAGAAGACATCTAGAAGGTAGGACCCTGCTGTGCAGATGAGAACACATCTGTGCATGCAAACTATTATATATAGAATGGATAAACAAGGCCCTATGGTACAGCACAGGGAACTCTATTCAATATCTTATGATGAACCATTATGGAAAAAAATATGAAAAAGAATGTAAATATGTATATGTCTAACTGAATCACTTTGTTGTACAGCAGAAATTAACACAACATTGTAAGTCAATTCTACTTCAATCAAATAAATGAAAACATAAAAAGAGCACTTCTATGCAAACGAAAACATCTCTGTGGATGGCACATCCCTTTATGCAGATGAAAGGATCCCACCCTATGCTCAGGACACGATCCTTTTGTGCACATGTTAGGACCCCACTCTACAAAATTAAGTCCCCTGAGGCTGGCCCAGAACTCACGGTGATGGTCAGGGGCTCCCGTTTGTTCTGTGTGTTGATGCTTAGCTTGGCCACGCCGTCATCCTGGGTCAAGGACTGCACATTGCTGCCCTGGGTCACTACCGGGATGTGGCGGGCGGGGGAGCCGTCGGGGTTTGTCACATACACCTGTGGGTACAGGGGCAGGTGGAGGGCATTCAGGCAGACCCAGAGATGTGATCATGCTCAGGAGCAGTGTCAAGGGGTGCAGTCCTGCCCAGGGTCTCACCATGAGGTCGAAGGGCATGGCGGGTTTGAAGAACTTGGGGGTCTTGGTGAAATGGATCTGGTAGGGGGAAGTCACAATGGGGATCCCGGTGCGCTCCGCCTCCACCATGTCGCTGCCTGAGGGGGGCCAGCCGTGAGGGTGGGCTCCTGGGCCATCCCTCAGGACCAGGCTTCCCCCGTCAGATTGCACTCTGCCTTCGTACTGGGCCTCTGTCCTTAGACTGTATCTCCCCCATCGACCTGATTCCACCTTCATGCTGAACGTCTACCCTCAGAATGAGTCTCCCCTCTTGCACTGGGTCTTATGCCCCAGAGTGGTTCTTCCCTGTCAGACTGGACCCTGCCTTTATTCTTGGCCTCCTCCCTCAGACTGGACCTACCCTGCCAGCCTGGACCCCCCCTTCATTTTGGCCTCCTCCCTCAGAGTAGACCTTCTCTGTCAGACTGGATCCCTCCTTTCATTCTATACCTCCTCCCTCAGACTGGCCCTCCCCTGCCAGACTTGACCCCTCTGCTCACCATTCTGGGCCTCCTTTCTCAGACTAGACCTCCCCTGCCAGCCTGGACCCCCTCTTCATTTTGGCCTCCTCCCTCAGACTAGACCTCCCCTGCCAGCCTGGACCCCCGACCCCTTCATTCTGGGCTTCCTCTCTCAGACGAGACCTCCTTTGTCGGACTGGATCCTGCCCCCTTCATTCTTGGCCTTCTCCCTCAGACTGCACCTCCCCCTTCAGACTGGATCCCCCGCTTCATTCTGGGTCTCCCCCCTCAGACTGGACCTCCCCCCTCAGACTGGATCCCCCTTTCATTCTGGGCCTCCGCCCCCAGACTGGGCCTCACCTGATTGCAAGATGACGGTGGCGGACACATATATGGACTTGCCCACCAGGGCATCAGCTCGGGAGGGCTGTACTCCATTCAGCAAAACCTGACGCTTCAGTGTGGCCTCCCCATTACCATCGTTGATCTGGGGGAGACAGTAAGGGGTCATGGCGGAGGGGGGCCCTGGGGGGAGGGTCCGGGGGGTGGGCTCAGATGACAGGAGACAGGAAGGGTGTTCAGAGTGGAGGAGACCAGACAGGGCCTCTGTTAGGTACCGGAACACGGGTGAGGGACTGAGTCAATGAAATTCTCCGGTCACCATCCTGGACCCCAAAGATGACGAAAGCTGTTCCTTCCACGTTCTCCCCGTACAAGAACCTGCGATGCAGGGACTGTCTCAGATTCTTGCCTCTGCAGATGAGTCTTCCTCCAAACTAGCTTTGGCCTCGGCTGAGCCCCTCCCCCCACTTGGCCCCTCCCGCTGCCCCTCACCTGGCAATGATGTTGATCTTCAGGCCATCTGGGTCATCAATGTAGTAGAATTTCTCTTCAGGCTCTAGTTGGACCTCAAAACTGGGAAGCACTGGGGGGACAGATCATGTTGGTGGGGGACAAGCACTGGGCCCAGCATGATGCACTCCCCCCTCCCCCCACCCCCTAACTCCAGCTCCCTGGTCCTCTTACCATATTCCTTCACCTCAAACTCAGCAGAGAAGACCTGCTGCGGAGAATCTTCATAGTGGGCTTTGATCTTCCACACCCCCATGCTGTGGGGAAGGTAGGCTTGTGATCTGGATAGACCTGGCAATCCCCCACTCCCTCTCCTGGAGTAGGGAAGCCCCAAACCCCCTCCTGGAGGGCCTGACATACTTCACCAGCTCTGGAATGTTCCAGGACAAGGCCAAGATGCCAAACTGGTTGTGAGAAGACTGGGAGTCCCGCTTGACAAGGATGCCATCGGGGGTCTGTGGGAAGATGGAGAGAGAAATGGCTATTCAGAGATGAGGCTTTGCCTCTTGGCTCTCCCCTCCCTGTCTGTGTTTGGACATTCTCTCTGTGTTAGGTCCACAGGGGCAGTGGTGAAGAATGTGCCCCTGAGCCAGTCAGCTTGGGTTCAAATCCCCACTGAGCCGATTACAAGCTGTGTGACCTTGGGCAAGTTACTTAACCTCTCTGTGCTCAATGCGCACATCTAGAAAAAGATAATTATTACTCCTATGTCACTGGTTTGGGACATGTTAATATAGGCAAGAGCTGATGATGATCAGTGTCTCTCCAAGAACAAATAATAACTGGCATTTGGGACTTCCCTGATGGTGGTACAGTGGCTAAGACTCCACACTCCCAACGCAGGAATTGCAGGTTCGGTCCCTGGTCAGGGAACTAGATTCCACATGCTGCAGTTAAGATGCAACACAACCTAATAAATAAATGTTAAAAATGATAATAACTAGCATTTGTCATCTATCGTGATGCAGGACCCTGTGCTAAGCATTTGATTAGCACATACATACACCACACATAACTGCCCACATTTGCCTTTTTGACATAGCAATGTTGCATGGCTCGACCTCATACACATGTGATTTCATGCATTGCCAAGAGTTAAACATCAGGAGACATCATATACAAATCCGGTTTTCTGGCTTCTCTTGGAAATGGGGGTCACTGTGGATAACATGCTCTTGTTGGTATGAGGTGACATTTGCTGGGAGCTGAGCACTGTGCCTTTAGGGGAGATGTGTGTCCTATTCCCTCTAGACCCCAAAGTCTCTAAAGCCAGCTCACAGCCTTCAGGACCTGGTCCTTGTTAGCTCTGTGTAATCTCAATAAATACTCAGGAAGATCCCCAGAGGAGGACACGCTCCAGTCTTTCTCCCTTCTCTCTCCCTTCCTTCTACATGTATGGTTCCCTCCCCATCTCTCCCTGCTTCTCTCTCCCCTCTCCTTCCCTCGCTCCTTCCAGTAAGTTTTTATTTATCCTACTACGCGCCAAGCATGCTGTAAACAGAAAACCCCTTCCCCTCCATTTGGAATTTATGTTCAGTGGAGGTTAGGGGAAGGTGCAATTAATAAAATGGATAGATCCAGTTTACAAGATGCCAGAAGGAGAGGGGGTGTTGTGATTTTACAGGGCACTCAGTGAGATCTCACTGTAAAACTGGGAACAAAGACTTGAAGGAGGTGAGGGAGCGGTCTGTGTGGAAATTTCCAGGAAGAGGGTTTTCTGGGTAGGGGGAATAGCCCATGCAAAGGCCCTGGGGCAGGGCTGTGCCTGAGGAGACTGGGTGTGTGGCTGGAGCAGAGTGAGCCGAGGAGAAGAGAGGGAGGAAGCGAGGGCAGGGAGGGGATGGGGTAGGTCTTGCAGTCTTGTGGGGTGCAGGATGACTTGACATTTTGTTCTCAGGGAAGTGGGAGCCCTGGAGGGCTGGGGGCAGAGGAGGGGACAAGCGCCTAACTCAAGTGCTCACGAGCGCCCTCTGGCTGCACTAGAGAATTAGTGTCTGTCATCATCCAAATCTTCTGATGAAGAAACAGACTCGGAAAGGTGAAGTGACCTGTCCAGAGTCACACAGTGACTGGGCGTCTATCTGGAGCTAGAACCCATGGGCGCAAGCAAGCATCGCCCCACGTGGTCTCCCTGGGTCCCCACCCTCTCTCTCGACCTCTCTCTGTGCCTCTCTTTGACTTTGGGTCTCCGCGGGTGGCTCTTTCTCTGTCTCAATCTCTTTGTCTCTCCCTTAGTCTCAGCCCCGGGTAGGTCTGGGGCCCCGGTTGGCTGGTACCTCGATGCTGACGATAACCGTCTGGCCCACGGGCAGCAGCTTGTGGTCGACAGTGAAGACCCGATAGAGGACTGAGAGGTGGTGGGAGAGAAAGAGAGAGTTGGGTGAGGCTCTGCCCCTCCCCCAGCCCTGCCCCTCCCCAATCCCGCCCTCTCCAGCCACCCCTCCCCGCCCCTTACCCGTGGAGCCTGGGGTGTAGATGGTCTTGTCCGTCTGGATGAAGAGGTACCCGCTCTGAAGGCTGATCAGCACCACCTTCTCCACCTGGACATTCCCGAAGGTCGCGACGACAGTCACGAACTTGTGCCCCTTGTCTGATTTTAACTCTTTGCTGGCCGGAATCTGGGCATGAACCAAGAGATCATTAGGAGTCTGCTCCACCTGCCCCTCTTCACGACACAACCTGCCCATCAATTCTGGTTTGCCCAGATTTGGGGAGTAACGGGGTACTGAGATGGGGGAAGGGTAAGAGAGGGGCTGGAGGTCAGAGCGAGGGATGGGAAGGGGGAGTAAGACAGGGGGCTCAGAGGAGGGAGGGCTCAGAAGGGGAAGGGACTCAAAGAGAAGAGTCAGATGGAAGGGCCTTTGAAGGAAGAGGAGGGCTTACAAAGGGAGGGGCTTGGAGGGACAGGGCTCAGAAATGGGAAAGGGCTCAGAGATCCTCGGGCTTGGAAGGAGGCGGACTTGAGAGAGATCAGGGGGTCTACTGTATGCCACAGGGACCTCTGCTCAATATTATGTAACAGCCTAAATGGGGCAAGAATTTGAAAAAGAATAGATACATGTATATGTATCACTGAATCACTTGACTGTACACCTGAAATTACTGCAACATTGCTAATCAATTATGCTCCAGTATTTTTTTTAAAGCCGGGAACCCAAAGCCAGTGCTTTGGGAAAACCCGGAGGGATAGGGTGGGGAGCAATGTGGAAGCGATGTTTAGGATGCGGGGACACATGTATACCCGTGGTCCATTCATGTTGATGTATGGCAAAAACCATCACAATATTGTAAAGTAATTGTCCTCCAATTAAAATAAATTAATTAATTTAAAATAAAAAAGAAGGTGGAGACAGCTCAGAGAAAGCACTGGATGAAGCAGTGGGGAGGGGCTCAGAAAAGGGAGGGCCCAGATGGGGGGCGGGGAGACTCGGAAGGGGCGGGGCTCAGTCAGTGTGGGTGGAACTCAGAGAGGGAGAAGGGGCTCAGCCGGGTGGAGGACTCTAAGAGCTGGTGCGGCATCAGCGGGACTGGGTTCCCTGGTGCGCCCACCTTGATGGTGACGGTGCTCAGGTAGCCATTGTCGCTGTTCAGCTGGGTGTTTTCGTTTGACAGCACTCGTTTCTTGGCCGGGAAGTCGTGGACGGTGACCAAGACCTGAATATTCCCTTGTCCTCCGTGTGCCTCCAGCACCACCGTCTCCTCGCTCTCCAGACGCAGGATGTTGGGGGTGATCATGGAATACCTGCCGGAGGGGAGCATGGGGCGTGGAGCTGTCATCCCCGGAAGCCCGAGATGCCAGCGCTTCCCCAGGATGAGCGCTCTGCCCCAGTCCCTGCTCTCACAGGGGATCTGGTGACCGGCAGACAGCTGGGGGGAGGCGGGGGCGATGCTTCACATCCCATCAACTCCTGAACATCAAAACCAGAGGTGCCAACTCTTCCAAGACTCTAGACTTCCAAACTCACCACTGAACCCACTTATTCCAGGAGCTCTAATCCCAAAATCTTTAAAACACCCCAAGTCTCTAAACAACCCTGGAACACCATATGTGCTATGTGCTAAGTGGCTTCAATCATGTCCGACTCTTTGCTACCCTCTAGTCTGTAGCCG
This sequence comes from Giraffa tippelskirchi, assembly GCF_054371585.1. Classification (NCBI taxonomy): domain Eukaryota; kingdom Metazoa; phylum Chordata; class Mammalia; order Artiodactyla; family Giraffidae; genus Giraffa; species Giraffa tippelskirchi. The sequence goes on along the minus strand of NC_137280.1, from coordinate 94,035,123 downwards.
GCCAGGCTCCTCTGTTCATGGGATTCTCCAGGCAAGAATACCAGAGTGGGTTGCTGGTGCCCTCCTCCAGGGGATCTTCCCGACCCAGGGATCGAACCCGTGTCTCCTGTGTCTCCTGCATTGCAGGCGGATTCCTTATCTGCTGAGCCACCAGGGCAGCCCAGAACATCCCAAACTTCTCCCTAAACCTGTGGCACCCCAGACCCAGATCCACGCCCTCAGCCACATACACCCACGCGAAACCTCTAGACCCTTAAAACCTGAAACTACAAACTCCCAGAATCTACAACGGTCAAATGTCCAGGACGCCAAATCACCTCCCCTGCAGAATCACTCATCACCGAGCACACGCCCTACACATACAGGGCCGCGTACCACAAATGCACACTCCCATCTCTGAAGCAGCCTTTTCTCGGGGCAGGCTGTGACTACTCACATGGGGTCCCCCAGGGCCATGGGGAGACTGGCTAGAAGCAGCAGCAGTAGGCTGGGACCTGAGGTGGGCTGCATGGTGCTGGGGCAGTGGAGGGATGGAGGGATGGAGGGATGGAGGGAGAGGGCAGGAGGGGGAGTGAGCTGAGGTTGCTGGAGGCTGCCTTTTATCTGGCTCCTGCCTTCCTCCCTCCTCCGACCAGCCCTCACTCCCCGCAGCCTCCCCCCTCCCTGGGACTGCCCCAGATTTCTCAATACTGTGTCCTAAGTTTTTCAATCTGTAGGGCCAGCATGCCTGGCATAAGTAACCCGGGGCCATGTTCTTCAGCTACAGGGACACAACAACTTCCTGCTCAGGCCTCCCTTGGGGTCATGGCCAGCTGGTGATCAGGGACCTTTCCCTGTTACATCCACTTGGTAGTAGATGAAAGCAGAGGGCCAAGAGCCACCCCTTGCTCCCAACTCCAGATATCTAGGCCTGGCCCTCAGTCTACTTTTCAGCATGCATTTATTCACCAAACTCTTCCTGTGAGTCCATCTCTGTGCTAGCATCTCAAGTCCCACTTCCAGAATCTTCCATGTTGGCATGGGGCTGGGGGATGGGGACAGAGTCCAGCATCAATGCTCCTAGCCCCATGGAGTGTTTTCTCCAGTGGAGAAAGACTCAGCTTCTTGGAGAGTCAGGGAAGGTTTCTTGGAGGAAGGGACATTTCAACTGGGCTTTGAAGTATGTGTAGGAGTTCACTATCCAAGTGAGAATGTTTTCTAGGGCAAGGAGAGCCTGGAATTCCCTTCACCTACTCTTGTCAAGAGGCCTGAGTGGCTGTGCGGTTTTAAAAAGTCATAATTGAGGAAAATTCCATGGCTAGCTTTTGTGTTACATCAACACCATCTTAGGGGAGGGAGGTTCAAGAGGGATGGGACATGTGTATACCTATGGCTGATTCATGTTTATGTATGGCAGAAACCAACACAACATTGTAAAGCAATTATCCTCCAATTAAACAATAAATTTAAAAACATCCTCTTAGGATATTATTATTATTAAAAATTGTATTTAACTTGTTGCATACAAATTGGTAATATAGTCATATGGTTCAATATCTAAAAGGTAACCTTCCTCCTGCTCTTGTTGCTAGCCATCAGGGTCTCAGACATGACCATGTGATCAAGTCTCATGTTTCTCTCCAGAGGTATATTATACATTTGCGAACATTCACACATTTCAAAAACAAATATCAGAAAGCTCTACACACTCTTCTTCCTGGTCTCCCTGGGTTACACCTTGCTTTTTCATAAACAATATACCATAGAGATTGTTTCATTATCAGAGCATAGAGAGTTTCCTTGTTCTTACAGGCAGTGAAAGTAACCAGTCACCTACTGATGGACAGACAGACTTCCTATTGTTACAAAACCATGCTCCCTCCAGACAGTAATCTGCATTATTGCCCAGTTATTGCCCAGTTCTTGCCCAGTTCTCATGATTATTAACTGGTAAACCTTGGGGAAATTACTGATAACTACTTGAGCCTCAGTTTCCTCCTGTAAAGGGGTTATAACAGCAAGCAACTTCAAAGGGTTCTTACTACAATGAGAAAGATAATTTTGATCAAAGGCTGTGTGTTAACAATAACCTTGCTAGATATTGCTAAATTCCCCTCCATAGTTATATTGATTTGCATATTCGCCAGTCTTGCACAAAATTGCCAATTTCCTTGTTCCCGCCCCACCCCCGGCCCACCGCCCCACTTAAGGGCATGTTGTCCAAACTGGATTTTTGCCTCAGTGTAAGTTTAATTTGCTTGTAAGTTGAGCCTCTGGGGGATGAGGGGAATGTGAAGCCAGGTGTAGGGAGGATGGGGGATCTAGAGCCCTGAAGAGATGGAGGATTCAGAAGCCCAGAGGGCTGTTTTCCAAAGACTCCTTGAAGGGGTTAACAGGGACCTCACTCTGATTTCCTGTAAACCACGCTCTTTCCCTGGCCATGCCCCCGGTCCCGAGTAGGGGGAGGCGTGGAGAAACAGAACAAACCTGGCCTCTGTCTGATCTGATTGCGACACCCTTTCTTTGGAAGAGGAGGAGGAGGAGGGGGAGGCAAACACTTGCTTACTCTACAGAACTGGGGTTCAACTTCTGAAACTGAGATGTGGCCACCTGCTAGGATCCTCCACTCCCCAATACTTTCTTTATCTTTCTCCCCTGTCCACCCGCCAAAATATTCACCCCGTTTCCTGGTCCCGTTATAGACTTAAGCCTTAGGGCTCTGTGATTTGTCAAGGAATCAAGAATTTGAGAAGGAATTCCTGCTGACCTCGCTCTCCCTGTGAGGTTTCCTGCCCCTCCCTCAGAGCCTCAGTTAGTCCATCTGAACAATGGAACTGATGGCAGTTCCTGCTGCTTTGCTTTTTATTTTTTTATTTCGGCCACACCGTGCAGCACGCAGGTGGGATCTTAGATCCCTCGACCAGGGATCGAAACTGCCCCCGCTGCATTCAAAGCACAGTCTTAACCACTGGACCGCCAGGGAAGTCCCAGTTCCTGCTGTTTTGACAGTTAAGAGAACTCAGCTGCTGTGAGAGACACGAGTTCGATTCCTGGGTCGGAAGATCCCCTGGAGGAGGGCATGGCTACCTACTCCAGTATTCTTGCCTGGAAAATCCCATGGACAGGAGAGCCTGGTGGGGTACAGTCCATGGGGTAACAAAGAGTCGGACACTGAGCGACTAAGTACACACAGATGCCTTGAAGTCCTGGGCTTGGAGGGAAGGCTCATGCCCACAGTGGTGGAGGTCTGAGAAAGGTCCTACCCATGACATCCAGGAGGTGACCAGTGGGATGGAGGTGAAAGTGAACCAAGGTCTCCTGGGAGGGAAGGAAACAAGAGGAATTCTTCCAGGCTTTTTTCAGGGGAATGGATATTTGCATCCAGAAGTTTGGGAGGGGGATGATGGGAAAGATAAGCCAGCAGAGAAGAAAGAGGAGGCATTCCTGATGTGGACCCAGGAGGAGCGAGGCTGCCTGGGCAGGTTCTTAAGTGGAATATCTAGGAGATTTTTTTTTTTTTTTTTTTTTTTGGCCATGGCATGCTCTTGCAGGATCTTAGTTTCCCAACCAGGAAACAAACCCAAGACCCCCTGCACTGGAAGCCTGGAGTCCTAACCACTGGACCATCAGGGATGCCCCTCTAGGAGACTCTTACACAGAATATGTTTGCTTGTTGCTGTTTAGTTGCTAGGTTGTGCCCAACTCTTTTGCAACACCATGGATTGTAGCCCACCAGGGCCCTCTGTCCATGGGATTTCCCTGGCTAGAATTCTGGAGTGAGTTGCCATTTCCTTCTCCAGGGGATTTTCCTGGATCAGGGATTGAACTCGAGCTGTTCGCATTGGCAGGTGGATTCTTTACCACCAGAGAAACCCAAAATATTTGTTACTTATCTGAAATACAGATTTAACTGGGCATCCTGTATTTTGTCTGGCAACCCTATCTAGAGTGCAAATAGAATGGGGGGTAGAAATGGGCTTGATTTCTGAGTGACGGAAGCCCAGGTGCCCCTCTCCATTTCAGTCCCCTGCATTTGCCTTAGTACTGTTATCTCCTGGCTGCACCCCAACCCCACCCTTTCCCCACATAGGCATGGCCACACCTGGGAGCAACGGACATCCATCTTACTCACCCTTCACCCCCACCCATTACAGGATGGGTGCTACAGTGTTTTCTGGGAATTTCTCTCCAGGATCCAGAGCCTGGCACCACCTCCACCTCCCCCACCAGCAGCCTAGGCTCCCTCTTCCCCACTACTTGTTACTCATTAACTTGGGTTAACCTTGACCTGGTGGAACCTATCCATTTGCCCTTTGTCTCCTTTTTCCCACCTACTCATGCATATGCAAGCAGAGACACCAGGAACCCTCCACCTTGGGGGATGCAGGGGCCAGGGGTGTTTTCTTTTTTTTCTTGAACGTGCCACTCAGCTTGAAGGATGTTAGTTCCCGAAACAGGGATGGAACCCAGGCCATTGGCAATGACAGTGGAGTCCTAACCACTGGACCACCAGGGAATTCCAAGCCAGAAGTTTTGACTCCAGCTCTGCCTTCTCCCAGCCTCTGTTTCTCATCTTTAAATTAGACATTGCACCTATGGAACCTCCCTCTGAGTTTTGGGGTGACAGCACATATCATCAGGCAAGCTAGTGCTCAGACAGGCGCCCAGCACTTGGTGCATGCAGGATGTACTTGAACTGTATTTTTATTTTTACTAACATCTGCTTCTCCTCTCTCTTGCCTTATTTCAGTGACAGCCCCTCCAGGCCTCCAAGCCAGAGTTCTCTCTTCTTCCCTCTCCCTCATCCCCTGTAATCCTCCCTGGGACTCCTCGGTTGTCTCTCCCCATCCATCCTTCTTTCCACCCCTGTGGTCCCTGGCCTCCTTGCTGTAAACTCATCTCTTCCAGGTCATCTAGTCCACAGCAACTGGGGATTTTTTTTTCCTTTAGACTCATGGCGCAGCATGTGGGATCTTAGTTTTCTGACCAGGGATTGAACCTGCACCCCTCAAACTGCAAGTGTGGAGTCTTAACCACTGAACTGCCAGGGAAGTCCCTGGGGATTTTTTTCTAAAACACAACTTTGCATTCCTTCTACAAAATTATGATGCATAATACCGGAATACATGCTAATGACTGTGAACCTCTCAGTGGCAGCATCTTATTGATTTTATGCATCTTAACTTTGCACATCTTGTTTATTCTGAATGCCTTAGGTGCTATTGTTGTTGTTTAGGCTCTCCCCATGGGCTGTAGCTCACCAGGCTCCTCTGTCCGTGGGATTTCTCAGGCAAAATTTTGGAGTGGATTGCCAGTTCCTTCTCCAGGGGATCTTCCCGACCCAGGGATCGAACTCAAGTCTCCTGCATTGGCAGGTGGATTCTTCAGGTGTCAGGAGGGCTGTGTTTCTTCTGGCAGTTCTAGGGGAGAATCTGTACCAGGGCTATTCTGGCTTCTATGGGCTACCTGCATTCCTTGGCTCATGGCTTCTTCCATCTTCAAAATTCATGACTCTAGGGACTTCTCTGCAGTCCACTGGCTAAGACTCTGCACTCTGAATGCAGGGGGCCTGAGTTCCATCTCTGGTTGGGGAACTAGATCCCACAGGGAGCAAATAAAAGATCCTGAGTGTCATAACTAAAGATCCCACATGCTGCAACAAAAATTGAAGATCCTGCATGCTGCAACGAAGACCTGGCACAGCCAAAAACCAAAACAAAAAAAAACTCAACTAAACGAAAAACCCCACATCACTTTCTACCATCACATCTCATTCTCTGATCCTGACCCTCCTAGTATTAGTCACTGAGTTGTGTCCAGGTCTTTGCGACCCCATGGACTATAGCCCACCAGGCTCCTCAGTCCATGGGGCTCTCCAGGCAAGAACACTGGAGTGAGTTGCCATTCCCTTCTCCAGGGGATCTTCCTGACCCAGGAATCATACCTGGGTCTCCTATATTGCAGGCAGATTCTTGACCATCTGAGCCACCTTTGAAGTGCCCCCCTCTTACAAGGACTCTTGTAATGACAATGCATCCATTTGAACAATCCAGAATCATTCCCCATTTTAATATGCTTAATTGAATCATACCTGGAAAGTGCCTCTTGTCATGTAAGGGGACATATTCCCAGGCTGTGGGGATTAGGGAGGGGACAACTTGGGAGAGCCATATGCCCTAATACACACGAAGAATAAAACATCATCCCTGGACAACCAAGTCCCTCATTGCTTTAAACTCTTCTTGGCTCCCGTGGGTCCCAGCATAAAGTCCAAGAATGTCTGCCTGCCTTTAGGCTTCTGCCAGTTGCTCTTGCCCTCCCCCCCCGACCCCCACTAGACCTGCAGAGGAACTTGCAAACTGTTCTGGGCATCACCTTGCTGCAGAATTCCCTCAGCCTGTAATGCCTTCCCACTTCCTTCTTTGTCTGGCTGGGCTATATATATTTATCTGGGCCCTAGCTGGACCTGTTTCCGCTTGCAGAAAGCCTTGACCCCAGCCTGATTGCCTCCCCCTGGCCCATCCATGCCTGCGGTCCCCACCGAGGAATATTTCTCAGGGCTCCAGAAGAGGTTCTGAGTGCTCTAGATGAAGGGTGAAGTGGGGTGGAGCAAGATGCATCATGGGCGCCTGCCCACAGGTGTGTGCACAGATGTGTGCGCAGGTGCACCTCTAATCTGCACTCCTTGAGGTTGGGGGAAATTCACAAATGGTCAGGATGTGTTGCAGGGCACTGTGCTGAGCCAGATTCCCATCATGATGTGTGATACTCAGCTCTCTGGGGTCCCCATTTTACATGAAAGGTAACAGAGAGGTTAAGCTACTTAACAGGCTGCACAGCAAATGCGGGCAAGGTCAAGAGGCTTGGGGGCAAGAGTCTGGGTGCAAAGCGGGCAGTGCATACCATGGTAAAGGGCAGCTCTGGAACCAGACTGCTGATGTTTTGAGTCTTGAGCCTTCCAACATTTTGCTGTTACCTTGGGCAAGTTAAACAGTCTTTCTGTGCTTCATAAGTTTTTGAGTTAAAGACCCTGGAGGCTTTCTCAGCCTGAGCCACCTCATTTCAGTTCAGTTCAGCCGCTCAGTCGTGTCTGACTCTGCCACCCTATGGACTGCAGCATGCTAGGCTCCCCTGTCCATCATCAACTCCCCGAGCTTACTCAAACTCATGTCCACCCAGTCGATGATGCCATCCAACCATCTCATCCCTTTTCCTCCTGCCTTCAATCTTTCACAGCATCAGGGTCTTTTCCAATGAGTCAGTTCTCCCAATCAGGTGGCCACAGTATTGGAGCTTCAGCTTCAACATCAGCCCTTCCAATGAATATTCAGGTCTGATTTCCTTTAGGATTGACTGGTTGGATCTCCTTGCAGTCCAAGGGACTCTCAAGAGTCTTCTCCAACACCACAGTTCAAAAGCATCAATTTTTCGGCGCTCAGCTTTCTTTATAGTCCAACTCTCACATCCATACACGACTACTGGAAAAAACCATAGCTTTGACTAGATGGACCTTTGTTGGCAAAGTAATGTCTCTGCTTTTTAATATGCTATCTAGGTTGGTCATAGCTTTTCTACCAAGGAGCAAGCATCTTTTAATTTCATGGCTGCATTCACCATCGGCAGTGATTTTGAAGCCCAAAAATATAAAGTCTCTCACTGTTTCCATTGTGAGAGAAATTTTTTACAGTATGAAAAGGCAAAAAGATATGACACTGAGCCACTTGCGGTCATCCAATCACCATTTTTTCCTCCCCTCCAGCCTTTGTACAGGCGGTCCCCTCATCTGGGCCTGTGCATCCGTTTCTTCTCTCTCTGCTCACCTCTGACTCCCCAGGGTCAAGACCGTGTGCTGGAAGCAGACACTTAAGTGTTGGGATTTGGGGTGGGTTGTGGTCACTGCTGTGTCCTGTGTGGGGCAGGCACGCAGTGGTGGCTCAATTGATATTTATTGAATGTGCAAAGTAATGGGTACTGCAACCTCACCCCCTGCCCCCATCCCCACCCGGGGTCTCTAAATTCCAAACAGCCTCTGTACGTGCTCTCCAATCCCTCCAAAAGGCAAGAAACCAGGGTAGCAAAACAGATGGGTCATTATTGTACAGCTGCAAGTGGGGGGGGTGGTCCCGGGGTGGGGCCATGGTGCTCAGCATCTGTGGGGGATGGGGGCTGTCTGTCGTCTTCTGAACGGGCTCCAGGAACTCTGGGCCCAGGATGCTGGATGTCCTGTGAGCACCGGCCCCCTCCTCCCCTCACGGTCTTTGGGAGAAGCCGGAGCGGGGAATGTGTGAAGAGACGAGGAGGAAGAAGGACGAAGGACTGTCCGAGGTGGGGACCTGATCACAACAGCTCCCGCCCGCTGGCTGTTTTGTTGACTTTGGACAGGCCTTCCCGGAACCCAGAATCGGTCATTCTATAGGCAGAGAGTAAGGAGGTGGTCCAGGAGCTGCGGGGAGCCAAGTCTCACCCTCGAAGCTCACCACGCCCACCCCGAGCCTCCCGGCCCCGCCCAGATCCCACCCACCTGTGCTTTGAGTCTGGCCCCACCCCCGCTGCCTAGGCCCACCCACTCAGGCCCACCACACCCACCCAAGAGCCTCCTGGCCCCGCCCACCCAACCCAGAGCCCGGCCCCGCTCCCTCGCTGCCAAAGCCCCACCCACCCCAGCCCTAGGGCTCACACTTGCTCTATCTGCATGTCCTCCTCATCCTCCTGGGGTAGCTGCAGGTAGGGGTTATCCCTTGCGGGTTGGAACTTGTAGCCCGTGAGCACGAAGAAGGCGAGAGTGGAGCCCTCCACCAAGAGCTGGGAAGTTTGGGAGGCGGAGGTGGGGGGTGGGTGAGGGGAACGGATGACAGCCAGCTCGTTAGCACACCCACCCTAACTCCTCCATCTGCAGTCCCTTGAAGCCCGGCCCCCCTGCCCTCCACCAATAATTCCCCGGCACCCACCCTAGGCGTCCCCAAGGGTCCCGGTGGTCTCATCCCCTCAGGGGTAGAGGGGGCGCAGTGGGAGTGTCAGGCACACACCCCCTGCCTCCACCGCTATTGTCTGGCTCACTCTCCGCCCCTCCTGGGGCCTCTGTGCTCACCTGGTACAGCCACTGCCACTGGAAGGGCACGACCACCCGCAGCAAGATAGCGATGATCCGTGTGAAGTAGATGTAACAGATGACCTGCAGGGACGTGGGTGCACACAGGGCCACTGGGGGGTGAGACCTCCGGCACCACTGGGGATGCCTGGGGTGGGGGCCAGGGGATTATCAGTGGAGGGCAGGGGGGCCGGGCTCCAAGAGACTGTAGATGGAGGGGTTAGGGTGGGTGTGCTTGCTAATGAGCTGGCTGTCGTCCGCCCCTCCCTACCCCCCACCCCTGCCTCCCAACTTCCCGAGATCGAGCACAGGTTTCCTACCATGACATAGTAATGCCGGAACAGCTTCAGCTTGGCCAGGTTCACTGCCACTGAACAGTAGGCACAGAGAGTGGGGGTCAAGGGAAGGACTCTAGGGGCAGGACGACGGGGTCAGGGGTGGAGGAGAGGACATTTGGGGGCAGTGTGTGGAGAGGAATGTGCAAGGGAAGGTAAGTGGGAGGAGAGGCGGTCAGAGGGGGATCGGAGGAGCATCCAAGGGTCAGCAAGAGGGACCAGCAGCCAACCGAGGGCAACGGGCACAGCCTCACCCTTCCCATCAGTGCCAGACGCGTCCTGGAGATGCCGGATGGACCTGGGACGTAGTGAGGGACACGGGGGGCAGTCAGCACTGCCCCCTCCAGTGTCCACGGAGGGAGGGGCCCGGTGGGGGTCCTCACCAGACCACGGGGAAGAGGATGGTGCCGCAGCAGATGAGATCCACCAGGAAGAGGATTTCCTTCCAGATCCCGTAGTCGCTGGCGCCCTCCTCGCGGGACTCGATGACAATGTAGGCCACGTTGGCCAGGACCTGCGGGGCGGGGGACAGGACAGGTGAGTGGGCGGACTGGGCTTGCGTAGCCACGCCCACCGGCTCCGCCCCTGGGGCCTCCGTAGGCACCTGCAGTGGGATCACTATCCCGAAGATCTTCTTCTCCTTGTCCGACAGCACGTACTTGACAAAGGCCCAGCCGGAGCCAATCAAGGCGATGGTGATGAAGAGGAGGGCACCCTTCAGCCTGGCGGAGGGAGGTAGGAGGTGTGGTGAGACGCTGGGGGCCCAGCCCTCCCTTGTCTGCCTCCCCACCACCTTGCCGGGCAGAGAGGGGCACTCACAGATGCGTGATGTAGTGCATGACAGCGAGGCCTTCGATGGGGTGGCCCTGGCTGTTGATGAAGTAGTAGTTGATCTGGAGGTGGGTGGACGGATGGACAGTCAGACAGATGGATAGGGGAGTGGGGAGGGTGGATGGATGGTGGTTTGGGAACATGCACAATCACTGTTGGATGGATGACCAGGAAGGGGACAGGAACAGACAGTTCCAATCAGGATGGCCAGTGGACAGAGAAAGAGAGAGTCACAGCTGTTGACAATGGAGGGACTGTCATAGTCAGCTGGATGGACAGTTAAGACAATCGGCCTGGTTGACAGTCACAGCTGGACCCACGGACAGTTGGACTGAAAGGTGAGCCATCACAGCTGGACAGAAGGGCTGGATGGAAATCTGGCTACAGTGATAAAATGGATGGACACTCGGATGGACATATGGAACTCTCCAGCCCAGAGTCTGCAGAAATTTGGGGACTGGCTTGTAGGGGCTTTTTCCTGGCCCTGGAGACCCCAGCCCACCCCGCGCTGTTCCTGGCCCCAGACTCTCACACTATGGAAGAGGAGAGAGATGCTCTTGGTGAAAGTCAGGGCTGCCATGAGCCAGTGGATCTTGAAGACGTTGTACCTGGTGGGGGAGGGGAGATGAGGGACAGAAGAGAGGGGGCATTGGTCAGGGGCATGGGTGGGAAAGTGGGAAGACAGGAGGTGGGGGACCCCCAGGGTCAAGGGCATTACGTGTTCTTGCAGAGGATGGACACCCAGAAGATGCCAGCGCCCAGGAAGCAGGTGGACATGACCATGTACAGCTTGAAAAGAGGGATTTCCGCCGCTGACAGGTAGCCCTCGGGGTTCTTCTCCCGGATCATTACCTGGCGGTGGGGGACAAGGGGTTGCAGGCTAGCTCCAGATGTGCTGGGCCCTGAGTGTGAGTCACCAGGTTCCGTTCTCTCATTTCTGATCCTCAGATTTCCGGTCTCCCTGATGCACATGGGGTACCTGGCCCGCAGTGAGGGCTCCATGAACCCGTTGCCCTCCCCCTCCACTCACTGTGAAGTCAAATGGCTGCTCCCGGCCTGGCACTGAGTTGTCACAGTTGTGGAAGTTGAGGTTGTACTGGCCTTCCTCGGCCCTAGAGCCGATCACGACATGGAACTGAGAGGTGGGGTGGACAGAGGGGAGAGGGGACCTCAGCTTGGGGGCATCCCCACCTTGCGGAGGCGAGGGGCTGCAGGCACCCCTGGACACTCACACTGAAATTGTAGGAGTTGTTGAAGTGGCCCAGACCCAACACTAGCTCCTGGTCCTTCCCACTGACACCCTGGGGGGGAAAGAGTACCTCCATGGAGCATCAGCTGCCCCCTATGGGGGTGGGGCCTTCCTCTCTCCTGCCCTGGCTTGCCATACCTGCCGGTCCCCTTGTGACCCTGTGGGTTTCAACTTAGCCTTGTTGGGTGCAGCAGTGGTCCCTTCTGGGGAAACACAGGTGAGATCAGAGATGGACAGATAGCAGAACGATGGGGGGGTATGTGGAGGAGCCCTGCCCACCCACTCCTCCTAGCCCGACTCACCGTGGTCCACCTTGGGGGTGACCATGTGCTCTGACTTCAGGAGCCCTGGTTCGGAGGGCGATTCCGGGAGGAGCCCAGCAGAGATGAATAGCTTTTTCTGCTCCCCATACTTTCGTACCTGGACCCTGGGGATGATGTGGGAGGCTGAAGGCTGAAGTCAGGCACACCAGCTGTGCTGAGGGACTCAATGGCCACTTGGGTCCTCAGGGTCTCCTCTCTGGGGGGGCTCTATCGTGGTCATCAAGTGGCAGCATTTGGCCACCATCCATCAAGATGGCTGCCACATCCCTGTGTTGCCAGCACCAGGGATTATCTGTCACTTCCCGTGACACCGAGTCATTCATTCTACTGAAGTACACCTTATTTAATAAGAAAATGCTGTCGGCTTCCCTGGTCGTGTGTGCATGCTAAGTCGCTTCAGTTCTGTCCAACTCTTTGTGACCTAATGGACTGTAGCCCTCCAGGTTCCCCTGTCCATGGGATTCTCCAGCCAAGAATGGCAGGTTGCCATTTCCTACTCCAGGGGATCTTCCTGATCCAGAGATCGAATCCGCCTCTCCTTCACTAGCAGGTGGATTTTTATCCGCTGTACCACCAGGGAGGGCTGCCCTGGTGGCTCAGTGGTAAAGAATCTACCTGCCAAATACAGGGGAGATGGGTTCAGTCCCTGGTCTGGGAGGATCCCCTAATACACGGAACAGCTAAGCCCATGCACCACACCACTGAGCCTGCGTTCTAGAGCTCACCTGCCACAACTACTGAAGCCTGAATGCCCTAGAGCCCATGCTCCACAATAAGAGATGCCATAGGAATGAGAAGCCAGAGCATCTTGAGTAGAGAGAGAGTAGCTTCTGCTCGCCACCAGTAAAGAAGGCCTACGTGCAGCAACAAAGACCCAGTGCAGCCAAAAATAAATAAATAAATAAAATTTAACAACAACAAAAGCGAGTGGCTTTCTCCAAAGGCATCAAGGTTCTTTCTGGCTGGTTCTCATTCCACCTGATCAGCTCACATGGGTATCACAACCAGGGACACCCCAGTGATGGATTTTTAGGGTAGCCCCTGTACTCACTGCAGATCCTTGGTGTTGATGAGGAAGAGAACCAGGAGGCTGCTACTGTTTTTCCGGAGAGGACACTCATGGGAGTCCCGGTTCTGGAGGGTGGGCAGTAGGCAGCTTTGGTTACCCCCACCCACTGGTCCAGTCCCACCCTGTCTCCCTCCCCAACCCCTCCCCCTTCCCTGGGATAAGGGTGAGTCTCTCCCTTCCTCTCTGGGAGAGGACAGGGGCCTTTGAGTTTCAGAGGCTGACAGACAACTCTCCCCTTCTACCCTCTCTGCCCCTCCACCCTCCTCTCCCCATTTCCACCCCTACCACTCACTGAGTAGGAGCGAATGCTGCCAGATCTCACCCGGGTCAGACTGAACCCCACCTGGCAAGTGGAAAGAAAAGGGACTGTGAGATGAGGGATGCCAGCAGGGACCTCTATCAGTGGCAATAGACACATAACCTTGAATTTCCTTAATACCTAGTAAGGGGGAGATCCTGCATTCATTGACCTTTCCCACTTGCTCCCAGCACCCCAATCCTCTTCCTTTAACTCCTAACCACTCGACTGGGATGTCATTTCCTCCAGGACACCTTTGCTGGTTCCTCTGCCCCCCACCCCCATTTAAAATGATGATGTAAAAAATAAATAGAATGTTTACAGCTTCCTGCCTTGGGCTCTGGAATCTAACACACTTGGATCTATAACCAAGCTTTAGGAGTCTGAGTAAGTCACATACCTCTGAGTCTGTACAAACGCCTGTAAAATTCGGTTTACAGGTCTAATATTTTCACAACAACCCTGAAAGGTGGCTATGATGGAACAGACTCGTGGAAATTGATTTGCAGTGTATGGGTACCCAGCGGGTGTTCAATAACACTAGCCTCTTATTTTGACTGCAGGAACTGGGGCTGTCCTGTTCACTGGTAGGCTCCCCTCTCACCAGCTCAGTGCCTAGCACATATAGCCTGAGAAATTATTCCTCAGTTGCTGCTGCTGCTGCTGCTGCTAAGTCGCATCAGTCGTGTCCGACTCTGTGCGACCCCATAGACGGCAGCCCACCAGGCTCCTCCGGCCCTGGGATTCTCCAGGCAAGAATACTAGAGTGGGTTGCCATTTCCTTCTCCAGTGTATGAAAGTGAAAAGTGAAAGTGAAGTCGCTCAGTCGTGTCTGACTCTTCGTGACCCCATGGGCTGCAGCCTACCAGATGAGCAAATAGAAACTCAGAGACTTGCCCACGATCACAAGGGTGAGGCAGAGTTAGGATGTGAATCCAGAACTGGCGGGGGGAGAGGGTGGGCTCAGAAACTCGTGCACCTCTCCCTCCTCCAGCAAACTCCCCAAAGCCCCTCACCAGCGGGGCCTTCTCTTCTGTATTCTGGCGGCCTAGCCTCAGGAGGCTCAGATCCACTTCCAGGGAGCCGTTGGTGTAGAAACCAAAGCTGTTCAGTTGGATGTCTGCTCGCTTCTCCCCCTGCCGGAGACCAAGGAAATAGAGACAATTCAGATTTCCCACCAGCCCAGCCCCAGGGCTCTGGCACGAGGTTCCGCCAAGGGCTTCGGCCTCTCCCGGTATCGCTGTATTTAGGACAGGTTCAGAGGGTGACGGGAGAGGAAGAGAAGGCCACCCCTGTAGGTCATGACCCCAGACCAATTCCAGGTAAGCACAGAATGGCTCCGGATCCTCTGGCCACCATTCGGAGAGTCCAGGAAGAGAAGGTCTGGGATACGTGGAATTCTCCCTACGAGGTGAGCATCACCCATAAAGCAGAGTTACGCATCTTGGGGAGCCTGCCTCTCACTTCTCGGAAAACTTTTAGATTCCAACTAAGTCCCCAAGATCCCAATTAGTACCCCCATTCTAGGACCCCCGGGGACTTCCCTGGGCGGTGTCAAGGGTCCCTAGCAGCCCCAAACCGATCCCAAGAATTTAAAGGCCTCAGAGTCCTAGGTCCCCAGGGGTGAAGCCCCACCCGCTGTGGGCAAGGGACAACCCCAGCGCAGCAACTTGCCAAGCAAGTTGCCAAGCAACTTCAAAAGAACCACTGAGGGGGATCCTCCGGCGAGACCACTCCTGGCCTGAAGTAGGGGGCGCTGGACCTCTCCATCCCGCATAAGGAGCGGGGGAGGTAGGACGAGACCACTCCAAGATAGGGGCTTCTCCGGGCCAAAGCTGCGCCCCGCACCCCAGACCGCCAGGCGGCAGGACTCACCGTCAGCGTCAGCCGGTGAATGCGTCCAGAGGAACCGCCTAACAGCAGCAGCAGAAGTAGCCACGGCCCCGATTCCGCGGAGCTCCCACGGCCGAGCCCCCTCCTCTCGCTCACTGCCATCTCTGGAGCTACCGCCTCCCTTGACACCGCCTCTGACGCCCCCAGGCCCGCCTACCGATGAGCCAATCGCCGCATGGTGGGGGCCGACCCTTCTGCTTTTTGAGCCCTCCCAGCCAATCACCGATTGTCTCCTCTCGTGCCCGCCCCCTGTAAGACACCAAATAGACAGCACCGATCCCGAATGGGAATGCTAATATTGCTTAACCCCGCCTTCACGCCCACCAATCACTAGAAAGATTGTCCCGGATGTAAGTTGATAAACAGTTCATCCAACCAATTGTGATGGATCTGATATCCTTCCCTGAAGAGGAATTCCTCCACCCACTCTTAACTGACAGATCCGTTCAGAACTACATTACCCAGAATGCAAGGATGGAGGGGGTGGGGCAGCAAACGACTCACTGGGGGCATTCAATAAACTACATCTGCCAGTATCCCTAAGAACAGACTTCCCCTTTTTCCCCTGGGGATGTGGCTCCCAGCCAAAGCTCAGGCTTTTGGTAAACACTTGCATTTGCTAAAGCTTGTCTTGTTTTCCTAATCTGGCTGATCCATCGAGTGGCCAAAACCTGGCTCCAAGCTAAATCATGACCCTGGAATGACCAGTGATCCCAGACTGAGTTACCAGGCTTAGGCGAAAGCTTCTATCCTGGAGTGAGGCCACTGGTTGGATTCCCATACCCAGAACCCAGGACAATCTTGATTCAGGCTGAACCCCAACACCAGGTTGAGCGCCTACCTGCAGCTGAGCCCTGACCTCAGCTGAAACGGAGCTCTCCCATCCCCTTCTACTCTCAGCCTATACTGAGCCTTAATCTCTGGCTGAGTTTACACCTAGACGGATCTCAGATAAAGACTGAGCCCTGACCTCAGATTAGGACAGACCTGTGGACCTTCGTTTGAGTCCCAGGCCTTCGACTGGTGGCTCACCCATCTCCTAAGCCTCTGATCCCAGTCAGGTCCCATCCCAACTGTGGTGCCCACCTGGGATGAATCCCAATTTCAATTGAGACTCTAACTCCCAGGTTGAGCCGCTGAGTTCCAGACCCCAGGTTGAGTTTCTGACTCGATCTGACCCTCTAACCTCTGGCATGCATGCTCAGTAACTTAGTCGTGTCTCTTTGTGACCCTATGGACTGTAGCCTGCCAGGCTCCCCTGTCCATGGGATTTCCCAGGCAAGAGTACTGGGGTGGGTTGCCATTTCCTTCTTCATCTAACCTCGGGAGCCCAAGTCTATTTTGCAGTTTGCAGTTTCCTAACTCGGAAGCCACCAGCAGGTGGGGCCAGGTCCCCGCAGAGCTGTCGATCCCAGTGTGGGTTACTGGAGCTATCTATCCTCCTAGGCGTATTGTGTACTTCTTGTGTTCTGGAAGACGGGGCTCAGAGCCTGACTTGTCCCAGGGGGTCTAAAGCCCTGAGCCCCAGCAGGGCGACTGTCACCTCTGTAACCAGAGAGAAAGCACCAAAGGCAGGAGAGGATGGGAGTGGGGGGAGGTTGCTGCTTGGATCTCTCCCCTTTCATCCCAGTACCTCAAAGGGATTAACAGTGTGTGAACTGACTTTTATGAGAGAGGTGACAGACTTCCAAGCCCAAGGGTTCGAGGAGCGGGGGAGTGGTGGAGTAGGAATCCTAGGGTCTGTGCAAACTATTAAACCTGATTGGGCCTTAATGGATGAGACTGGGAAATGGGCAGGTGCAACCTCAAGTTGTACGGGAGCCGAGGAAAGGCCTGGGCCTGGCGCCCCAAGGACAGCCCGTCCTCAGTTTCCCGGCGTAGACTTTAGGGAGGGAGGCAGGATGCGGTTGGGGGCGCTAATGGACCCGGCCTTGGCGGAGGCGCGTCCTGGACAGGATCGAAGTCCTTCCATCCGCCCTGTGGCCGGAGGGACCAGACCATTAGTGGGACGAACGTAGACATCTGGAGCCAGGCTGGCCCGCAAGAGCGGGGTGACCTCAGTTCTGCCTGCGATGGAGTGGGGAGAAAACCTCTTGGGTTGGGGTTTTAGTGTCTTGGCCGTTTAATGAATGATTGAAAGGAAAGAGGAAAAGAAAAACCGTCCAGGGCAGGTCAGGGATGGGGTGGACAAAAGGGTCCCAGGGGATTTGGAAAATGGATGGGGGTCCTTTAAGGGGTCTGTCCAGTGGCGTCGGGTGGCGCGCATTCCTTTAAGAAGGGGCGGGGCGTCCGTTGGGTTCCGCCTCCTTGGGGGGGTCTCTCTTTCAGGGGGCCGTGCCAGGGCTCCGAGAGTGCGGGGGCGTGGCAGAGTGTATGGGGCGTGGCAGAGCCTGGAGTAGGCGGAGCCTTAGCGGGGCGGGGTCGGGCTCCTCGCCCTGGGCTGAGTCTCCCGGCAGCGGCGGCGGCAGGGACCGGGTGCGGCGGAGGCGTCGGCCGCGGCGGGAGCAGCATGGATTGGGGCACCGAACTGTGGGTGAGTCCGTTCCGCTTGACTCCAAGTTCCTCCCTTCCTGGGGTCCAGACCCACGATTTGCCCCTGCAGTACCCCAGCGGGATCTCTGCGCGTTCCCTTCCACCGACCCCTGGAATCCCCTCTCTCCGCGGAGTTTCCCAGGGCGGTTCAGGACGCCCCGGAGCGGAGGGGGACCTTTCAGGAGCCGCGTAGGGAAACTGAGGTACGGGGTTCATAGTGAGGAGGGCAGAAGTCCTGGGACCAGGCCTGAGCAGCCGGGAGAGGTCACCTATTTTGAGCGCCCTGACTGGGCCGGCGGCTTATCTTACGGCCCCTGGGTCCCTGCCCGCCGTCCGCCTGTCCAGCTGGGGCGGGGGAGGGGGCCCTCTGGCCACTTACAACCCCACGTGGGACCTGGAAGTCCAGACCGCCCTCACGTCGCCTCTAATCTACAATTAGGGCTTGGGACACTGTAGGGGGAGGGGGCTGCGATCCTCGGCCTCAGCCCCCTCCCCCAGCCCTCCTTAGGCACTGGGAGGGGCCGCCACCAATCGCCTCGAACCTATGCCCTGGAAGCCCCAGAATTTTTTCCCCCTTTCCTAACCGGAACCTCTGATCCCTCCTCTTTCTGGGGGCGGTGGCACTCCTGGGTTCCTGGGCGCCCTGGGTTAACTAGATCGTCCCTCCCACACCAACTCTGGGATTTCTTTTGGACGTAAAGTGGAGTCAGTGAAGAAAACTGAGTCGCCCCTGGGGGGACCCTGGGAAGCGTGGCTACTGGGGGAACCTGATGCCCGCGCTCGACCATCCTGGGCCCCCCCCCAAGCTGCAGGGAACCCTGCCCCTCTGGCCCTGACTCACGCCAGGCCGGCCGGATTTTCCGGAATCTGGGGGGGATTAGGGGACCCGGGGCAGGGGGAGTGGCCTTGTCCCATTCCACACCCCTCTTGGACGCCGGGAGAGGGGACCCTGTAGTCCGGCTGGGGCCCCGCCTCAGTTCCCTGGCCCTTCCTGGGAAGGGGAGGGGGTTCCCGCCGGTTTCCTGCCTCCCCCCGCGCCGCTCCGGGGCGGGGCCGGGAAGCCACTCCTTCTTGGAGCTCGGAGCTGGGAGGCTCCCTTGCCGCTGGGTCGGCGGCTGTGGGGTCCCCGGGTCCTGACCTCGGTCCTCCCAATCCCCCTGCTAGGATCAGTTTGAGGTGCTCGAGCGGCACACGCAGTGGGGTCTGGACCTGTTGGACAGATACGTGAAGTTTGTGAAAGAGCGGACAGAGGTGGAGCAGGCTTATGCAAAGCAGCTGCGGTGAGACCCTAGGGTGGCCGCGCCCTGGGGTTCAGGGGAGCGGTTGGAGGACTGGGGGCTCAGCCTTCCTGCCTCTCTCCGTAGGAGCCTGGTGAAAAAATACATGCCCAAAAGACCTGCCAAAGATGACCCTGAATCCAAGTAAGAACGAACACCGGATGGATACAGGGCTAGATTTGGGAGAGCAGGGGGGTATGGGACCCACTTCTCTCTCTCTCAAGCTGGGCTTCCCGCAAACAGATCCCTCACTTTTCACCCCAGTTCCACCTAGAGGTGTGAGCTTGGATGCAGGAACCGAATTACCTGGCTTGGAATTCTAAATCCACTACTTTCCAGCCGAACTGCTTTGGACACTTGACTTCAGTTCTCAGCCTCCTTTTCCCTCAGCTATTAAATGGGAGAGGCTCCCACAGTTATTAAATGAGTGACTCTGGGCAAGTGACTCATGGTGTGAGCCTCGGTTTTCCTCTCCTGTGAATTGGGGATGACGATGTCCTTGTAGAGGCTCATATGAAGATTAAGATAATGTGTTAAAACAGTGCCTGGCCCGTTTCATTTTATTCCAGTTCCAGAAACCCCCAAAAGATTTTCTGGTCGCTTGTTTGGAGGCAATCTCAAGACCTGAATTGACATGAAGTTAATTAAGTTCATTAGGGTCTTCTTGGATTTTATCTCACTTATGTGAATACTAATGCTTCTTACAAAAGCATTTATAGTATTTGATTATACGATGCTGCTACTGACACCACAAGGGTGATACAAAAAGATGGTGTAAGCATCGCATCCCCTTTCTAAGACCTCCCCAAGTTCTGAGAATTCTGAGTTTCTGTGTCCCCCTTGAGGGTTGGGGGTGTGGGCCAGAATTAATCGTTGCTTCTGGGGTGAATGTCTTGGGGCTCACGCTTTCTCATATGGAGGTGGGTCTGGGGGCATGTGGCTCCCAGGGGTCCTGACCCCCAGCCCCTGTCCCCCCCTCCACCCCACCCCAGGTTCAGCCAGCAACAGTCCTTCGTGCAGATTCTGCAGGAGGTGAATGATTTTGCTGGCCAGCGGGAGCTGGTGGCCGAGAACCTCAGCGTGCGTGTATGTCTCGAGCTGGCCAAGTACTCGCAGGAGATGAAACAGGAGAGAAAGATGGTGGGTGATCCCTTCTCTGGGGCTTCCCGAGGGTCCCCTGACATCAGGGTGAGCCTTATCGCCCCCTCGTCCCATAGCACTTCCAAGAAGGTCGTCGGGCCCAGCAGCAGCTGGAAAGTGGCTTCAAGCAGCTGGAGAATGTGAGTCTGTGGGTGTGGAGAAGCGTGGCTCTGGCCCCGAGCAGCTGGGTGAGGGTTGTCGATCCACTTCGGCTGGCCTGGACCCCTCCTCTCCTGTGGGTTTCCAACCTGCCTATTGTCACCACTCCGACTCCCGGTTGCTGCGTGGCATCTCCCCAGTCCCTGAAACCGTGGCAGGCAGCTCCGTCATTCCGATTCTGTCCCCAACACAGAGTAAACGTAAATTTGAACGGGACTGCCGGGAGGCTGAGAAGGCAGCCCAGACCGCTGAGAGGCTTGACCAGGATATCAACGCCACCAAGGCAGATGTGGAGAAGGTGCCTGTGGGGTCTGAGACAGGCTTGGGGGTCAGGGTTAGGCAAGGCCAGATCTGGGCTATGACCCTCCCCCCACCTCTATATTCCTCAGGCCAAACAACAAGCCCACCTTCGGAGTCACATGGCAGAAGAAAGCAAAAATGAGTATGCAGCCCAACTACAGCGCTTCAACCGTGACCAGTCTCACTTCTATTTTTCCCAGATGCCCCAGATATTTGATGTGAGTGCTACAACCCCCCAGTCCCACCTTCCCTAGAGAACCCCAGAGTTAACCAACTCCTACACATTTGTCAAAACCCCAACTGTAATGCCCTAATCTCTAAATTGAAAAGGAGTTAGAATCAAATAGTCAAAGTGTTCTCTGATTTTATTCAAGCTGTTCTTTCTGCCAGGAATGTCATTCTTTCCTTTTGTAATTCCTACATTCTTCCAAGCTCCAGTTCTAACAAATCCTCTGAAAGATCTCAAATTTCTCTTCTTCTGTTTCAGCCTTGTACTCTACTTTCTATCCCAACCCTGAGACTGGCAGTATCTGTGTTGGGTCAGCTTTTTTCTTGAAATTCCTGGCTCTGTTTTTTTCTTTGTATATGTTTTAAATTAATTAATTAGGCTGCACCTTGTCTTAGTTGCAGCATGTGGGATCTAGTTCCCTGACCAGGGATTGAACCTGGACCCTTGCATTGGGAATGCAGTACCTTAGCCATTGGACCACCAGGGAAGTCCCTTCCTGGCTCCATTTTCACCTCCTTTGAGAAGACTTTCCTGACTCCCTAGGCAAGGGGAGGGCCTTAAATCCCTCTCTGACATCTCCCTGGCCTCTGAAATTTCTCCCCTGACCACACTGAGCTGGAAGTCTCTGTGTTCAATTCTGTGTTTTCCCTGCTAAACTGGGTTTGGGGCTGTGGTCAGTGTGGGGCTCCATTATGCTCGGGAGGGAATCACTCTGCCACCAGCCCCTCGATCAATGCCCCTGAGAACTGTGCCCCCCATCTCTACAGAAGCTGCAGGACATGGACGAGCGGCGGGCCACCCACCTGGGGGCTGGTTACGGACTCCTGTCAGAGACCGAGCTAGAGGTGGTGCCCATCATCGCCAAGTGTTTGGAGGGCATGAAGGTGGCCGCAGATGCTGTGAATGCCAAGAACGTGGGTGCCTGGTCCTGGCAGTGGACCACGGGGGACAAGCAGTGTTTGGGGGTGGTGTGCAGAAGTAGGAGTCGGAAGGCTGGGCCCCTAGGCTTGCCCCTGATTGCCCCTCACCATCCCCAGGATTCCCAGGTCCTAATTGAGCTGCACAAGTCAGGCTTTGCCCGCCCGGGTGACGTGGAATTCGAAGACTTTAGCCAGCCCATGAACCGCGTGCCCTCGGACAGCAGTCTGGGTACCCCCTCTGATGGACGGCCAGAGCTCCGAGGCACGAGCCGCAGCCGGGCTAAGCGCTGGCCATTCGGCAAGAAGAACAAGGTGGGGGCCGGGGCCCTCAGGGTGGAGGGCTGGGTGTGAGTGGGGACAGCGGGGGCCCACACTGAGTCAGCCCCAGCCGCCGGAACGCTGAGTCCCGGGCAGGAATTTTCCTCTTGGCTGCTGGCCCGGGCTGGAGGGAAGGAAGGCTGCTGGGCCATTGGTCTGGGAGTCCCCCGAGGCTGGGGGGGGGTGCGGATTGAGGGGGGAGGGCCTGTGGCGTCTGTCTGCTGCTTCTCAGGAGGCTGAGAAAAGAGACCTGCTTTGGGGCTCAGGGCTAGGTGAGGGCTTGGGACACCATCCCTAGGGACTCCCCTTGAATCTCTTCAACTCTCTGATGAGTCTTTGGGCGCCCTACCCTCAGGCTGGTTTTTTTGGGGATTTTTGGTTTTCAATGTCAGGCACATACCTGGACACCTCTGGTTTATACCTTTGACAACCGCCTCCTCTGCCCAATTTATACCTTTGACTCCTGTTTCATACTTTCGATCCCTGTCGATGTATACTTTGAATCCTCTAGCTTAAACCCTGGCTGTAGCCCTTTTGGTATTTCATGCCTTTGACCCTTCTCTTAGCTTGCCCTTGACATCTATGGCCCCATTTTTGTCTGAGACCTTGATTTCTGCATGCCTCTCCTTCCACCTTCTAGACTGTGAGCCCAGAAAGCTGGGGGTGGGGATGGGGTAGAGAAACATGGGCCTCCCTGTGCCCCCAGGCTCCATTCTAGAAACTGGACATAGAATACAAGGGAAGTGGGAAGTGTTGGGGGATAGAGATGGAGGGGTCTGGCCTTCTGGCTCACAATCTAATGCCCTCCCGCCACCTCCCAGATTTTTGTGTTGCTCTTTGCATGCATTTTCTGTGTGTGTGATTGTGCATCTTGAGTTGTGGTTTTCTTACTTTTTTTTTTCTTTTCTCCATTTGGTTTTTTTTTTTTTTCTTTTTCTTTATTGCGTCCATCCGCCGTCCACCCGTCCGTCCATCCGTCTTTGTTCTCTACATCCTCCCGACCCTTCTGACCCATGCCCTCTCTGGCCCCTGCCGGTAGCTGTGCCCCCCACCTCTCTCCCCCCTGGGGGGCCCCCTGCCCTCGGCATTACCTAACGGACCCCCGTCCCCCCGCTCCGGCCTCGACCCCTTGGCCATACTGAGCGAGATCAGTAAGTCGGTCAAACCGCGGCTAGCATCCTTCCGCAGCCTTCGAGGCAGCCGTGGGGTAAGTGAGGCCTCCGGGGGAGGAGGAGGGGGCGGCCCCAGCCCGCCCAGCGGCCGGGTGGCGGGACCCTGGGCTCGCTTCCTGCCGCTGGCTGGGCCCCCTCCTTCCAAGGCCCCACCCGGACCTGCTTCGCTCTGTGCATGGCCTTGCCCCCCAAGAACCTTGGGCAGGGAGGAAGGTGGACTCGGTGTATCTTAGGCCTATCTTAGATCTGGGAGCTCAAACTCTGTGTTCCGGAACTCAGTTCTCTTCCACCTTGCAGACAGTGGTGACTGAGGATTTCAGCCACTTGCCCCCAGAGCAGCAGAGAAAGCGACTGCAGCAGCAGCTGGAAGAACGGAACCGTGAACTACAGAAGGAGATGGACCAGAGGTAAGGTGAGGGGCTGAGCAGGTAAGGAACAAGGTGAAAGGATAAATGAATCACATTGAAATGGCACCCAAAGATCTCTCTAACAAACCCCAGGCCCCAATGGGCTTATAGGTGAACTGCAGGTAGAAGAAATAGTTACTTCCCACCTTGTACAAGTCATTCCAGGAAACAGAAAAAGAGTGAAAGGGACTTCCCTGGAGGTCCAGTGGTTAAGACTCTGTGCTGCCAATGCAGGGAGCACAGGTTCAATCCCTGGTCAGAGAATGAAGATCCCACATGCTGCCAAAAAGATTGAGAAAGAAAAAAAGAGTGAAAGCTGCCAGCTCATTTAGGAGGCTGGTGGAATCTCAGTTCCAAAACTGAGTTAGCAAGAACTCAAGAAAATAAAATTATGGATTTATTTAATTAACTTAACAATCTTAGATTGCAAAATCCTAGCCAATCCAAGTCCAGCAATGTATTAAAAACAGTATTACATCATGTGGTGATGGTGATTGTCCAACTCCATGAATGAATTTAATGCCATGAAACTGTATACCTAAAAATAGCACAAATGGCAAATTTTATATTATGTATATGGCATAATAAAGAATAATAATAAAAAACCAAAAAAACCCCCATGATCAGTGGGGTTAGCCTAGTAATGCAAAGATGGTTCAATATCAATAACATCTATGTGTCTTATTCACTCCATTAATTGGCAAAAAGAAAAAAAAGCACATGGTTTTTTCATTTAATAACTCAAAACATTTAAAATATTAACAATAAAAAAACCTGCCAGATTAAAAAAAAAAGAAAATCTTTACTCACACTTTCCAAGCAGCAAGATTCTCTTCCCAGTCCTCTTACATAATAAGAATGACGTTTGCCACTTGCAGATAGGCAGCCAAATGATATTTTGCTGTTTTGCACAGAACTCCTTGTACAAAATGGCTTTTATTGGTGTAAAGTTCCATTTGATTATTGTTCCCGAGTGTTTCGTTTTTTTGTTTTTTTTTTAAATTTTTGGCTGCACCTCAAGCAGCATCCTGGGCAGCATCCTTGGTCTTCGTTCCCAACCAGAGATGGAACCCGCGCCCCCTGCAGGGGAAGTGCAGACTCTTAACCACTAGACCAACAGAGAAGTCCCCATTCCTGAGATTTTTATGATGTTGGGGTTACAGGTGCATGCTCTGGAGTTCAAATGGACTGGCCTTTATTCTAGCTCTTTCCAGTTTCCTCATCTGTAATGTGCATCAGGTATTAGGACTGAGAAGAAGTTTAACCCAGGTTTGTCATCTTCCAGAGGTCTATGCATGTAACAATTATCGCCTGTATATATAGCATGGAGGAAGCAGGGACAGGAGACTAATGAAAATAATAATACCTAGCGTTTATAGAGTTTCTAACTCCTTACATGGATCATTAGAATTCCTGTTTGCCTGAGAGACTGTGATACACATAGGAGACAATGTGTATCCTACCTGAGAGAGGTAGAATCCACATAATTCTGTTTAGTGCTGTATTTCTAATGCCTAGAATGGGTTTCTGGTATGCCATATGCACTCAGTGTGAAAATGTGAAAGTGTTAGTTGCTCAGTTATGTCAGACTCTTTGCAACCCCATGAACTGTAGCCCTCCAGACTCCTCTGTCCATAGAATTTTCCAGGCAAGAATACTGGAGTGGGTTGCCATTTCCTTCTGCAGGGGATCTTCCTGACCCAGGGATCAAACCCGCATGTCCTGCATCTCTTGCATGGGTGGTTCTTTACCACTAGCGCCATCTGGGAAGCCCCCTATATACACTACTACGTATAACATAGATGACTAATGAGAACCTGCTGTATATAGCACAGGGACTTCTACTCAATGCACTGTGGTGGACTAAATGGGAAAGAAATCCAAAAAAAAGAGGGGATATATGTATACATGTGAGCTGATTCACTTTACTAACGCAACATTGTACAGCAACTATACTCCAGTATAGTTATATTCCAGTAAAGGCACTGCTCTCATCTTCACAACACATATAGATACCATTATTCTCCTTTCACAGACAAGCCTACTGAGACACAGTTTTGGAACAACTAGGAAATGCCCGCTCTGGGATTTGAATCCAGGCTATGACACATTGGCTGAGCTCCCTGAAGCAAAGCCCGTCTTTTTTTGTTTGTTAAATCACATGGATTTCTTTCTCCTCCATCTGTCTCACCCTAGGGAGGCCCTGAAGAAAATGAAGGATGTGTATGAAAAGACACCCCAGATGGGAGACCCAGCCAGCTTGGAACCCCGGATCACGGAAACCCTGAACAACATCGAACGGCTGAAACTGGAAGTACAGAAGTATGAGGTCAGGGCAGACCCTGGGGAGAGGCGGGGCCGGCAGGCCTGGCTGAGTCACTGCCTGGTGGGGAGGGGGGAGAATGAGGGAAAGGGAGGTGTAGGTGGTGGGGGCTCCAGCTGTTTCTCATCACTGCCTCTGGTGTACATGGGTGATCTCAGGAAACCTCCAGGCCCAGAGTGGGCTGACCCCAGAGCCTGGCCCTGGAGCTGAGTGTGCGGTCCCCTCCTCTCAGGCTTGGCTGGCAGAAGCTGAGAGCCGGGTCCTAAGCAACCGGGGAGACACCCTGGGCCGGCACACCCGGCCTCCAGACCCCCCAGCCAGCGCGCCGCCAGACAGCAGCAGCAACAGCAACAATGGATTGCAAGAGAACAAGGAGAGGTGAGCAGGGAGGCCAGGGTGGGTCTGTCCCCAGACCCTGGACCCTGGTAAGGGGTACCTGTTCTCACTGCTTTGCCTTCTCCAACCAGCTCTGAAGAGCACCCCTCTGAGGAGGGTCAGGACGCCCCCATCTACACGGAGTTTGATGAAGAATTTGAGGAGGAGCCTGCCTCCCCCATTGGTCACTGTGTGGCCATCTACCACTTTGAAGGTATGGACAGCCTGGGTGGTACATTGATGACTTTGGCGGGGGGGTAGGGGAAGGTGGCATTTGGGGCTGGGCTCTGTTAAGATCCGCCTCCAGCAGACCTGAGCCCACTGCCGCTCCGTGACAGGGTCCAGCGAGGGCACCATCTCCATGGCTGAGGGCGAGGACCTCAGTCTCATGGAAGAAGACAAAGGCGACGGGTGGACCCGGGTCAGGCGGAAACAGGGAGGTGAGGGCTATGTGCCCACCTCTTACCTCCGCGTCATGCTCAACTGAACCCTGCTGGAAGCGGGAAGAGGGGGGCTGTTGGCTGCTGCTTCTGGGCCACGGGGGGCCCCAGGACCTACGCACTTTATTTCTGCCCCCGTGGCTTTGGCTGAGACCTGTGTAACCTGCTGCCCCCCACCCCCACCCCCTCACTCCTCTCCCCAGATGGACCCGCTGTGCCTTCTACCATTGATGTACATACTCATGTTTCGAATCTTTTTTCTTCCTGCCGCTCGGCTAGGGTCATTTTGTTTTATATAAAAAGTGATGAAAAACTCTTGGAGTATGTGGCTTATTAGGAGGTTTGAATACTGGGGCTGGATATTCAAACACCACCCTCCTTAAGGGCCACGCGGGGAATGAGGAAGTGGCAATGAACCTGGGTACACCTTGGACAAACTGCTCCTTGCTGGGAGTCGAGTGCTTGTCTGATTCCGGTATGGAAGGGGGTGCTGGATGTCACCCCTTTGGTGTTCCCTGCAGCTCACATCTGCTTAGGACCTACTGTGTGCCAACCATTTTCCACCCAGAAGCTCATTCAAACGTTGAGTTTTCATCCCCATGATAACCCCTAGAAAATACAGTCTCACTTTTATATTGAAACTGGGCACAGAGAGGTCAAGTGATCTGATAGAAGTCACACAGGTTTTAAAACACTTGAACTCTGGCCTCTTACAGACAGATCTTCAAGTTATCTTTAACATTAAGAGACCCACATTCACCACTTGTGGGGTAGGGGTGGGGTGGGGTGTGCAGAGCCTCCAGACATCTGGGTCTTCTAGTATAAGGCAAGAGCTGCCCACTCCCAGGATCCACATGCCTTTTTAGGGTGCAAGGTGGGTTCTTGCAAACCGGTCCACTCCTTCTGTGTGGCAGGGTGCAGGTCCCCGCTGCATTTGGCTGGGTTAAGAAACTTGGGCGGCTTCCTTGGTCTCCATTAGGGGTCCCCAGATTCTTGGGTATCCCAGCGTGAGAAGGGGGTTTGTGCTTTCAAGGGTCAGGCTCCAGGCGCTGTGAGAGGATGCTGAGGACGCGTTGGAACTTCTCGAGTCGTGTGGCCCATGGCGCCCCAGCCCCTCGGCTCCCCCAGAGCAACCTCCTCAAGAAGCCAGTGGTCAGGGCCTCTGTCAGCTCCGGGTTGGGCCGGAATCCTGGGGGCGAGGCCAGGTGAACCCGGGGCAGGGCCCAGGCACCTGCCTTGCTCCTCCCACATCTGCCTGGTTCCCTCTGGACTTTGACCCAGGAGGGACTCTGCCCCAGATTATCTGAACAACCAGACAGGGTTAGCTGGGGAGGGGTCTGCAGGAGTGGGGGTGGGGGGGTGGCTGAAGGGCTTGATCGATGAGGGCTCTGCCAGGGTGCATGGGGGCCAGTCTGTTCCAGGGGCCACATCAGGGTGCCCCCTACTTTAGGGGTAGAACCTGGAGATGGAGCTGCCTTGAGGGTGGAATTTGGGGCCACCCTGCGCGACAAACTTGGGAGGAGGAGGTTGGGCCATGTTGGAAGGAGAAGGGTCTTAAGGAACCATCCAGGTGGGGGATTCCGGTGGCAGGGCTGCCCCAGGACAGGAGAGAAGTGTGGTTCTGAGTACAGTGGGGCCGCTATTCTGCCAGAGTGATGGTCTGAGCCATTTTGGAGGGAGCTGCGCATTCCTGCGGGGAATTGAGACCCTCTGGGGGTAGGGCCTTCCCAGGTGGGAGAGTGGGGGGTGTGGCCCTGTGGGCGTGGCTTCGAGGGGCAGAGGGCGCTGTGCCCGTCAACGCTGCAGGTGGCGGTGGCGTGTGTGGGGGTGAGAACATCCCTGGGACCGGGGCCCGCCCAGTTTGACTAGACAGGAGTCTAGTCTCTGGTCCGGTGGGTTTGGGGGCACCGCGCTGGAGCATGCAGGTTGTTCCTAAAGTGGGGATCCTCTGGCAACCCCTCGAAGGGGAGGCGCTCACCTCGCAGGCGCTGCGCCGCCGCCTCCCGAAATCTGGGCGCGTCCCGGGCTGTCTGACGCGCCCGGTGCAGGGTGCGCAGCAGCCGTTCGCAGCTCTCGTCCAAGGGCCCCGGGAGTTCCTCACCCTCCAGCAGGCGCGCCGCGGGTGCCACGTGCGGCAGCGCCACCTCGCCGGGATCGCTGGGTCCTGTTGGAAGGGTCTGGGCTGGGCTAGGGGCGGGGTGCGGGTCCTAGGGTGAAGAGGATGCGACATACACTGGGGCCAGGGCACCCTAGGACAGGGCAGCGGGCGGGGTTTGGGTCAGACACGGAGGCTCGAGCCTGGACCAGAGGAGGACAAGGGTGTGGCCTAGAGCCAGGGCGGAGCCTAGAACAGGCCTAGGGATTGGGTCCAGGGCAGAGTCTCTCGTAGAGGGCGGGGGCAAGGGCGCGGGGGGCGGAGCCTCGATTAAGGGGCGGAGCCTAGGATCGAAAATGCAGGCGGCTCGTACAGCCGAGGGGGAGCCCGGGACAGAAGCAAGGGTTCGGCGCGAGACCGGGAGGCCAGAGCCTAGCGCATTGCTGGATGTGAGTCAGGGGCCGGGCCTAGGCAGGGGGCGTGGCCTAGGAGAGACCCAGGGGCGGGGCTTAGGGGTGAATCCAGATTCTGGTTAGGGTTATCACTCCTCGAAAGCCGCCACTCACCTGCGCCCTCATTCAGCGATTGCATCAGCGGCTTCAGCTCCTGCTCAAAGGCCAGCGCAGCCTCCGTGTGGCTCCTTCGCAGGTGGCGCCATGTGCGTTCCAAACGCGACACCTGGAGGAAGAGACCTGAGCCCTCCTTCCCTTCATTCTTCCCCATCACTTGCGCCCCGGCCTCCTCCCTTGCTTCCCACGCACCTGGGGCATGAGCAAGGCGCCCATCACCGCGGCCAGTCCGGGCAGGTCCCCCACCGCCCCTGGCCGCAGCGCCACGGCCAGCTCCACCAGGCCCCTCAGGGCGGCCGCGCGTTCTTCCAGCGGCCCTGCGCAGCCCAGCACTGCCAGCGCCCCCGCCAACGCCAGCGTCTCGAGCCTGTAGAGGCGGAGGGCAAGGGTCTGGGGGCAGTGGGGAGGTTTGCGATGCGGGGGTGAGGAGGGACAGTCGGCGGCATTGCCCATTCCCCTCCTCCCTGGGGAACCGCGAATGGGAGGAGGTTTGAAGACCCTGGGGATTTCAGGTGGCTGGCTCACCTCTCCAGCAATTCCAGCCTCAAGCGATGCCCGTGGGGAAGTGTGAGCAGCTCCAGACCAGAGGCGACCCCCATGGCGCCCCTCTGAGTCTTGGTCACTCCCAGGACGCCTGTTGCCTGGCGATGGGGGCGGGTTAAGAGTAGGGACGTTAAAGGAGCAGAGTGAGTCTATGGGTGTGAGGTGGGTTTGGGTCATGCCCTGGCTTCAGGCCCTACCCGGGGAGGGAAAACCTGGTAGGGGACCCACCTGAGAGTCCACTAATAGCAGGTGGAGAGCTGTGCTCCCAGGATGGTGTTCCAGGAACAGGCCATGGAGAGTATGCAGGACTTTGGGTTCCAGAGGCCGATTCTGGGAGCCCAGCAGGCAGGAGGGGGTGTCAGGGAGACAGAAAGAGACCTCAGCCTGCGGTCTTGCAAAACATCTGTCCTCCTCTTCCTCCTCCTCGGCTTCCCACCAGGGCACCTCTGACTCTGGGCAGCTGTGGCCAGGGGGCGGTCCCTGGACCCTGAGCACTCGGGGCACCAGCTCACAGTACGTCGGGGGGCGTCCAGAGGCATCAGGCAGCATCAGTGAGGGTGTTCGAGGTGGCTTGGTTGGAGCCTTGGCATGAAGCTGACCATCAGAGGCCCTGAGACTGTCAGCAACGGACCCCAAGGGAACTGGGGTCTTTAGTATCACGGGGTCACTACCTGTCCGAGGTAGGCCAGATGCAGGTACAGTGGAGGCTCCTGGGGGTCATACAAGAGGGGGAGAAAGAGGTACATAGAGAAGATAGCTGGCTGGGGTGATGGCTTCCTAAGCTACCAACCTCCTGGTTCCTGCACTCATTCAGCCAATAACCAGGTGTCCTAAATTAGCTTGGTGCAGCTTTGAAGCTGAACAGCTTCACCAACATCAATGCTAGACACCTACCAATGGTCTGAGAATGAACTTTCTCTGACATGGGTGTAGTTCTGCCAATTCTGAATACTACATTTTAAGTCTGAACTCTTCCTTTTTGCTCCTCTGATTGAAGACGGTAAGCATTGACCACACAAAATTAAAATGAAAAAAATATGTCACTCAAAATTCACAAAGTTACATATGCCTCAAAGAAACTGAATTTATCAAACTTTCGAATGATGTCATCTGTTAAGTTTGTGGTATATTTACTTCTGAGGTTATTAACTTAAAACTGCACACAGACTTTTGGGAGACTGTATCTACTAAACATTTACTGTTTCTGCTACACTCACTTCTTTTTGGTTCAATGAACAGTTCAAACTCTTGTTCTGGTTCTAGTGCCTTTGCACTGACTGTTCTCTCTGTCTGGGCCACTCTCACCCTATTATTCACATTGTTCCCTCCATCATCCCCTTCAAGTATTTCTCCATGAGACCTTTCCTGACTACTACGAAAAACTGTAATACTCCTTGCTCTGTCCTACTTTTCATTTTTAACCCAAAGCATAATTGATTCCCCTTCATGGATCACAGCCTTATCATGGCAAAGGGGCTTGCATAACTCAATGAAGTTATGAGCCATGCCATGCAGGGCCACCCAAGATAGATGGGTCGCAGTGAAGAGTTATCACAAAAAGTGGTCCACTGGAGGAGGGAATGGCAAACAACTCCAGTATTCTTGCCGTGAGAACCCCATGAACAGTATGAAAAGGCAAAAAGATATGACACCAGAAGATGAGTCCCTCAGGGCAGAAGGTATCCAATATGCTACTGGGGAAGAGGGGAGGGCAATCGCTAATAGCTCTAGAAAGAATGAAACAGCTAGGCCAAAGGGGAAATGGTGCTCAGTTGTGGATGTGCCTGGTGGTGAAAGTAAACTTCAGTGGTGTAAAGAACAATATTGCATAAGAACCTGGAATGTTAGATCCATTTGTTGTTGCTGTTCAGTCGCTAGGGTGTGTCCAACTCTTTGTGACCCTAAGAACTGCAGCACACCATGAGTCAAGGTAAATTGGATGTGGTCAAGCAGGAGATGGAGAGAGTAAACATCGACATTTTAGGGATCAGTGAACTAGAATGGACAGGAATGGGCAAATTTAATTCATATGACCATTATATCTACTACTGTGGGCAAGAATCCCTTAGAAGAAATGGAGTAGCCCTCACAGCCAACAAAACAGTTTGAAACACAGCACTTGAGTGCAATCACAAAAATGACAGAATGATCTTGGTTTGTTTCCAAGGCAAATTATTCAACATCACAGTAATTCAAATCTATGCCCCAACCTCTAATGCCAGAGAAGATGAAGTTGAACCGTTCTATGAAGACCTACAAGACCTTCTAGAACTAACACCAAAAAAGATGCTCTTTCATCATAGGGGGTTGCAAAAGTAGGAAGTCAAGAGATACCTGGAGTAACAAGAAAGTCTGGCCTTGGAGTACAAAATGAAGCAGGGCAAAGGCTAACAGAGATTTGTCAGAAGAATGTGCTGGTCACAGCAAACACCTTTTCCCAACTACACAAGAGACGACTCTACACATGGCATCACCAAATGGTCAATATGGAAATGAGACTGATTATATCCTTTGCAGCAGAAGATGAAGAAACTCTATACAGTCAGCAAAAACAAGACCTAGACCTCACTGTGGCTCAAATCATCAGCTCCTTATTGCAGAATTCAAGCTTAAATTGGAGAAAGTAGGGGAAAAACACTAGGCCATTCAGGTATGACCTAGATCAAATCCCTTATGATTATACAGTGGAAGTGACAAACAGATTCAAGGGATTAAATCTGATAGACAGAGTACCTGAAGAGCTATGGACAGAGATTTGTAACATTGTACAGGAGGCAGTGACCCTAACCATCTCAAAGAAAAAGAAATGCAAGAAGGCAAAATGGTTGTCTGAGGAGGATTTACAAATACTGAGGAAAGAAGAAAAGTGAAAAGCAAGGGAGAAAGGGAAAAGTATACCCAAATGAATGCAGAGTTCCAGAGAATAGCAAGGAGAGATAAGAAGGCCTGCTTCAATGAACACAATGCAAAGAAATAGAGGAAAACAATAGGATGGGAAAGACTAGAGATCTTTTCAAGAAAATTGGAGATATCAAGGGAACATTTCATGCAAGAATGGGCTCAATAAAGGACAGAAATGGTAAGGACCTAAGCGAAACAGAAGCTATTAAGAAGAGGTGGTAAGAATACACAGAAGAAGTGTACAAAAAAAGTTCTTAATGACATGGATAACCATGATGGTGTGGTCACTCACCTAGAGCCAGACATCCTGGAGTGTGAAGTCAAACGGGCTTTAGGAAGCATTACTACAAACAAAGCTGGTGGAGGTGATGGAATTCCAACTGAGCTATTTCAAATCCTAAAAGATGATGCTGTTAAAGTGCTGTACTCAATATATTAGCAGATTTGAAAAACTTAGCAGTGGCCACAGGACTGGAAAAGGTTAGTTTTCATTCCAGTCCCAAAGAAGGGCAATGCCAAAGAATGTTCAAAAGTGAAGTCACTCAGTCGTGTCTGACTCTTTGTGACACCATGGACTGTAGCCTGCCAGGCTCCTCCGTCCATGGGATTCTCCAGGCAAGAATACTAGAGTGGGTTGTTATTTCCTTCTCCAAGAATGTTCAAACTACAATACAATTGCACTCATTTCTCATGGTAGTAAGGTTATGCTCAAAATCCTTCAAGCTAGGTTTCAGCAGTGCGTGAACCGAGAACTTCTAGATATAAAATCTGAGTTTAGAAAAGGCAGAGGAACCAGAGATTAAATCGCCAACATTTGTTGGGTCATAGAGAAAGCAAGGGAATTCCAGAAAAACATCTACTTCTGCTTTATTGACTATGCTAAAGCCTTTGACTGTGTGGAACACAACAAATTGTGGAAAGCTCTTAAAAAAACAGGAATACTAGACCACCTTACCTGTCTCCTGAAAAACCTGTATGCTGGACAAGAAGCAACAGTTAGAATCTTACTGTAAGTGGTTCAAAACTGGGAAAGGAGTGACATAAGGCTGTATATTGTCAGCCTGTTTATTTAACTTATATGCATAGTACATCATGTGAAATGCTAGGCTGGATGAATTACAGGCTGGAATCAAGATTGCCAGGCAAAATATCAACAACCTCAGATATGTAGATGATGCCATTCTAATGGCAGAAAGTGAAGAGGAACTAAAGAGCCTCTTGATGAGGGTGAAAGAGGAGGATAAAAAAGCTGGCTTAAAATTCAACATTCAAAAAACAAACATCATGGCATCTGGCTCCATCACTTCATGGCAAACAGAAGGGGAAAAAGTAGAAGGAGTGACAGATTTTATTTTCTTGGACTCCAAAATCACTGCGGATGGTGACTGCAGCTATGAAATTAAAAGCTTGCTCCTTGGAAGGAAAGCTATGACAAATCTAGACAGTATATTAAAAAGCAGAGACATCACTCTGCTGACAAAGGTCTGTATTGTCAAAGCTATGATTTTTCCAGTAGTCATGTATGGATGTGAGAGTTGGATCATAAAGAAGGCTGAGTGTCAAATAATTGATGCTTTCAAATTGTGGTGTTGGAGAAGACTCGAGAGTCCCTTGGACAGCAAAGAAGAGCAAACCAGTCAATCCTAAATGAAATCAACCCTGAATGATCATTGGAAGGACTGATGCTAAAGCTGAAGCTCCAATGCTTTCGCCACTTAATGGGAAGAGCCAACTCATTGGAAAAAACCTTGGTGCTGGTAAAGATTGAAAGCAAAAGGAGAAGGGGGTAACAGAGGATGAGATGGTTAGAGAGCATCACTGAGTCAATGGACAAGAATTTGAGCAAACTCTGGGAGACAGTGAAGGACAGAAAAGCCTGGTGTGCTGTGTCAATGCGATCACAGAGTGGACACGACTTGGCAACTGAACAACAAATTGACTCATTTCTGTTGTTCATGGTCCTTCATTCTCTAATAGGATGTTGGCTCCACTTGAGCAGGGATCTTTGTCTTTCTTGTTCATTGATGTATCTCAGCACTTAGTATAGTGTCTGACACACACAGTGAGGGCTCATGTTGAATGGGAGACGACAGGGCAGTCAGGGCACAAGGGGAGCTCCTCCTTTATGTCGGATGGTCAGGGTTAGCTGCTTTGAGGAACTCCTGTTAGATGAGAAACAGTCAGTCAGGTAAAGGTTAGGGAATGAGCTTTCCAATGATGAAAACAGCAAGTGCAAAGGCCTTGAGGCAGGAACAAATGTACAAGGTTCCAGCAGACTGAACAACAACAACAACCAGCAATTGAAAGGAAGTCTGTGTGGCCGGAGGGAAGAGGGGATGAGGGATGGAATTATTAGAGAGGTTAGCTATGGTTAGAGCATGGCGGGTTTCTTGGAATCATTGTAAACCCATAGTTTTAAGCACCTACAAAGTTCCTGTGTGTGTTTTAGTCACTGTGACAACATTGAGAGCATCACCATCCTTTTTTCCCAGCAGGTTGTCACCTGCCCAGTGTCACTTGGATAGTGCATAGCAGAGGAATTTCTGAGCTATGTCCTGTCCTGGAATACCCTTTACCTGGTCCAGGGGGGTCTTCTGGTGGCCGCCACATATGCTCCAAACCTGCAGGCTGACTATCGCTCCGCTTCCTATCCCTGGGGGACAGAGATGAGGGAGATATGTTGTCCTACTCCAAGCAGATAGTTAGATAACATATAGCCTCCACCAATCCCAGAAAATCCCATCATTCAGAACCAGGGGATCCCCCAGGGTGCTTGCTAACCCCAGGGAACACTTGGCAATGTCAGGAGATATTTTTTGGTTGTCACAACTAAGGTGTGGGGTGCAGAGCATTCTACTGGCATCTAGTAGATAGAGACCAGGGATGCTGTTCAACAGTCTGCAATGCAAAGAATGGCCCCCCACAACCAAGAATAATCTGGCTACAAATGTCAACAGTGGACAGAGTCGAGGTGGAGAACCCTGGGGGGTGTTGGGTGTCTTTGGGATGTAGAGAGCCTGTGAATACCTGAGTGGCTCTGTGTGAGCCAGGCTGTCTGGAAGGGTGTCCTCACTAAAGCTGCGTCGAATTGGTCCTTGCCGTGGCACTGGCCTGGAGGCCACAGCCCCTGTGGCTTGGGACAGTGGACGCTGGCCAATCACATAGCTGCGAACCAGGGAAGGCAGGCTGGGGAAACGCTCATCCTCTAGCTGAAAGAGGGCTGCGGGCCGGCCTGGCCGGGGCCTCAGGGCCACACGGAACACCTCGAAGTGCAGGGCTGAGCCCCGCCAGCGGCAGGAGATCACAGGCTGGCCCCTACGGGACTTGGACGCACGAACTAAGAAGTCACCATCTTGCTGGAGAAGGTCTTCGGCCTTCTAGGGATGGAGGATCGGGGGGGCAAGGGGTTTACGCATGAGCACATATCAGTAATTAATGGAGACTCCCGACCGCGCCCCCGCCCAAGAAAAGCCACCCCAGAGACTGGGTAGTTTTGAGCCAAACAAGGTCTTCTTTTCTAGTGGGCATACTTCCGCACTATATTTCCCAGGCTCCCTTGCGGTTAACCATTGTATGACAAGATCTGACCAATGGGATGTGGGAGGAGTACTGTGGGGAATGGTCAGACTTGGCCCATG
Source organism: Giraffa tippelskirchi (assembly GCF_054371585.1). Taxonomy (NCBI): domain Eukaryota; kingdom Metazoa; phylum Chordata; class Mammalia; order Artiodactyla; family Giraffidae; genus Giraffa; species Giraffa tippelskirchi. The sequence goes on along the minus strand of NC_137280.1, from coordinate 93,998,720 downwards.
AAATAGTCTAGCAGAATCCTACAGGTTTCGTCCTGAATCTGTCAGTTGATGCCCCCAGAGCCCTGGGGGATAGTGGAGGCAGAAGACTGAAAGGGCTTGGGTCTGACTCCTTTTGAAGCTCTGCATCCTCTTAGACTGTGACGTGAACTAGTCCTTAAATGTTGATGGAGTTGTTGACAGTGTGGGAATGTTTGTTACAGCCACTAGATGACGCTGACTCATGCAACTTCCAACCTGGTGACATGTGCCAAGCTTGTTATGCAAATATGGCTTTCAGAAAAGCCATTTGCTAGGTTCTTCCAAACAGACCATGGCCTTGAAATTCACCTTTATAAAAATGGAGCACTATCATGCCAGCTATGGTGGCTGAAAACAGGGCCTGAGGGCCACAACATCATAGAGGGACAAAGCAGAGCTGCTGATGGAGGCTGGGGACTGTACAATATGTGCAAAGGACACTTGTTTGGCCCTTATTATATGCCAGGCACTGTTTTAAGTGTAAAATGTATGAACTCACTTCATCCTTTACCAAGGATAAGAGGTAGGTACTATTATGCCCATTTTACAGATGGGGAAACAGAGGTCCAGAGACATCAACTACCTTGCTCTAGTTTACATCCAATATAAGTTGTAGGGATAGGATTTGAACTCAGGCTGTTTGTGGCTAAAGTGTGGGATTTTCACCATTAAGCTACACTGCCTCCCATGATTTGATTAGATGTCTCAAGTCCTGGGATTCCTGAAGGTGACTCCTAAGTTGGAGATGAGAGTGAGGTGCTTTGAATTGAGAGGGAGATGGGACCCTGGCGGCCACAGGTGGCCTGGAATCCAGAGAGAGAGAGAGAGAGACAAGTAGGGTCAAAGGGTGGTTTGAGGAGTCATTAGTACCCTCTTCAACTCCTGTCACCTTCTTCAACACCATCCCAAAGGAAGTGATAATTTAAAGCTAAGAAGTGACATCCCACATAGACCAACAAGTGCAAAACAATCCTCAGCCCTTAAGACACTCTTTCTGATAGATTTTGACCCTAAGGCCCTTATCTGGGACCCAGGAGTCCCCAATAAGTCAAAGATGAGTGAGACTCCCCATCAGATGGTATGTGGTCCTGTGGGAGGCAGTGGTACCTGGCGGGACAGGGGGCCGTGGTACCAGGGTTGGCCCACAAAGTCCTCTCCATCTTGTGGCACCTGCATGGAGCTCTCGGGGGCAGAGGGTACAGGGGCTGTGCTTTGTACTTCCAACAGGCCTCAGTCTTCCTCATCTGTAAAACAGGAATAATATTCTTGCTTCCTGAATGGCTTGGTCAGCCCTTTCATGTTCCTCATAGTTTGAAAACAACAGCCCACATCTTATCAAGCCATAAAATGCAATGCTCTCTGTATATGTATATATATATTATATTTTAATATACAGCATGTTTATATAATTATATATAAATGTATTGAAATATTTACATATAATATTTGTGTATTTTATATTCTAAATATAAATATATTTAAAATATATGTTAATATATATTTATATTAAGTTAAAGAAGTTACCCATAGTCAGATTATATATTTTTAATTATAAATTATATGAGTTATATTTGATACATATATCAGATTAAATTCAAGCTATGAGTAACTTTGGGGCTTCCTGGATGGCTCAGTGGGTAAAGCAGCCACCTGCAATGCAGGAGACACAGGAGATGTGGGTTCGATCCCTGGGTCATGAAGATCCCCTGAAGTAGGAAATGGCAACCCATTCCGGTATTCTTGTCTGAAAAATCCCATTGACAGAGGAGCCAGGAAGACTACAGTCCAAAGGGTTGCAAAGAGTCAGACATGACTGAGCGACTAAGCATGAAGTGAATAAATTTAATTTATTATTTTTAATTAATTTATTTTTTGGTTATGCCATGGCTGCAGTCCATGGGGTCGCGGAGAGACGGACACAACTGAGCGACTTCACTTTCACTTTTCACTTTCATGCATTGGAGAAGGAAATGGCAACCCACTCCAGTATTCTTGCCTGGAGAATCCTGGGGACAGAGCAGCCTGGTGGGCTGCCGTCTATGGGGTCGCACAGAGTCGGACACGACTGAAGCGACTTAGCAGCAGCAGCAGCATGCAGCATCTGGGGTCTTAGTTCCCCAATCAGGGATCAAACCGGACCCCCTGCTTTGGAATTGCTGAGTCTTAACCACTAGACCCCCTAGGGAAGTCCCTAACTTTAATTTAGAATAGGCTGTGATTTCATGAAAACAGTCATGTAAATTCACTGGGATTCTTGCAAAGGAAGAAGACAATGATCTCAAATGTAATGCAATTTTTAATGCAGATGACATAGTGCTATGTTTTCTGGAATTTAATTAACAAATTGACTCAAAAGAATATGAGGTACCCACTCTGTGCCGGGAGCCCCTTCTAGGCCCTAGAGACCTAGCAATGAACAACGCAGACCAAGATTCCTGCCCTTAGGCATCTTCTAGCTGAGAAGACAGAGATTAGGAAAATAAGTGAGTAGAAAAGGAAGCCTAAGATAGATCAGAGAGAACTAAGAGGAAAAATGAAACCAGGGATCTGATAGGAAAATTCAAGCGGTGGAGTTAAGATTTTTCTATAGGGTGACCTGGGAAGGTCTTCGGGGTGGGGGGTGGGTAAAGGTTGGGAGGATTTTAAGGGACCAATTCAGGTGGTTCTTTAAAAAAAAAAAAAATTATTTATTTGGCTCCATTGATTCTTAGTTCCAGCATGTGGGATCTAGTTCCCTGACCAGGGATGGAACCCAGGCCTCCTGCTTTGGGAGAGCAGAGCCACTGGAGCACCAGGGAAGTCTCAAGCTGGGTGGTTCTTGGGGTGAAATAAACTCCAGGCTGGGGAGAATTAAATCTACTAAAACCCATAGCATCTCATTGGACTGTAGGCACACTCAAGGATTCTTAGATTGTACAAAAAAATCTAACCCATGCGTGGCTTTCCAATAAGGTCATTTTGTGTGCTCAGTCGCTCAGTGGTGTCTGACTCTTTGCGATCCCATGGACTGTAGCCCGGCAGGCTTCTTTGTCTATGGGATTCTCCAGGCAAGAATACTGGAGTGGGTTGCCATTTCCTCCTCCAGGGGATCTTCCCTGCCCAGGGATCAAACTGTGTCTCCAGCCAAATCCTGGGTTGCAAGTGAATTCTTTACCACTGAGCCAGTGGGGAAACCCATTTTAAAAGACCATTAAAAGGTCACATTTTTGTAGACAGGTCAGCAAACAGCAAATAGACATCTGCAGGTTTTCATATTTTGGAGCTGATCCACTTCCTTATTACTGTGATCAAACTTAGGACCCCTTGATCATCGCGCATGCCTCAGGCCCCTTGTCTCTCAAGTATCTGGTGAAAAAACTGCTCTGGATGAGAAGGAAGAGGGGGAGAGGGAGTGGGAGGTGGTGGTGGGGAAAGTGTCTTGCTTCCCCTACCCCCAGGGCCTTCTGGGCCTGGCAGGTCTGCAGGGAAACAGCACGAGGATTTTTAGGACGTGAGTCAGCTGGGCTGAGGGCCTGAAAGGGCTAGGAGGTTCCCAGACTGGTCTGAGGTGGCTTAAGGGGCGGGAGAGCTGAGCAGAGCTTTGGCTCCAAGCGCCACATACCTGAATACCAGGTGTGTCTCCCGGATACCTGTGCACTTCCTGTTTGTCAGCTGGGCCTGGTCTGGCCTTGGTTTTAAGAGTCCCCTGACTCCAGCGTCCTCTGTCTTACGTGCCCCTTAGTGGGTGTGAAGGTGCATCACTGACTGGTTTGTTCAGGGGGAGCTCAGAGTGGTCACAGGACAGCTACAGGCCAATTAAGTCATCCACCTGTCCTTCATCGTTTGGAATAATTTCTGGGTATCTGGGCAGGAGAGAGAGGAAGGCAGCAGAAATCAAGAGAGGAGGTGGGTGAGAGGCAAGTTTGGGGAAAGAAGGGAAGGGATTATTCATCTTCTATCGACCATATACTCCTGTAGGGGGCAACCACCTGCATGAGACAGGGACATAGATGGACACGGAGACTCAAACGTGAGCAAAACACTGACTGGTTACTGTGTGCCAAGGAGAAACAGTGATGAATGAGACCAAGGCCCCTCCGGTGGAGGAGACACACAAAACAAATAACTGCACGATGAATGAAGAAGATAATGTCTAAGGGTGAACAACGAAGGTGATAAGACAGGGAGATGTAAAGAGAGGCTGGCCAGGGGAGGCTATCTTAAATATGAATAGGTAGTCAGAAGGCTGTCTTCCACGAAGTGACATGGGAGCTGAGATCTCATGTCAGCTCATGTTCCTTACCAGGGGTAAGGAACAGTTAAGCAAAGATGTGAAGAAAGAGCAGTACAGGTGAGGGGTATACAGGGAGGGCAAAGGTGCAGAGCTTGCTTTTTATATTTTACATCGTCAAGGAGGCAGGTATGACAATGCTGTGAGCCACGAGCGAAGTGGAGAGCAGTGAGGTTAGGTAGAGACGATGCAGAAACTGGTGGACCTCGAATTTTCGTTTCGGTGGGATGGAAGAGGAGCTACGGAAAGGTATGAAGTGAGAGAGGGGCACGATCTGGTTTGTGGTTTAAAAAGATTGCTCAGGCATGGAAGCAGGGAGGCTGTCCATGTTGCAGAGAAAATACGCTTGGAGGAGGGCGCCCAGGTACACGGATACGCATGATGCACAGCGACCCAATCAGGTGACCCCTTTTACGTTCGCGGACGCGCGTGGACAGACACCTAGATTCTTCCAGAGAGCAGGTGGCCCCACCTGGAAAAGAGAACTCCCTACCCCCACCAAATCTCCCTGTCCTGGCTGTGCTTGGGGCCCCTCACTCACCTGGGCCGGGACCCGCGGAGCTCGCAAGAACTTGGGGCCGGGCGGAGGCCTGAGGCTCTGCGTCTCCCGACCCCTCCCTCCCCGCCCCAGCCAGGTCCAGCCTTCCCCGGCAGCGCCTGTAGGGAACCGAGCGCCATCACCTGGTCCCGCCCACTTTAAACTCCTCCCCTCCAGGCCCCGCCCTTTCTCCTACTGTAACTTCTCGCCCCGCCCCTTGTTATCGCCCCGCCCCTTATAAACTTTCTTTTCGCTAACCACGCCCCCTTGGATGAACCTTCTTCCCGTAGGTCACGCTCCCTGGGGAACTCCTTTAGTTCCTACTAGTGGACCCGCCCCCTTAAACTTGCCCCGCCCCCTCAGACTGACCACGCCCACTCATCTAGTCACCCCTCTTTTAGTCCCGCCCTTAGAGCCCTGTCCCTTGTTTCCGCTTAAGGCCACAGGCTGGTCTTAAGAGCCCCTGACCCCTTGAGACGGGGCAAGGGATGTCTCCTAGCCCCTCTGTTCCGGGCAGGGGCGGGGCGGCCTTTACGGGCTATCTCACACGACCGGGAGTGGTGCTGGCTGTGACGTGGCAGAGTGCGCTTCCTCCAGACTGCCCCCCTGGGTTTCTCGGAAGGAACCGCACATTGGGTGTCGGGTTTGTGGAGAGAGATGCGGGAAAACACGACAGTCTTTCCCAGTAACAGACCGTAGGACTTGATCTAGAATCTAGCGGGACGTGGGGGGCAAACATTCAGGTGGTTTCCTAGGTGGAGGGAAGGAGGGGAAGGCGGCTTCCATTCTGTTGCCTGGAGACAAGCGTGAGGAAGGTGTGTGTGTGGGGGGGATCTGGAACCAGAAATAGGACCCTCTGGCCAAGTTTTTTGAGGGTGCGTAGTAATAGCAACAGAACTGAAAGCAGTAGCTGCAGCTAACATTCATTAAGTGCTTACTGTATACTTGTTTGCCCTGCCTCCACAATTCTACTTTTACACAGACCTCTCAATGAGATGGGTCCTATTTTCATCACCTCATTTTCTAGATGCAGAAACTGAGGCGTGGGGCAACTAAGCCCGTTTGCCCAAGGTTGACTCAGCTTGTGATTGGCCGAGGTGGGATTCAAGCCTGGAGCCCTGGAACTCTATCCTGTCTTCCTCTGATCTTTGCAGCCCCACCATCTCTGATCCCTACCATATTTCTAAACAGTGAAGTTTACTGTCACTCATTTTACAGATGAGGAAATTGACGCATAGAGAGTCACGGATGCCTGGGGAAGAAAGTTTTGGTGTCTGTAGAATCATAAATCTGGGAATTTCCAGGCTGGGCTTTCCCACCTGCCAATGGGGAAGAGACTTCAGTCTCAGGATAGGCTGAGGAGTGTCTTTTCCTTGACCAGCCTGGTTTTGGTGCACAACTCGGTTATGTCCAATGAAGGTTTCTAGCGCACCCTGGTGGTTACAATAATTTTAAAATCCCAGGAGTGGTGAGGTTGAGTGGGGGCTTGTGAGATAGAGGGGGCTGAGGAGAATGAATATTCCCAGTCTAGTGGGGAGGAGGTCGGGAGAGAGACCTCGTAGACCACATGATTTCAGGTAATGATAAGGGCTACAAGACAGAAGTTCAGTTCAGTCGCTCAGTCTTGTCCGACTCTGAGCTACCCCATGGACTGCAGCACGCCAGGCCTCCCTGTCACTCACCAACTACTGGAGCTTACTTAAACTCATGTCCATTGAGTCGGTGATGCCATCCAACCATCTCATCCTCTGTTGTCCCCTTCTCCTCCCACCTTCAATCTTTCCCAGCATCAGGGTCTTTTCAAATGAGTCAGTTCTTCGCATCAGATGGCCAAAGTATTGGAGTTTCAGCTTAACATCAGTCCTTCCAATGAACATCCAGGACTGATCTCCTTTAGGATGGACTGATTGGATCTCCTTGCAATCCAAGGGGCTCTCAAGAGTCTCCTCCAACACAGTTCAAAAGCATCAATTCTTCGGCACTCAGCTTTCTTCACCGTCCAACTCTCACATCCATACATGACTACTGGAAAAACCATAGCTTAGACTAGACAGACCTTTGTTGGCAAAGTAATGTCTCTGCTTTTTAATATGCTGTCTAGGTTGGTCATAACTTTTCTTCCAAGGAGCAAGCGTCTTTTAATTTCATGGCTGCAGTCACCATCTGCAGTGATTTTGGAGCCCCCCAAAATAAAGTCCGGAGAAGGCAATGGCACCCCACTCCAGTACTCTTGCCTGGAAAATCCCATAGATGGAGGAGCCTGGTAGGCTACAGTCCATGGGATCGCTAAGAGTCAGACACGACTGAGCGACTTCACTTTTACTTTTCCCTTTCATGCACTGGAGAAGGAAATGGCAACCCACTCCAGTATTCTTGCCTGGAGAATCCTAGGGACGGCGGAGCCTGGTGGGCTGCCGTCTATAGGGTCGCAAAGAGTCGGACACGACTGAAGCAACTTAGCAGCAGTAGCAGCAAAATAAAGTCAGCCACTGTTCTCACTATTTCTGCATCTACTTGCCATGAAGTGATGGGACTGGATGCCATGATCTTAGTTTTCTGAATGTTGAGTTTTAAGCCAACTTTTTCACTCTCCTCTCACTTTCATCAAGAGGCTCTTTAGTTCTTCACTTTCTGCCATAAGGGTAGTGTCATCTGCATATCTGAGGTTATTGATAATTCTCCTGGCAATCTTGATTCCAGCTTGTGCTTCATCCAGTCCAGCATTTCTCATGATGTACTCTGCATAGAAATTAAATAAGCAGGGTGACAATATACAGCCTTGACATACTCCTTTCCTGATTTGGAACCAGTCCATTGTTCCATGTCCAGTTCTAACTGTTGCTTCTTGACCTGCATACAGATTTCTCAGGAGTCAGATCAGGTGGTCTGGTATTCCCATCTCTCTAAGATTTTTTCACAGTTTTCTGTGACCACACAGTGAAAGGCTTTGGCGTAGTCAATAAAACTGAAGTAGATGTTTTTCTGGAACACTCTCGCTTTTTCAACGATCTTACAGATGTTGGCAATTTGATCTCTGGTTTCTCTGCCTTTTCTAAATCCAGCTTGAAATCTGGAAGTTCACGGTTCACGTACTGTTGAAGCCTTGAAGCCTGGCTTGGAGAATTTTGAGCATTACTTTACTAGCGTGTGAGATGAGTGCAATTGTGCGGTAGTTTGAGCATTCTTCGGCATTGCCTTTCTTTGGGATGCAAATATTTGCTAAATGAATGAACGACATTATGGAAGTCTATAAGATGATGGTGGCCAGAGCCATGGGATAAATGTCAAAGATAGAGCCAATAGAGCTTTTAACTATTCATTCATTCATTCAACAAATACTTGTGGAACATATATATATGTGCCAGGTGCTGGTTTTAACATAGACACAAATTTCCAAATACACAATGAAAAAAGTAAGCATAATAAAATATCAGGTTTCTGGGACAGTAGTGTTGTGAAAAGTGAAAGTCACTCAATCGTGTCCAACTCTTTGTAATCCATGGACTGCAGCCCACCAGGCTCCTCTGTCTATGAATTCTCCAGGCAAGAATACTGGTAATCAGGGATTAATGTGGGGGGAGGGAGTGGGACAGGGTGTGATGGAGTGGGGAATAAAGACTGTGATTTGAAATGGAGAGGTTTGGAAGACTTCATGAGAAGGTGGCCTGGAGCTAAGATTTGCGGAAGATGAGGGAGCCATGGAGCTGTCTGAGGCAGAGGACCAGCATGTGCAAAGGCCCTGTGGCAGGACTCTAGGGCAAGATTTTGGGGTGACCTCGTGGGTTGGGGGAACATTAAGGAAGACCTGTTTGAGTGGAAGAGAGCAAATGAAGGAGAGAGTGGAAGAGATAAGGGAAGAGCCTTGTGGTGTACAGGCAGGACTTTTACTCCCAACGAGGGGGGCTGTGGGACACAGTGGCTTGACTGGGGTGTTCACAGGCACCCTCTCATGGGGGGTGGGTACAGACTGCGGTGGGTGAGAATGGGAGCCTGGGGATGAGGTGGAGGAGACTGGTCCAGGTTAGTAAGGAGCAGGGCTGGCCAAGCAAGGAGGTGAAGGAGGGAGGGGTGAGAAGAGGGCGGATTTTGAGTATGTTCCTGAGGTGGTACCGCTCTTGGGTTGCGTGCAGAGGAAGGCAGCGGGCCTCCGCCTAATTACCCTGTCCCCACGCCCAGATGCCCTGGTGCTAGCTTGTGGACGAAAGAGAGGCCGGGTCCTGCTTGAAAGGGGGCTGGGCTGGGGCTAGCCTGCAGGTGCTCCCCCCGCCCCCACCCCACGGCTCCTCCTCCTCCACCCCCTCTCAGGGCGACAGTTACAGGCAAAAAAGAGGAAGTGGTAGCTAGCTAGCAGAGGCAAGCAGGCAGACGGGCGGGCGGGCGGGCGGAGGAGGCCTCGAGGGTGCGCGGACTGGCCTGGGAAGGCAGCGGCCATGGAGCTGTGGCGCCAGTGCACCCACTGGCTCATCCAGTGCCGGGTGCTACCGCCCAGCCACCGTGTGACCTGGGATGGAGCCCAGGTGTGCGAGCTGGCGCAGGCCCTCCGGGATGGCGTCCTTCTGTGCCAGCTGCTCAACAACCTGCTGCCCCATGCTATCAACCTTCGGGAAGTCAACCTGCGTCCCCAGATGTCCCAGGTGAGACAGGACACAGGCAGGCCTGCCGGAGGGTGGGTGGCGGGAGGCACCCCAGGCTGGTACCCAGGAGACTGATGCACTGCACCTCTGGACCAGCAGTGAAGAGAGGAGGCTGGCCCCCACTCTGGGCCTGGCATGGGGGATATGTGGGGATCCTAACACTGAAGATTCAGGGGTGGGCCCCCCCAAGGTTAACAGGAATGGGTTCCCACGTCTAGGCTGAAAACTGGCAAACTTGGGGTTAAGCCAAGTCCAAAACCTCAGGCTGACTCCGCTGGAGATCTAGATCCCAAAAGAGACTTGCTAAGGGTCCAGAGGGGGCCCTAGGAATCTCCTGGGTGGCAGATAGGGCACCTGAGGTTTTGGACTCCCTTGACCCCGCAACCCCCTAAGATTCTGGCTATGGGGGAAGGGCCTCCTCCTATTCCTTCCCCCACATGCGTCGCCTCCTCCTGGGCCCTGGGCCCCTTCCTTCCCCTCACATCTTCCCCTTGGCTTCCTGCCGGGGCCTGGGGCAGCATGGGGAGGGTGGGGGGACTATAGGTCTGGGACTCTGGTCTTCCTAGTTCTGTCCATCCCAAGAGGTACATTGAGGCAGGACCCAGTCCCAAAGAGCCCTGAGACTGGGTTCCTGGGGTTTGGGGGAACCTAGAAATAGCTGCTTTTTCTCTGTAGGGATTTCTACAAGGGCTCCGGGGTTCAGGGGGTGGTGGATTTGACTTCAACCTCCCCGGCTCAGGAAATATATTCAAATCCCTATTTGAATGCGGTTGGGTGGGGGAGGTCACTGGACTGGATTCTCTCTCTGTTGTACCTTCTCTGGTTCCCTCTGGCCTCTTGAGCACTGGATGAAAAGTAATGTCTGCTAATGGCTGGTGGTTGGGGGTGCCCTGCCTGCCCTGGGAATCTGAGGGGACACTAGCCATCCAGCCCTCAGGTCCCACCCCAGGATGAAAGCCTTGTCTGGAGCCGCAGTTGGCTGGTGGGGGGGCCCTTTCTGGGGATAGATGGGAGGGCAGCCTGGGGCACTGCCTCTTTTCTGGGTTGAGATGCCACGTGCAGATGGGGGGAGGGGCAGAAAGTGATCAGGGAGGGGTCCCTGGGGGTGTTTCCTGGTGACAGGCCCACGCGTGGGAGAGGTGGGTGGCTCAACCTCCCTGAGTGCAGGCAGGCTTCCTGAAAGAATGAGGGAACCCCAGAGAGCCCCCCACCCCGGCCAGCTGTTGTGGCCACAGGACATCCCAATTATGCCTACATGTGTTTGCACACAGAAGGAAGTAGCCCTCGGATCAGTCAGGCCTCTGACCTGTGGGCAATCGAGACCCAGTGTGGCTTCAATAGCCACTAATGGGAAAGTGGTTAGACCTAAAGATGAACTTCCATCCTTGCCTGCATCTTCCCTACAGCTGGTTTCTGATAAAGGGCAGCGGGGTGTGGCATTAACCTCTAGGAGGGCAGCTGCAGGGACTAATGAATCCTGATTTTCTGTGCTGGTCAATGCCAAGGACCCAGGTCTCAGTCTGGCCCTCAAAGAGTTCCCAGACTGGGGGAGACAGACATTCCCTAGCCCTGTGTTGTCAGGACTGAGACAGAGGGAAAAAATTCTGGGCTGAGGGCCCTGGAGCAAAGGCAAAACATTGCCTGGGGGAGTTGGGCTTGATACAAGAGGGGACATTTGTGCTGGGTTTTGAAGAGTGAGTAGGAGTTTTCTTATTGCTCTGACTCTGGTGCCTAGCTTTGTCAGACCCTGCACTGGGCAAGGGTGTTCCATGATCCTCCCCATCTGGGAGCTCTGGGCCTTCCTGCCCTGTGCATTTTATCTTCTTTCGAAGCACAGTCCTGTGCCCTGTTCACAGTGGGGCCATGTGCGGGAAGCTAAAGTGTGGTCATTTTAAACCAAAGGGAGGTGCCCCAAGAACAGCCTCTTTAAGTTTGCAAGTTCCTGTCCAACAACAGATTTAAGCCAGGGCTATGAACTGCCAGTGAGGTATGGAAGGGCAGAGAGAGAAAAAGGAGGGCTCCTGATGGGGGTGGGATGGGGTGGGGGACACACAATGCCATAAATAAAGGTGTGGAGTCTGGAATTGGAATGCTTCTCAGTTTCTCTTTTCCTCTTTAGAGTTCCTCTGCTTTTGCTCCACTCTTTCCTGGGTAGAGTGGGAAGAGCATATTCGTTCATTCATTCATCCATGGTGCTGAGACAGTGGGACAAAGATACACACAAACCCCTGTTGTCAGGACTTCCCTGGTGGTCCAGTGGTTAAAACTCCATATTTCTACTGCAGGGGACATGAGTTCAATCCCTGGTCCGGGAACTAAGATCCCACATGCTGTGCAGCATGATCAAAAATAAATAAAGTACTCCCCGCCCCTCCAAAAAAAACCCCCCCATTGTCAAAGAGCTGGCATTCTAATGGGAAACACTGACAGTGGGCAAATAAGGCAACATATACATTGTCAGGAGTGGTAGGTGGTCTGGGGAAAAGGGGGCTTGGGAGTGTGGGGCTGTAGTTTCACATATGAGGTCTGGGAGGCTTCCCTGACGAGGTAACATTTGAGCAGAGACCTGGGCAAAGTGAGGGAAGAGCTGGGTGAGTCTAAGGAAACAGAGCTCCTGGCAAAGGCCCCAAGGTAGGAGCAGATCAGTGGCCACATAGTTGTGCTACGGGGCAGTGAATGGGCTGGCTGTGTGGGCATAGTTCATGGGTGAGGTCAGATTGAAGTGGGTCTCCACACTGGATGGTCCCTCTGAGATCTGAGACCCAGAGAGAGGACGATGTCATCACAGATGGCCACAGGGGTGGCCAGACACTCTTTGCTGTCTCTGGGAGCCCAAATTCTGGGTGGCAGACATGAAACCTTAAAGCTGAGGAAGTAGAGAGGAAGAGATGAATGTGACCGTCATTGTGGGAAAGATCCCACCAGGACAGGAGAGCTGATTATACTGGGAATGGGGGTGATCACTGGAGCCAAGATGATGAATATTTTTTTCAGTTCCTCCGCTGTGTGACTTTAGGCATGTTACTTAACCTCTCTGTGCTTCCATCCCCAGCCAATAAGTCCTGGCATTTAACTAAAGAATCAAATATTTTAAAGATTCTACCAGGCTCTCTGTCTCCCAGCACAGGGTTTCTCAAAGTCAGCCCTGTTGACATTGGGTGCACGTGTGTTCAGGCTTGTCCAACTCTTTGAGACCCCATGGGCTGTAGCCTGCCAGGCTCCTATGTCCATGGAGTTTTCCAGGCAAGAATTCTGGAGTGGGTTGCCATTTCCTCCTCCAGGGGATCTTCCCAACCCAGGGATGGAACCCGCGTCTCCTGTACTGGCAGGCAGATTCTTTACCACTGCACCACCTAGGAATCCCACTGTTGACACTGGGGCTGGATAATTCTCTGTTGTATGTGAAATTGTCAGATGTTGTGCAGCATCACCAGTCTCTATCCACTGGATATCGGTAGCAGCTCCCAGAAGTGACAACCCAGACTGTAGAGGCAGGGAAGGGAGAGGGTGAGAGGGTTAGAACAGGAGGGGTGGGCTGAAGCTGGAGGTGGTGGTGGTGGCTCAGAGGCGCCAGATCTGGGCTCAGATCCCGGCTGCACCACTTCCTGGTTTCACCTCTCTGAACCTCAGTTTCCCCATCTGTGAACTGTGGCTAAAAATGGCACCTTTGAGGGGAGGACTGCTGTAACATTTCAATACCGCTCGGCATAGTGTCAACACCTGATGTGCTGTGCTGTGCTCAGTCGCTTCGCTTCAACTGGGTCCGACTCTGTGACCCCATGGACTGCAACCCGCCAGGCTCCTCTGTCCATGGGATTCTCCGGGAAAGAATACTGGAGTGGGTTGCCATGCCCTTCTCCAGGGGATCTTCCCAACCCAGGGATCAAATCCACAATACACTCTCGCTAAAAAGTCTTCTTAGGAAAGATGAGGGAAAATGGGAGGGTTGGTAACATGGCATAGCTTGTAGCAGTTTGGGTTAGGGCAGTGGTTCTCAACTGGGGTGGTTTTGCTCCCCTAGCAGGGGACCTTCGGCAGCGTCAGTCTGGGTTGTCACTTCTGGGAGCTGCTACCGATATCCAGTGGATAGAGACTGGTGATGCTGCACAACATCTGACGATTTCACATACAACAGAGAATTATCCAGCCCCAGTGTCAACAGTGGGATTCCTAGGTGGTGCAGTGGTAAAGAATCTGCCTGCCAGTACAGGAGACGCGGGTTCCATCCCTGGGTTGGGAAGATCCCCTGGAGGAGGAAATGGCAACCCACTCCAGAATTCTTGCCTGGAAAACTCCATGGACATAGGAGCCTGGCAGGCTACAGCCCATGGGGTCTCAAAGAGTTGGACAAGCCTGAACACACGTGCACCCAATGTCAACAGGGCTGACTTTGAGAAACCCTGTGCTGGGAGACAGAGAGCCTGGTAGAATCTTTAAAATATTTGATTCTTTAGTTAAATAATATGTGTGTATCGTTCAAAGATCAAAACACGTAAAAGGTGCGCAGAGAAACATGTAACTTCTGGCCATCTTCCTCAGATACCCAAGTCCTACTTTCGCCCATAAGTGACTACTTTTTTTTAAGCTGACTATATATCCTTACAGAATTTTCTTATGCACATAGAAATTTAGGTTCTTATTAACTACACTCCTCTCTTTCTGTGAAAGACAGAACATACTATCTTTATACCCTGCTTTCGTCTCTTTAATCATCACCTTGGTTGTCTTTCTAAATCAATTCATACAGTGTTCCCATTCTTTAAAAAAAATGACTGCAACATTGCTTCTCGGCCTTTTGGCCAAGATCATGTGTAAAAAATTGACTGCAGGATATTCTAGATTGTCCATTTACTAAACAAACTACTTGTGTTGGGCTAACCATATGTCAAGCATTCCTCTGAACTAGGGGCTGGCAAACTACAACAAGAAGGCTGAATCTGGACCACAGGATGCTTTATAAATAAAGTTTTATTGGCACACACCCATGCCCATTTGTTTATGTATTATCTATGGCCAATTTCCACTTACAATTCTACAGTTGAATAACTGACGAAGAGAGTATCTGGCCTATGGTGCTGAAGACATTTATTATCTAGATGTTTGTAGAAAAAGTGAGCTGATCCTTGGTTTAAACACTTTTTACACACTGACTTAATCCGGACACTGCATCTGCAAAAACTGAGACACAGAAGTTAAGTCCCTAGCCCCAGGGTAGCCAGCTTGAAAGTGACAAAGTCAGAGATTTGAACCTAGGCAGCCTGGCCTCAGGATCCTTACTCTTTTTTCTTTCCTTTTTGGCCACCCTATGTTGGCATGTGGAACTTCCCCAGTCAGGGATTGGATCCATGCCCCCTGCATGGACTCAACCACTGGACCACCAGGGAAGTCCCTCAGTATCCCTACTCTCTCTCTCTTTTTTAGAATCTTTACTGTTAACTTACTCTAAACTCAATTCCATGGCCCAGCTGGACAATGGTTTATTTTACCATCACTCCAATTGCTGGGCACTTCTTTTGTTCTGACACATTTACTGTGATCAGTAACCCTGTCAATGAACTGTTTTTCGGCTTCTCTACTGTGTGACCTTGGGCATGTTACTTAACCTCTCTGTGCTTCCGTTTCCTCATCTCTAAAGTGGAGATAATAAGTCCTTATGTGAAAGTATTGTTGTGAAGGATAAATGAGTTACTATCAAGAACAAGAAAAGTATCTAGTTATATATAAATGCTGTTATTGCAGCCAGATACATGAGCAAGTATATCCATGGGATGAATTCTCCGAAGGGTTTCTTGGTTCAAAGCAGGTGAGTCTGTCCTTTTGGTATATCTTGCCAAATTGTTCTCTGTATGGGGTTGTTCCCATATGCATTGTTCCAATTACATTACCTCTAACAGTGAGAATGCTGGTTTCTTCATTGCCTTGCCAACAGTTGTTAAGCTTTTGGAGTCTTGCCAACTTGGGTGATAAATGAAGCTCATTATGACTCAGTTTACATTTCTCTTAGTCTAAGACTGAGCATCCTTTCTTATAAGAATTATTTTTATTTTCTTTCTGCAAACTAATATTTGTTCATTTCATCTGCCCATGTTTTTCCCTTCTAGGACTATTGCCCCCCTTTTTTTTTATTGATTTTTAGGAACTCTTTATATATTGAGCTGTTCTGAATTTCAAGTCAGGTACTTAGTAGCCTTGTGATCTTGGAGAAAAAGATGACTTAATCTACCTGAGCCTTATCTACAAAATGGGGGTGTGGACAGCATTTTTATCTCAGGGTTGTGTGAAGGTTCAGAATGATAATGTAGGCTAAATTCTTATCACGGTGATTGACATATGATTGATATATAGCATGTAAATTAGTGAGAGTCATTCTTTTTGCTAATTTGATTTCAGTGGGTCTGAGCTTGCCTGTAGGATGTGGTGCAGGTCAGGGTGCAAAATGTTAGTTGCTGTAGTAACTATATTTCTTCAGTGAGCTTAAAGAATTTCCTTCTGGCTTATATCACAATCTGGTTTGGGTTAACTGGGGGATTAATAAAATATTCCTTCTTTATATATATTTCTTTTATTTATTTATGTTTTGGCTGTACTGGGTCTTAGTTTCTGCGCAGGCTTTTTCTCTTGTTTCAGTGAGCAGGGGCTACTCTCTAGTTGTGGTGCAAGGGCTTCTCATTGCTGTGGCCTCTGTTGCTGCAGAACTCAAGCTCTGGGGCTCGCACGCTCAGTAGTTGTGGTTCTCAGGCTCTAGAACACAGGGTCAGTAGTTGTGGTATACCAGCTTAGTTGCTTCAAGACATGTGGGATCTTCCCGGACTAGAGATCGAACCCATGTCTTCTGAATCTGCAGGTGGATTCTTTACCACTGAGGTACCCGGGAAGCCCAGCCATTCTTTACAAAGTCCCTACAGGACCTGGGCTCCTTCTGCCTCATGGCCCCACCCTCCCTGAAACCCTTGGAGTCAGAAGGCAAGGAGAGAGTGATAAGGAGGGAAACCCTGGGAGGTTTTCATGGACCACACCCAGAAGTGGCACCATCACCTCCATCCTTGTTCTGTTGGCCAGAACTTGCTTATGTGGTCCCATCCAACTGCAAGACAGGCTGGGAATGTAGTTTAGCTCTGTGCCAGGGAGGACAAGGAAATGGATTGGGTGGATATAGAGAAGGCAGTGACAGAGGACCCCTGGGTGATGCCTAGCTGACTTCAGTGATGTAGGTTTGGAGGGGGCTGGCTTTGAGGAAACCTCTGTGAGATGAGGAAGAAGGAGGACATGGACCAGAGCCACGGGGAGGGATTCAGCTGGGGACAGAGTGGGGCCTGGGTACAAGGAAATCTCAGCCCAGTGGGTTGGCTTGGGTTGAGTGGAAGACCTCATCTAAACATGCCCATTAGGGCTGATGGGGATGGAAGCCTGAGAGCGTCAATATTTGGTGCCATGCCTTCTCTCCCATTCCATTCTGTTCTGTTCACTGACTTCCTCTCTGGGCCCAGTACCAGGAAATGTCACCCTTCAGGACTTCATGGAGGATGCTGGAAACCCCTAGCCCTTCCCTTGCTCTCAGCCCTCCCATGCATGGATCCCCTGGGAGCAAAAGGCAAAATCTTCAGCATAATCCATAAGAGCCTATGCATTTGGTCTCTGCCCGCCTCTCAGCTCTCATCTCCCTCACCCTACTGCAGCCACATGGTCCCCCTAACTGTTCTTAGAACTCACCAGATACAATTCAGCCCCAGGGCCTTTGCACTTTCTGTCTTTCTCCACAAATCACTCTTCCACTCAGATATATACCCTGGTTGTTCTCCTATCTCCTGAAGGTTTCTTATCAGAGAGATTTCTGCTGATTTCTCTATATGAAATTGCATCCCCTGCCCTGTCTGCCACCCCCCAACCCCTGTCACAACACCTTCTATTCTCTTCCCTTTTTAAATTTTCCTCTGTAATACTTAGTGGGTCTTCCCAAGTGGCTCAATGGTAAAAGAATCTGCCTGCCAATGCAGGAAATGCAAGCTCGATCCTTAGGTTGGGAAAATCCCCTGGAGGAGGAAATGGCAACCCACTCCAGTATTCTTGCCTGGAAAATCCTATGGACAGAGGAGCCTGGCAGGCTATAGTCCTTGTGGTTACAAAAGAGTTGGACGTGACTTAGTGACCAAACAACAACAAAGTAGTACTTAGCACTTGCTGACTTACCATTGATTTTTTTTTTAACTTTAAAGAATTATTTACTTATTTGGCTGTGTTGAGTCTTAGTTGTGGCATGCGTTGTGATGCATGGGGTAACCCAGGGCACTGTGGGCTCAGTAGTTTTGGGGCAGGGGGTTCGTTGCCCTGCGGCATGTAGGATCTTCCTGGATGAGGGATCACACTTGTGACCCCTGTGTTAGAAGGCAGATTCTTAACCATTGGACCACCAGGGAAGCCCCAGGCTTACCATAGTTTTTTAGCTTATTTGGTTATAATCTGCTTCCCCCATTGGAATATCAGGGGAAAGCTTTTTGTCTGTTTGGTTCACAATTGTGTCCTCAGTTCCTAGGACAGCGCATTGTAGGTGCTTAATAAAATTGTTATTGGTGTTCAGTTGCTGAGTCATGTCTGACTGATTTATGACCCCATGGACTGTATAACCTGCCAGGCTCCTCTGTCCATGGGATTTCTCAGGCAAAGAATATTGGAGTGGGTTGCCATTTCCTTCTCCAGGGATCCTTCTCCTGATCCAGGGATTGAATTCTCATCTCTCACACTGGCAGGCGGATTCTTTACCCTGAGCCACCGGGGAACCCCCACTCAATAAAACATTGATCAGATACTCATTCATTCAGTCATTCAATACAGGGGTCAGCACCCTATAAACCGTCAGCTGTCTGCCTCTTTTTGTAAGCAGAGTTTAACTGATACAAAGTCTTGCCCACTTGTCATTACATTGTGGCTGCTCTCTGTGACCTAGACAAAGACTATGACCTGCAAAGCCAAAAAAACTAAATTACTGTCTGCCTCTTTACAGAGTTTGCTGATCCATCTCTGATTTAGTAGGTATTTGTTGAGTGCTTATGACTAGTTAGTGGTAGTTGGTAACCGATGATTGAGAATGAATTACCTGAGATCATCCTGCCTATACTAGTTCCAGGCTACATGACTTCAAGCAGTTGCCTCGGCTTTCTCATGTTTGGTTTTCTTGTCTGTAAAATGGGGCAAATGAAGCCAATGATAATAGCAATAATAACAAAAATAGTAATGGTGATGAGACTGCCACCCACCTCAGAGACATTTCTTTGTACTTGATCCACTCACTAGGCAATGGAGAGTCCCACAATGGATGAGACACAGACCATTTGCAGCTTATGGAAACAGATGAGGAAGTAGGCAGTTAAGACACAGAGTAACACACTCAGTGATGGGTGGGTGGCACCCAGGGCACTGTGGCACCAGAGAGAAGAGAAGTCCCAGAAACAATCAGGGTAGGCTTCCTGGAAGAGGTGATATGCCAACTGACTGTGGGAAGTCAGGGTATATTTCAGGGGCCAAAAGGAGTTCTGTTTCTCTCTTGCTAAAACTAATGGTGCCAGGAAGTGGGCAGGACCCGAGGGTATGTTGGATGCGCATATTTGGGTTTCTAACAATCTCACTATATTACATTCTAACGATCTGACTACCTTGCAGAGATGGACTGCCCTCCTTTGATATCAAGGGCAGTGTTCTGAGACCTGGACTTTAAGAGGAACATGAAAGTCAGGTCCCTTGGGGGAACAGTGTTCTTGAAGAAATAAGGGATGTTCAGTTGGAGAAGTTTAAGGTTTGAGGAAATTCTGAGCTTAATCTGCAGAAGTTTCGAGCAAGAGTCTTAGATCTTGTGACAGAAAACCCAACCGAAACTGGCTTAGTCAAAAATAATATTTATTACCTCACATAACTGAAAAGCTTGGGAGAGAAGGCCTTTAGGTCCAGCTGGATCCAGGGTCTCGACAATATCTCGGGAACCCTCCTCTCTCTACCCATTGCCCTCCATCTCTTAACTCTGTTTTCTTTGAAGTGTTTTCCTCCATCTTAGTCATTCTTTGCCCTCATGGAGGTAGATATGAGTGTCCAGATGTTCTGAATTTTTATTCCCACAATTCTGTGTCCAGTGGAAAATGAGAGGGTCAATTTAATCGCCCCCGAACCCCAGATCTCTCTTTCATTGGACATGATCATTTGGGGGAGGGGGTAACATGTCCAATCCTTAACCCATTGCTGGGAGAATGCATGGTCTGATTGATCAGGCCAGATCACATGCCCATTCCTGGCACTGGTGAGGGAGTCAACTCTACCCAAAGGAACTAGACTAGGGGAGGGGCTGTTTCATCCCAGGGAAATTGAGGGATGGTTACCAGAAAAGCAGGGAGAAGTCAAGAGACAGTTGATCCATCGATGTTTATCTTGGTATCAAGTGCTAAACTGAGTCCAGAGTTTCTCAGTATCAGTAGTGCTGAAACTGGCATTTCATTCTCTGTCCTGGGAGCTGCCTGTGCACTGTGGGAAGTTGAGTAGCATCCCTGACCTTCACCCACTCTTCCCTCCTAGGGTGGGATCAACAAAATGTCCCTGGGCATTTCAAAATATACCCTGGGGGGCAAAATTGCCCCTGGGAGAACCACTGTTTTGGAGGGAGTGAGCTTCCTGTGTCAGAGAGGTGGGAGGTGGGTGGGAGAGGGAGGTGAGTAGGGGGAGGTGGGTGGCACAGAATCTAAAGAGAAATGAACAATTAATTACCGGCTGGCATAAAGATGAGATTGAGAGTTTCTTCAAGTTAGATATTCCTTTATTTTATTACCGGGCAACCAGCATGGTGCTGATGACTGGGGCGATGGGAAAAAACACCACAGATTTCCTTTCTGCTCTCCTGAGTTGGTGGCCTCATGGGAGAGAAGGCCGCCTGTGTTCCATTTTCTGTGGCCACTGTAACAAAGTCACAAAAACTGGGTGGCTTGAAACAACATCTATATTGTCTCAGAGCTCTGGAGGGCAGTGGTTGGAAATCAAGGCGTCAGCAGCATCTTGTTCCAACTCCAGGCTATAGGGGAGAATCCCTTATTTGCATCTTCAAGCTTCGACTGGCTCCAGGCATTCCTTGGCTTGCAGCTGTGTTATTCCAGCCTCTGCCTCCATCTTCACGTGACTGTGTCCTTTATGCCTGTCTGTCTGTCCATCTCATAATCTGGAATAATCTCCTCACCTTGATATCCTTTATGATGTTTTGCAAAGTCATTTTTAGAAAAATCGAATCCACACCCTCTGCATTGGAAGCACAGGGTCTTTTTTTTTTTTTGGCTATGCTGGGTCTTTGTTGCTGCGCAGGCTTTTCTCTAGTTGTGGCGAGCAGAGGCTGCTCTCTAGTTGGGGTACACGGTCTCCTCATTGCAATGGCTTCTCTTGTTGTGGAGCATGGGCTCTAGGGTGCATGGGCTTCAGTAGTTGCAGCATGTGGGCTCAGTAGTTGCGGCTTCCAGGCTCTAGAGCACAGGCTTAAGTAGTTATGGGGCACGGGCTTAATTGCTCCGTGGCATGTAGGATCTTCCCAGGTCAGGGCTCGAACTTGTGTCTCCTGCACTGGCAGGCTGATTCTTTACCACTGAGCAACCGGGGAAGACCACCCCCTGTCCCGGCCCTCTTCCAAATAACATCACATTCACTGGTGCCAAGGACCTGATGTGGATGTATCTGGGGGCTTCCTTTCAACCCCCTGAAAATCAATAAAACACAGTAGTAAGTGTTGCAGATGGAATAAATCAAGGTTCAGGATGCTGAAGAGCAAATAGGGCAGGGTGGTCAAGGAAAGCTGAGAGCTGAAGAATGAGGAGCCAGCTCTAGGAAGCATGAGGACAGGGAGGAGAAGGCCTGTGCAATGGCCCTATAGCAGGCAGATGAGAATGAAGAATCTGCTGACTGAAGAAGGTGAGCCAGTGAAGGAGGGGGTGGAAGGAAATGATGTTTGGGAGGAAGGCCCTTCACTGGAAAATGCTTTGGAACTGTGTATGGAATTTAAATGGGATCGGAAATCTTTGAAGGGTTTTAAGCTGCTCTATGGTGACCGGACTCTAAAGGCAATAGAGGTGGCAGCAAGGGAACCTGGGAGGGGGAAGTTGATGGAGGGGTTCCAGGGAGACGTGATGGGGGCTTGGGCAAGGAGCTGAGGACAATGCATCTGCCTTCCATTTTGGGGGGTTGGGTTCATCAGACTTGCTGACAGATTGGATGGAGGAGGGCTGGAAATAACTGAAAGGAGGAGGCCAGATGATGTCAGGCAAAGTTTGTAGCTTAGGGACCCACACAAATGGGGTATCATTTGCTGAGATGGGAAGGCTGGGGGAGATATAGCTTTTGGGGAGTTCTGATTGGGCCATCTGACCCTAGAGATGGGAGGCAGCCCAGCATGCTGGTTAGTGCAGTGGTTCCTTTTTTTTTTTTCAATCTTGACTAGGGATTGAACCTGAGTCACAGTGCAGTTGTTCTTAACTAGGGGTAGGGGGGAAGCAGCTCTGTCCTACCAGGAGACATGTGGCAATGCCTGGATATGTTCTGGGCTGTGACCACTGGAGGGAGTGGTGTGGTTCTGTGACGAGTGGGTAGAGAACAGAGGTGTAGCTATTTGTCCTCTTGTGCCCAAGGCAAAGGTCCGTGTAGTCAAAACTATGGTTTTTCTAGTGGTCATGTACGGACATGAGAGCTGGACCATAAAGAAGGCTGAGTGGTGAAGAATTGATGCTCTTAAATTGTGGTGCTGGAGAAGACTCTTCAGAGTCCCTTGGATTGCAAGGAGATGAAACCAGTCAATCCTAAAGGAAATCAACCCTGAATAGTCATTGGAAGGACTGATGCTGAAGCTGAAGCTCCAAAACTTTGGCCACCTGATGTGAAGAGCAGCCTCATCGGGAAAGACACCGATGCTGGAAAAGATTGATGGCAAAAGGAGAAGGGGTGGCAGAGGATGAGATGGTTAGATAGCATCACTGACTCAGGGGACATGAATTTAAGGAAACACCGGGAGATAGTGAAGGACAGGGAAGCCTGGCATGCTACAATCCATGGGGTCACAAAGAATTGGATGCAACTTTGCAACTGATCAACAGCAAGAATGCCCAAGATAGCTGCCCAATTATCAGTCGTGCTAAGACCTAGAAACCCTGTTTGAGGGCCATGGACTCTGGTTGCCTGGGTGTCTGGGTGCCAATCCTGACTTTGCGATCTTGGATAAGTTGCTGAACCTCTCTGTGACTTGGTTTCCCCCCTTTGAATTGAGGGTAAGGATAGTACCTACCTTATAAGGTTGTAGTGTCAAGTGGCCAGAAGGATGTAATGTCAAGAGACATAGAGAGGAAAGTGTATCCACATCCAGGTCTTGGTACTTGGAATTTTTTTTTTGTAAATCTCCATCACCTGTCACTTTGATAGTTTGTTAATTCTCACTAAAGTGTGAATGACTGGTAGTCATAAATTCCTTTTTCCAGGAGAACCTGTATCTTCCTTGGAAACTGAAACCCTGTTGTAAATTAATTAATTAATGATTTATTTTGGCAGCACCATGTGGCTTGTGGGATCTTAGTTCCCTGACCAAGGATTGAACCCAGGCCACTAGCAGTGAGAGCACAGAATCCTAACCACTGGACCACCAGGGAACTCCCCAGATTTTGGTAGTTTGAAAACAATAATTTTAATGAAGTGGATGGGAAAAGATTCAGAAAGTATAATGAATAACAACAGAAACAGTTCTCACTAACTGAGCACTTACTTACCTGCAAGTGTTGTTCTAAGTACTTATGACTTAGGTACCTCCATTTCAGTTATCTGTTACTGTGAAACAGACTAGCCCAAACTAAGTGATGTATGTCAATAACTATGTTATCCTTCTCACAGATTTAGTGAGTCTGGGGTTCAGATAGGGCATGGTAATGATGGTTTGTCAGCTCTGTGAGGAGAAACCTTGAATATTTGGCAGCTGGAAGCACCTGGAGCTTTCTTCACTCTCTTGTGGGAGTGCCTAGGCTAGGATGACTTGAAGCTCTGCTCAGCTGGAGATCTTACCTGGAAAACTGGCATGTGGTCTCTCCATGTGACTTGGGGTTCCTCACAACATGGTGACTGGGCTTTCAAGAAGGAGTGTGGAGAGAGAGCAAGTGTTTCTTAAGAAACCAAGGCAGAAGCTGGAAGGTTTCTTCTGACCTAATTAGGAATCATATGGTGCCGCTTGGCTGTATTCTCAGTGACAAGCAAGTAGCTGAGACCAGCCTAGATTCAAGGGGTGGGGAAACAAACTCCACCTCTTGAGGGGGATTTGACAAGTCACACTGCATAAGAACATGCTGGATGGTGGCATTTTTGTTGCCATCTTTGGAAAGCACAGTTATTAATTTCGCTGAGTCGTGTCCGACTCTTGCGACCCCATGGACTGTAGCCCGCCCGGCTCCTCTCTCCATGGGATTCTCCAGGCAAGAATACTGGAGTAGGTAGACATTCTTTTCTCCAGGGGATCTTCCTGACCCAGGTTTCCTGCATTACAGGCAGCTTCTTTTACTGTCTGAACCACCAGGGATGCCTGCTACTAAGGTAACCCAGAGAGTAGTCATAAACTGAAGAAAAAAATAGAAGGAGGTAGTTAGCACCGGGACTCTGGGGTCAGAACCATTTAACAGGAGCTAGACCTTCATGCTAAAGCTGTCTTCAGGGAGCCGAGACCATGGAGGAGGTATATTTGCTGCTAGAGAGGCAGAACAAGAGAGGGAGAAATACCCTGGTTTCTCTCTTCCTTCCACCCTCTGGTCTCCTGCCTGGGCCTCCCATTGGCTAGAATTACGTGGAGGGCAGGGTGCAAAGGCACCTGGGAAATGCAGTTCCCTTTGATACAGAGCCAAGCAAAGGAAGGACAGGCAGGATCTGAGAGCAAGCAGGCTAATAACTCTCATAGACCCTGAGCAAGTGACTGTCTCTTTGAGCTCAGAGTGTTATCTCAGCTCCAATCCTTTGGCCACCTGATGCAAAGAGCTGACTCACTGGAAAAGACCCTGATGCTGGGGAAGGTTGAAGGCAAAAGGAGAAAGGGGTGGCAGAGGATGAGACGGTTAGATAGCATCGCCAACTCAATGGACATGAACTTGAGCAAACTCTGGGAGATAGTGGAGGGCAGAGGAGCCTGGTTTACTGCAGTCCATGGGGGTCATAAAAGAGACATGACTTAGCGACTGACCAGCAACCAGGTATCTTAGTTAAAGAAAGCTCCTTTTCTTGCTCTTTGCCTGAGAATCAATGATAAGCAATGGTTTTCTTTCCAGTGGCAGGGTCCTCCTAAGCTTTAATGGCTCCGCTGCTTTTGGACTCTTGTTCACTCTTAGATCAAACCCAGATCTCGTTTCTTAGGACTCTCCTTGTCACATGCCCCCAGCTAATCTTTTTCCTTCAGATAACCCATCAGAGATCTGCCTCTGTGATTACTTCTTCAGCTTCCTCCAAGTTCCCTCTCATCGAGGAAGAACACCCACAGTGGTTTCATGCCTCCTTAAAGGATGGGGTTTCCAGAACTTCTCCCTGGGGGTGGCTGTCTTGTGCTTATTTGCTTCGGGGACCCAGAGTGACCCCCACTCTGAGTGGGGTCCCCCACTCAGATGTTTGCAGCATCTGAGCATCCCAAGAGATGTGGGGCTGTTGCCTTCAATCTTAGCTGTGATTGAGTGGGGGACCAGGGGAGAGTTGGAGAAAATGCTTCAAAAGACATCAGTCATTTGTACTTGGGACTTCCCTGGTGGTCCAATGGTTAAGGCTTCACCTTCCAATGCAGGGGGTGTGGGTTTGATCCCTGCTCGGGGAACTAAGATCCCACATGCCTCATGGCTGAGAAACCAAGACATAGAAGCAGTGTTGTAACAGATTCAGTAAAGACTTAAAAATGGCCCGTATCAAGAAAATCTTTTTAAAATGTTAAAAAAAATCATTTGTGCTTCCCTCACAGGGACTCTGGGAGATAACGGCAGGATGGTGGGATGCTCCCATGGCAACACTTGCCCCATTTCCCTCACATGGCCCCAGTTTTTGTAAATCAGCATCGGATACCACCCGTGGCTCACTCCCTCCCACTCCCCCTTTCTTACTCTGCTCCAGCCACTCTGGTCTCCAACCTCTTCCTTCAAAGCACCAGGCAGGGTCCAGTCTCAGGGTCTTTGCACTGGCTGTTCCCTCTGCCTGGAAGGGTTTTCTTCCGGACACCTAACCAGATTATTCCCTCCTTCGAGTCTTTTTTTTTTTTTACTTTAAAAAATTCTTATTATTTTTTGGCTGCTCTGGGTCTTTGTTGCTGTGCGCTGGCTTTCTCTAGTTGCAGCAAGCAGGGGCTGCTTTTCATTGTGGCGTGCGGGTTTCTCACTGCAGTGGCTTCTCTTGTTGCGGAGCACGGGCTCTAGGCACACAGGCTCAGTAGTTGTGGTTGCTCCGAGGCATGTGGGATTCTCCTGGACCAGGGATCAGACCCATGTTCCCTACATTGGCAAGTGTATTCTTAAACACTGGACCACCAGGGAAGTCCTCCTACAAGTCTTTATTCAAATGTCACTCTCTCAGTGAGCCTTCTCTGGCCCCTTCATTTAGAATGGCACCCCTTCCTGGCATGCCCCATCCCGTTATCCTACTTACTTTTCTCGCTTGATATTTACCACCTCCTAATAAGCTATATGAACTTCCCAGGTCGTGCACTGGTAAAGAATCCACCTGCCAGTGCAGGAGACACAAGAGATATGGGTTCTATCCCTGGGTTGGGAAGATCCCCTGGAGAAGGGAGTGGCAACCCACTCGAGTATTCTTGCCTGGAGAATCCCCATGGACAGAGGAGCCTGGTAGGCTACAGTCCATGGGGCTGCAAAGAGTAGGACATGACTGAGTGTGCATGTGCGTGCACACACACACACACAAGCTATATACACACTCATGTAACATATTTGTTGTCTGTCTCCTACCAGAATGTCAGCCTCATGCAGGCAGGGATGTAAATCTTTTTTTTTTTTTTCCCCTGGCATTTAAACCAGTGTTTGGAACGTAATAGTTGCTCAATAAATATTTCCTTAATCAGTGAATGAGTGGCTGAATGATCAGAGACCCCTTGCATGCTATTTCCTTTGCCTGGAACACTTTCCCCCCCACACACACTCTAAAATAATATTTAGAGTAAGTCCCCTACACACAAGCTCCATTCCCTGTAAGTCTAATTTTTTCAAAAGTCCAACAAAGTTAGACCAGGTACCCAAAACTGACACAATTTGTTATATAGTGCTGTACTGTAATAGGTTTATAATACTTTTTACACAAGCAGTGGGGCTTCCCAGGTGGCACAGTGATAAAGAATCTGCCTGCCAACGTGGGAGCCACAGGAGATGCGGATTCGATCCCTGAGTCAGGGAAGATACCCTGGAGAAAGGAGTGGTAATCCACTCCAATGTTCTTGCCTGGGAAATCCCATGGACAGAGGAGCCTGGTGGGCTACAGTCCAGGGGGTCTCAAAGAATCGGACAAGACTGAGCAGCTAAACAATGACCACTGCTCCGTGTCTGCCTCGCTACTAGACTGTAAGCTCTGTAGGGACAAGGTTCTGTCTGTCTTAGCCACCGCCCAGTCCCAGGATTTGGCATACAGTAGGCATTCAACACATGCTTGCTGAATGAAAGTGTGGCCCTGACTGTTGGGTAGGGGATAGAGTGTAGATTTCACTGGTATTTTTATTTCCATGGTGACGATGAGGAAACAGAGGTACCGGGGAGGTGCAGTGACCCATCCAAGGTCCTTCAGGTTGCAGTTGGCTTGGGTGAGAGTCAAATCCTGTTTGTCTGATCCCCTGTACTGGTAGTGAGATGTTGAGTGAGTGCTAGAGTGGGAGGGGAGGGGATGGAGAGAGAGGTGGGCTGGAGTAGGGAGGGTTTTGAATGCCAGGAAGAGGCGTTTATACTCAGCACCTCTGCTTGCAGGCTTCGAAAAGGATGCACAGCACGCCCACCCTCTCTGGTCTGCAGGAAGAAGTCTTGCGAGCTCAAGATTAAGGGGCTGCAAGGGCTGAATGCAGCGGGGCCTCCCTTTCTCGGTCTCCCCCGAGCAAGCCCTGGTAACAGGCATTTCCTGTTTCCGGTCGGCTCCCTGGGGTTGGGGTGGGGGTGGGGGAGCTGGTTTCTGCTTGTTTGTGGGCTCGACTCTGGCTTCTGACTCTCCTGCTCCATGTCCCCTACATCCCGTCGCCCCCATATCCAACACCCCAAGGGACCTCTATCGCTGCACACCAGTTCCCCGAAAAAGGGTGGTGAACTGGCGGACCTTTCCAGCTCTTTCTTTGTCCGGCGCAGGGCTGTGATGGTGGGGGACCTGCAAGCAAAGGGGAAGTGTCTGGGTGCTGATTTGCATATGGGCGAGATGCCAGCCCAGCTCTGAGGTTCTGGTGGAGGGAGGAGGGGAACTGAGGGGGTTGCCTCCCTTCCCCCAGCAGGGAGGAAATAAGTCTCCCAGGCCCCTTCTCCATTTATTCAAAGGGCCTCCTGTCCTTTGCTACCTTTGCCCACACTTCCGGCTACCAGGAAGTCCTTCTAGTGGTCTAACCTCAGTCACTCCTGCTGTCGGAGGGAACCCGGTTCTTCATCTAGCCCTACTCCAGCCCAGAGGGCTGATGAGTCATAACCCCTTTCCCCTTTTGAGATGTCACATGACTGGGTGGGGAGTGGGGAGGCTTAAGGCTCAGCTGATCTTCCTGAGGTCAGCAGAGAACTTCCTCCCTCAGGCCAGACGGGGCCATCTGTTCTGTTGTAGGTCCTGTCTGGACTCATCCCACAAAGGCTGCCAGGCTGCAGAGTGGTACATGTGGTTCCTGTCACATGCTGCTAAGTCGCTTCAGTCGTGTCCGACTCTGTGCGACCCCGTAGACGGCAGCCCACCAGGCTCCCCCGTCCCTGGGATTCTCCAGGCAAGAATACTGGAGTGGGTTGCCATTTCCTTCTCCAATGCATGAAAGTGAAAAGTGAAAGTGAAGTCGCTCAGTGTCCGACTCTTAGCGACCCCCTGGACTGCAGCCCACCAGGCCCCTCCGTCCATGGGATTTTCCAGGCAAGAGTACTGGAGTGGGGTGCCATTGCCTTCTGAGCCCCTCTAACTGCTCCGTGGTCTTTCCCAGCGTCAGGGTCTTTTCCAGTGAGTCGGCTCTTCGCATCAGGTGGCCAAAGGATTGGAGCTGAGATAACATACTGAGTTCAAGAAGGCAGTCACTTGTTCAGGCTCTATGAGGGTTATTAGCCTGCTTGCTCTCAGATCCTACCTGCACTTCTTTGCTTTGCTCTGTATCAAAGGGAACTACATTTCCCAAGTGCCTTTGCACCCTGGTTTCCAGGTAGTTCAGCCTGCAGTGTGGCACCATGAAACGCGAGGCAACCTGGTGTGGTTTGAAGAGGTTGGGAGAGGAGTGCCGCCTCTGGACCTGCAGAGCTGGTATCTGGTTCCCCACTTCTACCTGTGTGGGCTTGGGAAGGGGCTAGCTCCTTTCTGAGCTTCAGTTTTCCCACTGGTCAAATGGAGATCCATTCTTTCATCAACTTTTTTTTTGAGCACTGACTGTGTGCTGGGCATTGTACTAGCTGTTGAGGCCACAGCAGTGAACTAAATACACAGAGAATCCTGCCTTCGTGGTGCTGATGTCCACCACTAAGGACTTGAGTGGGGGAATACAGACAATACAGACAATCACAAAATAAATAAGTGAGGACTTCCCTGGTGGTCCAGTGGTTAAGAATCTGCTAAGTGGCTAAGAATCTGTCTGCCAATGCAGGGGACACAAGTTTGATCCCAGGTCCAGGAAGATCCCACATGCTGCAGTGCAACTAAGCCTGAAAGTTGCAACTACTGAAGCCCTTGAGCCCTAGAGCCTGTGCTGCACAACAAGAGAAGCTACTGCGATGGGAAGCCTGCACACTGCAACTGGAGCCTAGCCCTCACTTGCCACAACTAGAGAAAGCCCACGAGCAG
The DNA here is from genome assembly GCF_054371585.1 of Giraffa tippelskirchi. Taxonomy (NCBI): domain Eukaryota; kingdom Metazoa; phylum Chordata; class Mammalia; order Artiodactyla; family Giraffidae; genus Giraffa; species Giraffa tippelskirchi. Next base: position 93,969,259 of record NC_137280.1, on the reverse strand, counting down.
CAACAGAGACCCAGTGCAGCCAAAAATAAATAAATACAATTTTTAAAAAATTGCAAAAGTGAAATACATGTATGTTACAATTTTATTTTATTTTTTGGCCGTGCTTCTCGGCTTGTGGGGTCTTAGTTCCCCAACTAGGGATCGAATCGGGACTCAGGGCAGTGAAAGCGCCAAGTCCTAACCATTGGACCACCAGGGAATTCCCTACAAGTTTAAATCGAGTGGTTGGGAAGGTCACCGTGAGAAATGACATTTCATCAGAGGTCCGAAAGCGACAAGGAAGGGAGGCATCAAATTAATTGAGGGGATGAACAGTCTTCTAGGAAGAGAGAAACCCCGTGCAAAAGTCCTAGGGCTGAATCTTGCCTGACTGTTCTAGGAATAGTGAGGAGGGCCAAGTGGGTGAGGGGAGGATGGGGAGGAGCTGAGTGGAGGGAGGTGATGGCGGAAGGTTGCCCAGGTGAGCTGCAGAGAAGACTTGGGTTTGCATCCAGGTGTATTGTCTTGGAGGGTTCTGACCATCTTACTCAGGTTGTTCTAGGTGCGTGTGTGCTAAGTTGCTTCAGTTGTGTCCAACTCTTTGTGACCCTCTGGACTGTAGCCCGCCAGGCTCCTCTGTCCATGGGGATTCTCCAGGCAAGAATACTGGAGTGGGTTGCCATGCCCCCCTCCAGGGGATCTTCCTGACTCAGGGATCGAACCTGCATCTCTTACATCTCCTGCATTGGCAGGCAGGTCCTTTACCACTAGTACCATCTGGAAACCCCTTCTAGATGGTAGGAGCTGAAAAATATTTGTTGATGATCACAAGGGGCATTAAGGCAGAGGGAAAATAGGAACAAGGTGTAAAACATAAAATACGTAACATTTAGGAGTGGGGAGGGACATCATACTAAGAGATCCCAGGGTAGGGGAATGAGGGTGAGGACTCCACTTGGGTGAAGAAATTGAGGGAGGCTTCCTGGAAGAAGAGATATTGGAGATGAGCCTTGAAGGATGAGCAGAAGTCCACTAAGCAGATGTGAGAGGAGCTCTTAGCTCAGGTTCCAGCTGTTGGTTTATTGCCATGTGAGTAATTAGTGGAACAATTACAAGAAGAGTTAGAGTGGGCAGTCATGGGGCCTCTGAGAATCATTCAGACCACAGCTGGCTCTGGCTCTTAAGGCTATTGTATTGAGATAACACTAGCTGCTGTAACAAATAAGCCTTTTCAGTGACTTAATTCAATAGAAATTTATTTCCTGTTCACCTAGTAGTCCAATGTTCCTCCTGGTATCAGGAGGGAGGTTTTTTCTGATGGCGTGATTCAGAGACTATTTTCATTTGTGGCTTTGCTGTCCCTCAAAGTCTCAGCATCATTTCTGTCTGTAGACAACGGGAGAAAAGAAAGTATGCAGAATGCAATTCCACTTCTTAAATACATTGCCCTGAAAATGATGCATATAGTGAATACTCACATTCCATTGGCTGGAACTAGTCATATGGCCACACCCACTTGCAGGAGGGGATAGAAATGTAGCCTTTGGCTGGGCAGTCAACTTTCCAGCAGCAATTCCATATTATAGAAGAGAAAGCATGAATTCTCGTGGACTTCCAGTGGTCTCTGCACAAGTAGGCAGCAGGAATAGAACTAAAACCTGGGAGGTGCTATGAGATACCCAGCTTGCTTTGTGACCTTGAATAAGTTCTTCCTCTCTGGATTTTTTTCCTCTTTCTGGGTGATGAACATTGGAGACTAGTGGATACCTGAGGTCTTTTCCAGTTCTGAGAATTGATGGGTCGGTGAATGCTCTTGGGCTTTCCAGCTGGAGCTAAGAAGATGATGGTGAATACAATCATAGTGATGATGATGGTGGTGATGATGATGGCAGTGGTAGTGATTGTGGTGATGCTGGTGATTGTGGTGGTGGTGACAGTGGTGATTATGATGGTGATATTGCTGCTGCTGATGGTGATGATGAAGATGAATATGATGATGGTGGTAGTAATAGTGATTATGATGGGGATATTGATCATGATGATGAAGATGATGATGATGATGTTGATGCTGATAGTGATGATGAAGTTGATGGTGGTGGTAGTAGTAGTGATTATGATGGGGACATTGATCATGATGACTATGTTGATGTGATGATGGTGATGATGATGATGGCAATGATGATGATGGTGGTGGTAGTATTGATTAAGATGGTGACATTGATCATGAAGATGAAGATGTTAATGGTGATGATGGTGATAGTGATGGTAATGATGATGATGGTGGTAGTGGTAATTATAATGGTGACACTGGTCATGATGATGAAGATGTTGATGGTGGTAATAGAAGTGATTATGATGGGGACATTGATCATGATGATGAAGATGTTGATGGTGATGATGTTGATGCTGATGGTGATGATGAAGATGATGGTGGTGGTAATAGTAGTGATTATGATGGAGACATTGATCATGAAGATGAAGATGTTAATGATGATGATGGTGATGGTAATGATGATGATGGTGGTAATGGTGATTATAATGGTGACGTTGGTCACGATGATGAAGATGGTGATGATATTGATGGTGATGATTATAAAGATGATTATGGTGGTGGTAATCATAATACTGATGATGTGATAATCATGATGGTGATAACAACGGTGATAGTAAGGATGATAATGATTATTTCCAGATATTGAGGTCTCATACCATGCTGAACCCTTTACATGGATTATTCTATTGAATTACAACAACATGCCACAGTGGGCATTATGATGGCCCATTTTATAGGTGAGGAAACAAGTTCAGAGAGGGGAGGTGATTTTCCCAAAGACACACAGCAAATAGGAGAATCTTCTCTTATCCTTCTTTTGGCCACACCTCGAGTTGTGTGAGATCTTAGTTCTCCAACCAGGAATTGAGCCTGGGCCCTTAGCAGTGAGAACACAGAGTCCTAATCACTGGACTGCCACAGAATTTCCTTCTTGTATCCTTTTGGATTAAGGGCACTGTGGGAGTTTATTCTCCATACTGTTCCCTACCTTACCATCCCAGGATCTCTGTCCTGGCTCCAGGGATTAAAGATTGTAAGTTTTAAAGAGAGCCCTGGAGTTCAGTGATGGTCACACAAAAGATGTTCAATGAAAAGTCATTCTGGGATTTTAATAGTATTTGCCTCGAATCTATAGCTCAGTTTTGGTGAAGGCTGAAAATTTTAAAATATTGAGTTTTTCTAGATAAGAATTAGTACATATTTCACTCTAGTTATTTAGATGTTCCTTAACACCTTTCCATAAAATTTTATAATTTACTTCATAAAGGATTTGTACTTCTTTTGTTAGGTGTGTTAGATATTAACCAACTTTGTTGTTTGTTTTACATTTTGTTGTTGTTTAGTTACAAAGTTGTGTCTGATTCTTTTGCGACCCTATGAACTCTAGCCCATCAGGCTCCTCTGTCCGTTTATTTCCCAGGCAAGAATACTGGAGAATATATTACCTACTCCAGGGGATATTCCTGACCCAGGGATTAAACCCATGTCCCTGAACTGGCAGGCGGTGAGCCTTTACATTTTTTAGGTGATGGGAGATGCTATCCTTTTAAAATCGAATCCAGTTTTCATACAGGGAAACGCTCGGTTCTTCAACTTATTGTTCAATCAGTTCTAGCAAACATGTACCCTTGTGCAACCCACACCCTTATCAAGACACGGAACTTTTCCATCACTTGCAGCCTTTCTGAGTCAATCTCTTCTACCCTCCCTACCCCAGAAGCAACCACTGATTTGATTTCTATCACCATAGTTTAGTTTGGCTTATTCGAATATTTCACAAATGTTATCTTAAAAAAAAAACGTATTTTCTGATTGATTGTTGTTGACGTGCTGATATGTGATGCACTAAGTTGGGTTTGTATTCAGTGACATTGCTATTTTATTGATTCCAGTTATTTATGTGTGTGTTCTTTGGGGCTTTCTATGTTGACAATCATATCATCTGCAAAACTAAGCATTAATGTCTGTCTTTTCTAATTTCCTTTTCTTTCTTTGTCTTGTCTTACAACGCAGGCTAAGATCTTTCATGCAATATGAATAAGAATGAACAGTGGGCACTCTTGCCTTAGTTCTGATGTCAAAGAAAATTTCTGCAGCATTTCGCTCTTAAGTGTAATGTTTTGCTTTTTACCTAAGACAAAGGTTTAAATTTTTAAAAAAGTATTTGTTTATGTGGCAGCACTGGATCTTAGTTGTGACACACAGGATCTTTAGTTGTGGCATGTGGGATCTAGTTCCCTGACCAGGGATCGAACTCCAGCCCTCTGCATTGGGAGTGCAGAGTTCTAACCACTGGACTGCCAAGGAAGTCCTTCAGCTAAAATTTTATAACACTATTTACATCATATTTGTTTTACACTGACTTCTGTTTATAGCATTTGATCCTGGTTTTCTTTGAGAGTAGGATGTTCTCGCCTTAAATACATTCATTTATGTTAAAGTTCATGTTCCACATAGAATGGCTTAAGTAGGCTGTGGATGTGGAAATAATTCAGAAGAAGATACAATCTGAAGATGAAAGTGTGAGATACAAAGATACAGAGAACACTGTGTATTGAATTGATTCATAAATGCAGCTAAGTTTGTACTCCAGCTGTGTCTGTCCCTGCCTGAGTTTTCTTATCTACAAAATGAGTATAATAATTATAATTATTTTGTAATTATTGCAAGGATTCCATGGTATCTCTCATATAAATATGATTATATATATTTAAAAATTTTAAATAAATTCCCCTTTTCACTATTTTAATCATTTCTGATCTGACTTAAATGTGACCACATGCATGCAAGCCAAAATATTCACAAATATTGAGGTGGAATAGCCTCCAAAAATCTATAATTTTTAGGTACATAAGAATTAATGACACTGAAATTATAATCAGGGTCTTACACTGACATTTTAGAGCCCATAGATGTTGTGTGACTCATTTTTACCTTTTTCAAATGCAGAGAAAAATTGAGAGTTACTTCAAAAGAACCAAAGATTCAGTATCGGGGATTCGATTAATATAACTCACTATTCTAATAGAATCAAGAACAAAATACACTTGCTTGTCTAGTACAGGTGTTTGAAATCACTTAATTAAAGTCAACATCCATTCCTGATTCAATGAAATAAGCAAATACAAAGACTTTCCAAGAAGCTAGGAATACAAATAAACTTATTTAAATGGATAAAAATGTTTCTATAAATTAGAAGTTTGGGATTAACATATATACTCTGCTATATATAAAATAAATGACCAACAAGGACCTGCTATATAGCACAGGGAACCATATTCATTATCTTATAACAACTTATTTTTTATTAATTTTTTTTGGGGGGGCTGCACTGGGTCTTCATTGTTGTGCTGGCTTTCTCTAGGTGCATCCCATGGGGACTACTGTAGTTGTGATATGTGGGCTTTGCATTACAGTGGCTTCTCTTGTCACAGAGCACAGGCTCTAGGCTCATGGACTTCAGCAGTTGCAGCATGTGGGCTCAATAGTTTTGGTGCAGGGGCTTTGTTGCTCCACAGCATGTGTGATCTTCCCTGATCAGGGATTGAACCCGTGCCGCCTACATAGGCAGGCAGATTCTTCACCACTGGACCACCAGAGAAGACCTTGCAAAAACTTATAATGGAAAATAATCTGAAAAAGAATTATCTATCTATATCTGAATGACTTTGTTTTACACCTGAAACTAAGACAACATTGTAAATCAACCAACACTTCAATTTAAAAAAAAAGAAAAAGAAAAACATAATTTCTGTTAGGAACCAACAGCGAACATTATAATTAATGGGGACACACACAGTAGCAGCATTCCTGTTTAATTTTTAAATTCATTTTGATGAGCTGACCTCTCTACACAGAGTAAAACTTACAGAAGCAGAGAAGAACCATGAGTACAAGGAGCTGGGGGTAGGGGTGGGGAAATCAATGGGCAGATATTGGTTAAAGGCTATTAAGTTGAAGTTAACATAGGATGAGTCAGTCTGGAGCTCTAGGGTACTGTTTGACTGTACTTGGTGACACTATATTGAACACCATAAATATGCTATAAGAGTAGATTTCAAATGCATTCATTACACACAAAAACATGTTGACTGCGAGAAGTGATAATTAGCTTGACTGTAGTAATGCTTTCACTATGAATAAGTATATCAAACCATCCTGTTGCTTACCTTATATATATATATATATATTTATTTGAAGATACATAAATTTAGAACAATATATAGAAAGTTCTGAGAATGGAACACATGGCAGGTGCTCATGGTGACTTCCACTGCATGCAAAGCAATGAAGTTATAGTCAAGAAAATCGACTCCAGATTCACCCCATCTTGGAATTAAATTTCAGCTCTTCCATGGACTTACTTTTGTTTGTTTGTTTTTATTTGGATTTTAAAAAATTGAAGTATAGTTGATTTGTGCGTGCTAAGTCACTTAGGTCATATCTTTGTGACCCTATGGACTGTAGCCCGCCAGGCTTCTCTGTCCATGGGGATTCTCCAGGCAAGAATTTTACGGTGTTGTTAGTTTCAAGTACATAGCAAATATGATAGTTATATATATATGTATGTGCTGTGCTTAGTTGCTCAGTTGTGTCTGACTCTTTGCGAACCCATGAACTGTAACCTGCTGTCCATGGGGATTCTTCAGGCAAGAATATGGAAGTGGGTTGCCATATATTCTTTTTTAGATTTTTTTCCATTATTTCAAGTTTTCCATTGTAAGTTATTGAGTATAGTTGCCTGTGCTATTCAGTAGGTCCCTGTTGTTTATTTATTTTATAGTCAAGAGTGTGTATCTGTAAATCCCCATCTCCTAATTTATCACCCTCTCGGCCTTTCCCCTTTGATAACCAGAAGTGTGTTTTCTATGCCACATGCTTACTCTTTTTCCTTTTTTAACTTCTCATTTTATATTGAAGTATAGTTGATTAACAATGTTGTGTTAATTTCAGGTGTATAGTCAGGTGATTCAGTGATACATATTCCTGTATCTGTTCTTTTTCAAATTCTTGTCCCATTTAAGTTGTTACACAATATTGAGCAGAGTTCCCTGTGCATAGAATTTTTTTTTTTGGCCACACCTCTGCAACTTGTGGGATCTTAATTCTCCAACCAGGGATCAAACCTGTGCCCCCTGCACTGGAAGCACAGAGTCTTAACCACTAGACCACCAGGGAATTCCCAGCCACAGAGTCACTCTTGCTGTTAATAATCTTGGGCAACTTTCCTTCCCTCTTTGAGCCTGCTTCCTTTTAGGTAAAATGGGCATTAAAACCCCACAGGGTTACCAAGAGACTGGAACAAGTCTGAGTGCCCAACCACATAGAGTAGGCATCCCCAAATACAAATATTGTAGAATCACAGAGTTGTTGCTGTTGTTGTTTAGTTGCTAAGTCATGTCTGACTCTTTTGTGATCCCATAGACTGTAGCCCCCCAGACTCCTCTGTCCATAGGATTTTCCCAGGCAAGACTGCTGGAGTGGGTTGCCATTTCCTTCTGCAAGGGATCTTCCTGACCTAAGTATTGAACCTGTGTCTCCTGCATTGCAGGTGGATGCTTTACCACTGAGCCACTAGGGAAGCCCATTATCAGTTCAGTTCAGTTCAGTTCATTTCAGTCGCTCAGTCGTGTCCAACTATTTGCGACCCCATGAATCGCAGCATGCCAGGCCTCCCTGTCCATCACCAACGCCTGGAGTTTACCCAAACTCATGTCCATTGAGTCGGTGATGCCATCCAACCATTTCATACTCTGTCGTCCCCTTCTCCTCCTGCCCCCAATCCTTCCCAGCATCAGGGTCTTTTCCAATGAGTCAACTCTTCGCATCAAGTGGCCAAAGTATTGGAGTTTCAGCTTCAACATTAGTCCTTCCAATCAACACCCAGGACTGATCTCCTTTAGGATGGACTGGTTGGATCTTCTTGCAGTCCAAGGGACTCTCAAGAGTCTTCTCCAACACCACAGTTCAAAAGCATCAATTCTTCGGGGCTCAGCGTTCTTCACCATCCAACTCTCACATCCATACATGACCACTGGAAAAACCATAGCCTTGACTAGATGGACCTTTGTTGGCAGAGTAATGTCTCTGCTTTTAAATATGCTACCTAGGTTGGTCATAACCTTCCTTCCAAGGAGTAAGCATCTTTTAATTTCATGGCTACAATCACCATCAGCAGTGATTTTGGAGCCCAGAAAAAGTCTGATATTCTTTGCACTGTTTCCCCATCTATTTGCCATGAAGTGATGGGACCAGATGCCATGATCTTAGTTTTCTGAACGTTGAGCTTTAAGCCAACTTTTTCACTCTCCTCTTTCACTTTCATCAAGAGGCTCTTTAGTTCCTCTTCGCTTTCTGCCATAAGGGTGGTGTCATCCGCATATCTGAGGTTATTGATATTTCTCCCGGCAATCTTGATTCCAGCTTGTGTTTCTTCCAGCCCAGTGTTTCTCATGATGTACTCTGCATAGAAGTTAAATAAGCAGGGTGACAATATACAGCCTTGATGTACTCCTTTTCCTATTTGGAACCAGTCTGTTGTTCCATGTCCAGTTCTAATTGTTGCTTCCTGACCTGCATACAGGTTTCTCAAGAGACAGGTCAGATGGTCTGGTATTCCCATCTCTTTCAGAATTTTCCACAGTTTATTGTGATCCACACAGTCAAAGGCTTTGGCATAGTCAGTAAAGAAGAAATAGATGTTTTTCTGGAACTCTTGCTTTTTTGATGATCCAGCGGATATTGGCAATTTGATCTCTGGTTCCTCTGCCTTTTCTAAAACCAGCTTGAACATCTGGAAGTTCACGGTTCACGTATTGTTGAAGCCTGGCTTGGAGAATTTTGAGGACTGCTTTACCAGCGTGTGAGATGAGTGCAATTGTGTGGTAGTTTGAGCATTCTTTGGCATTGCCTTTCTTTGGGATTGGAATGAAAACTGACCTTTTCCAGTCCTGTGGCCACTGCTGAGTTTTCCAGATTTCCTGGCATATTGAGTGCAGTATTTTCACAGCATCATCTTTCAGGATTTGAAATAGCTCAACTGGAATTCCATCACCTCCACTAGCTTTGTTCGTAGTGATGCTTTCTAAGGCCCACTTGACTTCACGTTCCAGGATGTCTGGCTCTAGGTGAGTGATCACACCATCGTGATTATCTGGGTCGTGAAGATCTTTTTTGTACAGTTCTTCTGTGCATTCTTGCCACCTCTTCTTAATATCTTCTGCTTCTGTTAGGTCCATACCATTTCTGTCCTTTATTGAGCCCATCTTTGCACGAAATGTTCCCTTGGTATCTCTAATTTTCTTGAAGAGATCTCTAGTCTTTCCTATTCTGTTGTTTTCCTCTATTTCTTTGCATTGATCGCTGAGGAAGGCTTTCTTATCTCTCCTTGCTATTCTTTGGAACTCTGCATTCAGATGGGAATATCTTTCCTTTTCTCCTTTGCTTTTGGCTTCTCTTCTTTTCCCAGCTATTTGTAAGGCCTCCTCAGACAGCCATTTTGCTTTTTTGCATTTCTTTTCCATGGGGATGGGCTTGATCCCTGTCTCCTGTACAATGTCACGAACCTCTGTCCATAGTACATCAGGCACTCTATCTATAAAATATTAAATATAATTTCCTGTGCTATACAGTAGCAGGGATATTTCATATAAGTGGAATATCAGGGATATTTCATATAAATGTTATCAGGGATGTTTCATATAAATGGAACCACAAAATATGTGACCTTCTGTCTGGCAGCTTTTACAGAACATGTTTTTGATTATTTGTAGCATGCATCAGTCCTTCACCCCTTTTTGTGTCTGAGTTGTATTCTATTGCTTAGCTATGCCTCATTTTGTGTACCCAGTATCAATTGATGGAGATAGATAAATAAAAGCATAGAGACAGAAAGCACACTAGTGATTGCCAGGGAGAAGGGAAGGGAGAGAGGAATGCAAAGTGTGTGCTTTGTGGGTGCAGGATTTCCTTTTGGGTGACAGATTGTCTTGGAACTAGGTGGAGTGATGATGGCACAATACTGTGAATGCATTAAATGCCACTGAGGTGGACATTTTAAAATGGTTAATGGTTATAATGGGCTACCATGGTGGCTCAGCGGTAAGGAATCCACCTGCAATGCAGGAGATACAGGTTTGATCCCTGGGTTGGGAAGACCCCCTGAAGAAGAAAATGGCCAGCCACTCCAGTATTCTTGTCTGGGAAATTCCATGGACAGAGGAGCCTGGAGGGCTACAGTCCTTGGCGTTGCAAAGAGTTTCACATGACTTAGCAACTAAACCACCACCACTCAATGGTTATAAAATAGATAACTAATAAGAACCTACTGTATAGCACAGGGAACTCTGCTCAGTACTCTGTAATGGCAGAGATAGCCAAAACATTGTAAAGCATCTATCCTCCAATAAAAAAAAAATAGGGTATCCCTGTGTCAGTTATTTTGTATACAACCTGAAGATCAATTGTACAATAGTATTAGACAACCTTAAATCTTGCATCTACTATTTTTGAAAATAAAAATATTTTTACATTGCTCTAAAAAAAGACTCTGTAATGACCTAAATGGGAAAAGAATCTAAAAAAGAGTGGATATATGTATATGTAAAACGGAAAAACTTTGTTGGAGAGCAGAAACTAACACAACATTGTAAATCAAATATGTCCCAATAAAAATTAATTAAAAAATGAATAAAGTGGTTAATGGTTAAACTTTTTATTGTGGTAAACTATACATATTTATCATTATATATAAATAAAATAAGTATATTTTATAAATATAAATAAAATTTTATATGAAAATATACAAATTATATATATATAAAATAAAACAGTAACACTTGCCATTTTAACCACTTGTAAGTATACAATTCAGTGGCATTTAATACATTCATCATGTTGTGTCACCATCACCACTATATCCAAAACTTTTTCATCATCCCCAATAGAAACTCTGTGCCCATTAAACACAGACTCCCCATCCCCTCCCCCAGCCTCTGGTACGCCCCCATCCTAATTTCTGTCTCTATGGATGTGCCTTTTCTAGGGACCTTGTATAGGTGGTATCATACAACTTTCATCTTTCTGTGTTTGGCTTATTTCACTTAGCATAATGTTTTCAAGGTTTATCTGTGATGCAGCATAAATCAAAATTTCATTACTTTTCAATGGCTGCGTAACATTCCATTGTTTATATACATCAGATGGTTATCTGTTAATGGTTAACTTTGTATCTTATGAGTTTTACCTCCGTAAAAAAAATGCAGGGGTAGATCTGGCTTCAGGTACAGCTTGATCTTTCCTGAGAGGGGGCTGTGCCTTCTTTTTCCTCTTCTGTGCCAGACCTCAAGCCCAATGGCCAGGAGTCAACTTCTCCCCTGTCCCATTTTGTTTCCTCCAACCTCGTTTCACTTTCCACAGTTCCTCTGCCTTAAGAATATCCGCACCTTCCTGTCTACCTGCTACGAGAAGTTTGGCCTCAAGCGGAGTGAACTCTTTGAGGCCTTCGACCTCTTCGATGTGCAGGATTTTGGCAAGGTAAGATGGGACTGAGCTGCCTGTGAGCTGGACACCTAGAGCCCAAAGACTGGATTTCATTCATTTCCATGAATGTCTACACTGGACAAACCAAGGGTTGTCAGGGTTGCTGGGCTAGAACAAGTTGTACCCCAGGTGCAAAGAGCCTTGCTTGGAACACGTGGAACCCAGTTTGAGTCCCTGTCCCATCACTTGCTGTGTGACCTCAGATATGTGGCCGTGCGTCTCTGAGCCCTAGGTCCTTTGTAACTTGGAAATAAGATCATCCCATTCTGTCTGAGTGGTTGACGATTGACTAGAACAAAGAGTTCAAGTGGTGGATGCTCAGTTAAGGGAACGTGGACATGCTGACGTGGGGACATGGGAAGGTGGGAAAATTCTGAATTGGTCTCCCAGGGACATGAAGTCTAACCTCAAGGTCAAGTGCTTGGAGGCTGTGTTCTGGCACGTGGGTGGGCAAGGGGCTTGCTGAGCAGCCTTGGCCCTCATCACAGGTCATCTACACCCTGTCTGCTCTGTCCTGGACCCCGATTGCCCAGAACAAGGGGATCATGTGAGTAACTACATGAGCCGACAGCTCTGGACCCCGTTGGCCCTAATCTTCCTCCTTGAAGCCCCCTGCCCACCTGGGCCCCCTGGGTCTCTGCTCACACCATCTCGGCTCCCCCAGGCCCTTCCCCACTGAGGAGAGTGTGGGTGATGAAGACATTTACAGTGGACTGTCCGACCAGATCGAGTGAGTGTCTGAGACCATGATCCTGCCCTGATGGTCTGAGGAGACAAGGCCCCGCCATGGGGGGTGGGGGTCTGAGGGGATATGGCCTCTCCCTGGGGTGTCGGAGGGCCCCTGGTCTGGGGCTTCCCTGGCTCCGCCTGACTCCGCGTCCTGCAGCGACACAGTGGAGGAGGATGAGGACCTGTACGACTGCGTGGAGAACGAGGAGGCGGAGGGTGACGAGGTCTACGAGGACCTCATGCGCTCGGAGCCGGTACCCATGCCGGTGTGTGGGGGACACAGGATCGGGTTGGGCAGTCTCATGGGTGGGGCGTGTCCCTGAACACCCCAACATCAGCCTCTCCTCCCCGCTCTCAGCCCAAGATGACAGAGTATGACAAGCGGTGCTGTTGTCTGCGGGAGATCCAGCAGACGGAGGAGAAGTACACGGACACGCTGGGCTCCATCCAACAGGTGTGATGCTCCGACCTGGCCCTTGCCAGGCGCATGCGCAGAGTGGAGAGGCATCATCCACCACACACGGGCTTGGGGATCTTTCCTGTCCTCACTGCTCCATATTTCTTCGTGTCTCATAGTCTCTGGTCCCCTCGGTGTTGCTCCCTACTTCTTCCTCTGTTGGAATTTCTCTCCTTCTGTGTCTCTTTATCCCTGTCTCCCTCTTCTCCTGTATCCTCATTTGTCCATCTATCTCTATTACTGCCTCTCACTTTCTGCTTCCTCTTTTTCCTTTGGCCATCTTCCGCTTTTTTTTTCTTTTTGCTGCACTATGTGGCATGTGAGATCTCAGTTCCCTGAATCAGGGATCTAACCCATGCCCCCTGCAGTGGAAGCATGGAGTCTTAAGCACTGGACCACCAGGGAAGTCCCTGGCTATCTCTTTTTTTAACCATTTTATTGAGATTTAATCAAAATGCCATACAATTCAGACATTGAACATCTACAATTTAATATTTTCTGGTATATTCACAAGGGTTTGCCACCATCACCACTGTTTATTTAAAAAAAATTTATTGGAGTATAGTTGATTTACAGTGTTGTATGGGTGCTCAGTCATGTCCAACTCTTTGTGACTGCACTGACTGCAGCCTGCTAGGCTCCTCTGTCCATAGGATTCTCCACACCAGAATACTGGAGTGGGTTGCCATGCCCTCCTCCAGGGGATCTTCCTGCCCCAAGGATTGAACCTGTGTCTCCTGCGTTGGCAGGCGGGTTCTTTGCTACTAGCACCACCTGGGAACCCTACAAAGTTGTGTACCACTGTTTAATTTTAGAACATTTTCTTTCTTTTTCTGTTGTTTTGGCCTTGCAGCTTGTGAGATTTTAGTTCCTGGGCCAGGAACCGAACCCAGGCTCTCAGCAGTGAGAGCACAGAGTCCTAACCACTGGACAAAGAGGAAATTCCCAATTTTAGAACATTTTCATCATCCCTCAAAGAAACCCCATACCCCATAACCATCACCCCTTAAACTCCGATTTCCCCCCAGCCCCTCCCTGGCAACCACTAACCTACTTTCTGTCTCTATGGCTTTACTTATTCTGGATATTTCATCTAAATGAACTCATTCACTGTGTGGCCTTCTGTGCCTGGCTTCTCTTGCTGAACATCGTGTTTTCAAGGTTCATCCGAACTGTAGTGAGTGTCAGTGCTTCACTCCTTTTTCTGGATGGACCACATTTTGTTATTCATTCATCTGTCGATGGACACGTGGGTTGTTTCCACTCTGGGAATTTATGATGATAAATTCCTTGTGGAACAGTCCTGGACAGGATTTTGTGTGGACTTTCTCCATTTTTCTCTGTTTCCTTGCCTCTGTCTCTTTCTCTCTACACATCTCTCTCTCCCAGTCTCTTATGTTTCTATTTGTCCCTTTCCATCTCTGTCTCCTCCTCTCTGTCTCTCTGGGACTGGCCTGGAAGGAGGAGTCTTCCCCTTTTCCATCCTTCTCTCCCCACTCCCCCACAGCATTTTATGAAGCCCTTGCAGCGGTTCCTTAAACCCCAAGACATCGAGATTATCTTCATCAACATCGAGGTGAGCTGACTGATCCCTGCCTTCCTGGGCTTCTGTCCAGTGGGGATAGTTTGCTGGCTTCACCTGTCCCTGAGGTGTGGGGGTTGGGAGATGAACCAAGTAGGGTGGGCGGATGATCCTTCTCCCAGCCAGCATCCCCAACTCCAGGCTCCCACCTCAACCCTCACCCCTTCCCTCCAAGTAGGACCTGCTTCGTGTGCACACCCATTTCCTAAAGGAGATGAAGGAAGCCCTAGCCAACCCCAGTGCACCCACCCTCTACCAGGTCTTCATCAAATACAAGGAGAGGTGAGACCCAGTCAGCCAGCCCAGACCTCTGGAGGTCACCCTGCCCTGCCCAGGCTGGGCATTTGGGAGACATTGCTCTCATAGACCACCAAACAGAGAAGGCTTTTCTTTCTTTGCTTGTGGGCACAGGGCTGCTCATCTCTGGTTAAATTCCTAGCTCTTCCTCTTGTGAGCTGTATGGCACTGGAAAGTCACTTAACCTTTCTGTGCTTCTATTTCTACATCTCTAAAATCAGTGTGATCCAAGAATGTACCTCTTTGGGGTTGTGGTGAGGATCGAATAAATTGATGCTTTTTTTTTTTAAAGTCTCTCAGTCATGTCCGACTCTTTGTGACCCCATGGACTATACAGTCCATGGAATTCTCCAGGCCAGAATACTGGAGTGCGTAGCCATTCCCTTCTCCAGGGGATCTTTCTAATCAAGGGATCAAACCCAGGTCTCCTGCATTGCAGGCATATTCTTTACCAGCTGAGCCACTAGGGAAGCCCAAGAATACTAGAGTGGGTAACCTATCCCTTCTGCAGTGGATATTTCCCACCCAGGAATTGAACAGGGGTCTCCTGCACTTCAGGTGGATTCTTTACCAGCTGGGCTACCAGGGAATCCTACAGAGCTTAATGTGGATCTTGGCACACAATACATGTTCAATAAATTCTTATTAAATAAATGAACATTAAGCAGAGATGATATGCCATGTGCTCCACTAAGAGCTTCTTGTGCATTATCTCATTTAATGCTACAATAACCCATATGTGGGAGGTGCTATTGTTATGCCCATTTTACAGACAGGGAGAATGAGGCTCAGCATCATCCAACTGGGAAGAGACAGGGCCAGGATTGACACCCAGATCTGCCTGACCTTGGTGCCAGTGTCATTCCCCGGCTGCCTGTCCTCTTCCTGCAGGTTCCTCATCTATGGCCGCTACTGCAGCCAGGTGGAGTCGGCCAGCAAGCACCTGGACCGCGTGGCCACAGCCCGGGAGGATGTACAAATGAAGCTGGAGGTAGGGGATGGGCTCCATCTTTGCAGGGGGAAGCTCTCTCACTCCTTTCCACTCTCTGGGGGGCAGTAGGGGGAGACTGAGCTGGAGAGAGACTGAGCTGCAGACTGAGCTGCAGCCCAGCCGGGGGTCTGCCTGCTGAAGGTTTGGGGAGGGAGGTACTGATAAGCCAAGTGGAAGAAACTGAGCAGGAGGAGATAGACCAGAGTGCTGAGCCCTGACCCCAGCTGAACCCTGCACTCTGGATGGAGCCCTGGAACCAGCCTGAGATCCTGACACTGACCTAACCTCAGAGGGCATACTGAACCCCAGCCAGAGACCCAACCATGGCTGCGCACCAAGGCTGGGCCAAACCCCAGTTCTGGGCTGGGTTCCAACTTCACACAGAGCCCTGATCCCACCCAGCCAAGCCCTGATCCTGGAGAGAGCATGGATCCTGGACTGAACTCCAACCTGGATCCGTTTGTCTAGTGGAAGCGTAGACGGAGCAGGGATGATGAGGGATGGCCAGTGTCTGCTGTCCATTCAGTTCCTTTGGTCTCCATCATGGAGACCCTCCAGGCCTGTCTACCTCCCTCTCTGGAGCCCCCCTCAGCCAAAGAATCCTGGAACTCTACCCCAGGAAGCCTCCAGCCGGTCACCCCTCACCCCGTGGCATTCTTCCTTATTTCCGTGGGGAGCAGGGAGAAGAGGCTTCAGGTTCTAGAACAATCCCCACCTGCCTCCACCTCTTCTCACTCACCCCTTTCTCCACCTCCTAGGAATGTTCTCAGCGCGCAAACAACGGGAGGTTCACCTTAAGGGACCTGTTGATGGTGCCCATGCAGCGAGTGCTCAAATATCACCTCCTTCTCCAGGTGCACAAAGAGGGGAAGGCATGGGCTTCTAGGGGCACATAGGTCTCCCTGCAAGGGCTCCTGGGGGCTGGGCTTCTGTCTCTGGGAGGGGATCACTCGGGCTGTGCCCCAGCCTCTAGGGACAGCAGAGGGAGGAAGAAGGAGCTGGTGGGCCAGGCTTGTTTGGAAGGCCCCCCAGGAGGAGGTGGCAGGCCCAGGCAATATGCATCTCTGTGGGTCACACAGGAGCTGGTGAAACACACACAGGATGCAACGGAGAAGGACAACTTGCGGTTGGCTCTAGATGCCATGAGGGTGAGTGGTCACACACAGGGATGGCGATGCCACACAGACACACATGGGTTTAAGTCAGGGAATACCACCCAGGCACTGCCACACCCACCGGCCACCCCCTCCCTCCACAGCAGGGGACACACCTGTACCTCAAATGACTTATTCCCAGCATCCCCCTTGGGGACAGTGACATTCTCCTGCTGCCCCCTGCTGGAGGTTGACCCTCTATCTCCTGCCAGGTGGGGGATAGGGCTGGGGGTGGGGCACCCAGGCTCACCCTTGCCCCACCCCCAGGACCTGGCACAGTGCGTAAATGAGGTGAAGCGGGACAATGAGACGCTGCGGCAGATTACCAACTTCCAGCTGTCCATCGAGAACCTGGTGAGGGGGTGGGCGGGGAGGGCCGGGGTGTGGCCACATGGGGAGGGAGTGTCATGTCTTCCTGGGGGCCCCTTGCCAGACATCTTGTCTGCTGTGTAGGACCAGTCTCTGGCCCACTATGGCCGACCCAAGATTGATGGTGAGCTGAAGATAACTTCGGTGGAGAGGCGCTCCAAGATGGACAGGTGGGCGGAGCCAATTCGGATCTGGGGCGGAGCCTGGACAGGGGCGGGGCCAGGCTAGTGGTTAGGCAGGTGGGTGGAGCCAACACAGATCTAGTATGGAGTCTGGGCAAGGGATTAGTGCTATTTCTAGATAGACAAGTTAAAAAAAAAAAAGTCAGTTGCCCAGGCGTGTCCGACTCTTTGCGATCCCATAGACCTTAGCCCGCCAGGCTCCTCTGTTCACGGGAATCTCCAGGCAAGAATACTGGAGTGGGTTGCCATTCCCTTCTCCAGGGGATCTTCCCAACCTAGGGATCGAACCTGGGTTTCCCGCATTGCAGGCGGATTCTTTACCATCTGAGGTAGGTGGGTGGGGCCATATGGACCAGTGGGTGGAGCCTAGACTGAGAGGAGAGGCAGATTCAGCATGGTTGTGTAGGTAGAGCCAAGAAGGACAGGTAGCAGAAACAGCAAGAATCAAATAGATGAGGTCAAGATAGACAGGTAGGCGTGGCCAAGTTGGCCACTCAGCAGAAGAAGAGCCAGAATCCTAGATTGACAGCAGAGTGGACCCGGAAAGTGGGAGGGGATCAGGTGGAGAGCTGGTGGGAACTTAGGGAGGAGCCAGACAGGGACACTTGACTGCTTCCAGGTATGCCTTCCTGCTTGACAAAGCTCTGCTCATCTGTAAGCGCCGAGGGGACTCCTACGACCTCAAGGACTTTGTGAATCTGCACAGCTTCCAGGTTCGAGATGACTCCTCCGGAGAGAGGGACAACAAGAAGGTAAGGCTCGGAGGTGGTAACTGGGGGAGTCCAATGCTGGGGACCCTCAATGCCACTTGGGCTCTCTGCTTGGCCCTTGGAATGCCAGTGTGTGTGTGTGTGTGTGTGAGAGAGAGAGAGAGAGATTTAGCACTGAAACATGTATATTACCATATGTGAACTAGATCACCAGTCCAAGTTCGATGCGTGAAACAGGGCACTCAAAGCTGGTGAACTGGGACAACCCTGAGGGATGGAATGGGGAGGGAGGTGGGAGGGGGGTTCAGGATGGGGGACACGTGTACACCCATGGCTGATTCATGTCAATGTATGGCAAATATCACTACAATGTTGTAAAGTAATTGGCCTCCAATTAAAAGAAATAAATAAATTAAAAAAAATTTTTTAATTTATTTTGGCCACGTGGCATGTGGGATCTTAGTTCCCCCATCAAGGATCAGACTCACGCCCCCTGCAGTGGAAGTGCAGAGTCTTAACCACCAGACAGCCACAGAAGTCCCAAGTGTGATTTTGTTTTTTAATTTTTAAAAAGTTTTATTTAAATTTATTTTTAATTGGAGGATAATTGCTTTACAATATTGTGTTGGTTTCTGCCGTACATCAACATGAATCAGCCATAGGCATAAGTATGCGTGTGTATGAATCTAGATTTGTGGCTGTGTATTTGCTTCTCCTGGGCAGCCCTTTACACGGCTATCCTGCAGGCAGACAGGCTATAGTTGGCTTGACCCCTTCCTCCCCAGAGCAGTAGGGTCAATGGGCATGTGGTCCCACCCTCCGCAGGGCGGGGGCCTTCATTTTGAACCCTGCTTCTCTGCAGTGGACTCACATGTTCCTCCTGATTGAGGACCAAGGTGCCCAAGGCTATGAGCTGTTCTTCAAGACACGGGAACTAAAGAAGAAGTGGATGGAGCAGTTTGAGATGGCCATGTGAGACCCCTTCCTCCTCCATCTTTCCATCCTCAGAGGACTTTAGGCAGTTTTGGGCTTTAGTCTCACCCTGCCATGGGGTCACTCAGAACCTCAGTTTCTTCCTCTGGGAAATGGGAGGGACAGGATTTAAAGACAGTCTGCAACCCCAGAATGCCAAGTGTTCATGATTTTCCATCACCAGCCTGGAAAGCCTTCCTCCTTGTCTTCTTCCTCCTTCTCTTTCTTGAGATGAAATTCACATAACAAAAACTTAGCCATTTTAAAGTGCACAATTCTGGGACTTCCCTGGCGGTTCAATGGTTGAAACTCCCCCTTTCAGTGCAGGGGTGTGTGAGTTCAATCCCTGGTCAGGGAACTAAGATCCTACATGCCTTGTGGCCAAAAAACCAAAATATAAAAAATAGAAGCAATATTGTAACACATTCAATAAAGACTTTTAAAATGATCCACATTAAAAAAATTTTTTTTAAAAAATGCGCAATTTAGTGGTATTTAGAAAATTCATACTGTGCGACCATCACCTCTATCTAGTTCCAAAACATCTTCAAACCCCAGATGAGACCCTGCACTCAAGCAGTGATCACTTCCTGTTTTCCCTGCTCCCAGTCCCTGGCACCCACTCACTCACTTTCTGTCTCCACCTATGTTCACTGCAGCACTATTCATAATAGCAAAATGGTGGTCACAATCCAAATGTCCATCAGTGGGTGGATGGAGAAACACAATAGGGCATATCCATGCAATGGAATAGTATTTAGCCATAAAAAAGGAAAGAGGTCTTGATCCATCCAGGTTGCAGCATGGACTGGTACCTCATTCCATTTAATGGCTGAATCCTGTTCCACTGCATGGAATTCTCTTCCCTCACCAGCTCCAACATCTACCCCGAGAATGCCACTGCCAATGGTCATGACTTCCAGATGTTTTCCTTTGAGGAGACCACATCCTGCAAGGCTTGCCAGATGCTGCTGAGGTGGGAGTCTGGGAGGATGGACCTGGATGCTGGGGTGGACTGTCCCTTCCTCTTTGAGATGAGGGGCTCCCCTGGCCATCATGCCCCTGAGTTGGGAGGGGGGAGGCTCTCCTTTGATCTTCAGCTTCTCCGACTCTCTTCTGCTCTAAAGAAAACCCAAAGGGGCCCTTTAAGTTGTTGGCAAAATGATTGTCTGTGTTTGTTCAGCATCACTGACTCCTTCCTTTACCTCCTCCTTGCATCTCAGAGGCACTTTCTATCAGGGGTACCGTTGTCAACGGTGCCGAGCACCTGCACACAAGGAGTGTCTTGGGAGGGTCCCTCCGTGTGGTCGACATGGACAAGGTACTAGGGGACTGAGGTGGGAGGTGGGTTTCTGCATGAGGGTCCCCCCCATTCTAACCAGTATATCCTTTACCCTCTCATAGATTATTCAGGAACTATGAAGAAGGTAAGACCCCCATGTTCCTTTCTGTGCATGGAAAATTGGGGCAGGAGTTGGGAAGGAAGGACCTGGGAGACTCTATCAGTGGGTGTGGCTCTTGGCTGGATGCCCAGTCGATCCCTGGGTCTAGAAGATCCCCTGGAGTAGGAAATGGCAACCCACTCCTCTATTCTTGCCTGGGAAATCCCATGGACAGAGGAGCCTGGCAGGCTGCAGTCCCTGGGGCTGCAAAGAGTCTGACACAGCTGAGTGGCTGAGCAGGTACACACGCAGGCAAATGAGGATCGAGGAACCCCCAGACTGGGTACAGATAGTCATGCTTGCTTTTTTGGTCTCTCCCTCCAGGATAAGCCACATCGGCGGGCACAAGACAAAAAGAGGAATGAGCTGGGTGAGTCAGCAGGGGACGCTGTGCAGGGCAGAAATCTCTTCTTTGCCTCAGTGATGCTGACCCAGGGAGAGATCTCAACAATTATGTTAATGACCACATAACATCCTACTTACAAAGCAAATTCTAGTCCCGGAAACTTGAAAGGAATTTTTAAATAGTGAAGTCAATTTGTTATTAGCTTTGCTTAAACACTGTGAAGGGGGTGCTTGGAACATGGCAATCCTTGTTACCATGCACTTTCCTCCCATTCACTTTTTTATGTATACAGGTGTTTTTTTAAATGGAAGTTTAGTTGATTTACAGTGATTCAGGTATACTGCAAAGTGATTTAGTTATAGAGATATTTTTCAGATTCTTTTCCATTGTAGGTTATTATAAGATATTGAATATAGTTCCCTGTATTATAAGTAGGTCCTTGTTGTTTATCTCTTTATATATAGTAGTGTGCATCTGTCCATCTCAAATTCCCAGTTTATCCCTCCACCCCCTCCCATTCACCTTTATTATTCACTGCCCCCCTCCCCTTTTGTCTGCTGACAAACTCCATCTGCAGTCTTAGCCGGCTGGGCATACCTCATGCCCTCTCCCATTGATTCTGTCACAGAATCTTATCATAATAGGGTGGTTTCAGCAAAGCATAGTCCACCTGAAAGGTAGGGAGCAGGAGATGCAGTTTGACCAAGCCAGAATTCTTTTTAGCCTGGGGTGGGGGTGGTGGTGGAAAGGATGGATTCATGTATATGTTAACAGTGTCTGTGGGATCACAGTCATGATGAGTAATTTTTATTCAACATCTATTGTATATATCCTCTGTGGTAAATTGGTGACTAAAAACAGGATACTTCCTGTCCTCCCAAAGCTCCCAGGTGGATAGTGGGAGACAGGGTTTGGCTAAGTTATTCCAGTTGAGGTGGTAAGAGTAGAGGGTTTTCCGGAGCATCACAGTGGGAGACCTGATGAGTCTGAGCCATCAGGGAAGGCTGCTCAGAGGAGGAGGCATTAAAGTGGACACTTGAAAAATGAGGTGGAGTTAGACGGATGAGGAGGCAGGAGTGGTCCAGGCAGAGGGAACAGCATGTGCAAAGCCTAGGAAGCAGGAGGTGAGTAGGGCAAGACTTTATTCAAGAACTAGGGGGGACCTCCTAGGTGGTCCAGTGGTTAAGAATTTGCCTTGCAATGAAGGAGGTGCGGATTTGATTCCTGGCCGGGGAGCAAAGATCCTGCATGCTGCACAGTGCGGCCACAGAGTAAAAAAAAAGAACTTGGTGTGGCCAAGAAAAATAAACTCTTTGCTCAGAATCAATGTAAAGATTCAGTTTCATATCTGTCATTCTATCTACCTATCTGTCTATCTTGATAGATAAATATCTATAGATAGCTATAGTTCTATATCTATAGCTATAGGTACTTCAGCTTTATTTGTAATAGTTAAAAATTAGAAACAACTCAAATATGGTCAACAGTGGGAATACATATATGATATATACTATATATGTATATAATGTAATAATGTATATGTATAAAATCAGCTTTATAAAAAAAGTATATATTAGCTTTATTGGTCAAAAACCAGAAACAGCCCAGATGTCCTCAATAGGAGAAAATATATATGAATGTGTGCATGTGCATATATATCCACCACATAGATACTTAAACAATATGTATATGTTCACATATATGTTTGCATATATATATACATACTCTTGCTCATATCCATTTTATATGGATATATATAATTATCATTTTCTATTGAGACAGAAATATGTAATTTTCTATAATTTCCTATTGAAATATACATAATATATATGTAATTTTCTATGAGACAGAAATATTTCTATTGAGATAGAAAATACATACCATAAGGTGTGTAAAATGAATAAATTGTAAGAGTATGGCTCACTGAATCTCATGTACCCACCACTCAGATCAATTTATAGAACACTTCCATCATCAGAGAAAGTTTTATTGGATGGTGCTTGTCATACTCGCTGCTAGTCTGTCCTGTCTCCCAGAGGGAACCATTTTCTGACCTCTATCAGCATAGATTCGTTTTGCCTGCCCTTTAACTTCATACAAATGAAGTTGTATAGCATGGACTCTCACAGCATATTAGTGTATCTGCTTGAAGCAGTCACTTGTTCTTTTTTATTCCTGTATTGTATTCCACGATATGGTTATTTCATGCTGTGTTTATCCATCTTCTTAAAGACATTGGGTATGTTGCCAATTTTTTGGCTCTTGTGAATAGAGCTGCTGTGAACATTCTTCATCTATGACTCTCTGGGTACCTGTGTTTCATTTGTCTTGGTGGTGTATTCATGAGTGGAATTAGCTTTAGTGAATACTGCCCAGCAGTTTTCCAAAGTGTGTTCCTACTAGTCATGCAGGAATGAGCTGTGGAGTCGTGGTCACCCTTCCCATTTATGCAAAAAAAAAATTTTAGATGTTTTTCATATTAAAAACTTCTTCAAATTAAAAAAAAAAAAGAATCCAGGAATCCAGGTGACTTCAGTTGCACCACATCCTTGCCGCCACTTGGTATTGTCTGTCCTTTTAACTTTTGCCATCCTGCTGGGTGGTGAGACTTGGGTTTGAAAGTCCTAGACTTTCACTGTATCATCACCTCTTCTCCCCTTCAGGCCTGCCCAAGATGGAGGTGTACCAGGAATACTATGGGCTGCCCCCACCCCCTGGAGCCATTGGACCTTTTCTACGCCTCAGCCCAGGAGACATCGTGGAGCTCACTAAGGCTGAAGCCGAACAGAACTGGTGGGAGGTATAGGCTGGGGCCATGGGAATGATGGGGAAGACCTGAACGTGGGGTCAGGGTGTAGGTGGCCTTGGGAATGGGGTCATGCTCCCACTGGACTCCGGCAATAGAAGTTTGCTCTGGACAGGGTGATGTCTATGGGGATTTCTGGGGCTGACCTGGCCCTTCTGGGCTGGTGGTATCCCCAGAAGTTGATACTGGTTGGTCCCTCTCTGGGTCATTCCAGGTGATGGAGAGATAGATGGCCAAGCAAAGTGGCTGTTGGGTGAAAGATGGATACACACAAGCATTGTGGCTGCCTGTAACCTCTCTGTCCGTCTCTCCCTTCCACCTTTTTAGGGGAGGAATACGTCTACCAATGAAGTTGGCTGGTTTCCCTGCAATAGGGTCAAGCCCTATGTGCATGTGAGTGCCCCAGTCTGGTTGGAGTGAGGGCCCGGGGGTGCAGAGAGGGTCCTATGAGGGCAGGCAGCATTGAGGGGAATGCTCCTGAGATCAGGAGGGGCTGCCCAACATGGCATGTCACTCCCTACCTTGCTGACTGAGCCCAGAGAGGGGTTCACCCTGGGAAGGATGACCAGTCCTTTTCTCCTTGGTTCTTCTTTTTATTTTTATTTTTCACATTTTAGTTTTTATTACATACACATGAACATATGACTTTTTAAAGTTAACCTTTAATTTTGTTTTGGAGTATAACCAGTGAACAATGTTGTGATAGTTTCAGATGGACAGAAAAGGGACTCAGTCATACATATACATGTATCGATTCTCCCCCAAACCCTGCTTCCATCCAGGCTGCCACATAACATTGAGCAGAGTTCCCTGTGGCATACAGCAGATCCTTGTTGGTTATCTGTTTTAAATATAGCAAGGTGTACATGTCCATCCCAAACTTCCCAACTCTCCCTTTCTCCCATCCTTTCCTCAGCAACCATAAGTTTATTCTCTAAGTTCCTGTGAGTCTGTTTCTGTTTTGTAAGTAAGTTCATTTGTATCATGTCCCTTTAGATTTAGCATAAAATGGATGTCATATGATGTCTCTGCTTCTCTGTCTGACTTATTTCACTCAGTATGACAATCTCTGTGCTTAGTTGTTCAGTCATGTCTGACTCTTTGTGACCCCATGGACTGTTAGCCCACAGGCTCCTCCGTCCATGGGGATTCTCCAGGCAAGAATACTGGAGTGGGTTGCCATGCCCTCCTCCAGGGGATCTTCCCGACCCAGGAATCGAACCTAGGTCTCCCACATTAGAGGTGGATTCTTAACCATCTGAGCCACCAGAGAAGCCAACCTCTAGTTCCATCTGTATTGCTGCAAATGGCATTATTTTGTTCTTTTTAATGGCTGGGTAATATTTCATTTTATGTATGTACCACATCTTCTCTGTCCATTCCTCTGACAATGGACATTTAGGCTGCTTCCATGTCTTGGCTATTGTAAACAATGCAGCAACGAACATTGGGGTACATGTATCCTTTTGGACCATGTTTTTCTCTGTATATGTGCCTAGGAGTGGGATTTCAGAGTCATATGGTAGCTCTATTTTTAGTTTTTTAAAGAACCTCCATCCTTGATTCTTCTTGTATGAAGGTCTTCTCCATCACTTGGGGAAGGAACAGGGGTTCAGAAGGCTGGCCAACCCCTGCATTCCTTCAGAGGCACCAAACAGAGTCCTCTATGGGGCCAGGTCCCCTGTGCTTCCTTGCGCAGGGAGCAGACCTGCCCACCACTCTGCCCAGCGCTTGTCTTTCTTCACCTGTTTCCCACTCTCTTGATTTCCTCATCTTGAGAAGGACTGCAAATCTTCCCCACTCTCCCCAAACCTCATTCTTCCTCACCCCTCCACTGCCTGCTCTGTAGCCCTCATAGGAGCCCGCAGAGAGAAAGTCTCTCCCATTTTTTTTGCTTTCATTTTATGTCATTTCAGACTTCCAGAAAAGTCATAAGAATAATGCAAAGAACTCCCATATATCTTTTGGTCAGATTACCAATTGTTAACATTTTGTCTCATTGGCTCTGTCATCTTTCTCTGAACACATTATTTAGAAAATGTCTATTATTTATTTTTTCTTGAGACACTTCAAAGTAAGTTTACAGACACATTTCCCCTTTCATCTCTGAATACCTGCCAAGAACAGGAACCTTCTCTTGTATATTCATAACATGATTTTTGAAAACATGAAATTCAGCATGGACATTCTATTATTATAAATTATCACAAATTAGAAATTATAATATATAAATTATATATTACATAATTCAGAGTATGTATTTACACTTTGCCAATTTCCCAAAAAATATCTTTTGCTTTTTTTTTGGCTTGGGGTCCTTTCTCCACTGTGGAGTTGCATTATGAATTTCTAACTCCATCATTCCTCCTAAGTTATTAGCTGATATTCTATTGTAAAGAACTGTCTCTTCTATGTATTTGTGTATTATGTATGAATGTATCTATCAATCAATCAATCAATCCATCATCTTTGTATCTATGAATCTGTCAGTCACCTGCGTATCTATGTATCTGTGTGTCTATCCATGTATCCATTTGCATCTATATATCAATTATCTATGGCTCTATCTAATAATCATCTATGTACTTATCTGTGTATCTATGTATGTACCAATCAATCATCTGTGTATCTATGTACTTGTGTATCCATCCATTATTTATGTATCTATCTATATATCCATCTCTGTATCAATCATCTATGTATCTAATTATCATCTTTGTATTTATCTGTATATCTATCAATCATCTATGTGTCTATCTGTGTATCTGTGTGTTATCTATCTCAGGAAATGTTCCTGGATTTTTATTTTAATATTGTCCCGGCCTAGACCAGTGGGCTTAGGGCTTCCCTGGTGGCTCAGACAGTAAAGCGTCTGCCTGTAATGCGGGAGACTTGGGTTCGATCCCTGGGTGGGGAAGATCCCCTGGAGAAGGAAATGGCAACCCACTCCAGTACTCTTGCCTGGAAAATTCCATGGATGGAGGAGCCTGGTTGGCTACAGTCTATGGAGTTGCAAAGAGTTGGACACGACTGGGCAACTTCACTGGTTCACTGGACCAGTGGGAGCTCCTTCAGGCTGGCTCCTCTGTCCTTTTGACATAACTTCATTGTTCTCTGAGCCCTTCCTTACTTTTTAGCACAAGAGCAGACTGCTCTTGTACTCTTTCTGCCCCAATCTTGGAATCAACCATTTTCCCAAGGAGCCAGGATCCTTTCAGTGGGACTTGGCATTCACACGTCAAGATCTGAACGTCTTTCCAGTTTCTGCCTACACATGTAGCTGCCCCTTTAAAGCTGATTCATTTGGGAGGGGTGGACTGATCTCTCGCATTGGATTCTGGGGCTGTATTTCCAGAGAAGAGCACAGTGCCTGGCACATAATAGACACCCAATACTTGATAGTGGAATGAATGAATGCAGTGTCCTGAAGTCTGTTGCCATGCTGAACCCTTTTCCCTAAGTCTTGGGTCTCTGTCTGTGTCCCCAGGGTCCCCCTCAGGACCTGTCCGTTCATCTCTGGTGAGTAGAACCATCTTTCTTATTTTCAACTTGTGGTGCTTTGGGGTGGATGTTTGGGCTGGACATTGGGGTGCCACAAGGGGCTGCAAACAAGTCAGTTATTCATTCTTCAAACTTTGAGCATTAACTACTGGGTCCAGCCCTACACTGGGGGCTGCTGTGGAGAGAGCACAGACAAAAGAGGGTCCTTGACTTTGGGATATTAGGTTCTAATGGAAAGAAAATGATGGTGACAATATAATGGGAGCTTCTTCTCCCTCTCCCCCTGCCTTTTTTTGAGAACCTACTGCTTAGAGTACAGTGAGGGATGGAGGTTTATACAGTTGCTTCGGAGCCCACTGACTTCGGTTCCAATCCTGACTCTAACATTATCCGGTTAGACCTTTAGCCAGTAACTCAGCTTCTCTGTGCTTCAGCTTTCCTCCCTGGAAAACAGATTGGTAATAATATCTGATTCATAGGGCTGTTAAGAAGTTTCCACGAGCCTGTAAAGTGCTTAGCTCTATTCCTGACATGCAAAAAGCACTTTATTATCTGTTCTTATTAGCATTAGCTGTTATGACCACATTTCATCCATTGTAAAATGCATATTTTTTCCCTCTCACTGTTTAACGCCTCTGGCATAGGAATGGCTCTTACAATTAGTGGTGTCTCAGTTCTTCTGCCTAATTTTATGGGTGCGTGTGCACGCTAAGTCGCTCAGTCGTGTCAGACTCCGTGACCTCACGGACTGTAATCTGCCAGGCTCCTCTGTCCAGGCAAGAATACTGGAGTGGGTAGCCATTCCCTTCCCTGGGCAGATTCTTTACCATCTGAGCCAGGGAAGCCAGTAATTTTTATTTCGTAATTGTCCATGAAAGCATGGTGTATTTTACAATGATTGGTATCTTAGACTTGATGCACTGTGGTATTGTTTTTATGACCACTGTGTCAGCATTTTAAGGGCAATTCTTGTAATAATGCTTTGAGAGCATGCTCTTCTTAATCTCTTTCTGCAGTGGAGGAAACCAAGACTCAGAGAGCAGCAAGTAACTTGTTCAGTGTCACAAAGCAAGGAAGTGAAAGAGGTGGGATTCGAACCCCAGTCTGCCGGACTTCAAAGCCCAACCTTATTACACAAAGGGCCTAATAACGCTCCTGTCTGGTGAACACCCACCACGTATGAGGAGCTTCAACTACATCTTTGCCTTTTGTCAAAACTGTTCCTCTGTGATGGGCAGTTTTATCTCCTCTTTTCAGAGAAGGAAATTAGGCCTGAGAGGAGCATACTCAGTTCCCCAGGTCACAGAGCAACTGGGTGGCAGATCCAGGGTTTAAACTGTGTTCACCTGAGGCAGGGTTCTCACTCTATCCCTGCCCTGTCAGATGTGATAAAAAGAGGCCACTACGGCTGGAACTGGGGTGAGGAGAGAGAGAGACCCTGGCTTTGGGTGCAACAAGGATTTAAGGGGTGTCAAAAACTCAGACTTTGAGAACCATACTCTTTTTTTATTTTTGAGAGCCATACTCTTTTAATGTGATGTCTTAAAAAAACAAAAGCAAGGGGGAAAAAACCAACTATGATGGGCAAACTATCAAAACTGTAAATCAAGGCAGGATATGACAGGGCTGAGAGTAGGGAAAGGTGAACTGTGGTCAGCCAGGCACGTGCAGAGGCAGATCTTGTCCTTATTTAAAGTTTTGACATTTTATTCATCATGGATTTTTTTTCAATTTAGTTTTAAAATTGAGGTAAAATTCACATGACATAAAACTAACCATTTAAAGTGGCATTTATGTTATTATTTACACTTATATTACATATTCACATTTATCAATATAATTATATATTGCATAATGTAGTTAGTTATATATTAAAATATACAATGTAATTATATATATGTAATTAACACATATTAGGTTATATGTTTATAATATGGGAAGCCCTGGTGGCTCAGCAGTAAAGAATCTGCCTGCCAATATTTGACAATGCAGGAGATACGGGTTTGATCCCTGGGTCGGGAAGGTTCCCTGGAGAAGGAAATGGCAACCCACTTCAGTATTCTTGCCTGGGAAATCCCATGGACAAAGAAGCCTGTCCAGCTGTAGTGCATGGGATTGCAAAGAGTCAAATATGATTTAGCGACTTAACAACAAAAATGTATGATTAACATATATTATTTATGTTATATTCACACTTGGAGCATATAGGCATATTCACACATATATTATCTGTAATTATATGGTATATAATATAAATTGTTATATATTTACATACACATTCATTTTATATATAATAAATAATTCATATTTATATCATAAATGCATTATCTATAGTTAGTGTATATTATTTATGTTATATACTAATTCCATACATACTGTCTATAATTATATAGTATATAGTTAATATATATTATAATGTTTATACTTATAGCATAAACACATTGACATCATATTTATATATCACTTATAATTATGTGTTATCTATAGTTAATGTATATTTTTATGTTATATACTTAAATTTATGCTATTAATATATTCATATTCTTGCTGATGCATCATATATAATTATATATTATCTATAATTAATATATATTATTTCTGTTGTATATTTGCTCTTGCAGCATAAATATATTCATAGTCATATCTCTATTTATTTTTCACATTTATATTAAACGATATTTAGTACATTCACAATGGTATGCAACCAGCACCTCTCTCTAGCTCTGAAACATTTTCATTACCCCCCAAAGAAATGCCCTCCTTGTTAACAGTGACCCCTCCTCTCCTTCCCCGAGCCCTGACAACCATGCACACACTTTCTGTCCCTATGCATTTGCCAGTTCTGGGTGTTCCATGTAAATGCAGTTCTACACTGTGTGCCCTTTGTGACTGGCTTCTCCCACTCAGCACCATGTTTTCAAGGTTCATTCACCTTGTAGCACTTAATCAGGACTTCATTCCTTTGTATGGCTGCTTTTGCAATTTAGAAAATATTGCATTAAAGTGCTACTTATTTTCCTTGTTGTTATTTATCCTGATGACTGAGTTTTTTGGCTTGCCCTTTAACTTTTGTACCTGAGGCTGTGTCTCACTCTCCTCATCCTATTTCCATCCTGGTGACCACAAAGATGGGCAGACAGTGGATACTCAGTAAATACCTTTCCAGAAATGCCAAATTTCAGAGTAAAAGGAAAAAAAAAACCCACACCTGTTTTTCTATACTCATACTCTCAACAGTTCTGAAACCAAATGTGTGTGTGTGTGTGTGTGTGTGTGTTTTTCTCCACACCTAACAAATCTCTAATTCTACAGACACCAGCTTGGGTGTGCTACGATTCAATTAGATTCTGACATGATTTGTCTGGAGTTAGTGACAAATCCCACAGATTAAGGGCTCGATTTCTAGCTTGGTTTACCTAGCTCACATGGTAAAAAAAAATCCATGTGCAGTGCAGGAGACCTGGGTTCAATCCCTGGATTGGGAAGATCACCTGGAGAAGGAAATGGCAACCCACTCCAGTATTCTTGCCTGAGAATCCCATGGACAGAGGAGCCTGGCGGGCTACAATCCATAGAGTTGCAAAGAGTCAGACACGACTGAGTGACTAACACACTTCAAGAGATAGCCCTCCACTTTAGATCACAATCACAAGCCTGGGTCACCCAGACTTCTGACCCACCAACTACAAACGGGGGCTTCCCATAGCCCCCTCCTTAGGGTTGGTAATTTGCTAACACAAACTCCCAGAACTTGTAGAAACAGTTTCCTTACTAGACTACCTGTTTATTATCAAAGGATTCAAATCAGGAACAGTCAGATGGAAGAGTTGCTTGGGGCAAGGTATGGGGAAATGGGACAGGGCTTCCATGCCCTCTCTGGGCTTGCACCCACCCACCCCACCCCCGGTATCTCTCTGTGTTCACCAACCTGGAATCTCTCCAAGCACTTTGGTTGGGACTTCCCTGGTAGTCCAGTGGTTAAGACTTTGCACTTCCCATGCAGAGGGCACAGGTTCCATCCCTGGTCAGGAAGTAGGATCCCACATGAGGAGTGGTGGTGGTTGTGAATCCCGCCCCCTCAACCCCGCAAAAAAAAAAAATCAAAACTATTTGGTTGGAGTTCGGTTGAAGCATCTTTATACAGGCAAGATTGATTAAATTATGGGTTGTTAGTGATGAACTCAACCTCCATCTCGGCAGATGTGGAGGTGGGGCGGGGCTGAAAATTTCAAGCCTCTAATCACATGGTTCTTCTGATTACTAACCCTCATCCTGAGGCTATTAAAGAGCCACCGGGGGCTTCCCTGGTCTAGTGGCTAAGACTCCAAGCTCCCCATGCAGAGAGCCTGAGTTCGATCCCTGGTCAGGGAACTAGATCCCACATGCAGCTAAATAGTTTGCAAGCTGCGACAAAGATGGATGATCCTATATGCCTCAACTAAGACCCAGGGTAGCCAAGTAAATAAAAGTAAATATTAAAAAAAAAGAGCCCCAAGCAGCTTATTAGCACACAAAAAGACACTTTTTGGGCTTCCCTGGTGGCTCAGAGATAAAGAATCTGCCTGCCAGGGAAAGAGAAACGGTTCGATCCCTGATCTGGGAAGATCCCACATGCTGTGGAGCAACTAAGCTCATGTGCCACAACTATTGAGCCTGTGCTCTAGAGCCCGGGAGCTGCAACTACTGAGCCCGTGTGCCACAACTAGAGAAAAGCCTACACAGCAACAAAGACCCAACGCAGCCAAAAATAAAAAATAAATAAAAATTTTAAAAAGACACATTACTTTGGAGATTCCAACGGTTTTAGGAGTTATATTCCAGGAGAGGGTGGAGGACATAGAGAACAAATATATTTCTTCCTGTATCACACTGAGACAGCTACACCCGAAGGATTGTGTTGTTTCCTGCAATCCAGTTGTGAAAGCTTGGGTGTGACTTACAGGTGTCTAATGGCCACTGTCTCCCCCAGGTTTACCTATCAGAGTTATGTAAACCTCTCTTCTTGGTATGTCTTGACAGGTACGCTGGCCCCATGGAGCGAGCCGGGGCGGAAAGCATTCTTACCAACCGCTCGGATGGGACGTTCTTGGTGCGGCAGAGAGTGAAGGATGCCGCAGAATTTGCCATCAGCATTAAGTAATTTCTTCTTTCCTGGCTCGTTTCCCTTTGTGAGCTGAGCACTTCAGGTGCTTAGGAAGGATGAACCATTTGGGTATTGTTTGCGGGGGCTCCGAAGAGCTCCAGGACCAGTCCTTTATGTCTCAGCGCAGGAAAAGAATTCAGCGAGAAGCAAAGTGATAGATAAGACTTATTAGGATAGGATGCTTGTGAGGTTTACAAATGGGTAGGCCAGAAATGCTGTGCCCTAAGAACTCACTGGGCT
Organism: Giraffa tippelskirchi; assembly: GCF_054371585.1. Classification (NCBI taxonomy): domain Eukaryota; kingdom Metazoa; phylum Chordata; class Mammalia; order Artiodactyla; family Giraffidae; genus Giraffa; species Giraffa tippelskirchi. The sequence goes on along the minus strand of NC_137280.1, from coordinate 93,936,766 downwards.
ACAATTTCATAAACAAAGGAAAAGTGGGGAGGGGGAAGAGAACTTCTTTGTCTTTCTTGAGTAGATGTCCTGCTTCCAGCATCAGCTCCTCCTCCCCCAGGTTGAGTAGGGGAGTTTTCTTGTCCCTATGTGGTCTGCAAATTATTGTTCTTCTTGTGTGCAGAGAGCGTGTCCTAGGATTCATTAACTTACTGAGCTCACTGGGCAGGGGGTGGGGCTCATGCCACCATTGTTTTATTGTTTTGGGGCATGTCCTGAGCCTCTGTTACATGGTTGTGTGGCTAAGCAAGCCTGCTTGGTTTTGCGGTTAAGCGAATCTGCTTTCTTGAGTAATCATTAACTTACTTACAGGGGTCTCCCATATTTTTCTATTTACAATCCCCTAGTGGGATTGACTGTTTAATCACCTATTTTGTACCTTTACTCTGTCCCTGTCAAGACGATTGACTATTGCACGTTAACAATAGTCACTTTTTATTGAGTTCCTGTAGGGTCCTGTGTATTTTTAATTTTTTTTTTTTATTTCTTTTCATTGTTTGGTAACCCACAGAAAAAAGATATGCTTCTTAAGCAAGGCTCTGAGGGGACATTAAGCATACCCTTTGGTGTTGTTCAGTCGCTATGTAGTGTCTGTCTCTTTGTGACCCCGTGGACTGCAGCACACCAGGCTTCCCTGTCCTTCACCATCTCCCAGAGTTTGCTCCAACTCATGTCCATTGATCGGTGATGCCATAAGGGGCAGAAATGCAGTCTGGACCCAAGTCTTGCAGACCCTGGCTGTCCTACCTTTCTGTTTGTTTTGGGTGCAGCTTCTTTCTTGCGGTGACTCGTTTCCCTGTTGGTTTTTTCATTTTGTCTTGTGATGATAAGTGGGGCTTTCCCCATGGGTATCTTTGCTGCTTGGGTCTCTAGAGATTTTGCGTTTGCTTCCATTGGGAATCACCAACAAGTTTACTTCTTTTTCAGATTAAAATAGTTTTGTTTAATTCCTTAGTTTCCCAGTCTATACAGGTGGTTTAAGTATAAACGCTAAACCCATAAGAAGGTGAGGTTAAGGTGATGAATTCTTAAATGTGACTTTTCTATTGTGAGCCTGAGACAAATAAGCTTTAACATAGCCCCTGCTGTGCTGATGGGTGGAGTTTTTCTAGAGCACTTTTTTCCCCCTGAGGATGTAGGTTTTTGACAGTCCAGCCTTTTGGGATGAGGGTGGGTCTCAGTGCCAACTCTCTACCCAACAAGGACACAATAAGTCATCTCGTATTTCTATGTGATCAAGACGTACACTCTAGGGAATTCCCTGGTGGTTCAGTGGGGGCTGCCCTGCCTGCAATGCGGGAGACCCAGGTTTGATCCCTTGGTCAGAAAGATCCCCTGGAGAAGGAAGTGGCAACTCACTCCAGTATTCTTGCCTGGAGAATTCCATGGACAGAGGAGCCTGGTGGGCTACAGTCCATGGGGTCACAAAGAGTTGGACACGACTGAGTAACTAACACTTTTACTTTCCAACGATTAGGACTACTGAGGGCCTGAGTTTGATCCCTGGCTGGGGAACTGAGATCCTGCAAGCTGCATTGCACAGCCAAAATTGAATTGACACATACTTTTAAGCTGCATCCTCATTTTGTCCTTTGGGGGATTTCCCTTACTTTTTTTTTTTTTAAGAGTTCAGCATTCTTTTCTCAACATTTCTAGGGGTTTTATGAAGTAGGAGATTTTTTTTTTGGTTATCTAGTTCTTCATGTAGACAGAACCACTCCTGCCAATTCAAGTCTCTTCCGGGTCCTTACTAGTCTGTAGTCCACCATATTGGTGGAAATGAATTCCCTTCCTCTACATCCTTTAGATTCTATGGTCCTTCATATTGGTGGAAGTGGAGATTTCAATCAATCTATTCTAGAAGGATGCCTTGCTTACAGAGTCTATTTGACTTCTCAATAACCCTGAGTTAAGGAAGATGATTCCTATTACACAGAAGAAGAAATGAAGGCTTAGAACAGCAAAGTCTCCAGGGAAGGGATTCTGTTGGGTTCCAGTGGTTGCTCCTTCCCTCCAGTAGTCAAGTACCCTTCTTCCATGGTTGGGGGGGTGGTTATAGCCTGGGGCTGAGACTCGACAGGAAATGGGCCTGAATTCCCCGACTCAGGTCTCAGTGACATCTTGCTTTCTTTCCCTGCTTGCAGGTATAATGTTGAAGTCAAGCATATTAAAATCATGACAGCAGAAGGACTGTACCGGATTACAGAGAAGAAAGCTTTCAGGGGGCTTACGGTAAGGGTCAATCTATCCCTAACCCCAGTCTTTCAGAGACTAAGTTGGACCCTCTCTGAGGCTCCACCTTAGGATCTCTTTTCCTCCATCCAGAATAACCACTCCAAGAGGCACTATGGAGCAACTGGCTTTAAACTTGTTTTTCTAATCACCAACAATGAGAATAATAATAATAACAACAGTAGCTGCAGTGATCATTTGCAAAGCACTTGTTGAGTGCCAGACATATTATCACTAGGACTGCAGGTCATTTGCTCAGCTCTGAGTTCCCATTTCACAGATGGGGGAAACTGAGGTTTTGTTCTCATCTGGTATCATAGAATGGCAGAGTCTCTGTTTTTGTCAGACATCAAGAGTTAGTTCTTTTTGCAAGGCAGAAATAGAGACACAGATATAGAGAACCAATGTTTTGACACCAAGGTGGGAAAGGGGGAGTGGGATGGATTGGGAGATTGGGACTGACATATATACACTAATATGTGTGAAACAGAAAACTAATGAGAGCCTGCTGTATAGCACAGGGAACTCTACTTAATGCTCTGTGGTGACCTAAACGGGAAGGAAATCCAAAAAAGAGGGGATGTATGTATACACAGAGCTGATTTACATTGCTATATAGCAGAAATGAGCACAACATTGTAAAGCAACTATACCCCAATTTAAAAAGATTTAGCTCTCCTTAATCTGTTTAATGACCATTTCATGGAGAATCCAGAGGCCTTTCAAGTGTTTTTGCTTCTATTTGGTGATGTGCAATTTTGGGCTATCTTTTAGACCTCTTAAGCCCATTGATAAGGCTCATGGATCCTACCCGTAGTCTGTGGATCCTTGAGGAGCTTTGAATTGTTTGGAAAAAAAATCTAGAATTTTGCATATATCTGCATTTTTTTTTTTTGAGGAAGGTGTCTCAAATTTCATTTGAGCTTCAAACAGATCCTTAACCCCCCCCAAAGGTTAGGGACTATTCATTCATTCCACATATCGTTTTCTCCCCCAGACTTTTTATTCTTCAAATTTTTCCTCCCCCCATTTTTTTTATTTCTGAAAAATTACTGAGATGTTACTGGAATAGTATCATGAATATCTGTGGGCCTTTCACCTGGTTTTAGTGATTGGTTGTTAATATTCTTCCTCTTTTGCTTTCTTTCTCTCCCTCTCTGCCTCTACACACACACACACACACACACACACACATTTATTTTGCACTATTTAGGAGTAATTTGCAGATATCAAGATCCTTCATATAATTTAGAAAAATGGTACTGATGAACCTATTTGCAGGGTGGTATTAGAGACGAAGATATAGAGAACAGACTTGTGGACACAGTGGGGGAAGGAGAGGGTGGGACAAATTGAGAGAGGAGCATTGAAACAAGTTGCTTCAGTTGTGTCCAGCTCTTTACAACCCCATGGACTGTAGCCCGCCAGGCTCCTCTGTCCATGGGATTCTCCAGGCAAGAATACTGGAGTGGGTTGGCATACCCTCTTCCAGAACCATGTGCAAAATAGATAGCTAATGGGAAGTCGCTGTATAACACAGGGAGATCAACCTGGTACTTTGATGGGCTAGAGAGGCGGGAAGGGGTAGAAGGTGGCAGGGAGATTCAAGAGGGAGGGGACATATGTACCCTTAGAGCAGACTCACATTGTTGTATGGCAGAAACCAGCGCAATATTGTAAACAATTATCCTCCAATTAAAAATAAACTTTAAAAATTCTTCCTATAAGTACTTGCATATCTGAAGAGCCAAGACAATTTTTTTCCCCTCACCACCGTATCATTATCACAGTCAGGGAGTTGAACATTAATACAAAATTATTACCTAATACAGTGCATTTTCCAAGCTCCCTGATGGCCCCAGTTACGTTTATTATAGCCTTTTCGTCCCCAGGATGTAATCAAGGGAATCACGCATGCATTCATCTCCTTAGTGTCTCTCTTAATTTGCAAGAGCTCCCCAGTCTTTTATGTATTTCTTTGATCTTTCATTACGTCGGTGTTTTTTGTCTGCTTGTTTTCCAAGTGAGAGAATGTGTTAATCCAACAAAAATGAAATAAACAACCAGAGTTTTGAGTGTTTTTTCACACTTGTAGTGAACTGGAAAAATGTTTCAATTACATAAACCGACCATATTCTGTAAAAAAAATGAAAGCCACTCCCATCACCCATGACATTGGCATTTTTAAAAATAATTAAATGTATTTATTTTTAATTGAAGGATAATTGCTTTATAATATTGTATTGGTTTCTGCCAAACATCTGGCTTCCCTGATAGCTCAATTGGTAAAGAATCCGCCTGCAATGCAGAAGGCCCCAGTTTGATTCCTGGCTCGGGAAGATTTGCTGGAGAAGGGATAGGCTACCCACTCCAGTATTCTTGGGCTTCCCTGGTGCCTCAGCTGGTAAAGAATCCACCTGCAATGTGGGGGACCTGGGTTTGATCCCTGGGTTGGGAAGATCCCCTGGAGAAGGGAAAGGCTACTCACTCCAGTATTCTGGCCTGGAGAATTCCATGGACTCTATAGTCCATGGGGTTGCAAAGAGTCGGACATAACTGAGCAACTTTCACTTTCACTTTAACTGCCAAACATCAACATGAATCAGGACACTGGCATTTTTGAAGTCTAGAACTCCTAAACATATAAAATATTTTGTTTTGCAAAATGTCCCTTAATTTTGACTTGCCTTCTCCCCTACTCTTAGGATGAGCTTGAACATTTGTGGGAGAAATAGTCATAAATGACACACATCTGACTCTTGACTTCAGATGAGTCTTATTATAGAGACTGGGCTTCCCTTGTGGCTCAACTGGTAAAGAATTCAGCTGCAATTTGGGAGACCTGGGTTCAATCCCTGGGTTGGGAAGATCCCTTGGAGAAAGGAAAGGCTACCCACTCCAGTATTCTGGCCTGGAGAATTCCATGAACTGTACAGTCCATTGGGTTGCAAAAAGTCAGACACAACTGAGCAACTTTCACACATTCGCATAGAGACCAGCTTTTGGCTACCACACTCTATCACTTGTCCTAGGACTGAATTCTGGATCTGTCCTTTTCTAGCTGTATGACCCTGGATGAGCCTTCTCTGTGACTCAGTTTCTCCATCTATAAAATAGGGGACTCATCAATGTATTTACCTCCCATGATTATTAAGAGAGTTTTAAAAATATTTATTTTTTAAAACTAAAAAAAAAAAATTGGGGCTGGATCTTCATTACTGTGCGGGCTTTTCTCTACTTGCAGCAGACAGGAGTTAGACTCTAGTTGAGGTGCGCAGGCTTCTCATTGTGGTGGCTTCTCTTGTTGCAGAGCATGGTCTCTGAGGCTCCTGGGCTTCAGTAGTTGTGGCATGTGGGCTCAGCTCTTGCAGCTCCTGGACTCTAGAGCACAGGCTCAGTAGTTGTGGCACAGAGGTTTAGTTGCTCCGTGGCATTTGGGATCCTCCTGGATCAGGGATTGAACCCATGTCTCCTGCACTGGCAAGCAGACTCTTTACCACTGAGCCACCAGAGAAGCCCCTAAATATTTATTTTTAATTAGCATAATTGCTTTACAATGTTATATTGGTTTCTGCCATACAATAATGTGAATCAGCCATAAATATACATATATCTCCTCCCCCTTGAGCCTCCCTTCCACCCCTCTAGGTTATTAAGAGATTTTGATGATGTGTGGTTGCACACTGACCAGCACACAGTAGTTGCTTAATAAACAGCATTTATTATTATTACAAATATTTGTAAAAATAGAGCTCTTGACACCCAGAGGGTGGAGCGGGGCGGGGGTGGTGTTGGTTTTGGTGAACTGATCGTCAAGCAAGTTGATTATTTGGTAAGTTTATCATGAAACAAACTGGATATTAGGAGAACTGTCTTGAGACAATGTGATTTCTTACCCATAAAATGGTCCTGGCGTCTGGGAAGGGAGTGAGCTCCCTGTCATGGGGAGCTTTCAAGGAGTCTGTTGCCAGGGAGCGCAGAAGAGGGGTCTGTTTCACACAAGGAGTTGGATGTGGTTCCTTCCAGCTCTGCCTCCCTCCCTTGTGGGCTGACCCTCTGGAAGAGCATGTGTCCTGCTGTTCTCTTTCTAGGAGCTGGTGGAATTCTACCAACAGAACTCTCTGAAGGATTGCTTCAAGTCGCTGGACACCACCCTGCAGTTCCCCTTCAAGGAGCCTGAGAGGAGAGCCATCAGCAAACCACCAGGTAGGAGGCCTCCAGAGAGGGGCCTATAGTGCCAGCTCCTTCCTGTTGTGGGTGGGAACGTTCAGGAATGCTGAGGACATTCCTTCCAGTGGGCGTGGAGAAGTCCTATCTGTGAAAGAGTCTGAACTCCTTCCCACTTCCAGTTTGTCCCTTTGCTCCTGAGAGATCTGCATATCCATTTGCTTGGATGAAAGGGGTTACTTTCGTTATTTGGGAAAATGAGGAGACAAGAAACCAGGAGGGTGTTCATCTGTATCTTTTATGCCTTTAATTTTGTATTAATATCAGGCATCAATCAGTATCGATAACCTTCTGCTGGGCTTCCCTGGTGGCTCAGATGGTAAAGAATCTGCCTGCAATGCAGGAGACACGGGTTCCACCCCTGGGTCGGGAAGAGCCCCTGGAGAAGGGAATGGTTACCCACTCTAGTATTCTTGTTGGGATAATCCCATGGATAGAGGAGCCTGGCAGGCTACAGTCCATGGGGTCATAGAGAGTCACACACGACTGAGTGACTAAAACAACAATAATCTTTCTCCCACAGAAAGGCAACATCTTTAGCACTCTTTCACTTCTGTTTTCCTTTGTATAGCTTACTCACCTGGTTTGTTGAAATTTTCTGGAATGTTGGCTATGGTTTTCTGTGTGAATGAAAACAATCATGCCTTACATTTTAGGAATTCTTTCTTCACCATTGCATTTCAGTTTGCAAAGTTGTTATCAAGCATCGTTTAAACTGTCTACATTTCTTATTTTCCATGCTTTCCTTTATTTTTAAAATTCCTTATTATGATTCAAATTTTATTTTGCTGAAGTGCATTCTGGAGTACGTTTAGTGGAAAAGTCACATGGGTGGTGGAGTTTCTGAATTCTTCAGTCAGTTCAGTTCAGTCACTCAGTCGTGTCCAACTCTTTGCGATCCCATGAATCGAAGCACGCCAGGCCTCCCTGTCCATCACCAACTCCTGGAGCCTACCCAAACCCATGTCCATCGAGTCGGTGATGCCATCCAGCCATCTCATCCTCTGTCATCCCCTTCTCCTACTGCCCCCAATCCTTCCCAGCATTAGGGTCTTTTCCAATGAGTCAACTCTTCACATGAGGTGGCCGAAGTATTGGAGTTTCAGCTTCAACATCAGTCCTTCCAATGAACATCCAGGACTGATCTCCTTTAGGATGGACTGGTTGGATCTTCTTGCAGTCCAAGGGACTCTCAAGAGTCTTCTCCAACACCACAGTTCAAAAGCATCAATTCTTCGGTGCTCAGCTTTCTTCACCGTCCAACTCTCACATCCATACATGCTGCTGCTGCTAAGTCGCTTCAGTCGTGTCCGACTCTGTGCGACCCCATAGACGGCAGCCCACCAGGCTCCCCTGTCCCTGGGATTCTCCAGGCAAGAATACTGGAGTGGGTTGCCATTTCCTTCTCCAATGCATGAAAGTGAAAAGTGAAAGTGAAGTCGCTCAGTCGTGTCCGACTCTTAGCGACCCCATGGACTGCAGCCTACCAGGCTCCTCCGTCCATGGAATTTTCCAGGCAAGAGTACTGGAGTGGGGTGCCACTGCCTTCTCCGTGACTGTTGGAAAAACCATAGCCTTGACTAGATGGACCTTTGTTGGCAGACTACTGTCTCTGCTTTTCAATATGCTATCTAGGTTGGTCATAACTTTCCTTCCAAGGAGTAAGCATCTTCTAATTTCATGGCTGCAATCACCATCAGCAGTGATTTTGGAGCCGCCAAAAATAAAGTCTGACACTGTTTCCACTGTTTCCCCATCTATTTGCCATGAAGTGATGGGACCAGATGCCATGATCTTAGTTTTCTGAATATTGAGCTTTAAGCCAACTTTTTCACTCTCCTCTTTCACTTTCATCAAGAGGCTCTTTAGTTCTTCTCCGCTTTCTGCCAGAAGGATGATGTCATCTGCATATCTGAGGTTATTGATATTTCTCCCGGCGATCTTGATTCCAGCTTGTGTTTCTTCCAGCCCAGCATTTCTCATGATGTACTCTGCATATAAGTTAAATAAGCAGGGTGACAATATACAGCTTTGATGTACTCCTTTTCCTATTTGGAACCAGTCTGTTGTTCCATGCCCAATTCTAACTGTTGCTTCCTGACCTGCATACAGGTTTCTCAAGAAACAGGTCAGATGGTCTGGTATTCCCATCTCTTTCAGAATTTTCCACAGTTTATTGTGATCCATACAGTCAAAGGCTTTGGCATAGTCAATAAAGAAGAAATAGATGTTTTTCTGGAACTCTCTTGCTTTTTCGATGATTCAGTGGATGTTGGCAATTTGATCTCTGGTTCCTCTGCCTTTTCTAAAACCAGCTTTGAACGTCTGGAAGTTCACGGTTCACGTATTGCTGAAGCCTGGCTTGGAGAATTTTGAGCATTAGTTTACTAGCGTGTGAGATGAGTGCAATTGTGCGGTAGTTTGAGCATTCTTTGGCATTGCCTTTCTTTGGGATTGGAATGAAAACTGACCTTTTCCAGTCCTGTGGCCACTTCTGAGTTTTCCAGATTAGCTGGCATATTGAGTGCAGCACTTTCACAGCATCATCTTTGAGGATTTGAAATAGCTCAACTGGAATTCCATCACCCTCGCTAGCTTTGTTCATAGTGATGCTTTCCAAGGCCCACTTGACTTCACATTCCAGGATGTCTGGCTCTAGGTGAATGATCACACCATCGTGATTATCTGAATTCTTACCTGTCCAAAAAAAATTTTAAGAGGGATTTAAAAATCAATTATTGTTCAAATGTTTGCCAATAAAATAACAATTCCCCATTGAAAAAGCTATATTTTTGAGAAAGCAACACCAGCACAACATCAGGATTCTAAGATGAGAATTGTCCTTGTTCTCATCACCCAATCAAATAAATGTTTCTGTCCACATGTTTCTTATTGGAAAATATATTCAATCAGCCTATATGCAGAAATACTACAAACTAATTTTCTACAACATCACTTAATATTGTACTTTGAGAAGTTTTCCTGTGTCCCTTTCCCCCTTGCTTACCTTTCTCTCTCTTTTTCTTTTGTTGTTTCTAAATAAAAATACTATTTGTTTATTTATTTGGCTGCACATGGGTTCTTCCATCTTCATTGTGGCATCCAGGATCATTTTAGTTGTGACATGTGGGATCTTGAGTTGTGGCATGTGAACACTTAGTTGTGACATGTGAGATCCAGTTCCCTGCCCAAGGATTGAACCTGGGCCCCCTGCATTGGGAGCATAGAATCTTAGCCACTGGGTCACCAGAGGAAGCCCTTCTCCTTCTCTTTTTTAACCCTTGCTGCTGCTGCTGCTGCGTCACTTCAGTCGTGTCCGACTCTGTGCGATCCCATAGACGGAAGCCCACCAGGCTCCTCTGTCCCTGGGATTCTCCAGGCAAGAACACTGGAGTGGGTTGCCATTTCCTTCTCCAATGCATAAAAGTGAAAAGTGAAAGTGAAGTCGCTCAGTCGTGTCCAACTCTTCGCGACCCCATGGACTGCAGCCTACCAGGCTCTTCTGTCCATGGGATTTTCCAGGCAAGAGTACTGGAGTGGGGTGCTATTGCCTTCTCCCTTTTAACCCTTAGACTTCCTTAATGCTATTAATATTATCTAGAATGAAAATTTCCACATCTTTCTCCTGTTTCTCTTACTATGAATATATATGTGTGTTTGTTAGTTGCTCAGTCATGTCCAGCTCTTTGTGACCCCATGGACTCTAGTCCACCAGGCTCCTCTGTCCATGGAATTTTCCAGGCAAGAATACTGGTGGATTGCCATTTCGTCCTCCAGGGGATCTTCCTGACCCAGGGTCTCCTGCATTGCAAACAGTTCTTTACCATCTGAGCCAACAGGAAAGCATGAATAGATACAAAACATTTAAAAGATCATATATGGTAATATCTTCTAAATTTGCACGCTAGTTGGGCTGGAAGAATGATTCTGGGAAGACAGCTGTATTCCCTCAGAACACAGGGTGCCCAACACTCAGTGGAAAGAAGCATTGAGGGGTCCTTTATCCCAGCGCATTCTCCTGAGAGCATTGTCCTCTGCAGGTGGTGGGTGGGTGGGAGGGGTCTGCTGGGGGCTGTTTCCCATGTCTGCTCTCTGCCATACAGCTGGGAGCACCAAGTACTTTGGCACGGCCAAAGCCCGCTATGACTTCTGCGCCCGGGACCGATCAGAGCTGTCCCTCAAAGAGGGTGACATTATCAAGATCCTTAACAAGAAGGGGCAGCAGGGCTGGTGGCGAGGGGAGATCTACGGCCGGGTGAGTTGGGGCGGGGCTCGGCAGTTACAAGGGGGCTGTCCTGGATGGTGGACTGGAGAGGGTGGGCAGGGGGGCGTCCCTGGTTGGAAGGGAGAAAGAGACAGAGATTTCATGTATGCATCTTGCATTTATTTATTGAGCACTTACTATGTGCCATTCTGCTGGGTGCCGAGGAGGCACAAAGGAACACAGTACCATCACTGCCCTATGAAACTCATAGTTTAGTGGGAAGTGTAGAACTGTGAGCATACCCTCATAAGAGTGAGTGGTCAAGAATGAGATGGGGAATTGTAAGGCACCTTGGGAGCCCCAGGGAACCCCTGACTCACCCTGGATGAGGTCAGGACACCTTCTGAGAGGCAAGCTGATCACTGAGGGATGAGTAAAGTCAGCCAGGTAAAAAGGTCACAGTGGGAGGGGGAGGGGGACCAGCGTGGGAAACTGTTGCAAACAAACCATCATGTGCAAAGGCCCTGGGGTGAGAGAGTGAGTGGCATGTTTGGGGGAACCTGAAGGGAGGAGTTTCTCTGTCTTATTCACTTCAGTGTCACCAGTGCCTGGAACAGTGACTGTCACATAGTAGTTGCTCAACATTTATTGAATGAATGAAGAGGCAGACCAACTACTTTTGCCTTCTGTGTTCTTTGCCTGAATTTGGACTTTCAGGAGGGAACTCAAATTTTCTCAGAAAACTTTGCTTCTCTTTGCTTCTTATTTTTGTCTCACAAAGGCAGAGAGTCTTCTTTATTTCATCTGCTGATGCATTTCTAGTCTCCAGAATATTGCCTTGCTTGTATCAGTTTCTCAAAAACTGCTTGTTGAATGGAGATAGTAATAGCAGTTAGGAGCTTAAATTCTACCAGAGGGAAACATGAAAAGTGACCTCTGGATAATTGCTTAGGAGAACAGTTTTAGGAACCATAGAGGGTAAATTTATTGTGCAGTGGAGGACAAATAGGGTGTGAGGAAGCCTTCTGGGGGTGTTTAGGAAGGTCTGGGCTATAAAGAATTCATCCACCCATCCATCCATCCATTGTTCTTTCCATCCATCCATCCATCCACCCACCCATCCATCCATCCATCCATCCATCTTTCTAACATCCATCCATCATTCCATCATCTATCCATCACTCCATTCATCCATCCATTGTTCATACATCCACCCATCATCCATCCATCTATCTTTTCAACAAATATTTATTAAGTATCTACTGTGTTCCAGGAACTATTCTAGGTTTTTGGAACTCAGTGATGGATAAGACAGACAAAAATCCCTGCCCTGTTGTAGTGAGGGGAGGGGGAACAGAGAACAAGTCCATAAATAAGTAACATATATAATCAACTAGATGGTGAAAAGTGTTATGGAAAAGTAGTAAGTGGGGTAAAGAGTGTCGGGGTGGGTGAGGTTTGCAGTTCTTAAATAGGATGGTTAGAAGTCCTTATGGATAAGATGACACATGCGTAAAGGACAGGAGGAGGTACAGGTGGTCAGCTGAGGGTGTATCTGGGGGAGGTACTTTCTGGAGTAGAAGTTGTAGCAGGTGCAAAGGCCCCGAATTAGGAGGAAATCTGGCTGGTGTGTCAAGAAACAGGGGGAGAATGTGCAGAGAGGCCACCCTGATCGCTTTCCTGTCTCTTTCCAGGTTGGCTGGTTCCCCTCCAACTATGTGGAAGAGGACTATTCTGAGTACTGCTGAGCCTTGGCACATTGGCAGAGAGATGAGAGATTCCAGGCTCCAAGGCCAGGATGAACAGGCAGTGGGGCCAGGAGCTGGGACAGATCCTGGCAGGCTGAGAGTCCGCGATGGACTGTGGAGGGCTAGCGTCCAGCTGGCAGGGCTCCAGGGATGATGCCCTGCCATGGTTAATTTATAACACATAGATTTCCTGTTGGGTCCCCTTGAGAAGGTGGGCCTCCAGGCAACCACTTTCAATAAAATGATGAATGGATGGACTGTGTCAGACCTGCAAGGGGAATGATGGGAGAAGGGGTTGGGACAGACAGAAGCCCCTTCACTGATTCCTGCTTTCCAGCTCTGTCACCCTTCCCTGTCATTTAAAATAAGACTTTGACGACTTAGAGAATGAACTTATGGTTACCAGTGGTGTGGGATGGTGGGGGGAGGATGGGAGGAAGGGATAGTTAGGGAGTTTGGGATGGATATGTACACACTGCTATATTTAAAATGGATAACCAACAGGGACCTACTGTGTATAGCACATGGAACTCTACAAAAGGTTATGTGGCAGCCTGGATGGGAAGGGAGTTTGGGGGAGAATGGACACATGTATATATATGGCTGGGTCCCTTCACTACTCACTTGAAACTATCACAACATTGTTTGTTAATTGGCTATACCCAAATATAAAATAAAAAGTTTAGAATATTAAAACAAATAAGGCCTGAAATATGGAAATGGGACTCCTATGTGGCAGGAAAGAATTTTACACTCGCAGATTGTTGTTGTTCAGTCACTAAGTCGTGTCCGACTCTTTGTGACCCCATGGACTGCAGTATGCCAGGCTTCCCTGTCCTTCACTATCTCCTGGAGTTTGCTCAAATTCATATCCATTGAGTCGGTGATGCTACCCAACCATCTCCTGCTCTGTTGACCCCTTCTTCTCCTGCCCTCAATCTTTACAGCATAAGGGGCTTTTCCAATGAGTCAGATCTTCGTGACAGAAGGGCAAGGTATCGGAGCTCCAGCTTCAGTATCAGTCCTTCCAATGACTATTCACGGTTGATTTCCTTTAGGATTGACTGGTTTGATCTCCTTGCTGTCCAGAGTCCAAGACTCTTGCTCAAGAATCTTCTCAAGCACCACCATTTGGAAGCAAAAATTCCTCGACGCTCAGCCTTCTTTATGGTCCAACTCTCACATCTGTACGTGACTACTGGAAAAACCGTAGCTTTGACTATACGGATCTTTGTCGGCCAAGGTTGCTTTACAATGTTATGTTAATTTCTACTGTACAGCCAAGTGCATCAGCTATGTGTATACATACATCCCCTCTTTTTTGGATTTCCTTCCCATTTATGTCACCACAGAGCATTGAGTAGAGTTCCTTGTGCTGTACAGCAGGTTCCCATTAGTTGCCTATTTTATACACAGTACTGATAGTGTGTTTATGTGAGTCCTGATCTCCCAGTTCACTCCACCCTCCCTCCTTTCCCCCCTGGTGTCCAGACATCTCTTCTCTGCATCTGTGTCTTTGTTTCTGTCTTGTGAGTATGATCATCTATACCATTTTTCTGGACCCCACATACATGTGTTAATACACAATATTTGTTTTTCTCTGTCTGACTTACTTCACTGAGTGAAGGGCTCGAGGTCCATCCACGTCAAAAATGTGGGACACTTGACAAATTTGCTGTCATCCTTGCGCAGGGAAACTGTTCCAATTTTAATATTTGTGCTGCCAAAGTGAGCACCAGAATCTTTCCTTAGGCTTTTGAAAGCCCGGAAGTCACATCTTTGGTAGATTTCCTGAAGGAATAACGCTTAGGAGAAAAAAATCTGTCACCTTAGGCTGAGTATTGCTGCTGTAACAAATGACTTCTCATCTCAACATCGCATAATTCTTTCATCCACCGGCCTCAACTCTGCTGAAGAAGAAGCTTCTGGAAGGAGAAGGCACTGCAGGCTTGGGATGTGCCAGGCTTGCGGCAGGAGTAAAAGAGAAATGACTGGACCACTCAGTGGTTTCCTCATATTTCTTCTTGGGAATGAAAAGAAGACATCTCATTGGCCAGAGAAACATCAGTTGGCAAAGGTTTACTCCTCAACCAGGGAGAAGCAGTGAATACTTGGAATAAAATCAGAACCTGCCAGAAAGCCCTTTCTATCATTCATTCATTAATTCATTGATTTATTCACTCACTTTTGTGATAAGAAGGAATCCATGACACTGACTATATTTGAAGATGGGTTCTTTAAAGAGCTAATTAAGTTAAAGTGATGTCATTAGGGTGGACCCTAAGTCAATGTGAGTAGTGTCCTTCTAAGGATTGGGACGCACCATCAATACCATCAACAGATGAATGGCTAAAGATGTGTACACACACACACACACACACACACCCTGGAATACTACTCAGCCATAATACGAATGAAATCTTGTCATCTACAGCAACATGGATGGACTTAAAGATTATCATACTAAGCAAAGTGAATCAGAAAAAGACAAATACTGTATGATATCACTTATCGGTGGAAACTAAAAATATACAATTATTTATGTACAAAATAGAAACAGACTCATAGATTTAAAAAACCTGTGGTTACCAAAGGGGGAAGGGGGGAGGGTGAGATAAATTAGGAGTATGAGATTAACATCTACAGACTATATAAAATAGGCAAACAATAGGACCTACTCTATAGTGTAGGGAACTATGCTCAATATCTTGTAGGAATCTATATGGGAAGAAATCCCCCAAAATAGTATGTATAACTGAATCACTTGGCTGTACCCCTGAAACTAACACAATACTGTAAATCGGCTATACTTCAATTTGAAAAAAAAAAAAAATGGGGTGGGTTTAGGGGAAAGAGAAATGAACGTGAGCCTTGTAGGTTCTGAAAATTACCAGGAGTTTACTGTGCTTAGAGGGGGAGGGAGAGAGTAAGGGGCTGGAGAAGTGGTTAGAGCTGCCTTGTTACATACCCCCCGAGGGACCAGGCAGACAGCTGCTGAAGGAGGCCACTTCTTACCGGCTGGCGGAGGTGAGGAGTGGCCTCAGGTGTGCCCTGGCGTGACCTGCAGATGGTTGTAGAGTTGGGTTCCAGGGAACAGCTGTCACCCAAATGTATTGGCATAGAGAGGTTCAAAGGAACACAGGACAGGGACTTCCCTCGGGGTCCAGTGGTTAAGAATCTGCCTGCCAATGCAAAGGACAAAGTTCAATCCCTGTTCTGGGAGAATCTCAAACGTCAGGGGGCAACAAAGCCCTGTGCCCCAACTACCGAAGCCAGCACTCTGGAGTCCATGATCTGCAACAAGAGAAGCCACTGCAGTGAGAAGCCCACGCACCACAACAAAGAGTAGCCCTGCTCGCTGCAACTAGAGAAAGTCCGTGTGCAGCAACAACGACCCAGTGCAACCAATAAATGCATAAGTAGAACACAGGGCAGTCCCATGCTGCCCTAACCAGGAACTTCCCTGGCTCTGGCTGCCAGTTGCATCCAGCTGCCTGGGATGCACGCACACAAACACACTGTATTAGTTTGCTCAGAGTGCTGCAACCGAGTACCACAAACTGAGTGGCCTAATTGTTGTTGTTGCTCGGTCGCCAGCTCATGTCTGACTCTTTGCAACCCCATGGACTACAGCACTCCAGGCTTCCCTGTCTGTCACCATCTCCCAGAGTTTGCCCAAGTTCATGTCCATTGAGTCGGTCATACCACCCAACCATCTCATCCTCTGTCGTCCTCTTCTTCTCCCACCGTCAATCTTTCCCAGCATCAGGGTCTTTTCCAATGAATCGACTCTTTGCATCAGGTGCCCAAAGTATTGGAGCTCCAGCTTCAGCATCAGTCCTTCCAATGAATATTCAGGACTGATTTCCTTTAGGATGGACTGATTTGATCTCCTTGCAGCCCAAGGGACTCTCAAGAGTCTTCTCCAACACCACAGTTCAAAAGCATCAATTCTTTGGTGCTCAACCTTCTTTATGGTCCAACTCTCACATATGTACATGACTACTGGAAAAACCAGAGCTTTGACTATACGGACCTTTGTCAGCAAACTGATGTTTTTGCTTTCTAACACACTGTCTAGGTTTGTCATAGCTTTCCTGCCATGAATGGCTTAATTAAACCACACAAATTGATTGTCTCACAGTTCTGGGGACCAGAAATTCAAGATCAAGGTGTCAGTGGGGGGCTGTTCTCCCTCTGAAGATGGTGGAGAGAAATCTGTTTCAGGCATCTCTCTCTCTCACCTCTTGGGAGCTTCTTGCCTTGTGGAAGCACAGCTCCAGTGTTCACACAGCATTCTACTTGTGCGCATGTGTCCAATCTCTCCCTCCTGGGTAATTCCCTGGTGGTCCAGTGGTTAGGACTCCGTGCTTTCACTGCCAAGGGCCGGAGTTTGATCCTCAGTTTGGAAAGTAAGATTCTGCAAGCCATGAGGCCAAAACAAAAACAAAAAATAAAGAAATTTCTCCCTTCTATAAGGACACTGGCTACCCTATGGCTCAGTTGGTTAAGAATCTGCCTGCAATGCAAGAAACATGGGTTCTATTCCTGGCTCGGGAAGATCCCCTGGAGAAGGAAATGGCAACCCACTCCAGTATTCTTGCCTGGGAAATCCCATGGACAGAGGACCCTGCAGTCCTACAGGCAGGCTACAGTCCATGGGGTCACAAAAGAATCAGACATGACTTAGCAACTAAACCACCATAAGGACACCAATCTAACTGGATTAAGGGTCCCCCTTACTCCAGTGTGGCCTCAAATTAGCTCATCATATCTGCCAAGATCCTATTTCTAGATAAGTTCACATTCTGAGGTCCCGGGTGTTAGGTCTCTATTTGGGGGGGGGGTCAATGCAATTTAACCCATAACACACATGATGGATATAAAGGCCCTTGTGATGAAACAGACACATAACAGGCCAAGCAGGTGCACTGACTGTCATGAAGAAACACAGCCCCCAAATACACACAGACAGGCAAATACAGCAACTAGACCAGAAAGCAGGCGTGCAGGTGGATGCAGAAAGTATCTGCCCACATCTAATGGCAAGCTGATATCTCTAGGGATGCACACAGATATCCTCCCCTCATTGCACCAGGCCAACAAATCCCAGACCCCAAACACTCCCCTCCCCAAATACCAAAACTGACTGAAATACGATCAGAAACGCCTACACAGAGGTGCAAAAATACCGACACCCGCTTTCAACTGGCAATTCAGAGGTGCACCTGTCAAACTGATTTATAAAGATAGGTATGGAGACATATGTCTACTCAGCCAGGTGCAGAAACACACTCCAAGCACACACCAGGTGGTAACTGAAACAAGGAGACAGATTGACAGATACAACACCCTCAAACAATACACCCTGCCCTGGGAACTTACTCAGATGAAGACATCCACAGGTGAAATTGGTGGGCAGACTTCAAAGACAATCAGAGTATATCCATTGGATCAAACAAGCACATTTATAAACATCACAAAAGATGGCCAACAAGCACATGAAAAGATGTTCGCTATCACTAATTATTAGAGAAACGCAAATCAAAACTACAATGAGGCATCACCTCACAGTGATCAGAATGCGTGTGTGCTAAGTAGCTTCAATTGGGTCCAACTCTTTGCAACCCTATGGACCATAGACCTCCAGGCTCCTCTGTCCATGGGATTTCCCAGGCAAGAATATTGGAGTGGGTTGCCATTTCCTTCTCCAGGGGATCTTCCTGATCAGGCCCAAGGATCCAAACTTTGTCTCTTGTGTCTCCTGCAGTGGCAGATGGGTTCTTTACCACTAGCGCCACTTGGGAAACCCAAAGCCATCCGATCGGAATGGCCATCATCCAAAGGGAAAAACAAAACAAAACCTGTAAATATCACAAACACACACACACACACACACACACACACACACGCGCGCTCATTACAAACGCAGAGAGCCCCAAATTAAGCCATGCCTGCCCTCTGGTGGACATTGACTTGGGGAAGTGGAGAGCAGGGTGTGTGTGTGTGTGTGTGTGTGTGTGTGTCTGTATGTGTGTGTGTGCACTCGCTTGCTCACAAGCCTGCTTATATGAGCCCAGGTTTGAACAACAGAAAGAGCTCTTGATACTTTTGGCCCTGCAGCATCATTACACTGCCCAGAGGTACCCCAATCACCCCCAATTCATTCACTCGAAAGTATAGGGATGGGATCCATAGAGGTCTCATGTCAGAGTTGTTGGATACAAACACTCACAGCTTTATGTGGCCAGGTTAGGGCAAGAGGGAGAAACACAGAGTTGGAGGAGTCAAGAGGAATGAGTTTCCCGGAAGGAGAGGTTGGATCTAGGTCTTTGGAGGATAAGTGTGTGTCTTAAACCCTTAAGGCTTCCCAAGTGGCTCAGATGGTAAAGAATCTGCTTGCAAGGCAGAAGACCCGGGTATGATCCCAGGGTGGGGAAGATCCCCTGGAGAACAAAATGGCAACCCACTCCAGTATTCTTGCCTGGAGAATTCCATGGACAGAGGAGACTGGCAGGCTACAGTCCATGGAGTTGCAAAGAGTTGGACACAACTGAGCCACTAACTCTTACTAGTTATACTGTTGAAAAGGCACCTACTCTAGGTGCAGTGGGCTCTGCCCAGAACCTTTTACTGTGACACAAAGGCTCTTCCTAATTCTTTAATCCCTTCCAGGGCTCAGCTTGGGCTGTTGAGTTAGTACCCTGTATCTCTTGGAAGAGAAATATTAAAGCCAAAGTAATGACTCTCTAATGGTGGAATGCCAATGAAGTCAGGCAAGGGGCATTTTTTCTTTCGTTTTGAACCTAGTTTATTGAGGTATGATTGACATATTAATATAAAAATTGTACACATTGAGTGTATACAAAGCAATGAGTTTGGGAATACATATCCACACTGGTAGCTCAGATAGTAAAGAATCTGCCTGCAATGCAGGAGACCTGAGTTTGATCCTTGGGTAACGAAGATGCCCTTGAGAAGTAAATGACAACCCACTCCAGAATTCTTGCCTGGAAAATCCCATGGACAGAGGAGCCTGGCAGGCTAAAGTCCATGCGGGTCGCAAAGAGTCAGACACAGACTGAGTGACTAACACACACTCTTTCATCCTCCTACAAAAGCATGACCACTATCTAGGCCATAAACATCTTCATCACCTCCCAAAATTGACTTCTGCGGTGGATTTCCATGTTGGGTACCTACCACATTTCATGAGGACTGTTGACTTGATGAAAGCCTGTCCTCGGCGACTCAGGACAACGTTTGAGAGAAAGCAGGAACGGCTCAGGTCCGGTGAAATCTTTTCGCACTGTCCCCGCTTCACCAATTTGAAGCTGTGTGCTGCCCTCTAGTGGCCATGACAGGTTCTAAACTTTCTACTGTGACCAGGCTGGAACGGCGGCGGGCTCTACATCAGGCTTACAAGTTTGAGCTTTGGGACTTCCCTGGTGGTACGTGCAAAGGGCTTCCTACGGCAAAGAAGCTTCCTGCAATGCGGGAGACCTGAGTTCGATCCCTGGGTTGGGAAGATCTCCTGGAGAAGGGAATGGCAACCCACTCCAGTATTCTTGCCTGGAGAATTCCATAGACAAAGAAATCTGGCAGGCTACAGTCCATGGGGTCACCAAGAGTCGGACATGACCGAGGCACTAACACTCAGTGGATAGGAATCCTCTAGCCAGTGCAAAGGACACAGTTTAGATCTCCAGTCCAAAAATATTCCACATGCTGTGGGGTAACTAATCCTGGAAGCTACAACTACTGAACCTGCACGTAGGAACTCCTGAAGCCGGCACTCTGGAGTCCATGAACTGCGATAAGAGAAGCCACTGCAATGAGAAGCCCATCCACCACAACTAGAGAGTAGACCCTGCTTGCCACAACAAGAGTGCCCCCACGGCAATGAAGAGCCAGTGGACCACATAAAAAAAAAGACCCAGCTAAGCCAAAAAAAGTTGTAAAAAAGTTTGGGCTTTCAGCTGCAGGAGGACGGAGCCATGGAGTAAGGGGATTTATTCAGTGGATGCTGACATGGCATTTTACACTTGTCACAGCTTATTTCAAGTCGTTAGTATCATCATGTTCATTGACTTTTGTAAAGGTCTCCCCAGTTCCCAATCCATTCTGCAAAAGCAAATCAATATCATATAATTCAGGCACCAAACAGAATCCTTAGGATGACCCATAGGACCTTATGTAATTTGCATTATTCTTCTTGTTCTGGCCACACTGACCTCTGTAAACTGGAAGGGGCAGGAGATAAGGCTGAGCAAAGATGTGACCTCAGCTTGAGTTTACTTAGAAACTAGCTTCATGGAGGAAAAGGATGTAGAGTAGCAGGGTAGAGAGTGTCTTGATGGTGGTGGGTGTTTATTATTGATCAGACAGCAGGGAAGTCATCTCTGACTTTTGAACTGAGACCCCAAATGAATGGAGAGAGTGCACTATGGACAAGCAAGGAGGAAAAATGTGTGTTTTAAACAGAGGAAATGAAAAGTGAAAAGGCTCTGAGGAGACTGTTGAGTCAGTACCCTGTATTTCCTGGAAGAGAAATGCTTTTAGCCAAAGGAATGACTCTCTAACAGTGGAATTTCAGGCAATGAAGTCAGATGTAGGACAGAGCTTCTTCTTCTTCTTCTTTTTTAAAAAAACACTTTATGGAGGTATGAAGAATGAGTTTGGTGAAATCAAGAACTAGTAATAAGGCCAAAGTGGCTGAAATAGAGAAAAGAGAGAAGTAAGAGGTTGGCAGAGACAGACCATGATGGAAACTTGGGATTTTTTTCTAACCTTGATGGGAAACTGGTGTTTCTATATATACTTGTGTTCTGTACAAAAGTGCTTTGTTAGGGGGACAAAAGGAGATCGAAACTCATCCTGAGTTAAGCTGCATGTTTGAAGATCTGTAAAAATGTATAATATTTTATTGTGGTAAATATGCATAATATATTCACAGCATGGCTTGGATCCAAGTTTGGTTGGGTAACAGATTGTGGTTGTTGTTGTTCAGCCGCTAAGCTGGGTCTGACTCTTTGCTACCCCATGGACTGCAGCACGCCAGGCTTCCCTGTCCTTCACTATCCCCTAGAGATTTCTCAAACTCATGTCCTTTGAGTTGGTGATGCCATCCAACCTTCTCATTCTCTATCGCCCCCTTCTCCTTTTACCTTCAGTCTTTCCCAGCATCAGGGTCTGATGCTGAAGCTGTAATACTTTGGCCACTCAGTGTGACGAGCTGGTCTGTTAATTATGTAACAGATAGATATAGCATATTTTGCATATCCACTCATCTGTTGACAGATATTTGGGCTGTTTCCACCTTTTGGCTTTTGGGAATAGTGCTTCTATGAGTGTTTTTTACATTTAAATGGATGAAGAGGGAATTCCCTGGTAGTCCAGCAGTTAGTACTCGGCACTTTCACTGCAGTGGGTGTGGATTCAATGCCTGAGAGGGGAACTAAGATCCCACAAGTCGCACGGTTCCACCAAAAAGTAAAAAATGGTTGAAGAAAATCAAAACAAGAACAATATTTCATGACATGTGAAAATCTCTGTCCATGGGATTTCCCAGGCAAGAATAGTAGAATGGGTTGCCATTTCCTCCTCCAGGGGATCTTCCCATCCCAGGGATCGAACCCTTCATTCCTGCATTGCAGGTGGATTCTTTACCAACTGAGCCACTAGGGAAGCCTAATAATATATATGTACATGGATGTAGATGTATGTAGTGTATTGTAATGGTGATAATATAGTTGATGCATGTTTACTATGTATTTTGTTACCCTAAGTGCTTTGGCTAAGTGCTATGTTACTTCATTTAGTCCCTATGATTACTATTTGAAGTAGACATGTACATTTTTTAAATTAATTTTTAATTGGAGTATAGTTGATTTATAATATTTCAGGCATACAGCAAAGTGATTCAGTTATTCCTCCATCTATCTGTCTATCTCTACATCATATTCTTTTTCAGATTGTTTTCCTTTATAGATTATTACAAGATATTAAATATAGTTTCCCATGCTCTACAGTAAGACCTTTGTTTATTTTATATATATTAGTGTGTATCTGTTAAACTCTGAATTTCTCCCTCTCTCTTCCTCTTTGGTAACCATAAGTTTGTTTTCTATGTCTGTGAGTCTATTTCTGTTTTGTAAATAAGTTCATTTGTATCATTTTTTAGATTCCACATATGATATTTGTCTTTCCTCTGATTTACTTCACTTAGTATGAGAATCTCTAGGCTCATGTATGTTGCTATAAATGACATGATTTCATTCTTTTTCATGGCTGAGTAGTATTCCATTGTATACATATGCCACTTTTTCTTCATCCACTCCTCCATCAATGGACATTTAGGTTCCTTCCAGAATTAGACATATTTTTCAGTAGACAAGAAAACTGAGGATCAAAGAGGGTATCACATTTTAAGGTCATGCTAAGTGGTTGGAGTTGGAATGTGAGTGTGATGGACTGAGATGTGTCATCGTCTCCAAACAAAACATGTTTGTTAAAGTTTTCAACTCCAGGTCCTCAGAATGTGACTGTGCTTGGACATGGGGGTCTTCACAGAGGGCTTGAAGTTAAATGAGGTCATTAAGGTGGGCTCTGATCCACAAGGACTGTGTCCTTAAGAGAAGAGGAGATTAGAACATGGACACCTGAGCAGAGGGACAACCCTGTAAGGACACAGGGAGAAGATAGTTGTCTACAAGACGAGGAGAGAGGTCACAGAGAGACCCAGCCCTGCTGACATCTTGACTGTGGGCAACCAGCCTCCAGACCATGAGAGAATATCTATTGCTTAAGCCACCTACGTGTGTGTGTGTGTGTGTGTGTGTGTGTGTGTGTGTGTGTGAGCACACACGAGGGCTCAATTGCATCTGACTCTTTTGTGACTCCATGTAGCCTGCCAGGTTCATCTGTCCACGGGATTCTCCAGGCAAGAATACTGGAGTGGGTTGTCACTTCCTCCTCCTGGGGATCTTCCCGACCCAGCGATGAAACCCACATCTCTTGTGTCTCCTCTTTGGCATGCTGTTTCTTTACCACTAGCACCACCTGTAGTATTTTGTTATGGAAAGCCCCGGCAAATGAATGCACTGATACCAGTTCTATCTGCCAGTGTATTCTAAGCTCATGGACAGAATTATCCCTTGTTTGGGCTGTCTTGTTCTTTTTTGGCCATGCCACGGGGCATGTGGGATCTAGTTTCTTGACCAGGGACTGAACGTTTGCTCCCTATATTGGAAGCACAGACCCACTGGACCTCCAGGGAAGTCCTCAAGGGTTGTCTCCTTCTGATGTTTCTCTCCTTCCAGAATCTTTGACAGTTGCAGAGGCTCAGACCTGGAGACTCACTTTCTTCTTACTCTGTTGGAGAATTGCTTCTTCAAATTCTGGCCCCTAATTATCCTGTGTTTGGGGAGTAAATATGCAGACTTCTTATTTTTCTCTCACAGCTCTGTCTGTCCACATCCTCTTCTGTTGATACTTTTGGTTCTGTCCAAACAAGGTCTATTTACAGTTCTTCTAGCTCTGAGATGGAATAATCACTAGAAAACCATTCAGAGAACTAAGTTTCTGCAGATATTTTGCAGAGGGAAAGTAGGTGTGCAGCAGTGCCTACAAACACCAGCAATGCACTCAGAGAGAAATGTTCCATTAGATTACATGAGATTAATACTATGTAGGTTCACGGGTGTAACCATGCTGTAACTGTGGATGAGGAAGGACTTCCAAGGAACATTTCTTATCTGTCTGGGTGCAGTTAGGAAACACAAACTATATTAGTGTTTGTTGTTTCATTTCAGTTTTAAAGGGAGTGTACATTTAGATTGTTTCTAAGCTTTCTGAGGTCTTTATAGTTGTGTATTTATAGTTGTGAAATAAGATCAGCTATCTATTTTAAAAAATATTTCTTTAGCTATGCTTGGCTTAAGTTGGGGCATTGCAAGATCTTTGAACTATGTTGCAGCATGCCATATCTTTAATCGCAACATGAGGGATCTAATGACTTGACCAGGGATCAAATCCCCGTCCCCTGAATTGAGAGCTCAGAGTCATAGCCCCTGGATCACCAGTGAAGTCCCAAGATTAGCTATCTATTTAAACAAATGCTTAAATGAAAAAGAGAACACAATTCACTAGCGATCCTCTAAGCACGTGTCTTCTGATCCATTTATATAATATAAAAATAATTTGGTCCCTTTATACATAGTATACAAAATCTAACAATTTGGTCCCTTCATGTGGCATGCGCAATAAGATAATTTGACAGCATGCTGGGTACTCTTCATTTTGGAGTTAATCTTAGCAATTTTATCAAGAGAGTGATTTACATACAACAAACTGTTTCTTTTCACAGTATAAGATTTGATGCATTTTGACAAACTCTGCTGCAATTGAGATAGAAAACATTTCCATCATTCCTCCTAAATTTTCTTCATCCCTTTGATCATCCTCCCCTCCCTCCACTCCTGGCCCTAGGCAACCCTGGAAGATTGAACCTAATTTCCTCTGCACTTCAACCCATTCCTCTTGTTTTTGTTTGTTTTTTAAAGTTTTTTTTTTTTTTTTTGCTGCAACACGTGGCATTTGGATCTTAGTTCCCCAACCGGGGATCAAACCCAGGCCCCCTGCCTTGGAAGCATGGAGTCTGAACCACTGGATAACAAGGGAAGTCCCAGTATTTGCCTCTTGTTGATTTGCTTTGTATCTCACTGAGAGGATGGCTATATGCCAAGTTCTAAGAGTCATCCTAGGGAGTCATTGAACTGGGCATGGTTCTGGGGGATTGTCAACAAACCACCCCTACTTGGCAGGGGTCTGAGGAGCCCAGGATAACTAGGAATCATTCAGAGAAAGCAGTGGCTCTGGCCTTTATCAACTGTTTCCCTCTCAGGGCTCCTTTTCCTTTAGTCCAGTAGAAAGGCTGCTGCTGCTCACCCCCAAATCCGTCAAATCTCTGGTCATCTTTCTGAGGTCAGGGGAGGATCAGGATATTCATTAGTTCCCCTTGTTTCTTCTTCTTTTGTTTCTTCATTTTCTAGGATACAGTGTCCCACAGAATCCCTTTCTAGCCCCTTTGATGCTCCCAGTCTTTGAAGAAAGGAGACTTGGTGGCTCAGACAGTAAAGAGTCTGCCTGTAATGCAGGAAACCCGGGTTCTATCCTTGGATTGGGAAGTTATCCTGAAGAAGGAAATGGCAACCCACTCCAATATGCTTGCCTGGAGAATTCCATGGACAGAGGAGCCTGGTGGGCTATAGTCCATTGGTTGGCAAAGAGTCAGACACAATGGAGCAACTAACACTTCACTTTCATCCTTTCCAATATGCGTAGATCATACTGAGCATTGGGATTTGGGGAAGCACAAAAGAACTCCCTAATCTTGAAGTGGAGGGCAGGGAGGATTTCCTGTAGGAGGTGATATTTATATGGGAAAGCTTCTTGGGGAAGATGATAATTACACTGGAAGGCTCCCTAGTGGAGCTGATAGTTACATGGGAAGTCTCACTGGAAGAGGTGATATTTACACTGGAAAGCTCTGCTGCCCTCTCAAGAGGTGATATTTACATAGGAAACATAAATAGGATATAGGATCCATGTGTATCCATGACAGACCTCAGTTCCTGAGACAGTTCAGTTCAGTTCAGTTCAGTTGCTCAGTTGTGTCTGACTCTTTGCGATCTCATGGACTGCAGCATGCCAGGCTTCCCTATCCATCAACAACTCCCGGAGCCTACTCAAACTCATGTCCATTGAGTCGGTGATGCCATCCAACCATCTCATCCTCTGTCATCCCTTTCTCCTCCTGCCCTCAATCTTTCCCAACTCTTTTCCAATGAGTCCATTCTTCACATCAGGTGGCCAAAGTATTGGAGTTTCAGCTTCAACATCAGTCCTTCCAATGAATATTCAAGACTGATTTCTTTTAGGATTGACTGTTTGGATCTCCTTGCCATCCAAGGGACTCTCAAGAGTCTTTTCCAGCACCACAGTTCAAAAGCATCAATTCTTCGGCACTAGGCTTTCTTTATAGTCCAACTTTCACATCCATACATGATTACTAGAAAAACCATAGCTTTGACTAGATGGGCCTTTGTTGGCAAAGTAATGTCTCTGCTTTTTAATATGCTGTCTAGGTTGGTCACAACTTTTCTTCCAAGGAGTAAGTGCCTTTTAATTTCATGGCTGCAGTCACCATCTTCAGTGATTTTGGAGCCCCCAAAATAAAGTCTCTTACTGTTTCTATTTTTTTTGCATCTATTTTCCATGAAGTGATGGGACCAGATGCCATGATCTTAGTTTTTCTGAATGTTGAGTTTTAAGCCAACTTTTTGGAGAAGGCAATGGCACCCCACTCCAGTACTCTTGCCTGGAAAATCCCATGGACGGAGGAGCCTGGTAGGCTGCAGTCCATGCAGTCGCGAAGAGTCGGACACGACTGAGCGACTTCACTTTTACTTTTCACTTTCATGCATTGGAGAAGGCAATGGCGACCTACTCCAGTGTTCTTGCCTGGAGAATCCCAGGGATGGCAGAGCCTGGTGGGCTGCCATCTATGGGGTCGCACAGAGTTGGACACGACTGAAGCGACTTAGCAGCAGCAGCAGCAAGCCAACTTTTTACTCTCCTCTTTCACTTTCATCAAGAGGCTCTTTAGTTCCTCTTTGTTTTCTGCCATAAGGGTGGTATCATCTGCATATCTGAGGTTATTGATAATTTTCCTGGCAATCTTGATTTCAGCTTATGCTTCATCCAGCCCAGCATTTCTCATGATGTACTATGCATATAAGTTAAATAAGCAGGGTGACAATATACAGGCTTGACATACTCCTTTCCCAATTTGGAACCAGTCTGTTGTTCCATGTCCAGTTCTAACTGTTACTTCTTGACCTGCATACAGATTCCTCAGGAGGCAGGTCAGGTGGTCTGGTGTTCCCATCTCTCTAAGAATTTTCCACAGTTTGTTGTGATCCACACAAAGGCTTTGGAATAGTCAATAAAGCAGAAGTAGATGTTTTTCTGGAACTCTCTTGCTTTTTCAATGACCCAATGGATGTTGGCAATTTGATCTCTGGTTCCTCTGCCTTTTCTAAATTCAGCTTTAACATCTGTAAGTTCACAGCTCATGCACTGTTGAAGCCTTGCTTGAAGAATTTTGAGCATTACTTAGCGTGTGAGATGAGTGCAATTGTGTGGTAGTTGAACATTCTTTGGCATTGCCTTTCTTTGGGATTGGAATGAAAACTGACCTTTTCCAGTCCTGTGACCACTGCTGAGTTTTCCAGGTTTGCTGGCATATTGAATGCAGCACTTTCACAGCATCATCTTTGAGGATTTGAAATAGCTCAACTGGAATTCCATCACCTCCACTAGCTTTGTTCGTAGTGATGCTTCCTAAGGCCCACTTGACTTCACATTCCAGGATGTCTGGCTCTAGGTGAGTGACCACACCATTGTGGTTATCTGGATCATGAAGATCTTTTTTGTACTGTTCTTCTGTGTTTTCTTGCTGTCTCTTCTTAATATCTTCTGCTTTTTTTTAGGTCCATACCATTTCTGTCCTTTATTGAGCCCATTTTTGCATGAAATGTTCCCTTGGTATCTCTAATTTTCTTGAAGAGATCTCTAGTATTTCCCTTTATATTGTTTTCCTCTATTTCTTTGCACTGATTGCTGAGGAAGGCTTTCTTGTCTCTCCTTGCTATTCTTTGGAACTCTGCATTCAAATGGGTATATCTTTCCTTTTCTCTTTGCCTTTAGCTTCTTTTCTTTTCTCAGCTATTTGTAAGGCCTCCTCAGACAACCATTTTGCCTTTTTGCATTTCTTTTTCTTGGGGATGGTCTTGATCACTGCCTCCTGTACAATGTCACGAACCTCCATCCATAGTTCTTCAGGCACTCTGTCTATCAGATCTAATCCCTTGAATCTATTTGTCACTGCCCCTGTAAAACCATAAAGGGTATGATTTAGGTCATACCTAAATGGTCTAGTGGTTTCCCCTACTTTCTTGAATTTAAGTCTGAATTTGGCAATAAGGAGTTCATGATCTGAGCCACAGTCAACTCCCAGTCTTGGTTTTGCTGACTGTTTAGAGCTTCTCCATCTTTGGCTGAAAAGAATATAATCAATCTGATTTTGGTATTGACCATCTGGTGATGTCCATGTATAGAGTCTTCTCTTGTGCTGTTGGAGACAGCTTAGTGTCTAATTGTGGGAAGGGGTTCTTGGGCTCCCCTGAAAGCTGACTCTGCCATGAGGATTCTTGTTTTGGGGTTGATTGATTGAGGGCATAGCAGAGGATGAGTGAGGGGAAGAGGGTTTGTGTGCAAACCCTCTAAATTGTGTCCAACTGTTTGTGATCCCCTGGACTGCAGCACCAGGCTTCCCTGTCCTTCACTATCTCCTGGAGCTTGCTCAAATCATGTCCACTGAGTCAGTGAAGCTATCTAACCACCCTATCCTCTATTGCCCCCTTCTTTTGCCTCAATCTTTCCCAGCACCAGGGTCTTTTCCAGTGAGTCAGCTCTTCTCATCAGGTGGCCAAAATATTGGACCTTCAGCTTCAGCATCAGTCCTTCCAATGAATATTCAGGATTGATTTCCTTTATGATTGACTGGTTTGATCTCCTTACTGTCAAGGGACTCTAAAGATTCTTCTTCAGCACCATAGTTTGAAAGCATCAGATCTTTGGCACTCAGCCTTCTTTATGGTTAAACTCTCACATCCATGCGTGATTACTGGAAAAACCATGGCTCTGACTATCTGGACCTTTGCCATCAAAATGATGTCTTTGTTTTTTAATATGCTCTCTAGCTTTGTCATAGTTTTCCTTCCAAGGACAAAGCATCTTTTAAATTCCATGGTTACAGTCATGATCCTCAGTGATTTTGGAGCCCAAGAAAATAAAGTCTGTTACTGTTTCCACTTTTTCCCAGTCTATTTGCCATGGAGTGATGGGACCAGATGCCATGATCTTAGTTTTTTGAATGTTGAGCTTCAAGCCAACTTTTTCACTCTCCTCTTTAATCCTCATAAAGAGGCTCTTTAGTTCTTCGCTTTCTGCCATTAGAGTGGTATCATCTGCCTATCTGAGGTTGTTGATATTTCTCCCAGTAATTTTGATTCCAGGTTGTGATTCACCCAGCCCAGCATTTCACATAATATATTCTGCATAGAAATTCAATAAGCAGGGAAGGAGGGTAAGATGGAAGAAAGAGTTAAGCAAGGATGTGGTCCTACCTGGAGCCTAGGCTTAGCCTGATCCCACAGGGCTCTCTGGAGCCTGAATAACACCACCAAGTAGACTTCACCTTGGGGCGAGATTTTGACCTTCATGACCATGGGTTATTGGCCATGGGTTGGGTCTGAGGGTTTGTGCAGGCATTGAACTGAAGAGCAGTTGTCTGGAGAAGGGGAAGCTGTGAGCTGTTAGCAGGCAACACCCACAGAAGCCGAAACTGGGGGATGGGTGCTCCAGCAGCTAAAGGTGGCTGGACAAGGCCACCAACAGTGTCCATTACAGGAGACTTGGGTTAGTTTAGGATGACTGGAGCTTTGGAGGGATGAGGGAGCGATGAGGCCAGAGGCGGACCAGTATAAGGCTAGTTAGGGTCTTGGTGTGTGTGCGTGTGTGTGTGTGTTTGCATTGTTCTTCTTTTAATTTTTAAAAATTCATTTATTTTTAATTGAAGAATACTTGCTCACAATATTGTGTTGATTTCTGCCATACATCAACATGAACCAGCCATAGGTATACATATGTCCCCTTCCTCCCTCCCACCTCCCATCCCATCCCACCCCTCTATGTTGTCATGGAATACTGGCTTGAGTTCCCTGAGTCATACACCAAATTCCCACTGGCTATCTATTTTACATATGTTAGTATATATGTTTCCATGCTACTCTGTTCATTTGTCACACCCTCTCCTTCCTGCTCCTGTGTTCACAAGTCTGTTCTCTATGTCTGCTTCTCCATTGCTGTCCTGCAAATAGGTTCATCAGTGCCATCTTTCTAGGTTTCATATATATGCACTAGTACACAATTTTGTTTTTCTCTTTCTGACTTACTTCACTCTGTGTAAAAGGCTCTAGGTTCATCTGTCTCATCAGAATTGACTTAAATGTGTTCCTTTATATGGCTGAGTAATATTCCATTGTATATATGTACCACAGCTTTTTTATCCATTCATCTGTTGATCGACATCTAGGTTGGTTTCATGTTCTAGTTATCATAAATAGTGCTGCAATAAACATTGGGGTACATGTGTCTTTTTCAATTATGGTTTCCTCAAGGCATGTGCCCAGTAGTGGGATTGTTGGGTCATATGGTAGTTATATTCCTAGCTTCTTAAGGAATATCCATACGGTCTTCATAGAAGCTGTATCCATTTACATTCCCAGCAATAGTGCAAGAGGGTTCCCTTTTCTCCAAACCCTCTCCAGCATTTTTGTTTGTAGACTTTTTGATGATGTCCATTCTGACTGGCATGAGATGATATCTCATTGTAGTTTTAATTTGCGTTTCTCTAATAATGAATGATGTTGAGCATCTTTTCATGTGTTTATTCGCCATTTGTATGTTTTCTTTGTAGAAATGTCTGTTTAGGTCTTCTGCCCACTTTTTGATTGGGTAGTTTGTTTTTCTAGTATTGAGTTGCATGAGCTCCTTGTATATTTTGGAAATTAATCCTTTATCAGTTATTTCATTTGCTATTTTTTCTCCCATTCTGAAGATTATCTTTTTGCCTTGTTTATGGTTTCCTTTGCTATGCAAAAGCTTTTAAGTTTAATTAGATCCCACTTGTTTATTTTGTTTTTATTTCCATTACTCTAGGAAGGAGATCATAGAGGATTTATGTCATAGAGTCTTGTGCCTATGTTTTCCTCTAAGAGTTTTATAGTTTCTGGTCTTTAACCCATTTTAAGTTTATTTTTGCATATTATTTTTATTTTTTTATTATAATTTTTTATTGGAGTATTGTTGATTTACAAAGTTGTGTTAGTTTCTGCTGTACAGCAAAGTGAATCAGTTAAACATACATATATCCACCGTTTAAAATTCTTTCCCCATATAGGTCATTACAGAGTATTGAGTAGAATTCCCTGTGCTAGACGGTAGGTCCTTATTAGTTATCTATTTTATATGGAGACACGTGTATATGTCAATTCCAATCTTCCAATTTATCTCCCACCCCACCTTTCCCTCCAGTAACCATAAGTTTGTTTTCTACATCTATGACTTTATTTCTGTTTTGTAAATAAGTTTATTTGTACCATTTTTTTTCAGATTCCACATATAAGTGATACTGTATGATATTTGTTCTTCTCTGTCTCACTTCACTCAGTATGACAATCTCTAAGCCCATCCATGTTGCTGCAAATGGCATTATTTTTTTTTTTTTTTAAATAGTGGAGTAGCATTTCACTGTATATAAGTATCTCATCTTCTTTATCCATTCCTCTGTCTGTGAACATTCAGGTTGCTTCTATATCTTGGCTGTTGTGAATAGTGCTGCTGTGAACACTGGGGTACATGTATCCTTTCGAATTATGATTTTCTCTGGGTATATATGGGCTTCCCTGGTGGCTCAGATGGTAAAGAATCTGCCTGCAATGCAGGAGACCCGGGTTCAGTTCCTGGGTTGGGAAAGCCCCTGGAGAAGAGAACGGCTACCCACTCCAGTATTCCTACCTGGAAAATTCCATGGACAGAGGAGTCTGCTGGGCTACAGTCCATGGGGATCGCAA
Organism: Giraffa tippelskirchi; assembly: GCF_054371585.1. NCBI lineage: Eukaryota > Metazoa > Chordata > Mammalia > Artiodactyla > Giraffidae > Giraffa > Giraffa tippelskirchi. Next base: position 93,904,556 of record NC_137280.1, on the reverse strand, counting down.
ACAGTCAGACATAACAAGTGACTGACACTTTCACTGGGTATTTTAGGCAGGGTCTTGAGTGCTGTATTAATGAGCCTGCACCTCATCCTGAGGTTAATAGGGAGCCATGGGAGGATTTAGCGTATAGGAGGAACATAGTTTAGTCAGGCAGGGCTGCCCTGGAGCCACCCCTCCCCCCACACTCTCATTAGTGTGGTTGAGTGACGTCTCTGGGGCCTCTCCAAACTGACTTCTTGAGTCATGAATGTCCCTTCAATTTCCCCTTTGCCAGGAAAGTCACAAAGGTTAGTCTTCCGCAAGCCACTTGAGTAGAGTTGAACATTTCCTTCCCTTTCTTCTCTCCTTACGCCCCCGCTCATCCCTAGAGGATCTCTGTCATCCAGATTTCATAGCCTTGGTCACCTCTTCAGTGTTTGAAGGATGACTGGCACCTTCAATCCTCAGTCACTCACCAGGACCTCTGTGGTTGGTAGAATAATGAGCCTCCCTTCCAACCCCAGCCAGGTTGACCACATTCTAGTCCCCAGAAATGGTGAATATATGACCTTATACAGCAAAAAGGACTTTGCAGGTGCGATGAAGTTAAGGATCTTAAGACAGGAGATTATTCTGGATTATCTGAGTAGGTCTAATGTACTCACAAAGTCCTTTTAAGTGGGAAGGAAAGAGGATCAGAGAGAGAGAGGGAGATGAAGAGAGAGAGAGGGAGGTTGAAGACGGAGAAATCTACCTACCTATTGTCTATCTATCTATCTATAATTTATCCATCTATCATCTATTGTCTATCTATCTACCTATTGTCTATCTATCTATCATCTATTGTCTGTCTATTTATCTATTGTCTGTTAATCTATCTGTCTATCTATCTATCCATCCAGCCATGAAGTGAATGTGTGTGATAAAGGGAGAGAGAGATAGATTTAGAAGATACTACACTACTGGCTTTGAAGGTGGAGGAAGGGGCTTTGAACCAAGGAATATGGACTACCGCCAGCAGCTGGAAAAGACAAAGAATGGACTCTTCCTTAGAACCTCCAAAAGGAACGCAGCCCCCCTGACATCTTGATTTCAGGCCCTCTAAGACTCATTTGGGATTCTGACCTCCAGACCTGTAATGTAATAAATTTGTGTTGATGCAAGCCACTAAGTTTGTGACGATTTATTCTGGTACAGCAGGAAACCCATACACCACCTCGTCCCACCCCCAACCCCACCCTGGGGAATTTGTGCTTGATTGAAAAACCTTCCGATTCTTTAGTCCAATCTCCAAAGGTCAGCTCCTCCACTGGTCCCAGACTCCCTGCCCACATCCAGACATTCTCCCCATTCTGCTGTTCCTCTCCATCTCCACAGCCCTTGTCCTAGTCCAGGTCATTACCCTTTTCTTCTCCGCATCTCCCCACCCATGACCACATCCTGCCTGACACCCGTGCTACACAACGTGAGTGTTGTAAGATACCAGCGTGACCATTACTCCCTTGCTGAAATGTCTTCTATTGCCCTACAGAGAAGGTCTAAACTAACTCACATATACTGGAAAGTCTTGCCTGAAATGAACTTGCTGACTCTTCCAATTCAGTCATTACGGGTACCACACCTCTGATGACTAACTGTGACCACTCAGCACAGTGGGATAATAATAACGTCAATAATAACTGATAGTATTGAGCATTTTTTTGGGGGGGGTCAGGAAGGATTTAGGGTTTTATCACATTAAACTTTAAACTCTGTGATGTAATGATTATCTTTAAAAAAAAAAAACTGACCAGGACTATTGCTTCTAAGTGTATCTGTTAGCTTTTGCTATGTAACAAGCTGCTCTCCAAATGTAACAGCATTAAAACAACACATTGTTATTTTCTTTGCAGTTTCTGAGGGTTGGGAATCTGAAGGTGGCTTAACCGGATAGAGCTGGGTCAGGTCTTCTCAGGAGATCATTGGCAAGTTGTTGGTTGGAATCTTAGCTCCCCCTCTTGCGGGCTTCTCCACAGTGCTGCTTGAGTGTCTTCACAATATGATAAACTAGCTTCCCCCCCACCCCACCCAGTGAATTATCCTGGAGAGAAAGAGGGGAAACCATCATGACTCTTATAATCTCAGATGCCTCAGATGCCTCAGACACCACACAATGTCACACATTTCCTTTTTCTGATCTTTAGAAGCAAGTCCCTCTGTCCAGCTCATACCCAAGGAGGGAAGGATTAGTTTCCCCTTCTTGAGGGGAAGAATATCAAAGAATTTGTGTAACAGCCAAGCCTTGGAGCTTTCCCTGTGTGCCAGGCTCTCTTCTAAGAATGTCACAAACAGCCACTCCTCTGCTGCTCACCTCAACCCCAAGAGATAGAGCCTACTATTTTCAAGCCCATTTTATAGATGGTAATGGAAGAGAGAAATTACATGCTGGAGAGGGTGTAGAGAAAAGGGAACCCTGCTACATTGTTGGTGGGAATGTAAATGATATAGCTACTATGGAGAACAGTAGGAAGTTTCCTTAAAAAATGAAAAAATAGAGTTAGCGTATGATCCTGCGATGCCATCCCTGGGCATTTATCTGGAGAAAAACACAATTCCAAAGATACATGCACCTCAATGTTCACAGCAGCACTATTTACAGTAGCCAAGTCATGGAAGCAACCTAAATGTCCATTAACAGGTGAATAGATAAAGAAGATGTGTATGTTCATACATTGGAATATTGTGTGTGTGTATGCTAAGTAGCTTTCGTTGTGTCCAACTCTTTGCAATCCAATGGACTGTAGCCTGCCAGACTCCTCTGACCATGGGATTCTCCAGGCAAGAATACTGGAGTGGGTTGCCCTGCCTTCCTCCAGGGGATCTTCTTGACCCAGGGGTCAAATCCACATCTCTTGCATTTCCTGCATTGGCAGGAGAGTTCTTTACCACTAGCACCACCTGGGAAGCCCACAGTGGAATATTACTCAGCCTTAAAAAGGATGAAATGCCATGTGTAGTAACATGGATGGACCTTAGATTATCATACTAAGTGAAATATTAATCCAATAAATCAGAGAAATACAAATGTTATATGATGTCACTCATGGGTAGAATCTAAAAGATCATACAGATGAATATATTTACAAAACAGAAACAGACTCATCAACATAAACAGCAAACTTATGGTCACCAAAGGGGAGGAGGAAAAAGGGATAAATTAGGAGTTTAGGGTCAAAATATACACACTACTATATATAAAATAGGTGACCAACAAGGACCTACTCTATAGCACAGGGAACTATACTCAATATCTTGTGATAACCTATAATGGAAGAGAATGTTAAAAAGGATATATATATATGTGTGTGTGTGTGTGTGTGTGTGTGTGTGTGTGTGTGTATTTGAATCATTTTACTACACACCTGGAATAACACAAATTGTAAATCAACTATATTTCAATAAAAATAATAAAAAAAGAACTTGCTCAGGATCACACATAACCAGCAAGTGGTGCAGACAATATCTGAACCCCCAACAATCTGATACCAGAGTCTTGGGTTTATCTTCTTCTGCTGCTGCTGCTAAGTGGCTTCAGTCATGTCCAACTCTGTGCGACCCCATAGACGGCAGCCCACCAGGCTCCTCTGTCCCTGGGATTCTCCAGGCAAGAACACTGGAGTGGGTTGCCATTTTCTTCTCCAATGCATGCTAAGTCGCTTCAGTCATGTCAACTCTTTGCGACCCTATGGCGCTTCTCTTAAACATGACACAGCTCTGCTTACCTTCCTTCTTGGTGGACTTTGCTGGCTTGTAACTGCAGCCTCACCATGTAGGGTCTCTTGATGAATGGTCAGAACCATTGATGAATCTGCTTCAGTCATCATAACTCCAAGGTGGATATTTTGCCTTGCACAGAGCAAAAATGAGAATATAGAAACAAGCAGGGGGACTTCCCAGGGGGGCCAGTGGTGAAGACTCTGAATTTCCACACACTGTTGTATTTAAAATGAATGACCGACAAGGACCTTCTGAGCACAGGGAACTCTGCTCAATGTTATTTGGCAGCCTGGATGGGAGGGGAGCTTGGAGGAGAATGGGCACATGTATATGTATGGCTGAGTACCTTTGCCGTTCACCTGAAACTGTTACAACATAGTTTGTTAATTGGCTATGTGCTGTACTTAATTGCTCAGTTGTGTCTGACTCTTTGTGACCCCATGGACTGTAGCCCACCAGGCTCCTCTGTCCATGGGGATTTTCCATGCAAGAATAATGGAATGGGTTGCCATGCCCTCCTCCAGGGGATCTTCCCAAATCAGGGATCGAACCCAGGTATTCTGCATTGCAGGCAGATTCTTTACCATCTGAACCACCACTCCAATACAAAATAAAAAGTCTTTAAAAAATGAGTGAAAGAAAAAAATAAACAAAATAGTAAGACAAAAAAAAGACTGCACTTTCAATGCAGGGCGCAGAAGTTTGATTACTGGTGGGTAAGCTAAGATCCCATACATCTCATGATGTTGCCAAAAAATGAAAAAAAAAGCAACAAAGTAACATTTTTTAGAAGCCATTGGTTCTACAAATAAATCTAGGATTAAAACTATTTTAAAAAAATAAAAGTGGAACTCTCATTCCAAAAACATAGAGGTGGTCTTTGCACCTAAGTTTTAGCTTAGAGCAGATGTTTTGGGAGCCTTCCCACACCTGTGACCCTCAATCCTTCAAGGCATGCTAGACTAACATCTGCCAGTCACTGCATTTTGTTACCAATAGAGTTGGTATGTTATGAATTGGAGCCCATCCTATCTGCTTGGAGGCCAGGTCCTGGGTTGTGTGTGTGTGTGTGTGCGCGCACGTGCTCATTTGCTTGGTTGTGTCTGACTCTTTGTGACCCCATGGACTATAGCCCACCAGGTTCCTCGCTCCATGGGATTCCCCAGGCAAGAATACTGGAATAGAGTTGCCATTTCCTCCTCCTGGGGATCTTCCTGACCCAGGGATTGAACTGGAGTCTCCTGCATCTCATTCATTGGCAGGTGGATTCTTAACCACTCAGCCACCTGGGAAGCCCAAGTCTGGGACTGACGCAGCCTTAATCAGTGACTTACAGTAGCTGGTGGATAAATACCCCAACTCCCTTGCCCCTCGGTTGGGATAACTCTGAAGAGTGTGCTCTAAGCTGCCTTCCAGCAGTCCCCAGCCACCTTAAGTTTTAGTTTCTACTAGATAACTTGCTTGAGAACATCCACTGTATGTTCTTTCCCTTCCCTCTCTCACTTCCCCCATCCCCAGCTGGAGTTTTCTGGGGTCACCTCTCTGATGAACTATAATATTATGGAAAACCCCAAAAGAACTTTTTGGCCAACCCAGTGCTTTCACTAGAATCCTTGCCTCAGTGTCTAAACCTGGGGGACCCTAACTAAGATATTCTTAGATCACCATATTTATGAGATGGTGTGTGTGTGTTTGTGTGTGTGTGTGTGTGTGTTGGGTTGGGGATGGTACTAGGAATGGGGTATGAGTATCACTGTCTAGTGATCAGGTATTGTAGGGAAACAAAAGCAAGTAAAATGGTGAAAACTCTAGACTTTGGAGTCAGAGGATCTTGGATTCAAATCTTGGGTACAGGTAATCTTGGACAAGTCATGTCTCCTCTCCAAGCCTTGGTTTTCATTTTTTAAAAGTAATTTTATTTATTTATTTTTGGCTGTGCATCTTTGTTGCTGTGCAGGCTTTTCCCTAGTTGTGGAAGGCAGGGGCTAATCTCTAGTTGTGGTGCACAGGCTTCTCATCGTGCTGGCTTCTCTTGTTGCGGAGCAAGGGCTGTAAGGCACTTGGACTACAGTAGTTGCAGCTTCTGGACGCTAGGGCACAGGCTCAGTAGTTATGGTGGATGGACTTAGTTGCTTCTCGGCACGTGGAATCTTCCTAGACTAGAGATGGAATCCATGTCTCCTGCATTGGCAGGTGGATTCTTTATCATTGAGCCACCAGGGAAGCCCTTGGTTTCCATTCTAATCATACTTTTTTTTTTTTTTTTTTGGTGAAATACGCAGGGGTAAGAATCCCTACTATATGACATTGAATGATGATGAAATTAAATTTTATTGGAAACATGTTTAACACAGTGTCTGATGCTTGATGGCTATGATGCTGTTTGTATGGGGCAGGTTGAGAGGGGACCCTTGAGTTTGGGGCTTGCTTCCTTGAGGTTAGGTAGTGGTAGCTTATTTATTATTGGGTAAAATAAAATAAATGGGCTTTCCTCTGTGGCTAAAGAACCTGCCTGCCGATGCAGGAGACACAAGAGATGCAGGTTCAATCCCTGGGTCAGGAAGATCCCCTGGAAGAGGGCACAGCAACCCACTCCAGTATTCTTGCCTGGAAAATCCTACAGTGAGAGGAGCCTATAGAGCTACAGTCCATGGGATCACAAAGAGTTGGACATGACTGAAGCAACTAGCATGCATGCAATAAAATAAGATTATGAGAGATGGGAGATAGATCTTGCTAGGGGTAAGAAAAAAGTGAGTGGGAAGAAAAGAGAGAGAGGGAGATAGACCCACACAATGACACACTAACCAGGTGAATTTATCTTTATTGTGGAGAAAGGAGGGACTTCGAGGCTTGCCAGAGTGTCCTTTCTGAGTGGAGGCAACTCAGCAGAAAAGGGCGTGATGCTCTGGCTGCCTTGAGCAATTCTCGCTCTGCCCTCCCCTTCTCTCCACGCCCTCAGTTGTTGAAAACCCTAGGAACAGAGGAAAAGTACTCCTTTTTGAATGGCAGGACCTGGACGATGTGGAGCTTCAGTTTTCTCCTCTTTTGGGGTGAGTGTGAGGTGGGATAGGAGGCCTGGGGGAAACAGACTGTGAGGAAGAGGGAGGACCTCGACTGTCCAGCCAGGACATCACAATTCGAGGCTGGATGTTGCAAACAACTTCATTGGGGAAACTTTGAAGAAAAAAATCAGTCTAGGGAATTCATCCATCAAGGAAGAGTTTTGCTATAGTCCCTCATTTGGCATGTATTTCCTGAGCACCTACTATGTGCCAGGTGCTGTTTTAGGCACCAGGGATAGAGCCGTGAATGAACAGACAAGGCTCCCGCCCTTGAGAAGCTGACATACCAGCGGGAGGAGGCAGGAAGAAAGGAAACCTCTGAGGGTAATAGCAACCTTCTAAGTTCCTCAAACAGACTGCATTCAAACTTCACTAAATTTCTCTGATATCAGGTCATGAAAAATCTCATTTTACAAAGGAGAAAAATGAGGCAAAGGAGATGAAATAACTGGCCCAAGCCCACTTAGCTAGTAAGGGGTTACAGCCAGGATTTAAAACTGGGCAGCCTGGTGACTCAGATGGTAAAGAATCTGCCTGCAACTTGAGAGATGCGAGTTCGATCCCTGGGCTGGGACGATCCCCTGGAGAAGGGAATGGCTACCCCCTCCAGTATTCTTGCCTGGAGAATTCCTTGGACTGAAGAGCCTGGTTGGCTACAGTTTATGGGGTCGCAAAGAGTTAGACACAACTGAGCAACTAGCACTAACAACCTGGTTGCGGAGTCTGCAATTTTTTTCTGAACTGTGCGGCTCCAAACAACAAATAACCAAAAGCATTTCAGGGAGTGACAATTGCTAGGGAAGAAATTGCCATAGAATGTGACTAGGAATTATGTAGAAGGGGGAAGTCAGGGAAGCTATTTCTGAAGAACAGTGAGATGGAGTCAGTCTTGTTCTTTTTGTTCAGATGTCAGGTTTTTCTGGGTTTGCTTTTTTTTACAGAAATATTTATTTATTTATTTGTTTGCGCCATGTCTCAGTTGTGGCACGTAGAATCTTTTTTGGTTTCAGCACATGGGATCTAGTTCCCTTATTGAATCTGAGTCCCCTATATTGGAAGCTCAGAGTCCTAATCTCTGGATGACCAGGGAAGTCCCTTTATAACAAATTTTTAAACCCAAGCATTTTGACACTAGAGCTGATATGTTTAAACATGATGCTCTGTTGCCTCTAAAATTATTGAAGAGCAAGGGAATTTCAGTTAGTGATAAGGCTTCCCTGATAGCTCAGTTGGTAAAGAATCCACCTGTAAGGCAGGAGACCCCGGTTCAATTCCTGGGTGGGAAGATCCCCTGAAGAAGGGATAGGCTACCCACTCAGGTATTCTTGGGCTTCCCTTGTGGCTCAACTGGTAAAGAATCTGCCTGCAGTGCAGGGGACCTGGCTTCAATTCCCGGGTTGGGAAGATCCCCTGGAGAAGGGAAAGGCCACCCACTCCAGTATTCTGGCCTGGAGAATTCCATGGACTGTATAGTCCACGGAGCTGCAAAGAGTCGGACATGACTGAGTGACTTTCAAAAAAAAAATAAGAAAGGTGGGAGTTAGGTTCCTTGGGACTTTCGGACTGGTAGGCTGCATTAGAAGGAGCAGGTCACTTGTGGACATCAAGTGCTAAAATACAGACTTGCTTCTTTGAAGTGTCAGCACTAGTGCTGGCCATTAGCACTCCAATTCTGCCCTTAATATGCAAAGAGTGGTGATGATGATGGTGGTGGTGGTGACAATGGTGATGCTGAAGATAATGGTGATGGCAAAGATATGGTGGTGGTAGCGGTGGTGATGAAGAAGATGGAGATTATGGTGGTGGTAGTGATGGTGATAGAGAAGAGCTTAATGCTGGAGTAGCTGAACTGCCTTTTAGACATTATAAAAAAAAGAATTGTGGACTTCCCTGGTGGTCCAGTGGTTAAGACTCTGTGCTTCCACTGCAGAGGGCCCCGGTTTGATCCCTCGTTGGGGAACTATGATTCCCCCCTGCCGAGTGCCAAGGCCAAAATAAAATTAAGAATCGTCTTACCCTCCCATCCAATTTAATGCTATGGATATACTATGAGTTTCCCTGGTGGCTCAAATCATGAAGAGTCTGCCTGCAATGCAGGAGACCTGGGTTTGATCCCTGGGTAGGGAAGATCCCCTGGAGAAGGGAATAGCTACTCACTCCAGTATTCTTCCCTGGAGAAGTCCACGGACAGAGGAGCCTAGTGGGCTGTAGTCCATAGGGTCACAAACAGTCAGACATGACTGAGCAACTAACACTTAACACATGGCAGCTCTATGGATATACTATATACTTATTTATATATTATACGCATATCTGTATGTGTTCTATACATAAAAGAGCAAGGTTTTTTTCATCTCTTCCCAAGAGCCAAGTTTTGCCTTTTTAAGGGAGAGGTTATTCCCTTTGAGAATGCTTGTTTAAAAGTGTGTTTTAGAAAAAAAAAAACTTGAACAGATAGAGAAACCCAAGCTATAAGTTAGTAATTGTATTTAAGTAATTGCAACCACTGAAACGTATGATTATAGTTTTAAAGCATTGAAATCTCTTTGTGTAGAAGTTGTAGAGGCTCCTTCTCCAGCGTGAAATAAACTGGAAGTGTAAGGATAAATCTCCCTGAGGCAGATAAAAGGCTGGAACCTGAGAACTTAGAAGGTGGACTTTCATTGTGTTGGTCTAAGTTTTCTATTTTGCCTTATAACTCTGATTTCCTTGGTTCATAAACTTGTGTTTTACAGCCTGTTACCAAAAGGTGGTGAGTCCAGCTGCTCACTGCTCAAAAGCCAGTAAAAAGGCCAGGTTGGTGGAAAGTTTGCTTTATTTCCAATGTTGGCAGCTGAGGAGGGAAGGCAGACATCTGTCCAAAGGCCAAGTCCCCTACACTGGCAACCAGCGGGACAAGAGTTTTTATGGACAGAAGGAGGAGGCTACACGCAGAAACAGCTCGGTCATCTTTGACAGTCATCTTCAAATTGGTCATCAGTGGTCTAACCAGTGTCACCTTGGTTGTTTTAGGTACAGCTAATCTTTAGTTCCAGGATCGGTTTATTTCCATTTCTTTGAGGCCAGTTCTCAGAATTGTGGCAGCTTATGCCGTGGGTACTGTCTGGTCAGCATATAGTTAACTTCTCCACCTGGTGGGGCTTTCAGTGTAAGACAGCTCACAGGCTGTGGCTCAGAAAATTATCTGTAGCCCTTGAGAAGGAACCGAAAGTCCTTGACTATGCTTAATGACTACATTAATTATTATTTGGTCTGCTTTGTTTCTGCCTGTTCTCATTTCTCTGATTAAACTTATTCTTTAAAATTTTCCACAGATAAAAGGCAGGCAGAGGATATGGAGGTTAGGGGGAGGCACAGGGACTGTAGGGTCTTGCTCCATTTCAAGCCCAGAAAAAAAAATGCATGTTTTTGAAAATCAGCTGGAACTCTTCGTAATTGAAAAGGAAATGAAGTTAATACAAACAAAACGAAAAACAAAGATGAAGTGCTGAAAAGCAGGAATGGTTGCTGTGAAGACTATATAATAACTCATGTTTGTCACTCAGCTGGGGCTTCCATCTAGGCTCATGAGACCTGTTTCTAGGGACTTCCCTGGTGGTCCAGTGGCTAAGACTTTGAGCTACCAATGCAGGGGAACAAGGTTGGATCCCTGATCAGCAAACTAGATCCTGCATGGCACAACTAAAGAGTTTGCAAGCCACAGTGAAGATCAAAGATCCAGTGTACTGCAGCTAAGACCTGGCACAGCTGAATAGATTAATAAATATTAATAAAAACCTTGCTTCTATGAGGCCACTCCAGGAGTAATTTTTCAGGTTGAGTCCAAAGAACTTCTTGATGCATCATGGTGTTTTTCTTTCTTCACAGGGTGCTGTGGTATATACACCTGGGGAATGTTCACATTACCCTCACTGGAATCAATGACAAGGCGTAAGTTGGACAAAGAGAATCCATATGCCCAATGTGGTGGGGAGGAGACACCCCAGGAGGCTGTCCCAGGAGGCTGCACCACCACTGGACATTTGCGACGAGCTAGTCAGTGGCCAAGAAAAGGATAACATCCCGTCTCCCGGTTCCCACCCAACTCTTTCCCTTGTGCCTTAAAATTAGTGTGTGACCTCAGGCAAGTCACACAACCTCTCTGATTTTCAGTTTCCTCAGCTGCAAAATACAGGTAATAAGGGTTCCTATCCCACAGGAATGTTGTGAAGCTTAAATCCAAAGAGGTAACTTTGTCAATCATGTGGCTTCATAAATGGTGGTGCCATGGGAATGCATATGGAGTTTAATCAAACTACAACTCAATGTGAAAAGAAATGCATTTTTGGATGTTTTGTTAAGTATTCTCATCTTCCACACAAGCTCCTGCTGGATTCAGGAAGAGAAACATTGTCAGTTCTTAATGTTCTCAGTGTCTCGGTTTTCTGGTTCAGCATTGTTTGGGAAACTCAGTCTATATTGTAGGAAGAGTTAATCTTTCAAATTTTCTCACCCTACTCTTGTTCCTACCAAGATGATGTGTGGGTGTTGTCACAGGGGAAGCCTGTGGGATCTTGCAGCTGTGAAGTATGGACTCTGAATGAGGTGTTTTGTCCATTGGTAAACCATGGCAACAACACTGGAGTAACTAATGTATATTTACCCCAGGGGACTGGCTGGAAAACTTGTTGCATTTGTTAGAGTACCCCAAGCTACTGCAACAAATACACCCCAGTCAGTGACTTAAGGAAAAGAAATTTAATTCTTGTTTGTTCAAGAGTCCAATGAGGATATCTCTTGCTAGTGGGTGGTTTTCTTACATGAGGTGATTCAGGAACCCAGATGCTTTCTGTTTGTGACTCAGCCACACTAGTGCCTTGGAGTCTTTGCAAACAGTGGAGAAGGCACATTATTAAAACTCAGGCTTAGCAGTGACACTTGTCACTTTCACTCAGGGTCACATGACCATACCTGGATGCAAGGTGAGCTGGGAAATATAATCCATGGCTGGGTAGTTGCCTTCTACTGTCAATTTTATACCACAGAAAGGGAAGTGTGGAGTTTTTGTTTGATCTTGGGCTACTGAGCTATCTCTGGCAGTTAGAGCCCATTTTAAAGCAATGCTATGCAGCTGTTATAAAGCATGAATTCAGTCATGTGAACTGACTTGGCAAGTTGCCCAAAACTTTATTTTCTTAATTTTTTTAAATTATAGAAATAAACATTCAAAGGTAGGGAAAGTAGCATAAAAAACTCTCATGTACATATCGCCCAACTTCAACACTTGGCAAATTTTGCTGCTCTTGGCTTGCAAAACTTACTGTAAAATGAAAAAAAAAGTTGTAAGTAGAACAGAGTGGTCGAAAAGAACTTTCAATGAACATGGTCTAGGTCTACAGTACTCACTAGTCAGTGGAGCTCCTGAGAACTTGGAGTGTGGCTAGTGTAACTGAAGAATTAATGCTTCATTTTACTTTATTTTAATAGATTTCAGTAAAACAGCCATCTACTGTATTGGACAGTATATTGCATGATACCATTCGCATTAAGAAAATTGTGTGAATTTATACATTTATTTATATTTAACATATTTACATGACTGAGTTTATGATCAGGACCTAACCTAGAAGTATTCACTCTTTTTGACAGTGGTGATCTCTTGGTATAAGAATGGAGCACAGGGGAATCTTCATTTTTAATTTTATATACTTCTGCATTGTTTGATTTTTTTTCAGTAAGTAATTATTATCTTCTTAGAAAAAGATGAAAGCAAATGAAACAACAGATACACAGCATTATATATAAAATAAATAAGCAACAAGGTCCTACTGTATAGCACAGGAAACTATATTCAGTATCTTGTAATAATATATAATGAAAAAGAATCTGAAAAAGAGTATATATATATATATATACATACATATGTGTATATATATATATATGAATCATTTTGCTATATCCCAGAAGCTAATACAACATTGTAAATAAACTACAATAAAAAAGGAAACAAAGTTCAGTTCAGTCGCTCAGTCGTGTCCGACTCTTAATGACCCCCATGGACTGCAGCACGCCAGACTTCCCTGTCTATCACCATCTCCAGGAGCTTGCTCAAACTCATGTCCATTGAGTTGGTGATGCCATCCAACCATCTCATCCTCTGTTGTCCCTTTCGGGACCAGCTCCTGATTTTGGTTAGTTTCCAAAGAAGCAGAGTCAGAGATGAGGATTCTTGTGAGTAACTTACTAAGGGAGGGCTCCCAGGAGACTCTTGTAGGGGAGGAAGGGTAACAGGGATTGGGCAGGGGGAAGAAAAAGTTATGCAGAAGGTGTTTCAGGAAAGTTTCAGTCACAGCCTGATCCTGCCGGGAGCTCTGGAGTGTGAATTTCACCAGAGGCTATTACACTCCCACGTCTGTCAAGCAATGCTTCTAGGCCAGAGAGACAGTGTGAGATGGGATGCCAATTAGGTAAAGTGAAAGGGACCAGTATCAAGAATGACTGTTATCTCCCCTACCCATTTTCTTAAACTTTTTTTTTTACTGCACTGCACAGCATGTCTGATCTTAGTTTCCCCACTAGGGATTGAACCTGTGGCTCCTGTGATGGAATCACAGAGTTTTAACCACTGGACCACCAGGGAATTCCCCCACCCCCTTTTTAAGTGCTTCCCAGGTAGTGCTAGTGGTAAAGAACCTGCCTGCCAATCCAGAAATGTAAGGAGACATAAGAGACACAGGTTGGATCCCTGGGTGGGGAAAATGCCCTGGAGGAGGGCATGTCAACCCACTCCAGTATTCTTACCTGGAGAATATCGTGGACAGATGAGCCTGGAGGGCTACAGTCCATAGGGTCGTACAGAGTTGGACACGACTGAAGCAACTTAGCACACATGTATCCTTTTTTAAAAACTGTTTTTAAAATTGAAGTATAGTTAATTTACAATGTTGTGTTAGTTTCAGGTGTCCAGCAAAGTTATATATATATATATATATATATATATATATATATATATATATGTATATATATATGTATGTATGTATTCTTTTTCATATTCTTTTCCATTATAGGTTATTATAAGCCATTGAATATAGTTCCCTGTGCTGTATAATAGGTCTTTGTTGTTTATTTTATATACAATGGTGTGCATCAGCTAATCCCAAAGTCCTTGCTTATCCCTCCCTGACCCCCTTTCCACTTTGGCAACCATAAATTTGTTTTCTATGTCTGTGAGTCTATTTCTGTTTTGTAAATAAGTTTGTCTGTATCATATTTTTAAAGATTCCACATGGAAGCCATGTCATATGATATTTGTCTTTCTCTGATTTATTTCACTTAGTATGATAAACTCTGTTGCTGTAGATGGCATTATTTCATTCTTGCTTATGGATGAGTGATATTCCATGGTATATACGTACCACATCTTTATCCATTCATCTGTGGATGGACAAGGGTTACTTCCATGTCTTGACTATTATAAATAGTGCTGCCATGAACACTGGTATCCACCCTTTGTTACCTGGCAAGGTGTGAAAAATTCATGAGGCATTCCTTCCACCTATCTGATGAAGGTAAATCCTCAGGAAGAGGCTGGATTTTCCTCTTTACATCTCCACTCCCACTTTCACTAACTCACCGCCGTAATCATTGGTGCCCAGGGAAACGGGGAGCCTGGTTTGAGACAATGGGGCATGGCCAGCTCTCAAAGGATCTACTGAATTCTCTTTTCTTGCAGATGAACGGCCACGGCGGTCATCATTGAATCTTGGTAAGAGACTCCTCCAGCTTGAAGGCAATTAGACCTTGGGCAAGTGCCTTTGTCTCTTGGTTTTGTCACCTGATTACTAGTATAGTGTGATGCGTGTGTGCTAAGTTGCTTCAGTCATGTCCAACTCTGCGCCCACCAGGCTCTTCTGTCCATGGGATTCTCCAGGAAAGAATACTGGAGTGGGTTGCCATGCCCTCCTCCAGGAGATCATCCCCATCCAGGGATTCAACCTACATCTCTTACCTCTCCTGAACTGGCAGATAGATTCTTTATCACTAGTACCACCAAAGTGAGGATTCAACTCCATGTGGAGTTGTCACAAGATGGGCTGTGGAATCGCCCTTCCTGGGTTTGAATCTTGGTTCTAGGGCTCATGACCATGGGAACTGTCATGGCAGTCCGAGCACATGTTGGAAAAGAATTTCCAGACACAGAGCATTTCAGAAGGGAGTATGTTTATTAAGAGCAAGGAGCAGAGATAATAAAAGTGAAAGTTGCTCAATCGTGTCTGACTCTTTGCGACACCATGGACTGTAGCCCACCAGGCTTCTCTGTCCATGGGATTCTCCAGGCAAGAATACTGGAGTGGGTTGCCATGCTCTCCTCCATGGGATCTTCCCAAACCAGGAATCGAACCCAGGTCTCCTGCATTGGCAGGCAGATTCTTTACCATCTGAGCCACCTGGGAAGCCCACATATAAATATGTGTAAAGATTTATTGTAAGGAATTGGCTCACATGATTCTGGTAAGATCTTCAGACCAGAGAAAATTTGGAGAACTGAGCAAAGGTGAACGTGGCTGGCAGGACCAGGTTGACGATGAGCCGGGAGGGCTGACAGGTGTCCGGTCACACAGGACTGTGTTGCTACTCGGGTTTGGGATGGATTTGAGTTATGAGAGGTAGAGCTAGAGGAAAGTAATAGGAAACTCAGAGTTGAGAGATCACAAGTGGTAATACACCGGAAACCTGCAAAAAGAAGTTTTGCCTCTGCAGATGAAAGAGGAAGCTGGAAATGAGAAGAAAGATAGAATCTAAGGCATTGTGCAGGGAAGGGAAATAAACAAGGCATGTTGTAGGTGACAAAGAGTCTGGCTCTCAAGACCTAAGTAATGAAAAGCCATCATTTTCATAGTTTTTTAAATTAATTAATTTTTAATTGGTATATAATTGCTTTACAATGGTGGTTTCTGCTGTACAGTGAAGTGAATTAGCTGTTTAGTACATATATATCCCCTCCCTAGTGGGTCCCCCTCCCCCCCATCCCACCCATCTAGGGCATCACAGAGCACTGAGCTGAGCTCTCTGTACTATACAGCAGTTTCACACTGGCTATCTGTTTTACACATAATAGCATATATATGTCAACACTACTGTCTCAGTTTGTGCCACCCTCTCCTTCCCCTGCTGTGTCCACAAGTCTGTTCTCTATGTCTGCGTCTCTATTCCTGCCCTGTAAATAGGTTCATCTGTACTATTTTTCTAGATTCCACACATATGCTTTAATACATGATATTGTTTTTCTCTTTCTGAGTTACTTCACCCTGTAAAACAGGCTCTGGTTTCATCCACTTTACTACAACAGACTCAAATTTTTTCCTTTTTATGGCTGAGTTGTATTCCATCATATAAATGTACCACAACTTCTTTATCCATTCATCTGTCAATGGGACATCCAGGTTGCTTCCATGTCCTGGCTATTGTAAATAGTGCTGCAATGAACATTGGTATACATGTGTCTTTTTGAATTATGGTTTTCTCAGGGTATATGCTCAGTAGTGGGATTACTGGGTCATATGGTAGTTTTATTCCTAGTTTCTTCAGACTATACTACAAAGCTACAGTCATCAAGACAGTATGGTACTGGTGCAAAGACAGAAATATAGATCAGTGGAACAAAATAGAAAGCCCAGAGATAAATCCATGCACCTATGGACACCTTATCTTTGACAAAGGATGCAAAAATATACAATGGAGAAAAGACAATTTCTTTAACAAGTGGTGCTGGGAAAACTGGTCAACCACCTGTAAAAGAATGAAACTAGAACACTTTCTAACACCATACACAAAAATAAACTCAAAATGGATTAAAGATCTAAATGTAAGACCAGAAACTATAAAACTCCTAGAGGAAAACATAGGCAAAACACTCTCTGACATAAATCACAGAAAGATCCTCTATGACCCACCTCACGGAATAATGGAAATAAAAGCAAAAATAAACAAATGGGACCTAATTAAACCTAAAAGCTTTTGCACAATGAAGGAAACTATAAGCAAGGTGAAAAGACAGCCTTTAGAATGGGAGAAAAAAATAGCAAATGAAGCAACTGACAAAGAATTAATCTCAAAAATGTATAAACAGCTCATGCAGCTCAATACCAGGAAAATAAACAATCCAATCAAAAAATGGGCCAAAGAACTAAACAGACATTTCTCCAAAGAAGACATACAGATGGCTAACAAACACATGAAAAGATGCTCAACATCACTCATTATCAGAGAAACACAAATCAAAACCACAATGAGGTACCATCTCACACTGGTCAGAATGGCTGCTATCCAAAAGTCTACAAACAATAAATGCTGGAGAGGGTGTGGAGAAAAGGGAACCCTCTTACACTGTTGGTGGGAATGCAAACTAGTACAGCCACTATGGAGAGCAGTGTGGAGATTCCTCAAAAAACTGAAAATGTAACTGCCATACAACCCAGCAATCCCATTGCTGGGCATACACTCTGAGGAAACCAGAATTGAAAGAGACTCATGTACCCCATCACAGCACTGTTTACACTAGCTGGGACATGGAAGCAACCTAGATGTCCGTTAACAGATGAATGGATAAGGAAGTTGTGGTACATATACACAATGGAATATTACTCAGCCATTAAAAAGAATGCATTTGAATCGGTTCTAATGAGGTGGATGAAACTGGAGCCTATTATACAGAGTGAAGTAAGTCAAAAAGTAAAACACCAATACAGTATATTAACACATATATATGGAATTTAGAAAGATGGTAACAACAACCCTATATGCAAGACAGCAAAAGAGACATAGATATAAAGAACAGACTTTTGGACTCTGTAGGAGAAGGCGAGGGTGGGATGATTTGAAAGAATAGCACTGAAACATGTACATTACCATATGTGAAATAGATGACTAGTCCAAGTTCGATGGATGAAACAGGGCACTCAAAGTCAGTGCACTGGGACAACCCAGAGGGATGGGATGGGGAGGGAGGTGGGAGGGGGTTTCGGGATGGGGGACACTTGTGGCTGATTCGTGTCAATGTATGGCAAAAACCACCACAATATTGTAAAGTAATTAGCCTCCAATTAAAATAATACATTAATTTAAAAAATCTCCATACTGTTCTCTGTGTGTGTGTTTGTGTTAGTCACCCAGTTGTGTTTGACTCTTTGTGACCCCATGGACTGTAGCCCGCCAGGCACCTCTGTCCACGGGATTCTCCAGGCAAGAATACTAGAGTGGGTAGCCATTCCCCTCTCCAGGGGATTTTTCCAAGCCAGGGATCAAACCCAGGTCTCCTGCATTGAGGGCAGATTTTTTACCATCTGAGCCACCAGGGAAGCCCACTGTTCTCCACAGGGCTTCAGTTTTGACTCATACTCTTGTTTAGAGCTCTGCTGCTCACAGTGTGGTCCAAGGACCAGCACTGTCAAACATCATTCAGGGACTTGTTAGAAATACAGAATCTCAGGTCCCTCCTGAGACCTGAATCAGCATCTGATTTCCCGAAGATCTCCTGGGGAATCCAAGGTGAGGCAGATGCTACTGGTTGTGGACCCCACTTGGAATAGCAAGTATCCAGGACAGTGGTTCTCATGCTTTCATGGCACACAGATCACCTGAGGATCTTGCTAAAAGGCAGATTCTAATTTAGTAGCAAGGGGTAGGGTGGGGCCTGAGATTTGGGGCATCTCCATCAAACTCCCAGGCTATGGGGATGCTGCTGGTCCATGGATCACACTAGCAGCAGCAAGGATCTGGGGTTTACCAGGTCCTTCACTGAGCATGCTTGGTGACTATTAGTCTTTGAAGGCTGCCAAAAGGACCATAAACCAAGTGGCTTAAAGCAACAGAAATTTATCCTTTCATAGTTCTGGAGGCCAGAAGTCCAAAATTAAGGTGCTTTCTCTGAGGGATGTAGGTGAGAATCAGGTCCAGTCTCTCCTGGCTTCTGGTGATGCTGGGTCATTGTTGGTGGTCCTTAGCTTGTAGATGCATCCTTCTGATCTCTGCCTCCATCATCATGTGTTGTTCTCCATCTCTGCCTCATCTCTTGTTCTTAGAAGGATGCCAGTCATACCAGATTAAAGGGCCATCCTGCTCCAATATGGGGGCTTCCCAGGTGGCACTGGGAAAGTGGTACAGAACTCATCTGCCAATTCAGGAGACATAAGAGTTGGGAAGATTCCCTGGAGAAGGAAGTAGCTACCCACTCCAGTACTCTTGTCTGGAGAATCCCATGGACAGAGGAATCTGGCGAGCTACAGTCCACGGGGCTGCAGTCAGACACAACTGAGCAACTGAGCACATATGCTGCTCCAGTATAACCTCGACTTAATTTATATCTTACTTACACCTACAAGGACTTCCCTGGTGGCTCAGAGGTTAAAGCGTCTGCCTCCAATGCGGGAGACCTGGGTTCGATCCCTGGGTCGGGAAGATCCCCTGGAGAAGGAAATGGCAAACCACTCCAGTATTCTTGCCTGGAGAATCCCATGGACGGAGGAGCCTGGTAGGCTACAGTCCACGGGGTCGCAAAGAGTCGGACACGACTGAGCGACTTCCCTTTCCTACACCTACAAAGACTCTATTTCCAAATAAGGTCACATTCTCAGAGACCTGGGTTTAGGACCTCATCATATCTTTTTAGGAGACACAATTCAACCCATACTAGTCACCTTCCTCCTCTCCCTTGCAGCTCCACTCGGGGCCCTAACCCAAATTCCTTCTTCTCCATTGCCTAGATGTGAATGGGTGTACAGATACCACTATGTGTCCAGCATATGCAACCTGCACCAACACTTCAACAAGTTACTACTGCACTTGCAAAAGAGGCTTCCTGTCCAGCAATGGATTGAAGACATTCAAGGGTCCAGGAGTGGAATGCAAAGGTGAGTTCATGCCCCATCAAACACCTCCCCCACCAGCATTTGTTAGTAAAATCAGATAGAAGCTGGCTGGGCAGCAGATGTAGGTAGGTATCTCCAAGCATTGTTTTCTTTCTTTCTTCCTTCCTTCCTCTCCCTCTCCCTCCTCCTTCCTTCCTCTATCTCTTTCTCTTTCTTTCTTAATTTCTTTCTATTATAAAAATAATTCCTGGTCACTAAAAACTCTAATGATTAGAGACATGTGTTAGAATAAAAAGAGAGGAACTTCCTGGTGGTCCAGCTAAGATGCCATACTCCCAATGCAGGGGGCCTGGGGTTCGATCCCTGGTCAGGGAACTAGATCCCACATGCTGCAACTAAATATCCTGCATCCTGCAACCAAGACCTGGTACAGGCAAAAAAAATTCTCATAAAAACAAAAAGAAAATTATGCTGTATGTCAATATCCAGAAATAAACACTGATTTTCTTCCTGTCACCTCTTCATGCAAATAATTTCTAATATGTATCGAGTACCAGGCCTTGTATGAAGGTCTTTATGTGCATTTTCACATAGTATAGGCACTGTGATGACCTCCATTGTACAGATGAGAATACTGAGGCTTGGGGAGCTAAAATGACTTGTTTAGGGTCATTGAACAATTGAACTGGAATTCAAATCCAGGTCTTTTTGAGTCTAATGGCAGTCTCTCAACCACTTACCTATTTGTCACACTCCAGATGTGAGGCACTGGGGAAATGTATTTAATCTCTCTAAACTTCAATCTTTCCATTTGTAAAATGGGTGTATAAGAGTACCTACCTTAAAGGATATTTGAGAAGATTAAATGCAGTAATGTATGCAGTGTGCTAGGCACATGTACAGTCCCAAGAGCTACTATTAATATAAATAACAGAAACTAAAATAATTTCTAGAATGAGCTGAGTTTTTGGTCTGTATTCTTTATATTTAGACCCAAACTCTCCTCTTGACAGTAAAGGTCTGACTATGCCTCTGACATAATTTGCAAGGGTATGCAATCTATTTCTGTAAGGGACAAGATAGTAAATATTTTGGAGATTGCAGTTTGTATGATCTCTGTCTTAAGTACTCAATACCCCAGTTGTAGTGCAAAAGCAGCCATCAATGCTACATAAATGAATGAGTGGAGCTGTGTTCTAATAAAACTTTATTTACACAAACAGGTGACAGTCCAGATTTGATTCATGCGCTATAGTTTATTGAGCTTTGAACAAGATTTCCATTTAATAATTTATTTCCATTATTATAGTTCCCAGAGAGCTCCAAACATCCTTTTTTTAAAAAAATTATTTCTTATTGAAGTATAGTTGATTTACAATATTGTGTTAGTTTCAGGTATTCAGTACAGTGATATATATATTCTTTTCCACTGTGGTTTATTATAGGATATTGAATATCATTCGCTGTGTTATTCAGTGGGACCTTGCTTATCCATCCTATATATAATACTTTGCATCTACTAATCCCAATCTACCCACCCTTGGCAACCACAAGTCTGTTCTGTATATCTGTGAGTTTATTTCTATTTTGCAAATAAATTCATTTGTGTCATATTTTAGATTCCACATATAAGTGATGTCATATAGTATTTGTCTTTTTCTGTCTGACTTACTTCACGTGGTATAATAATCTCTAGGTTCATCCATGTTGCTACAAATGGTATTCTTTATGCTTTTTATGGCCAAGTAATATTCCATGGTATATATGTACCACACTTTCTTTATCCATTCCTTTGTCAATGAAAATTTAGGTTACTTCCATGTCTTGGCTATTGTAAATACAGCTGCTCTGAATATTGGGGTATATAAATATATATCTTTTTAATTATAGTTTTGTCATGGTATATGCTGAAGAGTGGAATTGCTGGATCATAAGCAATTCTGTTCTTAGTTTTTTGAGAAACTGTCACACTGTTCTCCATAGTGGCTGCACCAATTTACATTCCCGCCAACAGTGAGCAAGTATCCCCTTTCTCCACACTCTCTCCAGAATTTATTATTTGTAGAATTTTTAATGATGGGCATTCTGACCAGTGTGAGGTGGTACCTCATTGTAGTTTTGGTTTGCATGTCTCAAATAATTAGCAATGTTGAGTATTTTTTCATGTGTCTATTGGCCATCTGCACAAACATTAAAAAAAAAAATCTTCGGGCTACAGTTTATGGGTTATTCAGTAAACATAGTAGCCTTGTTGGGCTTTTGTTTTTAGATAAAGGATGGAAGCAACGTTTCCCATCTAGAAAATGGTGGATACTACATAAGAATATTGTCTACGTGGTACCTAATACATTGTGAATATTTTATAGTTCCTTGTTAAATGAAAGAATGTGCTACCTTATTCCTTATGTCAGCTCTAGACTTACTCACCCTGCAGTTGATGGACAATTAGGTGCTTCTAATGTTTCATTACTTAGGGCTGGAATGAACATTACTATTTGCATGACAAGTGCATAGAAAGTGTTTATTTAGGGTGACTTGGCAGAGCAGGGCTGAAGGAAATTAGGGGAGGACCACCTCTCAGATGGTAAAGAATTTGCCTGCAGTGTAGGAGACCTGGGTTCAATCCCTGGGTCAGGAAGATCCCCTGCAGAAGAGAACAGCTACCGACTCCAGTAGAAGTGCCTGGAGAATTCCATGGAGAGAGGAGTCTGGCAGGCTCCATGGGGTCACAAAGAGCTGGACATGTCTGAGTGACTTTCACTTTCCTTTTTTTTCTTTTCACCCCATGGTACCATGACTGCACAATTCTATTGGCACTTCAATAAGTAAATTTGTATAATGGGTTTGCAAAATGTTCTGGTTATCTATTTCTGGGTAGCAGCAAATTTTGTGCATTAAAACACCAATGATCTTTTATTTGGCCCCTGAATGAATCTTCTACTTGGGCTGAGTTCACTGACAATGGCTTGACTTTGTTCAACACTGTGTCAGTTGAGTTGGCTCAACTGGGAGCTAGAGGATTCATTTTGAAGGAGGTTCACCCACACGGCTGGCAAGCTGGTGATGGCTGTTGTCTGGTTGCTCTGCCAGGGCTGTGGGCTGGAGGTCTTAGCTCTTCTCCATGAGAGCTATTTTTTCATGGCTTATTGAGCTTCCTCACAGTATGGCAATTGAGTCAAGCATGAGCATCTCAAGAGAAGGTGTGGAAGTGTGTGATATTTTGATGACTTAACATGGTATTTTAATGTCTTAGTGTCACCATCACCATAGTCACAAGTATGCTCAGATTCAACTAGAGGAAATATAGACCCCACTGCTTGATAGAAGGAGTACCAAAAAGGGGCATTAAATTAAAGGTATATGAAATAGAAGGCATTGTTTCAACCGTATTTGGAAAATACAAACTGTATTTGAAGAAGATTTGTAACTCTGTCTCTTTTTCTCTCCAGATATAGATGAATGTTCTCAAAGGCCCACACCATGTGGTCCTAACTCAATCTGCAGAAACCAGCCTGGGAGATATAGGTGCAGCTGTATGACTGGTTTCTCTTCTCCCACTGGAAATAACTGGATCTCAGGAAAGCCAGGTCGTTTCACCTGTAGAGGTAAAGGCCTCAGACTCTCAGGCATGGGTCTTTGGTGGACAGCTCCTATTGTGTTGGGTACGTGTGTTTCTAACCTTAGACAACTAATGTTTTGTCTGCTCACTCTCCTTCACTTCTCCTCAGACATTAATGAATGCCTCTCCCATGGGGTCTGCCCAGAACATTCTGAGTGCACCAACTCTTTGGGAAGCTACCATTGCAGCTGCAAAGTTGGATTCACCTTTAAAAACTCCATCTGTGAAGGTATAAAGAATCTAATCTTCTTTTTTACCTACTCAATTAATGGAGAACTTTATTTGATGATCCTAGGAAGTAAGAGTTGTGATCCTCATTTTAGGAATGACCTAACTGAGGCTCAGAGAGGTAAAGTCACTTGTCCAGAGATACACAGCTATTAAGTAGAAGAACGTGGATTTGAACTCCCATTAAGTGTCTACTGGTCTTCCCTGATAGCTCAGTTGGTAAAGAATCTACCTGCAATGCGGGAGAGCTGGGTTTGATCCCTGGGTTGGGAAGATCCCCTGGAGAAGGGAAAGGATACCCACTCTAGTATTCTGGCCTGGAGAATTCCATGGGCAGTCTATGGGGTCACAAAGAGTCAGGCACGACTGAGAGACTTTCACTTCACTCTTCACTCTTGAGTGTCTACTATGAGTTATGCAGTGAATCAGGGAGTACTTGAGAGTAACAGGGAACTCTATCATTAGCATGATTCACACCTTCCCACTTCTGAGGGGAGATATTAACAATATCTGGAGACATTTTTGGTTGTCCAAACTGGTGGTGGTGATGGGGTGGTTGGTGTTACTGTCATCTGGTGGGGAGAGAACAGAGACTCTGCTAAACATCCTCCAATGCACAAAGCAGCCTCCCCACAACCAATAATAATCTGGTCTTAAATGTCAGTAGTCCTGGGGCTAGCTCAGAACCAAACATCAAAACTTTTTCCTAAAAGATATTTAAATGAAGACCTGAGAGTTTTGGGTTTTTTTTAATCCTTTTTGGCTGCGCCACATGGCATGTAGGGTCCTAGTTTCCCTACAGGGACTGAACCCATGCCCCTTGCATTGGAAGTGCTGAGTCTTAACAACTGGATCCGCACGGAAGTCCCACGTGGGAATTATTCTTGATCTTCCTTTCCCTTTCATATTAAATCAGTCATCATGTCGTTGGGCAATCTATCTGCTAAATATGTCTTAAATCTCTCCAGTTTTCTCTCTCCTTGGTTTATGTATCATCATTAGTACTGTAATCACCTCACTAGTCTCTCCATTTTTCTAGTGTTACTCCATCAAATTTATCCTCCACACTGCAGCCAGAATATTCTCATGAAGAAATAAGGGCTCCATCTTCCCGAGTTTGCTGTAGCACTATTATATATTTAAAGGGAGGGTGACTCCATCAAGCAAGGCATGGAGTGATCAAGCGCTTATCATATCCTCTTTGCTTAGAGTTGGAGATATTTACAGTCATCTATGACTTTTTCAATCTATTTATACCACTTAGCTATTGCTGAGTAACAAAATCACCCTGGAAGTTAGTGACTAAAACAACAACCATTTATTTAGCTCTCTTGATTCCATGTGTTGGCAGTTTAGGTTGGGCTCTGCTGGTCAGTTCTCTGGGTTTGCACTAGGCTGGTCTCCATGTGTTTCTGGGCAGCTGTGTGTCGGCTTTGCTGATCTTGGCTGGGCTGTCTCACATACCTGGAGCTCATCTGGGATCACCCATCTCTCTTCCATCTTGTCTTTTTTTTAAATTAGCCTGGAGTTTTTCATTATGGCAGAGGCAAGGGGCCCAGTGTAAGAGTAGAAGCACATAGATTTCTCCAGGTCTAAGTTTTGAAGTAGCACCACGTTGCTTGCTCTCTATTGACTGACTCAATGTAAGTCATAGAGCCAGCTAGAGTCAAGGGCTGGGGACCCAAACCCCACATCTTAAAGAGCAGAGTAGCAAGGTCACATTGTATAGCTCAAACCTCATCCCAAAGTGTGGACACAGGAGGATTAAAGGATGACAACCATTTCTGTGATTAATGATCATTATTGTTTGAAACTATTTGTCACCCTTTTGTGTGCATACAGTTGGCCCAAATGTATTCTCATGGCCATGCCTGACATCAAGGGAGGTTAGGGATAAGGGGAAAGTCTGGATATTGGGGCATGTCAGGTGGGCAAATTTTGTGTTTGTAGTCTCCCATCTTCACTGTTTCTCCTTCTTTGACATGGGTTTTGATTTCTACTCACCAGATGTAGATGAATGTGCCAATCCCAGAAGTTGCCCAGAGCATTCGACTTGCCACAACAGTCTTGGAAGCTACACTTGTGCCTGTAACACAGGATATGAATCCAGCAGTGGAAAGAAGAATTTCCAGGGAGGAGGAGAGACGTGTGAAGGTAGGTGCAGGGGTCTTTTGAGTAATCAAGTCCAGCCCGGTTGCAAAGACAGCAGTGGTGGGGAAGGAGTTGAAGTAAGTCTCAACCGAGTTCAAAGCCCTCATATGCAAAGCTGAAGCCAATAGTCATTCACTCAACAAACACTTTTTGAGCACCTACAATATGCCAGGCACTAGCCTAGGGTTGGTGGGTACAGCAGTGAGTAACACAGGCAAAAAATACTTGCTCTCCTGGAACTTCTCATCGAGGGTAGAGAAAAATAGATAACAAAGTACATGCATGAATCTGACATTTGTGCTGAGTTGAGTGAAGGTGGCTTGACCTTATTCCACGAGTGTCAGTTGAGTTGGCTCAACTGGGGGCTAGAGGATCCACTTTGAAGGGAACTCACTCACAAAGTGAAGGTGTCCCTGGATTTGGCTGGCTGCTCGGCCAGAGCTGTGGGCTGGAGGTCTTAGTTCTTCTCTATAAGAGATGCTTTTTCTTGGCTGGTTGAGTTTCCTCACAGTATGGTGGCTGAGTCAAGTGTGAGCATCTCAAGAGAAAAAGTTGGAAGTGTGTGTTATTTTTATGACTTACTATGATATTTTTAAGACCTAGTGTCACCACCACCATAGTCACAAGCATGCTTAGATTCAGAGGGAGGAAATACAGACTCCACTGCTGGATGGAAGGGGTACCAGTGTAAGGGCATTGATAAGGACATATGGAATAGAAAACATTGTTTCAGCTGTCTTTGGAAAATACAAACTGTTTCAAAGATGAAGAAAATTTGTAACTCTGACTCTCTTTCCCTCCAGATATAGATGAATGTTCTCAAAGGTCCCCACCATGTGGTCCTAACTCAATCTGCAGAAACCTGCCGGGGAGGTATGAGTGTAGCTGTTTGACAGGTTTCTCTTCTCCCACTGGAAATAATTGGACCCCTGGAAAGCCAGGTCATTTCACCTGTACAGGTAATGTGCTCAGGCTCTCAGGCATGGGTCTTTTGTGGTCAGGTCCGATTGTGTTGGGTGCATAAGTTTCTTGGGGGTTTCCCAGGTGCTAAAGAACCTGCCTACAAATTCAGGAGAGACAGGTTCGATCCCTGGGTCAGGAAGATCCCCTTGAGGAGGGCATGGCAACCCACTCCAGTATTCTTGCCTGGAGAATCCCATGGACAGAGTAGCATGATGGGCTACAGCCCATAGGGTCACAAAGATTCAGACATGACTGAAGTGACTTAACATGCATGCACACACATGTGTTCTTACCTTAGACATCCAATCTTTATCTGCTCATTGTTCTCCACTTCTCCTCAGACATTAATGAATGCCTTTCCAGTGGGGTCTTCCCAGAACATCCTGAGTGCACCAACTGTTAAGCTACCATTGCAGCTGCCAATTTGAATTCAGCTCTAACATTCTCAGCCAGTGAATGTGTAGAGAATCTGATTTTTTTTACCGATTCAATTAATCAAGAACTTCATTTGATGATGCTATGAGGTAGAGATTATGACTTTCTACTTGATTTTAAGTGGAGATATTTGAAGTCATCTCTGATGTTTCTGATCTATTTGTAGCAGTTAGGTATTGCTGAGTAATAAATCACTCCATAGGTTAGTGGCTAAAACAAACACCATTTATTTATCTCTTGACCATGTTTCGGAGGTTTAAGTTGGGCTCTGCTCGCCAGTTCTTTATTTCTCCACTGGGCTTGTTCCTGTGTTTGTGGTCAGTTGTGTGTCGGCTTTGCTGATCTTGGCTGGGCTGTCTCACATATCTGGGACTCATATGGGATGATCCATCTCTCTTCTACCTTATCGTTTTTGTTATTAGCCTGGGGTTTATTCATATGGTAGAGGCAAGGGGCCCAATGTATAAGCAGAAACAAATAGGCTTCTTGAAGTCTAAGTTTGGAACTGGCACCACTTTACTTCTGCTGTACTTAGTGGTTCAAAGCAAGTCTCAGAACCAGATAGAGTGAAGAGGTGGTGAACCAAACCCCACATCTTAAAGAGAGAGTGACAAGGTCACAGTGTGTAGCACGAACCTCATCCCAAGGTGTGGACACAGGGAGTTAGTAAAGGGTGACAGCCATTTCTGCAATCAATGATCATTATGGCTTGAAACTATTTGCCACCCTTTTGTGTGCATACAGTTGGCCAGAATTTATTCTCATGTCAGGCCTAACTTCAAGGGAAGTTTTGGAGAAGGGGAAAGTCTGGGTATTTGGGAGCATCATGTGGCAAACAGGTGGAGTGAATCTCCTGTTTTCAGTCTCCTGTCCTCAATTCTTCCTCTGCCTTGATCTGGATTTTCATTTCTACTCACCAGAGGTGGATGAATGTGCCAGTCCCAGAAGCTGCCCAGAGCATTCAACTTGCCACAACAGTCTTGGAAGCTACTCTTGTGTCTGCAACACAGGATATATATCCAGAAGTGGAAAGAAGAGTTTCCAGGGGCCAGGGGAGACATGTCAAGGTAGGTGCAGGGGTCTTCTGGGGAATCAAATCCGATCTGTTTGTAAAGACAGCAGTGCTGGAGGAAGAGTTAGAGTTGAGATAGCTCTCGGCTGAGTTCAAAGTCTTCACTGCAGAACCAAAGCCAATAGTCACTCATCCATTCATGCATTAATTCAACAAACACTTCTTGAGCACCTGCTATATAGAAAAGCACTATTCGAGGGATGGGGGATAGTGCAGTGAGTAACACAGGCAACAATATTTGTTCTCCTGAAACTTCTTGTTGAGGGTGGGGAGAAACAGATAATAAGCAACATACATGCATGCATCGGCTATTGGGGCTGACTTTGGTGAAGATGGCTTGACTTTATTCCACGAAGTGTCAGTTGAGCTGGTTCAGCTGGGGGCTAGAAGATCCACTTTAAAGGGAGCTCACTCACAAGGTGAGGCTGGTGCTGAATGAAGCTGTGGGCTGGAGGTCTTAGTTCTTCTCCACATGGGCTGTTTTATCATGGCTCTTTGAGCTTCCTCACAGAGTGGTGGCTGAGTCAAACATGAGCATTCCAAAAGAACAAGGTGAAAGTGTGTGATATTTTTATGACTTAGCACAGTACTTTTATGACCTAGTGTCACCACCACCATAGTCACAAACATGCTCAGATTCAAGAGGAAGAAATATAGACCCTGCTTGATGGAAGAAGTACCCAAGAAAAGACATTGAATTAAGGGCATATGGAATAGAAGACATTGTTTCAACCATCTTTGGAAGATCCCAAATGTATTTGAAGAAAATTTGTAACTTTGACTCTCTTTCTCTCCAGATATAGACGAATGTTCTCAAAGGCCCCCACCTTGTGGTCCTAACTCAATCTGCAGAAACCTGCCAGGAAGGTATGAGTGTAGCTGTTTGACTGGTTTCTCTTCTCCCACTGGAAATAACTGGATCTCTGGAAAGCCGGGTCATTTCACCTGTACAGGTAATGAGCTCAGATTCTGAGGCTTGGGTCTTTTGTAGACTACTCCTATTGAGTTGAGTACATGGTGTGCTAAACTTAGACACCTAATCTTTTGTCTGCTCACTCTCCTCCACTGTTCCTCAGACATTAATGAATGCCTCTCCCGTGGGGTCTGCCCTGAGCATTCTGAGTGCACCAACTCTTTGGGAAGCTACCGCTGCAGCTGCAAAGTTGGATTCACCTCTGGAAACTCCATCTGTGAAGGTACAGAGAACCTGATCTTTTTTAGCTACTCAATTAATTAAGAACTTTATTTGATGATCCTATGAGCTAGAGATTTTGATCTTCATTTTAAGAATGATCCAAGTAAGGCCCAGAAAGGTAAAGTGACTAGCTCAAGGATACACAGCTAGTAAATAGAAAAACATGGATTTGAACTCTTGTTGAGGATGTACTATGAGTTAAGCAGTGGGTCAAGCAGTATTTGAGAGTACTGGAGGATTCAGTCCCTAGCCTGTTTTATGCCCTTCTGGGGGTGGGGGTGATATTGACAATGTCTGGAGACATTTTTATCCAAACTGGTGGTGGTGTAACTGTCAACTGGTGGGTAGAGACCAGAGATCCTGCTAAACATCCTCCAATGCACAGAATAACCTTCCCACTAGCAAGAATGATCAATCCCAAACGTAAATAGTACTAAGATAGAGACACTCTTTCCCAGGGAGATCTCAGACCCAAATGTTAGAACTTTTCCCTAAAAGGTATTTGAATGAAGACCTGAGAGTTATTCTTGATCCTTGCCCCCTTTCCATATTAAATGATTCATCGTGTCATTGGGCAATCTACCTGCTAAATGTGTCTTGAATCTCTCCACTCTTTTCCATCCTTGTTTTAGGTTTCAACGTTATTGCATCAGTCTTCTCACTGTTTCTAATGTTGCTCCCTCAAATCTATCATTTACACTGCAGCCAGTATATAATACTCTCACCAGGAGATAAGGGCTCCATTTTCCTGACTCTGCACAAAACTATTATTTATTTATAGTGAGGATGGCTCTTGGATATGTCATCTTGAAGTTAGAGATATGAACTCATCTCTGACATTTATGGTCTATTTGTAGCAGTTAGCTATCGCCGAGTAACAAATCACCCCAAAAGTTAGTGGCTAGAACAACCACAATTTTTTATCTCTTGATTCCATGTGTTGGCACCTTAGGTTAGACTCTGCTGCTCAATTCTTCTGGTCTCCACTGGTCTTGTTCATGTGTCTGTGGTCAGCTGTGTGTCAGATTTGCCAGTCTTGGCTGGGCTGTCTCACATATCTGGGACTCATCTGGGATGATCCATCTCTCTTTTACTTTGTCTTTTTCTTATTAGCCTGAGGTTTGTTCAAATGGCAGAGGCAAGGGGCCCAATGTATGAGCAGAAGCAAATAGGTTTCTTGAGGTCTAAGTTTGGAAGTGGCACCACATTGTTTCTGCCATTTTAATTGGATAGTGCAACTCATAGAGCCAGCTCGAGTCAAGAACTGGTGAACCAAACTCCACATCTTAAACAGAGGAGAGACAAGGTCACATTGTGTAGCACAAACCTCACCCCAAGGTGTGGACACAGGAAGGAGTAAAGGATGACAACCATTTCTGCAATCTATAATCATCACAGTTTGAAACAAATGCCAGCCTTTTCCTTGCATACAATTGGCCAGAATTTATTCTCATGTCATGTCTAATTTCAAGGGAACTTAGAAAGAATGAGAAAGTCTGGATATTAGGGGCATCTGCTGGAGAACAGGTGGAGTGAATCTCCTGTTTGCAATGTTCCGTTCTCACTGCTTCTTCTACCTTGGCCTGGGTTTTCATTTCTACTCACCAGATGTGGATGAATGTGCCAATCCCAGAAGTTGCCCAGAGCATTCAACTTGCCACAATAGTCTTGGAAACTACTCTTGTGTCTGCAACCCAGGTTATCAATCCAGAAGTGGAAAGAAAAGTTTCCAGGGGCCAGGAGAGACATGTGAAGGTATTTTCAGGGGTCTTCTGGGGAATCAAGTCCAATGTGTTTGAAAAGACAGAAGTGGTGGGGAGAAGTTGAGGTGGGTCTCAGCTGAGTTCAAAGCCCTCATATGCAAGTTGAAGCCAATAGCAATTGATTCATTCATGCATTCATTCAACAAACACTCCTTGAGCACCTACTATATGCCAAGCATTATTCTAGGGATGGAGGATATAGCAATAACACAGAAAAAAATGTTTATTCTACTGGAGCTTCTGTCAATGGTGAGAGAATCAGACAACAAACAAAATACAATCATGTATTTGGGCTATCTTCTATTTGGGCTGAGTTTGCTGATGATGGCTTGACATTCTTCCATGCTGTGACAGTGGTGTTGGCTCAACTGAGGACTAGAGGATCCACTTTGAAAGGGATTCACTCGCAAGGTGAAGGCGATGCTGGCTGTTGGCTGACAGCTCTGCCAGAGTTGTAACCTGGAGGTCTAAGCTCTTCTCCATGACAGCTGAATTTTTCATGGCTAGTTGAGCTTCCTCACAGTATGGCAGCTGAATCAAGCATGGGCATCTGAAGAGAACCAGGTGGAAGTGTGTGATATTGTGTTGACTTAGCATAGTATTTTTATAACCTAGTGTCACCACCACCATAGTCACAAGCATGCTCAGATTCAAGGAGAAGAAATATAGACCTCAGTGCTTGGTGGAAGGAGTATCAAAGAAAGGACATTGAATTAAGGGCATTAGGAATGAAAGACATTGTTTCAACTATCTTTGGAGAATACAAACTATTTCACAAGATGAAGAAAGTTTGTAACTCTGACTCTCTTTCTCTCCAGATATAGATGAATGTTCTCAAAGGCCCCCACCTTGTGGTCCTAATTCAATCTGCAGAAACCTGCCAGGAAAGTATGAGTGCAGCTGTTTGACTGGTTTCTCTTCTCCTACTGGAAATAATTGGATCCCTGGAAAGTCAGGTCATTTTACCTGCACAGGTAATGCGCTCAAACTCTGAGGCTTCGGTCTTTGGTAGACAACTCCTACTGAGTTGGGTACATGGTGTGCTAAACTTAGACACCTAATCTTTTGTCTGCTCACTCTCCTCCACTGCTCCTCAGACATTAATGAATGCCTCTCCCATGGGGTCTGCCCAGAGCATTCTGAGTGCACCAACTCTTTGGGAAGCTACCGCTGCAGCTGTCATGTTGGATTCACCTCTAAAAACTCCATCTGTGAAGGTATAGAGAACTTCATCTTTTTTTTAGCTATTCAATTAATTAAGAACTTTATTTGATGTTCCTATGAGGTAGAGATTACGTTCCTAATGATCCAGTTGAGGCTCAGAGAGGTAAAGTCACTAATCCAAGGATAAACAGCTGTGAAGTAGAAGCTGAATTTGAACTCCTGTTGCGTGTCTACTATGAGCTAAGCAGGGGGTCAGGCAGTACTTGAGAATACCTCAGGGCTCAATCTCTAGCCTGATTTACACCCCACTGGTGGGAGATGTGACAGTATCTGGAGACAGTTCTGGCTTTCCATACTGGTGATGTTGGTGGGGTAGTTTGTGTTAATCAACTGGTTAGTCTCTGGGTAGAGACCAGAGATGCTGCTAAACATCCTCCAGTGCACATCACAGCCTCCCCACAACCAAGAATAATCTGGTTCCATGTGTCAGTAGCACTGAGATAAACTCTGTCCTGCGGAGAGCTCAGATCCAAAATTCAGAATTTTTTCCTGAAAGATATTTGAATGAAGATCTGAGAGTTATTCTTGATATTCCCTTCCCTTCCATATTAAATCAGTCATTGTGTTTTGGGCAATCTACCTGCTAAGTATGTCTTGAATCTTTCTACTCTTTTCCATCCTTGGTTTAAGTTCCATCATTATTACAGTGGCTTCCTCACTAGTCTCTCCATTTTTCTAGTGTTGCTTTCTCAAATCTATTTTGCACACTGCAACCAGAATACTGTCACCAAGAGATATGGGCTCCAATTCCTGAGTCTGCTGAAGCATTATTAATTATCTGAAGGGAGGATGATTCCATAAGCAAGGCATGGAGTGACCAAACCCTCAACATATTCCCTTGGCTTGGAGTTAGAGATATCTGATATCATCTCTGACACTTCTGATCTATTTGTAGCAGTTAGCTATTGCTGAGTAACAAATGACCCCAGAAGTTAGTGGCTAAAACAACCACCATTTGTTTACTTCTTAACTCCACATGTTGGACGTTTAGGTTGGGCTCTGCTCTGATCAGTTCTTTCGGTCTCCACTGGGCTGGTTCATGTGTTGGTGGTCAGCTGTGTGTCAGCTTTGCTAATCTTGGCTGGGCTACCTCATATATCTGCAGCTCATCTGGGATGATCTGTGTCTCTTTCACTTTGTCTTTTTCTTACTATCCTGGAGCTTGTTCATATGACAAAGGCAAGGGACCCAAAGTATGAGCAGCAATATGTTTCTTGAGGTCTATGTTTGGAAGTGCCATCACATTGCTTCTGCTGTATTTATTGGCTAGTGCAAGTCATAGAGCCAGCTAGAGTGAAGGGCTGTGGAATCAAACTCCACACATTAGAGAGATGAGTGGCAATGTCACATTGTATGGCACAAGCCTCATACCAAGGTTGGCCACAGGGAGGAGTAAAACATGACAGTAACTTCTACAATCTATGATCCTTATGATTTGAAACTATTTGTCACATTTTGTGTGCAAACAATTGGCCAGGATGCATTCTCATGTCCATGCCTAACTTAAAGTGAGGTTAGGGAGAAGGGGCAGTATGGATATTGTGGAGGGTCAAGGGGAGATAATCTCCAGTTTGTAGTGTCCCATCTTCACCACTTCTTCTTTGACCTGGGTTTTAATTTTTACTCACCAGATGTGGATGAATGTGCCAATCCCAGAAGTTGCCCAGAGCATTCGACTTGCCACAATAGTCTTGGAAACTACTCTTGTGTCTGCAACACAGGATATGAATCCAGAAGTGGAAGGAAGAATTTCCAGGGGCCAGGAGAGACATGTGAAGGTAAGTGAAGGGTAATTGAAGGTAAATGAAGAATCAAGTCCAATCTGTTTGCAAAGACAGCAGTTGTGGGGGAGAAGTTGAAGTGGGTCTCAGCTGATTCCAAAGCCCTTGTCTGTAGAGCTGAAGCCAATATTCACTCATTCATTCATGCATTCATTCTACATTCATTCTAAAAATACTTCTTGAGCACCTACTATATGCCAAGCATTATTTTAGGGATGACCAATACAGCAGTGAGTAACACAGGTAAAAATTATTTGTTCTCCTGGAACTTGTCATGAAATGTGGGGAGAGGAAGGTAACAACAAAATGCATGCAGGAAAATCTTGTGTGTCAGGGATAGTTCAAGGAAAGGTGAATAGGGAATACATGAGGGTGACGTTGTAGTTTTAATAAAGTGGTAGGGAGAGTCATGCTGAGAAGTTGATTTTTGATATCAGACCTGAGGGAGTGAGATACTGGGTATCTCGGGAAGGGTGTTTCAGGAAGAGGAAACAGTAGGTGCAGTGGTCTGGAGGCAGGATCCCAGCCAAGACACTAATCTCTTCCAAACATGTTTGTTCAGTCCTCCCAACAAACTGATGGTACAATGGCATTTTATCCTCATCTTACAGATGAGGAAACAGCCTCCATTGTGATGCAATCACCATGGTCAAATAGAGAGGAAATAAGAGAGTTAAGATTCAGCTCTTCCCAGTGTGACTTCATACCCCAACCACCATGCCCTGCTGCCTCTCAATCAGGTTGCAACCACTAGCAACTCAGGGTGGGCTTGTGCAGGACAGATATCAACTTAATTCCCAAATTACCAGTCTCTGAGACTCCAGACAGCTTGGAAAGCTGTCATGTAAAAATACCAGAGCCAGACAGAACCTGGATTTAAATCGCAGTTGTGCTTTTCAAGAGATATGTGATTTTGCACAGTTTTGAAGCCTCAGTTTTCTCCTCTGAAAAATGGAAATATTAGTTTGCAATTCATAGGGCTGCTGTGAACTTTCATGAAGTGAATGCCTATAAAAGATTTTCCTCATTGCCTGCCACAAAGAACGCGCAACACGTTTGCAGTGCATTTTTTATGTTAGCTAGTGAATACGTCTATAGTATTTGCTCTGTCCCAGATTCCATTCTGAGTATTTAAAAATACTTATTGCTATTCAGTCACTAAGTCATGTCTGTCTCTTTGCGGACTGCAGTATTCCAGGCTTCCCTGCTTTTCACTATGTCCTGTAGTTTGCTCAAACTCATGTCCATTGAGTTGGTGATGCCATCCAACCATCTCGTCCTCTGTCGCCCCCTTCTTCTGCCCTCAGTCTTTCCCAGCATCAGGATCTTTTCCGATTAGATGGCCCTTCACATCAGGTGGCCAAAGTTTTGGAGCTTCAATTTCAGCATCAGTCCTTCCAATGAATATTAAGGGTTGATTTCCTTTAAGATTGACTGGTTTGATCTCATCATCTTATTTAATCCTCTGAACAACTCTATTGGGTGGGTTCTATTATTGCTTTCATTTTAAAGATGAGGAAACACAGACACAGAGAGATGAATTTTCTTATCCAATGTATTAGCTCAGACTGCCATAGCCAGATACCATAGACTGGGGGTGGGGGCTTCATCAACAGAGATTTATTATCTCACAGTTTTGGAGGCTGGAGGTCCAAGATTAAGTATCAGCATGGTAGGGTTCTGGAGAGAGCTCTCTTCCTGCCTTGTACAAGCTGCATTCTTGCTGTGTCCCCACATAGCAGAGAGAGAGAGCTCTTGTGTTTGGCCTCTTTTTTCAAAAGTATAACATGTATTTCTTTTTTACACATGGTTGCATCTTATTTATTTGGCTGTGTTGTGTCTTAGTTGTGGCACTCATAGCCTCCCTTGTGGTCCATGGACTCATTAGTTGTGGCACACATGCTCAGTAGTTGTGGTGTGGGGGCTTAGTTGCTCCACGGCACGTGGGATATTAACTCCCTGACCAGGCATTGAACCTGCATCCCCTGCATTGCAGGGCAGATTCTTAACCACTGGACCATCAGGAAAGTCCCTCTTCCTCTTCTTTTTAGGGCATTAATCCCATCACAAGAGCTCCACACTCAAGATCTCATCTAAACCTAATTGTTTTCCACATCCAAATGCCATCCCACTGGGGGAGATGAATTTTGGGGAGACATAATTCACTCCATAACGTCCAGTAACACAGAGATTATAAGGGTCAGAGCCAGGCTTTGAACTCATGACATCCATGCTCTCTACCCCTCCACTCGAATACAGTGATTCCTTGGAGAGGAATTGAAATTCATTAACAAAAGAGGGGAGTGATGAATTTGAAGCTGAGGGAACACACGTGAGAGAGAATGAGCCTCATGAACCTACAGATAATTGATGAATTTGAATCATGAATTATGAAGGCATTAGAAGCAAAATATGAGAGATTTTCCTGGCAGTCCAGTGGCTAAGACTTCACCTTCCAATGCAGTGGGTATGGGTTTGACCCCTGGCTGGGGAGTTAAGATCCCACTTGCCTCACAGCCAAAATCCCAAAACATAAAACAGAAGAAATATTGTAACAAATTCAGTAAAAATTTTAAAATAATGTTGTTTGGTCGCTAAGTCACATCTGATTCTTTTGCAACCCCATGGACTGTAGTCTCCTCTGTCCATGGGATTATCCAGGCAAGAATACGGGATTGGGTTGCCATTTCCTTCTCCAGGGTATCTTCTGGACTGAAGGATCGAACTCATGTGTCCTACTTTGGCAGGCAGGTTCTTTACCACTGACTCACCAGGGAAGCTTTGGTCCACATAAAAACAATCTTAGAAAAAAAAAAAAAAAAAGAAAGGAAAAGATGAGCTCAGCTGGGAACAGACTCTCAGGGTCTTACATGTTCTAATGAGGAGTATGGATTTTGTCCTGAGCTGTGGGGGATCCTCATCAGAAGATTTTCATGGGTCACACACATCTCTAAATCCTTTCTTTTTGTAGTGACACAAATATGTTTAAGAAGGTGAGCCTGAAGGAGACAGAGAAACCCATTGGCTTTAGTCAGTGATAGGACTGTGAACTGCTACTGTACTCTCATCATTCTTCTGCATTTTTATTTTCCGCTTAGATGTGGGCGAATGTTCCAGGAACTCAACTCTTTGTGGTCCCAGTTCTGTCTGCACTAACATCCCAGGAAAATACAGTTGCTCCTGCTTGCCAGGGTTCTTTTCACCTGATGTATGGAGCCCTGAAAAACCTGAGGCTTTCAAGTGTTCAGGTAACTCTTCCAGCCATTTTGGGGACTTCTCAGTGGGTGTCAAACTATCCTGAAACATGGTGACTTATCACAACAGTCGTTTGTTCTTTTTAAAAAAGTATTTATTTATTTGGCTGCTTTGGGTCTTGTCATGGCACATGGGATCTTTTGCTGGCATGTTCAGGCTTAGTTGCTCCATGGCATTTGAAATCTTAGTTCCCCAACCAAGAACTGAACCCATGTCCCCTGTTTTGGAAGATGGATTCTTAACTACTGGACCACCAGGGAAGTCCCCAGTCATTTGTCTTTGCCCATGATTCTGTGGGTTGACCATATGGTTTTTTGGGGACCCTAGCATGGTTGGCAGGTCCAAAATAACCTTGCTTACATGGCTGGTAGTTGGCATCGACCTCTGGCTGGGAGTTCAGCTGGCCCTTCAGTTTTCCTAATGGACTTTTCCTCATGGCTGCTTGGGCTTCCTCAGAGCATGGCAGCTGGCTCAGAAACCCTCAGAGGGACATTGATTATACAGCCAGGGTTCCTCAACTTTGGTACGATTGACTTTAGGGGCTGGATAGCTCTTTGTTGTGTGTCAGGGATGCTGACCTGTGCATGATAGGGTATTTGGCAGGGTCTTTGGTCTATACCTATTGGATCCAAGTGACCACTAAAAATTTCTCCAGACGTTGCCCCAAGGTCCCTCAGTTGAGAACCACTAGCTCAACACAATAAAAATTTCTTACTCTCACACCAATTCAATACGGATATACTTGGCCGAGGAGCAGCTTTCCTCCATGGAGTGATATAGGGAACTAGTTTCTTTGTATCTCTTGGTTCTTCTATCCCTTACAACATTAGAATGCCTGGTTCCAGGGGCTTCTCTAGTGTGGTTAAGACTCCATGGTCCCAATGTAAGGGGTGCAAGTTCCACCTTTGGTTAGGGGACTAAGGCCCCACTTAGGCCATGTGGGCATGGCCAAAAGATTTTAAAAAGAAACTCCTGGTTACAGTCAGTGGTGGGGAAAAAGAGAAAAGGTACAGCGACTTCTTAACCCCTTGGCCCAGAAGTTACATGTCATACTCCTTCACATCCCATAAATGAATGCTAGTCATATGATCCCATCTAGCTGCAGAGGATTCTGGGAAATGTAGTCCCTGGTTGGGCTGTTATGTTTTAGCAAGAACTTTTTGCTTTGAGGGGCTTCCCTGGTGGCTCAGCGGTAAAGAATCTGCCTGCAATGCAGGAGGTGCAGGTGACGTGGTTTCCATCCCTGGATGGGGAAGATCCCCTGGAGGAGAACATGGCAACCCTCTCCAGCATTCAGAATCCCATGGACAGAGGAGCCTGGTGGGCTACAGCTCACAGGGTCGCAAAGAGTTGAACATCACTGAAGCAACTGAGCACATGTGCACCCTCTGCTTTGAAAGGGGGAGTGTGATTTTTGTGGGCTTGGCGGCCCATCCTGCATCATGCTTGGTCTCTACTCCACAGATGTTGATGAGTGCCTTGACAGATGCCTTTCCAATGGGACATGTACCAACACCCCTGGGAGCTATTTTTGCACCTGCCACCCTGGCTTTGCACCAAACAATGGACAACTCAACTCCATAGGTCAAAAGGCGGACTGCATAGGTGAGGAGGAAGTTTGCTGCACCTCCTTGGAAAGAAGTATCTCCTTACTCCTCTGCACTGTTTGACGTCTTTGAGTTTTTTGCAGATATTGACGAATGCCTTCAGGATCCCTCACGGTGCGGCCCAAATTCTGTCTGCACCAACACCCTGGGCTCCTACAACTGTAGCTGCGTCGTAGGTTTTCATCCCAATCCAGAAGACTCCTGGAAACACGGCAACTTCAGCTGCCAAAGTAATAATCTCCTTACATGTCTTGGCAATGGAATCTGTGTCTTGCTTTGTAGAATTCTCACTTTTTCTCATTCTCTGGATTCTCCTCTTTTTTTTTTTTTACTTTATCTACATATTCTCTTATTTTCTGTTCACTTGTTCATTCATTAATCACTCATTTGATAAATTATTTTTGGAGCATCTGCTAATTAATGAATTCAACAGTCCCCTGCACTAGGTCCTGAGGATTTAATCCTGGATATGATAGACATGATAGCTAGTCTCATGGAGCTTATAGTCTAGGGAAGGGAGCACATGCATAATTATTGAATAACCACAATGAGTGTGACAATTGAAAAATTGCAGTGCACTTTGTTGTGCATTGTGTAGTGGGATATTTAATATGCTCTGTGAAGTGCCATTTAAACAGAAACTTGGAAGAAGAGTGTGGATTATCTAGATGAAGAGTAGAGATCATGATGCTCCAAATGATAGCATGTGCAAAGGCCTTGAGGCTAATGCAAAGTGAGGAGGGTATGGGAAAATGGCATTTACTTCATCTGAGGATGTGGGCAGAGGTCAGCTTCTGCAGAACTTGTGTGCTGTGTAAAGAATTTGGTAGTCTTTTTGCTGAGAACCATGGGGAACTTTGAAAGGTTTAAAAATTTTAAAGTTATGGACTATTTGATGTGTTAAAAGTATAGATAACTTATATGGAGGCAAAAGGGTATAATAATGAGTATATCTTAAGTCCTTAGCAACATAAGAACTAGAACATCATCAATGCCAATGCACATCCCTGACTCCTCTGAAGAGAGGCCCACTTGGAACTTTGTAATTCCTGAACTTAAAATATTTCCCCTCTAAACATTCCTTGTTTAGTATGGTTTGCTTTGGAGCTTTATAAAAATGGTATTGTATTATGTATAGTCTTTTCTGACTTGCTTTCTTCACTTGCTATCATGCTTCTCAGAATCACTGCTGTAGTGTGCAGCTATAGTTTGTTCATTTCCACGGTTGTATTGTATAACATGGCAATGGATGGATTTCAAGCAGGGGATGATAAACGCAGATTTGCAGGGGTTAAGTTTGATTTGGTTGCTTTTGTTTTCTTCTGAGGGGTTCCCTTCAAGTGTAAAGATGATGTGATACCCAACAACACGCAGGTCAA
Organism: Giraffa tippelskirchi; assembly: GCF_054371585.1. Classification (NCBI taxonomy): domain Eukaryota; kingdom Metazoa; phylum Chordata; class Mammalia; order Artiodactyla; family Giraffidae; genus Giraffa; species Giraffa tippelskirchi. The sequence continues at coordinate 93,864,242 of NC_137280.1, read as the reverse complement.
GTTATGCCACGTGGGAGCAGCAGTGGAGCCTAAATATGTAAGTATTTTTGAAGTTTCCTAGTTTTTGAGGTTTTTCCCAGAAGGCACTTAGGTAGGATGTTGTCCTGCAGCTTTTACAAAGACAAAAATAATTATGGCCTAGATCAGATAGATGTTTATTTCTCTCTTTGTAGCAATCTGAATGTAAGCTACTGAGATCTGACACAATGGCTCCATAATACTCTCCCACCATCAACACAAGACTCCCTTATTGTGGTCTAAAATGGCTGCTGCAGCTCCTGCCATCAAATCTGCATTCCACTTGGTGGGCAGGGGAGAAAGGCAAGTGAAAGGCACAGTCCTTCCCTTTAAGCATATGACCTAGTATCACTTTTGCTTACACCTAGCTTCAAGGAAAGCTGGAAAGGCAGGACATTTGCCTATCTAAAACTTGGGAATTCATTTACTCAAATAAGTAAGAATGTTGGAGTCTCACTTTTTGTGAGGTGTATTGCTGCATCTGTGTGATGTGGAATGGATGATACACAGCCTCCAAGCCAGACAAAGAGGAATTTGGATATCTTGATTTTCTAATGAAGTCATTCTAGTGAGTCAAGACTCCAGAAGCATTTTCAGAAACTGATGTCACTATATTAAATATGAGCTTATAAATTAGCTTTGGAATTCCCATGTACTTCAGACCATAGTTGGTTTTTTTTTTAATTGTGAAATTCACATAAAATTCATCATTTAAAGTGTACAATTCAGAAGCATTTAGTACACTCACAGTGGTGTGCAAACACCACTTCTATCTCCAAAGCTTTTTCATCACCACCAAAATAAACCCTATATACCCATTGGCAGTTACTCTGTCTTCCCTCCTGTCCTCAACACCCCCAAAACAGTGATCTAATTTCTATCTCTATGGACTTGCTCATTCTGGATATTTCATATAAATGAAATCATACACTATGTGGTCTTCTCTGTCTGGCTTCTCTCACTGAGCATCATGCTCTCAAGGCCCAACCATGTTGTAGGGAGTATCAGTGCTTCAGTCCTTTTCATAGCTGAATTATATTCCACTTGGACCCTGGTCTTTTCACACATTTTCTGTCTTTTTTTGTTGTTGTTCAATCACTCAGTCATGTCAGACTCTTTGAGACTCCATGAACTGCAGCACACCAGTTCTGCACTTTCCTGTCTTTCACTATCTCCTACAGTTTGTTCAAACTCATGTCCATTGAGTCAACGATGATATCCAACCATTTCATCCTCTGTCACCCCCTTCTCCTCCTGCCCTCAATCTTTCCCAGCATCAGGGTGTTTTCCAATGAGTCAGCTGTTCACATCAAGTGGCCAAAATATTGGAAATTCTGATTTTTTACCCCACTCAATAGTTTTGCTGTTGGTTGATGGTTTCTTTTCTTACTCATGGGAGAGAAAGGTGCTGTGATTCCAATTCTGATTAAAGGGTGAGTATTTATTTTCCTGAGAATACTATAGCCTCATGACACCTTAGGAATTCAAGACCACCCCATGTGGAGGGCTCAGTGGTCCAGTTTGTACATTTCATGCTTGATTAATGTTCACAGATTCTCTTCCCACTTGGATACAGGTTTCCTTTTGTGCGCTGATGAATGCCACCCTCAGCGTTCTGGACAATGTCTGTAGAAACCAAACCACTGTCGTCTCTCTGAAGGTAACACTGAAGTCTTTGTAATCATGTTTTGAGTTTTGAACATCTTGGGGGCATACCTTGGGTGCAGAACATCCTCTTTAACATAAAGAGTTGTGAGTTAATCTATTCCAGTTGTAAGGTTTAATCTATTCCAGTTGTAAGGTTTGAAAAATTAACTTGCAGAAAAATTGCCTTTTTTCTGTAGTTTTGTGGAGTTTATTACCCGAGTAGGTTTGTGTGATTACCACCACAATTAGACAATAGAACTGTTCCATCCCTCTCCCCCTACAACTTCCCTGGGCTTCCTTTTTTTTTAGCTTAAAAAATTAAAAAAATAATTTTTGGCTGCATGACATGTGGGATCCTAGTTCCCCAACCAAGGATCAAACCTGCACCCCCAGCAGTGGAAGTGCAGAGTCTTAACCACTGGACCACTGAAGAAGTTCCTTGGGTTTCCTCTTTATAGCCATATATTCAATCCCTTCACCATTAGCTCCTGTGAATTCCTGATCTGTTCTCTGCCATTTTATTTTTTTTTTATTTTTTTTTATTTTATAAATTTATTTATTTTAGTTGGGGGCTAATTACTTTACAATATTGTAATAGTTTTTGCCATACATTGACATGAATCAGCCATGGGTTTACATGTGCTCCCCTTCCTGGACCCCCCATCCACCTTCCTCCCCATCCCATCCCTCTGGGTCATCCCATTGCCCCGGCCCTGAGCCCTTGTCTCATGCATCGAACATGGAATGGTGTTCTGTTTCACATATGATAATATACATGTTTCAATGCTATTCTCCCAGAACGTCCCACCCTCACCTTCTCCCTCAGAGTCCATAAAATTGTTCCATGCATCTGTGTCTCTTATTCTGTCTCGCATATAGGGTTATCGTTACCATCTTTCAAATTCCATATATATGCATTAGTATACTGTATTGGTGTTTTTCTTTCTGGCTTACTTCACTCTGTATAATGGGCTCCAGTTTCATCCATCTCAGTAGAACCGATTCAAATGTATTTTTTTTTAATGGCTGAGTAATATTCCATTGTGTATATGTACCACAGCTTCCTTATCCATTCGTCTGCTGATGGACATCTAGGTTGCTTCCATGTCCTGGCTATTGTAAACAGTGCTGCGATGAACATAGGGGTACATGCGTCTCTTTCAATTCTGGTTTCCTCGGTGTATATGCCCAGCAGTGGGATTGCTGGGTCATATGGCAGTTCTATTCCCAGTTTTTTAAGGAATCTCCACACTGTTCTCCATAGTGGCTGTACTAGTTTGCATTCCCACCAACAGTGTAAGAGGGTTCCCTTTTCTCCACACCCTCTCCAGCATTTATTGCTTGTAGACTTTTGGATAGCAGCCATTCTGACTGGTGTGAAATGATACCTCATTGTGGTTTTGATTTGCATTTCTCTAATAATGAGTGATGTTGATCATCTTTTCATGTGTTTGTTAGCCATCTGTATGTCTTCTTTGGAGAAATGTCTGTTTAGTTCTTTGGCCCATTTTTTGATTGGGTCGTTTATTTTTCTGGAATTCAGCTGCAGAAGTTGCTTGTATATTTTTGAGATTAATTGTTTGTCTGTTGCTTCGTTTGCTATTATTTTCTCCCATTCTGAAGGCTGTCTTTTCACCTTGCTTATAGTTTCCTTTGTTGTGCAAAAGCTTTTAATTTTAATTAGGTCCCATTTGTTTATTTTTGCTTTTATTTCCAATATTCTGGGAGGTGGGTCATGGAGGATCCTGCTGTGATTTATGTCGGAGAGTGTTTTGCCTATGTTTTCCTCTAGGAGTTTTATAGTTTCTGGTCTTACATTTAGATCTTTAATCCATTTTGAGTTTATTTTTGTGTACGGTGTTAGGAAGTGTTCTAGTTTCATTCTTTTACAGGTGGTTGACCAGTTTTCCCAGCACCACTTGTTAAAGAGATTGTCTTTTCTCCATTGTATATTCTTGCCTCCTTTGTCGAAGATAAGGTGTCCATATGTGCGTGGGTTTATCTCTGGGCTTTCTATTTTGTTCCATTGATCTATATTTCTATCTTTGTGCCAGTACCATACTGTCTTGATGACTGTGGCTTTGTAGTAGAGCCTGAAGTCAGGCAGGTTGATTCCTCCAGTTCCATTCTTCTTCTTCAAGACTGCTTTGGCTATTCGAGGTTTCTTATATTTCCATACAAATTGTGAGATGATTTGTTCTAGTTCTGTGAAAAATACCATTGGTAGCTTGATAGGGATTGCATTGAATCTGTAGATTGCTTTGGGTAGTATACTCATTTTCACTATATTAATTCTTCCAATCCATGAACACGGTATATTTCTCCATCTGTTTGTGTCCTCTTTGATTTCTTTCATCAGTGTTTTATAGTTTTCTATATATAAGTCTTTTGTTTCTTTAGGTAGATATATGCCTAAGTATTTTATTCTTTTTGTTGCAATGGTGAATGGTATTGTTTCCTTAATTTCTCTTTCTGTTTTCTCATTATTGGAGTATAGGAATGCAAGGGATTTCTGTGTGTTAATTTTATATCCTGCAACTTTACTATATTCATTGATTAACTCTAGTAATTTTCTAGTAGAGTCTTTAGGGTTTTCTATGTAGAGGATCATGTCATCTGCAAACAGTGAGAGTTTTACTTCTTCTTTTCCTATCTGTATTCCTTTTATTTCTTTTTCAGCTCTGATTGCTGTGGCCAAAACTTCCAAAACTATGTTAAATAGTAGTGGTGAAAGTGGGCATCCTTGTCTTGTTCCTGATTTTAGGGGAAATGCTTTCAATTTTTCACCATTGAGGATAATGTTTGCTGTGGGTTTGTCATATATAGCTTTTATTACGTTGAGATATGTTCCTTCTATTCCTGCTTTCTGGAGGGTTTTTATCATAAATGGATGCTGAATTTTGTCAAAGGCTTTTTCTGCATCTATTGAGATAACCATGTTTTTTTTTTCTTTCAATTTGTTAATGTGGTGTATTACATTGATTGATTTGCGGATGTTAAAAAAACCTTGCATTCCTGGGATAAAGCCCACTTGGTCATGATGTATGATCTTTTTAATATGATGTTGGATTCTGTTTGCTAGAATTTTATTAAGGATTTTTGCATCTATGTTCATCAGTGATATTGGCCTGTAGTTTTCCTTTTTTGTGACATCTTTGTCTGGTTTTGGAATTAGGGTGATGGTGGCCTCATAGAATGAGTTTGGAAGTTTACCGTCTTCTGCAATTTTCTGGAAGAGTTTGAGTAGGATAGGTGTTAGCTCTTCTCTAAATTTTTGGTAGAATTCCGCTGTGAAGCCGTCTGGTCCTGGGCTTTTGTTTGCTGGAAGATTTCTGATTACAGTTTCGATTTCCGTGCTTGTGATGGGTCTGTTAAGATCTTCTATTTCTTCCTGGTTCAGTTTTGGAAAGTTATACTTTTCTAAGAATTTGTCCATTTCTTCCAAGTTGTCCATTTTATTGGCATATAGCTGTTGGTAGTAGTCTCTTATGATCCTTTGTATTTCTGTGGAATCTGTTGTGATCTCTCCATTTTCATTTCTAATTTTGTTGATCTGATTCTTCTCCCTTTGTTTCTTGATGAGTCTGGCTAATGGCTTGTCAATTTTGTTTATCTTCTCGAAAAACCAGCTTTTAGTTTTGTTGATTTTTGCTATGGTCTCTTTTGTTTCTTTTGCATTTATTTCTGCCCTAATTTTTAAGATTTCTTTCCTTCTACTGACCCTGGGGTTCTTCATTTCTTCCTTCTCTAGTTGCTTTAGGTGTAGAGTTAGTTGATTTATTTGATTTTTTTCTTGTTTCTTGAGGTATGCCTGTATTGCTATGAACCTTCCCCTTAGTATTGCTTTTACAGTGTCCCATAGGTTTTGGGTTGTTGTGTTTTCACTTTCATTCGTTTCTATGCATAATTTTATTTCTTTTTTGATTTCTTCTGTGATTTGTTGGTTATTCAGAAGCGTGTTGTTTAGCCTCCCTATGTTGGAATTTTTAATAGTTTTTTTTCCTGTAATTGAGGTCTAATCTTACTGCATTGTGGTCAGAGAAGATGGCTGGGATGATTTCAGTTTTTTTGAATTTACCCAGGCTAGATTTATGGCCCAGGATGTGATCTATCCTGGAGAAAGTTCCATGTGCACTTGAGAAAAAGGTAAAATTGATTGTTTTGGGGTGGAAAGTCCTGTAAATATCAATTAAATCTAATTTGTCTATTGTATCATTTAAAGTTTGTGTTTCCTTGTTAATTTTCTGTTTAGTTGATCTATCCATATGCGTGAGTGGAGTATTAAAGTCTCCCACTATTATTGTGTTATTGTTAATTTCCCCTTTCATACTTGTTAGTATTTGCCTTATATATTGTGGTGCTCCTATGTTGGGTGCATATATATTTATGATTGTTACGTCTTCTTCTTGGATTGATCCTTTGATCTTTATGTAGTGTCCTTCTTTGTCCCTTTTCACATCCTTTATTTTAAAGTCTATTTTATCTGAAATGAGTATTGCGACTCCTGCTTTCTTTAGGTCTCCGTTTGCATGAAATATGTTTTTCCATCCCTTCACTTTCAGCCTGTGTGTGTCCCTAGTTTTGAGGTGGGTCTCTTATAGACAGCATATATAGGGGTCTTGTTTTTGTATCCATTCAGCAAGCCTTTGTCTTTTGGTTGGGGCATTCAACCCATTTACATTTAAGGTAATTATTGATAAATATGATCCCGTTGCCATTTACTTTGTTGTTTTGAGTTCGTGTTGAAACATCCTTTCTGTGTTTCCTGTTTAGAGAAGATCCTTTAGCATTTGTTGGAGAGCTGGTTTGGTGGTGCTGAATTCCCTCAGCTCTTGCTTGCCTGTAAAGCTTTTGAATTCTCCTTCATATCTGAATGAGATCCTTGCTGGGTACAGTAATCTGGGTTGTAGATTATTCTCTTTCATTACTTTAGGTATGTCCTGCCATTCCCTTCTAGCCTGAAGGGTTTCTATTGAAAGATCAGCTGTTATCCTTATGGGGATCCCCTTGTGTGTTATTTGTTGTTTTTCCCTTGCTGCTTTTAATATTTGTTCTTTGTGTTTGATCTTTGTTAATTCGATTAATATGTGTCTTGGGGTGTTTCGCCTTGGGTTTATCCTGTTTGGAACTCTCTGGGTTTCTTGGACTTCTGTGACTATTTCTTTCCTCATTTTAGGGAAATTTTCAACTATTATCTCCTCGAGTATTTTTTCATGGCCTTTCCTTTTATCTTCTTCTTCTGGGACTCCTATGATTCGAATGTTGGGGCGTTTCATATTGTCCCAGAGGTCCCTGAGGTTTTCCTCATTTCTTTTGATTCTTTTTTCTTTTTTCCTCTCTGCTTCATTTATTTCCATCATTCTATCTTCTACCTCACTTATCCTATCTTCTGCCTCTGTTATTCTACTGTTGGTTCCCTCCAGAGTGTCTTTTATCTCCTTTATTTCATTATTCATTCTATATTGACTCCTTTTTATTTCTTCTAAGTCCTTGATAAACATTTCTTGCATCTTCTCAATCTTTGTCTCCAGGCTATTTATCTGTAACTCCATTTTGCTTTCAAGATTTTGGATCATTTTTATTATCATTATTCTAAATTCTTTTTCAGATAGATTCCCTATCTCCTCCTCTTTTGTTTGGTTTTGTGGGCATTTCTCATTTTCCTTTACTTGCTGAGTATTTCTCTGCCTTTTCATCTTACTTAGATTGCTGTGTTAGGCGTGGCCCTTCTGTATTCTGGTAGTATGAAGTTCCTCTTTATTGTGGAGGTTCCTCACTGTGGTTGGGGTTGGACAGGTGGCTTGTCAAGGCTTCCTGGTTGGGGGAGCTTGTGTCGGTGTTCTGGTGGGTGGAGCTGGATTTCTGCTCTCTAGAGTGCAATGGAGTGACCAGTATTAATTTTTGAGATGTCTATGGATTTGGTGTGCCTCTGGGCAGCCTGTATATTGATGCTCAGGTCTATGTTCCTGCGTTGCTGGAGAATTTGCGTGGTATGTCTTGCTCTGGAACTTATTGGCTCTTGGGTGGAGCTTGGTTTCAGTGTATATATGGATGCTATTGGATGGTCTCTTATTAATTAATGTTTCCCCTGGCTTTCAGTCTTATTCTTGCAGTAGCCTCAAGACTTCTCCTTCCATACAGCCTCAGTAATAAAACTTTTAGGTTAATGGTGAAAAGATTCTCGACAGTGAGGGATACCCAGAAAGGTTCACTGAGTTACATGGAGAGATGAGGTCAGGGGGGTGGTTTGAGGTGACCAGGAGGGGAAGAGGGGAATTCAAATGTGGAGAGAGCAATCTAGCCAGTAAGCACTTCCCCCTGTGCTTTCCACAGTTTGGAACCCTCAGAGTGGTTCACAGAGATACATAGAGAGGGGGGAGGAAGGTAATAGAGGTGAGCATGAGTAGAAAGGGAGGAATCAAGAGGGGAGAGAGAGATCTGGGCAGTATCCTGTTCCTGAAGTGTTCTCCGGTACCCAGATCACCCTCAGAGATTCACAGAATTGGGTTGAGAAGAGAAGGAGGAGGGTGGGAGATAGAGGTTCCCTGGGGGAGAAGAAAGAGCATCAATAGGGGGAGAGAGTAATCAGGCCAGTGATCACACTCCTGAGTAAAAATGGGTCCTAAAGATTGGGTTCTTAAATGTACAAAATTGATATCAAATATGTAAAACAAAGATTAAAAATCTAGAGTAGAGGTTAGACTCTTATAAAACTTACAATATAAAAAAAAAGAAAAAAGGAAACAGTGTAAAAAGAAAAAAAAACAGTTAAACAGTAAAAAAAAAAAGTAAAACAGGAAAAAAACATTAAAAAAAGAAAACACAAAAGGTATAAGATATATGTATGTAGTTTGCTTCAAAAATAGGGTTATTTTTTTTTGCAAGTTAATAGTGGGTTATGAAAATGAAAGTTAAAGGTGTAATAGAGGACTTGAAGAAAAAGGAAAGAAGAGAAAAAAAATTTTTTTAATTAAAAAAAAATAATAATAATAGTAAAAAAATATATATCCCGGACTTTCTCTGGAGCTGTTGTGAGCAGTGTGGGATCTGCTCAGTTTCAGATAGATCCTTATTCCTGCTTATACTTTTCAAGATCTATAGGTCCTTTTCAATGCAGTCGGTATTAACTACAGGGATTTTAATCTGTTGGCCTGTCCCTTCCAAAGCGCTTCCCTCTGTTTATTTGGCTTCCGTTTGGAGATCTCTTCAGTATCTAATTTCCGCCCTGCAACAAAGCGGTGGAGGTGATCTCTTTAGGTTCGCTTGTTCAATCGTGCTGTGGGGAGGAAGGAACACTGCAAATCTGGCGTGTGTGTGGTGAGCTCGCAGTGTCTCGGCCGCACTGGGTTCGGCCCCGCTCACGGCGTGTGTGCTTTCCCCGTCTACCCTGCTCAGGCTTCAGGTTACTCCGCCGGGGAGTGGGCCGGGGAGTGGGCCCTGAGATGCGTGCACTTCCCAGGTCTAAGCCGCTCAGGTTCAGGCTCCCGGTTACTCCACAAAGGCGCAGACTCGGTTTTGCCCACGGCTTGTGCCGTTCCCGGTCGGAGCTGCTCAGGCGGCCAGGAGTTTGGCGAGCGCGCTCTCCCCTGTTGGGGCGGTGCGGCTTATCACCTCCCTGGTCCCCGCCTGGGTTTACGGGAGCGCCCGGCTCCGGTGTGCTTTGTGTCGGTTCTGGGGAGCTGGTCTCTGGCTGCGACCCTCCCGGCGGCTGTCGACCCTCCGGGATCTCAGGCAGTCTTTGCTTAGAAACTGGGAGCCTGTTTGCAGTTTGGTAGGGGGTGCCCTCTCTGGGGCCGAGTTTGCCCCTTTCCGGCTCTGGCGGGCCCCGCCTGCCCGCTGTGTCCGGCGGGGGATGGGGCGGTCCGCAGCCGGCTAGCTCTCCTCTGCTATCGCTCAGTCCTTTGTTCTGTGAGCGGGCCGGCAGTGCCTTAGAGTTGGGCTTTTCGCGGGATAGTTCTCTCTCTCTGGCTGTCCCACAGTTTAGGTTACTATCTCACGTTAGCGCCCTCAGATTGCCCTCGGGGCACTCGGGCCCGGTCCTTACCCTAGGCAGTGCCGCCCGCTCCTCTCCGTTCAGCCCCCACTTGCTGGTGGCGGATGATGCGAGCGTCTGGGGTTCTTTGCTGGGAGTTGCTTTAGGCACGTAATCTGTGGATTTTATTTATTTTTTCCTCCCAGTTACGTTGCCCTCCGAGATAAGAAATCTTCCCCCACACCCGCCGGTGAGAGGGTTTCCTAGTGCTTGGAAATTCCTCCTTTTTTACGACTCCCTCCCCGGGACGGGTCTCCGTCCCTAACTCTTTTGTCTCTCTTTTTATCTTTTATAATTTCTCCTACCTCTTTTGAAGATAATGTGCTGTCTTTGTGGAAGCCTGACGTCCTCTGCCAGCCTTCAGAAGTAGTTTTGTGAAGTTTGGTCAGCGTTCAGATGTTCTTTCGATAAATTTGTGGAGGAGAGAGTGGTCTCCCCGTCCTATTCCTCCGCCATCTTAGCCCCGCCCTCTGTTCTCTGCCATTTTAGTTTTATCTTTTCAAGAAGGTTTCGTAAACGGAATCACACAATAAGTGGCCTTTAGAGTCTAGCTTCTCTCAATAAGCACTGTGTTTTCAAGTTTCATCCACTTGGTAGCATGTGTCATTGCTTCACTCCTTTTTATGTCTGAGTAGTATCCCATTTTCTGGGTGGACCACGGGAGGTTTATCCACTTATCTTTGAAGGATATTTGAATTGTTTCCACTTGACCAAGATCTCTTCATTCTTCCACCCCCACCTCAACTTTCGATGATTATCAATAGAGCTATGATAAACATTTACGTGTGTGTGTGTGAACCTGAATTTTCATTTCTCCAGGGTAAATACCTAGAAGTGGAATGACTAGATCATTATAGTTGCAGATTTTATATAGATATTTTTATTGATATATAGTTGACTTACAATGTTGTGTTAATTTCTGTCATACAGCAAAGTGATTCAGTTATACACATATATACATTTTTTAAAATATTCTTTTCCATTATGGATTTATCATAGGATACTGAATACAGTTCTCTACAGTTGCAGATATTAAACATTAATTTCTATTAAGTCTTTAAGTTGAAACTAATGGATGTTATTATTTCATTGATAAATCTAAATGAAAATAAGAATGACACTTTCATTTGTATTCTGGTGAATTTTAAATTAATTAGTATAACATTTATTCATGAAGTGCATATTCATTCATAGAGTTTTCAGATTAAATCTGTATAAACAGTGAGCCCTTTTAACAAACTTATTTAAATTTCCACAAACATTTTCTACCATGTTTACATATATTCTCATTTCTCCCCAAATTTTAAGTACTGAATGAAGATTTACAAACCTAAGGCAAGGTTACTATACCTTTACATGCTGTGTGTGCCAAGTCGCTTCAGTCATGTCCAACTTATTGCAACCCTTTGGAGTATAGCCTGCCAGATTCCTCTGTCCATGGAATTCCCCAGGCAAGAATACTGAAATGGGTTACCATCTCCTCCTCCAGGGGATCTTCCTGATCGAACCCACATCTCTTATGTCTTCTGTACTGGCAGGCGAGTTCTTTACCACTAGCACCACCTGAAAAGCCCTTACTATGCTCTTAAAAGATTTATAAATCCAACCAACCACACGTATGAATATAATAATTCAGATTTTTTAAATGTGCAATGCAGTATGTCAACCTTAAAATTGTTCTCTTAAATTGTTCAGATAAAAATCACAAGTCTCATCGCTTTTTGACGTGAAATCATGTGATTGGTTTGCTTCTCTAATACATCAAATTGTTCCAACCATTAAGGAACAGATTTCCAAATTAAGCCAAAGATTAAAAGATGCCCTAAAATTAACACACATTCTTTAGCATTATGGAGTTTTAGCCTGCCTGCTAGTTTTTTCTTTCCTGAAGATATAAACTAAACTTCCTAGCTAAGATGAATAAATTAAATGTCAAAGGGAGTTTTGATGAGATTTCATCTGCTACAGAATTGAGAATCACACTTTTTCAGAATGATTCTAGCTGAGATTCTTCTGCTGCGTCAGTGGAGAGGGACCCCAGATTCATGCCTTTCGTTTGGGATATGGTTACAAAACTCAGTACATCCTGTTTTTCCCAGGCAAACATCTCTCAAGTTTCACTCTGACTCAGTTTTTACTGAAGTTCTTTTCATCTTCTTGTCATCAAATTTGGGTAGATAGAAATTGGTTTCCCTGCTAAGATTTCTGTTAATTTCCTTCACCACTGGACTGGATTCAATTAATTTCTTCCCTTTGTTTCTTGAGTTGTGAATTATTTTCTGATTTTTTTTTGTTGGGGTCACATTTTATAGTCAATTTATTGACAATAATCAACAATCAAGGAACAGTGTCAGCATTAATATTAATATAATTATTGCTATTCTTTCCTTAACTCTGTTCCTTAGACAGAACCAAGTGTTAACATTTAGATGTGTATCTTTCCATATCTTTTTTTTACTTTGTGAATACATAGATAGCAGATCCACACCACACACACACACACACACAAACACACACACACACACACATTGAAGCATTTATTGAGTACCTACTGAGTGGCTTATAGCAGTGATTAAGAATCCAACCTCTGATGCCAGACCCCCAAGGTTCAAATCTTGGTCCTGCTACCTACAAGATATGTACTCATGTTTTCCTCTCCAAAGTGGTATTAATAGTAGCCTCTATTTCATAGTTATCATCACAAAATTAAATAATATATATGACACAATACTTGGTTCACAATAAGTATTAATTATATTTACTTTAAAATCTCAATTAGTGCCAAAAACATAAATACCATAAATATTAAAGTTTAAATTAAAATGCTTGCTGTTTTAAAAGCAAAATGAGATAATATAACACATGGTTCTGTAACAGACTTATAGACTTAGAGAACTAACTTATGGTTATGGGGGGGATGGGGAGAGAGAGAGATTGGGGGTTTGGAATTGACATGTACATAATGCTATGCTTAAAATAGACAGCCAGAGTTTCTGGTTTTTCCCTATAGAACACAGGAAACTCTGCTCAATATTCTGTAATAACCTAAATGGGAAAAGAATTTGAAAAAGAATAGATACTTGTACATGTATCACTGAGTCACTTTGCTGTACACCTGAAACTAACACAATATTATTCATCAATGATACTCCAATATAAAATAAAATTTTTTTAAGAGGACAAATAATTGTAGACTTGCAGGAAGTTGCAAAAATAGACATAGAATCCTATGCAACCTTCCAAATTTCCCCAGTGGTGACATCTCATATAATGAAGAAAATGTCAAAACCAGATAAACAACAACAACAAATGTGATTCTATACTTTGCTTTACTTAAAAATAGCTCATGAACCTTTTTGCTTGTTAATGTATATAGATATACTATATCATTCTTTTATTAGCAATTGCATATGGGGCTTCCCCTGTATATGGAAGATCCCCTGGAGAAAGGCATGGCTACCCACTCCAGTATTCTTGCCTGGAGAATCCCATGGACAGAGAAGCCTGGCAGGCTACAGTCCATGGGGTCACAAAGAATAAGACACGACTGAGTGACTAACACTTTCACACTATCCCATGATTTGATTTTAGCATGTTTTATTTAACCAATTTGTTGGACATTCAGGCTTTCCAGATTTGTGCTATCAAAAACCATGCTGAGATGAACATCATTACACAAGATCCTTGCACAATTTTAAAGTATTTCTTGAAGGAGGGAATTCCTGGAAGGGAAATTGCTGAGTCAAAAGGGTATGTGCAATTTATAAGGCAACAAGTGCTGACTTACTGCACACCAAGTTGCATCCCCAGTAGGGCTTCTTGAATCAGGAAAAAGAGGCTGAGTAAATGTCTTTATTTTTTCTTTTAAGATTTTTTTAAAAGTCTTTGTTGAATCTGTTACAATTTTGTTTGTTTTATGTTTTGGTTTTTTCTGGCCAAAAAAAAAAAAGTAGGATGATTTATGGGATCTTAACTCCTCAACCAGGGATGTGTGGGATGTGGGATAGCTGGGGTCTTAGCTCCCCAACCAGGGATGGAACCCACAGCACCTGCATTGTATGGAGAAGTCTTAACCACTGGACCACCAGGGAAGTCCCTAGTGAATGGCCTTTTAAATTCTTCATCATGCTAGACTGTCAACCCATTCTCATGGTGAGCGATGGGGGACAGCTGCTGTTTCATTGATGAGAGAGAGAGCAAACACACCTTTCCTTGCAGAGTACAGCTAAGAGATTTGCCTCTGTGATTGAAAAAACATCCAAGTGGTCCAACTTCACCAAAGAAGAGACCTCTACGCTGGCCACAGTCTTACTGGAGAGTGTGGAGAGCACCACGTTGGCAGCTTTTCTGAAACCCTCAGCGAATGTCAGTCAGACTATTCAGACGAAACACTTAGGTAGGATATATCTTTGGTGTCAAGATCGCACCTGGGGTCTGACTTAGGCGGGTGACTTTGACATTGTGATTCTCCATGGCTTTCTCATATACCACATCCAACTTGTGTCTCCTGCGTTGGCAGGTGGATTCTTTACCACTGAAGCACCTGGGAAGCCCTAAAGTAGAGTGGAGGACAGTAAAATCTGTAGGAGAAGGGATCAGAAAAGAGGCAGATTTTGTAGACAAACGCAGGCTTCCCTGATGTCTTAGTGGTAAAGAATCTGCTTGCAACGCAGGAGATGCAGGACACCTGGGTTCAATCCTTGGGTCAGGAAGAACCCCTGGAGGAGGAAATGGCAATCCACTCCAGTTGTTCTTGCCTGGGAAATCCCATGGATGGGGGACCCTGGCAGGCTACAGTCCAAGGGGTCCCAAAGAGTTGCAGGTGACTGAACACACAGTAGGGAGTCACAATTTTACTTGAGGTAATGGGAGGGAGTTGGATTGTAAAGTTTGAGAATAAACACAGTCTCATCTAGCTTATATTTTAAAAGGACACCTCTGGTTCCATTACCTACCTTGTTTTCATTTAAAGTCCTGTAATTATTGTCATGTTACAGGTAAGAAATCTGAGGTTCAGAGAGGTTAAGTCATTGGTTAAGTTTACACAGCAGGCGAGTGGTAGAGCTGGGCCTCCTAGTTTGTGACTGCAGAACCTGAGCTCTTTTCCACCCTGCTGGGCTTGCTCCAGACCCTCCTGATTTCCTTTGGTTTTGGAAAACCAGTCTAACTTTGGAATAGTCAGAGGCTCATGACTCTGTTATCTTCCATTCTTGTTCACTTCAAGTTCATTTCTCCCTGAAGCATCTCCTAAGATGTGAACCCTTACTCCTAGAGTTCCAACTGGGTTTCGAATTTGTTTGGTGCCTCCATCTGCCTGTCATTAATCAAGGGCCTCAAGATCTTTCCCATGACCCATTGTTCTTTCTGTTCTTTCCCTCGCTTACAACTAGAGATGCATTCCTTTCTTGGCCAGAAACCAAATTCAGATCCCACTTTCTGGGTGACCTCCTGCCACTTCTCCCTTTCTCCCTTTTAGATATTGAGAGCAAAGTGATCGATAAAGAATGCACTAAAGAGAATGAGACATTTAAGTTGAAAGCAAAAGGGGATGAAATGAAGATTTGGTGTTCCACGATTGAAGAATCTGAATCCACAGGTACAAACCCATTCCTGAGAAACAAAGAGGAGAGTTATGGTGCAGTCAAGCAACAAATATTAATGGATTGATTGCTTTTTTAAAAAAATTAATTTTTAATATTTTTTAATTGGAGGGTACTTGCTTTACAACATTGTGCTCGTTTCTGCTGTACAACAAAGTGAATCAGCTATGTGTGTGCTCAGTTGCCTAGTCATGTCCGACTCTTGGCGACCCCATATACTGTATAGCCCTCCAGGTTCCTTTGTCCGTGGGATTTCCCAGGCAAGAATACTGGAGCGGATTGCCATTTCCTTCTCCAGAATCAGCTATACATATTCATATATCCCCTCCCTCCTGAGCCTCCCTTCCACTCTCCCCACGGATTGACTGCTTTTTAGACCTTTTTTTAATTAAACAAATTTTTTACAGTAAGCCCTTATTGGTTGGGCTTCCCAGGTGGCACGAGTGGTAAAGACTCTGCCTGCTAATGCAGGAGATGCAAGAAACACAGGTTTGCTCCCTGGGTCGGGAAGACCCTCTGGAAGAGGAAGTGGTGACCCACTCCAGTATTCTTGCCTGGACAGAGGAGCCTGGTGGGCTATAGTCCATGGGGTAGCAAAGAGTCAGACTTGACTGAGCACAACAAAAACAATATTTTGTTGGTGATCCGTTTCAAATAGAGCAGTGTGTTCCTGTCAATCCCAAACTCCCCCTATGTATCCTTTCCCCAGACTCTCCCCACCCCGACCCCCGCAGTCACCATAAATTCATTCTCTATGTCTGCAAGTCTGTTTCAGTTTTGTAAATAAATTCACTTGAATCATTTTAAAAAATTCTGCATGTAAGTGACATCCTATGGTTTATTTCCTCTGTCTGACTTACCTCACTTTGTATGATAATCTCCAGCTCCATCCATGTTGATGCAAATGGCATTATTTCATTCTTTTTTATGGCTGAGTAGTAGTCCATTGTTTATATGCACCATATCTCCTTTATCCATTCACCTGTCCATGGATATTTAGATTGCTTCCATGCCTTCACTATTGTAAACATTGCTGCAATGAACATTGGGGTGCATCTATTTTTTAATGTTAATTTTTTATTATTTTGAGCAAATATTATTGAAAATAAAAAAATAATGATAGAGGCAGAAATAGCCCATGTCCTCAGGGAGTTTCCCATCTTCTAGGGAAGTCAGACATTAAATAATCTCTGGGAGTAGAGTCTAGAAGAGTGTGGATATTTGTATATGTATGGCAGGTCTATCAAAAAGACCCTGATGCTGAGAAAGACTGAGGGCAGGAGGAAAAGGGGGTGGCAAAGGATGAGATGGTTGGATGGCATCACCAACTCAATGGACATGAGTTTGAGAAAACCCTGGGAGATAGTGAAGGACACGGAAGCCTGGAGTGCTGTAGTCCATGAGGTTATAAAGAGTCAGACACGGCTTAGTGACTGAACAACAACGGCTGATTTACTTTGGTATGCAGCAGAAACTAACACAACATTGTAAATCACCTACATCTCAACAAAAAAATTAATTAAAAAATAATCTTACAATATGGGAATGTCAAGATGTTTCCTATCTAGGCCAGCAGCCATTGGTCACATTTTGTTGCTGAGAGCTTTAAGAGTGGTTAGACTGTGAGTGTAACATACATACTGGATTTCAATGTCTTGGTGCCAGAGATGAAGGAATTAAAATATCTTATTAATAATTTTTAGAATGACTACATGTTGAAATGAAAATATTTTTCAGGTAGTGAGTTAATATATAATTAAAGTGATTTTTTTTACATTGTTCTGAAACGTGGTTACTGGAAAATTTTTAATTACACATGTGGCTCATACTATATTTCTAACATACAGTGCTAATCTGTATCAGGAATTAGCAAACACTTCCTGTAAACTGTGGTTAGTAAATGTTTAAGGCGTTGAGCGCGATAGGATCTGTTGCAACTATTCAACTCTGTCGTCAGGGTACGCGAAAGCATTCCTAGGCAATATGTAAATTAATGGGTGAGACTGTGTTGCAATGAAATTTTTATTCACATACACACACACAAGAAAACAGGCAATGGGGACTACCTTTAAGGTCCATTGGTTAAGAATCTACCTACCAACGCAGGAGACATGGGTTTGTTCCCAGGTCAGAGAAGATCGTACATTCTGCAGGGAAATGAAGCCTGTGTGCCACTACTACTGAGCCCATTCACTGGAACTACTGCAGCCCGCATGCCCTAGAGCCCATGCTCTACAACAAGAGAAGCCACCACAATGAGAAGCCCATGCTTTGCAACTGGAGAGTAGCCCCTACTCACTGCAGCTAGATAAAGCCTGCTTGCAGCCACAAAGACCAGCACAGCCTAAAAAAATTTTTTTAATTAAAAAAAAAGCAATGATGGCCAGATTGGCTTGTAGGTCATTGTTCATCACTCCCCTGATCTATATGCTGTCTGGATGGCCCAGGAACAGGCTAGGACACAGACCACCAACATTGAAAGGGGAAGCCTATCCAAGAGATTGAACAAGAATAACCATAAATGTGAGAAGGGAAACTTATTTCCCACTGCTGAGTTGGATCATCCCTTAAAAACACAAATTCAAATTAATTTTTAAATGTAGCCAAGATTTTTTTTTTTAGGTAATACCACCTCAGGATGTTTTTTCAAGTTAATTTATTTATTTGGCTGCGTTGAGGCTCTGTTGTGGCACATGGTCTCTCTACTTCTGGTGCTTGGACTCAATTGCTCTGCGGCATGTGGGATCTTAGTTCCCTGACTAGAGATCGAACCTGAGTCCTCTACATTGTGAGGTAGATTCTTAACCATTGGACTACCAGGGAAGTCTCAGATTTTTTTTAAAGTTTCTGATGAGAGTTAACTATCTGGAAGTTCACCAGTGTTTCAGTCCTCAGAGGAGGCCAGTGAAGGGGCAGAAATACATGAGATATTAAAGTGTGTGTGTATGTGTGGATGAGTTGGGTCATCTGTAATAGCTACTAAGCAAATGATTCACTTTTTTTTTTTAATTTGGGGGATATTTCAGGGATCAACGGGGTGGCTTTCGTCTCCTTTGCGGGTATGGAGTCTATTTTGGATGAGCGCTTCTTCAAATATCTTCAGATCCCCTGGGCCAACTCCAAGAAGAAGCTGAAGATGAATTCTCGTGTTGTTGGGGGCATCATAACAGGAAGGAAGAAAGATGGGTTCTCTAAACCAGTCATCTATACTCTGGAGAACATCAAGGTTGGTGACAAGGTTTTCACTGGGCCCCCAGCTATCTATTGGGAACTCCAAATCCTCTATTGGCTTAACTCTCATTTTTTGGCAGGGACCCATTAAGCAGAGCTTCCCTGGTGGCTCAGTGATAAAGAATCTGCCTGCTAACACAGGAGACATGGGTTCGATCCCTGGGTTGGAACATTCCCCTGGAGAAGGAAATGGCAACCCACTCAAGTATTCTTTCCTGGAAAGATCCCATGGACAGAGGAGCCTGGTGGGCTACAGTCCGTGGATTCGCAAAGAGTCAGACACAACTTAGTGACAACATTAAGCAACAAGTGTCCACAATTTCTGATAACTCAACCACTTCCCAAAATCCACCTCTAGAAAAATGAGCTCTTCTATTTCAATGTGGCATTTTTCCATTCATCAATGGGCAAGGTTGAGGTTAGATTAAGTAACGTTGATGCAGGAACATTGACATGAACTTTATTTATATTAATTATAACCAAGTTAGTGATGGAGACAGGCCTGGCACCCAAGACATTTCTTTTCATCACTGCACTTGAAATATCAGCATTTTTCTCCATTCCGTACAGAACGTGTCCACATCTTCTCAAGGTTGGTAAGGTTGAATCCATTCAAGATGGATTCTCAGGTAACTAAAGGCTCTGAATTTTCAGCCAAAGCAGAATTTTGAGACTGCTATCTGCGTTTCCTGGAGACCGGATGTGGAGGGAGGCAGATGGACGTCCTCAGGCTGTGTGCTCCTTGAAGCTTCCAAGACGCATACTGTCTGCGGCTGTAATCGAATGGTGAACTTGGCCGTCATCATGGCTTCTGGGGAGGTCACGGTCAGTAATGATGCTCTGTAGTCTGGGTCCTCAAATCCAATGGGAAAATACTGATTAACATCCATTGTGTGCCTCTCACGGCATTGGGCATTGTGGGAGGGAGTCATGGGGACAGAAGGGGTGTGTACCATATCTCTGCCCTTAGAGAATTCATGGTCTGGTTGAGAAGCCATGACATTTGTATATGAAATGAGAACTGACCCTAAACAGGTGCAGGCACGATAATAACCACAAATCCCACTTACAGAGCACCTGGGCTTCCCAGGTGGCACTAGTGTTAAAGAAACCACATGCCAATGCAGGAGATGTAAAGTGATGTGGGTTTGATTCCTGGATTGGGAAGATCCCCTGGAGAAGGAAATGGCAACTCACTTCAGTATTCTTGCCTGGAGAATCCCATGGACAGAGGAGCCTGGCAGGATATAGTCCATGGGGTCAAAAAGAGTCAGACACGACTGAAGCACCTTAACACACGCTATGTGCTTGACTCTTTAGCTGTTTTTAGATGCACTTTTCAGGTCAGAAGGCTGGACCTCAGTAGTCTGTTTAGTCATTAAGCCAGTAGTTAGTAGAGACGGGATTCAAACCCAGGGTGGTCTGAGTCCAGAGGTCTCTTTCTACAAAATCGTCTACAGGCATACTTCATTTTATTGCGCTTTGCAGATATCACTTTTTTTAAAAAGAGAAAACAAATTGAAGGTTTGTGGCAACCCTGTGTACATTAAGCAAGTCTGTTGGCACCATTTTCCCAACAGCATTTGCTCACTTCATGTCTCTGTGTCATGTTTTGGTCATTCTCGCAATATCTCAAACCTTCCACCAGCAAAAAGATTATGACTCACTGAAGGCTCAGGTGATGTTAGTATCTTTTAGCAATAAAATATTTTTTAATAAAGGTATCTACATTTTCCAGATGTATGCTATTATACACTTTAAATGTGTATGGTGAGTATGGTGGCATGTAAATATAACTTTTATATGCACTGGGAGATAAAAATTCATGTGATTCATTTTATTGCCAATATTTGCTTTATTGCGTTGGTCTGGAATTGAACCTTCACTGTCTCTGAGGTCTGCCTGTAAATGGTGCAAGAATTTGTGTTACAGAAACTGAGAGTTGTGTCACTGAGAACTGGGGTTAGATCAGGGAGGAGGTGGAACATGAAATAAGCCTTGGTGAGAAGTTAGATTTGGTAGAGAGGAAAGACATGCTCATTAGTGCTGTGATGGGTATCCTTGTCTATCGTAGGATCCCAAGTTCAGTTCTCTGCCAAGCAGGTCCTAAATTGCTACTTAGAGGAATGTAAGGCTTAAGACTTAAGAAAATTCGATCCAGAGCAAGTCTAGCCTAGTTTCAAGTCCCATCTCAATCACTTCGTAGCTGTGTTTCCATTGGCAAATCACTCAACCTCCCTGAGCTGAGCCAAATTTTTTCATCTTAAAAATGAGAACAAGAGAAAAATGATGACTCAGGAGTTCCCTGGCAGTCCAGTGATTAGGACTCAGCACTTTCACTTCCATATCCTGGGTTCAATCCCTGGTCTGGGAACTAAGATACCACAAGATGTGGCCAAAAGACAAAAACAAAAAATAAAAAGCATCAGCATTTGATTAGGGAAAAAGAGAAAAATGATGATGAAAATGAACATTTATGCATGTTTTCTGCACTGTTGTAAGTACTTGAAGCATTTTCATTGAATCCTCCTGGAACTATTCCACATGATAGTTACTGTTAGTAGCCTCATTTTAACAGAGGAGAAAACGGGCACAGAGCAGTTAAGTATCTTCCCCAAGCTTAAACAGTCAGAAACTGGCAGAACTGTAGTCTTAACCACTACATCATAACATCATAGAGAAGCTGGTGTCTGGCATATCTTTAACACATAGAAAGCACCCCAATAAAATTAATTGCAAATAATGGCATAGGGAAGGACTCAAATTGTCACCTCCACTCCCGGAAGTTGGAGCTTCTCGGAACACCTATTATCAGTCCTGGTGCAGTGCAGATAACAGCAACCTCTCAAGATATGTCAACCAGGAAAGTATTTAATACAGGGGCTTGGATGCTCACAGAATTGTTGGAAGGGATGGAGACTTGAAGTCGGGGGTTCTGCCACTTGAATTTGGCTTCAAGATCACCCCTCTGCAGCTGAAATCCAGAGGTCATAAATTACCTTTGGCATTTTACCCCACATCCGTGAAATTAAAGATTGGATAGTCGGAATGTGGAGTCCAACCATAGCTCACTCCTGTCTGCAGAAAATTGGTATCTGCCTCCATCCTGCCTTTTAAAACCTTCATGTGTGCATCTCACTGGAGAACCTAAATGATGTTCAGGACCTTAGCCCCAAGAGATTATGGGAAATGTAGTTTGTAGACATCTTACCCTATAGGAATGGAGCATAAGACAGGGATGAGATTGGGTGCTGATGGATGCCAAAGGGTGATAATGAACAATATCTAGTTCACACCAAGAGCCTGAGGAAGAAAAAGCTTCCAAGGTCTATATACCCAAGCCAAGAGTCTGGATAGTGCTTTTTTCTGCCTGGGGGTTATACTGGTTCTTCTCTGAGGCCAACAGTGTATCTCTTTTCTGACAGATGGAGTTCACCTTGTACCTTATTAGTCATGTGGGCACGATCATCTCACTGGTGTGTCTTGCCATGGCCATCATCACCTTCCTTCTGTGTCGCAGCATCCGAAACCAGAACACCTACCTCCACCTCCACCTCTGCATATGCCTCTTCCTGGCCAAGTTACTGTTTCTCACTGCTGTGGACAAGACTGACAACCAGGTCTCGTATCCCTCAGGCTTTGTCCCCATCCATCCCCATCATCTCCCCATCTGCTTCTGCTCATCCTCACCTAACTCCCTCAATGCTATTTTCCACCTCAGGACCTTTGCACATGCTTTCCCCTCTTTCCATACTCATCTGCCAGCTTCTAGTTGATGCCTTCTTGTGATAGGTCTCAGTTTAGAATGATTTTCCTGATCATGTTATGTATGGGGGTGGTCTCTCTTCCTACTCTTTAAGCCTTTGGTTCTTACCTGAGATGATTCCATGCCCTCAGGGGACACTTGGCAATATCTGGAGATGTTGTTAGTTGTCACCTTTGGGAGGGGATGCTGCTAAACATCTTACAATGCCCAGGACAGTCTCCCCCATCTTCCCATAGCAGAAAATAATAAGGCAATAGTGTTACAAATAGGGACTTCTCAGGTGGCTCAGTTGGTAAAGAATCCCCCTGCCAGTACAGGAGTCACAGGAGACCCAGGTTCAATCCCTGGATCAGGAAGATCCCTGGAGGAAGAAATGGTTACCCATTCCATTCCTGCCTGGAGAATCTCATGGACAGAGGAGCCTGGTGGGCTCCTCTGGGGTTACAAAGAGTCAGACATGACTGCACACAGCACAGCAGTAGCAGTGTTATAAATATTAGTAATGCTACAGTTGAGAAATTCTTTGTTTAAAAACTGAAATATAGTTGATTTACAGTGTTGTGGAAATCTCTGCTATACAACAAAGTGACTCATTTATATACATATGTACATTCTTTTTTAATATTCTTTTCCCTTATGGTTTATCACAGGATATTCAACATAGTTCTCTGTGCTGTACAGTAGGACCTTGTGTCTCTCCATTCTAAATTTAATAATTTGCATCTAACAACCCCAAACTCCCAGTCCCTCCCTCTCCCTCCCCCCACCTTGGCGACAATGAGTCTGTTCTCTATGTCTGTGAGTCTGTTTCTGTTTTGTAGATAGGTTTATTTGTATCATAGTTTAATTCCACATACAAATGTTATCATATGGTAATTGTTTTCTCTTTCTGACTTACTTCACTTAGTGTGATCATCTCTAGTTGCATCCATAGGTGAGCAATTCTACTTTTTATCACTCATTTTGCATCTTTTCCCAGCACCTATTAATATTTGAATCCATATTGATTTTTTTGTTGTTGTTTTACTTATTGTGTATCTACCTCTTCCACAAGATTGTGTGCCTCATGAGAACAAGAACTTTTGGCCAATTAAGCTCCAATAACTGTGTCAGAAACAGTAGGTTCTCGGGGTATTTCCAAAGGAAGCACTACTGACATTTCAGGTGGGATGATCATTCTTAAAGCAGAACTACCCTCTCACTATGGGATGTTTCACTTCCTAGACCCCTTGTGAACCTTGCTAGTAGCATGCCCCGCCTCTCATCGTGGGACCAAGGGTGAACAAAATTTTCCTGTAAAGAAGCAGATATTTTTAATTTTGCAGATGCTGTGGTCTCCATTGGCAACTGCTCAACTCTGCCATTTTAGCATGAAAACAGCCATGTTGTTGTTTAGTCATTCAGTCGTGTCTGACTCTTTGCGACCCCATGGACTGTACCCCGTCAGGCTCCTCTATCCATGGGGCAAGAATACTGGAGTGGGTTGCCATCTCCTTCTCCAGGGGATCTTTCCGACCCAGATACTGATCTCCCCCCACCCATCTCCTGGCATCGGCACACAGGTTCTTTACCCGCTGAGACACCAGGGAAGCCTGAAAACGGCCATAGAGAATACATTAATGGGGAAGGCTGTGTGTCAATGAAATGTTAATTACAAAACCTGCAATAAGTCCATGGCTGTAGTTTGTGGGCCCCTGCTCCTCCCCCCACCCCTGTATCTACAAACATTCCCTAAAGTAAGGTGGTAATCTATCTGTTTTTCTCTCAAACTCTCCCAGTTTTAGCACTGGAAGTTGTACATCCTGAGAAAACTCATTTCTAGGAAAACCTGAATGACTGGTGTCCCTACTAAAGGGATGGAACTACCTACAGTGAAGAATATATCTATAAATATTTGTGAAATGAATGAAGAGGCCGTGTTTGGAGAAGTCCAGTCAAAGTAGCCCCTTTACGGTTTATTTTTTTTTTAATTTTTTATCGGAAAATAATTGCTTTACAGTATTGTGCTGGCTTCTGCCAGACATCAACATGAATCAGGGAAGGAGGCAGGACACAACCCTGAAAGAATGACATAGCTGTTGAGGATACAACATAAACTGATTAGAGCCAACTAGGTCCAACATGGCAGAAGATTCAACTTGCGGTGGACCTTGAGCCTCATTATACACTACTGTAATACATTAGGATGCTAAATGACCACCCACAGGCACCCAGGCCCACCGTCAAAGACCAAAAAGTGGACGGTGGCCCAATTCCTGGAAATCCCTGATCCTTCCCCCAAATATATAGTTGAAATAATCCTCCTACTTGTTAGCCTATGAAATTACCCAGCCCATAAAAACTAACCACCCTGTGTTCACAGCTGGTTTCGCCTTTTGAGACAGACTGAATTCTGTCATGGAATGTGTGTGTGTGTGTGTGTGTGTGTGTGTGTGTGTGCTGTGCATGCTCAGTCATGTCTGACTTTTTGTGACCCCATGGACGTAGACCACCAGGCTTCTCTGTCCATGGGATTCTCAAGGCAAGAATACAGGAGTGGGTTGCCATGCCCTCCTCCAGGGGATCTTCCCAACCCAGGGATTGAATCCACGTGTCTTGCATCTCCTGCATTGGCAGGCGGATTCTTTACCACTGAGCCACTTTGGAAGCCATATGGAATGTATAGATAAACATTCTAAATAAATAATGCACACTCTAAATAAATCCACTTCTTACCTATCAAAAGCAACAACAACAGCAACAGAGGAGCCGCTTCTCTGCCTTCTTCCTCTGAACATACTCCCTGGAGTAAGGGAGCCTGAACGTGCCTGATTCTCCTCTGCAGATGGTCTGCGCCCTCATCACAGGATTTCTGCACTACCTTTTCCTTGCATGCTTCTTCTGGATGCTGGTGGAGGCTGTGATGCTCTTCCTTATGGTCAGGAATCTGAAAGTGGTGAATTACTTCAGTTCTCGAAACATCAAGATGCTGTATCTCTGCGCCTTTGGCTATGGGCTCCCAGGGCTGGTGGTGGCTGTCTCTGCTGGCTTACAACCACAGGGTTATGGGATGTATAATCGGTAAGTGACATTCTTCTCTTTCCCTGAAAATTATTGTTATTATTAATTATTCCATTGTGATAATTAAATGAACACACAAAAGAGCAATAACAGGAGCAGTAGTCATGGCTACCATTTATTGAGCTCTTACTTTATGGGCTGTAGGTCTCAGGGCTGCCATGGGCAGTAGCACAGGTTGTGCACTGCACAAATCCGGAAGCCATTGTTTGCACTATAGTATTGGTGGTAGTAGCAATGTAAACAGTAAACTTGATTGCAAAGTTTTCAGTTCGTAGACTCTGGAGCTAACTTGCTTGGGTGTGGATCCAAGCTACACTGCTGTCTAGCTATGCTGCCTTGGGCAAGTTACTTAAACTCTGTATGCTCTCATTTCCTCATCTATTATATGCAAGCTGATGACAATGCCTATATCATAGCGTTATTGTGAGTGTTAAATGAGTTAGTATCTGCAAAATATTTAGACAGTGTCTGGCACAGTGTAAAGCATTATACATGTTATTATTGCCACCATTCTTTTGCCATGGTCTCTTTTTTTTTTCATTTAGTTTTTAATTGGAGGAAAATTGCTTTACAATGTTGTGTTGGTTTCTGCCATACAACAACATGAATCAATGGTAATTATGCATATGTCCCCTCCCTCCTGAGCCTTCCTCCTCTCTACCACCCCACTCTTTTTAGGTTGTCACAGAGCACCAAGCTGGGCTCCCTGTATGACACAGCAGCTTCTCACTAACAATCCCATGGACAATAGGAGCCTGGCAGGCTACAGTCCGTAGGGTTGCAAAGAGGCAGACATGACTGAAGCAACTGAGCATGCATGCACTAGCTATCTATTTTACACATGATAGTGTGTATATGTCAATGCTACTTTCTCAATTCGTCCCACCCTCTCCTTTCTCCACTATGTTCACAAATCTGTTCTCTACATCTGCATATTCATTCCTTCTCTGCAAATACATTCATCAGTGCCATTTTTCTAGATTCCATGTATATGTATTAATATACGATATTTGTTTTTCTCTTTCTGACTTACTTTGCTCTGTATAACAGGCTCTAGGTACATCCACCTCACTACAGCTGACCTAAATTCGCCCCCTTTTATGGCTTAGAAATATTCTGCCATGGTCTGTTTTAAAGTGAGGTAGGTTTATCAAAGGTTCTATGTGAGAAGATAGTAGTTATAGTTGTTGTTCAGTTGCTCAGTCATGTCCAACTCTTTGAGACCCAATGGACTGCAGCACATCAGGTTTCCCTGCCCCTCACTATTTCCTGGAATTTACTCAAACTCATGTCTATTGGGTCAGTGATGCCTGCCAACCATCTTCTCCTCTGTTGCCCCCTTCTCCTCCTGCCCTCAATCTTTCCCAGCATCAGGGTCTTTTCCAATGAGTCAGCTCTTCTCATCAGGTGGCCAAATTATTGGAGCTTCAGCTTCAACATCAGTCCTTCCAGTGAATATTCAGGGTTGATTTCCCTTAGGATTGACTGGTTTGATCTCCTTGCTGTCCAAGGGACTCTCAAGAGTCTTCTCCAGTACCACAGTACAAAAGCAGTACTCAGCGCTCAGCCTTCTTTATGGTCCAACTCTTGGATCATACGTGACTACTGGAAAAACCATAACTTTGACTATATGGACCTTTGTTAACAAAGTCTGGGCTCACTAAAATCACTCTTTTCATTTGCATCCCAGCTATCTGGGGCCAGTATCGTGGTTTTTCACATCCCCACCCCTAGGTCCTCAGTGCTCACCGAGGGGAGTGGTTTACGGCTGCCTGATAGCAGGTATTGTTTTTCCTGATCACCCTCCAGGCTCAGAAATTCACATTTGGAGGGCTGGAATCGCTGATGGCTGTGACATCCTTGTTTACTGATATGGCAGGAAACACTCCATTTCTCACTTCATTTCTATTAACAAATAATTACAGAATGCCTCATCCATGCCAGGCTTTGCCCTGAGTGCTGGGTATTCAGAGATAAACAAAACATTCAAAGTCCAAATTCTCCTGAAGCTCATAGTCTAGTAGGGAAAGATAGACAATTTACAAATAAACAAACAACTGAGCAAGATAATTTATGATACTGATAGATGTTATATAAAAAAAAAAAAAGCAGCAAATTCTGCTAGGGAAGGACCAGACACCGCGTGACTTTTCAGAGGAGGTGATATTTGAGCTGAGAATTGAATGACAAAGTGTACCTTGGAGAGTTCTGGAGAGAGGGAATACAAAAGTTAAGAATTGAGAAATGATCTCTATCCCAGGCATTAAGAGAACGTTTCAGGAAGGTTCAGTAAGGAAGAAGGTCTGAAAGAATAAAACTGAAATGTGACCTGGTCCATCGTGAAAATTTTCACTTCAACCTCATCCTCCAATACTCTTCCATAAGCATATCTGGCAGGGCATGAGTCATTTTAGGGTTAGGCATTTGATACAATGACTGACTCCTGTTTTTCTTCATAGCTGCTGGCTGAATACAGAAACAGGGTTCATCTGGAGCTTCCTGGGGCCAGTGTGCACAATTATAGTGGTAAGCTGATTGCTTGGTTTGATGTATTTTGGAGGAGGATCAAAGAGACTCAGGGCTTCCCAGGTGCACTTTGTGGTAAAGAACACGCCTGCCAATGCAGGAGATGTAAGAAAAGTGGGTTCAATCCCTGAGTCGGGAAGATCCCCTGGAGGAGGGCATGGCAACCCACTCCAGTATTCTTGCCTGGAGAATCCCATGGACAGAGGAGCCTGGCGGGTTATAGTCTATGGGGTTGCCAAGAGTCAGACACAATTGAGTGACTGAGAATGAACACACATGGTAAGGGAGTCAGCCACTTTCATTTGTCAAATCACTTGCTTTTGTCAGAGGCTCAAAAATAGGCAGATGAGTGGGAAAGTTTTATAGAAGAAAAAAGGGAAGGCTTCAGGTATGCCCTGCTCAGAGGCTGTTGACACAAGGACTCTACAGGTAGGCTGACTAAAAGCGGGGCATCCTAGGTGATCCATTAGGGTTATATACTGGCTTTCTCCTTTTGGTCCTAAGTTTGAAGCAGAGGCAGAAATGAGGGAGGCTGTCAATTATCAGTCAAGTCCTGATCATCTGGGGTCGGTTGTTGAAGGAGTTGTTGTTTGGCTTCCTGGAGTAGTTACTGTAGACTATAGGTCGAAGTTCTCTTTTCATAAATGGTCTGGCCATCATCCATTTGTATATCCAGTCTTTCCATCCCTTCTGCTTGGCTCTGCAGGTCAATTCCATCCTCCTGACTTGGACATTATGTATCCTGAGGCAGAAGCTTTCTAGTGTCAATGCAGAAGTCTCCACACTCAAAGACACCAGGTACAGTCCAGCCTTCCTTTCCCCTCATCTTCTAGTCTCCTCTCCTTCTTTCCCCAAATATTCACTGAGTACCTTTTGTAAGCCTGGTCCCGCACTCCAAATGGAATATAGCATACTGTCTAGATCAGGAAGACATGTGAAGCATGCCTTAGCACCATTGCTAGGAAGAACGAGTGTTTCCAATACTAAAATCTGTTGACAATACCTTTTTTAAGATATAGTGTTTCAGTGTAAGGATGCAACACAGTTTGTTTAAATGATCTGGTGGCTCAGATGATAAAGAATCCACCTGCAGTGTGGAAGACCCGAGTTTGATCCCTGGGTTGGGAAGATCCCCTGGAGAAGAGCACTCTAGTATTCTTGCCTGGAGAATTCCATAGACAGAGGAGCCTGGCAGGCTACAGTCCATGGGGTCACAAAGAGTCAGACCCCACTGAGTGACTGAACACACACACCAACTCCAAATTCTCAGTTCACCCCTCCCCCATACCCCCTCCTCCTTGGTAACCACAAGTCTGTTCTCTATGTCTGTGAGTCTGTCTGTTTGGTAGATAGCTTCATTTGTGCCATATTTCAGATTCCCTATATAAGTGATATCATATGGTATTTGTCTTTTTCTGTCTGACTTACTTCACTTAGTATGATCATCTCTAGGTCCATCCATGTTGCTGCAAATGGCATTATTTCATCCTTTTTTATGGCTGGGTAATATTCCATTGTCTATATGTACCACATCTTCTTTATGCATCCATCTGCTGATGACCATTTAGGTTGCTTCCGTGGCTTGGCTACTTTACGTCTAGCCTTTTATTACCATAGACAATATTGCATTAAATATATGTGTCCACACATCTTTGCAACCATGTGTATCTGTAGGCCAATTGCCTTTTCAATGGCTGTAGGGTTTAACTTCCCCACCTCTAGGCTTGGAACCTGTGTTCCACATTTATTCTCACCCAGGTGATGAGTCACATGGTGGTGGCCTCAGACTATACCTGGGACCATGGTGGGCCATGAGAATGACAGCCAGAACTATATCCTCTGCAAATCTTCCCCTCCAGGTTACTGACCTTCAAAGCCTTTGCCCAGATCTTCATCTTGGGGTGCTCCTGGGTGTTGGGTATTTTCCAAATTGGACCCGTGGCCAATATCATGGCTTATCTGTTCACCATCATCAACAGCTTGCAGGGGGCTTTCATCTTCCTCATTCATTGTCTGCTCAACCGCCAGGTGCGTACCTGCTGCCCTCCCAGCCCCGCTCCTTCCAGGGAGCTTGCCCCTGCCACACACACTCCTCCTGTATCTAAGTGTGATTCATCTCCCCATGGTGTGTATACACCTTCAGGTACGGGAAGAATACAGAAGATGTGTGACCAGGAAGACCAAACCCAGCTCTGAGACCCAGACCTCAGGGATCTTACTGTCATCCATTCCCTCCACTTCCAAAACGGTGAGAGACTGTGTGTTGTCTGCATGTTCAGACCAAGTGTTATGTGTTGAGTACCTGCTGTAAGCTAAGCATTTGTTGTTCGGTTGCTCAGTTGTGTCCAGCTCTTTGTGACTCCATGGATTGCAGCACACCAGGCTTCCCTGTCCTTCACTATCTCCCAGAGTTTGCTCAAACTCATGTCCACTGAGTTGGTGATAACCATCCAACCATCTCATCTTCGGTTGTCCCCTTCTCCTCCTGCCCTCAGTCTTTCCTAGCATCAGGGTCTTTTCCAGTGAGTTGACTTCTCTCATCAGGTGGCCAAAGTACTGGTGCTTCAGTTTCAGCATCAGTCCTTCCAATGAATAGTCAGGGTTGGTTTCCTTTAGGATTGACTGCTTTGATCTCCTTGCTGTCCAAGGGACTCTTAAGAGTTTTCTCCAGCACTACAATTCAAAAGCAGAGAAGGAAATGGCAACCCACTCTGGTGTTCTTGCCTCGAGGGCTCCATGGACAGAGGAGCCTGGTGGGCTGCAGTCCATGGGGTCACAAGAGTAAGACACAACTGAGCGACTAAACCACCACTACCACAATTCAAAAGCATCAGTTTTTTGCTGCTCAGTCTTCTTTATGGTCCAACTTTTGTATCTGTACATGGTTACTGGAAAAACCATAGATTTGACATTCATGTGTATTAACTCATTTGATAAACTGTGGTATTTAAAGGTGGGGATTGGAGAACTAGGCTGCCTGGGTTTAAATCCCAGCTCTGTGCTTCAGTAGCTGTGCAAACTAAAAAAGATAAAATCATGACTCATGGATATGAAGTAAGCATATGTTAAGGCTGTCTGAGGAGGCCTTACAAATAGCTGTGAAAAGAAGAGAAGTGAAAAGCAAAGGAGAAAAGGAAAGATATTCCTATTTGAATGCAGAGTTCCATAGAATAGCAAGGAGAGATAAGAAAGCATTCCTCAGTGATCAATGCAAAGAAATAGAGGAAAACAACAGAATGGGAAAGACTAGAGATCTCTTCAAGAAAATTAGAGATACCAAAGGAACATTTCATGCAAAGATGGGCTCAATAAAGGACAGAAATGATATGGACCTAACAGAAGCAGAAGATATTAAGAAGAGGTGGCAAGAATACACAGAAGAACTGTACAAAAAAGATCTTCACGACCCAGATAATCACGATGGTGTGATCACTCACCTAGAGCCAGACATCCTGTGAAGTCAAGTGGGCCTTAGAAAGCATCACTATGAACAAAGCTAGTGGAGGTGATGGAATTCCAGTTGAGCTATTTCAAATCCTGAAAGATGATGCTGTGAAAGTGCTGCACTCGATATGCCAGCAAATTTGGAAAACTCGGCAGTGGCCACAGGACTGGAAAAGGTCAGTTTTCGTTCCAATCCCAAAGAAAGGCAATGCCAAAGAATGCTCAAACTACCACACAATTGCACTCATCTCACATTATAGTAAAGTAATGCTCAAAATTCTCCAAGCCAGGCTTCAGCAATACATGAACCATGAACTTCCAGATGTTCAAGCTGGTTTTAGAAAAGGCAGAGGAACCAGAGATCAAATTGCCAACATCCACTGGATCATCGAAAAAGCAAGAGAGTTCCAAAAAAACATCTATTTCTGCTTTATTGACTATGCCAAAGCCTTTGACTGTGTGGATCACAATAAACTGTGGAAAATTCTGAAAGAGATGGGAATACCAGACCATCTGACCTGTCTCTTGAGAAATCTGTATGCAGATCAGGAAGCAACAGTTAGAACTAGACATGGAACAACAGACTGGTTCCAAATAGGAAAAGGAGTACGTCAAGGCTGTACATTGTCACTCTGCTTATTTAACTTCTATGCAGAGTACATCATGAGAAACGCTGGCCTGGAAGAAACACAAGCTGGAATCAAGATTGCCGGGAGAAATATCAATAACCTCAGATATGCAGATGACACCACCCTTATGGCAGAAAGTGAAGAAGAACTAAAGAGCCTCTTGATGAAAGTGAAAGAGGAGAGTGAAAAATTTGGCTTAAAGCTCAACGTTCAGAAAACTAAGATCACGGCATCTGGTCCCATCACTTCATGGGAAATAGATGGAGAAACAGTGGAAACAGTGTCAGACTTTATTTTTCTGGGCTCCAAAAACACTGCTGATGGTGATTGCAGCCATGAAATTAAAAGACGCTTACTCCTTGGAAGGAAGGTTATGGCCAATCTAGATAGCATGTTTAAAAGCAGAGACATTACTTTGCCAACAAAGGTCCATCTAGTCAAGGCTCTGGTTTTTCCAGTGGTCATGTATGGATGTGAGAGTTGGACGGTGAAGAAAGCTGAGCACCGCAGAATTGATGCTTTTGAACTGTGGTGTTGGAGAAGACTCTTGAGAGTCCCTCAGACTGCAAGGAGATCCAATCAATCCATACTAAAGGAGATCAATCCTGGGTGTTCATTGGAAGGACTGATGTTGAAGCTGAAACTCCAGTACTTTGGCCACCTGATGCGAAGAGTTGACTCATTGGAAAAGACCCTGATGCTGGGAAAGATTGAGGGCAAGAGGAGAAGGGGAAGACAGAGGATGAGATGGTTGGATGGCATCACTGACTTGATGGACATGGGTTTGGGTAGACTCTGGGAGTTGGTGATGGACAGAGAGGCCTGGCGTGCTGCAATTCATGGGGTCGCAGAAAGTCGGACACGACTGAGCGACTGAACTGAACTGAACTGACGTATTCCAAGAACAAGTAACTAAGATCCAGTGGCTTAAATAAATAGGAAATTCTTTTTATTACAAGAATAGAAGCTCAGAGTTAGGTTTTGCTGGTATTAGTTCTGTTGCTTAGTGAGGTTGCTAAGGATCAAAACTCTTCCTAGTTTTCCATCCCGTCAATAACATGCTGATTTTTCATCAGTTATTTTCATGGTTGCAAGGTGGCTGCCATAGCTCCAGTCATCATGACCATGTTCAAGGCAGGAAGACGAATGATGGGACAGAGTGGCAAACTCACCTTTCAACCCTCTCTTTTTAACAAGAAACAAAAGCTTTTCCAGAAGCCCCTTAATGGATTTCTCTTTCACCTAATTGATCAGAACTGTATCACATGAACACTCATAGTTACAGAGGAATTTGACAAAACAAATATTCTGCTTTCTAGCTTCTAGAATGGGGATATCAATAGTCAAGAGGCTGAGAATAGCTTTTGAGTTTGTTAACAGTGCCTGCCACACTGGAGGTAATTGTTAACATTTTAATGTTTATCCTTCTAGTTTTTGTTGCCATATTTATCTCTCCCAGTATTTGTAAGACCTGTGCCCACATACATATGATCCCTGAGTTCAAATTGTACTAATCCTGCCATTGATTCTGACTCTGATTTCTCTCACAGGGTTGAAGTCCCTTCTTGCTTTCAAATACACAACGGAACAACATCTCAGGAAAGCAGGTGCCTGTAGAAGCCTTCTCTGAAATCTCTTCTCAGCTTAATGTGGAAATGCAGTATCTCATCAGCCCTAGAACTCTCTGGGCAATTTGGATTATGGATGATTGGGTGGGGTGGTCTTCCCATGGCTTCCTGCCCTGGTGAGAAAAGAAGAGCTTCTGTCCCAGCTTACCATTTTATCTTCTGTTTTCTGCAACTCTGACTTGTCAGAGTTTTGTGGAGATAACAGATCGCAGTGCAATGGCAGGACCAAGAACTTCTGGCTACCACTTTGATTTGTCCTAAGTCCATTGATGTGTGGCTTTAAGCATGCCTCTCCAGCTTCTATCACATGCTTCACACACAGAGTAGCCCTCAATAAATGAATTGTTTTCTGACTGGCTGGCTTGCTTGTCAACGAAGAACCCTCCAGCTCTTTTTTAAACTTTTTTTTCTCCTGGTACTGAGGTATAGCCAATTAACAAACAATGTTGTGATAGTTTCAGGTGAACATCAAAGGGACTCAGCCATACACATATATGTATCCATTCTCCCTCAAAGTGCCCTTCCATCCAGGCTGCCACATAACACTGAGCAGAGTTCTCTGTGCTATACAGTAGGTCCTTGTTGGTTATCCATTTTATTTATTTATTTATTTTTAATTAGTTTATTTTCTATTTTTTAACTTTACAATATTGTATTTGTCTTGCCATACATTGACATGAATCCACTATGGGTGTACATGTTTTCCCCTTCCAGAACCCCCCTTCCACCTCCCTCCCCATCTCAACCCTCCAGGTCATCCCAGTGCACCAGCCCCGAGCACCCTGTGTCATGCGTCGAACCTGGACTGGCGATTCATTTCACATATGATAATTTACATGCTTCGGTGCCATTCTCCCATATCCTCCCACCCTCGCCCTCTCCCATAGAGTCCATAATACTGTTCTGTTTATCTGTGTCTCTTTTGATATCTTGCATACAGGGTTATCTTTACCGATTGACTAAATACCATATATATGTGTTAATATACAGTATTGGTGTTTATCTTTCTGGCTTACTTCACTCTGTATAATAGGCTCCAGTTTCATCCACCTCATTAGAACTGATTCGAATGAATTCTTTTTAATGGCTGAGTAATATTCCATTGTGTATATGTACCACAGCTTCCCTATCCATTTATCTGCTGATGGGCATCAGGCTGCTTCCATATCCTGGCTATCATAAACAGTACTGTGATGAACATTGGGGTACACGTGTCTCTTTCAGTTTTGGTTTTCTCAGTGTGTATGCCCAGCAGTGGGATTGCTGGGTCATATGGCAGTTCTATTTCCAGTTTTTTGAGGAATCTCCACACTGGTCTCCATAGTGGCTGTACTAGTTTGCATTCCCACCAACAGTGTAAGTGTTTTTCCACACCCTCTCCAGCATTTATTGCTTGTAGTCTTTTGGATAGCAGCCATTCTGACGGGTGTGAAATGGTACCTCATTGTGGTTTTGATTTGCATTTCTCTGATAATGAGTGATGTTGACCATCTTTTCATGTGTTTGTTATCCATCTGTATGTCTTCTTTGGAGAAGTGTCTGTTTAGTTCTTGGCCCACTTTTTGATTGGGTCGTTTATTTTACTGGAATTGAGCTGCAGGAGTTGCTTGTATATTTTTGAGATTAATTGTTTGTCCGTTGCTTCGTTTGTTATTATTTTCTCCCATTCCGAAGGCTGTCTTTTCACCTTGCTTATAGTTTCCTTTGTTGTGCAAAAGCTTTTAATTTTAAATAGGTCCCATTTGTCTATTTTTGCTTTTATTTCCAATATTCTGGGAGGTGGGTCATAGAGGATCCTGCTGTGGTTTATGTCGGAGAGTGTTTTGCCTATGTTTTCCTCTAGGAGTTTTATAGTTTCTGGTCTTACGTTTAGACCTTTAATCCATTTTGAGTTTATTTTTGTGTATGATGTTAAAAAGTGTTCTAGTTTCATTCTTTTACAAGTGGTTGACCAATTTTCCCAGCACCACTTGTTAAAGAGATTGTCTTTTTTCCATTGTATATTCTTGCCTCCTTTGTCAAAGATAAGGTGTCCATAGGTGCATGGATTTATCTCAGGGCTTTCTATCTTGTTCCATTGATCTATATCTCTGTCCTTGTGCCAGTACCATACTGTCTTGATGACTGTGGCTTTGTAGTATAGCCTGAAGTCAGGCAGGTTGATTCCTCCAGTTCCATTCTTCTTTCTCAAGATTGCTTTGGCTATTCGAGGTTTTTGGTATTTCCATACAAATTGTGAAATTATTTGTTCTAGTTCTCTGAAGTATACTGTTGGAAGCTTGATAAGAATTGCATTGACTCTATAGATTGCTTTTGGTAGTATTCTCATTTTCACTATATTGATTCTTCCCATCCATGAACACGGTATATTTCTCCATCTATTTGTGTCCTCTTTGATTTCTTTCACCAGTGTTTTATAGTTTTCTATATATAGGTCTTTTGTTTCCTAAGGTAGATATATTCCTAAGTATTTTATTCTTTTTGTTGCAACGGTGAATGGAATTGTTTCCTTAATTTCTCTTTCTGTTTTCTCATTGTTAGTGTATAGGAATGCAAGGGATTTCTGTGTGTTAATTTTATATCCTGCAACTTTACTATATTCATTGATTAGCTCTAGTAATTTTCTGGTGGAGTCTTCAGGGTTTTCTATGTAGAGGATCATGTCATCTGCAAGCAGTGAGAGTTTTACTTCTTCTTTTCCAATCTGGATTCCTTTTATTTCTTTTTCTGCTCTGATTGCTGTGGCCAAAACTTCCAAAACTATGTTGAATAGTAGCGGTGAGAGTGGGCACCCTTGTCTTGTTCCTGATTTTAGGGGAAATGCTTTCAGTTTTTCACCATTTAGGATAATGTTTGCCATGGGTTTGTCGTATATAGCTTTTATTATGTTGAGGTATGTTCCTTCTATTCCTGCTTTTTGGAGGGTTTTTATCATAAATGGATCTTGAATTTTGTCAAAGGCTTTCTCTGCATCTATTGAAATAATCATATGGTTTTTATTTTTCAGTTTGTTTATGTGGTGTATTACATTGATTGATTTGTGGATATTGAAGAATCCTTGCATCCCTGGGATAAAGCCTACTTGGTCATGATGTATGATCTTTTTAATATGTTGTTGGATTCTGTTTGCTAGGATTTTGTTAAGGATTTTTGCATCTATGTTCATCAGTGATATTGGCCTGTAGTTTTCTTTTTTTGTGGCATCTTTGGTTTTGGAATTAGGGTGATGGTGGCCTCATAGAATGAGTTTGGAAATTTACCTTCCTCTGCAATTTTCTGGAAGAGTTTGAGTAGGCTAGGTGTTAGCTCTTCTCTAAATCTTTGGTAGAATTCAGCTGTGAAGCCGTCTGGTCCTGGGCTTTTGTTTGCTGGAAGATTTCTGATTACAGCTTCAATTTCCGTGGTTGTGATGGGTCTTTTGAGATTTTCTATTTCTTCCTGGTTCAGTTTTGGAAAGTCGTACTTTTCTAAGAGTTTATCCATTTCTTCCAAGTTATCCAATTTATTTGCATATAGTTGCTGATAATAGTCTCTTATGATCCTTTGTATTTCTGTGTTGTCTGTTGTGATCTCTCCGTTTTCATTTCTAATTTTGTTGATTTGATTCTTCTCCCTTTGTTTCTTGATGAGTCTGCCTAATGGCTTGTCAATTTTATTTATCTTCTCAATGAACCAGCTTTTGGCTTTGTTGATTTTTGCTATGGTCTTTTTTGTTTCTTTTGCATTTATTTTTGCCCTAATTTTTATGATTTGTTTCCTTCTACTAACCCCAGGGTTCTTCATTTCTTCCTTTTCTAGTTGCTTTAAGTGTAGAGTTAGGTTGTTTATTTGACTTTTTTCTTGTTTCTTGAGGTGAACCTGTATTGCTATGACTCTTCCCCATAGCACTGCTTTTACCATGTCCCATAGTTTCTGGGTTGTTGCGTTTTCATTTTCGTTCGTTTCTATGCATATTTTGATTTTTTAAAAATTTCTTCTGTGATTTGTTGGTCATTCAGCAGTGTATTGTTCAGCCTCCATATGTTGGAGTTTTTAATTGTTTTTCTCCTGTAACTGACATCTAATCTTACTGCATTGTGGTCAGAAAAGATGCTTGGAATGATTTCAATTTTTTTGAATTTACCAAGACTAGATTTATGGCCCAGGATGTGATCTATTCTGGAGAAGGTTCCGTGTGCGCTTGAGAAAAAGGTGAAATTCATAGCTTTGGGGTGCAATGACCTATAGATATCATTAGGTCTAACTGGTCTATTGTATCATTTAAAGTTTGTGTTTCCTTGTTAATTTTCTGTTTAGTTGATCTGTTCATAGGTGTGAGTGGGGTATTAAAGTCTCCCACTATTATTGTGTTATTGTTAATTTCCCCGTTCATACTTGTTAGCATTTGCCTTACATATTGCAGTGCTCCTATGTTGGGTGCATATATATTTATAATTGTTATATCTTCTTCTTGGATTGATCCTTTGATCATTATGTAGTGTCCATCTTTGTCTCTTTTCACCGCCTTTGTTTTAAAGTCTATTTTGTCTGATATGAGTATTGCTACTCCTGCTTTCTTTTGGTCTCTATTTGCATGAAATATCTTTTTCCAGCCCTTCACTTTCAGTCTGTATGTGTCCCTTGTTTCGAGGTGGGTCTCTTGTAGATAACATATATGGGGGTCTTGTTTTTGTATCCATTCAGCCAGGCTTTGTCTTTTGGTTGGGGCATTCAACGCATTTACATTTAAGGTAATTATTGATAAGTATGATCCCGTTGCCATTTACTTTATTGTTTTGGGTTCGAGATTATACACCCTTTCTGTGTTTCCTATCTAGAGATCCTTTAGCATTTGTTGGAGAGCTGGTTTGGTGGTGCTGAATTCTCTGAGCTTTTGCTTGTCTGTAAAGCTTTTGATTTCTCCTTCATATTTGAATGAGATTCTTGCAGGATCCAGTAATCTGGGCTGTAGATTATTTTCTTTCATCACTTTAAGTATGTCCTGCCATTTCCTTCTGGCCTGAAAAGTTTCTATTGAAAGATCAGCTGTTATCCTTAAGGGAATCCCCTTGTGTGTTATTTGTTGTTTTCCCCTTGCTGCTTTTAATATTTGTTCTTTGTGTTTGATCTTTGTTAATTTGATTATTATGTGTCTTGGGGTATTTCACTTTGGGTTTATCTTGTTTGGGACTCTCTGGGTTTCTTGGACTTAGGTGACTATTTTCTTCCCCACTTTAGGGAAGTTTTCAACTATTATCTCTTCGAGTATTTTCTCATGGTCTTTCTTTTTGTCTTCTTCTTCTGGGACTCCTATGATTCGTATGTTGGTGCATTTAACATTGTCCCAGAGGTCTCTGATGTTGTCCTCATTTCTTTTAATTCTTTTTTCCTCTCTGTTTCATTTATTTCTATCATTCTGTCTTCTACCTCATTTATCCTATCCTTCATTATTCTACTGTTGGTTCCCTCCAGAGTGTTTTTGATCTCATTTATTGCATTATTCATTATATAATGACTCTTTTTTATTTCTTCTAAGTCCTTGTTAAACCTTTCTTGCATCTTCTCAATCCTTGTCTCCAGGTTATTTATCTGTAACTCCAATTTGTTTTCCAGATTTTGGATCATTTTCACTATCATTATTTGGAATTCTTTATCAGGTAGATTCCCTATTTCTTCCTCTTTTGTTTGATTTGGAGGGCATTTATCCTGTTCCTTTACCTGCTGTGTATTTCTCTGCTTTTTCATCTTGTTTATATTGCTGTGTTTGGGGTGGCCTTTCTGTTTTCTGGCAGTTTGTGGTTCCTCTTTATTGTAGAGATTCCTCGCTGTGGGTGGGGTTAGACAGGTGGCTTGTCAAGGTTTCCTGGCTGGGGAAGCTTGTGTTGGTGTTCTGGTTGGTGGAGCTTGATTTCTTCTCTCTAGAGTGTAATGAAGTGTCCAGTAATGAGTTTTGAGATGTCAATGGGTTTGGTGTGCTTTGAGCAGCCTGTATATTGAAGCTCAGGGCTATGTTCCTGTGTTGCTGGAGAATTTGTGTGGTATATCTTACTCTGGGACTTGTTGGCCCTTGGGTGGTGCTTGGTTTCAGTGTAGGTATAGAGGCATTTGATGAGCTCCTATCGTTTAATGGTTCCTGGATTCAGGAGTTCTCTGATGTTCTCAAGATTTGGACTTAAGTCTCCTGTCTCTGGTTTTCAGTCTTATTCTTACAGTAGCCTCAAGACTTCTCCACCTATACAGCACCGAAGATAAAACATCTAGGTTAATGATGAGAAGTTTCTCTACAGTGAGGGACACCTGGAGATGCTCACAGAGTTACATGGAGAAGAGAAGAGGGAGGAGGGAGATGGA
The DNA here is from genome assembly GCF_054371585.1 of Giraffa tippelskirchi. Classification (NCBI taxonomy): domain Eukaryota; kingdom Metazoa; phylum Chordata; class Mammalia; order Artiodactyla; family Giraffidae; genus Giraffa; species Giraffa tippelskirchi. Next base: position 93,824,331 of record NC_137280.1, on the reverse strand, counting down.
GGTCTCCAGGAGGAGAAGATGGGAATCAAAAGGGGAGAGAGCAAGCTAGCCAGTAATCACTTCCCTATGTGCTCTCCACCGTCTGGATCTCTCAGAGATGCTCACGGAGTTACACAGGGAAGAGAAGAGGGAGGAAGGAGACAGAGGTGGCCAGGAGGAGAAAAGAGGGAATCAAAGGGGGTGAGACAGATCCAACCAGTAATCAGTTCTCTTAAGTGTTCTCCACAGCCTGGAACACACAAAGGGATTCCCAGAGTTGGGTAGAGAAGAAAAGGGGGAGTGGGAAGATGAAGGCAACCTGGTGGAGAAAAAGGAGAGTTAAAGGGGGGAGAGAGCAATCAAGCCAGTGATCTCACTCCCAAGTAAAAACGGGTTCTGAAGATTGGATTCTTGAAGATACAAAGTTGATAACAAATACTAAAAAGCAAAGATTAAAAATCTAGAGTAGAGGTTAGGTTCTCAAAAATACCATATTAAAAAAAGAGAAAAAAATAGAAAAAAAAGAAAAAACCCACCAAAGTCACAAAAATTATAAAATATATATATATATATATCAAGTTTACTTTAAAAATAAGGTCTTAAAGAAAAAAAATAGAAACAAAAATAGGGTCTTTTTTTTGCAAGTTATAATAGGTTATAAAAATGAAAATTGAAGGAGTAATAGGGGACTTAAAAATAAAAATAAAATACAATTTTAAAAAATAATAAAAAAAATTTTTTTAATTTAAAAATTGATAATAGTAAAAATATATCTAGGACTCTCTCTGGAGCTGTTATGGACAGTGGGGTTCAGTTCATTTTCAGATACTTCCTTGGTCCAGCTTGTACTTTTCAAGGTCTCTAGGCCCCTTTCTATGTAGTTGGTGCTAATTACAGGGTTTTAATCTGTTGCATCTGTCACTTCCAAAGCGATTCCCTCTGTTTCTTTTAGCTTCTTCTGTTTGCTGGTCTCTTTAGTGTCTAATTTCCGCCCTGACACAAGGGGGGCGGTGGTGGTCACTTTTATTTTTTTTTAGTCTCACTTGTTCAGTCGTGCTGTGGGGAGGGAGGAACACTGCAAACAAATCTCACTGGCGTGTGCTCACAATGTTTCAGCCACACTGGGTTTGCCCACACACAGCGTGTGTGCTTTCCCAGTCTACGCTCTCAGGCTCTAGGTTGCACTGCCGGGAACTGTCTGAAGCGGCCCCTGGGGTTGCCTGTACTTCCCAGGTCTAAGCCGCTCAGGTTCTGGTTCCCGGGTATTTCACAAAGACACAGACTTGGTTGAGCCTGGGTTTTGTGCCCTTCCCGGGTCCGAGCGGCTCTGGTGACCAGGTTTTTGGCTAGCGCGGTCGGGGGCTGTGCCTTTTCCCCTTCCCCCATCCAAGCCGCTCGGTTTTCTGGGTGTACAACGGGCGCAGCTTCCCAGGTGTGCCGTGCTCTCCCCTGGGGAGCTGATCTCTGGCTGTGACCCTCTCGGTGGGTGTCGACCCTCCAGAGTACCAGGAAGTCCTGGTTAACAGCGAGATCTGTTTGCAGTTTGTTATAGGATGCCTCTCTGGGGCCGCAATTCTGCCCTTCTGGCTCTGGCTGCCCTCGCCTGCCTGTCTCCTGTGGGGGATGGGCTGGTCCGCGGCCAGTTTACTCTGCTCAGTCCTTTGTTCTGTGAGTGGGTCTGGCGGTGTCTTAGGTTAAGGCTTTTCATGGGAAAGCTATCCCATGGTCTAGGTTGCTGTCTCAATCTAGTTCCCTCAGATTGCCAGCAGGGCATTCAGGCTCAGTCCTTACCTAAAGCAATGCAGCCCGCCCCTCCCTGCCCAGCCCCCGCTTGCTAGTTGGGGATGCACGCGTCTGCACTGTGCGCCCGCTGGGAATTTCTGTTAGGTATGTAAACCGTGGGTTTTAATTATCTATTTATTTTTCCTCCTGGTTATTTTGCCCTTTGCAATTCCAAGGCTCATCACAGACCCGCCGGAGAGAGTGTTTCCTGGTGTTTGGTAACTTCTCTCTTTTTTAAGACTCCCTTCCCGGGATGGATCTCTGTCCCTACCTCTTTTGCCTCTCTTTTTATCTTTTATGTTTTGTCCTACCTCCTTTCAAAGACAATGGGCAGCCTTTCTGGGTGCCTAAGGTCCTCTGCCAGCATTCAGAAGTTGTTTTGTGGAATTTGCTTGGCGTCTAAATGTTCTTTCGGTGAATTTGTGGGAGAGAAAGTTGTCTCCCTATCCTATTCCTCTGCCATCTGGTTATCCATTTTAAATATAGCAGTGTGTACATGTCCATCACATACTTCCCCCTGGTAACCATAATTTCATTCTCTAAGTCTGTGAGTCTCTTTCTGTTTTGAACGTAAGTTAATTTGTATTACTTCTTTTTAGATTCCATGTAGAAGTGATGTCATATGATATTTCTCCTTCTCTGTCTGACTTACTTCACTTAGTATAGCAATTTTTTGGTCCATCCGTGTTGCTGCAAATGGAATTATTTCATTCTTTTTAGCGGTCAAATAATATTCCATTATATTTACTTACCACATCTTCTTCTTTTTTTTTAAATAAATTTATTTATTTTAGTTGGGGGCTAATTACTTTACAATATTGTAGTGGTTTTTGCCATACATTGACATGAATCAGCCATGGGTTTACATGTGTTCCCCATCCTGAGCCCCCCTCCCACCTCCCTCCCCATCCCATCCCTCTGGGTCATCCCATTGCCCCAGCCTTGAGCATTTGTCTCATGCATTGAACCTGGAATGGTGTTCTGTTTCACACGTGATAATATACATGTTTCAATGCTATTCTCTCAGAACGTCCCACCCTCACCTTCTCCCTCAGAGTCCGTAAGACTGCTCTATGCATCTGTGTCTCTTATTCTGTCTCGCATATAGGGTTATCATTACCATCTTTCAAATTCCATATATATGCATTAGTATACTGTATTGGTGTTTTTCTTTCTGGCTTACTTCACTCTGTATAATGGGCTCTTAATATAGGAATTTTTGGTCCATCCGTGTTGCTGCAAATGGAATTATTTCATTCTTTTTAGTGGTCAAATAATATTTTATTATATTTACTTACCACATCTACTTTATCCATTTCTCTGTCCATGGGCATTTAGATTGTTTCCATGTCTTGGCTATTTTGTAAACAGTGCTGCTATGAACATTGGGGTACATGTACCTTTTCAAATTAGACTTTTCATCTTTCCCAGATATATGTCTGGGAGTAGGATTGCTGGATCTTACGATCACTCTGTTTTTAGTTTTTTTTTTTTTTAAGGAAGCTCTACACTGTTTTCCACTGAACATTACTATTTCTAAAATAACAACAGGTGACTTAAGTCAGGCTCCCTAAAAGCAGAACGTGGGAGGGGTGATTTTGGTGCTCATGATTTATTGACAGAATGCTCTGAAAAGAGAGAAAAAGTGAAGGAAACAGGATGAGGAACAGAAGCAGCCAGGCAAGTTTACAGTCTCAACTGGAACTTACTTTCAGCCTGATGCATGAATTGTATCTCAGCCTCATCCCATTTTGGCACAAGGGAACCAGTCATTTTTTAAAAAATCTCTGTCAGTCAGTTACTGGCTGTGTGCTGCCCCCACTGTGATGGGAAGATGTTTAACAGCTCCTGCTTCATGGAGACCAATTTCCAGCAGAGCATTGCAGGGCTGGTGGCTCAGACGGTAAAGAATCCCATAGCTAGAATGGAAATGCCTGCAATGCTGGAGACACGGGTTTGATCCCTGGTCGGGAAATCCCCTGGAGAAGGGAATGGCAACCCACTCCAGTATCCTTGCCTGGAGAATCCCTTGGACAGAGGAGCCTGGCAGGCTACAGTCCATGGGATCTCAAAGAGTCAGACACGACTGAGCACTTTCAGGAGAAGAGGGCAGACAACTGACCCAAAAAGGGGGTCAGGGAGACACACCAACAATAATAACGATTCTGCCCATCCTCATGACCAGCAAACATGACAGAGGAACTTGTATTAGCATTTAGATATGTGTTTGGAGCTCATTCTAATGAGAGTTGAACTGCACAAAAAAGATGTTTATTTCAAATGATGTTCCAAACTTCTTAGACATTCTGATAAAATCTTTCCCTTTCTAAAAGATCTTAGAGATTGTTTACCATACCATTTGACTTTTTAAATGATCTTTTAAATTTATTTTTAATTGGAGTATAACTTCTTTACAATGTTGTGTTGATTTCTGCTGTACAACATTGTGAATCAGCTCTATGTATATCGCCTCCCTCTTGAGCCACCCTCCCACCTCCCCCCATCCCACCCTTCTAGGTCATCATAGAGCTCTGAGTTGAGCTCCCTGTGCTATACAGTAGCTTCCCACTAGCTATCTATTTTACACATGGTAGTGTATATATGTCAGTGCTACTCTCTCAATTCATCTCACCCTCTCTTTCCTGCTCTGTGTCCACAAGTCTGTTCTTTACTAGGGAGTCTTCGTTCCTGCCCTGCAAACAGGTTCATCAGTATCATTTTCCATTTGGCTTTATTGAGACTAGAACACAACATGTTTTTTTTTTTTAATCGATGTATAGTTGATTTAAAATGCATGTTTCATGGAACTTTACTCAATGTTATGTGGCCACCTAGGTGGGAAGACAATTTGGGGGAGAATGTATACTTGTATATGTATGACTGAGTCCTTTCACTATTTACCCGAAGCTATCAGAACATTGTTAATTGGCCATATCCCATTACAAAATTTAAAGTTTTTAAAATGTGTTAATTTCAGGTATACCTCAAATTAATTCATATATATATATATATTCTTTTTCAGATTATTTTCCATTATAGGTTAGTTTGTTGTTCAGTCACTCAGTCATGTCTGACTCTGTGACCCCATGGACTGCAGCACTCCAGGCTTCCCTGTCCTTCACTATTTCCCAGAGTTTGCTCAAACTCATGTCCATTGAGTCGATGATGCTGTCAGACCATCTCATCCTCCATTGCCTCCTTCTCCTCCTGCCCTCAATTTTTCCCAGCATCAGGGTCCTTCCCAATGAGATGGCTGGCCAAAGTCTTGGAGCTGTAGCTTCAGCATCAGTCCTTCCAATGAATATTCAATGTTGATTTCCCTTAGGATTGACTGGATTGATTTCCTTGTGTACAAGGGGCTCTCAAGAGTCTTTTCCAGTGCCATAGTTCAAAAGCATCAATTCTTTGGCACTCAGCCTTCTTTATGGTCCAACTCTCACGTCCACCCATGACTACTGGAAAAACCATAGCTTTGACTATACTTGACTCAGACAGTAAAGAATCCACCTGCCAATGCAGAAGACCTAGGTTTGATTCCTGCGTTGGGAAGATCCTCTGGAGAAGGGAATGGCTACCCAATCCAGTATTCTTGCCTGGAGAATTCCATGGACAGAGGAGCCTGGTGGGCTATATAGTCCATGGGGTCTCAAAGAGTTGGACACGCAACGATTGAGACACAACTGAGCAACTACCACTTTAAAGGTTGCTACAAGATATTAAATATGTGCTTAGACTGCAAGGCTTTTATACTTCCAAATACATGTTCGATAAAGTGTTTTCATCTTTTAAAAAATAGGAAAAGCAGCTAAAGGAGACATTTCTAATGCTTTTCTTGGGAGGGAGCACATCTTCTCTTTTGCAGTTCTGTAAGGTACACGACTGAGCGACTTCACTTTCACTTTTCACTTTCATGCATTGGAGAAGGAAATGGCAACCCACTCTGGTGTTCTTGCCTGGAGAATCCCAGGGACAGCGGAGCCTGGTGGGCTGCCGTCTATGGGGTCGCACAGAGTCGGACACGACTGACGCGACTCAGCAGCAAGGTACAGCATCCAATGCTATTTGCTATTTTTACCCCCAGGTGGCGCTAGTAGTAAGGAAACTACCCGCCTCAGATGGTAAAGCGTCTGCCTACAATGTGGGAGACCTGGCTTCGATTCCCGGGTCGGGAAGATCCCCTGGAGAAGGAAATAGCAACCCACTCCAGTACTCTTGCTTGGAAAATCCCATGGACTGAGGAGCCCGGTAGGCTACAGTCCACAGGGTCGCAAAGAGTCGGACACGACTGAGCGACTTCACTTCACTCTAAGAGACGTGAATTCCATCCCTGGGTCTGGAAGATCTCCTGGAGGAGGGATCGGAAACCCACTCCAGTACTCTTGCCTGGAGAATCCCATGAACAGAAGAGCCTGGTGAGCTACAGTCCATAAAGTCACAAAGAGTTGGACATGACTGAAGTGACTTAGCACACACTCGTCTCACTTCTTTATAATCAATATTTCATCTTCCGAAACCTTACTTCGTGAATCATGCCCAACATTGATAAAAATCACCCAGTTTTCATGTAATTTGAAACTCTCAAGCTTCATCTGCCTTGGCTACAAATATAGGTTGGCTCGGTTTCCATATCTAAATTTGAACCACAGGATCTCAGATTGTCTTCCTTCCTCTTTCTTAGTTCTCAGAAAAAATTCCTCCTCAGGAGTTTGTGGGTGTTGCTGAAGTATTATTTGATATTTGCTCAGGGTGTGTTTCTCCTATTCTTTTCTCTGCTTTGTTCTTGAAAGTCCTTCATATGCCTCTTCAGGGTATCTTTCCCTGCTCAGCACAGCAATCTCTACCCACGACCAGGTCAAGCCTATAGAATGCTGAGATGCAGCTTGACCTGAGCTGTAAGAAGCAGTTCTGTACCCATTGTGGGGCTGCCATTGTCTCCCGGGCTCCAGAGCTGCTGCAGTTAGGCACAGAGTTAGGTACACTCATGAACACCACAGCACCGTCTCCCAGGCTTTGCTTAACTTAAGGGGCCTCCATGTAGCCACATAAGTCTTTTCAGTTCAGTTCAGTCGTGTCCGAGGTCTTTTGGACACACTGATACTCTCCACCCTTCTGACTTCTTTCTTGTCCTTTCAGTGGCAACTTCTCCAAACCTCCATATCTATCAGCTCACTCAGGTAGGTGTTTTGGAAGCTTTAGAAGGGTGTATCTTAATCATTATACAGGAATATGGAAATTCCATTTCTGGTTCAGTCCATATGCCGGGAAAAAAGGCAAGAAAATCTTTTAGGTAGCAGGAAAAACACAGGAGGCTTGGAGATGTTAAAAAATTTCATACTTTGCTATATATCTGAAACTAACATGTGTGCATGCTAAGTTGCTTCAGTCGTGTCTGACTCTTTGTGACCCTATGGACTGTAACCCATCAGGCTCCTCTGTCCATGGGGTTCTCCAGGCAAGAATACTGGAGTGGGTTGCTATGCCCTCCTCCAGGGGATCCTCCCATCCAGGGATAGAACCTGGGTCTCCTGCATTGCAGGCAGATTCTTAACCATCTCAGCCACCAGGGAAGCCCTCTGAAACTAAGGAAACACTGTAAATCAACTATATTTTATTGTTTTAATTGGAGGATAATTGTTTTACAGTGTTTTGCAGTCTCTGCCTTACATCAGCGCATATCAGTCATAATTATATATATATATATATCCCCACTCTCCTAAGCCTCCCCCTACCCCCCCCCATTCCACCCCTCTAGGTCATCACAGAGTGCAAGGCTGGGCTCCCTGTGTTATATAGCAGTTTCCCACTAGTGATCTATTTTACACATGATAGTGTATATATGTCAAAGCTACTTTCTCAATTTCTCCAAGCCTCTCTTTCCCCTGCTGTGTCCATAAGTCCATCCTCTATGTCTGCATTTCCATTTATTTGTAAATGGGTTCATCAGTACTTTTTTCCAGGTTCTGTATATATACATTAATATATGATTTTTTTTCACTTCCTGACTTACTTCACTCTGTATAATAATCTTTAGGTTCATCCACCTCATTAAAACTGACTGAAATGCATTCCTTTTTATGGTTGAGTGATATTCCATTGTATATATGTACCACAACTTCTTTATCCCTCACCTTTCGATGGACATCTAGGTTGATAGACATATATAGTTCAGTTTTTTAAAAAATAAGAAACTTCCCTGGTAGTCTAGTGACTATGATTCCAAGCTTCCATTGCAGGGGGTGAGGTTGGATCCCTGATAGGGGAACTAAGATCTTACCCACGCAGTGCAGTGTGGCCAAAAAATAAAATTAAGATTTTTAGAAATGTGCGCAGTCATTTATTCATCCTGTAATGAATCCATTTACTAAGTATCTACTCTCTAGATATGATACTAAGCAAGAAGTACATTGCTTTTTATTCCCCCATAGAACATACTTTCTAATGGCGAAGGAGACCCAATCAATAAGTGAATGAATATCTAAGTGGGCTGGATGTTGTCTGTTGACCCCTCCAAAGCCATTCAGTGGTCTGCCTGGAATGACAACATGTCTGGAGTATAACTGTGGACTTTCTTGGCCTCTGGCATTCAGTTGGTTTTGGCCAATGGGAAACACCAACAGAATATCATAAAAATGGAGGAGAGTGAGGTCAGGGTATTTGTTTTCTTAGCTCCTTCCTTACAGATCACCATGCAAGGGTTTCTGTCCATTGAATGGAGATCAGAGCTCCATAATCTGGTATACCAGTCTTTTCAATTACAATTTCTTACTCCTCGTCTGTTCTGATATTTTCTCAGTAGCTTGACATGTAATGTCTAAATGTCTTTAAAAAGAAAATGTAGAAAGGAATTGCCTGGTGGTACAGAAGTTAGGACTCAGCACTTCCACTGCCATGGCTGCTGCTGCTGCTGCGTCACTTCTTTGGGTTTAATCCCTGGAGGGGGAACTAAGATCCCACAAGCCATGAGGTGCAGTCAAAAAGATGTAGAAAGCGTCAGTTATGCAATTTTTGGAATTAATACTCACATTTTTAAGGGCACAAACTACAATACATTTGTTCTCCCAACCAGCATTTTGCATGTTGTAATAACTACACAAAGAAAGTGAAAGTTGCTCAGTCATGTCCAACTCTTTGTGACCCCATGGACCATACAGTCCATGGAATTCTCCAGGGCAGAATACCAGAGTGGGTAGCCTTTCCCTTCTCCAGGGGATCTCCCCAACCTAGGGATCAAACCCAAGTCTCCTATATTGCAGGAGGATTCTTTACCAGTTGAGCCACCAGGGAAGCCCAGGAATACTGGAGTTGGTAGCCTATCCTTTCTCCAGTAGATCTTCATGACCCAGGAATCAAACTGGGGTCCCCTGCATTGCAGGCGAATTCTTCACCATCTGAGCTAAAAAGGAATCCCAAATAACTACACAAATACCACAGAAAACAAAAGCCAATGTTTTATAAAATCCATTCTGGATTTTATGAAAAACAACATCCATCAAAATTCATGGATAAGGGATATGATTTTGCCAAAATCCAAACAGGTCAACCAGATTCTCTGTTTAAATCTGTATGGGACCAGAAATTAATTTAGTCTTAATTTTTTAAGAGATAAAAGTCACATAACATAAAATTTAACATTTAACCCATTTTATAGTGTACATAATTCAGTGTCTTATCAAAGAGTCAAAATGTGCAACCACATGGAGTCATGTGCAAATCACATGGGGTCATGATTTTAACCATCTTATGTTATAAGCTTAAAATTAAAAGGTGCTGGCTCCTTGAAAGGAAAGCAATGACAAATCTAGAGAGCATATCAAAAAGCAAAGACATCACTTTGCTGACAAAAGACCGTATAGTCAAAACTATGGTTTTTCCTGTAGTCATGCATAGATGTGAGAGTTGGACCATCAAGAAGGCTGAGCACTGAAGAATCAATGCTTTCGAACTGTGGGGTTGGAGAAGACTTTGAGAGTCCTTTGAACAAACCAGTCAATCCTAAAGGAATCAACCCTGACTGTTCATTGGAAGAGCTGATGCTGAAGCTGAAGCTCCAATACTTTGACCACCTGATGGGAAGAGCCGACTCATTGGAAAAAACCCTGATGCTGGGAAATATTGAAGGCAGGAGGAGAAGAGGGTGATGGAAAATGAGATAGTTGGATAGCCAACATGAACTTGTGCAAACTCTGGGAGATGGTGGAAGACTGTGGAGCCTGGTATGCTGCAGTCTATGGGGTCACAAAGAGTCAGACATGATTTTGTGACTGAAGAACAAAGAGGTTCCAAGCACACTTGATACAAAGGGTTTGTTTGAAACAGAAGTGATGGTATACTCTACAATCAAGGTAAAGTTCATGCCCAGTGAGCCAGGCAAAAAAAAAAAAATTTTGTATAAATCACTAATCAGGACTATTTGTCATCAAATCTAAGCTGCAATTCTAATAGGGCAGAGATACTGGGCTTTACTTTATTCTTGTGTCCTGCAGGATGAGACATCTTCATCATATTTTCAACCAATTCTCACACCAAAACCCACCATTTCAAAGTGTGCATAGTTCACTGAGAAACACTTGTTTGTAGATGACGGGCAATGGAGGAAGTGACATTTGTGTTTTGTGCTTTAGGTCCATGTGTTGGTCAAAGGAGAACGTTTCCTTCTTTTCTTGAAATGTAGCTTCTTCTTCCATGACAGTGGAGAAGAAAGGTTTAGCTTCAGCACTTCCCTGGTAGTCCAGTGGCTAAGAATCTGCCTGCCAATGCAGGGGGACACAGGTTCGATCCCTGGTCCAGGAACTAAGATCCCACATGCCATGGGACAACTAAGCCCGTGTGCCACAACTACTGAGCACAGGTTCCAGAGCCCATACTCCACAAAAGAAGCCACCACGATGGGAAGCCTAGGTACTGCAACTAGAGAACAGCCCCTACTTGCCACAACTAGAGAAAGTCAGCAACACAGACCCAGCAGAGCCCAAAATAAATACGTAAGATTTTTAAAAGACTATCTTTAAAAAAAGAGAAAAGTTTAGCTTCTTGGTAGAATGGTAGACATTCTAGAGTGCCAGGGTGTGTATTAGTTAGTGACCTGGTGAGAAGCAGCTGGACCAGTCAAGTGGATTAAACAGAGGGCTTAATGAAGAGACTTCATAGTGTGGGCAGACAGAAGCAGTTCTGAACCTAATTCCGATGTGTGTGGTTTTCACAAAACCATTCTCTGACACCAGCTGGGAGTCCAACAATTCAACTCAATTGTAATACTGTCTACCCAGAGGTAGCATTATAAGTTCAGGGCTTGGTCCTACAAGACTGCCCCATCCCTAGCTCCCAAATTCAGATACCAACACAAGTCCAGGTTGTCACCTGTGCTTCTGTCCAACTGACTACAGATCAGAGGTTCCCATGACCGACTCCATGAGTTCCATGAGTTTGCTAGAATGGCTCACAAAATTCAGAAAACATTTTACTTACAAGATTACTGGTTTATTATCAAAGGTATGACTCAATATTTGTCAAATGGAGGAGATGCATAGGACAAGGCACTGGGAAAGCACACATTATTTCTGTTCCCTCTTCCCAAATCTCTATGTGTTTGCCAACCCAGAAGCTCTCTGAATCCCAACCTTTTGAGTTTTTGTAGAGTCTCATTACATAGCATTCCCTGGTGGCTCAGCTGGTAAAGAAACTGCCTGCAATGCAGAAGACACAGGAGATGCGGGTTCAGTCCCTGGGTCAAGAAGATCTCCTGGAGGAGGAAATGGCAACCCACTCCAGTATTCTTGCCTGGGAAATTCCAAGGACAGAGGAGAATGTTGGACCACAGTCCAATGGAGTGGCAATGAGTCAGACATGACTGAGCATGAGCATGGGACATTACATAGGAATGAATGATTAAATTATTGCCATTGGTGACTGATTTGACCTTGAGCCCCTTTCACCTCCCTGGAAATCAGGAGGATGGGACTGAAAGTTCCTACCTTTCATTATGTGGTTGGCTCCACTGGCAACCAGCCCCAACCATTAGGTACTTTCCCAAAGTCACCTCATTAACATAAACGCAGTTGTGGTGGAAAGAGGCTTGTTATGAATAATTCATATTCACCTCTAGACAGCATATTAAAAAGCAGAGACATTACTTTGCCAGCAAAGGTCCGTCTAGTCAAAGCTACGGTTTTTCCAGTAGTCATGTGTGGATGTGAGAGTTGGACTATAAAGAAAGCAGAACACTGAAGAATTGATGCTTTTAACCTGTGGTGTAGGAGAAGACTCTTGAGAGCCCCTTGAACAGCAAGGAGATCAAAGCAGTCAATCCTAAAGTAAGCCAACTCTGAATATTCACTGGAAAGATTGATGCTGAAGCAGAAGCTCCAATACTTTGGCCACCTGATGTGAAGAGTCATCTCATTGGAAAAGACCCTGATGCTGGGAAAGATTGAAGGCAGGAGGAGGAGGGGGTGACAGGGGATGAGATGGTTAGATGGCATCATCGACTTGATGGACAGAAGTTTGAGCAAACTCCAGGAGATAGTGAAGGACAGGGAAGCTTGGCGTACTACAGTCCATGGGGTCACACAAAAAAAGTTGGACACAACCTAGTGACTAAACAACAACAATAACATATTGGGTGACCCTATCTCTAAGACCAGAATTATGGGTAGCCACTTTGCAGAAGTGGTAAACTGAGAAATGAAAGGATAATAGGGAACTGGGTAACATAAAGTTTATCACATTCTTCCACACTCTGGACTTCAACCCTCTCATTAAAGGAGCCTTCTCAAAGTTGGATCCATTTTCTTGGCATAGATGGAGATTGGGACCACTCGCCATTACCTGATTTTCTCCCTTGGCCACCATCATTGTTTCCAAATTCATTTTCTGAAGTATGGTCCATCCTGGCAATGTACTATTTGAATAACTTGGATGAAAAGAGAACTAATGGACCCTTATGCAATGAGAACTAATGGACCCATTATGCAAGTGCTCCGACTGAAAGGCTGTTACTGAGCCATGGAAAATGCCAGGATTCTTGGCCTCTGGAGGAGAGGAATTCAAGATAGGGCCAGTGACAAGGCTTGATCACTTGGAGCTTTTGTGTAATAAAGTTTTATTAAAGTATAAAAGAGATAGAGAAAGCTTCTGACATAGACAACAGAATGGAGCAGAATGAGTGCCCCCCTGCTAGTCTTTAGCAGGAAGCTATATACCTACTAGCAGGCTGCTAATTAAAGAACGGAAATGTCTCATAACTCAGAAAGGGGCACCAGGCCCCTCACCCACAAGATGCATTTTGAGATAACATTGGCACAAGGTGAGTCATCTCGGGCGATAAAACGATTGACATGAATCTTGAAGAAAGGCAGATTTCCAAGCAAATACATAGTCTCATTAATACAGCTTAAGAGAACATTTGCATGAGTAGAACATACTGGTTTGTTGAATAAAACATACTGATTTGTCAAGTCGGTTCTGAGTCTTAGGCAGAACTGACTTGAAGAAAGACAGAGTCTAAGATAAATACGTAGTTCATTAACATAGCTTAAGAAAAACATTTCCATAAGAAAAATGCATTGGCTAGCTCAAGGTATGAGAAAAGTTAAGTTTAGGTGTAACCAGGTGTTGTCATGGCAACACAGAATTTTAAAAGAAACCTCCTTTTAACTTTGTATAGAGAAGGGGAAAAAAATCGGACTTTTGTCCTCCTGCCGCTTAGTTCAATTCAGTTCAGTCACTCAGTCGTGTCCAGCTCTTTGAGACGCAATAGACTGCAGCATGCCAGGCTTCCCTGTCCATCACCAACTCCCAGAGTTGCTCAAACTCATGTCCATCAAGTCGGTGATGCCATCCAACTATCTTATCCTATGTTGTCCCCTTCTCCTCTGCCTTCAGTCTTTCCCAGCATCAGAGTCTTTTCCAAGGAGTCAGTTCTTCACATCAGGTGGCCAAAGTATTGGAGTTTCAGCTTTAGCATCAGTCCTTCCAGTGACTATTCAGGACTGATTTCCTTTAGGATGGACTGGTTGGATCTCCTTGCAGTCCAAGGGACTCTCAAGAGTTTTGTCCAACACCACAGTTCAAAAACATCAATTCTTCAGTGCTCAGCTTTCTTTATAGTCCAACTCTCATATCCATACATGACTACTGGAAAAACCATAGCTTTGACTAGACAGACCTTTGTCAGCAAAGTAATGTCTCTGCTTTTTAATATGCTGTCTAGGTCTGTCATAGATTTTATTCCAAGGAGCAAGTGTCTTTTAATTTCATGGCTGCAGTCACCGTCTGCAGTGATTTTGGAGACCAAGAAAATAAAGTCTGTCCCTGTTTCCATTGTTTCCCCATCTATTTGTCATGAAGTGATGGGACCAGATGCCATGATCTTCGTTTTTTGAATGTTGAGTTTTAAACCAGCTTTTTCACTCTCCTCTTTCACTTTGATCAAGAGGCTCTCTAGTTCTTCTTCGCTTTCTGCCATCGGGGTGGTGTCGTCTGTGTATCTGAGGTTACTGATATTTCTCCTGGTAATCTTGATTTCAGCTTGTGCTTCATACAGCCTAGCATTTCGCTTGATGTACTCTGCATATAAGTTAAATAAGCAGAGTGACAATATACAGCCTTGACGTACTCCTTTCCCAATTTGGAACCAGTCTGTTGTTCCATGTCCAGTTCTAACTATTGCTTCTTGACCTGCATTCAGATTTCTCAAGAGGCAGGTTAGGTGGTCTGATATTCCCATCTCTTTAATAATTTTCCACAATTTGTTGTGATCTACACAGTCAAAGGCTTTGGTGTAATCAATAAAGCAGAAGTTGGTACTTTTCTGATATTCTCTTGCTTTTTAAATCATACTTGATCTCTGGTTCCTCTGTCTTTTCTAAGTCCAGCTTGAACATCTGGAAATTCACGGTTCATCTACTGTTGAAGCTTGGTTTGAAGAATTTTGAGCGTTACTTTGCTAGCATGTGAGATGAGTGCAATTGTGAGGTAGTTTGAACATTTTTTCGCATTGCCTTTCTTTGGGATTGGAATGAAAACTGACCTTTTCCAGTTCTGTGGCCACTGCTGAGTTTTCCAAATTTGTAGGCATATTGAGTGCAGCACTTTCACAGCATCATCTTTTAAGATTTGAAATAGCTCAACTGGAATTCCATTACCACCACTAGCTTTGTCCATAGTGGTGCTTCCTAAGGCCCACTTGACTTCGCATTTTAAGATGTCTGGCTCTAGGTGAGTGACCACACCATTGTGGTTATCTGGGTCGTGAAGATCTTTTTTGTATAGTTCTTCTGTGTATTATTGCCACCTCCTCTTAATATCTTCTGCTTCTGTTAGGTCCATAACATTTCTGTCCTTTATTGTGCCCATCTTTGCATGAAATATTCCCTTAGTATCTCTAATTTTCTTGAAGAGATCTCTAGTCTTTCTCATTCTATTGTTTTCCTCTATTTCTTTGCATTGATCACTGAGGAAGGTTTTCTTATCTATTCTTTGGAACTCTGCATTCAAATGGGTATATCTTTCCTTTTCTCCTTTGCTTTTCACTTCTCTTCTTTTCTCAGCTATTTGTAAGGCCTCCTCAGACAACCATTTTCCCCTTTTGCATTTCTGCCACTTAAGAGAAAGATAAAAAATGTCTGACTCTTGCAGCCTATTTCCTCCATTTGGGGCGCCTTGGCCTTCCTGCATGTTACCATCTCACTACCAATGCCCGTAGTCATCTCATCCAGCCACAAGGCTCCTTGAGAAACTAAAGCTCAAGATAAGAAGAGATGTACTTCCTGTTTTGGTTGTTGTTAGCTTGGAGAAGCTGCCAGACTGGGTGACCAGCGAGAACTTTCATCTTGTGGGTAAGGAGGAACTGGTTTTGTGTTTTTTCCATGGAAAATACAAAGTGCTTTGCTTGTGATCTTGGGTCTTAAAAAAATACACTGGCTCTGGAAAGATTTTAAAGGATAGCTCGTTAGATGTCTTGTTGCTTTATTTTTAAATTTAAATTTATTTTAAAATTTATTTATTTTTAATTGGAGAATAATTGCTTTACAATACTGTATTGGTTTCTGCCATGCTTTGTCTCTTGAAAGATGCTCTAGGGACATTGTTTCATATTTATGTCCCTATTTCAGTTTAGTATGTACAGAACATAGTAAAATGTTTTCAAATACTCAAAAGAAATCATGAATTGTGTGTTGAGGGGCTTAAGGAGAACTAAAATAAAAAAGTTTCCATGAACAGAGTCTGAAGCAAATACTGCTTTGTGAAACTTGGTTCATTTTTCTCTCTATCTCTGTGAAGTAAAATGTATTTTTTATAATGGGTCTTGTTTAAAAAAAAACCACTCTCTAAATCAATGTTGCTAGATATGTGAAATAAACAGACCCAAAGAACAAATACAATATGATCTCACGTAGATCTAGAAACTACGGTAGTCAAACGCATAGAAGCAGAGACTAAAATGATGTTTTCCAGGGTCTGGGGAGGGAGGAAGATGGGAGGGGAAGTTCATAGAGTATAAAGTTTTAGTTACACAAGATGAAAAACTCCAGTGATGTGTCATACAGCTTAGTGTCTATAGCTAATGATACTGTATTGTAGACTTAAAATTTTCTAAGAGGGTAGATCTTATGTTAAGTGTTATTCACACACACACTCAAATCATAAAGAGTGCAGGAGGATATTTTCAGAGATGATGGATGTGTTTATGTCCTTAATGGTAGTGATAGTTTCATGTGTATATATTTATTTCTAAACTTATCAAGTTACATACATAAAATATGTACTTTTGCATGCTTCTTACATGATGACCATCCCTCAGTAAAGTGTTACAAAAAAAAAAAAGAAATCAAAGTCGCTAGAGGTCTCAGCTCTTCTGAAAAATATTATCACCATTTTCACATAAGATATTCACTTCAGTTAAAGTAGTTTCAAAAGAGTCTTAAAAAAAAAAAAAAGAATAACCACTAACTAGACTGGGTTTCTCTACGTTGAGAGTTTCTATAGTTTATCTTAGAGTAGGCTTTTGGAAGGGAAGAGAAGTATAATCAAAAAGAGAAATGAATGTTGAGAGAAGGGAAAAGATCAGAAAGTAACAAAGTATAACTCCTGGCAGATGCCAACATACAGAGTGTCTTGAAGTAAAGTCCATGGTCTCCAGATCTTGAGTTCTAATTATTCCCTCCAGATCACCAAATGGCCTCATTTATTTATATTCCAAGGAGCGACGACTACTACTACTAACCTTGCTCCTAGAAGCCATTATGCTATAATCATCCTTGCAGAACCTTGCTTATTTCCCAGAATTGGAGTTGTTGAGTCAAAAGACAGTTAGAAATGAAAGGGTTTTGACAAACATCAACCACCTGCCTTCTAAATTTTGTGACCATCCAAAATAAATCCTCATGGGGCTTAATTATCCCAGGAACCCTGTCACATCCCGCTTGGGAGCGCGTCTAAGGTTGTCATTCCTGGAACCTCGACTGCTATGGGGAGCAGGTGCCTGTTGCTGCTCTCTGGTGAGTAGAAGAAAGAATTCTTCCCACCCTCCAGTACCCTGGATACCCCAGCTTTGGTTGCTTTCCAGAATTTGGCACTTTCTCCAGAAATTCCTGCGTGCGTGTGTCCTACTCCAAACTCTGATTCTGAGTCTCTTAGTTGCTCTCCTTCAAAGCAGAACTGAGACAAAAACTTGGGTTTAATTAATTTAGGCTTCCCAGATGGCGCTAGTGGTAAAGAACCTGCCTGCCAATGCAGGAGACATAAGAGATGTGGGTTCGATCCCTCGGTGGGGAATATCCCCCGGAGAAGGACATGGCAACCCACTCCAGTATTCTTGCCTGGAGAATCTCATAGACAGAGGATCCTGGTGGGCTACGGTCCACAGGGTCCCAAAGAGTCGGACACAACTGAAACAGCTGAGCACAAACACACGTTTGGGAAGGAATCCCAGGAAGGCTTCAGGATCCTTTGGGAAGGGAAGCCGAAGAGAGAAGAGAGAAGAGTGATAGTGAGGGGTTAGCTCTGTGGGTAATTGGTACTCCAGTCCTTCTGGGTATCCTTTCAGTATGTAATGTGCCTTTGAAGGGCAAAGAATCTGGACTATGTGTCTTCCAGTCTTCCTCCCGTGCTTCTTAATACCCTTCATAGGCTGCAGAAAAACACCCTTTTACAGAAAGTTACAGTAAGTTATCTGCTTATTGTGCAGCCCCTTTCCGGGTAGGCTTAGGGGACATGGCAAGCATCTAACATGCTGCATATGGATATGTTTATGTCCTTGATGGTAGTGATAGTTTCATATGTATATATTTATTTCTAAACTTAGACCTGTATAGTGGTCCAAACTTGGAGGACCATCGCTTAATATATTATAGTGACTGGAACCTACCCACCCGTCTGCTCTGGGCTTTAGGGACTTCAAGATAATAAAAAAAATACCATTGGAGGAATCAAATACAGTTTAAGACTAGGCAGTTTATAAGCAGTTCTTACAGGCAAGCACGTGATGGTTATTACTTTATGACAGAAGTGAACATATTTTTTTTTCTGTAAAGAGCTAGGTAATCACTATTCTCAGCTTTGTGGGCCATTGTGATCTCTGTCTTAATGCCTCAACTCTGCTTGTTGCTTTATAAAAGCAGCCACAGAGTGGGACAGATCTTTTGGAATTTTTCTAGTGTGGTTTTCACAAAACTGCACTGGAAACCCCCCCCCCCAAAAAAAAGTAAATAAATAAATAAAAGCAGCCACCGACCTTTCGTGAACTGATGGGCACTGCCATGTTCCAATAAAGCTTGATTTATAGACATAGGAATCTGAATTTCAGGTAATTTTCACATTCCATGCATGCACTATATTCTCCTTGATTTAAAAAAAGAATTTAAAAGCCACTAAAAACAATTCTTAGCTCATGGGCTGCACAAAACCAGGCAGGGGTCTGCATTTGGCCCAAGGCCATAGTTTGCTGACTCCTGCCCTATGGTCATATTTCTTCTTTATGTGTCAAAAAAGCATTCATAAGGAAAATGCAGAGGCTTGAGCTTTTTTTTTTTTTAGCTGTGCTGGATCTTCATTACTGATTGCAGACTACTTTCTGGTTATGCTGCACAGGCTTCTCATTGCGGGGGCTTCTCTTGTTGTGGAGTACTGGCTCTAGGGTGCACAGGATTCAGTAGTTGTGGCACACTGGCTTAGTTGCCCCATGGCATGTGGGATCTTCCCAGACCAGAGATCGACCCTATGTCCCGTGCACTGGCAGATAGATTCTTGACCACTGAGCCGCCAGGGATGCCCAATGAAGTGTCTACAAAAGCACCAAAACAATGGGATTCTGAGAGCTTCTGGGTTGGTGAACACAGAGAGATTTGAGGAAAGTGGTGCCTGGAGAGGGCACGGAATCCCCACTCCCTTCCTCATACCTTGCCCAGTGTATGTCTCCCATTTGGCTCTTTCTGAGATATATTCTTCTATGCGTGCGTGCCAAGTCATTTCAGTCGTGTCCAACTGTGACCCCATGGACCGTAGCCCGCCAGACTCTTCTGTCCATGGGATTCTCCAGGCAAGAATACTGGACTGGGTTTCCATGCCCTCCCGGGAATCTTTCCCACCCAGGGAAACCCGCGTCTCTTATGTCTCCTCCATTGGCAGGCAGGTTCTTTACCATTAGTGCCACCTGGGTTGCGCAATATCCTTCTACAATAAACTGGTAATCCAGTAAGTAAATGATTTCTCAGAGTTCTGTGAGCTGCTCTAGCAAATTAATTGAACCCAGAGAGGGAGCCATTGGAATATCCAATCCATAGCCAGTTGGTCAGAAGCCCAGGGGACAACTTGGAATTGTGATGGGCATCTGAAGTCTTTGGGACTGAGCCCTTAACCTGGGATATTTGATGCTCTCTATGGGGAGTTAGTGCCAGAACTGAGTTGAGAGGGACAAATTCGGAGGTTGGGATTGACATATACACACTACTCTATATAAAATAAATAGAGGAATTCCCTGTTCCAGTGATTAGGGCTCTGAACTTCCACTGCAGGGAGCACAGGTCCAATCCTTGGTCAGAGAACTTAAGATCTCATGTGCTGTGCTGCATTACAAAAATAAAAAAAATAGATAACTAATAAGGACCTATTTTAGGCTTCCCAGGTAGCATTAGTGGTAAAGAATCCACCTGCCGATGCAGGAGACATAAGAGACATGGGTTTGATCCCTGGGTGGGGAAGATCCCTTGGAGGAGGGCATGGCAACCCACTCCAGTATTCTTTCCTGGAGAATCCCATGGACAGAGGAGCCTGGCGGGTCCATAGGGTCTCGAAGAGTTGGACACGACTGAAGCAACTTAGCATAGCACAAGGACCTATTTTATAGCGCAGGAAACTCTTCTCAATACTCTGTAATGGTCTATATGAGAAAAAAAAAATCTAAAAAAGAGTGGGGGGAAAAAAGAGAAAAAAAGAACTGAGTTTAATTTTAGGATATCCAGCTGGTGTCAGAGGATTGTTTATTGCTGTGGGAACTCCCGTCACACACACATTGGACTTGAGTGTAGAGTCTCTGATAGCTGTAATCAGTACTGTATGATGCCCTTCTGTGACATTAGTGTTTATAACCAGTCTAGAAGAATCTACAGTGAAGCTAGCACACGTATGACTTGACAAGAGAAGACAAAGCCCCCCGACTCACTCAAGCCTCAGCCAAGCAGAGCCTCAGAGCATCTCCCATCTGCTTTATCTGTGCCCTCATTCTTCTAGGTCTCAGTGTCATCCTGGCTCTGACAGGATTGGAAGCAAAGAAGGCTGGAGGTGAGTGTGTTGTTATTGTTCAGTTGCTCAGTCATATCCTACTCTTTGCGATCCCATGGACTGCAGCACACCAGGCTTCCTTGTCCTTCACTACCATTGCAAATACTTCATAGTTCAATGAGAAAAAAGACACCTTGGTTTGTTTTTGTAGTTGCATACATGAACCTCACTTTTCTACACTATTCACTTGTTGGTTATCCTCCTCGTGTTTCCTGCTTTCCAGCCCTCAATTGTTGTTTTTCAGTCACTAAATCATGTCTGACTCTTTGCAACCCCATGGACTGCAGCACACCAGGCTTTCCTGTCCTTCACCATCTCCCAGAAGTTGCTCAAACTCATGGGCATTGAGTCAGTGATGCTATACAACCATCTCATCCTCTCTCAACACTTTCTCCTGCCCTCAATCTTTCCCAGCATCAGGGTCTTTTCTAATGACTCAACTCTTCACATCAGGTGGCCAATGGATTGGAGCCTGAGCTTCAGCATCAGTTCTTCCAGTTAATATTCAGGGCTGATTTCCTTTAGGATCAACTGATTTGATCTCCTTGCTGTTCCAGGGACTCTCAAGAGTCTTCTCTGGCACCACCAGCCCCCAATACATGTAGCCCAAAACAGCTTTATTGTTGCAGTTTTTGTTTTTGTTGTTAATTATTCTGGTTAGCTGATTCATATCTAGAATGAGAAGCTGTTTTATTTTTAATCCACTGACTCAGTCAGTCCATCACTGTTTGAGGAAACTACTCCTTGGGGAAGAAGACCTTGAGAACCAGCATGTGGTGCACAAAAAGGATGCTAATGGCCAGAGGAAGCCCTCAGTAAGGAAATATAGGTGCTGAAATCTGGAAGTTCTACTGACAAGCAAAGGTGGTATTGGTGGCAGAGGTGGGGAATGGGGGGGGGAGCATGGTGAGCATCTATGTTCAGCAGTAGGATGAATTCCAAAAGGATGCCAATAAGCTATTCCCAAGAGGAGGTTCTTGTGACTGCAGCATCTGGTACATCATAGGTGCTCAATGAATATTTCTTGAATGAAATGAATGAACAAACGAATGAATGGATTCTATGTTCCTTGCAGTTTCCTGTCCTCCGTGCCCAGAAAATGCTAACTGCCTCAGTGGCACCTGCATTTGCAAAGATGGATTTCAGTTTGTGTCTCAGAGGTGGTACTTGAGCTCCCCTCAGAAATGTGAAGGTAAAGAAGAAGTCCGCATTCATCTTGGCATTTGAAAGGGACCAGGGGCAACCTTCTTAGTCTCAAATACTGTGTCACCTAGTGGTGCTGGTACTGCAATGATATAATGATATTACAAAGTGGAAAATATCAGGACTGCCTCAATATCCCTATAGAAGTCCCCAGCCCTTGCCTTCTTCTCACGTGCATCCTAATGCTGGCTTAGTGAGCCCTGATATTGGCTTGGTTTTTCTTCAGAAAAAAGTGGAGTTCTCAGGACACTGGACCCTTAAAGTCTCAAGCACTGGTGATTTTTTTGGGGGGGGGCAGTTCTGAGGCTTCCACAAAGGCAGAGAGAACCTCTTTTGTTTATCACTCAGTACATAGGAAAAAGAACAATATCACATGGCAGATGCCCAACAAATAAGTGTTCCCCAAAGGAACAAATGAATAAACTCTCTCGTCACTCAGCATCTTCCGTGATGTGGTCCCAACTTAGCTTTTCAGTTTCACTTTTCACTACTCTCATCAGCTCTGGCCAAATCTCTTTTTCATTTCTACAAATTCTAAAGGTCAATCTAAATGCCAAGGGCAATACCACTTCTGAATCCTAATTGCTGGAACTGGTTAACTGTTTGATGGCGTTGTCATGTCAATTCATTAGGTGAAATAGAAAATAGTAGACTATTTAAGATGTATTTATTCCTTTTGAACTTCATTTTACTGTGGAAAAATGTATAAATTACAATTACCATATTGCTCAGTTGTGTCCAACTCTTTGAGACTCCATGGACTGTAGCTCACCAGGCTCTTCTGTTCATGGGATTTCCCAGGCAAGAATATTGGAGTGTGTTGCCATTTCTTCCTCCAGGGGATCTTCCCAATCCAGGGATCAAACCCACATCTCCTGCGTAGGTAGGCAGATTCTTTACCACTGAGCCACTTGGGAAATCAGGTGTATCTTTCAGTGGTGTTTAATACATTCACATTGTTGTGCAACCATCTCTACCATCCAACCACAGAACTTTTTCATCATCTCAAATGGAACTTTTTACCCATTAAATGCTAAATTCCCATTCCTACTCCTCCCCTAGCCCTTGGCAACCACCATCCTATTTTCTATCTCTGTTAATTTGAATCCTTTAGGGCCCTCTTATAAGTGGAATCATATGATAATGTATTTATTTATTTATTTAACTTGTTTTTTCTCAATTATAGTAAAATATGTATAATGCAATTTACCATTTTAATCATTGTTATTTTTATTCACTGGTTTTCATTGACTACTTTGTTATTGTACTTCACTGTTATTTAGTACATTCACACTGTTGTGCAACCATCACTGTCTTTCATCTCCAGAACATTTTTCATCTTGCAGAACTGAAACTCTTTCCCCATTAAACACTAAGTTCCCTCTTCTCTCCCCCTAGCCCCTGGTACCCACCATTCTACATTCTATCTTGGAATCATATAATATTGGATATTTTTTTTTAGACGTTGTATTTTGAAACAGTTTGAGACTTAAAGAAAAACTGCAAAACAGTGCAATGAATTCTGTAAACCTTTTACTCAGTTCTCTAAGGTCAGCCAATGATATGACTACCATCATACAGTGAGCAAAATCAGAGGATGAATATTGGTACAATAATATCAACTGGACTACAGACTTTATGCAAATTTTACCAATTCTCCCCCTAAAATCCACCCTCCCTTTTTTTCCTGTTCTAAGAGCCATTTCAGGGTCTCACATTCCATTTAGTCATCTTGGTCTTGCCTCATCTAATATGTGACAGATTCTTAATCCTTCCTTGTCTTCTGTGATCTTGATCCTTTTGCTAGGACATCAGAGAAGGCCTTCTGAACTTTATTGCACTCAACAGTACATCCTAGAAATTACTTTGGCTTTATAAAGTAACTTCAGGAGAATTGTCATCTTTATATTGAATCATCTTAACCAAGGACAGACGTTCTGGGTACATTTATCAGTGATATTGGGTAGTAGAGATCTCATGAGCAAGGGAAAACAATATGGTATCACGAGAATAAAAAGTGATATTTTCTAATGATATTTTCTCTTGATTCACAGATATTGATGAGTGTGCGACTGGGCTGGCAAAGTGCAAGCAGAAAGCATATTGCATAAATGGAATTGGAAATTACTACTGCAGCTGTGTCCCACATTATCCTTTCCTCAACTGGATGGCTGGTATCTTTACATTGGATTATGCAGAATGTTATGGTAAGAATCTCCAAATACTCCAGTAATCAAATACTCCACCATGAAAAAGGAGGCAGGAGAAGATTCCTTGAGAGTTTCACCAATTTCAGGCCAGGGTAACAGGGTAGAGATCTGTCCTGGTCCTCACCCTTCAATCCATTGTTGTTCTTGGTAACTGTTTCCTGGGAGATTTCACTCAGCCCCATGGCAACAGTCACCATCTCCAAGTAGATGCCTTTGTCGTTGTTGTTCAGTCATGTCCGACTCTTTGCGACCCCATGGACTGCAGCACACCAGACTTCCCTGTCCTTCACTATATCCCTGAGTTTCCTCAAACTTATGTCCATTGAGTCGATGATGCCATCCAACCATCTCCTCCTCTGTCATCCCCTTCTCCTCCTGCCTTCAATCTTTCCCAGCATAAGGGTCTCTTCCAATGAGTCAGCATTTCGCATCAGGTGGCCAGTGTCACTTAAAATATGATGCTAGGTAGACAACAACTGATTGTTTTTATCTCAGTTAACACCTATTTCTTTGGGAAGGGTTTTCCACACCCCAAACATGGCCTTTTTCTGTATACTGCCAAGTCGTCTCATCCTATGTATTAATATGTTGGACTCTTATAATCACTCAATTATTTACTTGGCAACTTTGCCATAGGCTGCAGACTCCACAAGGGAACATATTTTGTCTCTCTTTTTAAAAAACTAGAGTATAGTTGCTTTACAATGTTGTGTTAGTATCTACTGTACAATGAAGCGAATCAGCTCTGTGTATACACATATCTCCTTCCTCCCATCCCCCTCCATTCCATCCATCTAGGTTATCACAGAGCACTGAGCTGAGCTCCCTACACTATACTGCAGGTTCCCATTAGCTGTCAGTTTTACACATGGTAGTGTATTTAGGTCAGTCCCAGTCTCCCAGTCTCCCAGTTCATCTCATTCCCCCTACCCCTTCTGTGTTCACATGTCTGTTCTCTATTTCTGCCCTGCAAACAGACTCATCCATAAATTTTTCTAGATTCCACATAAATGTGTTAATATACAGTATTTGTTTTTCTCTTTCTGACTTACTTTACTCTGTATGACAGACTCTAGGTCCACCCATGTCTCTACAAATGACCCAATTTCATTCTTTTTGTATGTTTGCTTTGTTTCTTCTACTTATTTATTATTATTTAATATTTAAATTTTACATTTTATCTGAAAATGTATTTTATCTTAATTCTTAGTAATTTTTTTTATCACTTTAAAGAAATCATTGTTTTCTAGATTCTATTGTTTCTGATGAGATGTTAGCTATCAGTCTAATTGGTTTTCATTTGAATATAATCTTTTTTTCTCTTTGTCTTTGATTTTCAGCAGATTTTTTTTTTGAGGTTTTTTTTGCTTGTTTTTTAAAAATTCATTTTTTTTTAATTGAAGGATAATTGCTTTACAGAATTTTGTTGCTTTCTGTCAAATCTGAACATGAATCAGCCATAGGTATACATATATCCCCTCCCTTTTGAACCTCCCTCCCATCTCCCTCCCCATCCTACCCCTCTAAGTTGATACAGAGCCCCTGTTTGAGTTTCCTGAGCCATACAGCAAGTTCCCATTGGCTACCTATTTTACATATGCTAATGTAAGTTTCCATGTTACTCTTCCCATATAATCTCACCCTCTCTTCCCCATTCCCCATGTCTGTTCTCTATGTCTGTTTCTCCATTGTTGCCCTGTAAATAAATTCTTCAGTACCATTTTCCTAAATTCCATATATATGCATTAGAATACGATATTTTCTTTCTCTTTCTGACTTACTTCACTCTGTATAATAGGTTCTAGGTTCATCCACCTCATTAGAACTGACTCAAATGTGTTCCTTTATACGGCTGAGTAATATTCCATTGTGTATACGTACCACAACTTTTTTATCCAGTCATCTGTCAATGGACATCTAGGTTGCTTCCATGTTCTAGCTACTATAAATACAGCTGCAGTGAATATTGGGGTACTTGTGTCTTTTTGAATTATGGTTTTCTTAGGATCTGTGCTCAAGAGTGGGATTGCTGGGTCATATGGTAGTTCTATTTTTAGCTTTTTAAAGAACCTCCCATCTCGTTCTCCATAGTGGCCATATCAATTCACAGTCCCATCAACAGTAAAAGATCATGGCATCTGTCTCTTTATTCACCTATGTCTATAAGATTTAGCCTCCTTCTTAGTAGGTGCTCCATAAACACTACTGACTGAATTTTTGAAAGAGAAACACCATCCTAGTGCCCTTTGAAAATTCTACTGTAGAAGAGATTTGGGAATTCTTAAAATGAAATTAGGATGGTTATTTCGGTACAGAAGGAAACACCCAACTTGAATGTGATTGGAAGAAAGATCTGTTAGAGTGTGTTGTTTCTCATATTTCATTTGACTGTTACTTTTCTTTCTCAGATGATGCCAGTAATCGGACACAGGTACCAGGGGACATTTGGGTAAGTAAGGTGTAGCCTAAGTTTGAAAAACAATCAGTCTTACCATACCTTTCTCTTACTCAAATACTACCATGGTCTCTATGCCTTTTGTTGTTGTTATTGTTCAGTTGCCAAGTCATGTCTGACTCTTTGCAGTCCCATGGACTGCAGCATACCAGGCTCTCCTGTCCGTCACTAGCTCCTGGAGTTTTCTCAAATTCATGTTGGTTGAGTCAGTGATGTTATGTAACCATCTCATCCTCTGTTGCCCCTTCTCCTTTTGCCTTCAATCTTTCCCAGCATCAGAGTCTTTTCCAATGAGTTGGCTCTTTGCATCAGGTGGTCCTCCAATGAATATTCAGGGTTGATTTCCTTTAAGGTTGACTGGTTTGATCTCCTTGCTGTCCAAAGGACTCTCAAGAATCTTCTCCAGTCCAGAGTTCAAAAGCATCAACTCTTTGGTGCAATGCCTTTTTTATGGTCCAGCTTTCACATCTGTGCATGACTACTGGAAAGACCATACATAGTCTTGACTATATGGACCTTTGTCAGTAAAGTGATGTCTTTGCTTTTTAACACACTGTCTAGGTTTGTCATAGCTTTCCTGCCAAGATGCAAATGTCTTCTAATTTCATGGCTGCAGTGATCATCAGCAGTGATTTTAGAGCCCAAGAAGAGGAAATCTGTCACTTACCCTTCTATTTGCCATGAAGTGATGGGACTGGAGGACATGATCTTAGTTTTTTTTAATATTGAGTTTTAAGTCAGCTTTTTAACTCTCCTCCTTCACTCTCATCAAGAGGCTGGCTCACTCAACCACACTTATGTATATTCCTGCTTTTCAAAGTTTCAATAACCATCTACCTAATTAGTTTTCTTTCTTTGAAAGGAAATTCTGAGGAACAATGGAAGCAAACAGTACATTGCAAAACAGGTGACCGAACTACTTCAATTTGTAGAACTGACCATATGGAACAAGAGTTTTGTTTCTCCAGGAAAGCATGAAAGTTCTGAATTTGACATAGGTAAGAAACACTAAGCATTAGTTTTAAAACCAGAAAATCTTATGAAGGTCATCTTTCATCAGGCCTTGCGTTAATATGTTCACATAACATGAACAGAGTTCACTTAAGTGATTTTTCCAAAATGTAGAAGATCACTCCCAGGTGACTATTCCCTTGGAAAATTTTTTATTTTTTCTTGTTAAATTTTAAAAAATTGAATTATAGTTCATTTATATTATTGTGCTAGTTTCAGTTATATGGCATAGTAGGGCTTCCCAGGTGGCACTAGTGGTAAAGAACTCACCTGTCAATGCGGGAGACATAACAGATGTGGGTTCAACTCCTGAGTCGGGAAGATTCCCTCGAGGAGGGCATGGCAACCCACTCCAGTATTCTTGCCTGGAGAATCCCATGAACAGAGGAGCCTGGCTTCAGTCCATGGGGTTGCAAAGAGTCAGACGTGACCGAATTGACTTAGCATGCACACATGCATGTATAGCATAGTGATTCAGTACTTTTGCAGATTACATTCCATTGTAGATTATTATGAGATATTGGGTATAATTTCCTGTGCTATTCAGTAAATCTCTGTTGCCTATCTATTTTACATATTGTAATTTGTACCTGTTAATCCCATAGTCCTAATTTATCCCTCCCCACTGCCTCTCTGCTTTGGTAACCATAAATTTGTTTTCTATGTCTGTAAATCTATTTCTATTCTGCACACACTCATTTGTATTATTTTTTAGATCCCACATGTAAGTGTTATCTATAGTATTTGTCTTTCTATGACATTTTATTAAGTATTATATTCTCTAGGTCCACCCGCGTTGCTGCAAATGGCAATATTTCATTATTTGTAATGGCCGAGTAATATTCCAATATGTACCACATTTCCCTAAGTCAGTCATCTGTTGATGGGCACTTAGGCTGCTACCATGTCTTGGCTATCATGCATAGTCCTGCTGTGAACACTGGGGTGAATGTATCTTTTCAAATTAGAGTGTTTGTTTTTTCTGGATCTATGACCAGAAGTAGAATTCCTGGTAGCTCTGTTTCTAGTTTTGTGTGTGTGTGTGGTGTGTGTGTGTGTGTTTAATGAAAACTGTTTCTTGGAAAACTTTTAAATGCTTAGCTTCCCTTGCTTAAAAAAAATTAGTTCTCCTTTCCCCAGGCACCCCATTACACATTGTTAAAGAAAAATTTTCCCTTTAAATATTCTATGGTAAAGGCTGAGCTTGCCTATTTTAGTTCCAGCTCTAGGAAGCATGACAGTCTTCTCTCTTCCCCTAAGTTGTGTGACCCATATGTGTTGCTTATACTTTCGACATTTCATCTCCACCAGTCAGAAATATTAGGGGAGGACCAAATGGTCTACCTTGCATGTAGTAAGTAAAATGACTAGTAATGGATCTGTCAAAGAAAGGAGTTATTAGCAAGTTTTTTAGGCATGAGAACTGAGCAAAGCAGGACTCACTTTCCTAATGTTTCCAGTTTATGAAACCAAGAAGTGCAATGAGACAAATGAGAAGACTGTTCTAGAAGCTGGAAACAACACGATGGATATCGACTGTCCAAATGTTTTCAAAGGAGCCACAAGAGGTACTGTGTCTAAGATGACCTATACTCTTGACCTATAACTTCTAGGCACTGTTGTCTCATTTCTAGGTGATGGAGCCAAGCTTCCAAAGCATTCAAGGTAAGAAGATTCTTCTGGCAGAATTTAAAGAACTGCCTTGACCACTAACCAGGCAATTTTGAGGACACAGTTTGTATGGATTTTGTGATACACACTGAGGTTCAAACAGGGATTCCTTGACTTAGCTCCTTAAAAGGGATGGGCTGGTGCATGCTCAGTTTCATGTGCTGACCCAAAAAGCTCACTCTTTTTTAAAAATTTTATTTTTTAAGTGAAGTCCCTGGTGGCTCAGCTGTAAAGAATCCACCTGCCATGCGGGAGACCTGGGTTTGATCCCTGGGTTGGGAAAATCCCCTGGAGAAGGGAAAGGCTATCCACTCCAGTATTCTGGCCTGGAGAATTCCATGGACTCTATAGTCCATGGGGTCGCAAAGAGTTGGACACAACTGAGTGACTTTCACTTTCATAGTTGATTTACAATGTCATGCCAGTCTCTGCTATATAGCGAAGTGACTCAGTTAATACACATTCTTTTTTTTTTTAATATTCTTTTCCATTGTGGTTTATCACAGGATATAGAATATAGTTGCCTGTGTTATAACAGTAGAACCTTGTTGTTTACCCATTCTGTATATAATAGTTTATATCTACTCACTCATCCCACACTCCCAGTCCTTCTCTCCCCTATCCTCCTCCTCTTTGGCAACCTCAACTCTGTTCTCTGTGTCTGTGAGTCTGTTTCTGTTTTGTAGATAGGTTCGTTTGTGGCATATTTTAGATTCCACATGTAAGTGATATCATATGGCATATTTGTCTCTCTTTCTCACTTACTTCACTTAGTATGATAATCTCTAGGTCCATCTGTGTTACTGCAAATGGCATTAGTTAATTCTTTTTTTTTTTTTGGCTGAGTAATATTCCATTGTATATACATACCACATCTTCTTTACCTATTCCTATGTTGATGGATATTTAGGCTGTTTCCATGCTTTGATTTTTTTTTTTTTTTTGCTTTTGTTTGATAAAGTTTTATTAAAGTGTAAAAGAGATAGAGAAAGCTTCTGACATAGACATCAGAAGGGGGCAGAAAGAGTGTCTCCCTGCTAGTCTTTAGCCAGATGTCATATAGCTACTAGCAGTCTGCTTAATTAGAGAAAGGAAATGTCTAAAAACTGAAGAGAATAGCACCAGGCCCCTCACTCACAACATGCATTTTGAGATAACCTTGACACCAGGTGAGTTGTTCCCGGCCATAAAATGATTGACAAGAATCCTGAAGAAAGGCAGGTTTCCAAGCAAACACAGTTTCATTAACATAGCTTAAGAAAACATTTGCATGAGTAAAACATACCGGTTTGTCAAGTTGGTTCTGAGTCTTAGGCAGAACCACTTGAAGAAAGAGTCTAGGGTAAATACACAGTTCATCAACATAGTTTAAGACAAACATTTCCGTAAGAAAAAACATATTGGTTAGCTCAAGTTTTGAGAAAAGTTAAGTTCAGGTGGAACCAGGTGTCGTTATGGCATTCCCCCCTTTTCTTTTAGGAGAATTATGTTACCTAGGGAAAGGGGCGTCGTTCTCATTCCATAACTGCTTCTGAGCTGATAAGGGGCATTGACCCCAAATTAGTGAGGCAACATGTTCTCCTAACCCTCATATTGAGGGTCTCTGATCGAGGGGCCCCAAGTAGTAGTTGGAGGAAGCTGCAGCAGTTGCAGGAGTTTGAGCAATCATTTGTAACTTAAAAGCCTTCATGCGACTGTTGTAGCCAAGCGTTTTGGGAAACAAACTCACTCAGAAGGACAATGCAGGTAGTGGAGTGCAGTTTATTACACTGGCTGGCCCAAGGCAGAGTCTTCTCTTAGCCGAGGACCCCGACCAGCATTTGTGAAAATCTTTTATACCCCATGTGTACATGTCCGAACTCACCACCCCAAATTCCTTGAGACTTACATAAACAAAGGAAGGGTAAATACAATCACAATAATCTCATCATTTATGTGTTATGTGTTCAAACAGTTAAACAATTGGCCAATAATCAATAAGCCCGAGGTTACACTCCGATAGGTACAGAAAAA
This sequence comes from Giraffa tippelskirchi, assembly GCF_054371585.1. NCBI lineage: Eukaryota > Metazoa > Chordata > Mammalia > Artiodactyla > Giraffidae > Giraffa > Giraffa tippelskirchi. Next base: position 93,793,230 of record NC_137280.1, on the reverse strand, counting down.
TTTATGGCCTGTCCAGAGACAGGGGTGATTAGTGTATGTTTTCTCTTAGGCAATGAGTAACCTGGATATGATCTTCAAGTTTCCCCTGTCTGGCGGGGGTCTTATCCTTTTATTGTCGTTTCCATAGACACTAAGCACAGAGTTTAGAGTCCATTAGAGAGGTGGCCAAGCATGATCAGCATAAACAGGCCTAAGATGGAGTCCAGGTCCTATGAATTCCCTCTTCACAACTAGAAGCAAATCTAGCTACACAGTTACAGATACAGGGAGCAAACAGCAAAAACAGAACAATAAGCAAAGTTAAAAGTCACATTATGCCCATAGTTAAGGTACAAATTGTTGCACTAGTCCATTTTAGGATTGTTAGATGTCATCAGATGAACAAGAGGCATTACAAATGATTGTTGTTTTTGAAGGTAGTCAGAGACTTGGAGAAAGTCCTTTCCCTGAAGTGGAGGAAGTTTTCCACTGATATAGAGGGGAGCGCTCCGCAGACCCAGCAGTTAGACTGATTGTGGAATGCAGCGTAGGAGTGAGCCCAGGACAGAAATGCATTGTCTTGAGGATCAAAGGGCAGGATTTTTGGAGTCAGCAGAAGCAGGCGCACATAGATTATCAGGCCCATCTGAAAAGTACAAAGTCAGAGCATAGAAAGTGAAGACATAAAATGACATCACTTAGTTCTTGTCAGGGTGACACCTCTTAACACAAATGTGGTGCACCCACAAATCAATTTCTGGCACCTTGAGATCTGTGGGAGAAGAAAGAATAACCTGGTAAGGGCCTTCCCAGAGGGGCTCGAGGGATTAGCCCCCAGATCCTAATGTTTTTATCAGGGCCTCGTTTCCAGGCTCAAAGAGACATTTGCTTGACTCACAGGCTGGGTCGGGAGTCACCTCCCGGAGTTCCGTCAATCCTTGTTGAAAAACTGAGAGCTGAGTTACATAATAAGTTAATTTCAAGGCTTTAGAAAAACTTTTCCATTGAGCATTTTCAGGAATTATTAATCATCCATCCTCAGACTGTAACCATCTTTTATCAGTAATCTTTGCTCCTCTTTTCTCATATCTTTCTAATTCTTCCTCAGTATATTGTGGTTTTTCCTGTTCCGTGGGACCCGTCCCGATCAAAGGCATCTGCAGTGAAGGGGTTTTGTAAAGTGCCGCTTTTCTGGCTTGACAATCAGCCAGCTGATTACTTTCAGCTACTTTACTCCAGTCCCTGCTGGGCCCTTTGCAATGCGTAACAGCTACTTCTTTAGGACAATATACAGCAGTTAAAAGTCTCTCGATCTCTCTGATATGCTTAGTAGGTTCTCCTGCTGCCATTTTAAAATGTCTTTCTTTCCATACTGCAGCATGAGCATGTTAAGTCAAATAAGCATACTTACAATCAGTGTAGATATTTACTCGCTGCCCTTTGCTTAACTCTAGAGCTCGGGTCAGAGCCACAAGCTCCACTAGCTGAGCACTCCTTCCCTGGGGGAGAGATTTCACTTCTAAAACCTGTTCAGCCATCACCACAGCATAACCTTCTTTATGCTTCCCATTCCGAACAAAAGATTGTCTAATGGGGTATCCATCAGATCTTCATAGTTTAGTTAAAAATTGGGAACAATCGTGATCAGGTGTTTCATTTTCCTTTCTCAGGAAGGAAAGTGGAAGGATTTACATTTCCACAAACTTTAAGCTTAGTTATCGGTCTTTCTAACAACAATGACTGATATTTAAGAAGCCTACTGTCTGTCATCCATATATTAACCTTAGAGTTTAAGATTCCACTCCTATAAGCTGCTGGTGAGGCCCTCGGGCTTGTGTCAAAACTTCCAGGGCCATGCCTTTTCTTTCAGTGACAAACAAATTAAGTTCTGACCCTGTGGGCAAGCTCAAAGCGGGAGTTTGCAGGAGAGCGGGTCTGAAGACCTTTTTTAAAAAGCCTTTGAGTATCTGGAGACCAAACCAGTTTGTCAGTTTGGGCCTGTTGAGTTTATGTAAAGACTGGGCAAGTTCCTCATAACCCGGAATCCAAATGCAGCAGTAGCTTGTGAATCCTAAAAATCCTCTCAATTGTCTTAAAGTCATAGGTAGCGGATGATTTAGTATAGGTTTAATTTTCTCAGAGCCTATGACCCTAGTCCCTTCTGATATGATTAGGCCCAGATATCTAACAGATATCTCTGATTCTAACAGATACCTAACAGAGTTCTCTGTTGATGGATATTTAGGCTGTTTCCATGTTTTGATTATTGTGAACACTGCTGCTATGAACATAGGGATACATGTACCTTTTTAAATTATAGCTTTATCAGGAAATATGCCCAAGAGTGGGATTGTTGGATCATATATTGGTTTTTGAGGAATCACCACACCATTTTCCATAGTGGCTGCACCAACTTTCATTCCCACCAAATGTAGTGTAGAAGTGTTTCCTCAGAGAAGCTCACTCTTGATGATGGCACATGAGTTGCCTCAAACACTCTTTCCCTTGAGAAACATTTTATAATCTTTCTATTTAAAACAGCCACCTAGTCTTCTGCTAGCCTACAAGTTGGCAAACTTTTTCTGTAAGGACACAAGATGATAAATATTTCTGGTTTTGGGGCCAGATGATTTTTGTTTTATCTACTCAACTCTCGACATTGTAGTGTGAAAGCAGCCATAGGTGATATGTAAATGAGGGGACATGGCTGTGTGCCAATAAAACTTTATTTACAAAAAAAGGTGGTAGGCTGGATTTGACCCGCAGGCCATAATTTGACATCCCTGCTTTATTCTATCATTTTATTTAAGTCTTTACATCACATCCACACTATGCAACCCTTTCTAATTTATTTATTTGTTTGTTGTCTATCTCTCCCACGACATCATCTCCCTGATGGAAGGGACTCTGCCCGTTTTGTTCCCTGCTGTGTTGCAATGCCTGGAACACTGTCCAGTACACAGTAGATGCTCAGCAAACATGTAACAAATGAATGAATGAATGAATGCATGAAAAGTATTTCAAAAAGAAAGACCCAATTACTTTGAGAGAGTGAAGTACATGTTCCTATGATTCCTCAAGAAAATTCCTGGCTACTGGTTAATCTTCACTGTTCACTGTGAGCTGTAGAAGAGAGGAGGGAGAGGGGAAAACATAAAAATGAGTTGATTTCTATTATTTTTTCAACCATTCGCTCCTTTTTAAATTTTATTTTTTTATTTATTTTTGGTTGTTCTGGATCTTTGTTACTGCTTGAGGGCTTTCTCTAGTTGCAGTGTTCAGTGTTCCTCATTGTGGTGGCTTCTCCTGTTGTGGAGCACAGGCTCCACAGGATGCATGGGCTTCAGTAGATGTGATTCACAGGCTCTAGAGCACAGGCTCAGTAGTTGTGGCTTAGTTGCTCTGCAGCATGTGGAATCTTCCAGGACCAGGGATTAAACCCATTTCCCCTGCATTGGCAGGTGATTCTTATCCACTGGACCACCAGAGAAGTCCAGCTGAATTTTTAGATTGAGTAAATAGTTATATAGGTGGTAAGTGGTTTGGGGTAAAACTGGGATGGTGGCACATGAATGATTGCAGTTTAGGAAATTGTGTCATACTGTGCATTTAACTTCTATGACTTAAATTCTTCTAGCATGAAAAGGGGAAGGGAAGAGGGTGGGAGGGAGACAGAGGGAGAGAAAGAGAAAAAGAGAGAGACAGAGGCTGAGAGAGAGAAGTAGGAGGAGGGAGTGAGGGAAGGATTAGAGAATAAATTAAATAGAATGGGACTTTCTGCATACTTTTCCATTCAATTATTTTATTTATTTATTTATATTTTTACTTTACAATATTGTATTGGTTTTGCCATACATTGACATGAATCTGCCATGGGTGTACATGTGTTCCCCATCCAGAACCCCCCTCCCACCTCCTTCCCCATCCCATTCCTCTAGGTCATCCCAGTGCACCAGCCTTGAGCACCCTGTATCATGCATCAAACCTGGACTGGTGATTCGTTTCACATAAGATAATTTACATGCTTCAATGCCATTCTCCCATATCATCCTGCCCTCACCTTCTCCCATAGAGTCCAAAAGACTGTTCTATACATCTGTGTCTCTTTTGCTGTCTCACATACAGGATTATCATTACCATCTTTCTAAATTCCATATATATGTGTTAGTATACTGTATTGGTGTTTTTCTTTCTGGCTTACTTCACTCTGTATAATAGGCTCCAGTTTCATCCACCTCATTAGAACTGATTCGAATGTATTCTTTTTAATGGCTGAGTAATATTCCATTGTGTATATGTACCACAGCTTTCTTATCCATTCATCTGCTAATGGACATCTAGGTTGCTTCCATTTCCTGGCTATTATAATTAGATACCCAAGAATCAGCTTGAGATGGAAGATGGGAATTATTTGGAATATTTTTTTAAATTAATTTTTATTGGAGTATAGTTGCTTTATAATGTTGTGTTAGTTTCTACTATACAGCAGAGTGACTCAGTCATGTGTATACACATATCCCTTCTTTTTTGGATTTCCTCCCCATTTAGGTCAGCACAGAGCATTGAGCAGAGTTCCCTAGCTATACAGTAGGTTCCCACTAGTATTATACATAGTATTGATAGTGTATGGGGCTCCCCAGATGCTGCAGTGGTTAAAAATTCACCCACCAGTGCAGGAGATGCAAGAGGTGTGGTTCAGTCCCTGGGTTGGTAAGATACCCTGGAGTAGAAAATGGCAACCTACTCCAGTGTTCTTGCCAGGAAAATTCCATGGACAGAGGAGCCTGGCAGGCTACTGTTCATAGGGCTGCAAAGAGTTGGACAAGACTGAGCAACTGAGCACACACACATCAGCAGTGATATATGTCAGTTCCAATCTCCCTGTTCATCCAGCGCCCCACTTCCCCCCTTGGTGTCCATGCATTTGTTGTCTAGGTCTGTGTCTCTGTCTCTTTTGCAAATAAGATCATCTGTACCATTTTTCTAGATTCCACATAGGTGTGTTAATATACAATATTTGTTTTTCTCTTTCTGGCTCACTTTACTCTGTACGACAGTCTCTAGGTCCATCCATGTCCCAACTGTATTTCATTTTATAGTTGAGTAGTATTTCACTGTACATACACACCACATCTTCTCCATCCATTCCTTTGTTGATGGACATCTGGGTTGCCTCCGTCCCTTGGCCACCATAAACAGTGTACAGGAATATATATGAGGGAGTCATCATCTATTCAGAAACATTTGATTTCTTCATCCCACATGAGTTCCAGGCTTCCCAGGTGGTGCTAGTGATACAGAACCTGCCTGCCAATGCAGGAGATGTAAGAGATGGGGGTTTGATCATTGGGTCGGAAAGATCCCCTGGAGAAGGAAATGGTAACTCACTCCAGTATGCTTGCCTGGAGAATCCCATGGACAGAGGAGCCTGGCGAGTTACAGTCCATGGGGTCACAGAGAGTTGGATGTGACTGAACGTGCATGTGCACATGTGCACGCACACACACACACACACATGCACGCACACCTGAGTTTCACTTTCTGGAGACAAACATCTGGCTTTATGATTCTCCTTTTGATGTCTAATGTTCATATATAAATATTTTACAACACATCGATAGAATATTTTGCACATATATCCCTTATAATGTGTGATACATTAGACTATATATTACATATACAGAATAATAATCCCTAAGCCACATGTAATGCATTGATTGGGCAATGGAAAAGACTTCCAAGTGCAATTTTGACTTTATATAATATTTGCCTTACAACCCTCACACAGAACACTAATGTACCAATTCCCCAACCTCTAGACACCCTAGAGAACGTGACTTTTCTTCCATTTTCTCAGATAGGAGTGCAGTGGCGCTTATCACTTATCGATCTCTTGGGGCTGTTCTAAATGGATCCTTTTTCAGTGATAGAAGAGGGATAAAAGAAGTCAACCTGAACTCTCAAGTGATAAGTGGCTCCATTGGTATGAAGGAAAAAGTTTATCTATCTAAACCTGTGTTCCTGACCTTCCAACATACTCAGGTGAGCAAAATCTAGACTTTACCTTGAACAAGTGAATTGTCAAGAGTCCTGGCAGGAAACTGAATTCAACTCTGATCACTCAGCGTTAACAGAACTAACAAATGTTGAGGCACTCAGAGAAGGCAAATGTGGGACAACTATTATCACCTTAAAGCATAAAAAGGCAATGGTAGGGGGAGCAGTGGGGGGGGGGGATGAGCATTGCCCAGTGAAGGCTGCAGGTATACAGGAAGATTGCCCATTGGAGATGGAGGCAATTTGCAGCAGAAAAGCAGTACAGAAGAAATACCAGAGCTGCCTCTTCTCCCTCTCATCCGTTTCTCTCATTGGTCTTATCAATGACAAACAACCTGGGAAAAGCAGTGCATAACAGTCAGTCCCAGAGATAACCAGAGAAGAGCGCAATAAATGAAGAACAAACCCACAGTGAAAGTGGGGTATGCAACACTTCCCCACAAGGGTTTCAGAATTTTTCCAATCTGGTTTCCAACCCAGTACACCTCAATTAACCTATAAAGTTGAAATGATAAAAACCAGAAGGAGATCCACTTTCATGCTCTTCTTTTTCCAGCCAGGTGGTGGGAGGAGAAAATATTTCTGTGTCTACTGGGAAGGATCGAAGGATGGGGGCAGCTGGTCGACGCAGGGCTGCATTCATTTGGGCAGCAACGATTCTCACACCCAGTGCAAATGCTCCCATCTTTCCAGCTTTGCTGTCCTCATGGCTCTTGCTCCCAAGGTACAACAATTTATGGTCCCTTACAGTGAACTTGATTGTGTCCAGGAAGACTCCCTGAGTCTCAGGGGGGAAAAAAGCAACTCTGAGATAAGGAGTCAAGCAGAAGTAGATTGCTTGAGAGGCAATTCCAGGGAGCATCAGCAAGGGGCTGGGAAATGAAATGGGAAAGAGACAGAAGCCAATCAGAGAAGCCAGATGCCAGGTACCACTATGAGTAACTGAGCTTACTTCTCTCTGGGAGATTTTTGGAGTCATTGTAGAAGACACACCTCAGAGTCATCCTAACTGAATGGAGAGAAAGCTGGGTTATTTACACACCACCTCCCTTCAGTCATTTGTTGAAAGCTATATCATCGACTCATGGATATGAATTTGAGAAAATTTCAGGAGATAACAGAGGACAGAGGAGCCTGGCGTGCTGCAGTCTATGGGGTTGCAAAGAGTCAGACAAGACTTAGCAACCGAATAACAACAACATACAGGGAGTAGTCATTCTCTTGACATGTCCATGGGCATGGGCAGAGTGTGCTCAAGCCAGCAGAGAAAGCCCTCAGTCGTTGAAAAGTTGGTTGTCAGCCCCTGTGGTGGAAAGGTCCATGGAGATCTGTTACTCTGTGAGAAATAGAGCTAACCCCCATCACCCAGTCACACCAGAACAAAGGCAACTGACCATCACCCAGTAAAAGCATAGCCCCCTAAACTTCCCAGGTCCCAACCATATCTCAGATAACTCAGATTTAAAGAAATAGATCTAACTTGCTTCCCCATTTATTTTAAACTCCCATTTATTGAGCATTGACTGGAAGATAACACCATATTTCTTATTCAAATGCATAACCTCATTTTGTTCATTTAACAGATTTATATATAAGTACTTTTCTTGTTGTTGTTCAGTCACTAAGTTGTGTCTGACTCTTTGAGACCCCATGGACTACAGCGCATCAGGCTCCTCCGTCCTCCACTATCTCCTGGAGTTTGCTCAAATTCATACCCATTCATAGTCAGTTGATTTAACCAACTCAATGGGCATGAATTTGAGTAAAGTACTATATGCCTGATGCCATTCCAGGCATTGTGGATACTACAGAGAACAAGACAGCCTTCATAAGATTATTTTTGATTGCCATCTTGTCCAATAGGATTGCCACTCGTGGTTATTGAACACTTAAAATGTGCCTAGTGTGACTGAAGAAACAAACAATTCTATTCCATTTGAATGTATTTAAATTAAGAAATAGCATAAAATATTTTTCCACTAAATACAACTTTGTTGTTTGGTGGGACCATGCTTTACTTTCGCGCTTTAAAATATAGAATTTGATTGAGATGCTTGGTAAGTGTAAAGTACACACTGGATTTCAAAGACTGAATATGGAGGAAAAAGGGTACCAACTATTTCGTTAATAACTTATACACTGAGTGTAATTTGAACTGATTATATTTTTGTTATATTATTATATTAATTATATGACATTCAACACATTGAACTGATAGTATTTTGAACAAGTGTACATGAGTGCTAAATTGCTTCAGTCGTGTCTGATTCTTGTGAGTGTAGCCTGTGAACTATAGCCCACCAGGCTCCTCTGACCATGGGATTCTCCAGGCAAGAATACTGGAGTGGGTTGCCATGCCTGCCTCCAGGGGATCTTCCTGATCCAGCGATTGAACCTGCTTGTTACATCTCCTGAATTGGCAGGCAGGTTCTTTACCACTAGAACCACCTGGGAAGCCCAGTATTTTGAACATATACTATTAAATCAATTTGACTTGTTTCTTTTGACATTTTCAAAAATATGCCTACTAGAAAATTTAAAATTGTGCACATGGCTCATCTGTTTCCATTTGTCAGTGCTGGTCTAGCTCTGTGTGGTAAATGCTATAACTGCCTGTATTTTGAAGAGGGAATCACCAAGTCTCAGAGAGATTAAGTCATTCTTTGGGAGCTGAACTGGAAAGCCCATCTGATGCTCCATCAGGAATATACCTATAGAGCTGGAATAATAGATTCCTCCTTTGGTGTCTCCTAGGATGATCCAGTGCTGACCATGATCACCTATGTGGGGCTGAGCCTCTCTCTGCTCTGCCTCCTCCTGGCAGCCCTCACCTTCCTCCTGTGTCGGTCCATCCAGAACACCAGCACTACCCTCCACCTGCAGCTCTCCATCTGCCTGTTTCTGGCCCACCTCCTCTTCCTCGTAGGAATTGATCAAACTGAACCTGAGGTAGGTTAACATGTTATTAACATATTATTTATTTCGTGGTCTTAATCCAATCTAGCCAATTAGTTTGGAGGAAAGATGGGATGAATGATGATAAACACCAATGATTGTGTAGGGCAAAAAGCAAGAGTTCCCATTTCATCTCTCTGTATAATTTTGAACAAGACCCATAATTTCTTTCTTAAAATTGTATTTTTCTAATTGAAGTATAGTTGATTTACAGTGCTGTGCCAATGACCATAATTTCTGAGGGGTTATTTAGCAAAATGTTTGTGTGTCAGACTGATGGTGTTAGTTAGGATTACAATAGCTGCTGCAACAAATAAACTATAAAATATCAGTGGTTTATCACAAGAGTAGTTCATTTTCCCCTGTGGGTCAGTAGAGGGTGAGTGAACAGGTGTAAAATGTATTTCTCCTCCAACCTCAGGCCAAGGGAGGCTCTCTCATCTTCCATATACAGCTTCCAAGGTCATCCTGAGATTCTTTCCATTTTGACCAAGTGGAAAGAGAAAGAGCGTGGTGGAGTCCTAGTAGAGGTGTTTATATGGACCTCTCAAATCCCATTGGCTAGAATCCAGTCACATGGTCAAACTAACTGCAAGAAATGCTGGGAAATGTAGTCTCTGCTTGGTAAGTCGAGTCCTAGTGACAAACAGAGGGTAGATGGAGGCTTGGCATTTTGGTGGATGTGACTTTGCTGGTTTCTGCCATACATTTCATAAATAAAATTTATTGGAACCATGACCTTTGATGTCTGAGAGCTAGAGAAAATGGATGTCCCAGTTCAAGCAGAGAGAGCAAATGCTCCCTTTCTCCAACTTTCTGTTCTATTCAGGCCCTTGACAAATTGGATGATGCCAATCCTCATTGGTGAGGGCCATCTTTGTTATTCAGTCTATTGATTCCGATACTTATCTCTTCCAGAAACATCCTCACAGACATGCCCAGAAATAATGTCTTATCAGTTATCTGGACATGCCCTAGCCCAGTCAAGCTGAAACAAAATGAACCATAACCCCCCCCCCCAAAAGGCAAGGTCAATGGAGTACTGATTTGCTAACTCTTGTCTATTATGGATTTGAGTGCTGCTCCCACAGTGGCTCAGATTGTAAAGAATCTGCCTGCAATACAGCAGACCCAGGTTCAATCCTTGGGATGGAAAGATCTCCTGGAGAATAACATGGCTACCAATCCAGTATTCTTGCCTAGAGAATTCCATGGACTGAGGAGCCTTGCAGGCTACAGTCGATGAGGTTACAAAGAGTCGGACACAACTGAGTAACTAACACTTTCACTTTTCACCCATGGCATTCATTTCTTGGCACTTCTGGCTTGCCCCATGCACGAGATAGGCAGAGTTCAATGGTTGGTGGAAGTCCGTAGAAGATGTGTTGCCCTTAAGCAAAATGGCACAAGTGTAAGAATTGAAATTCCAGGCTAGCATGCAGGAAGTAATAAGTGCTAAGGATATAATTTGACTTCCCAGGTGGTGCTAGTGGTAAAGAACTTGCCTGCCAGTGCAAGAGACATAAGAGATGCAGGTTTGATCCCTGGATGGGGAAGACCCCTGGAGGAGGGCATGGCAACCCACTCCAGTATTCTTGCCTGGAGAATCCTATGGACAGAGGAGCCTAGTGGGCTACAGTCCATGGGGTCGCAAAGAGTTGGACCCAACTGAAGCAACTTGGCATGCATGCAGGCAAGGGTATAATCAGGTACAGACCACATCAGCTCCATGTTCCTAACTCAGCTCTCCCCTCCAGGTGCTGTGCAAGGTCATCGCAGGTGTACTGCATTACCTCTACTTGGCTGCCTTCACCTGGATGTTCCTCGAAGGGCTGCACCTCTTCCTCACTGTCAGGAACCTCAAGGTGGCCAACTACACCAGTGCAAGCAGATTCAAGAAGAGGTTTATGTACCCTGTAGGCTACGGGGTCCCAGCTCTGATTGTGGCTGTGTCGGCAACAGTAGGACACAAGAATTATGGAACGTATACTCAGTAAGCATGATGAGTGCATTCATGGTGGAAGTGGTGTCCATTACCAACACAAAATCTGAAACAGTGGGGTAGAGAGGGGTTGGCAAACTTTCTATTAAAAAAAAAGAAAAACAACAGATGGTAACTGTTATTGTTTTGCAAGCCATATGGTCTTTTTGGAAATTACTCAACATTGCCCCTGTAGTGTTAATAGACAATTTGTAAATTAATGGATGTGATTGTGTTTAAATAAAACTTTATTTACAAAAACAAAGAGTGGACGAGATTTGGCCTGTGGGCCATAGTTGTAACCCTTGGAATAGAATCAAGTATGGGAGATTTTCTGCCTACTGAGTATTGATAATTGCTTACTTTTATCAGTTTCATATTGTCATGTCCTCTTTCAGAATAAATTATATTGATAAATTATACTATCTTTGCAAATATAAACTATGACAGAATACAAATCATTGGGCATTAGAGTGCTTGGTACATGAAATATGCTTGATTATTAATGTTGATAGTTTTTGTAGCTGAAAATTATTACTTTTACTCTCTTATTTTAGCAATCATTATTATTAGAATGCACCTGTAATGTGGGAAACCTGGGTTCAATCCCTGGGTTGGGAAGATCCCCTGGAAGAGGGCATGGCAACCCACTCCAGTATTCTTGCTTGGAGAATTTCATAGACAGAGGAGCTTGGTAGGCTACAGTCCATCGGGTTGCAAAGAGTCAGTCATGACCAAGCAACTAAGCATAGCACATTATTAGAATACATTTATTGGGATTCCCTGGTAGCTCAGCTGGTAAAGAATCCACCTACAATGCAGGTTCGATTCCTGAGTCAGGAAGATTCGCTGGACAAGGGAACGGCTACCCACTCCAGTATTGTGGCCTGAAGAATTCCATGGACTCTATAGTCCATGGGGTTGCAAAGATGCAGACAAGACTTTCACAGTTCACTTTCACATGGTATTAGATTACGTTATTAGCTACAGTCATTGATCTTTAATTCTGTCAGGAAATGTATTAAAAAATGTATGCACATTATCTCATTTAATCTTTACTATGAGAGCTATGTGATGAAAACTTTGATAAAAGAAATCAAAGTAAATTCAAATAAATGAAATGATAGTCCATGTTTATGGACAGGAAGACTCAATATTGTCAAGAAGTCCAACTTGATCTATAGATTGAATGTATTCCCAACTAAAATCCCAGAAAATTATTTTGTGGATATTGACAACCCGGTTCTAATGTTTATAGGGAGTGGCAAATGACCCAGAATAGCTAACACAATATTGAAGGAGAAAAGCAAAGTCAGAGGACTGATAATACTATCTGACTTCAAGACTTGATATATAGTCACAGCAATTGCAAGAAATGAGGACCCATGTTTAATTCCACCTAAGATTCAGATCTGAACTAAACGGGTATGGACACTGCTCAGATATTGCTACAGCAGCCTGAATTCATCTCCTTTGCTTTCTCCTAAGAAATCAGCAGCTAATGCTTATCTTTCTCTCAACAGCTGCTGGCTCAAATTTGATAAAGGGTTCATCTGGAGCTTCATGGGACCAGTAGCACTCATTATCTTGGTAGGTGACCGACCATTGATATTTACTGGCCAAACACAGAGTGTGTTTCTTATCTGTTAAAGTGGAAATGAGATGTGATAAGGAAATACAGCCTAATGTAATCAACCCTTCTTGCTGGAAATACTGTCTTCACATGTCTTTCCTCGGCTTCCCCCAGCTCCCTGGTTCCTCTGATATAACATAACCCTCTGTTGGGATTTCTTTTAAAAATCCAGTATTTGTTCATTTGACAAACCTTTAGAAAATAGTCACTTTGCATAGAACATTTTTCTGTTTGCCAAGAAATTCCTGATTACATCCATCATCCTGGTATAGATATGAATAGCAGCCTTTCACTTTTAAAGTGTCCTGGCTTGAATGATAAATTATACAGTCATGCTAATCAACCATCAGATGCTATGGGTTCTATAGTCTGTGCTGTATAAAAGACCAGAGCCTATGTGCATATCACCACCCTTATAAAGCCAGTATATTTTGGGAAAAGATTCTTAGGTCTGCCTCAAGTTGGGTTGCATGACATAGCTTCAAAAGACAGTTCCAAGTCAATTTTCCATTCTGTTTCCACAGATAAACTTGGTGTTCTACTTCCAAGTTCTGTGGATTTTGAGAAGCAAACTTTCTTCCCTTAATAAAGAAGTTTCCACCATTCAGAACACCAGGTAAGAATGCATACCAGAATTAGTGGTACCCATAGATTTTTTTCCTATAGGACCACATTTTCTGGGACCACCCATACAAAAATAAGGTATAAAACTTCCAGGTAAAAGACTTTGCAGAGGAATAATTTTCAAGAGTGAGAAAAAGCATTATTCTCAGAGGTCATAAACGTTAGGTTTTCCATTGCTGCTGTGCAAAAAGTTTCATCAGTACCATCTTCTTAGATTACATGTATGCATTAATATGAGATATTTGTTTTTCTCTTTCTGACTTACTTCACTCTGTATAAAAGGGTCTAGGTTCAGGGATACGCAGACACAGAGAATAGACTTGTGGACACAGCAGGGGAAGGAGAGAGTGGGATGAATAGAGAACGTAGCATTGAAACATATACATTACCATATGTAAAATAGATAGCCAGTGGGAATTTGCTATATGATGGAGGGAGCTCAAATCTGGTACCCTGTGACAACCTAGAGGGGTGGGATGGGGTGGGAGGTCTGAGGGAGGTTGAAGAGGGAAGGGGCATACCTATGGCTGATTCATGTTGATGTATAGCAGAAACCAATACAATATTGTAAAGCAATTATCCTCCAATTAAAAATAAATTTTAAAAAACTACTTTTAATTTCAAAAGAAAAAACAAATTGGGTTCTGCCTTCTTCAAGTTGCATGACTTCAAGAAAGACACTTAGCCACATGAGCTTTTCGTGAGGTTTAACTAAGGTAATGCATGAGATGGCTTCCCGGGTGGTGCTAGTGGTAAAGAACCTGCTTAAAGCCTTTAGTGCAGTGCACACTATGTAGTGATAAATGAGAGGTATTAATCTGTTTTCCTTTTTCAGAGTCATGACATTTAAAGCCATCTCTCAGCTGTTTATCCTGGGATGTTCTTGGGGTCTTGGTTTTTTCTTGGTTGAAGAAGTTGGGAAGACCATTGGATCAATCATTGCCTACATGTTCACCATCATCAATGTCCTACAGGGGATTTTGCTTTTTGTGGTATACTGTCTTCTTAATTGCCAGGTAAGGCAAATCATTTTGTGTCTCACCAGCTTAATCTGAAAGTCTTGTTGAATTGTTGCTCATATCCTCGCCCTTCTAACCTCGTGAAAGTTGCTTAGTCATGTCTGACTCTTCGCAACCCTGTGGACTGTAGTCCATGGGATTCTCCAGACCAGAATACTGCAGCAGGTAGCCATTCCCTTCTCCAGGGCATCTTCTCTCTGACTTTGTATACTTATATTTTTGGAGTTGCCTTGATTCTAGGAAGAAGGTTTAGGTGCTTCTTGGGTAAACCATGTGCTCTGAGTCTCATCCATTCATTATTGCAATCTGGATCTGCCATATGGAAAAAAACAGATTGTTACTCTAGTTATTAATAACTTCTTTTTAAGTAAACTTTTTTATTTTGGAATAATTTTAGAATTATAAGAAAGTTGCATACATTTGTCTGCTGGTGACTGCCATAAAAAATACCATAGACAGAGTGATCTGATCAATAGAAATTTATCTTCTCACAGTTCGGGAGACCAGATGCCTAATATCAGGGTGTCAGTATGTTTGGGCTCTGAAGGCAACTCTCTTCTTGGTAGATGGTCACTTTCTGAAAGTGTCTTCACATGGGAGTGAGAATGAGACTTTTCAGGTCTCTTAAGGATGTTGTTAATCCTATTGAACATGGACTCAATGCTTATGACCTCATGCATGCTAAGTTGGTTAAGTTGTGTCCGACTCTCCACAACCTCATGGACTGTAGCCCACCAGGCTCCTCTGTCCATGGGATTCTCCAGGCAAAAATACTGGAGTGGTTGCTGTGCCCTCCTCCAGGGGATCTTCCTGACCCAGGGATTGAACCCGAGTCTCCCATGTCTCCTGCATTGGCAGGCAGGTTCTATACCGCTAGCACCACCTGGGAGCTTATGACCGCATTTAACCTTAATCACTTCCATCAAGATCATACCTCCAGATATAATCACATTGGGAAGATTAGGGCTTTCACATATGAATTTTCGGGGGACACAATTTAATTCATAGCAGAACACATATCAGTCTGGATAAGGGAGATTCTGCTGTAGTAACAGTTAGCTCATCCCCCTCTGATTTCAGTGGCTTACAATGACAAAGGCTTATTTCTTGCCTATGCTACATAGCTGTGGTTTGATATGTATTGTCTTCATTCTATGATGGAGGCTGAAGGGGCAGCCCTTATTTATTAGTAGAACATTGGTGTGTTCACAGCAAAGGGAAAGAAGATTATGGCAAAGCACAGTTCAGCTCTCTTTCATTGGCCAAAGCAGACCCCATGGCCGTACCTGAATTTGTCAGAGAGAGGATGAATAATCCTCCTAGTCAGGTGCACTGTATGGAAAAGTGCTGGTTTATTGGCATAATTTTATATTACCACAAACCCAGAAAGACCAGCTCTAATTCTGGTATTTCCACTACCTGGGTTGCTGTGTGACTCTGGGAAGGCTGCTTACTCTCTCTGAGCCTTGGTTTTTCTCATCTGCAAATACGGCAATACCTGCCTCACCGGATTGAGAATTAAATGAGATATCATAAAACAAATGTCTTAGTAGTTTGTAGCACACATGTTCTCAGTGAGGGTCATTATAATTTCACTCTTTGTAGGGTAAAGATTGGAAATGAAGGAAAGTTACATGGCTCAAAATAGCCTGGAGTTAAAACTCCCCTCCAGGTCCTCCCCAACATTCTATGCAAAACAAAGAAATCTCTCACCTGAAGAAAAAAATGGACATTAAGGTTGATTATGCCCAGCCTCTGGCTGGTCTCCAAAATTCCTTGCCCCAGCCATTTAAGAGATAACTACTCCGAACAACCTTGGAGAAGAACAGGCCCCCTTAAGACAGTAACTTTCCACATACATGCCTGTATATCCTTACTCTTTTCTTGGGTTAGTGCAGCAGCTCACTAATCTGACTGCTGGCCCTTCTTGCCTCATTAAAGGTGATCTGTTCCGTAAAGTGCCGGTCTTGTTCTTTTTCTGAATCTCGCCTTCTCTAACTTCCTTACTGCCAGAGTCCTGCTCCAGCTGATCCAGGAGTACCCAAAGCATGAACGGCATTGGCGAGAGGAAGGAAGAAACCGAGTTTTTTTTTTTTTTGATGGCCCAAGGACCATAATCTTTATTGCTTTCAGTTTCTACTTATATAGTACATGCTCTTCTACGTAATGACTCTTAACAATATTTTTTCGTTCAGATCAACATCCCCTGATTCTAAGATGTGTTAAAAGTTTTTGTTCCTAGCCCTTTGTTACATTTTGGTTACATGTTCACCCCGAAACCTATTTTTATTCTACTAAAACATAGTCTATGAATCATATTATTCCATCTACTTATTCTGTACAGCCTGCTACTACAGCAAATACAGCGTATTGCTTCAGTGAGTTAAGTACTACAGCGGCATCTAAGGTCAAAAGTTCCTCATACTATAGCCATTGTCAGTGGTGATTTGTTTACCATCTACCCACATACCACAAGACTATTTCTGGCAGGGACAAGTCTTTTGCAGTTTACCTTGAAACTATTTACAATACAATTCATATATTTCTTTCTGTTTACACTTAGATTCTAAGGGGCACAAATATCTCTAGCGTCCCAATCTTTATGAGAAAAGGCAATTGGCTTAGTTTCTGTAATTTTCCCTGATACATGACCCAAGTTTTCCAGTCATCAATAATGATCTCCTCATGAGGCCAGGTCACAATAGGCTTAGGGTTTGTTTTCCAAATGAACACAGCCTTATTCCCTGGCTGAGTGTTAGGGACCCACCAGCCAGGGGCCCCAGTAGGTTTAATCATTTTTGGAATGTTTCTCTGGGGCAAGGGATCATTTTTCTTCTCTCTGGACTCTCGTGACCTCATCATGGAAGCCCCTACAACTCCAGACATCAAAGAATGAAACAGAGTTAGCCCCAACAAAAGCATAGAAACAGGAACGAGTGAAGGTTCCGATCCTGGAGAGAAACCACTTTGCAGTTTCTTCTTGAGTGGTGCCGTGACTTTGTCATCCAGCAGTAGATCCAGAACAGCTCCCAACACCTTACCCTACAGGAAACAACTTTCCTGGCTTTTTTCCCTTTGCTGTTGAGTAGAACTACCAGCAGTTAAGATGCTGGCGGTGAAAAGACCATCTTAACACTTTACAAATTTCTCTTTCATCTTTTAGTGCCTTAATGCTTGGTACTCCTCACACACAGAAGTAAAATAGAACTTAATGCAAGTTAATGTTGAGTATTAAGAATTTAGATGTCTTTTAAAAAATATGATAATGTGGTTAAAGGAAGGCAATTCGTGGAATCACAGTGGATGGTCTAGTGTCAGGGCTCTAAGTAAAAATGACAAGGTTTTGCATGCGGGCTATGTGATCTTAGGCAAGTCAATTTACTTCCAAGAGTCTCAATTTCTTCACATTTAATTGAGGGTAAGAGAAGTATCTTTCTTCTGTTGTTTCTTCTGAATGTTGCATTGCATTGGTTAATGTATTAACTGATACATTGTCTATAAAGTACATTAAACATTGCTAGTGTTCAATAAATAAAGGCCTTCATCATCGTAATCATCACACCACCATTACCTTCTTTGTCATCATCACCATCATGACCATAATCCTTTGCATCATTATTACTATCATATCATCACCACCACTGCCACCACCTTCATTATGGTCACTATCATACCAACATCATCATCATTTTCACTAACACCCTCACCACCATCAACATCATCATTATTATTATCCTATATAGAATCCTTATGGTGCCTTTCATTTAGTAAATGCCTCATTAACAACCAAGCAAATCCAGTCTAAATTAAATGAATCAGCATGAACATGGCAATATTATACCAAGAATCAGTATAAGGGTGGCAGAGAATATGTCTTGGCATCTATACCTTTAATTTCCTATTTTAGGATCTTTTCTCCCAAACCAAGCTTTGGATGTAACACAAGCCTCCATATTCCTTAGGTGCAGATGGAATTCAAGCGATGGTTTACTGGAGTGCTGAAAGGGGGTGAAACTGAAAGCTCTGAGGTATTTCGCTCTACTACTCAGACCAAAATGGTAAGATGGGCTCTTCTGCAACGCATGTACTTGTCTGAACTCAGTATCTCCTGCTACTAGGAACTTCCTGGTTGATCTGAAAAAAAAGAGAGCAATTACATTAGATTTCTGCATTAAGCTGTGGAAGTTTCTGGGTTTTGAGACCAAATCCAGAAAATCTCTTCTTTCCCTTTTTCTTCCTCCCTTTCTTTCTTCCTTTCTTCCCTCTTCCTCTCTTTCTTCCTTCTTTCCTTTCTTTCTTCCTCTTCAGTCCATTAAAAAATACCCAATGATATTTAACAGAAATATTACATTTATTCAACAACATTCTTTTAACAAAAATTAACTGTGTTCCTAGTTTGTGCCAGCCACTGTTTTAGATATTGGGGGAAAATCCTCACCTTCAGAAAGTTGATATTCTAATATGGAGTAGACAGACAGTAAACCACCAAAAGTAGATTATACAGTGTGCTACAAAATGATATATGCTATAGAAAAAGTACAGAACAATGGACTCACAGATATAGAGGACAAATTCATGGTTGGACTTGAGGAGAGGCACTGTATGGGGTGGGGACATGGGAGGTACAAACAGTTGGGCATAAGATGGGCTCAGAGATCTATTGTACAACACAGGGAATATAGCCAATATTTTATAATAACTGAAAATGGAAATTAACCTTTAAAAATTATATTAAAATTTTAAAAAGAAAATAAAAAGGAGAAAAATTTAGAAAGCAATCAGGAATGCACCAGGCCGAAAGAGTTTTGTTGTTCTTTAGTGGCTCAGTCATGTCCAACTCTTTGTGGCCCAATGGACTATAGCGTTCCAGGCTCCTCCATCCATGGAATTTTTCAGGCAAGAATACTGGAGTGGGTTCCCATGTCCTCCTCCAGGGGATCTTCCCAATACAGCAATTAAACCTGCATCTCCTACACTGCAGCTAGATTCTTTACCACTGAACCACCAGGGAAGCTCTGGGAAAGAGTTTATTTTTAAATAATGTGGCCATAATGAACCTCCCTTCCCAGGTGGCTCTAGTGGTAAAGAACCTGCCTGCCAATCCAGGAGACGTAAGAGATGCAGGTTCAATCCCTGAGTCGGGAAGATCTCCTGTAGGAGGACATGGCAACCCACTCCAGTATTCTTGCCTAGAGAACCCCATGGACAGAGGACCCTTGTGGGCTACACTTCATAGAGTCACACAAAGTTGGATACAACTGAAATGACTTAGCACACAGCACAGTGAACCTCCCTAAGACTCTGGCACTTGAGTCCTCAGTCGTGTCCAACTATTTGTGACCCCATGGGACTGTAGCCCAGCAAGATCCTCTGTCCCTAGAATTCTCCAGGCAAGAATACTGGAGTGGGTTACCATTTCCTTCTCCAGGGAATCTTCCAGACCCAGGGATCTTAGGGCTCTATGCTTTCACTGCTGAGGGCGTGGAGTCAGTCTCTGATGAGGGAATTAAGATTCCCTAATGCTAAGACCCTAATGCTGGGAAAGACTGAAGGCAGGAGGAGAAGGGGGCAGCAGAAGATGAGATGGTTAGATGGTATCACTGACTCAATGGACATGAGTTTCAGCAAACTCTGGGAGATAGTGAAGGACGGGGGAGTCTGGCATGCTGAAACCCGTGGGATCACAAAGAGTCAGACACGATTTAGCAACTGAACAACAGCAACAAAACAAGAAATTAAGACACTCAAATCCAGTGAGCAATTTCCACTGGCCAGGCATTGCCCTAGGCAGAAGGAAAACAATAGTGACCAAAACAATGAAATTTATAGATAGTAGAGATTGACCAAATACCTTTAGGGGCAAGACAAATATCATACAATGAGACAGAGTATGCAGAGAATTAAAATAGAATATAGTGATAGGTAGTGAGGAAAAGACTATTATGGAATGAATGGTTAGGGAAAAACTGAGGAGGTGGCATTTCCAGTAACTATGTAGTTTTTAATGTAGACTATAAAGTCCACATTCTTGCTTGGGAAATCCCATGGATAGAGGAGGCTGATGTGCTACAATCCATGGAGTCTCAAAGAGTCAAATGCAATTTAGTGACTAAACAACAGCAACAACATTTTTAAAGTCTTTACTGAATGTGTTACAATATTGCTTGTTTTATGTTTTGGTTTTTCGGCCCCGAAGCATATGGGATCTTGACTCCCCAGCCAAGGATCGAACCCACACCCTCTGCATCGAAAGGCAACGTCTTAACCCTATTGGGGGTCCTTTAATGGACTGGAACTTGGGGGTACAGAGTCGACCGATAAGAAAGTGAGAGAAGGAAAAAAAAGAGGCTGAGCAGCCTGAAGGGGACAGAGAGAGAGAAAGAGAGAGAGATGAAGAAAGACACGGGGACCAGAGTTCTGGTGGAACAAAGGCGTTTATTCAGCATATTTTGAGCATATATATACTCTCTTACAAGATAACCCTTTTTAGCAGAGACAGGGATAAAAAAATCTTACAAGTTATTCAGGAAGCTGGAGGCTAGAATCATTTTCAAGGGAGGGAATTGTAAAAGTTACTTTCTGTATCAGAGGGGAAAAGAGTAGTAAATGGCTGCTATTTACCGTATGGAGAAGCTATTTTCCATACGAACGAGATGCATAAATTCCTATTATTCTGGGAACCTGCGTGCGGTTCCTCCAGCGCCTGCTTTCAGGTGCTATGAGGAACAAAGGATTTATGCAAGACTGAAAGCAGCATACTGGAAGCCTTCTGTTAAATGCTACCTTACAGACCCCCCAAGAGAGTCTCATAATCCCTGTCTTTGGACAACATGTTACATTCTAAAAAGCACATAATCAGAGACTTTCCTGGTTGTCCAGTGGTTAGGACTCTGCGCTTCCACTGCAGGGGCATGGATTAGATACCTGGTCCAGAACTAAGATCCTGCATGCTGTGTGGTAGAGCCAACAATAAATAAATAAGTAGCACATAATCAACCTAACCAAGCTTGCAACCTCCATTAATCCTCTATAGCGTTTAAGTGATACATCACTATTGGGTTTATGTAGAGCCCAAGTGTCTGGATTCGGATCCCAGATTCTACCATCTCCAGATTCTACCATCTCCAGGCTGTGTGATCTTGCACAAGCCACTTTAGTATCTCTGAATCTCAGTTTCTTCATCTGTAAAATGGGAATGATAACAGTATCTGTCTCATCGTGAGAATTAAATATCTTATAGGTTAAGTGCTTCAAATGCTACCTGGCATACAGTGTGTGTTAGTTGTCAGTCATGTCTGACTACTTGTGGCCCCATGGACTGTAGTCCACCAGGCTCCTCTGTCCATGGAATTCTCCAAGCAAGAATACCGGAGTGGTTGCCATTCTCTTCTCCAGTGGAACTTCCTGACCCAGGGGCTAAACCCAGGTTTCCTGCATTGCAGGCAGATTCTTTACCTCTGAGCCCATAACACTTTATGTTTGTGAAGAGATAAAAATTTTAAACCCCATCATAGATAGTGTTATGGGGTGTTGAGTAAAAAAAAAAGACAAAAAATGCACAACCTAAAAGTTGAGAATTTATGTTTTATTTGTCAGACTTTCCGAGGACTTCAAGAAGAGCTCTGAGGGACTGCTCCAAAAAGGCAAGGGAGGAGTCAGGTTATATAAGAGTTTTTACAACAAAGATCAGGCAGTCAGAACAGCAAAAGATTACTGTTAATTAAGGGAAATTAACTTAAGGGACATTTTAAGTTAAGGAATTTAGTGCTTTTCTATGTACAGGAAAATGCAAGAGTCTGCGTGTGTGCTACAGGTCCCTTCAGTCGTGTCCCACTCTATGCGACCCTATGGACTGTAGCCCTCCAGCCAAGACTACTGGAGTGGGTTGCCATGCCCTCCTGGATCTTCCCGACCCAGGAATAGAGGGTCTTCCAGACCCAGGGATGGAACTCAAGTCTCTTAAGTCTCCTTCTTTGCAGATGGGTTCTTTCCCACTAGCACCACCTGGGAAACCCACAAGAGCCTGGGCTCATTGAAATAATTCCTTGGATAAGCACCTTAGCTATTTACCTTCGTATCCCATTCTTTCTCATCCTGAGTCCCCTCAGGGTGCACCTTTGAGTGTGGCTGTACCATCCTTTGTTTACTGATACATCAGGCAACATTTTTCAGATATTAGCTTTGGATTTACTGAGCTTTGAACCGTAGGGCAATTCTAGCTTGTCACTTCCAAGCACGCTTAGAAGTTTTGCTGAATTTCTGAGGTGTTCATTTGCCTTCAGCTTTTTCTTCATTTGTTTCCCCCAAATAGGAGAAACTGGAGAAGTCATCGGAATTCTTTTGCAAAAGAGACTCTGTGTCTATCCAGCCACCGCCTGGGCCTCACCTTGTTAGTGTTTCCTGGCTCAAAACACACAACTGAACTGCGTGTAGACTGCGCCCCTTTGTAGTCATGTGTGGATGGGACCAATGCCACTGTTGACC
This sequence comes from Giraffa tippelskirchi, assembly GCF_054371585.1. Classification (NCBI taxonomy): domain Eukaryota; kingdom Metazoa; phylum Chordata; class Mammalia; order Artiodactyla; family Giraffidae; genus Giraffa; species Giraffa tippelskirchi. Next base: position 93,770,498 of record NC_137280.1, on the reverse strand, counting down.
TTGCCTGTGCAAATGAGTCCTAACTGATTTCCTCATCTTGGTTTCTCTCTCCATAGAAAGAAAGGGACACCTGGGAGAATTCTTAGATCCAGAATCCAGTATTGTGTGTCAGGTGCAATCAAATGGTTAAGAAATCCTTCTTAATGATGACAGAAATAAGTGGATTTTCCTCTGCTAGACATTACCAACTTGCCTATGACTGACTAACATCTGGATTCAGCTTACAGATTCTCGTCTGGCTTCTCCTTTGCATTTTATGATCCCCAAGATTTTGCATCTCTGGACATCTGCATAATTCAATAATTCTCATATGGATTAATATGAAAAGAGGGTTTCATGCTTAGCAATGCAAAAATGGGACACCACCAGTCCCACTTAGGGGTTAATTGTCTCCGGGAAGAATTTTGCGGTCAGAACACCAGCACTCTTCAGTTTTCTTTGCCCGAAGACTTTTTTGAACCTAGCCTATTCTCTGATTAAATATAATTTTATTTTCTCAGTTTCATCTCTGAAGGAAAGTTACATGGCTGAAAATAGCCTGGAGTTAAAATTCCCCTCCAGGTCCTCCCCACCATTCTATGCAAAACAAAGAACTCTCTCACCCAAAGAAAAAATGGACATTAAGGTTGATTACGTCCAGCTCCCAGCTGGTCCAGCCTTTGGCCAATCTCCGAAATTCCTTGCCCCAGCTGTTTAAGAGATAACTACTCTGAACAAATTTGGTGAAGAACAGGCCCCCTTAAGACAGTAGCTTTCTACATACATGCCTATATATACTTACTCTTTTCTTGGGTAAGTGCAGCAGCTCATTTATCTGGCTGCTGCCCCTTCTCGCCTCATCAAAGGTGATCTGTTCCTGTAAAGTGCCGGTCTGGTTCTTTTTCTGAACCTTGCCTTCTCTAACTCCCTTACCCTACAATCTCCATGTCCTGGTATAAATGCTCCCAAACTAAAACAGTGTGGCATATCACATCAGTAATTTGATCTGATTTATTTTGTTCTACTATTTCTAAATTCATTTCCAAACATGTTGGGTTTTAGGTGTGTTTTTCAGCATTAGAATTATTAAGTGTGTGGATAACTTTGTGACCAGACAATGTTTCCAAGACAATTTTAAATTGTAATGACAGTACAATTATAGTTCATTTTTTAAAAAAAGTGTAGAACATACTGCAAAGTTAAGCATATAGTCAAATTCAGAATACTCCAATGCTGTAATTACAACAGGCTTCCCGAGGGGCACTAGCGGTAAAGAACCCACCTGCCAATGCAAGAAAAGTAAGAAACACAGGTTTGATCCCTGGGTTGGGAAGATCCCCTGGAGAAGGAAATGGCAACCCACTCCAGTATTCTTGCCTGGGAAATCCCATGGACAGAGGAGCCTGATGGGCTACAGTCCATGGGGTCACAAAGAGTCAGACAACACTGAGCACACGCACATACATAATACTGTAATATGGTGGTATGTTAACAATTTAGTCTAATGTAAAGGCTAAAGGAAGAGATATTAAAAATAACTGTAGCTACCTTAATTTGTTAACAAATATAAAAAGAGATTGTAATTGTGATATCAAAGACAAAAAAGGAAAGAAGAAGAGTGGAGCTTTTATGTGTGATTGGGGTTAGTGAAAATGAAAGTCACTCAGTCGTGTCCTACCCTTTGCGACCCCATGGACTATACAGCCCATGGAATTCTCCAGGCCAGAATACTGGAATGGGTAGCCTTTCCCTACTCCAGGGGATCTTCCCAACCCAGGGATTGAACCCAGGTCTCCCCACATTGCAGGTGATTCTTTACCAGCTGTGCCACAATAGAAGCCCAAGAATACTGGAGTGGGTAGCCTATCCCTTCTCCAGCAGATCTTCCCGACCCAGGAATCAAACCAGGGTCTTCTGCATTGCAGGTGGATTCTTTACCAACTGAGTATCAGGGAAGCCCTGGGGTTAAGTTGCTATCAACTTTAAATGGATGATTTTAGCTGTAAGATATTTTATGGAAGGCTTGGGATAACCACAAAAACAAAAACATTTAGTAGATTCACACACACACAAAATGGAATCACTGTATACCACCTTGGAAAATCATTGATTCATAAAGGTAGGCAGAGAGGAAAAGGGAAACAGTGGAGCTACAAAAACATTTCCAGGTAGCAACTAATAAAATGACGTTAGTATGTCCTTAACTAATAAGGACCTACTGTATAGCTCAAGGAACTCTATTCAATACTCTGTAGTAGCCTACATGGGAAAAGAATCTTAAAAAAGAGCATATGTGTGTATACATATAACTGATTCACTTTACTGTACAGTAGAAGCTAACACAACACTGTAAATCAACTATATTCCAATTAAAAAAACAAAAATAACATTTATACAATGGAATATTACTCAGCTGTTAAAAAGAATGAAATAATGCATGGACCTCTAAATTGCCATACTGAGTGAAGTAAGTCAGGCAGAGAAAGAGAAATATCTTTATTATGACATCTCTTATATGTGGAATCTAAAAAGAACTAAATCTAAAAAGATACAGATTAACTTACTTACAAAAAAGAAACAGATTTACAGACTTAGAGAATGAATTTATGGTTGCCCACGCATGCTAAGTCTCCTCAGTCATGTTCAACTCTTTGCTACCCTATGAACTGTAGTCCACCAGGCTCCTCTGTCCATAGGAATTCTCCAGGCAAGAATACCAGAGTGGTTTGCCATGCCCTCCTCCAAGAGATCTTCCCAACCCAGGGATTGAACCCGTGTCTCCTGTGGTTCCTTCATTGCAGGCGGATTCTTTACTGCTGAGCCACCGGGGAAGACCATGGTTGCCAGTACATACTCTTATATTTTAAATGGATGACCAAGTAGGGCCTACTATACAGCACACGGAACTCTGCTCAATGTTATGTGTCAGCTTGGATGGAGGGGAGTTTGGGAGAGAGTGAATACATGTACATGTATGGCTGAGTCCCTTTGCTGTTCACCTGAAACTATTGCAACGTTGTTAATTGGTTAAACTCCTATACAAAATAAAAAGTTAAAAAAAAATAAAGCTTCACTGAGAAATAAAATGGACTTTTACATAAATATAATTTTTAAATAATTTTTAAAATAAACAAAACTTGTAACAACAGTAAGTGTTAAAATAGCCGCCAAGAGTCACCATAATTCATTTGAAGAGATTTTGTGTGCATTTTTAGGGTCATAGACAAAGGACTCTGTCCCTTTTCTGTTTAGGGGGCTCAAATATCTCCTCCATGTGGTAGCAATATAACCAGAGTGTATGAACACTTCCCTTCCTGGCTTTGAAATTATGTGATTTCTCTTGAAAAGCTGGCTTATCCTATGGCTCAGTGGATAAAGAGTCTGCCTGCAAAGCAGAAGACACAAGAGATGCAGGTTAGATCCCTGGGTCAGGAAGATGCCCTGGAGAAGGAAATGGCAACCCACTCCAATATTGTTGCCTGGAGAATCCCATAGATAGAGGAGCCTGGTGGACTACAGTCCATGGGGTCACAAAGAGTCGGACACAACTGAGAGACTTAACACTTTCACACTTTCTCTTCCTTGAAAAGTTAAAATTTAGGGAAATTCACATGGTTTCACAATGTGTGCACATAGAGTAATTTTTTTATATTGTGCAATTTCAAATTTACATAGATGGAACTTGCATAAAACAAAATATTTTTCAGGAGGACAATTTGGCACTAACTCTCCAAATTTAATGATTTCATAAATCTTCCGTTTGAAACCTTCCTTGCTAGGAATCTATCCAGGAGATATTGTGATAAGTGTAATTTATAAATACAGGGATGTAGGATATATAAATTCAGGTCAATGATGTTGAATTTAAAAAAAATTTCAGCCTTAAAGTTGAGAGTTGGGCTTCCCTGGTGGCCCAGTGGTTAAAAATCTGCCTGCCAGTGCAGGGGACATGGGTTTGATCCCTGGTCCAGGAAGATTCCACATGCTGTAGGGCAACTAAGCTTGTGCATCACAACTACTGAGCTTAGTGCCTAGAGCCTGTGCTCTGCAACAAAAGAAACCACTGCTTTGAGAATCCTGTGCACTGCAACTAGAGAGTAGCCCCTGCTCGCTACAACTAGAGAAAACCCATGAAGCAACGAAGACCCAGTACAACCAAAAATAAATAAATGTAATTTTTTTAAAAAAATGAAAGTTGAGAGTTAAGTTTTATTTGGTGAAAAATCTCAAATAACTTTGAGTGACTGCTCCAAAGAGGCAAGGGCAGGACCCAAGATACATAGGAGTTTTTGCAATAAAAAACCAGGTAGTTGGAACATCAAAAGTGACTTAAAGTGAAAGTCGCTCAGTCGTGTCCAACTCTTTGCAATCCCGTTGACTATAGAGTCCATGGAACTCTACAGGCCAGAATACTGGAGTGGATGGCCTTTCTCTTCTCCAGGGGATCTTCCCAACCCAGGGATCAAACCCAGGTCTCTCGCATTGCAGGCATATTCTTTACCAGCTGAGCCACAAGGGAAGCCCAAGAATACTGGAGTGGATAGCCTATCCCATCTCCAGCGGATTTTCCTGACCCAGGAATTGAATTGGGTTCTCCTACATTGCAGGTGAATTCTTTACCAACTGAGCTATCAGAGAAGCCTTGGAACATCAAAAAGTTACCGTTAATTAAAGAAAACCAGATATCTCAAGTTAAGAAATTTAGTGCTTTTCTATATATGGGAAGATGCAAGAGTCTGGGCTCACTGAAATCATTCCTTTGACATGCACCTCGGTTTACCTGTGCTTTCTCATCCTGAGTCTCCTCATAGTGGTTGTCTGCGGTGGCTGAGGGCTTGATGGCGGGCATCCTATTTTTTTTTACCCTGAGTTCCATCAGGGCTCACCATCTGGATGGCTGCAATATCTTTTGTTTACTGACATGGCAGGCAAAATTTTTCATTCACAATGTGATTTGTTCTATCACCCTGAATTATTTGCTGTGATGTATCAGATGGAGGAAAAAGGAACACTTTGTACAGTAAATGTTGCCTTAAACTTGTAAATACAGTTACAAAATCACTAAGCTATCATGCTCAAAGATAACCCAGGCTAGCATGGCTTAACTTTTGTTGTTGTTCTGTCGCTAAGTCATATCATCGTGTCAGACTCTTTGCAACCCCTTGGACTGCAGCACACCAGGCTTCCCTGTCCTTCACTGTCTCCCAGAGTTTGCCCAAAATCATGTCCATTGAATAAGTGATGCCATCCAACCATCTCGTCCTCTGTCGTCCCCTTATCCTCCTGCTTTCAATCTTTCTCAGCATCATGGTCTTTTCCAGTGAGTTGGCTCCTAGCATCAGGTGGCCAGAGGGTTGGAGCTTCAGCTTCAGCATTAGTCCTTCCAATGAATATTCAGGGTTGATTTCCTTTAGGATTGACTTGTTTGATCTTCTTGCAGTCCAAGGGACCCTCAAGGGTCTTCTCCAGCATTGTAGTTCAAAAACATCAATTCTTAAGTGCTCAGCCTTCTTTACGGTCCAACTCTCAGCTTTGCCTATACGGACCTTTGTTCGCAAAGGTATGTCGCTGCTTTTTAATATGCTGTCTGCTGCTGCTGCTAAGTCGTTTCAGCCATGTCCGACTCTATGTGACCCCATAGACGGCATCCCACCAGACTCCCCCATTCCTGGGGTTCTCCAGGCAAGAACACTGGAGTGGATTGCCATTTCCTTCTCCAATGCATGAAAGTGAAAAGTGAAAGTGAAGTTGCTCAGTTGGGTCCAACTCTTAGCGACCCCATGGACTGCAGCCTACCAGGCTCCTCCGTCCATGGGATTTTCCAGGCAAGAGTACTGGAGTGGGTTGCCATTGCCTTCTCCAATATGCTAAGGTTTGTCATAGCTTTTCTTCCAAGAAGCATGCATCTTTTAATTTCACAGCCACAGTCACTGTCTGCAGTGATTTTGGAGCTCAAGAAAATAAAGTCTGTCACTGTTTCCACTGTTTCCCCATTTATTTGCCATGAAGTGATGGGACCAGATGCCATGATCTTAGTTTTTTGAATGTTGAGGTTTAAGTCAGATTTTTCACTCTCCTCTTTCACCTTCATCAAGACACACATACACACACACATATATCAGATGAATGCATATATATGGTATGTCATTAAAGTTTTGAAATAAATTTTCCCAATTATTCAAAACAATGCAGGTTTAAAAAATAAATAAATAAAGACTTATCACAGGAACTAGATGACTTACAATTTTTCTCCCTTGACAAAAATTTGGGTATAGATGACTCATGTAGTCCTGACCTGCCCTCATGTTCTCAGTTCAATTTACAATCTAAATTTATGTTCTGTTATCAAAGCCTCACAGAATTGGGGGTGGGGTGGTGTATGATTGTGTGTATTCCAATGTACACTTGCCTGTCTTTACAGTGCTAAAAAGTTTAATACCAGTTTTGGAAAATCATCTTGCAAGTTATCATCATAGCCAGGATGATAATACTACTATATATATTAGTATATGATATGTATATGTTATTATATATATAGACACCAAAATTGGTGTCAAACCTATGTCTCCTACATTGGCAGGTGAATTCTTTACCCTAGAACCACCAGAGAGGCCCACATATATATATATATATATATATATATATATATATATGTATGTATAATGACAAAGTTTGGTGTGATGTGTGTGAGTATGTGTGTCTTCAAGCAAAATTGATGAGGTTCGTTGTTTCACTCACTCATTACTAAAAAAAGAAAAGAAAAAAGAAATACCTGAGTTTGTTATGTTCACCTGTTTTCCCACATCCAATGTTTTTACCACATATAATGTTTAGGAGAATGAATAGGATATGTAATAAAAGTGTGCCTAGCTGAAAAAGTCAGTGTATTATTTCTACCATTCTGTGGATATGGGTGACTTTTAAAGAAAATTTTGATTTTTTTAGAGCAGTTTTAGGTTCACAAAAAAAGTAAGCGATGGGTATAGAGAATTCCCATGTGCCTGCCACCTGCCCACAGGCACAGAGTCCCTGACTGGCCCACACACAGCGGTACATTTGTTAAAACTGATGAATCTGCATCAATACATTGTAGTCACCCCAAATCCATAGTTCACCAATTAGGGTTCACTCTGGGTATTGTACATTCCAAGGGTTTACATAATTGTGTAATGCTCTGTGTCCATCATTATAGTATCACACAGAGCATATTCACTCATGAGCCCTAAAACTCATCCACCTATTCATCATGTTACTGCTAATGTCAAATTTTTGGTTTTTTTAATAGCTAATATCACATTGTATGTTTTTAAATATTTATTTATTTACTGGCTGTGGTGGATCTCTGTGGCTACTCATGGACTTTCTCTAGTTGCCTCCAGTGGGGGCTTCTCTTTGATGTGGTGCTAGTGCGTCTCATTGTGGTGGCTTCTCTTCTTGCTGAGCACAGGCTCTGGGGCGCACGGGCTTCAGTAGTTGTAGCACACTGGCTTAGTTGCTCTGCAGCATGTGGGATCAAACCCGACCAAGGATAAAATCCGTGTCCCTTGCATTGCAAGGCTTAACCACTGGACAATCAGGGAAGCCCAGCTCATTGTTTATTTCTATATATATATAAAAAATATATAAATATATCAAATCTTTTTCCAATTTAATTATAGTAGATTTACAATGTTATGTTAGTTTCAGGTGTACAGCAAAGTGATTTGGTTATATATATATATATATTTTTTTTTTTTTTCCCTTGGGCTTCCCAGGTAGTGCTAGTAGTAAAGAACCTACCTGCCAATGCAGGAAACATAAGAGATGCAGGTTAGATCCCTAGATCGGAAAGATCCCATGCATAAGGAAAAGGCAACCCACTCCAGTATTCTTGCTGGGAAATCCCATGAACAGAGGAGCCTGGGGGTCTACAGTCCATGGAGTTGCAAAGAGTTGGACACGACTGAAGCGACTTAGCCTGCATGCACACAAATTCTTTTTTCAGGTTTTTTTTCCCCATATAGGTTATTACAAAATATTGAATATAGTTCCCTGGGCTGTACAGTAGGTCCTTTTTTTATCTATTTTATATGTAGTAGTCTGTATATGCTGACCCCAAACTCCCAATTTATCCCTCCTTCCTGCCTTTCCCCTTTGGTAACCATAAGTTTGTTTTTGATATGTGTGAGCCTGTACCCTCTTTTAAGATTCCACATGTAAATGGTTTCATATGATATTTGCCTTTCTCTGTCCGGCTTACTTTACTTAGTATGATAGTCTCTGGGTCCATTCATGTTGCTGCAAATAGTATTATTTCATTCGCTTTTATGGCTAATATTCCATTATATATGTATACTACATCTATTTTATCCATTTGTCTGTTGATGCACACTTCCATTGCTTCCATGTCTTGGTGTTGTTAAGTGGTGCTGCTATGGACATTGGGGTGCATGTATCCTTCCAAATTAGCATTTAAAATTTTTTAGATATATACCCAGGAATGAAATTGTGGGTCAGATGGTAGTTCCCACATTGAAGATTTTTTTTTAATTTCAAAAGTTACTCAGGTGACCTGGGGCATAATACAATATCACATACAGGCAGTTCTTTCGACCTCTCCTCTACCCCCACACCAAGGTCAGACAAAGACACTACAGAGCGAGAGGAAGTCACAGGGGAAGTTAGAACATGAGACATTCTCAGGACTCTTGTCCACTCCCTCCTCCCCGGGTGGTGGTGCATGTGCGGAGCAATCTATATAATTTGGCAGGTGCAGAAGCAGAAGGAATCTCTTTCAGAATGAACTGGCTGATAGCATCCCAAACACGGTCCCCAATAATGCAGATTGACAAAAGAACGAAAAGATGCTACTGAAACATCCAGAGCAGTGTCAGTGATGTAACATCAGCCAGAAGCCAGAATTAGAAGAGAAAGGGAGTAGAGACCATGAATGATTTTTTCTAGCTTCACTGAGATGCAATTGACATATAATATTGTGTAACTTTAAGTTTACTTACATGTTGTGTAAGTAAATTGTGTGATAATTTGACACATATATAACTGCAAAATGTTTACCATAAGATTAGTTAACACATCCTTCACTTCACATAATTAACATAATTTTAAAAGAACTGTTTCAGAAGGTGCTCCTCATTGCTAATTATTAGAGAAATGCAAAGCAAAACTACAATGAGGTATTACCTCATCATTCTAATGATGGTCAGAATGGCCATCATCAAAAAGTCTACAAATAAAAATTGCTGGAGAGGCTGTGGAGAAAAAGGGGCCTTCTTACACTATTTGTAAGAATATCAACTGGTGTAGTCACTATGGAGAGCAATATGGAAGTTCTTTTAAAATTAAAAACAGAGCTACCATATGATCCAACAATCCTACTCTTGGGTATATATCCAGAGAAAACTAATTTGAAAGGATCCATGCACCATAAATCTGGAAAGCTCAGCAGTAGCCACAAGACTGGAAAAGGTCAGTTTTCATTCCAATCCCAAAGAAAGGCATGCCAAAGAATGCTCAAACTACCACACAATTGCACTCATCTCACACGCTAGTAAAGTAATGCTCAAAATTCTCCAAGCCAGGCTTCAGCAATACATGAACCGTGAACTTCTAGATGTTCAAGCTGGTTTTGGAAAAGGCAGAGGAACCAGAGATCAAATTGCGAACATCCACGGGATCATCGAAAAAGCAAGAGAGTTCCAGAAAAACATCTATTTCTGCTTTATTGACTATGCCAAAGCCTTTGACTGTGTGGATCACAATAAACTGTGGAAAATTCTGAAAGAGATGGGAATACAAGACCATCTGACCTGTCTCTTGAGAAACCTGTATGCAGGTCAGGAAGCAACAGTTAGAACTGGACATGGAACAGCAGACCGGTTCCAAATAGGAAAAGGAGTACGTCAAGGCTGTACATTGTCACCCTGCTTATTTAACTTCTATGCAGAGAACATCATGAGAAACGCTGGGCTGGAATAAACACAAGCTGGAATCAAGATTGCTGGGAGAAATATCAATAACCTCAGATATGCAGATGACACCACCCTTATGGCAGAAAGTGAAGAAGAACTAAAGAGCCTCTTGATGAAAGTGAAAGAGGAGAGTGAAAAAGTTGGCTTAAAGCTCAACATTCAGAAAACTAAGATCACGGCATCTGGTCCCATCACTTCATGGGAAATAGATGGGGAAACAGTGTCAGACTTTATTTTTTGGGCTCTAAACTCACTGCTGATGGTGATTGCAGCCATGAAATTAAAAGACGCTTACTCCTTGGAAGGAAGGTTATGATCAACCTAGATAGCATATTTAAAAGCAGAGACATTACTTTGCCAACAAAGGTCCGTCTAGTCAAGGCTATGGTTTTTCCAGTGGTCATGTATGGATGTGAGAGTTGGACAGTGAAGAAAGCTGAGCACCACAGAATTGATGCTTTTGAACTGTGGTGTTGGAGAAGACTCTTGAGAGTCCTTTGGACTGCAAGGAGATCCAACCAGTCCATCCTAAAGGAGATCAGTCCTGGTTGTTCATTGGAAGGGTTGATGTTGAAGCTGAAACTCCAATACTTTGGCCACCTCATGCGAAGAGTTGACTCATTGGAAAAGACCCTAATGCTGGGAAGGATTGGGGGCAGGATGAGAAGGGGACGACAGAGGATGAGATGGTTGGATGGCATCACTGACTCGATGGACATGGGTTTGGGTAAACTCCAGGAATTGGTGATAGACAGGGAGGCCTGGCATGCTGTGATTCATGGGGTCACAAAGAGTCGGACATGACTGAGCAACTGAACTGAACTGAACTGAACTGATACACTGTAATGTTCATAGCAGTACTATTTACAATAGTCAAAATATGGAAGCAACCTAAATGTCCATCCACAGGTGAATGGATATCAAAGATGTAATACATGTATACAGTGGACTGTTAGCCATAAAAAAGAATGAAATAATGCCATTTGTAGCAACATGGATGGACCTATAGATTCTCATATTAAGTGAAGTGAGTCAAAGATAAATATCATATGACATTGTCTCTATGTGGAATATAGAGAAGAATGATACAAGTGAATTTATTTACAAAACAGAAACAGATTCACAGGTACTGAAAACAGACTTATGATTACCAAATGGGAAAGGGGAAGGTGGAGGAATAAATTAGGAGTTTGGGATTAATAGATATATACCATTATATATAAAATGAACATCAAGAACCTACTATACAGCACAGGGAACTATATTCAGTATCTTATAACAACCTATAATGGAAAAGAATCTGAAAAAGGATAGATATTTACACTAGAAACTAACACAACATTGTACATCAACTATACTTCAGTAAAAAAGAACTGTTTCAGATTTACAGAAATGTGATGATAATACCGATATACCCAGCACCCGTGTACCCCCGTGAGTAACATCTCCGTAGACGCTGAGCATCTCCTTCATTTCTTCTCTCTCCTGTGAATGTCTTAGGAACAGGGATAACATTTGTATTCCCAAGGCAGATTAACAGACTAGTTGGAGCTCAATAAATATTTGAGAAATGAAGGAACAGAGAGCCAAAGGAGAAAAGAAAGAACCACTTAATTCAGATTCGTGAAATCTCAATCTTTAGTCTCCTGCTAACCCACAACCAAATTCTGATCTTTTTCTTGAAAAAAAAAATCTGTTTTTTAAAGAAAAAAATTAAAACCAAGGAATTACTATGTAATATATTAAACATTTATATACCCATCACCTAGAAAGGACAATTAGTAACATTTTATTGTGCTTCCCTGGTGGCTAAGTGGTAAGGAATCCACCTGCCAATGCAGGAGACCCAAGTTCAATCCCTGGGTTGAGAAGATACCCTGGAGGAGGAAATGGCAACCCACTCCAGTATTCTTGCCTGGAGAATCCTATGACAGAGGAGCCTGGCGGGCTACAGTCCATGGGGTCGCAAAAGAGTCAGACACTACTTAGCAGCTAACCAGCAACAACAGCAGCATTTTATTATATTCAATTTGGGTCTTGTTAAACAAAGAAAATAACTTTTGACAGATCCAATGACTCCCTTTGACTTTCCAACCCTAAGTTCTGTTTTTCTTTCCATTTCCCCCAAGGTGCCAAATAGTATTTATTTAACGTATACCCTTCCTTTCTGATTTTCACACATGTGTGTTATATGCATCCAAACACGTGTGCATCTCAACATATATTCATACATGAAACACCCATATCAGTGAACAATATCTAGCATTGCTTTGTGCATTTCCATTTTTATCTGCTGCTGCTGCTGCTGTTAAGTCGCTTCAGTCGTAGCCGACTCTGTGCGACCCCGTAGACGGAAGCCCACCAGGCTCCTCCGTCCCTGGGATTTTCCAGACAAGAGTACTGGAGTGGGGTGCCATTGCCTTCTCTGCCATTTTTATCTATATTTGCCTAAATATGTAATAAATATACTTACAGTTCATCTTATATTTTTAAGTTCAACTGGTCTATAAAGATGATGTCTGTGAAACTGGAATGTCATATTGCATATTATATTAGCAACCAAACACACATTCATCATTTGTTTGCACCCTGAGTTCTGCTAGTTACCATAGGAAGAAAATGGGGGAAGTGGGTTTTTGCAGCAACATGCACCAGGGTGCCACCCTTACAGAGCTAAATAATCTAGTCTGAGAAAAAAATACCCATCAGTATCTAGGAAGCAAGTATAGCAACCAGACAGCACATAATTAAAGCACCCCATTTCTCAGTGCATGTTATTTTTAAAATGTGGGGAAAACACTAAATGCTGGTATAAAAACTGGAAAATTATTTGGCCATATCTACTGTATTTCTGTGATCTTTATATCTATCTATAGTCATCTGTATATACTTTTTGCTGTGTGTGTGTAATTTCACTCCTAGGCATATTCCCAAAAGAAATGAGTATCCATATACATCAATAGATATGCATGGATAAATAGATTGGGACATATTCATGGAATGGAATCCCATATACCAATGAAAAAGGACAAAGTAGAGCTACGTGCCCCAACATGGATAAATCTAATAGACCATGATTACCAAAAGAAGAGCAATTGAAGAGACAACAGATGGTATGAGTCTACTTATATAAAGTTCAAGAGCAGAAAAAAAATAATCTGTGGTGGTGGAAATTGGTTAATTCCAGGGTTGGGAGGATGGTACTGACCAGAAGGGGGCATTGGAGAATATTCTGAGGGACTGAAAAGATTTCCACATCTTGATTATCCTCCCTCTGGAGAGAGGAGAATACTTCCTGAGACACTAGCTTGATGTACTCCCTCTTTGCCTGACAAAGAATAAATCTATTCTTTCTTTCTCCTTCGAAATTCTGTCTCCATATCTCATATCAGCATTGTGTACAGAGAACCAATATTTTGGCATCAGTAATGGTCTGACTATGTACTAATCTATAGACTCATTGAGTTGCATATATTCATTATGCACAGCTTTTTTTGTATGTAAAAATTACTTAGTTAAAAGAAAAGAAAATAGAAATATCCTTCTATGAATGAAAGGCGTTGATCTGGTCTCTGACGGAAGTAAGTAGGATTCAGGTGGAGAACATAGCATGATAAAGTTGTTGTTGGGCCTCTGTTGGGGCCGAGAGGTGAATGCAGAGAGAAAGGCCATAGTGGGACATTCAGCATCTCACAAACTTGGACCTCCATCTAGAAGAGATGTGTGATTTAGCTCTAGAAGAGCTCAGTGATTTGATAACTTCATCTTTGTAGGACTTGATCAAAAAGCAGCTTATAAGTAATAGCTAATGTGAAGACATCTATAGCTAAGATATTTCTTTAAAAAGCAGAAGAAAAGAGACTTCCTTCTTCTGATCCCTTCCCCTGCTCGCCCCAAATCTGCAAGTTTATTTTGGTCAGAAATAGCAGATCAGAATGGAAACTAACACCATGGTACTCTTGGCCCTGTTCGGACTTTGAACTTCCAGCCTGGCTGGGTTGTTGGTCCATGAACTAAATTCTGAATATTGGCCCTTATGCCCACTTACTCTGGAACTCATCATTCTCCTTTATGTGTCAAGGCTTAATTAATCTCTCCAGTATCATCTGAAATCACATATCCTTCAAGAAACCATTTATTTTGGATTATCAAAAACACTAATTTGAAAAGATGCATGCACCCTAAAGTTCATAGCATTATTGACAATTGCTAAGATATGGAAGTAACCTGAGTGTCCATCAACAGATGAATGGAAAAAAGATGTGGTGTACACACACTGGAACACTTCTAAGCCATAAAAAGAAATGAAAATTTGCCATTTTCAGCAACATGTATGAACGTGGAGGGCATTATGCTAAATGAAATAAGTCAGACAGAGAAAGCCAAAAACTGTATGATATCACTGAGAGGTGGGATCTGAAAAATATAAGAAACTGGTGAATATGTATAATAAAAAAGAAGCAGACACACAGATGTAGAGAACAAGCTAGTGGTTTCCAGTGGGGAGGAGGGGCAATGCGAGGATGGGGGTATGGGAGGTGAGACAGTGTTTTCATTGTCACATATGGGGGGTGGTACTGCTAGCATCTAGTGGGTGGGGCTTACAATAGGCTCCCACAGCAAAGAATAATCCAACTCCAATGTCAATAATCCCAAGACACAGAAAAAATATGCCGAATATAATTAAAATTTTCTAACATTAGTAGGAGCTCTGAGCATAGAGATTAGATGTAACTTCTATTTTCTTTTTTTTTAAATCCATGTTTCTAAGATTTCTATAAGAAATGTACTTTAAGATTTTTAAACATCATTTTATTATGAAAACTTGCCAAGCTGCAAGAATTTTACAGTGAATGCCCATGTACATGAGAGAGGCTGGGACCTGAGACCCTTTGTTGCAGTGGTTACACCTGGAGAAACATCTCCCTGAACAACAAAATGCAAAGAAACTACACGGGACTAATAACTTCACACATGCACAGCTGGGGGCAAATTATGAACAATAAGATACAAAAAGGCCCCAAGCCAACTGCCATTTCTGAGGTGTGGGAGCAAAGTCAGGTCCTGCACATGAACCTGGAATCTTCAGTGAACATTTTACTTGCGTTTTTCAATGTATCTCCATGTCTGCAATGACCTCTCATTTCATTCATTCATCTTATTTTTTTAATTAATATTTTTAATTGAAGGATAATTGCTTTACAGAACTTTGCTGTTTTCTGTCAAACTTCAACATGAATCAGCCATAGTTATGCATATATCCCCTCCCTTTTGAAGCTCCCTCCCATCTCCCTCCCCATCCCACCCCTCTAGGTTGATACAGAGCCCCTGTTTGAGTTTCCTGAGACATACAGCAAATTCCCGTTGGCTATCTATTTTGCATATGGTAATGTAAGTTTCCATGTTACTCTTTCCATACATCTCACCCTCTCCTCCCCTCTCCCCATGTCCATAAGTCTATTCTCTATGTCTGTTTCTCCACTGTTGCCCTGTAAATAAATTCTTCAGTACCATTTTTCTAGATTACATATATATGTGTTGCTGCTGCTACTGCTAAGTCGCTTCAGTCATGTCCGACTCTGTGAGACCCCATAGACGACAGCCCACCAGGCTCCTCTGTCCCTGGGATTCTCCAGGCAAGAACACTGGAGTGGGTTGCCATTTCCTTCTCCAACGCATGCACGCATGCTAAGTTGCTTCAGTCATGTCCGACTCTGCGAACCCATGGACAGCAGCCCACCAGGCTCTTCTGTCCACAAAATTCTCTAGGCAAGAATACTGGAGTGGGTTGCCATTTCCTTCTCCCATATATGCATTAGAATATGATATTTCTCTTTCTGACTCACTTCACTCTGTACAGTAGGTTCTAGGTTCATCCACCTCATTAGAACTGACTCAAATGCATTCGTTTTTATGGCTGAGTAATATTCCACTGTGTATATGTACCACAACTTCTTTACCCATTCATCTGTCGATGGACATCTAGGCTGCTTCCATGTTCTAGCTATTGTAAATAGTGCTACAATGAACAATGGGATACATGTGTCTTTTTCAATTTTGGTTTCCTCAGGGTATTGCCTAGGAGTGGTATTGCTGGGTCATATGGTGGTTTTATTCCTAGTTTTTTAAGGAATCTCCATACCATCTTCCATAGTGTCTGTATCAATTTACATTGCCACCAACAGTGCAAGAGTGTTCCCTTTTCTCCACACCCTCTCCAGCATTTATTGTTTGTAGACTTTTTGATGATGGCCATTCTGACTGGTGTGAGGTGATATCTCATTGTAGTTTTGATTTGCATTTCTCTAATAATGAGCGATGTTGAGCATCTTTTCATGTATTTGTTAGCCATCTGTATGTCTTCTTCAGAGAAATGTCTGTTTAAGTCTGTTTCCCACTTTTTGATTGGGTTGTTTGTTTTTCCGGTATTGAGTTGTATGAGCTACTTGTATATTTTGGAAATTAATCTTTTGTCAGTTGTTTCATTTGCTATTATTTTCTCCCATTTTGAGGGTTGTCTTTTCACCTTGCTTGTAGTTTCCTTTGCTGTGCAAAAGCTTTTAAGTTTAATCAGGTCCCATTTGTTTACTTTTGTTTTTATTTCCATTACTGTAGAAGGTGGGTCATAGAGGATCTTGCTTTGATTTATGTCATCGAGTGTTCTGCCTATGTTTTCCTCTAAGAGTTTTATAGCTTCTGGTCTTAAATTTAGGTCTTTAATCCATTTCGAGTTTATCTTTGTGTATGGTGTTAGGAAGTGTTCTAATTGCATTGTTTTACATGTAGCTGTCCAGTTTTCCCAGCACCATTTATTGAAGAGGCTGTCTTTGCCCCTTTGTATATTCTTGCCTCCTTTGTAAAAAATGAGGTACCCATAGGTTCATGGGTTTATTTCTGGGCTTTCTATCTTGTTTCATTGGTCTATATTTCTGTTTCTGCACCAGTACCATATGGTCTTCATGACTGTAGCTTTGTAGTATAATCTGAAGTCAGGAAGGTTGATTCATCCAGCTCCATTCTTCTTTCTCAAGACTGCTTTGGCTATTTGGGATCTTTTGTATTTCCATAAGAATTGTGTGATTTTTTGTTCTGGTTCTGTGAAAAATGTCATTGGGAATTTGGCAAGAATCACATTGAATCTGTAGATTGCCTTTGGTAGTATAGTCATTCTCACAATATTGATTCTTCCTACCCAGGAACATGGAATATCTCTCCATCGGCTTATGTCGTCTTTGATTTCTTTCAATAGTGTCTTATAACTTTCTGTGTACAGTTCTTTTGTTTTCTTAGGTAAGTTTATTCCTAGATATTTAATTCTTTTTGTTGCAATAGTGAATGGGATTGATTCCTTAATTTCTCTTTCCAATTTTTCATTGTTAGCATATAGAAATGCAAGTCATTTCTGTGTGTTGATTTTGTATCTTGCAACTTTGCTAAATTCGCTGATTAGCTCTAGTAATTTTCTGACATTCATCTTATTTTTTAAAATGCATTTCAGAGTAAGTTGAAGCCTTCGGTTGACTGTCTCTGTTTCTGTATTTAAAAAAACAACAGCTGTTCCCTTTAGTTTCTCATTAGAATACTAGAAGATGGTCCCACAATAGCTATTACAAAATCCCCAGTTCTCCTTGAGAAACACCAGAGATAAAGGCACATAAGTTCCTATTTCTGCTCTCATTTTGTCATGATGGCTCAAAGTCTCTTTTTGCCTTTGAATGGTAAGTCATTAAAATATTTTATTCTCTCTTAAGAAAAACAGATATTGTATATTAATGCATATATATGGACTCTAGAAAAAAGGTGCTGATGAATCTATTTGCAGGGCAGGAATAGACACAGGCATAGAGAATGGACTTGTGGACACAGGGGGAAGGTGGGGGGGGGGAGGTGAGAAGTAGGTGGGACAATTGAAAAATAGCATTGAAACATATACATTATCATGTGTAAAATAGATAGCTAGTGGGGAGATGCTGTATAACACAGAGAGTGCAACTCAGTGCTGTGTGACAACTTTGAGGGGTAGACTGGGGTGGTGGGCAGTGGGGGTGAAGTTCAAGAGACAGGTGACATATGTATACTTATGGCTGACTCACGTTGTTGTATGGCAGAAGCCAACACAACATTATAAAGTGATTATCCTCCAATTAAAAATAATTTTAAAAAAATAAATAATAAAAAATCAAAAAATATATATTTTATTCTCTTTAAATGGAAATAGCAAGGACACTTCACCTCTCACACTCTTTCTTGTTTTCAACACTGTGGCTTGGGCAGGGGGCATCCACCTGGTTGCCCATGGTTTTCTCTTTTAAATCATGGCTGAGATATGTCTCCTATGGAAATACCTGGAGGAATTAAGATGGGGCATTTCAAAATGATTTCATCAGGCAATGGGGCTCTTCAAAGCTTGCAATCTCTTATATTCCGTCATACAAGGATAGGATCAAAATGAGTTTCTGGAGTGGTTGTTGTTGTGTTGTGCTCAGTCGTGTCCTACTCTTTGCAACCCCATGGACAGAGGAGCCTGGCGGGCTACAGTCCACTGGATTTTCCAGGCAAGATTATGGAGCGGGCTGCCGTTTCCTTCTCCAGGAGATATTTGCCACCTCGTCTCCTGTGACTCCTGCATTGGCAGGCAGATTCTTTACCAATGAGCCAATTGGGAAGCCCTTGCAAAACATGAATCTCATGTAAGAATGGATACTTTCGTGTCAGGGCGAGGTTTTTGGCATGGAAAGCTGTCCCGTGCTCATTTTTCTTCCTGAAACTGAGTTCGATTCTTCCGGATCTATTTGCTTAGTGAGCCAGAATTTCTGGACTTGGGTCCTCTAGGTCTCCGAACTGACCGCTCAGAGGATGCAAATTGCTCATAAATTTACTGAGCATGCAAACTGCTCATAAATCTACTGAGCATGCAAACTGCTCGTAAAACTGCAATGTTGCTCTTTCACTATGAACGTACCTTGATGGGAAGTAAAAATTGATGAGCATCTTTCTTCTGTTTCAGAGAAATCACATTTGCTTCCTGCTCCTAATTTTGGAAGCCCCAACATGTATTTTATAAAACATACTGAAATTGTTCCTCATTCCATGCTATGTGTGTTTTTGTTTTTGTTTTACTAAAAATACCAAGAGGATTTCTAGAATTATATTTTTTAATTTACTTGCCCACGATAAACTCATTTAATTGTCCAAGTCCTGTGACTTTCTTTTTCTGGCCACACTGGGAAACACAGGATCTTAGTTGCCAGACCAGGAATCCAATCTAGCCCCTCAGTAGCAAAAGCATGGAATCCTAACCACTGAACGACCAGGGAATTCCCCAACTCCTTTGACTTTTATGAAACACTTGTCCAGTGAGAAAACCTAACTTCTGTATTATTTTCAAATAGAATAAACCGCTAATGAATGTTAAATTCAACAATTGATGAAGCCACATTTTGCTACCTATATAACTATATGTATATAGGGGCTTACTTGGTGGCTCAGACTGTAAAGAATCTGCCTGCAATTCAGGCAGCCCAGGTTTGATCCCTGGGTCATGGCAATCCCCTGGAGAAGGAAATGACAATCCTCTTCAGTATTCTTGCCTGGAAAATCCCACGGACAGGATAACCTGGTGGGCTATAGTCCATGAGGTCACAAAGACTGAGCAACTAACACTTTCACTTTGTTTTCTTTCATATACTTATAAAAGGCATTAAAGTAAATATTTATTCATCAGTATTAGTCAGCTTTCTAAATTTTTCCCTGTTTCATCCATTTTTATCCTTGACATCTCAAAAACATTTTTACAAATCTGTGAATGTTTGTTGACCATGATCAACTGACTTTTAGCTCTCAACGATCAGTCTCTAGAGGGCTAAAATTGTGTTGAATGTGCTCAATGAGTTTAGAGAAACTATTCAAGAGCTATTTGGGGGAGGAAAGTAAAGTCAACCTCAACAGATTCAGGCCGCCAGAAAGTATTTAAAAAATTAAACTCCCCTTTTGTTTTCTCCCCCAGGAATTTCCTGCTTAATTTTCTTTCTGAATATTCCTAACTCATCATTTCAAGGTATGTGGGTGATGGGCAGAACGAATCTGGAATAGTTTGTGTAGCCTGTGTTTCTACAGATGTTGCTATTTTGTTGTTGTTGTTGTTGTTGTTGTTTTGACTGCACCCCGAGGCATGTGGGACCTTAGTTCCCTGACTAGGGATCAAACCCACAGCTCCTGCACTGGAAGGTGAAATCTTAACCACTGGACCACCAGGGAAGTCCCTATAAATGTTTCTTTACAAAGCAGTTTGAAGATAAGCAGAACATGTTTTGCTCTCCCCAAATTCAGACTTAAAAAGAGAAATATGGAAATGGTAAGCATTTGCTCAAACTCATGTGACTCTCCAAGTAATTCTAGCCTTCACAGTTTTTCCTACCACGTTATACTTATGACACTTAAAAAGAAATAGCTTTATTGGCTCATTCTTACTATGCAACTGAGGCTATTTACACAACAAATCTACAAAAGTCAGGAGAACAATTATATAGAAATAATAAAGAGAAAACTATTCTTTTTATTATGCATGCTTGCTAAGTCTCTTCAGTTGTGTCTGACTCTGCGAAACCCTATGGATAGTAAGTCACCAGGCTCCTCTGTCCAAGGGATTCTCCAGGCAAGAATACTGGAGTGGGTTGCCATGCCCTCCTCCAGGGGAGCTTCCTGACCCAGGGATCGAACCTGTGTCTCCTGTGGCTTCTTCATTGCAGGCAGATTCTTTAACGCTGAGCCACCATCCATAGGATCGCAAAGAGTTGGACATTACTAAGCAACTAAGCACATCACACTGGGGAAGCCCTCTTTTTATCATGGTGCGTGTGTGTGTATATATATATATATATATATATATATATATAGGTATGCTCTTTTACCTACATATATCTATAAATAAATATACACCTATGCTAATATATTTCTGTATAGCTATGCCTATATACATGTATATATATACATATACCTATATGTACTTACTTACCTATATATAAATACATAAAATATATGTTTATTTTTATATTTAAATATATATATATACCTATTTATGGGCTTCCCTGATGGCTCAGTGGTAAAGACTCTGCTTGCAGTGCAGGAGACACAGGAGACACAGGTTTCATCCTTGGGTTGGGAAGATCCCCTGGAGTAGGAAATGGCACCCCACTCCAGTATTCTTGCCTGGAGAAGCCCATGGACAGGGTAGCCTAGTGGGCTACAGTTCACAGGGTTGCAAAGAGTTGGACATGGCTGAGTGACTGAGAATGTCGTACTTATTTACTTGTTTATATAGTTATTTTAAAAGTATATATTAATACAAATATAGACAAATAGGTGTATATTTAGGTAAATATACATACATAGGTATAGACATTTATAAATATATATTATATATATATACATAAATAAGTAAATATGTGTGTATTTAAACACATGAGTCACAGTAAAAGGAGTGATCATCTTTTATTATTTCCATATAATTTTTGTGGGTTCTTTGTGCGAATAGCCGATGTATGTTAAATAGTATGTACATAAATATAAACATGCTTTTACATACATAAATAAGTAAATAGACATAGATACAGACCAAGATTTGATAAATACATATATGACTATGTATGTATTATTTACAAATGCAGTCATAGTTTATGTATTTTACAATATGCTTTTATTTCACCTAATACATCCTGACTATCTCTTCTTGTCAATCAGACATAGCATTCCATTTTGTTAATATACCACAGTTTATTGATCCATTTTCCTGTTGGTGAACTCCTGATTTTCTGATGGTTGACTATGATGAAGAGGGCTGCTGTGAAGCCTATTGTAAAAAGACTTCATGTACAAGTCTTTCTGTGGACATATGTTTTCATTTTTCTTGGGGGAATTTCTCTAAGAGGAATCACTGGATCATAGGATGACCAAATATGTAGAATTATTTTCTTCATCTTGTAAATGATAAAATGAAAGCAAAAAATTAAGAAAATGCAATCTAGCCTGGGAAACTGCAAATTGAAAATCATGAGACTTGCCTGGGGGTCCAATGGTTATAACTCTGTGCTTTTACTGCAGGGGGCATGGGTTTGATCCTTATTCTGGGAACTAAGGTTCCGCATGCTGTGCCTCCTGGACAATAAAAAAAAAATAAAATAGTAAGGAAGTATTATCTTCATGAATATTTAGTGGGAGATTGCCTTGAGACATTAACTTTTTAGGACTACTTTTTTAAAATTTTCATTTTGGCTATCCTGGGTCTTTGATGCTGCACGGGCTCTCCCCTAGTTTCGGAGAGTAGAGGCTCGTCTCTTGCTGTGGTGTGGAGGCTTCTCACTGTGGTGGCCTCTCTTGTTATCGAGCTTGGATTCTAGGGCACTTAGGCTTCAGTACTTGCAGCACATGGGCTCTGTAGTTGTGGCAAATGGGCTCAGTTGCTCCGAGGCGTGTGGGATCTTCCTGGACCAGGAATTGAACCCACGTCTTCTGAACTAGCAGGTGGATTCTTCACCACTGAGCCACCAGGGAAGCCCCTAAGATTAAATTTTGAACTCAGGGATGATTAGTCTGTCTCCCTGTTCACTCCTGTCTACCATTCCATGCCAAGATGGTCTCCACCTCATGGCTAGTTCCACTGCTCAAGAAAACCTTCTGCTGGAGACTTCCCTGGCTGTCCAGTGGTTAAGATTCCACACTTTCAACACAAAGGACCCGGGTTCAATCTCTGGTTGGGGAACTAAGATCCCACATGCCATGAGGTAGGGCCAAAAAAACCCCACCTTCTGCTAGATTTTCTCATATTTAGTCATCTCAGTCATACTTGCCCTGATCATCCTACAGAATTTCTCTTCCTGACCCTCTCTTAACCTCTGGCTTCTTTTTTCATATTTATTTATTTTTAATTGGAGGATAATTGCCTTATGGTATTGTGTTGGTTTCTGCCATACATCAATATGAATCAGCTATCAGTTCAGTTCAGTCACTCTGTGCCCAATTCTTTGAGATCCCATGGACTGCAACGTGCCAGGCTTCCCTGTTCATAACCAACTCCTGGAGCTTGCTCACACTCATGGGTGTACATATGTCCCCTCCCTCTTTAACCTCCCTCCCACCTCCCACCCCACCCCACCCCTTTAGGTTGTCACAGGGCACTGGGTTTGAGCTTCCTGCTTCCTACAGTAAAATTTTCACTGGCTATCTAATGCTACTTTCTCAATTCATCCCACCTCAGGCTTCTTCTTGTGGTTGTTCAGTCACTAAGCCATACCCGACTCTTTGTGGCCCCATGGACTGCAGCACACCAGACTTCCCTGTCCTTCACCATCTCCTGGAGTTTGTTCAAACTCATGTCCATTGAGTTGGTGATATCATCTAACCATCTCATTCTCTGTCACCCCTTCTCTGTTGACCCCCTCTCCTCTTGCCCTCAATCTGGCTTCTTATATCTATTTGCAATCCTTTCCATATGGGATAATTTGTTCCCTTGTCCCCTCATAAAAATACAAGCTCTGTGGAACCAGGACCTGGCGTGCTTTCATTAACTGGTGGGTAAGAGAATGGTAAACCAAGTGCTGGGAACCTAAGGATTCCTCCGCAGTGGACTGAACGCCTGCATGATAGGATAGTGACATGGACTGAACTCACTCATTTGACCTTTGATGGATCCTTAATCACAGATGTGGATGAATGCCTGGATACCCAGGCCTGCCCTTCGAAAGCCACTTGCACTGACACTGTGGAAAGCTACTTCTGCACCTGTAAACCTGGATATGAATCAAGCAATGGGAAGAGACATTTTAATGATCCTGGAGTAAGATGCATAGGTGAGTGTTATTTCAGTAAGAACATTCTTGAAAAAAATTAGGTCTACTCATCCCTCCTATTGAGAGATTGGACCTAAATTTTTATAATAACTGATCAAATCAATGGCTTTGATAGTGGATACCTACTGCTAGGCATGAAAAACAATTTTTTGTTGAATAGCATTAAAGAGCCCTTAAATTCTTTAGCTCAAGAATATTTTTCTTTAGACTGCATAGTCTTTGGATCTAAGTACTAAGTAAGAAGAAAAGTTACCAGGGATGTATAAAAGGGGTTTGTCCTCAATTTGGAATATTTTTAAGTCCATATTAATAAGGGGTTGGCAGACATGTATAGCCTAATGAGTTTTTCTCATTTGGAAATGTTGTTGTTCAGTTGCTAAGTCATGTCTTACTCTTTGCGACCCCATGGACCGCAGCATGCCAGGCTTCCCTATCCTTCACTGTCTCCAGAGTTTGCTCAAATTCATGTGCATTGAGCCGGTGATGCCATCTAACTGTCTCATCCTCTGCTGCCCACTTCTTCTTTTGCCTTCAGCCTTTCCCAGCATCAGGGTCTTTTTCAATGAGTTAGCTCTTCACTTCAGGTGGCCAAGGTATTGGCGCTTCAGCTTTAGCATCAGTCCTTCCAATGAATATTCAGGACAGATCTCCTTTAGAATTGATTGATTTGATCTCCTTGCTGTCCAAGGGACTCTCAAGAGTCTTCTCCAGTGTCACAGTTCAAAGGCATCAATTCTTCGGTGCACAGCCTTCTTCATGGTCCACCTCTCACATCCATATACGACTACTGGAAAAATCATAGCTTTGACTATACAGACTTTTGTTGGCATTGGCAAAATGATGTCTCTGCTTTTTAATATGCTGTCTAGATTTGTCATAGCTTTCCTTCCAAGGAGTGAGTTTCCTAATACACTAAAAAAAAAAAATAGAGTTCACACAAAATTTTATTGCTACCATTTTGCATTTTAGGGTTTCAAAAAACTGTTAGCACTTGCATTTATGTTTATAGCAAAAAATTAATGAAAAGTTTATAAAGATGTGTGCATGGGAATTTGTTTTCATTATATGTTCCAACATGTTATTGCTTCGGTTTAGAAAGTAGTTTTTAGAAAGTGTTTTATAAGAACTTAACTTCTAAAATACACTAGTGATTTTTCAAATGTTGCTCCTGATTTTTTCAAATGGAGAAATCAACTCATTTTAAAAAGTTGTTTGTATATTTATTTTTTAGGTAGAGAGAAATTTTCTCAGGAGTAGGATTATGGAATCATATGATAACTCTATTTTTATTTTTTTTAAGTACTCCATACTGTTCTCCATAGTGGCTGTATCAATTTACATTCCTACCACCAATGTAGGGGGCTTCCCTTCTCTCCACATCCTCTTCAAAATGTATTGCTTGTAGACTCTGAACATAAGAATACCAACTGTGATCAAGACACAGAAAATGTGGACTCATTGTAAAGTCGTCTTAGTTCTTCCACTGTTTTGTACACAGATGAGTTCTATGTACGCTCAGTTACTCAGACATATCCCGACCCCATGGACTATAGCCCACCAGGCTCCTCTTGTCCATGAAACTTTCCAGGCAAGAATACTGAAGTGAATTGCCATTTTCCTCCCCCAAGGGATCTTCCTGACCCAGGGATCAAACCCACATCTCTTGTGTCTCCTGCCTTGGCAGGTAGATTCTTTACCACTAGCATCACCTGGGAAGCCCAATGAGTTCCATTCTGTTTTCTAAATCTTACCTCACTGTTTCCTTTGGGAATTTCTTGTATGGTGTATTCATATTCTCTTACACTTTGTCACTTCCTCTGAGACATATTTTCTAAACTCATACTTTAAAAATCTACTCATCACTCTCTGTTCCTTCTACTGTTTTTTAAACAATAAATAAATATGTATGTTAGCTACTGTTAGTCACTTATTCATGTCCAACTCTGCAACGCCATGGACTATAGTCCACCAGGCTCCTCTGTCCATGAGATTTCCTAGGCAAGAATACTAGAATGGGTTGACATTTCCTTCTCCAAGGGATATTCCCGACCCAGAGATTGAACCTGGGTCTTACACATTACAGGCAGATTCATTACAGTCTGAGCCACCAGGGAAGCCCATATTAAACTATTTTTTTAAGTAATATGTATCAAACTATTTTTTAAGTAAAAAATTTTTTGAGGTATTTATTGTTGTTTTTCAGTCACTAAGTTTTGTCCAACTCTTTGCAACCCTGTGGACTGCAGCACGCCAGGCTTTCCTGTCTTTAATTGTCTCCCAGAGTTTGCTCAGATTCATGTCCATTGAGTCAGTGATGCTATCTAACCATCTCATCTAATTGATTATTCTACTCTTATTTTCCTTGCTTGTAGTTACCCTTCATTAACATGGTATTAGGGCTTCCCTGGTGACTCAGACAGTAAAGAATCTACCTTCCTGTCATCATCCTCATGGACGGGCTCCACCACTAGAAAAAAAAATGTTCTATATAACCCAATAAAAATTGATTTTAAAAATGGAAAATAAACATGAGTAATCCTGTTCACTGCTCTGATACTGGCTGACCATCTCCGTTGGGTTGGTACTTAGCGGTTTTCTAGATGCAAAACTTTCAACTGTATATTGGGACAGTCTTGAGCAAACCAAGGTGAGTGCCTTGAAATGCACAGACTGTGACCTGTGTGTGGTGGATATGCCACAAGCGTGGCATGAAGAAGTGAACCCATGGAGCCCTGAGTGACCCCATGGAGCCCTGTCACTGACTGATTCACTTTTCATCCTTTTCCTGCCACAGATAAGAATGAATGCCTGGACACCACAACGTGCCCACTGACAGCCACGTGTAAGAACACCCGGGGAAGCTACTTATGTGTCTGCAATCCTGGGTTTGAGACACCTGATGGGAGAACTCAATTTACTGGCTCCAGAGGAACTTGCATAGGTAAGCAGATTCTCTGACACCTTCTGGTGAAAATTTCCTTAGAGAAAGAGTTGAGCAAAACAAATGAAGAAAAACAAACAATGCATCAGTACAGATCTTACTTCAATATGCTAATAACCTTTGGATTCCTCAGTATCTAAACACTGTCATTTGATAGAGCTGTTTATGTGTGCATAACATGTATGTGTGTGTGCTCAGTCGCTTCAGTTGTGTTCAGTTCTTTGCGACCCCATGGACTGTAGCCCACCAGGCTCCTCTGTCCATGGGATTCTCCAGGCAAGAATACTGGAGTGGGTTACCATTCCTTCTCCAAGGGATATTTCTGACCCAGAGATCAAACCCTGGTCTCCCGCATTGCAGGCAGATTCATTACAGTCTGAGCCACCAGGGAAGCCCAAATATGTATTAAACCTTTTTTTTTTAATTAAAAAAATCTTTATTGAAGTATTTATTGTTGTTCAGTCGCTTAGTTGTACCCAACTCTTTGCAACCCCATGGACTGTGGCACACTAGGCTTCCCTGTGTTTATCTATCTCCCAGAGTTTACTTACATTCATGTCCATTGAGTCAGTGATGCTATCTAACCATCTCATTTAACTGATTGTTCTACTCTTTAATTTACCTTGCTGGTAGTTACCCTTCATTAACATGGTATTAGGGCTTCCCTGGTGACTCAGACTAAAGAATCTACCTTCCTGTCATCATCCTCATGGATGGATTCCAGCATTGGAAAAAAAAAATGTTTTGTATACCCCAATAAAAATTAATTTAAAAAATGGAAAGTAAATATGAGTAATCCTGTTCACTGCTCTGACACTGGCTGACCATCTCCGTTGGGTTGGTACTTAGCGGTTTTCTAGATGCAAAACTTTCAGCCGTATATTGGGACAGTCTTGAGCAAACCAAGGTGAGTGCCTTGAAATGCACAGACTGTGACCTGTGTGTGGTGGATATGCCACAAGCGTGGCATGAAGAAGTGAACCCATGGAGCCCTGAGTGACCCTATGGAGCCCTGTCACTGACTGATTCACTTTTCATCCTTTTCCTGCCACAGATAAGAATGAATGCCTGGACACCACACTGTGTTCACCGACAGCCACGTGTAAGAACACCCGGGGAAGCTACTTATGTGTCTGCAATCCTGGGTTTGAGACACCTGATGGGAGAACTCAATTTACTGGCTCCAGAGGAACTTGCATAGGTAAGCAGATTCTCTGACACCTTCTGGTGAAAATTTCCTTAGAGAAAGAGTTGAGCAAAACAAATGAAGAAAAACAAACAATGCATCAGTACAGATCTTACTTCAATATGCTAATAACCTTTGGATTCCTCAGTATCTAAACACTGTCATTTGATAGAGCTGTTTATGTGTGCATAACATGTATGTGTGTGTGCTCAGTCGCTTCAGTTGTGTTCAGTTCTTTGTGACCCCATGGATTGTAGCCCGCCAGGCTCCTCTGTCCATGGGATTCTCCAGGCAAGAATACTGGAGTGGGTTGCCATTTCCTTCTCCAAGGGATATTCCTGACCCAGAGATCAAACCCTGGTCTCCCGCATTGCAGGCAGATTCATTACAGTCTGAGCCACCAGGGAAGCCCAAATATGTATTAAACCTTTTTTTTCTAATTAAAAAATTCTTTATTGAAGTATTTATTGTTGTTGTTCAGTCACTTATTGTATCCAACCCTTTGCAACCCCATGGACTGTGGCACACTAGGCTTCCCTGTGTTTATCTATCTCCCAGAGTTTGCTCACATTCATGTCCATTAAGTCAGTGATGCTATCTAACCACCTCATCTAACTGATTGTTCTACTCTTTAATTTACCTTGCTGGTAGTTACCCTTCATTAACATGGTATTAGGGCTTCCCTGGTGACTCAGACTAAAGAATCTACCTTCCTGTCATCATCCTCATGGATGGGTTCCAGCATTGGAAAAAAAAATGTTTTGTATACCCCAATAAAAATTAATTTAAAAAATGGAAAGTAAATATGAGTAATCCTGTTCACTGCTCTGACACTGGCTGACCATCTCGGTTGGGTTGGTACTTAGTGATTTTCTAGTTGCAAAACTTTCAGCTGTATATTGGGACAGTCTTGAGCAAACCAAGGTGAGTGCCTTGAAATGCACAGACTGTGACCTGTGTGTGGTGGATATGCCACAAGCGTGGCATGAAGAAGTGAACCCATGGAGCCCTGAGTGACCCCATGGAGCCCTGTCACTGACTGATTCACTTTTCATCCTTTTCCTGCCACAGATAAGAATGAATGCCTGGACACCACACTGTGTTCACCGACAGCCACGTGTAAGAACACCCGGGGAAGCTACTTATGTGTCTGCAATCCTGGGTTTGAGACACCTGATGGGAGAACTCAATTTACTGACTCCGGAGGAACTTGCATAAGTAAGCAGATTCTCTGATGCCTTCGGGTGAAAATTTTCTGAGAGAAAGAGTTGAGGTAAACAAGTGAAGGAAAACAATGCATCAGTATGGATCTGACTTCAGTATGCTAATAAATTTTCAATTCCTCAGTATCTAAACACTGTCCTTTGATATAGCTGTTTATGTGGGTTTGTGTGTGCATAACATGTATGTGTGCACACAAGTTTATGAGTGCTCAGTCGCTTCAGTCATGTTCTATTCTTTGCGACCCCATGGACTATAGCCCACCAGACTCGTCTGTCCATGGGATTCTGCAAGCAAGAATACTTGAGTGGATTGGTATGGCCTCCTCTATGGGATCTTCCCCATCCAGGGTTCGAATCCAGGTCTCCCGCGTCTCCTGCTTTGGCAGTGCAGCTCCTGTTACGGTAACACAAAAGACTCCCCCTAGTGGTTGCCAATTTATTAGTATTTTAACTTGTCTTTCTGACTTCTATTGAAATATTGAAACTTAGGGCAACTCAATTAAAAAATGAGAAGACAAATTATTTTATAAAAAAATAGAGACATATATATATAACTAAAGCACTTTGCTGTACCCCTGAAACTAATACAACATTGTTAATCAGCTATACTCCTATATAAAATAAAAAGTTAAAAAAAAAACGAAAAGATAACCCACATAATAGGAGAAAATATTTACAAATGATAAGACGGATTAGGGATTAGTATCCCTCAGCAAAAGACTTGAATAGACATTTTTCCAAAAAAGAAATACAGATGGCCAACAGGCACATGAAAAGTTGTTTAACATTGCTGATCATCAGAGCAATGCAAATCAAAACCACAATGAAGTAACACCTCACATCTGTCAGAATGGCTATCATCAGAAAGTCTACAAATAAATGTTGGGGAGGATGTGGAGTAAAGGAAACCCCAGTGGAATTTGTGTAGTCACTATGGAAAACAAGGGATTCCCTGGTGGCTCAGAGGGTAAAGAGTCTGCCAGCAATGTGGGAGACCTGAGTTCGATCCCTGCGTCGGGCATATCCCCTGGAGAAGAAAACAGCAGCCCACTCCAGTATTCTTGCCTGGAAAATCCCATGGACAGAGGAGAAGCCTGGCAGGCTACAGTCCACAGGGTCACAAAGAGTCGGACATGACTGAGCGACTTCTCTTTCACTTTATGGAAAACAGTACAGAGTTTCCTCAAAATACTAAACGTAGAACTGTGATATGATCCAGCAATTCCACTCCTGGGTATATATCTGAAGAAAACAAAAATATTAATTTGAAAAGATACATTCATCCCAATGCTCATAGCAGTAGTGTTTACAATAGCCAAGATACAGAAGCAATCTGTGTCCAGCAGATAAATGGATAAAGAAGATGTGAGATATAGAGACAGACAGATAGATATAGATATACACAGAATGGAATACTACTCAGCCATAAAAAAGAATGAAATTCTGACAATTGCAACAATATGGACTAGAGAGTATTATGCTTAGTGAAATAAGTCAGACAAAGACAACTACTGTATGATATTACTTACATGTGGACTCTAAGAAATAAAACAAATATGCCAGGGTCTCAACTCTATGAGATCTCTTTCTTTTTGCTGTGGTGTAGCTGAGTGTAAGGCATTGGGCAGAGGACTCTGAAGATACCCTAGGACAAGGCAGAGTCACTGATGGGAATATCTGGGATTTTTGTCATCGTTTGAATGAAAACTGCTGATCAGGAATGTCTGATTTGACTTTGTATATAAGAACTAAATCAGGTGGTATAAAACCAATGAAATTTTGGGGTTGCTTGTCATAATACTTGGTCACTCTTAAATTCTTAAGAAATATTCAATAACTAAATGAATAAAGTAGAAAAGTTTACCAAAAATAAAAAATAAAACAAATAGATATGTAACAAAACAGAAACAGACTCACTGATATAGAGAACAAACTAGTGGCTACCAGTGGGAAGAAGAAGAGTGAGGGGCAAGATAGGTGTATAGAATTAAGAGGTACAAACAAGTATGTATAAAATAAATACACAACAAGGATATATTATATACCAGAGGGAAATACACCCATTACTTTGTGATAATTTTAAGTGGGGTATAATCTGTATAAAAATATTGAACCACTATGTTATATACCTGAAACTAATACAATATTATAAATAAACTATACTTCAATCTTGGGCTTCCCTGGTTGCTCAAACAATCTGTCTGCAATGCAGGAGACCCAGGTTTGATCCCTAGGGAAGATATGTTGGAGAAGGGAATGGCAATCCGGTGTTCTTGCCTGGAGAATTCTATGGAGAGAGGAGTCTGGTGGGCTACAGTCCATGGGGGCACAAAGACTCAGATATGAATGAGTGACTAACACACACACAAACACACACATACACACACAAACACTTCAATTGGCTAGCAGGCATGACAACCAGCAGGCATGACTGAGAAGCCGAAATCTCACAATCCCTTTTGTAAAGAAAGCTGGAAGGAAGTTGGAAAAAGGAAAAGTTGGGAGGGAAATTTTCCCAATTTCAGACTGGGAGGAAACATTTCTGTTTTTCTTTTTTTGAATTCTCATTCTATTTCTAGGAATCAACCCTAGGTCCCCTATCCCAACCCAAGTTACATATTGGGAAGACTGTAAACAACAGGTATGTTTCCATCTTTGTAAATCTGTGTTTGGTGCCCACCACCAGTATGTGGAAATAAACAATAATTACAAATAAAATGCTCTCTAGAGGGAATATGCCTAAATATAAAATATAAAACAAGGGTTCAAATCAACCCCCCACACCCACCAGCACACATACACATAATGGTCTCTGGGGATAAAAAGGTGTTTCTTGATATTAATATTTTTGCATTCTCTCCTATTTCTTCCATATTTTGTTTTATCGATTGCTTTCTTTCTGAGCAACAATGTATTGTTCGGAGAATATATGGTAGCCATGAAGTGTTCTCAGTCAACACTAGTTCTCTACAGAATTAATTACAAAAAAGAAGCCATCTGGGATGTCCATGGTGGTCCAGTGGTTAAGACTCAGTGCTTCCAATCCCTGGTCACAGAACTAAGATTTCACATGCTAAATGGCATGGCCAAATTATTGTTTTAAAAAAACAGTAATCACCCACACCCCCTCAATTTAACCATCATTATGGTTGATATAATTTCATTGTTGTAAGTGCTGTGTGTTATTGCAAAGGAATCTTTCAAAAGTGACTTACAAAACAAATGTATGTTACATTGAGACAATATGGAAATCAATATTACACCCGTCAGATGAATTTTCAAAATTCAGTCCTTTCGTTAAAAGTTATTTGTAGTTTGATCTAAATTGTCCAGTGTCATATAGAACTTATAGGACTTAAAAAATCTGCCTTCTAGACCATTTAGGTTAAAGTACACTTTTGGAAAACAGACTGTCTCTAGTCACAATCAAGAATAAAGGTGAATGGAATATTATTTAGCTATAAAAAAAGAATACATTTGAGTCAATTCAGTGAGGTGGATGAAACTGGAGCCTATTATACAGAGTGAAGTAAGTCAGAAAGAGAAACACCAATACAGTATATTAATGCATACATATGGAATTTAGAAAAATGGTAATGACGACCTTACATGCAAGACAGCAAAAGAGACACAGATGTAAAGAACAGACTTTTGGACTATGTGGGAGAAGGTGAGGGTGGGATGATTTGAGAGAATAGCATTGAAACATGTATATTACCATATGTAAAATAGATGAACAGTGCAAATTCAATGGATGAAGCAGGGCAGTCAAAGCCGGTGCTCTGGGACGATGCAGAAGGATGGGGTGGGGAGGGAAGAGGGAGGGGGGATTCAGGATTGGAGGACACATGTACACCCATGGCTGATTCATGTTGATGTATGGCAAAACCCCCCCAATATTGTAAAGTAATTATACTCCAATTAAGATATATTAAGTAATTTTTTTAAAAAGAAATTACACACACACAAACCAGAAAAAACAGTAGAGTAGGAGGAGAATAAATAAAGCTGGGAAAAAAGATAATAAAGGTAAATATGCTATGAAGATTGTTTTTATTAAAATGGAGAGTGGAAAGACATGTCTACATCAGTATCTGTTATACACAAAGGTTATATAGAAATAAAGATTTTATATAAAATATATAAAAATAGAAATAAATTTTAATATTTTGACTATTATGAATGGCATTTGCTTGTTTTACTTCCATCCCCCAAAGTTGATATATTTGAATTGCTCCTCCTCCAATTTTAATTTGTTTTAATTTTCTCAGTGGCAAAAAAAGAGATTAACTTAATAGTTAGGAATATTTAGGCATTTTAGACAGGTAAGTTCTCTAGAAATTATTTTTGAGAACAATGAGGTGGGTGTTGAACTGATTCACTCTTTTCAAACGGATACCCACTACTCCCAAAACAACATATTGAACTTATTTATATTGTGTGTGTGTGTGTGTGTGTGTATTAAACTCCAACAAGTGTTTAATTTTGCAGTCTTGTATTCACAGATATGTCAGAGTATTTCTCTGCCAGGACCAACTGTTTTAATAAAGCTTCTGAGAACTTGAGAACAACCTCTGGATGCTTCTAACTGAATTATATGTTAGACTATTGTACCAATTATATGTTTCTATTCTTTCCTTTTAGGACACCACCAAGGACCCAAATAACGACAAGAGGATTAGCTCTGTTACCATGGTGACAAAAGGAGTACCAGAAGATAACAATGTCACACTTGTGTTACAGGTTTGAAATCATTCCCTGTTTCTGTGAATGTTTTCTCACAGTAGATAGTTCTCCATCTTTTTCTTCCTCCAATATGCCTGAAGGAATTAATTATAAGTTAGGTGGGACAAGTTCTTTTTCCTTTCTGGGTCTCCACATCACAGGAGAAATCCAAACTGCACGTGTAGATTTTTAACCTTATTTCTATCGGACACAGAGGGCTCTCCCTTCCTACTTTTCTGAAAATAAACATTTTCCCATATTGGATGACAACTGACTGTTTCTTCAGGGGTATACTAAAAAGCTGTAAGAGAAAGTACAAAGGCAGGGGAATTTAGCAGAAAAGCAAAGGTGAAACTAGGTAGCATGTGTGCGTTCTCAGTCTCTCAGTTGTGTCCGACTCTTGGCAACTCCACCGACTGTAGCCCACAAATCTCCTCTGTCCATGGGATTTTCCAGGCAGGAATACTGGAGTGGGTTGCCATTTCTTCCTCCAGGGGATCGTCTCCACCCAGGAAACCAGGTAGAGGTGATGCAAAATCTAGGACCAGTGAATTAAAAATATTCAATTACTTCACAATGGAATGAAGTGACAGTGTAAGGTCTGAGTTTCTTCCTGCTTTGTTTAAACATTCATGCCTTTTCCCTACACTGTTCCCTTCTTCTGCTATTAGGCAATGGAAATATTCCCAGAGAAAGCTCATAGTTACAGAAGCTTTCAAGAAATATCTGGAAAATAGAAACTGTAATCTTAGTTTCCTTTTATGATTTCCTCCTAGACAATAGGCATTTTCACATCCACTACTTTTTTGTTTATTCATATTTCATTCTTTTTAAAAATTTTTTATTGGTGTATCGCACTCTATTTTTTTATTCCTAAGTATTTTACTCTTGTTTAAAAATTTTATTGGAGTATAGTTAACTGACAATGTTGTTAGTTTCAGGTGTACAGCAAAGACATTCAGTTATATGTATATATATTCACTTTTTTACAGCTTCTTTTCCCATATAGGTATTGTGGAATGTTGAGTCTAGTTCCCTGTGCTATACAGTAGGCCATGTTTTTTACCCTGTATATGTTAATCCCAATTTCCTAATTCGCCCCTCCCTGCATTCTCTGTTTCCCCTTTGGTAATCATTAGTTTGTTTTAGAAATCTGTGAGTCTGTTTCTATTTCATAAACGCACTCACAATTTTTAAATTTATTTTTTTCCATATGGTTTATCACAGGATAGTGAATGTAGTTCCCTGTGCTCTACAGTAGGACCTTGTTTTTTATCCATCCTATGTATTATAGTTTGCATCTGTTAATCCCAAACTCCCAGTCCCTCCCTCTCCCAACCCTCTCCCCCTTGGCAACCACAAGTCCATTCTCTATGTCTGCACACTCACTATTTGTATGGCAGGAAATAGCTGATTCTTTTGGCAACTTCAGCAACATCACCACCAAGCCATCTCAGGAACACAA
This sequence comes from Giraffa tippelskirchi, assembly GCF_054371585.1. NCBI lineage: Eukaryota > Metazoa > Chordata > Mammalia > Artiodactyla > Giraffidae > Giraffa > Giraffa tippelskirchi. The sequence continues at coordinate 93,735,167 of NC_137280.1, read as the reverse complement.
GGAAGAAACTGCCCTTTTTGCTACACAGTATCTTCACAGAGTGCAGTCGGCAGCCTATGAAGCTGCCCTCAATCGACCCACAGGAGGAACGCTGAGGAGAGAGTCACAATTTATGGGTAAGCTGCGGTCCTAGATACTCAGATAGACTCTCAAACTTAATTGGGTTCAGGAAATGCTGGTTGAGCTACAATTTCATTGGCAGAAAACAGCCTTCTCTTTCTTTACACTGGCAAAATCTGTGTGTGTGTACTTGACACAAAGTATCTTATTTCTCTTCAGAACCCTAAGTTTGCATTGGATGAGGCTTGAAAGTTCATTTGACTGGACCATCCATTCATCTTTCAAGTCTAATCTATTTTTAAAGTGAATCTTTTGTGGCTGTGTGTACTGTCACTTTTAATCCAAGAGTCACCCTAGGGTTCTTAGGTACAATTCTTTATCAAGGATACACTGAAAGATAAAGCAGTCTTTACTCTTAGAATTAACAAGGCTTCCATGGGCATAAAGAGCACCTAGTAAAGTGTCTGATACCTAGGAGGATTTGTGCTTTGTACTTAGCCACTCAGTCATGTCAGACTCTTTGTGACTCTGTGGACTGTAGCCTGCCAGGCTCCTCTGTCCATGAAATTTCCCAGGCAAGAATACTGGAGTGGGGTGCCGTTTCCTCCTCCAGAGGATCTTCCTGACTCAATGAACCCAAATTTCCTGTGTCTCCTGCATTGCAGGCAAATTCTTTACCCAATGAGCCATCAGAGAAGCACCCTAGAAGTATTTACTAATTGTCAAATAAATGAATGAATATATTAACAGAAAAGTTGTGGTGTTGTTATCAATTAGAGGATAAAATTCCACTTTAAAAAATTACTTTGTTGAAGTATAGTTGTCCCCCTCACAACCTCTAAGTTTTCAGGCTCTTTTTTCCTGCTGACATCATGCGTAAGCAATGATATCTCACTATAGTTTTATCTGCATATCACTGATTACTAGTGGATTAGATGTCTCTATTTTATGCTGGCCATTAGGTTTCTTTTTTGTGATTATTCTGATCTACATTTTTTGTCCATTTTCCCTTATCCTTTTGCTCTTTGTCCATTGTGTTTTTGGTTTTTATCTTATTGATATTTAGGAGCTCTTTACATATGATGGACCTCATTTATGTCTCTAAATATCTTCTGCCAATCTGTGGTTTGTTGAAAGGATGTTTGAGTGGAGACGTTTTCATTTTTGATGTAATCAAATTTGTCTGCCTTAGAGAGGAGGTGAGGGACACAGTAAATGTCAGGGAAGCAGTTTGTGATGCTAATTAGAGTGAATAGAGTAGGCTTGGAGAGAAGGCAAGATTTGTGAGAAGACTTGAAGAAGAAGGAGTGAGCTGTGTGCATATCTAGAGGAGAATGATCCTGGGCAGAGGGCTTGAGGTGAGCATTTCTGGTGTGTTGGAGATACTTGCAGAGCAACTGAAGGTGACTGGTCAAGGAACTGATGCAAGGCAAGATCAAGCAGGGTCTGCCTGGGAATTGTAACAACACTGACTTTTATTCAGGGAGACCCTATCTGATTCACACTTTGAAAGGATCCCACTGGCTGCTCTGGGGTAACAGTGAATGCAGTTAGATGATTTGGATGAGCCAGGAGAGATCTACTGGTGGGCCAGATGAAGTCAGTGCCCCATATCATATTCACACCAAGGTTGGTGTCTTTTCAGTAAAAAGTCTGGATTTGCTGCCAGGGTGGATGTGGAGTTTGAGAGAAAGAGAAAGTTTGGTGCTGAAGTTGATTAATATGTAGATGATGAAAACATTTAGCTTATTCAAAACAAAAGAGGCAGAAGAGTGAGTATGGAGAGATGAAGGGAAGAAAGAAGATGTCTTATGATTCTTTTTTTGATTAATTTTTTTTGGGGGGAGTATGGTTGCCTTACAGTGTTGTGTTAGTTTCAACTATACAGCAAGGTTAATCAGCTACATATCCTCTTTTTTTTAATTTCCTTCCCATTTAGGTCACCACAGAGCACTGAGTAGAGTCCCCCGTGCTATAAAGTAGATTCTCATTAGTTACCTATTTTATTTGTTGTTATTTTTTAGTTGCAAAGTCGCATCCAACCCTTTGAGACTCCATGGACTGTAGTCTTCCAGGTTCCTTTGTCCATGGGATTTCCCAGGCAAGAATACTAGAGTGGGTTGCCATTTCCTCACCAAGGGATCTTCCTGACCCAGGGACGGAACTCCCATCTCTGGCATCTCCTGCATCGGCAGGCGGATTCTTTACCACTGAGCCACCTGGGAAGCCCATAGTATCAATAGTAAATGACATATTGTTGTTGTTCAGTCACTCAGTAATGTCCGACACTTTGTGACCCCATGGACTGCAGCAGCCAAGCTTCCTGTCCTTCACTGTCTCCTGAAGCTTGCTCAAACTCATGTCCATTGAGTCAGTGATGTGATGCCATCCAACCGTCTCATCCTCTGTCGCCCCCTTCTCCTCCCGCCTTCGATCTTTCCCAGTATCAGGGTCTTTTCTAATGAGTCGGTTCTTCGCATCAGGTGGTCAAAGGATTGGAGCTTCAGCTTCAGCATCAGTCCTTCCAATTAATATTCAGGACTGATCTCCTTTAGAATTGACTGATTTGATCTTCTTGCACTCCAAGGGACTCTCAAGAGTCTTCTCCAACACCACAGTTCAAGAGCATCAATTCTTCGGCGCTCAGTCTTCTTTATGGTCCAGCTCTCACATCCATACATGACTACTGGAAAAACCATAGCTTTGACTATATGGACATTTGTTGACAAAGTAATGTCTCTGCTTAATATGCTGTCTAGCTTTGTCATAGCTTTTCTTCCAAGGAGCAAGCATCTTTTATTCATGACAGCAGTCACTGTCCACAATGATTTTGAAGCCCAAGAAAGTAAAGTCCATCACTGTTTCCATTATTTCCCCATCTATTTGCATGAAGTGATGGGATCAGATGCCAGGATCTTAGTTTTTTGGATGTTGAGTTTTAAGTCAATCTTTTCACTCTCCTCTTTCACCTTCTTCAAGAGGCTCTTTAGTTCCTCTTTGCTTTCTGCCATAAGAGTGGTGTCATCTGCATAAGTAAGTAAGTTCAGTCACTCCTTCGTATCCAACTCTGCAACCCCATGTGCTGCAGCATGCCAGGTTTCCCTGCATATCTGAGGTTATTTATATATTGAATTTCTTCCCTCCAGTAAGAGACTGGGTACCCAAATAAAGCCAACAGCTTCTATGTGTCCACTCCAACTCCATCACCCAAGCTCCAGTTTACATCTGAAGCTCCTACAGTTGTCATTTTTTAAATTTAATTTTTATTTATTTTTCTGCCACACCATGCAGCATGTGGGATCTTAGTTCCCTGACCAGGGGTCAAACCCATGCCCCTTGCATTGGGAGCATGGATTCCTAACCATTGGGCACCAGGGAAGTCCTTGTCATTTTTTAAATGAGATGGACAAGGAGATTATAGTTTAAAATAAGTGTTTATAAGGATTTCCAACATTCATGTAGATTTTCTGTTTTTTTAGTTATTGAAGCACTGACCATCAAGAATGGCTGCAAAACAGAAAATGAGATAGTTAAATTACAGATTGAAAATGAGTCAATGGACATCGATTGCACTGTTGTCACTGGAGGAGGAACTGGAGGTAACAGAAATTACCTAAATTATCTCAACATCTCTAGAGTTTGGGGCAGGGGAAATTTACTCTTATTTTTTATTGAGTTATATTAACAATTAATACACAATATTATACTAATTTCATGCATGCATGAGTGCTAAGTCGCTTCAGTTGTGTCCAACTTTTTACCACCCTATGGACTATAGCCCACCAGGCTCCTCTGTCCATGGGGATTCTCAAAGCAAGAATACTGGAGTATTCTTGCCTTGGGTTTCCATGCCCGCCTCCAAGGGAACTTCCCGACCCAGGGATCGAACCCATGTCACCTGTGGTTCCTGCATTGCAGGTGAATTCCTTACCACTGAGCAGTAATTCTTTATCAGGGAATTCTTTACCAAGGAAGCTCAATTTCAGGCATACAACAGGCTGATCTGATACTTTTATACATTATGAATGATCACCTCACTATACGAAATTGTTACAGTACCTTGACTATATTCTCTGTCTGTAATTACATCTTTGTGACATATATTTTGCAGCTGAAATTTGGTACCTCTTAATCCCCATCACCCTTCTTCTCCCCATGCCCCCTTCATATTCTTTCCTCTGGAAACCACCACTTTGTTTTCTGTGTCCATGAATCTGTTTCTCTTTGTCTTGTGTTTTAGATTCCACACAGAAGTGAAATCATGTGGGATTTGTCTTTCTCTGTCTGACTTATTTCACTAACATAACATCATACCATCCAGGCCCATCCATGTTGCTGCAAATGGAAAGACTTCATTCTTTTTATGGTTGCGTAATATTCCATTTTGTATATATACCACTTCTTTATCCATTCATCTATGGGAGGACACTTAGATTGCTTCCATATCTTGACTATTGTAAACTGTGCTGCTAGGGACAGAAGGGATATCTCTACTAGAATCCAGACATAGACTTAACATCCTGCAAGTGGAAAGATTTTGGAATCTCTCCCATCTATTTTTCAAAGATGTATGGTCTAATAAATTAGGATTCAGAGTCCAACATTTCGTATCTGACTCCTAAGAAACTTGCCAGATAATTCCTTAACTGGTAACACATTCCCCAGTCTCCTCATCAGGTTCATCGGTTCTTTGCTTCCTTTCAGGTGCTGTGGTCTTTATTTCTTACAAGTCTTTCGAGTCCATCTTAGATGGCTCCTTTGTGTCTAAGGAAAACCTAACTCTTGATCAAAAGCTGGATCACTTTCAGCTGAACTCCAAAGTGATAAGTGGTACCACAGGATGCAAGAAGAACTGTTCCCTGGCCAAACCCGTGAACTTCACGTTTCACCATATACAGGTGGGCAAAGTATCAACTTGTTTGAGCACCTAGAAATTTCTACTGATCATACCTATAAACCCAGTAGTGAAAAAGTATGGCTTTTACAGGCAATTCTTTCTGCCCAGGCTGATTTATCAGGAATTGCTGATGGAGATTTGAAATTCAACCCAGTCCTTGGTTAAGAGTTACTCCAAAAATTACATGATGGGAATTATTTCTTCAACAGACTAAAAAGTGATAAAAAAAAAAAAAACACATACATAACTGTAGCCTTATTTACTTTAGGAAATGAACAGATAAATATGACTCTTTGCAATCCCATGGACCAGATCCAGCCAGGCTCCTCCATCCATGGAATTTTCCAGGCAAGAATACTGGAGTGGGTTGGCATTTTCTCCTCCAGGGGATTCCTCCTGACCCAGAGATCGAACCAGTGTCTCCTGCACTGGCAGGCAGATTCTTTACCACTGAGCCACCAGGGAAGCCCAAGATGTTCACAGTAAGGTCTCTTAAAGTGAAATCATCAAGTCACATACTTTAAGTATGTACAGTTATATTTGTCAAGTATTCCTCAATAAAGTTGGAAAAAATAAAAGACTCAATTTAAAAAATTAGAAGTCAGATGAGAGCTTCCCTGGTGGCTCCGTGGCAAATAATTCACCTGCCAATGCAGGAGACATGGGTTTGATCCCTGGTCCGGGAAGCCCCATGTGCCTCAGGGCAACTAAGCTTATGTGCCACAACTACTAAGTCTGTGCTCTAGAGCTCTCAGGCTGCAATGATGAGCCCATGTGTTGCAACTACTGAAGCCCAAGTGCCCTAGAGCCCGTGCTAAGCAACAAGAGAAGCCAGCTATCACAGTGAGAAGCCCGTGCACCACAGCTTGAGAGTAGGCCCTGCTCTCTGAAACTAGAGAAAAGCCTCCACAGCAACAAAGACCCAGCACAGCCGAAAATAAATAAATAAATAAAAATTTCTTAAAAGTCAGATGAAAGATTTTTTTTTTAATATTAGGATTTCATTTCTGACCCAAGAATTGAAACTTGAGCCTCTAATTAATTGAAGAAGTATTTGAAAATACGTTCTCTGGTGTTTCAGTTCTAAGTAAAAGATACTTTATGTAACAAAGCCTATAGTGAATATGGTATCATGCACTTCAAAATTTGTTAGGAGGGTAGATCTCATAGTCAGTGTTCTTACCACAAAAACAAACAAACAAAAAAAGCAGAAACAAAGGGACACAGGAAACTTCAGGAAGTGTTGAGTTTGTTTTGTTACTTTGATGGTGGTGATGATGTCACAAGCGTTTGCATATATCCAAATTCATCATGTTTTACAGAGTGTGTTGTGTGTTCAGTCGTGTCTGACTCTTATGACCCCATGGACTGTAGTCCACCAGGCACCTCTGTCCATGGGATTCTCCAGGCAAGAATACTGTAGTGGGTTGCCATTTTCTATCCCAGGGGATCTTCCCAACCCAGGGATTGAATCCACATCTCTTGCGTCTCCTGCATTAGCAAGCAGATTTTTTACCTTTGTATATCAATTATACCTCAGTAAAGCCATAAAAAATAAAAACTGAATCCTATGATTTTTAAAACACATTAAAAATTGTCCTCACAAGATATTTAATATACTTCCCCATGCTATATATTAGGACCTTGTTGTTTATCCATTGTAAATGTATAGTTTGCATCTACGAATGCCAAACTCCCAGTCCATCCCTCTCCCTCCCCATCCCCTCCACCCCCGGCAACCACAAGTCTGTTCTCTACGTCTATGAGTCTGTTTCTGTGTAAACAAAATTTTGCAATTATTGTAAATGGAAAGTAACATTTAAATTGTATAAAAAATTAGAACACAAAAATTTTAATATAACAAATTTTATTGGAGTATAGTTGATTTAGAATGCCGTATTAGTTTCAAGTATACAATATAGTGGGCTTCCCAGGTGACTCAGTGGTAAAGAATCTGCCTGCAAGTGCAGAAGACGAAGGATGCTCGGGTTTGATCCCTGGGTTGGGAAGATTCCCTGGAGGAGGAAAAGGTAACTCACTCCAGTATTCTTGCTGGAAAATTCCATGGACAGAGGATCCTGGTTGGACACAACTAAGCATGCACGTATTCATACAATACAGTAATTCAGTATTTTTGCATATTATATTCCATTATAGGTTATTATAAAATAATGGAGATAGTTTCCTGTGCTATATAGTAAATTGTAGTTGCTTATCTCTTTTATGGATAAGAGTTTGTATCTGTTAATTCCATAGTCCTAATTTGTCTCGCCCCTCTTCCTTATCCCCTTTGGTCATCTTAAGTTTGTTTTCTATGTCTATGAGTTTGTTTCTATTTTGTATATTCCATTCATTTGTTTTATTTTTTAGTTTCCACATATAGGAAATAATGTAAGTATTTGTCTTTATCTGCCTGACATTTTACTAAGCATAATATCCTTTAGGCCTATCTGTGTTGCAAATGGCATTATTTCATTTTTTATGGTTGAATACTATTTCATTGTGTGTGAGCATGCATGCATGTGTGTGTGTGCATGTATATGTGGAAAGCTTCAGATTTTAAATGATAGTGTCTCATGAGCCAGCAATTTTCTTTCCAGATGATAGGGGAAAACAAAAAGTCTCTTTGTGTCTTCTGGGATGAGGTGGTCTGGTCTAATGAAGGGTGCCATGCAATCTTTTACAACGGAACTCGAACTGTATGCAGTTGCAGCCATCTATCCACCTTTGCCATCCTCATGGCCTCGGTCGAGCTGAAGGTATGTGTATAAACACACATGACACTGAAAATCACCTCTGCTGTAGGATGGTGCTGGGATGGAAGGCAGGGATCTTCAAAAAGAAGATGAAAAAATATTAACAGAGTAACAGCTATGTATCTTCCTCTCTTCTTCCTCTTTTTCTTTTCATTTTTTTTTTAATTCAAGGATAATGCTTTACAATGCTGTGTTAGTTTCTGCCATACACCAACATGAATATGTACACCAACATAAGTATATATATATATGTGTGTGTGTATATGTATATACTCCCTTCACTTTTGAGTTTTCCTCTTACCGAACCCCCATCCCACCTTATTAAGTCATCACAGAGTACCAAGCTGAGCTCCCTGTGCTATACAGCATCTTCCAGCTAGCTATTTATTTTACACATGGTAGTGTACTTGTTTCAATGCTACCTGAGAAGCCACAGTGTATATGTTCCAATGCTGCTCTCTCGACTGGTCCCACCCTCTCCTTCCCCCGCTGTGAACACAAGTCCATTCTCTATGTCTGAGTCTCTATTCCTGCCCTGCAAATAGGTTCATCAGTACTGTTTTTCAGGAAGATCCCCTGGAGAAGGAAATGGCAATCCACTCCAGTATTCTTGCCTGGAGAATCTCTTGGACAGAGGAGCCTGGCCAGCTATAGTCCATGGGGTCGCAAAGAGGCGGACACGACTGAGTGACTAACCCGTTCTATATACACATTAATATAAATTTCTCTTTTTCCTGTTAAAAATATACAATCCTTTTAGGAGGTGTATAGTGGTATCTCATTGTGTTTTTAATGTATATGACCTTGATGACTAATGGCATGGAGCCTCTTTTCATGTTTTTGTGGGGTAGAACTTGTGAGTGAAACACCCCTTGTATCTGGAAAACCTAGTCATCCAAAACCACTGCATTCAGCCTTTGGGAATTTCTGGTGGATTTCTTCACATGCAGTCCTGTAGCAACCACATGTTCCTTCTGTGCTCTGTTAAGACTGAAATAGTTCTGTCTCAACTCTCTTGGGAAGAACGCGAGTTAATGTTGCCTCTTTGCTGTGCAAACTTGGCTCTCCAATGAGATCGAGAAAAGTTAAAATTTTTTTAATTAGTTTATCTATTTTCTAACTTTACAATACTGTATTTGTTTTGCCATACATTGACATGAATCCACCATGGGTGTACATGTTTTCCCCTTCCAGAATCCCCCTCCCACCTCCCTCCCCATCCCATCCCTCCAGGTCATCCCAGTGCACCAGCCCCGAGCACCCTGTATCATGCATCGAACCTGGACTGGCGATTCATTTTACATATGATAATTTACATGCTTCAATGTCATTCTCCCATATCATCCTGCCCTTGCCCTCTCCCATAGAGTCCATAATACTGTTCTATTTATCTGTGTCTCTTTTGATGTCTCACATACAGGGTTATCTTTACTGATTAACTAAATACCATATATATGTGTTAGTATACTGTATTGGTGTTTTTCTTTCTGGCTTACTTCACTCTGTATAATAGGCTCCAGTTTCATCCACCTCATTAGAACTGATGCGAATGTATTCTTTTTAATGGCTGGGTAATATTCCATTGTGTATATGTACCACAGCTTCCTTATCCATTCATCTGCTGATGGGCATCTAGGCTGCTTCCATGTCCTGGCTATTATAAACAGTGCTGCGATGAACATTGGGGTACACGTGTCTTTCAATTCTGGTTTCCTCAGTGTGTATGCCCAGCAGTGGGATTGCTGGGTCATATGGCAGTTCTATTTCCAGTTTTTTGAGGAATCTCCACTATCGTTTTCTTATTGTTGGGATGAGAGTCATGTTTCACTGTGATTTTCTAAATCTTTTTAAGAAATTAATTATTTACTTTCAGCTGCCTGGGTCTTCATTGCTGCACATGTACTCTCTCTAGTTGTGGTGCCCAGGCCTCTCATTGTGATGGCCTCTCTTGTTGCAGAGGAGCCCAACAATGGGCCCTAGGGCATGTGGGCTTCACTAGTTGCAGTACACAGGCTCAGTAGTTGCAGCAAGTGGGCTCAGTAGTTGTGGCACATGGGCTTAGTTGCCATACACCACGTGGGACCTTCCTGGACCGGGGATGAAATCCATGTCCCCTGCATTGGTAGGCCAATTCTTCACCAGTGGACTATGAGGGAAGTTCAGTTTGGCCACTATTGATCTGTTCAGTTTCTCACAAGGAAATTAACACCATGCATTGAGGGTTCTAAGACCTGGGTTACTGGGAACCACAGCATCCAAAACAAAAATGAGTTGGAGTCTCTTTTCTCCTGCTGCATCTAGGAGGATCCGGTGCTGACCGTGATCACCTACGTGGGGCTGAGCCTCTCTCTGCTCTGCCTCCTCCTGGCAGCCCTCACCTTCCTCCTGTGTCGATCCATCCAGAACACCAGCACCTCCCTCCACCTGCAGCTCTCCATCTGCCTCTTCCTGGCCTACCTCCTCTTCCTCACAGGCATCAAACGGACAGAGCCCGAGGTAGGAGAATTAGCCAAAACCCTTTCTTACTTATTTTTTATTTTGGCCACACTGCATGACTTGTAGGATGTTAGTTCTGCAACAAAAGATTGAACCTAAGCCCACAACAGTGAAAGTGCCAATTCCTAAGCTGGACTGCCAGGGAATTCCCTTCTTCCTTTTTTAAAACAGCTTTTTCTTTAATTTTTATTGGAGTATGGTTGCTTTACAAGGTTGTGCTTGTTCCTGCTGTACAGCAAAATGAGTCAGTCACACATATACATATATCCCTCCACTTTGGGGCTTCCTTCTCACTCAGGTCACCAGAGTGCATTAAGGAGAGTTCCCTGTGCTATACATTAGGTTCTCATAAGTTATCTATTTTATACATAGTATCAATAGTATAATTCATACATATATAGTTTGCCCTTTTTAAAAGTACATGTCAGTAGCTTTCAGTATATTCATGGAACTGTGTATTCCCTTGGGTAATTTATTATTCGTTATACATTCATACCCACAAATTACATCAGCCTTATCATCCCAACCCCTACCTCTGTCTCCTGGCAATCAGGTTTTTATTCTTTTTTTTTTTAATGAATCTGAGATTTTTCGATTCCACGAATAAAAGATTATACAGTACTTATCTCTGTCTGACAGTCTCCTGAGCATAGCTCAAGGTTCACTCGTGTTCTTCCAGAAGGCAGGAGTCCTCCTTTCTCATGGATAAATGGTACATTAGATATGTTTTTGGAAAATTCCATAGACAGAGGAACTTGATATTACCTATGTCTATAATAGATATAGATATGTTGTTGTTGCTTAGTCGCTAAGTTGTGTCTGACACTTCTGCAAGCCCATGGACCATAGTACACCAGGCTCTACTGTCCATGGGATATCTCAGACAAGAATACTGGAGTAGGTTGCCATTTCCTCTTCCAGGGTATCTTCCCGACACAGTGATCAAACCCACATCTCCTGCATTGACAGTTGGGATCTTTACCTCTGAGCCACCAGGGAAGCCCAAATATAGAGACAGAGATAAAAAACCGTCACCCTGATCAAGATATAGAACATGCCCAGAACTCAGAGTTTTCTTCATGTCCCTTTCCCCAGTTAATTGTCAATTTAAAAACTTTTACAGACTGAATGAACAATGCATAGTGGAGCTGGGTCCTGAGGGTCACTGATTTATGATTCCAAGCTAGAAAGTTTGATATCAAACAAGTGTTTCATGCAACAGCATCTCCAAGGAATGAGGGGGAGAAACCAGGAAGTGAGTGGAGTTTTGCAAAGAATGAGAAGTTGCTATAAAGACTCAGGACCTGATTCTTAACAGAGGAGGGTCTTATTCATTGGTCCAGAAGAGATCATGAGAAGTGTAGAGGAAACCCACTTACCCTCAGACAATGGAAAACGGTCACTGTTCTCTTGAAATGTGTGGAAAGCAGTGTCCTCAAACAAAAGCCAGGTTATACTTTAATCAAAGACATGGGATGTGGGCAATCATTTCCCTGGTGGTCCAGTGGTTAAACTCCACACTTCCAGTGCAGGGAGTGTGGGTTTGATCCCTGGTCAAGTAACTAAGATTCCACATGCCGTGCTGTGCAACCTAAAAAGAGGGGGAAAAAATGACTTTTTCAAGTTCCAGTGGTCCTAAAGACATAGAGGGAACATTCAGTGGACATGAAGAAGGATGGGAGAGGGCTTGCTTACTACAGAAAAGGTCATTCAGAGCAGATGCTTTCATGGTGGAGGAAACCATGAGCTGTTGACTCAAAAGAGAAAACTATGGGGCTTTATGGGGATAAAAATATTGGAGGAGTCACTCATTCACTCATTCATTCATGTACCCAACATATATGCCACAAAGACCAGAGTGACTTCAGTTCTGGGCAGTGACCAAGATGGAAGAGACGGTGATCATGGCAGGACAAGCAGGCCATAAGCTTTCTACGAGGATTAATTTCATCCTCAGAAGGGGAAAGGGGGCAGGGAGGTGGTTAAGGGTTCTTGGGATGGAGACAGCCCTGGCCAGCACTAGCTTCATCCGACTCAGAGAAGGCTAGCATCCATTAGCCAACAGGCAAAGAGGTATCTGATTTCTGCAGTCCTTAACACACTTTGAGTATTGTCTTCTTTCATTTTAAGATGGGCAAAGATCCCTTTGAACTTTAGTTAGCTAGTTAGCTATTTTTGGCCCCGCTGGGTCTTTGTTGCTGCGAGCTTTTGCTAGTTGCACTGAGTGGGGGCCACTCTTCCTTGAAGTACTCGGACTTCTCACTGCGATGGCTTCTTCTGTGTCAGAGCATGGGCTTTAGAGCTCTCGGTCTCCAGTAGTTGTGGTGTTTGGGCATAGTTGCCCCATGGCCTGTGGAATCTTGCCAGACAAGAGATCAAACCCCTGTCCCCTGCATTGGCAGATAGATTTTAAGCCCTGGACCACCAGGGAAGTCCCCCATTCAACTTTAAACATGATACATTTTCAGTTTTTCTTGGGTGGCCCAAGAGACACCCTGCCAAGGCATGGGAATAGACAAGAGGAACCATCCATCCATTTGGAGACATGACTCTAAAGAGAAGGACATGTGAAGAAGGCTAAGGAGCATCTATCACCAAAGTTACTCAGAGACAACCCTGGTGAAGAGCAGATGGTGAGGTCATTGCACCCAGGAAACACTCCAATGGCTCCCCTCTCCCCTTCAGGTGCTGTGCAAGGTCATTGCAGGTGTACTGCATTACCTCTACTTGGCCGCCTTCACCTGGATGTTCCTCGAAGGGCTGCACCTCTTCCTCACTGTCAGGAACCTCAGGGTGGCCAACTACACCAGCGCAGGCAGATTCAAGAAGAGGTTCATGTACCCTGTAGGCTACGGGGTCCCAGCGGTGATTGTGGCTGTGTCTGCAGGGATCAACCCCCAAGGATACGGCACCACTAAGCAGTGAGTACGGGGCTGAAAATGTGCTGTCAGGGACACGGGGACACACTTGTCTTCGTGGGAAACTGAGGGTGGAGGAAGGGTTGAGTAGATCATGACTCAGGTTAGGAATAAAGATGATGAACATTTATTTCTCCAGCCCCTGGGGCAAAGTGTTTTGTATACATCATTTCTCATCTCTATCAAAACATCCCTAGAGGAAAGTGCTCCAATTGTTCCCATTTTGTATACTAAGCAAACTGAAGTTTAGAGAAAAAAGGTGAACGATTAGTCTAAAGTGACACAGACAGTAGACTGGAAGGAGCATGAATTCTTATTTTTTATATAAATGTCTGTATTTATAAGTGTCACATGTTTATAAATCTTTACTACTTCTATTAGTGGAAGTAATAACTGGTTTTATAAAAAATAATACTCTAATAAAGAACCTCTGTAATACCACTAAGCCCAGTATGTGTTAGTCACTCAGTCACGTCTGACTCTGCAACCCCATAGACTGTGGCCCACTAGGCCCCTCTGCCCATGGAATTTTCCAGGCAAGAATACTGGAGTGGATCACCATTTGCTACTCCAAGGTATCTTCCCGACCTAGAGTTTGAGCCCATGTCTCCAGTGTCTCCTGCTTTGGCAGGTGGATTCTTCACCAACTGCACCGCTTGAGAAGCCCCTTCAGTCAGTTCAGTTGCTTAGTCATGTCCGACTCTTTGCGACCCCATGAACTGCAGCACGCCAGGCCTCCCTGTCCATCACCAACTCCCGGAGTCCACCCAAACCCATGTCCTTTGAGTCGATGATGCCATCCAACCATCTCATCTTCTGTTGTCCCCTTCTCCTCCCGCCCTCAATCTTTCCCAGCATCAGGGTTTTTTCCAGTGAGTCAGTTCTTCTCATCAGGTGGCCAAAGTATTGGAGTTTCAGCTTCAACATCAGTCCTTCCAATGAACACCCAGGACTGATCTCCTTTAGGATAGACTCGTTGGATCTCCCTGCAGACCAAGGGACTCTCAAGAGTCTTCTCCAACACCACAGTTCAAAAGCATCAACTCCTCGGCTCTCAGCTTTTTTTATAGTTATATAAATATACATATAAATATATATTTTTATAAAAATGGGATCATGATAAAGATACTGCATGTAATTTGTTTATTCCCTTAATACTCTCCAGACCAGAACACTGGAGTGTGTAGCCTTTCCCTTCTCCAGGGGATCTTCCCAACCCAGGGATCAAACCCAGGCCTCCTGCATTGCAGGCATATTATTTACAGCTGAACCACAAGGGAAGCCCAAGAACACTTAAGTGGGTTGCCTATCCCTTCTCCAGGCGATCTTCCTGACTCAGGAATCAAACTGGGGTCTACTGCATTGCAGGCGGATTCTTTACCAGCTGAGCTATCAGGGAAGCCCAATATATATAATATACATGTAAATGTATATTTTTTATAAAAAGCAGGATCATGATAAAGGTATTGCATGTAATTTGTTTATTCTCTTAATAATATGTAGTAGACTTTTTCCACATTAGTAGTACAGATATACATCATCATTCAATGTATTACTTTGTATATTCTTAGCATATTTATAAAATTAATCTCTAAGTGATAGACATCTGAAATTCTTTACAAATTTTTGCTGTCATAACCAAATGCTTCCATAAACTTGAAGGAGCGTGAATTCTAGACTTGATTACCTGATTCCAAATTCAAGGTTCCTCACTTACTAGCCTGGTGACTCTGGTGACAGTTAAATTCTTTCCTAGGTTTTCTCACCTGTAAAATGAAGGCAGTAATACTCTCTACTTCCAAGTATTAGAATGGTACCTGACACATGTAAATGCTATATGCATGCTCAGTTACTTCAGTTGTTATCCAACTCTTTGTGACCTTATGGACTGTAGCCCACCAGGCTCCTCTGTCCATGGGTTTCTCTAGGTAAGAATACTAGAGTGGGTTGCCATGCTCTTCTCCAGGGGCTCTTCCCCACCCAGGGATCAAACCCACGTCTCCTTCATCTCCTGCACTGCATACAAATTCTTTACCAGCGAGCCACCTGGGAAGCCCAAAAAATCCTATATAAATATTATCTATTGCAGATTATTTATTGTATTCCATTACCTTTTTAAAACGCTGCTACTGTTGCTTTCTGTTTTTCAGTTGCTGGATCAACATAGAGAAAGGATTTATCTTGAGTTTCTTAGGACCCATATCAGCAGTCATCTTGGTAGGTTTGTAGTGTGTGTGTGTCTGCCACAGGTGCCATGTATATATAGAGTATGTGTGGTGGTATGTAGTATTCAACTTAATTTGAAGATCAAAAGAGGTACTATTTTTTAATGCAGTATAGCTGATTTACAATGTTATGTTAGTTTTGGGTGTACAGTAAAGAGATTCAGCCATACATATAATGGAAAGTAAGCTGAAAAAGTATATATATATGTATGTGTATGTATATATATATATACTTTTCAGATTCTTTTTCATTATAGATTATTACTAGGTATTAAATATAGTTCCATATGCTATACAGTAGGTCGTTATTGTTTACCTGTTCATATATAGTAGTGTGCATATGTTAATTCCAACCAACTAATTTATCCTTCTCTCCACTTCCCCTTTGGTAACCATAGTTTATTTTCTGTTTGTCGGTCTATTTCTGTTTTGTATTTAAATTCATTTGTATATTGTTTTTAGATTCCACATATAAGCAAGAGCATATGATATTTGTCTTTCTCTGACTTAACTTCACTTAGTATGATAAACTCTAGCTGTAACCATGTTGCTGCAAATGGCATTATTTCATTCTTTTTATGACTGAATAATATTCCATTGTATTTATGTACCACATCTTCTTTATCCATTCCTCTGCTGATGGACATTTAGGTTGCTTCCATGTCTTGGATACTATAAATAGGGCTGCAGTGAACATTGGGGTACATGTATCTTTTCAAAGTGTTACTTTCTCTGCATATATGCTCAGGAGTGGGATTGCTGAATCATATAGTAGTTCTAGTTTTACTTTTTGAAAGAATCTCCATACTGATTTCCATCCTGGTTTTACCAATTTACATTCCTACCAACAGTGTAGGAGGGCAAAATAGGTACTATTTTAACACTCATTTGTTTCCTTTTATTAGCAGATCTTTGAGCATATGTCTTTATTTAAAATTTTTTGAGTATATTTTTGCCATCAAAAAGTCTACAAACAATAAATGCTGGAGAGGGTGTGGAGAAAAGGGAACACTCTTACACTGTTGGTGGGAATGTAAACTAGTACAGCCACTATGGAGAACAGTGTGAAGATTCCTTAAAAAACTAGAAATAGACCTGCCATACAACCCAGCTATCCCACTGCTGGGCATACACACTGAGGAAACCAGAGTCAAAAGAGACACATGTACCCCAGTGTTCATTGCAGCACTGTTTACAATAGCTCAGACATGGAAGCAACCTAGATTTTCATCAGCAGACAAATGGATAAGGAAGTTGTGGTACATACACACAATGGAATATTACTCAGCTATAAAAAAGAATGCATCTGAGTCAGTTCTAACAAGTGGATGAAACTGTAGCCTATTATACAGAGTAAAGTAAGTCAGAAAGATAAGCACCAATACAGTATATTAACACATGGAATTTAGAAAGACAGTAACGACAACCCTATATGCAAGGCAGCAAAAGAGACACAGTTGTAAAGAACAGACGTTTGGGCTATGTGGGAGAAGGCAAGAGGGGGATGATATGAGAGAATAGCATTGAAACATGTATATTACCACATGTAAAACAGATGACCAGTCCAAGTGTGATGCAAGAAGCAGGGCACTCAAAGCCAGTGCTCTGGAACAACCCAGAAGGGATGGCGTGGGGAGGGCGCTGGGAGGGGGCTTCAGGATGGGGAGACACATGTGCACCCATGGCTGATTCATGTCGATGTATGGCAAAAACCACCACAATACTGTACAGTAATTAGCCTCTGATTAAAATAGATTAATTAATTTTTTAATGATAAAAATAAAAATCTTTTTAAAGGAAAAAAATTTTGAACACATTTAAATGCTGATGAATAGAGAAGAAATCATCCTTGTATCTCTAATATCTAGCATACCATACATACTTAATATATATTTGTTGAATAAACAAATGAGTGGGTATGTAAAAATATAATTGTGAATATGATAGAATTATGTGATTTGGAAGTGATTTCACCAAGCGTTCTTAAATCTTCTTCAGTTTTTATGTTTGTTCGACTCAAGATATAGTCTGATGATTAGTCAGTTTAGGCTAAAGTGTGCTACAGTGACAAAGAAGTCCCAACATCTCAATGGCTTGACAGAGCAAATATGTTTTTTGTACTGTTTTTGCAAAGTCCAGTGTGGATCAAGAGACTCCTCCTCACGTGAGATTCAGCTTTACTTTTTTTTATGACTGTGCTGGTTCTTCATTGCTTTGTGCAGGCTTCCTCTTGTTGTAGTGAGTGGGGGCTACTCTTTCTTGGGTGCTCACGTTTCTCACTGAGGTGGCTTCTCTTGTGGAGCACAGGCTCTAGGCATGAGGGCTTCAGAAGTTGCAGCACATGAACTCAATAGTTCTGGCATGTGAAGTTAGTTGCTCCAAGGCATGTGGGATCTTCCCAGACCAGGGATTGAACTCGTATCTCCTGCATTGGCAGCCAGATTGTTAACCCCTGTGGCACCAAGGAAGTCCTCAGCTTTTCTTTTATGATTCTATTATTTTGACACATGACCACATTGGTTGTTGCTGGAGGGGAAGAGAATTGAAGACTGTAGGATTCAGGCATATATCACTGCGGCCAACATCTCATCCACTAAAATTCAGCCACATGCCCCAGACTATCTGAAATGAGCCTGGAAAATAACAGCGCATGGCCCATGTGTGCAAGGAAAGGCATTGGTGGAGACACCACATTGAATTGTGTTTCTGCCACCTGACCACCCACACATGTTCTTTTGTGGGCTTTCAGGAGCTCCTCAATGGTATTGTACAAGTATCCCCAGTCTGCTCCAAAGGAATTTCAATATATTCTTTTTTTAAACTTTTTGGCTGTGCTATGAGGCATAACGGATCCTAGATCCTGACCAGGGGTGGAACCTGCACCCCCTGCATTGGAAGCATGGGGTCTTAACCACTGGACCACCAGGGAAGTCCCCAAGTTTCAGCATATTCTAACTATAAAATCTTATACCTTTCCCCATAATCTTCAGTGCTTTCTACTTTGACTCTCTCTTTATTTTTTTTTTTCCTTAAGGTATAGTTGCCTTGCAATGTTGCACAACAAAGTGCATGTAGCATGTTAGTCACTCAGTCATGTCCGACTCTTTGCAACTCCATAGCCCACTAGGCTCTTCTGTCCATGGAATTCTCCAGGCAAGATTACTGGAGTGGGTTGGCATTCCCTTCTCCAAGGGATATTCCTGATCCAGGGGTTGAACCCTGGTTTCCCACACTGCAGGCAGATTCTTTACTAACTGAGCCAGCACATATATACCCTCTCTCATGGCCCTCCTTCCCACCCACCCCCATCTCACCCCTCTAGGTCATCATAGAACACCCAGCTAAGCTCCTTGCACTCTACAGCAGGTTCCCACTAGCTATCGGTAGCTATCTACACATGGTATCTTTACACATGGCAGTACACATACGTCAGAGAAAACCATAAAAAGAAAACAAGCCTCAGAATGGGAGAAAATAATGGCAAACAGCAACTTACAAGGAATGAATCTCCAAAATATACAAACAGCTCATGAAATTCAATATGAGAAGAAACACACCCAATCAAAAAATGGGCAGAAGACCTATGTAGACATTTCTCCAAAGAAGACACATAGATGGCCAAGAGAAACATGAAAAGATTCTCAACATCATGAACTAGTAGAGAAGTGCTGATCAAAACTACAATGAGTAGTTCACCTCACACTCGTCAGAATGGCCATCATAAAAAAAACTGCCTCTGTATATTGGTCCTCAGTTAGTATCTTATTTTTTTTTCTTTCAGATAAACTTAATCTTTTATTTGATAACCCTGTGGATTTTGAGAGATCGACTTTCTTCCCTCAATAAAGATGTGTCCAAGATACAAAACACAAGGTAAAATGGGTTTAGACAGTTTAATGGGCTTAGCATAAGTTGTAGTTCTAAAGGATATTTTTTTCAAGCATGCATGCATGCTCAGTTACTAAGTGGTGTCCAATGCTTTGCGACCTCATGGACAGTAGCCCACCAGGCTCCTCTATCCATGGGATTTCCCAGACAAGAATACTGGAGTGGGTTGCTATTTCCTCCTCCAGGGAATCTTCCCAACCTCGGGATCAAATGCACATCTCCTGCATCAGCAGGCAGATTGTTTACCTACTGAGTCACCTGGGAAGCCCCTAAGCAGTCATCTGTAGAGAGTTGCCTACCATGTTAGGAACCACTGTCAAATGAGAATCAGCCTTAAAGTCATATGTATTTGAAACCTTGAAATTAATGAGAAGATTCATAGAACCAGAAAGTAGAATTGATGTTGCCAAGGGATGAGAGTATGAAGAAATGGGTACTTATTGTTTAATGGATACAGAGTTTCAGTTCTTCAGAGTGAAAAAAAAAGCTCAGTAGAAAGATAGTGTTGCTGATAGGGCAGCAATATGAATGTATTTAATGCCTATGAATTGTATGTTTAAATATAGCTGTAGTAAATTTTGTGTTATGTGTATTCTGCTGCATTAAAATAAGTAATGGTAAAATACCATTCCTGGAGAAGGAAATGTCAACCCACACTAGTATTCTTGCCTGGGAAATCCCATGGACACAGGAGCCTGGTGGGCTACAGTCCACTGCGTCACAAGAGTTGGACACAACTTAGCAACTAAACAACCACCACTATCACAAAATATCATTCCAGTTATAAACATTCATGTTAGAGGAAAACACCCATGGAATAAACTCATGTTCATCTATTAGAGTTTTTACAATGAAAATGATAGCATTACTTCCAAATACTGCACTCACAACCACATTTTCTCCAAGTCCATCTTGGCTTGAGAAAATTTCACCAGTAACTGGAGAAAATGGGCTTCCCAGGTGGCTCAGTGGTAAAGAATCTGCCTGCCAATACAGGAGATCTAGGCTCGACCCCTGGGTTGGGAAGATCCCCTGGAGAAGGAAATGGCAACCCAATCCAGTATTCTTGCCTGGGAAATCCTACGGACAGAGGAGTCTGGCAGGCTACAATCCATTGGGTTGCAAAGAGTCAGATATGACTTAGCAACTAAATAACAACAACCGGAGAGGAAGGCAGATGGGATCTGAAGACAGAATAACATACTACACAAGAGAGAAGGTGGTGAGTTGGTGACTCTCCTTCTTGGTGTTAACAGGATGCTGACGTTTAAAGCCATTGCTCAGCTCTTCCTCTTGGGCTGTTCCTGGTGCCTTGGCTTCTTTCTCGTTGAGCTGATAAAGGAACCCATCAGATCCATCATTGCCTATGCTTTCACCATCACCAATGTCCTGCAGGGAGTCTACATCTACTTGGTCCACTGCCTCCTCAGCCAGCAGGTAATGGGACCCATCCTGTCTTCTTCCCAGCTCCCAGCTGGTGTCCTCTCATGCATTTACCTGGCTAGCCCTTCTCTCCCACATGATGCCCTCCTGCCTGATGGTGTGTTCCCATTTTCCCCAAGCCTACCATTCTCCACTGAGTCCTGGAGTTCAAGCCCCTGCTTGTAGAAGCATTTTTTATGTATCTGTAGGATGAGGTGAGTTCCACATCCTACCACTCCGCCATCTTGATTCCCCTTTGGGAGTTCAAGTCTCCATTTTCCTATTTTCCAGTTTCCCAACACATGAATCTGTAATGAGTATTGGATGGTAGCTTCCCCATTCTTCTCAGATCATGAATATGGGGTCTGACGGCAGCAAAACTAACGTTTGGGAGACAGTGGTTTCCATTTCTTAATATTCACATTGTATATTAATGGTTATTAGTTGCTTGGCTCTGGGAGATCCAGGGGGTGCTTTCTGAACAGTGAAGAAATCAGAGATGGGAAACAACATAATTAGACATTAATAACCAACTGTGATTTGCACCATGGGGAAAATTGTTAGGTGGACATTAAACTACCAAGTAGGGCTTCTTTAGACTTGACGGTGAGGGGCTTAAGGTGAGTAGAAGACAACCAGCCAAAGAAGGGAAGCAAAGCTGATGTGGAAACCCTTGCCAGTCCCAGAACCCAAAGATTTGTAGTGAGGGCAGTGCTCTGAGTGTAGGAGAATGTGGTGGTAGTGATGATCCAGGTGCCAGCATTGGCTGGACTATATAAACTTTTTAAGCAGTGATTTTGCACTGCATTCTGACTCGATAAATAGATAGATATTGCTAGGTTTCACTCCAACAGGGTTGTATGGATCTCAGAGAGACGTGTAGTCAGGTGTAAATGTAAGAGTTGAACCATAAATAAGGCTGAGTGCTGAAGAATTGATGCTTCAAACTGTGGTGCTGGAGAAAACTCTTGAGAGTCCCTTGGACAGCAAGGAGATCAAACCAGTCAACTCTAAAGGAAATCAACACTGAATATCCATTGGAAGGACTGATGCTGAAGCTGAAGTTCCAATACTTTGGCACCTGATGCAAAGAGCCAACTCATTGGAAGACCCTGATACTGGGAAAGATTGAGGGCAGGGGGAAAAGGGGGCAACAGATGATGTGATAGTTGGATGGCATCATTGACTCAATGGATGTGAGTTTGAGCAAATTCCAGGAGATACTGAAAGACAGGGAAGCCTGGTGTGCTGCAGTCCATGGGGTCTCAAAGAGTGGGATAAGACTTAACAACTGAACATCAACAACAACATTGAGAGGAGGAATCAATTCTCAGTGGTTACAGAAAATTGCGCATGCTCTTAAGGATAATATAAATGCTGTGTTATCATTAGCATAAAGATGCATATAGGCTGATCCACAAATAATATCTCTGTAATCACTCATAGGGGCCTCCCTGGTGGCTCAGATGGTAAAGAATCTGCCAGCAATGCAGGAGACCTGAGTTTGATCCCTGTGCTGGGAAGACCCCCCTGGAGAAGGGCAGGGAAATCCATTCCAGTATTCTTGCCTGAAGAATTCCATGGACAGAGGAACCTGGTGGGCTACAGTACATGGGATCACAAAGAGTTGGACATGACTGAGCGACTAACACACAATCACTCATAGATCAATCTATCTGATGTAGCCTTTATGGACCATCTGCAAATAAAAATGGGGGAAAGTACTATTTTCGGTAGCATCCGTGCATATAGCCAGGAAGTATTAAAAGGCAAGATTTTTGTTTGCCATCTTTTTCAGGTGAGAGATGAGTACGTAAAGTGGCTTAGGAGGATGAATAAAAAGACAGAGTCTGACAGCTACATGCTTTCCAGCTCTACCAGCCAAACCCACATGGTAAGATGATTTCCTCTCTTAGTCCATGCTGTTTCCTAATTTGAATTATTCTCTTCAAATCAGCCGGCAGTTAGGTCTGCCCCTCCCCCAATAGTGCGACTGGACCATACGTTGATTCTTGGTACAAGAACCTGTTAGCATCTCTGTCTCAGCTTACTGTGCAATATCTGACACTGAGCATCTCTAGGGTGGGGTAATAGCATACTTACCCACATATAATCTGCACAGTGAAAGATTTTGTTTTTCTGGGATTATTGGTTTCTGAGTGCAAGGGCTTCCCCAGGGGCTCAATGGTAAAGAACCTGCCTGCCAATGCAGGAGATGTGGGTTAGATCCCTGACTCAGGAAGATCCCCTGGAGAAGGAAATGGCAACCCACTCCAGTATCCTTGCCTGGGAAATCCCATGGACATAGGAGCCTGGCAGGCTGTGTAGTCCATTGGGGTCCCAAAAGAGTTGGATACAATTTAGCAACTAAATAACCACATCAATCTGAGTCCAAACCTTGGAGTTACAAAATAGTGAATGGAACTTTTTCTTATTTTTGTTATATTGTAACTAAGATATATTTGTTCCTGAGTTCCAGGAAGTTGCCAAACAGGTGTTTCACTGCTGGTATGCTCTGAGCATTAACCATGCCTATGCTTTGTAAACCTTCAAAGAAGCCACAGAACTCTGGACTTGCCAAACATCTTTGGCCAGGATTATTTTTTCCTGTAGAAAACGTCTTCACATTTTGTAGAACACTGATTTTTTTTTTTAAAAAAAGACGTAATTTAAGGACTGTTGTCATAGGCAAAATAGTACTTGAAGAAAGTGATAGACATTACAAAACACTTTTCTTCTTTTACTTGATAATGTGAAGGAAAATGAATGAAGGGATAAATAAGATGAGTTTAGTTAGGTGAGATGTGAGAGTATGAGACCTTGGTTTTAGACCTACTTCTGAAATTAATTTGCATGTGAATTTGAGGTCAGTCTCCTCATGGGTGAGCTAAGGGGGCCAGACTTCATCATCTTATGCTTACCTTTGTATCTTCAACTTTCTGAGACACAAAAAACAAAGTTAAGTACATTAAGCCTGGAAGAAAAACACTCAGATTTTCCCTGGGATCCATGCTTCAATATGAATCTCATCTTTTTGTCAGGAAATTTCCATCAAATGATTTCAAAAATTACTTTCAGCAATATTTCAGCATTAATTATATTTCTGTCTCTCTCACAAATTCACACATGAAGATGGAGAAATCATCCAACTTACAGGGGAAAAGAAGCAATACTTCAGTCTGACTATGACAAGCTCTTCCATCTCATCCTCCCAATCACCCTGGAGAAAGAATTAGCCATATGACTCAGTCGTCCATGAGAACTGATTTATCCTACAGGAGAATTGTTGGCAGAATGTATACATAGGTTGCATAATATTTTGTGTAGTGTTGCAGTGTTATTTGCAAATAATTAGGAATAATGTTTTCAGTTATTTTACACAGAGACATGTAGATCTTAAATTTGGTGAGTTTCCAAATGTATATACATGTATTTGTTGTTGTTGTTGTTTAGTTGCTAAGTTGTGTCCAACTCTTTGCAACCCCATGGACTGCAGCCCACCAGGCTCCTCCATCCATGGAATTTCCCAGGCAAGAATAATAGAGTGTATTGCCATTTCCTTCCCCAGGGAATCTTCCCAACCCAGTTTTGAACCCACATCTCCTTCTTGTATATCTATCAGCTATATCAATCAAATCAAAATATGGAGTATTTGCATTATTCCTGAAAGTTCCCACATAATTCTTTTAATCATTTATCCCCAGTCTTCCACCCCAGAAACAATTATTCTGATTTCCATAGCACCAGATTAAATCTGTCAGTTCTTAAAGTCCATATACATGGAATACTACACTATGTACTCCTGGTGTCTGCCATGTTTCTCTCATCATGATGATTTTAGAATTCATCCATTTCATGCATATGTTGCTAGTCTGTGCCTTTTTATTGCTAAGTACCATTTCACACTATTGTATATCACAATTTGTTTATCCATGTTCCTACTGATGTATATTTGAGTTATTTCCATTTTTCTACCATGAATAAAGATACTATGATCATTCTAATATAATATTTATGTTTGTGTGTGTGTGTGTGTGGCCGCATGTCTCATTTTTCTTGGGTAAATACTTTGGGTGTAATTGCTAGGTCATATGTTAATGATCCACTTTAAAAGAAACTGACAAAATTCCAAAATATTTGCAATAGTTTACAATAACCCAGGAATATTGAAGAGTTTCACTTCCTCCACTTCCTGAACACCACTTGATATTATCAGTACTTTGACTTTTAGCCGTTTGCATGGGTAAAGGAGATACCTCACTGTGGTTTTTAAAATGTTGAGTACCTTTTCTTGTGTTTCTTTTTCATTTGCATGTCACCTCTCATTAAACATTCAAGGATTGTTTGCAGGAATTGTGCATATATGAGGCATATGAGTCTTTATCAGGTATATGCATTCAGATCATTTTCATTTTCTTAATTGCAGTATAGTTGATTTTATTGTTGCTGTTGTAGTCGCTCAGTCCTTTCTGACTCTTTGTGACCCCATGGACTGTACTCTGCCAGACTCCTCTGTCCATGAGATTTCCCAGGCAAGAATACTAGGGTAGGTTGCCATTTCCTTCTCCAGGGGACCTTCCCAACCCAGGGATCGAACCCATGTACCTGTATTGGCAGACAGATTCTTTACCACTGAGCCACCAGGGAATCCCCACTGTATAGCAAAGTGAGTATTTTTCCTAGACTGTGGATGGTGTCATCCTTTAGGTAGTGTCTTTGCTCTGTTTTTAGCTCTCTCTGCAATGTGGATTTGGTTCTAACAAGACATCAGAGCTATTGTCTTTGCAAACATTATAATGCAGTATCTCCTTGCTGTCCAAGGGACTCTCAAGCATCTTCTCCAGCACCACAGTTCAAAAGCATCAGACACCACTAGGATGATGATTTCATGAAGTCTAGGAAAAGTCCCAGCTCACATCTGGCTCTGGGTCTAACTCCTCTGAATCCTGCCAATGCCAAGAGGCACCCAAAGTCCCTGCAAGGGGAGAGGCCAGAAATGGGTGAAGTGTGTGGACCAAACTGTCTTTCTTCAGTCACCTTTTCTGGTCTCTTTGACCATTTCACTACTGCCTGAGGAGTTAGAAATACTAACCAAACATGTCAGAATATAGACTTTCAAAGGACTTGGAATCCATGCTGTTGGTTGTTTCATCATGCACTATAGACAAGAGCATGTTCAGTAGCTAGGTGGAGCTCTAACTCCCAGAAGGTCTCTCAGGCTAGAAGTCACTCTCTCAGCTGCCTGACTCAGGGACTAGTGACCTCAAAGTGAGTCTTTATCATGGCTGTGCCTCCGATCTATGTGGACAGGAGTCCTGCTGGTGACCATGAGATTTTTGAGGACACAGATCAGGAATCCCAGGATCTGGTGAGATTGGAAGTGCAATGAGCTTTTTCCTTTGGTAACACTAGCTCTTAGCAGACCAGAAGAGGTTCTCTGGTGACTTTAGAAGGATTGGCCCTAAGAGCTCAAGGAAAAAAATCACTTTTTCCTCACTGGCTAGCCCTTCACCACCTCTTTCACTATCACATATACTGGTGTGGTGACACTCAGAAGAGACATTTTGAGTTTTGTGTTTGTCCTTTATGATTTACCAGTTCTACTGTGGTCAGGAATATACTCAGGACAATGGCACCCCACTCCAGTACTCTTGCCTGGAAAATCCCATGGATGAAGGAGTCTGGTAGGCTGCAGTCCACGGGGTCGCTAAGAGTCGGACACGACTGAACGACTTCACTTTCACTTTTCACTTTCATGCATTGGAGAAGGAAATGGCAACCCACTCCAGTGTTCTTGCCTGGAGAATCCCAGGGACGGTGGAGCCTGGTGGGCTGCCGTCTATGGGGTCACACAGAGTCGGACACGACTGAAGCGACTTAGCAGCAGCAGCATGCACAGGCATGCAGGAGATGGATGTTTCTCCTGGCAGTCTTAGCTTGGGAGGCATTCCAAAAGGCTACTCTCTTGAACCTTGGGTGGCATCAGAGGAGGAGCAGAAATCAGGTAGAGGTTTTAATGGTAAGGAACTGGATATCAACCTGGGATGCCACTAGGTCTACCCCTGGTGCATCTCCACCCTGCCTTGGTGGTAGAATGGGGAGGGATGGTAGTGGGACACCTGCATCGGTAAGAGACAGGTTAACTCCACCCAGGGAAGGAAGTTTAGGTGGAAGACCTGTCTCCACCCCCACCTAGAACAGGGAGGGACACCTATGGTAGAAAAGGTCGCTGGATGCTGCTTTTTCTCTCTTATAGATGGGAGCTAACAGTTCCAGCCTCACTCCTTTGAACTGCATCCTGAAAAACTGAGATAGATTCAACCCACAGGGCTTAAAAAAGACTCACCTGATCTTCCTATGTGATACTGCATGGCCATGGTATCCATTGGAGGAAGGGGAACAGTGGCCAGTTGGAGCATCTTTAATTATAATAATGTCTTACAATTAGACCAGTTCTGTAGAAAACAAGGGAAATGGGTAGAAATAGCATATGTGTTGCCTTTTTTTCTCTCTGTGAGACATGTCAGACTTATGTCCTAAGGGTATAGATTTGAGTGTGAAACCTTCAGCTCCCTCCTGTCCTCCTACTTTGCCCCCGTATTGGTGGCTTCCAACTGAGCAAACTGAAAGTCAGGGCACCCCTCAGGGGAGGGTTGCCTCTGTCTCAGTAGAAACTCAAACTGAATTTCAAACTTCTCCAGTCTCATTAGCAGTTCAAACTGCTGTCTCAATATGACCTCAGACTACTCTGGTTTCAATTGAAACTCAGACAATTGAAGTAAAAGAAGCTCAGACAGCTAAAACTAAGAGTGCCATACAGGATGAGATGGAGGATAGGAGACAAAGAGATAAGGAAAAACAGGTTTCTCCAATCTATCCTTGGGATCATATGTGAAGGGCAGCCAAAGAGGCTAAGGAACAGCCAAACAAGATGTTGCCTCTCCATGAAGCTGCTGCTGCTGCTAAGTCGCTTCAGTCGTGTCCGACTCTGTGCGACCCCATAGGCGGCAGCCCACCAGGCTCCACCGTCCCTGGGATTCTCCAGGCAAGAACACTGGAGTGGGTTGCCATTTCCTTCTCCAGTGCATGAAAGGGAAATGTGAAAGTAAAGTCGCTCAGTCGTGTCTGACTCCATGAAGCACCCACCAGTAAAAATAATCAATCTATGAGAGTTAATGAGCCCTTTTCTTATCAAGAAATAGAAAGAATCAAGGAAGACCTGGGAGACTATTTAGAGGACCCAGAAAAACATATTAGAGACTTTAAGGGTGTTACTCTGCTTTATGACCTTACTTGAAAGGATGTGATGTATATCCTGGGGTAGATGCTAACTCCTGACTCAAAAACTTGAGTTTTGGAGAAAGTTATTGAGTTATGGAGTTATGGAGATGAATGGCTTGGTAATGAATCAGCAGGAAAGAGGTAAGATGAGATAGCCACCCTCCCTACTGGGAATCAGGTGGTCCCAACTATAGAATCAAATTGGGACTATAACACGGCTAAAAGGAGATGGGGTCAGAGTCATTTTGTCAGATGTATTCTCAAAGGACTCAGGCAAGCACATACTAAGACTTTAAACTATGCCAAATTGGCAAACATAGAACAGGAAGAGAAGGAAACACCTGGTAAATTCCTAGATAGACTGTGAGAAGCCCTTCACAGATTCACTGAGATTGATCCTGAAAGTGAAGAAGGAAGAGTGATCTTAAAGGATAGATTTCTCACTCAGTCTGCTCCAGATATCTGCATAAGCTACTAAAACAAGTGTATGTATCAAATCAGTCTTTAGATAATTTGTTGCAACTGACTCAGGCAGTTTATTACTGCAGGGAATATGAGGAGAGGAAAGAAAGGCAGAGAAAGACCAAGGAACAGACTGAAACCCTAATAATGGCGATCAGAACCATTCTGAGACAGCCTGAAAAAAGTACCCAGAGGGACCCAGGTGGAAAGGGATGGATTTGTTATTACTGTGGAAAGGAGGGGCACCTCAAGTGGAATTGCCTTCAGGCTTCTAAGCGCCCCTGGGTGCATGTCCTGTCTTCAAAGGACCACACAGGAGGAGAGACTGTCCCCAGAGACATAGGCCCCAGAGGTCAGACTCTCAGGACAATCAAGACTGAAGGTGTCCACACAAGCTCCCATCCTAAATACACCTGAGGAACCCTAGGTATTAATAACTGTTGGGGGGAGGTAATCTGTTTATTTTCTTTTGGACACCAGGACAACTTACTCTATGCTTACTGAGGCCCCTGACCCACTTTCCCCCGATCCACTACTGTAATGGGACTGTCTGGACGAGCCAAATGTTATTATTTCAGTTGTCCTCTAAGCTGCAACTGGGACTCTGTGCTGTTTTCATACAAGTTTCTGATCATGCCAGAGTCTCCCTCACCCCTTTTGGGGAGGGATATGCTGAGCAAGGTCCATGCCTCTGTTTTCATGAATATGGAGCCCTCTCTTTCTTTCCCATTAATTGAACAAAATGTAAATCCTAGAGTGCGGGATGATGGAAAACCTGTGGGTCAAGCCCAAAATGCTATTTCTGTCACTCTCAAGCTCAAAGACCCACACATATTTCCACATCAAAAGCAGTATCCTCTAAAGCCCAAGGTTAAGGAAGGGTTAAAACATATCATTGAATGTTTAAAGGAGCAGGGGTTATTAATTCCCTGCACCAATCCATGCAACACTCCTATTTTGGGTGTGAAAAAGTCAAACGATAAATAGAGACTAGTTCAAGATTTACAAATAATAAATGAGACTGTGGTTCCTTTACACCCCATGGTGCCTAATTCTTATACTTTATTGTCTGAAATTCCTGAATGAGCCAAATATTGTTCAGTCATTGATTTGAAGGCCTAATCATACCCAAAGAGATGAGGGCCATAGGCCCCAAGAGAATTAAACCTATACTGAATTATCCCCTACCTATGACTTTAAGACAACTGAGAGGATTTGGGGGCATCACAGGCTACTGCGGCATTTGGATTCTGGGTTATGGGAAACTTGCCCAGCCTTTATATAAACTTATAACTGAAACTCCACATGCCCAAACCGACAAGCTGATTTGGTCTCCAGAAACTCAAAAGACTTTTAAGGCTCTTCAAACTGATCTCCTGTAGTCTCCTGCTTTGAGCTTGCCCACAGGATCAGAGTTTAATACGTTTGTCACTGAAAGAAAAGGTATGGCCTAGGGAGTTATGACACAACCTCAAGGACCTCAACCTTTAGGATACCTGAGTAGAGAATTAGATGTAGTGGCATGTGGGTGGCTACAGTGTCTAAGAGTAATTGCTACTATTGCTTTAATAGTACCTGAAGCTCTTAAGTTTTAATGAGCAAAATCTTGCTGTAATGACTTCTCATGATGTCAGTGAAATCTTAAGCTCTAAAGTTAATATCTGGATGACAGACAGTTGGCTTCTTAAATATCAGTCATTGTTGTTAGAAGGACCAATAACTAAGCTTAAAGTTTGTGAAAACTGAAATCCTGCCACTTTCCTTCCTGAGAGAAAAATGAAACACCCGATCATGATTGTTCCCAATTTCTAACCTTAAACTATACAGCTTGGGAAGATCTAATGGCTACCCTATTAGATAATTTTGACGTGAAAATATTTACAGATGGAAGTTCTGTTGTTTGGAATGGGAAGCAGAAAACAGATTATGCCGTTGTGGTGGCTGGACAGGTTCTAAAGGCAAAGTCTCTCTCCCCAGGAACTCCAGGAAGGGACTCGTGACTCAGCCTCTGAGTCAAGCAAGCCACTGGTTGAGCCAGGAACTGAGGTCCTGATAAAGACATTGGGACCTGGGGGGCAATCTCTCAAGCCATTTTGGGAAGGCCCTTAACAGATTACTCTTTCTTCTCTCACAGCTGTCAAAGTGCCAAGAATTGATTCATGGGTACACCACACTTGAGTTAAAAAGTGGCATACTGACCTCTCAGACTAAGTGATATCATTTTTATGTCTTTATTCTCTATGATTTTACCTTTCACTTCTCAGATGGGCCTGATAATCTCTGTGGCCCTGCATCTGCTGACTCCAAAAATCTTGACTCCACTGAATGACTCTCAAGACAACGCCTTCCTGTCCTGGGCTCATTCTTAAGCCACATTCCACAATAGGTCTAATTGCTGGGTCTGCAGAGTGCTCCCCTCCTGATCAGTGGAAGGCTTCCCATGGTGGACATCTCTACATCAGGGAAAGGACTTTCTCCAAGTCTGTAATTACCTTTGACAACAATAATCATATGTGATGCCTTTTAATCTGATGACATCTAACAATCCTAAAATGGACTGGTGTAACATTTTGTACTTTAACTATGGACACAAGGTAACTTTTAACTGTGTTGATTGTTCTGTTTTAGCTGTTTGTTCCATGCATCTGTAACTGTGTAGTTGGATTTGTTTCTAGCCACATGAAGGCTTTTAAGTTACAAACAGTTGACCAAATTCCTGCAAGTGCCACAGCTTCCTCTAACTACTACCTGGGGCCTCTGGATCAGAGACCCTCAATATGCGGATTAGGAGAATATGTTGCCTCACGAATTTAGGGACAACAACCCTTATCCATGGAAGCAGTTATGGGATGAGAACGCCACCCCATTCCCTAGGCAACATAACTCTCCTAAAAGAAAAGGGAGAAATGAGAGGGTAATAGGTAGGAGGCCAGAGGTCCCCAGGCAGCAGGAGAAAATAAAGTGCAAGTGACAGATTTTTTTTCCCCCCCTTTTTTGTTGACAAAACCAGTTCTGCCTAAGACTAACCATTTTTTTCTTTTCTCAAACCTTGGGCTGATAATGGCTCAACAAACCGGTGTTTGTATCAATTGTTTTATGGCTGGGGTATGACACCTCATGCCATTCCATCTCAAAAATGCATATTGTGAGAGAGGGGCCTGGTGAAACTCCCTCAACCTTGAAGTGTCTCATTTATCTGATTAACAGCTCACCAACAGACATAAAACACCTTGCTAAAAACTAGCAAGCAGCACTCTTTCTGTTTCCTTCTGATATCTGTGTCAGAAGCTTTCTCTATCTCTATTATATTTTAATAAAACTTTGCTGCACAAAAATCTCCAAGTATTCAAGCCTTGTCGCTGACCCCAGATTGAATTTCTCTCCTCTGGAGGTCACAGATCCCAGTGTAACACATGGCTTGCAGCTGCAGCCCTTCAAGAGCAAGACCCAGATTCCCCCACAGCCAGTCCCTCCCATCAGGAAGCTTCCACAAGCCTCTTATCCTTATCCATCAAAGGGCAGACAGAAAGAAAACCACAATCACAGAAAACTAACCAAACTGATCACATGGATCACAGTCTTGTCTAACTCAATGAAACCATGAGCCATGCTGTGTAGGGCCACCCAAGACAGATGGGTCACGGTGGAGAGTTCTAACAAAATGTGGTCCACTGGAGAAGGGAATCACAAACCACTTCAGTATTCTTGCCTTGAGAACCCCATGAATGGTATGAACAGTATGAAAAGATATGACACTGAAAGATGAACTTCCCAGGTCAGTAGGTGCCCAATATGCTACTGGAGAAGAGCAGAGAAATAACTTCATAAAG
Source organism: Giraffa tippelskirchi (assembly GCF_054371585.1). Taxonomy (NCBI): domain Eukaryota; kingdom Metazoa; phylum Chordata; class Mammalia; order Artiodactyla; family Giraffidae; genus Giraffa; species Giraffa tippelskirchi. Next base: position 93,702,932 of record NC_137280.1, on the reverse strand, counting down.
AATGAAGAGGCTGAGCCAAAGTGAAAAAAATGCCCAGTTGTGGATGTGACTGGTGAGGGAAATAAAGTCCAATGCTGTAAAGAACACTATTGGTAAGAATATCAACTGGTGGAGCCGCTATGTAGAGCAATATGGAAGTTCTTTTAAAAAACTAAAAATAGACCTACCATATGATCCAGCAATCCCACTCTAGGGCATACAGCCAAAGAAAACTAATTTGAAAAGGAACATCCACCCTAATGTTCAGAGCAGCACAGTTTACAATAGTCAAAATACAGAAGCAACCTGAATGTCCATCCACAGATGAATGGATATCAAAGATGTGATACATGTATACAGTGGACTGTTAGCTGTAAAAAAGAATGAAATAATGCCATTTGTAGCAACATGAATGGACCTATAGATTCTCATATTAAGTGAAGTAAGTCAGACAAAGATAAATGTCATATGATATCGTCTCTATGTGGAATCTAGAAAAAATGATACAAATGAATCTATTTACAAAACAGAAACAGATTCAGATTCACAGACACTGAAAACAAACTTATGGTTACCAAATGGGAAAGGGTCGGGTGGAGGAATAGATTAGGAGTTTGGGATTAGCAGATACATACTATTGTATATAAAATACACATCAAGAACCTACTGTATAGCACAGGGAACTATATTCAAATCTTGTAATAACTTATAATGGAAAAGAATCTAAAAAAGAATAGATAAATACATCAGAAACTAACACAACATTGTACATCAACTATAGTTCAGTAAAAAAGAACTGTTCCAGATTTACAGAAATGTGATGATAGTACCAATGTACCCAGCACCCATGTACCTCATGAGTGACATCTCCTTAGACACGGAGCATCTCCTTCACTTCTCTCTCCTGTGAATGTTTTAGAAACAGGGATAACATTCATATTCCCAAGGAGGATTTACAGATTAGTTGGAGCTCAATAAATATTTGAGAAATGAAGGAACAGAGAGCCAAAGGAGGAAAGAAAAAGCCACTTAACTCAGACTCATGAAATCTCAATCTTTAGTCTCTTGCTAACCCATAATCAAAGCCTGATCTTTTGCTTGAAAAAAAAATTGCTTTTTAAAGAAAGAAATTAAAACCAAATAATTACTAAGTAATATATCAAACATTTACATCTCCACCACCTAGAAAGGAGAATTAGTAACATTTTATCGGGCTTCCTGGTGGCCCAGTGGTAAAGAATCCACCTGCCAATGCAGAAGACACAGGTTCAATCCCTGGGTTGGAAAGATCCCCTGGAGGAGGAAATGGCAACCCACTCCAGTATTCTTGCCTGGGAAATCCCATGGACAGAGGAACCTGTCGGGCTACAGTCCATGGGGTCCCAGAAACACGATTTAGCAACTAAACAGCAACAACAGCAGCATTTTATTATATTCATTTTGGGTCTTAATTAGTAACATTTTATTATATTCATTTTGGGTCTTTTTAAACAATGAAAATAACATTTGATGGATACAATGACTCCCTTTGAATCTCCAACCTTAGGTTCTATTTCTCTTTCCATTTCCCCAAGGCGGCAAATAGTATTTATTTAGCATATACTCTTCCTTTCTGAATTTCACAGATATGTGCATTATATGCACCTGAACAGATAAGCATTTAAACATAAAGTCATACATAAAACACCCCTATCAGTGAACAGTATCTAACATTGTTTTGTGCATTTCCATTGTTATCTATATTTGCCTAAATATGTAATAAATATACTTATAGTTCATCTTATATTTTTAAGTTCATCTGGTCTTTAAAGACGATGTCTGTGAAATGGGAATGTCATACTGCATATTACAATTAATGACCAAACACAAGAGAACAAGATGGCAGAGGAGTAGGTGGACATGGAGTACATCTCTCTCCAGAGATATATCAGGAATACACCTTCAGACACAGAAGTGCATGCAGAACACCAGCTGAGAGCAGACAGGAGTACCTGACCAGTGGAAAAGAATATATAGAACCACGCAAAACTTGGTAGGATGAAGGAGCTACGGGGAAAAACAGGAGCGTTAGTAGGACTGGACCTGCCCTCAGTGGGTGGGGGAACTGAAGCAGGGGTCCAGTCCCCACATCGGGGCAATTGTCTTGAGTCAGAGGAGAAACATGTGAAGGATGAGAGCGAAACAGCTGATCTGTGGCAGCCTAAATGGAATGAGAATCAGACAGTCCTTGCCACAGCCATACATACCCAGGACAGGAATGCTGGCCGCCTGGAAGGTGCAGCAGCTGGGAGCTGGAGCTTAGGGATTGTGGAGCAATCCCAGGGGAAGAGCCTCTGTTGACCGCGGAGAGACGGATTGAGAGGATGTGAGAGAGGAGATCATGATGGGAAATGACGATGGAGGAAAGCCAGGTAGCCATGGAAGCAAGGCGATACTGCTGAGTCACATGTAGGGGGTGGAACAATCACCATAGCCTCTCTCCCCCTACATGTCAGCATTTGCAGCTGAACAATAGAGAGGCTGGCTCATCAAAACCCTGGGGATCGGGGAGCCCCCCGCACTATGTGCCTGACTTACCAAAAAACAGAGAAGGACCCCAGGCAAGGGACCCCTGTAAGTGCCTGAACAGGTGGAGCTACGGAGAAAGAGTGGCCAAAGAGGCCTTCTGATCGCCAGCTACAAGAGATTCGAAAAAAGACTCTGATAGGACCGTAACTCCTGTGGCAGAGGCAGTCCGTGTCCCTGCACACTTGGTGCCGGCAGGGTTCCCGCAAGCCAAGCAGCTGCGCCACCTTCACATTCAACTCTCATTGGAGCAGAGCTGCCACAGGCAAAAAAAGTCTTGCGTCTATGCGTGCAGGGTTGCTTCGGTAGTAGTGTTCGGCTCTTTGCGACCCAGTAGACTGTGGCCTGCCAGGCTTCTCTGTCACAGAGGGGGTTCTCCAGGCAAGAAAACTGGAGCGTATTGGCCAATACTGGTTGCCATACCCTTCTAGAGCACTGTATTTCCTGCTGCCCTAGCCACCAAACCCCCCGAGTACCTGGTGCTGACAGAACCCCTGGGACCCAAAAAGCTGCATCATCTCCACATCTGGCTCTCACAGGGGCAAACACAAGCCCTCCAGGGCAGCCTCAGGAGCAAAACCCCAGTGGACGACCCACATGCAGAGGTGGAAATAAAACCACAATTGAAACCCAGGGGCAGTGTGGCTAAGGAAGAAGACCCAAAACTCCTACCAGCTGTACAAGCTGCAGATTAAATCCACATGATCAACTAGGCAAACTCTGTGTCTATGGAATATATAAAAGGCCATTGAGAACTCCCACACAAAAAAACGCACTGGTTCTGATAGTTGTGGACATTGGAGGCAAGAACACACAAGAGTAAGACCAGATTAGAATCTGAGTTGCCCCCACAGCAGGTCCAGAGATCAGCACAGTGTTGGAGGGCATCCTAAGGAGGTGAGGTGGACTGTGACTCCCAGCGAGGGAAAGGACTCTGACAGCAGTGACTCAAGAGAAACGTTTATTATTCTTATTTTTTGACTTGTTCTGTAGATTCTTTTGGATTTTTTCTTTTTCCCCTTTTTTTCCCTTTCTGTTGTAGTTGTCAATTTTATTGGCACTAAGAAATCCAATTAAGCTCTTGAGCTTTTTTTTTAATCTCAGTCACATTTTTTATTGTTGTCACAAGCCTCTGCCTCTACATTGGGCTTTTGCAGTTCTGTGGAGTTTTCCTCAGTTTTTTTCTTTTCTATTTTTTTAATTTTAATTTTTTAAACCTATAATTATTTTTTCTACATTTATTTCTTTGCTTGCTTTTCCTACTGTTCTTTTCCCCTTGCAGTTAATCTTTAACATATATGAATCTTCTTTATCTACCTCTATTTAACTTTGCATATCTAGTTTTCTTTTGTTTCTCTCCTTTCTTCTCAACATATTTGTTAGTTTTATTTTCATTGCTTTATTCCCCAATTGGCACTTGCTTTAGTTTTGTTTTCCAGTTTGTGCTTTAATTAGTTTTGTTCTGGTAGATATAACTTTTGGTTTCCTTTGTTTGCTAGGTCAATCTATTGTACTTTATTTCTGTCGGAATGTTTTGATTTTGCTTATGGGTGTATATGTGTATGTGTATATTCAGTCACACTTTCTATTGTTGTTAAAACCTCTGTCTCTACATTGGGCTTTTGCAGTTCTGTGGAGTTTTCCCTTTTTTTTTTCTTCTTTTTTCTCTCTTCTTCCATTTTTTTTCTTTTCTCTTTTTTTATAATTTTAATTTTTAACTTTTTTAAACTTATCACTTTTTCTACATTTATTCCTTTGTTTGCTTTTCCTACTGTTCTTTCCCCCTTATAGTTAATCTTTAATGTATATAAATCTTCTTCAACTACCTCTAGCTTTGCGTATCTATTCTTTCTTTCTTTTCTTTCTTTCCTTTCCTCTCAACATATTTGTTAGTTTTGTTTTCATTGCTTTATTCCCCACTTGGCACCTTGCTTTAGTTTTGTTTTCTAATTTGTGCTTTAGTTAGTTTTGTTCTTAACTGATAAATATAATCTTTGATTTCCTTTGTTCATCAGGTCAGTCTACTGTACTTTATTTTTGTTGGACTGTTTTCACTTTGCTCATGGGTATATATGTATATATGTATAGTCCATTATTTTAATTATAATTTGCCTGATTCTGTCTGGGGCTCATTGTTGGTTTCTCATTTTTTGGATATTTGTTTTAATCTCACTTAATGCCATAACAAACTACTTGTGGAATCTCCATTCCTGACCAGAGATCAAGCCCTGAGCCTTTGGAGTGGGAGCACTGACTCCAAGACCCTAGATCCTAAGTATCAAATAGTGAGAACTCACACAAAGGAAACCACTTGAATACAAGATCCAGCAACACCCAACCACCAATAGCACCCTGTGCAGGATGCCTCATCTAAACAACAAACAAAACAAAAATACAAACCCAATCATCAGCAGACAGGGTTACCACCTCATTCAGCCTTGCCCATCAGGGGAAAAACAAACAAACAAACAAAAAACTCAGCACAAATCTCACCCCATCTTAGTTCCCCAGCCTGGGATGGAACCCATATCCCTTGCAGTGGAAGCCTGGAAACCTAACCACTGGATTGCCAGTTAAGTCCCCTCTCATAGCTCTTTAGTTTTTTAATCATTTTACTTGAAAATAGAAAATATAAATAGAGAAAACCAGGGTAATGATCAACCAAATGTATATAGCAAGGAGCCAGAGCATGTGGGCACATCCACAGGTATTTGTTGATTGATGAAGAGAGGAAAACTACTGGTAGACTTCAGGGCAGGGTTCCAAGCTTCCCAGATGTAGAGAGACTGAGGGGTCAGCTAACTCCATATTCTGCAAAAGAGGAAGCAGTGGACCAGAAAGATAAATGATTGGGCTCAAACTTGAAAGGCTAGTTGCTGATAAGAGCCAGCTAGGGTCCTGGATTTCAGGGTTCGCCACATCATACAAACCACTAGACCAACATTAGGAGGGCAGAAATCAAAGGGAAGAAACAATTCAAACTTCTTGAAGGAAAGAATTCAACTTTCCTTGAAGCCAGGGAAAAGGAGACCTCAAACACAATAAGTTAAAAAAAAAAAAAAAGGAAGAAAGAAAAGGCAGAGAAATACTGCACAAATGAAGGAATAAAGTAGAAACACAGAAGTCCAAAAAAGTGAAGAGGAAATAGGCAAACTACCTGAAAAAGAATTCAGAATAATGATAGTAAAGATGATTAAAAAAAACCAAACGTTGAAAACAAAATGGAGAAAATGCAAGAATCAATTAACAAAGACCTAGAAGAATGACAGAACAAGCATACAGAGACAAACAACACAATTACTGAAATTAAAAATACTATAGAAGGAATCAATAGCAGAATATCTGAAGCAGAAGAACAAATCAGTGAGCTGGAAGATAAAATGGTGGAAATACCTTTTGAAGAGCAGAATAAAGTAAAAAGAATGAGAACTGAGGACAGTCTCAGAGACCTCTGAGGCCATATCAAATGCACCAACATTTGAATTAAAGGGGTCCCAGAAGAAGAAGAGAAAAAGAAAGGATATGAGAAAATTTTTGAAGAGACTATAGTTGAAAATTTCCCCAACATGGAAAAGGAAATAGTCGATCAAGTCCAAGAGGCACAAAGAGTCCCATACAGGATAAACTCAAGGAGAAACATGCCAAGACACATACTAATCAAACTGCTGCTGCTGCTAAGTCACTTCAGTCGTGTCCGACTCTGTGCGACCCCATAGATGGCAGCCCACCAGGCTCCCCCATCCCTGGGATTCTCCAGGCAAGAACACTGGAGTGGGTTGTCATTTCCTTCTCCAATGCATGAAAGTGAAAAGTGAAAGTGAAGTCACTCAGTCGTGTCCAACTCTTAGCGACCCCATGGACTGCAGCCTACCAGGCTCCTCCGCCCATGGAATTTTCCAGGCAAGAGTACTGGAGTGGGTTGCCATTGCCTTCTCCAACTAATCAAACTAACAAAGACTAAACACAAAGAAAGATTATTAAAAGCAGCAAGGGAGAAGCAACAAGTAACATACAAGGGAAACCCCATATGCTTAACAGCTGATCTTTCAGCAGAAACTTTGCAGGCCAGAAGGGAATGGCAAGATATATTTAAAGTACTGAAAGGGAAAAAACTACAACCAAGATTACTGTACCTACAAAGGATCTCATTCAAAACTGATGGAGAAATAAAAAGCTTTTCAGACAAGCAAAAGTCTAGAGAATTCAGTACCACCAAACTAGCTTTACAACAAATGTTAAAGGGACTTATATAGTCAAGAAATACAAGAGAAGAAAAAAGATCTACAAAATCAACCCCAAACAATTAAGAAAATGGCAATAGAAACATATATATTAATAATTATTTTAAATATAAATGGATTAAATGCTCCAACCAAAAGACACAAACTGGCTGAATGGATACAAAAACAAGACCCATATATATGCTGTCTACAAGAAACCCACTTCAGACCTCAAGACACATATAGACTGAAAATGAGAGGATGGAAAAATATATCCCATGCAAATGGGAAGCAAAAGAAAGCTGGAGTAGCAATCCTCATACCAGACATAATAGACATTAAAATAAAGAATATTACAAGAGATAAGGGAGTTCACTAGATAATGATCAAGGGATCAATCCAAGAGGAAGACATAACAATTGGAAATATCTGTGCACCAAACATAGGAGCATCTCAATGCATAAGACAAACACTAACAGACATAAAAGGAGAAATTGACAGTAACACAATAATAGGAGGAGACTTTAGTCCACTCATCAATAGACAGATCATCAAATCAGAAAATTAATACAGAAACACAAGTCTTAAATGATACATTAGATGAGCTGGATCTCATTGATATCTTCAGGACATTCCATCCAAATGCAGAAGAATACACCTTCTTCTCAAGTGCAAATGGAATATTCTCCAGGATAGACCATATCATGGGTCACCAATCAAGCCTCAGTAAATTTAAGAAAATTGAAATCATATCAAGCATCTTCTCTGACCACAATGCTGTGAGACTAGATATCAATTACAAGAAAAAAAAAGTAAGAAACACAAACACATGGAGATTAAACAACACGTTTATAACCAACAGGTTACTGAAGAAATCAAAAGGGAAATCAAAAAATTTCTAGAAACAAATGACAATGAAAACACAACTCAAAACCTATGGGATGCTGCAAAAGCAGTCCTAAGAGGGAAGTTTATAGCAATACAATCCTACCTCAAGAAACAAGAAAAACTTCAAATAGACAACCTAACTTTACACCTAAAAAACTGGAAAAAGAAGAAAACAACAACAACAACAAAAAACCTACCAAAATCAGAAGAAGGAAATAAATCATAAAGATCCAGGCAGAAATAAATGAAAAAGAGATGAAAGAAACAATAGTAAAGATTAATAAAACTAAAAGCTGGTTATTTGAGAAGATAAACAAAATTGACAGACCTTTAGCCAGACTCATCAAGAAAAAAAGAGAAAAGAATCAAGTCAACAAAATTAGAAATGAAAAAGGAGAGGTTACAACAGACAATGCAGAAATACAAAGGATTATAAGAGGCAATTATGAACAACTATATGGCAATAAAATAAACTGGAAGAAATGGACAGATTCTTAGAAAAGTTCAATCTTTCAAGACTGAACCAGAAAGAAATAGAAATTATGAACAACCCAATTACAAGCACTGAAATTGAAGCTGTAATCAAAAATCTCCCCAAAAACAAAAACCCAGGACAAGATGGCTTCAAGGAGAATTCTATCAAACATTTAGAGAAGAGATAACGCCTATCCTTCTAAAACTCTTTCATAAAATTTCAGAGGAAGGAACACTTCCAAACTCATTTCACAAGGCCACCATCACTCTGATACCAAAACCAAAGACAACACAAAAAAAGAAAACTACAGGCCAATATCACTGATGAACATAGATGCAAAAATCATCAACAAAATTTTGGCAAACAGAATTCAACAACCCATCAGAAAGCTCATACACCATGATCAAGTTGGGTTTATTCCAGGGATGCAAGGACTCTTCAATATACACAAATAAATCAATGTGATATGCCATATTAACAAATCAAAAAATAAAAACCATATGATAATCTCATTAGATGCCAGAAAAGCCTTTGACATTTATGATTAAAACTCTTCAAAAAATGGGTGTAGAAGGAACCTACCTCAACATAGCAAAGGCCATATATGATAAGCCTTCAGCAAACATTATTCTCAATGGTGAAAAACTGAAAGCATTCCCCTAAGATCAGAAACAAGACAAGGGTGTCCACTTTTACCACTATTACTCAACATAGTTCTGGAAGTCTTTAGCTACAACAATCAGAGAAGAAAAAGAAATAAAAGGAATCCAGATCGGAAAAGACTAAGTAAAGCTCTCACTGTTTGCAGATGAGATGATACTGTAAATAGAAAACCCTAAAGATAGTACCAGAAAATTACTAGAGCTAATCAGTGAATTTAGCAAAGTTGTAGGAGAAGGCAATGGCAACCCACTCCAATATTCTTGCCTAGAGAATCTTGTGGTTGGAGGAGCCTGGTGGGCTGCTGTCCATAGGGTCGCACAGAGTCAAACACAGCTGAAGCGACTTAGTATGCATGCATGCATTGGAGAAGGAAATGGAAACCCACTCCAGTATTCTTGTCTGGAGAGTCCCAGGGACAGAGGAGTCTGGTGGGCTGCCATCTATGGGGTCACAGACAGTCGGACACGACTGAAGTGACTTAGCAGCAGCAGCAGAATACAAAGCCAATAGACAGAAATCACTTGCATTTCTATATACTCACAATGAATATATTTGAAAGAGAAATTAAGGAATCAATCCCATTCACCATTGAAACAAAAAGAATTAAATATCTAGGAATAAACTTACCTAAGGAAACAAAAGAACTGTACACAGAAAATTATAAGACACTAATGAAAGAAATCAAAGATGACATAAACAAATGGAGAGATAGTCCATGTTCCTGGGTAGGAAGAATCAATATTGTGAGAATGACTATACTACCAAATGCAATCTACAGATTCAATGTGATCCCTTACAAATTACCAATGGCATTTTTCATAGAACTAGAACAAAAAATTCACAGTTCATATGGAAACACAAAAGACCCTGAATAGCCAAAGCAGTCTTGAGAAAGAAGAATGGAACTGGAGGAATTAACCTTCCTGACTTCAAATTATACTACAAAGCTACAATCATCAAGACAGTATGGTACTGGCGCAAAAACAGAAATATAGACCAATGGAACAAGATAGAAAGCCCAGAAATAAAGCCATACACCTATGGGTACCTCATTTTTTACAAAGGAGGCAAGAATATACAATGGGGCAAAGACAGCCTCTTCAATAAATGGTGCTGGGGAAACCAGACAGCTACATGTGAAAGAATGAAATTAGAATACCTCCTAACACCATACACAAATATAAACTCAAAATGGATTAAAGACCTAAATATAAGACCAGAAGCTATAAAACTCTTAGAGGAAAACATAGGCAGAACACTCGATGACATAAATCAAAGCAAGATCCTCTATGACCCACCTCCTAGAGTAACAGAAATAAAAACAAAAGTAAACAAGTGGGACCTGGTTAAAAATAAAGTTTTTGCACAGCAGAGAAAACTATAAGCAAGGTGAAAAGACAACCCTCAGAATGGGAGAAAATAATAGCAAATGAAACAATTGACAAAGGATTAATTTCCAAAATATACAAGCAGCTCATGCAATTCAATATCAGAAAAACAAACAACCCAATCAAAAATTGGGAATAAGGCTTAAACAGACATTTCTCCAAAGAAAACATATGGATGGCTAACAAACACATGAAAAGATGTTCAACATCACTCATTATTAGAGAAGTGCAAATCAAAACTACATGAGATATCACCTCACACCAGTCAGAATGGCCATCATCAAAAAGTCTGCAAACAATAAATGCTGGAGAGGGTGTGGAGAAAAGGGAGCACTCTTGCACTGTTGGTGGGAATGTAAATTGATACAGGCACTATGGAAGACGGTATGGAGATTCCTTTAAAAACTAGAAAAAAACTACCATATGACCCAGCAATTCCACTCCTAGGCACATACCCTGAGGAAACAAAAATTGAAAGAGACACATGTATCCCATTGTTCATTGCAGCACTATTTACAATAGCTAGAACATGGAAGCAACGTAGATGTCCATCGACAGATGAATGGATAAAAAAGTTGTGGTACATAGACACAATGGAATATTACTCAGCCATAAAAAGGAATGCCTTTGAGTCAATTCTAATGAGGTGGGTGAACTTAGAACCTATTATACAGAGTGAAGTGAGTCAGAAAGAGAAAGATAAGTATCATATTCTAATGCATATATATGTAATCTAGAAAAATGGTACTGAAGAATTTATTCACAGGGCAACAGTGGAGAAACAGACATAGAGAATAGACGTATGGACATGGGGAGAGGGGAGGAGAGAGTGAGATGTATGGGAAGAGTAACATGGAAACTTACATTACCATATGTAAAATAGATAGCCAATGGGAATTTGCTCTATGTCTCAGGAAACTCAAACAGGTGCTCCATATCAACCTATAGGAGTGGGATAGGGAGGGAGACGGGAGGGAGGTTCAAAAGGGAAGGAATATATGTATACCTATGGCTGATTCATGCTGAGGTTTGACAGAAAACAGCAAAATTCTGTAAAGCAATCATCTTTCAATAAAAGATAAATTAATTTTAAAAAATAACCAAACACACATTCATCCTTTGTTTGCACTCTGAGTTCTGCTAGTTACCACAGGAAGAAAATGGGGGAAGTGGGTTTTTTCAGTAACATGCATCAGGGTGCCACCCTTACAGAACTAAGCAATCTAGTCTGGGAAAAAATACTCGTCAGTATCTAGGAAACAAGTATAGCAACCAGATAGCACATAATTAAAGCATCCCATTTCTCTGTGCAGGTCATTTAAGAAATGTGGGAGAAACACTAAATGCTGGTATAAAAACTTTGGAAAATTATTTGGCCACATCTTCTGTAATCTTTATCCCTATCTATAGTTATCTATGTATATTTTTTGCTGTGTGTGTGTGTAATTTCACTCCTAGAGATATTCCCAAGAGAAATGAGTACCCATATACACCAATAGGTACGTATGGATAAATAGATTGGGGCATATTCATGGAATGGAATCCTAGATACTAATGAAAAAGGACAAAACACAGCTACATGCCCCAACATGGATAAATCTAATAGACAACAATTAACAAAAGAAGAGCAATTGAAAAGACAACAGATAGTATGAGTCTATTTATATAAAGTTCAAGAACAGACAAAAATAATCTGTGGTGGTGGAAATCAGGAGATGGGTTAATTCCAGGGCTGGGAGGATGGTACTGACCAGAAGGGAGCATTGGAGAATATTCTGAGGGGCTGAAAAGATTTCCATATCTTGACTGGCCTCCACCTGGAGAGGGGAGAACACTTCCTGAGACACTAGCGCGCTATACTCTCTCTTTGCCTGACAAAGAATAAATCTACTCTTTCTTTGTCCTTCAAAACTCTGTCTCCATATCTCATTTCAGCATTGTGTACAGAAAACCAATATTTTGGCATCAGTGATGATCTTACGAGTGTGTACTAATCTACAAACTCATCGAGTTGTATACATTCATTATGCACAGCATTTTTGTATGTAAAAAATTAATTAAAAGAAAAGAAAATAGAAATAGCCTTCTATGAATGAAAGGCATTGATCTGGTCTCTGATGGAAGGAAGTAAGATTCAGGTGGAGAACATAGCATGATCAAGTTGTTGTTGGGCATATGTTGGGGCCGAGAGGTGAATGCAGAGAGAAAGGCCATAGTGAGACATTCAGCATATCACAAACTTGGGCCTCCATCTGGAAGAGATCAGCTCAGTGATTTCATAACTTCATCTTTGTAGGGCTTGACTGAAAAGCAGCCTCTAAGTAAAAGCTAATGTGCAGACATCATATTTCTTAGAAAAGCAGAAGAAAGGAGACTTCTTTCTTCTGATTCTTCTCCACCTCTCCCCCCAAATTTGCAAGTTTATTTTGGTCAGAAATATCAGATCAGAATGGAAACTAACACCCTAATATTCCTGGCCCTGTTTGGACTTTGAACTCCCAACCTGGCAGGGTTGTTGGTCCATGAACTAAATTCTGAATATTAGCCCTGATGCCCACTTACTCATCATGCTCCTTTATGTGTCAAGACTCAATTAATCTCTCCAGAATCATCTGAAATCACATACCCTTCAAGAAACCACTTATTGTGGATTATCAAAAACACTTAATTGAAAAGATATACCCTAAAGGTGCTATGCACCCTAAAGTTCATAGCATTATGACTATTGCTAAGATATGGAAGTAACTTGAGTGTCCATCAACAGAGGAATGGAAAAAAGATGTGGTATGTGCATATATATATATATATATATTTGTTGTGGTTGTTGAGTTGCTCAGTCTTGTCTGATTCTTTGTGACCCCATGGACTGCAGCATACCAGATTTCCCTGGCTATCACCATCTCCTGAAGCTTGCTCAAACTAATGTCCATTGAGTCAGTGATGCCATCCAACCATCTCATCCTCTGTCGTCCCCTTCTCAGGGTTGTTTCCAATGAGACTCTCAAGAGTCTTCTCCAACACCACAATTAAAAAGCATCAGTTCTTCAGCACTCAACCTTCTTTATGGTCCAACTCTCACATCCATACATGACTACTGGAAAAACCATAGCTTTGACTATATGGACCTTGGCCAGAAAAGTAATGTCTCTGATTTTTAATATCCTATCTGGGTCTATCATAGCTTTTCTTCCAAGAAGCAAGCGTCTTTTAATTTCACGGCTGCAGTCACCATCTGCAGTAATTTTGGAGACCAAAAAAATGAAGTCTATCATTGTTTCCCCATCTATTTGTCATGAAGTGATGGGACTAGATGCCATGATCTTCATTTTTTGAATGTTGAATTTTAAACCAGCTTTTTCACTCTCCTGTTTCACTTTTATCAAGAGGTTCTTTAGTTCCTCTTCACTTTCTGCCATAAGGGTGGTGTCATCTGCATATTCTGAGGTTACTGATATTTCTCCCAACCATCTTGATTCCAGCTTGTGCTTCCTCCAGCCCAGTGTTTCTCATGATGTACTCTGCTTTGAAGTTAAATAAGCAGGGTGACAATATACAGCCTTGATGTACTCCTTTCCCAATTTGGAACCAGTTCATTGTTCCATGTCTGGTCCTAACTGTTGCTTCTTATATGCAGATACAGATTTCTCAAGAGGCAGGTCAGGTGGTCTGGTATTCTCATCTCTTTAAGAACAGTTTGTTGTGATCCACACAGTCAAAGGCTTTGGCATAGTCATTAAAGCAGAATTAGTTGTTTTTCTGGAATGCTCTTGCTCTTTGGATGATCCAGCAGATGTTGGCAATTTGATCTCTGATTCCTCTGCCTTTTCTAAATCCAGCTTGAGCATATGGAAGTTCACAGTTCATGTACTGTTGAAGCCTGGCTTGGAGAATTTTGAGCACTACTTTGCCAGCGTGTGAGATGAATGCAATTGTGCAGTATTTTGAGCATTCTTTGGCATTGCCTTTCTTTGGGACTGGAATGAAAACTGACCTTTTCCAGTCCTGTGGCCACTGTTGAGTTTTTCAAATTTTCTGGCATATTGAGTGCAGCATTTTAGCAGCAGCATCTTTTAGGATTTGAAATAGCTCAGCTGGAATTCCATCACCTCCACTAGCTTTGTTTGTCGTGATGCTTCCTAAGACCCACTTGACTTTGCTCCACAATGTCCTGCTATAGGTGAGTCATCACACCATCATTGTTATCTGGGTCATGAAGATCTTTTTTGTATAGTGCTTCTGTATATTCTTGCCACATCTTCTTAATAGCTTCTGCTTCTCTTAGGTCCATACCATTTCTGTCCTTTATTGTGCCCATCTTTGCATGAAATGTTCCCTTGGTATCTCTAATTTTCTTGAAGAGATCTCTAGTCTTTCCCATTCTATTGTTTTCCTCTATTTCTTTGCAATGATCACTTAGGAAGGCTTTCTTATCTCCCATGCATGGATATCTTTCCTTTTCTCCTTTACCTTTCACTTCTCTTCTTTTTTCAGCTATTTGTAAGGCCTCCTCAGACAACCATTTTGCCTTTTGCATTTCTTTTTCTTGGGGAAGGTTTAGATCACCACCTCCTGTACAATGTTACAAACCTCCACCTATAGTTCTTCAGACACTCTATCAGATCTAATTCCTTGAATCTATTTATCACTTCCACTGTATAATCATAAGGAATTTGATTTAGGTGATAGCTGAATGGCCCAGTGGTTTTCCCCTTTTTTCTTCAATTTGGCAATAAGGAGTTCATGATCTGAGCCACAGTCAGCTCCCAGTCTTTTTTTTTTTTTTTTTTTTTGCTTATTGTATAGACTTTCTCCATCTTTGGCTGCAAAGAATATAATCAATCTGATTTCGGTATTTACCATCTGGTGATGTCCATGTGTAGAGTTGTTCCTTGTGTTGTTGGAGGGTGTATATATCCACACACACACAATGGAATGCTACTAAACCACAGAAAAGAATGAAAATTTGCCATTTGCAGCAACATGGATGTACGTGGAGGGCATTAGGCTAAGTGAAATAAGTCAGACAGAGAAAGACAAAAACTGTATGATATCACTTAGAGGTGGGATCTAAGAAATATAAGAAATGGGTGAATATATATAACAAAAAAGAAGCTGACTCACAGATGTAGAGTATAAATTAGTGGTTACCAGTGGGGAGGAGGAGAAATGTTAGGATGGGGAGTGGGAGGTGAGACAGTGTTTTGGCTAACACATTTGGATGGTACTTCTAGCACCTAGTGGGTGGAATTTACAGCTGACTCCCACAGCAAAGAATAATCCAACTCCAATGTCAATAATCCCAAGATAAAGAAAAAAATATGCAGAGTATAATTAAAATTTTCTAACATTAGTAGGAGCTCTGAGCATAGAGATTAGATGCAGCTTTTATTTTCTTCTTTTTTAAATCCAGGTTTTCTAAGATTTCTATAAGAAATGTACTTTAAGATTTTTAAACATTATTTTATTACGAAAACCTGCCAAGCTGCAAGAATTTTACAGTGGACGCCCATGTACCTGAGAGAGGCTGGGACCTGGGGCCGTCTGTTGCAGTGGTTACACCTGGACAGACATCGCCCTGAACCACAAAATGCAAAGAAACTACAGGGGACTAAAAATAACTTCACACTTTCACAGCTGGGGGCAAATTATAAACCAGTTGCCATTTCTGGTGTGGGAGCAAACTGAGGGTCCTGCACATGGACCTGCAATCTTCAGCAAATGTTTTACTTGTGTTTACAGTGTATCTCCATGTCTGCATTGCCCTCTCCCTCCATGGGCTGTGGTCCATGGGGTTGCAAACAGTTGGACATGACTGAACCACTAACGCATTCACATTCACATTCATTCATTCATCTTATTTTTTTAAACGCATTTCAGAGTAAGTTGAAGCCTTCAGTAAACTGTCTCTGTTTCTGTATTTAAAAGAAAAAAGAAAAAATTGCTATTCTTTTCATTTGCACATTACAATACTAGAAGACCATCCCATGGTAGCTGTTACAAAACCCCCAATTCTCCTAGATAAAAGACAATATAAGTTCCCATTTTTGCTTTCATTTTTGTCGTGATGGCTTAAAGTCTGTTTTTGCCTTGGAGTGGTAAGTCTTTAAAATATTTTATTCTCTTTTAAGAAAAGCAAATATTGTGTATTAATATGTATATATGGAATCTAGAAAAAAAGATACTGATGAACCTATCTGCAGGGCAGGAATAGAGACACAGACAGAGAATGGACTTGTGGACACAGTGGAGGGAGGTGGGGGCAAGAAGAAGGTGTGATGAATTGAGAGAGTAGCATTGAAAGATACATTGCTGCTGCTGCTGCTAAGTCGCTTCAGTCGTGTCCGACTCTGTGCGACCCCATAGACGGCAGCCCACCAGGCTCCGCTGTCCCTGGGATTCTCCAGGCAAGAATACTGGAGTGGGTTGCCATTTCCTTCTCCAGTGCATGAAAAGGAAAAGTGAAAGTGAAGTCGCTCAGTCATGTCCGACTGTTAGCGACCCCATGGACTGTAGCCTACCAGGCTCCTCCGTCCGTGGGATTTTCCAGGCAAGAGTACTGGAGTGGGTTGCCATTGCCTTCTCCAGAAAGATACATTACCCTGTATAAAATAGATAGCTAGTGTGGAGCTGCTGTATAACACAGAGAGTGCAACTCAGTGCTCTGTGACAACTTTGAGGGGTAGACTGGGGTGGGGGGTAGTGGGGGTGAGGCTCAAGAGACAGGTGACACATGTATACTTTTGGCTGACTCACCTTGTTGTATGGCCGAAACCAACCCAACATCATAAAGCAATTATCCTAAACAGACATAGAGAATAGACATATGGACACGGGGAGAGGGTGAGATGTATGGAAAGAGTAACATGGAAACTTACATTACCATATGTAAAATAGCCAACAGGAATTTGCTGTATGGCTCAGGAAACTAGAACAGGGGCTCTGTATCAACTTAGAGGGGTAGGGTTGGGAGGGGGTTTCAGAAGGGAGGGGATATATGTATACCTATGACTGATTCATGTTGAGATTTGACAGAAAACAACGAAATTTTGTAAAGCAATTATCCTTCAATAAAAAAAAGTATTTTATTTTTAAAAAGCAATTATCCTCCAATTAAAAATAAATTTTAAAATAAATAATATTTTTTTTTTTAATATTTTATTCTCTTTAAGTAGAAACAGCAAGAACACTTCACCTCTCACACTCCATCTTGTTTTTAACGTTGTGGCTTGGGCAGGGGTCATCGACTTGGTTTGCTCTTTTAAACCATGGCTGAGATATGTCTCCTATGGAAATACCTGGAGGAATTAAGATGAGGCACTTTCAACATGATTTCACCGAGCAATGGGGCTCTTCAAAGCTTGCAATCTCTTATATTCCGTCGTACAAGGATAGGATCAAAGTGAGCTTCTGGGGTGGTTGTTGTGCTGTGCTCAGTCGTGTCCTACTCTTTGCGACTCCATGGAGAGAGGAGCCTGGCGAGCTACAGTCCACCGGATTTTTCAGGCGCGAATACTGGAGCGGGTTGCAGTTTCCTTCTCCAGGAGATCTTTGCCACCTCGTCTCCTGCGACTCCTGCATTGGCAGGCAGATTCTTTACCACTGAGCCAACTGGGAAATACTTGCAAAACATGAATCTCATGTAAGAATGGATTCTTTCGTGTCAGGGCCAGACTTTTGACATGGAAAGCTGTCCCGTGCTCGTTTTTCTTCCTGAAACTGATTTGAATTCTTCCGAATCTATTTGCTTAGCGAGTCAAAATTTCCGCCCGGGTCTCATCTTGGTGTTTCTTGGCTCAGAACAGACAGCTGAGATGCGTGTGGACGGCGCCCCCTGGTGGTCACATGTGGATGGGACAAAGCATGCAAAGGGCTCGTAACACTGCAACGTTTCTCTTTCAATCTGAAGGTCCCATGACAGGAACTGAAAATTGATAAGGATCCTTCGTCTGTTCCAGAGAGATCACATTTGCTTCCTACCCCTAATTTTGGAAGCCCCAACCTGTATTGTATAAAACATATTTAAATTGTTCCTCATTCCATGCTATGTGGGTTTGGTTTTGTTTTATGGGGGTTTTTGCTAAAAATACCAAGAGGATTTCTAGAATTATTGCCCAGGATAAACTCATTTCATTGTCCAAGCCTTACCATTTTTTCGGTTTTTTGGCCGCACTGGGCAGCTCGCAGGATCTTTGTTTCTGGATCAGGGTTCGAACTCAGCCGCTCGGCAGTGAAAGCGTGAAATCCTAACCACTGTACTGCCAGAGAATTCCCCAACTCCTGTGACTTTTATCAAACATTTGTGGAGTCAGAAAACCTAACTTATGTATTATTTTCAAATAGAACAGACTGCTAATGAATATCAAATTCAAGAAGTGATGAAGTCATATCACTCTACCTATATACCTACAAAATGCATTCAGTCAGTTCAGTTGCTCAGTCGTGTCTGACTCTTTGCAACCCCATGAACCGCAGCACGCCAGGCCTCCCTGTCCATCACCAACTCCTGGAGTCCACTCAAATGCAAATGGCATTAAAGTGAACATTTATTCATCAATATTATTCAGCTTTCTAAGTTTTTCCCTGTTTTACCCATTTTTTTCCTTGAAGTCTCAAAAATATTTTCATGGATCTGTGAACATTTGTTTACCCTGATCAACATACTTTTAACTCTCAATGGTCACTAGTTGGGTGTGCCCAATGTGTTTGGGGAAACTAAGTATACAAGAGCTATTTGGGGGAAAAAAGCAAAGTCAGCCTCGATAGATTCAGGTCACTGGAGTATTTAAAAAATTAAACTCCCCTTTTGTTTTCTCTCCCAGGACTTTCTTGCTTAATTTTCTTCCTGAATATTCCTAACTCATCATTCCAAGGTATGTGGGTGATGGGCAGAATGAATCTGGAATCGTTTGTATAGTTTGTGTTTCTGTAGATGCTTCAAGTTTGTTGATTTTTTTTTTTTTGAACCACACCCCAAGGCATGTGGGACCTTAGTTCCCTGACCAGAGATCGAACCCACAGCTCCTGCATTGGAAGGTGAAATCTTAACCACTGGACCACCAGGGAAGTCCCTATAGATGTTTCTTTACAAAGCAGTTTGGGGATAAGCAGAACAAGTTTTGATCTCCCCAAATTCAGACTTAAAAAGAGAAATATGGAAATGGTAAGCATTTGCTTAAATTCATGTAACTCTCCAAGTAATTCTAGCCCTCAGTTTTTCCCACCACACTAAACTTATGACACTTAAAAAGAAATAGCTTGGGGCTTCCCTGGTGGCTCAGATGGTAAAAAGAAATAGCTTTATTGTCTTATTCTTACTGTGTAACTGAGGCTATTTACACAGAGAATCCACAAAAATCAGGAGAACAATTATGTAGAAATAATAAAGAGAAAACCATTCTTTTTATTATGGTACATATATATGCTCTTCCTACATATATATATATATATATATATATATATATATATATATATATATTCATACACCTAGGTCTCCAGCATGGCAGGCAGATTCTTTACCACTGAGCCACCATGGAAGCTCTCAAGACATAAGAGCCACAGTAAAAAGAGTCATCATCTTTTATTATTTCTATATAACTTTTGTGGGTTCTTTGTGTAGATAGCCTGTGTATGTTAAATAGTATGTACATAAATATGAATATGTATTTACACACATAAAGAGATACAGATATAGACTGAGATTTGATAAATGCAGATGTGACTTTGTATGTATTATTTTACCAAATATGGTCACAGTTTATAGTGTTTTACAATATGCTTTTATTTCACCTAGTATATACTGAATATCTCTTCTTGTCAATCAGACATAGCATTTCATTTTGTTAATATACCACAGTTTATTAGTCCATTATCCTGTTGGTGGACACCTGACTCCCTGATGGTTGACTATGATGAATAGGGCTGCTGTGAACATTCTTGTACAAGTCTTTCTGTGGATGTATTTCATTTTGGGAGGGGATTTTCTTGGGGAAATTCCTCTAAGAGGAATCACTGGGTCATAGGATAACCAAATACATAGAATTATTTTCTTCATCTTGCAAATGATAAAATGAAAGCAAAAAAAGCAATCAAGCCTGGGGAATTGCAAGTTAAAAATCACAATGAGATTTGCTTCTTGGTCCAATGGTTAAAACTCTATGTTTCCACTGAAGGGGTTATAGGTTCAATTCCTGGTTGGGAAACTAAGATCCCACATACCTCAAGGTGTGGTCAAAAAATAAATGCAATAAATCACAATGAGATAATTGTTATTAACCTGCCAGGATGGCTAAAATTTAAGAAGCACACAGTACCAAATGTTGGCAGAGATGTGTAGCAATCAGAAGTCTCATAGATTGCTGTTGGTGTTTAGTCGCTAAGTCATGTCTGACTCTTTGTGACCCCACGGACTGCAGCACATCAGGTTCCTGTCCTTCACTGTCTCCCAGAATTTGCTCAAACTCATGTCCACTGAGTCAGTGGTGCCATCCAATAATCTCATCCTCCATCGCCCCCTTCTCCTCCTGCCTTCAATCTTTTCCAGCATCAGGGTCTTTCCAGTGAGTTGGCTCTTGGCATCAGGTGGCCAAAGGATTGGAACTTCAGCTTCAGCATCAGTCCTTCCAATGAATATTCTTTCTTTAGGATTAACTGGTTTGATCTCCTTGCTGTCCAAGGGACTCTCAAGGGTCTTCTCCAGCACATAGATTGTTACTCCAGCACATAGATTGTTTACCTCTATGGTTAAAGTGGTGACTCCAGCACATAGATTGTTTATCTCTATGGTTAAAGTGGTGACTCCAGCACATAGATTGTTTACCTTTATGGATAAAGTGGTTAGGACTCCCTGCTTCCTCTGCTTAGAGCACAGGTTCAATCCCTGTTCTCGGAACTAAGATCCCATACCCTGGGCCTTGTGGCCATTAAAAAGAGTAGTAAGGAAGTATTACCTTATTCACATTTAGTAAGAGATTGCCCTGAGACATTAACCATTAAGATTACATTTTTTATTATTTATTTATTTTATTTTTGGATGTCCTGGGTCTTCATTGCTGTGCAGGGTTTTCTCTAGTTGCGGCGAGTGGGGGCTACTCTCTAGTTGCAGTGCTCAGGCTTCTCACTGCTGTGCCTTCTCTTGCTGTGGGGTGCAGGCTCTAGGGCACTCAGGCTTCAGTAGTTGCAGCACATGTAGCAAATGGGCTCAGCTGCTTTGAGGCATGTGCAAACTTCCTGGACCAGGGATCAAACCTACGTCTCCTGCACTGGCAGGCGGATTCTTTCCCACTGAGTCAACAGGGGAGCCCTTGAAATTACATTTTGAACTCGGGGATGACCATTCTATCTCCCTGTTCACTCCTGTCTAGCCTTCCACACCAAGATGGTCTCCATCTCATGACTTGTCCCACTGCTCAAGAAAATCTTCTGCTAGAGACTTCCCTGGCTGTCCAGTGGTTAAGACTCCATGCCTCCAACCCAAATGACCCAGGTTCATTCCCTGGTTGGGGAACTAAGATCCACATGCCATGTGGCAGGGCCAGAAAAGAAAAGAAAAAAGCCCACCTTCTGCTAGATTTTCTCATACTTACCCCCACACTCTGCACTAAGTCATCTCAACCACACTTGCCCTGGTCATCCAACAGAATCTCTCTTCCTGACCCCCTCTTAGTCTCTGGCTTTTTTAAAAAAATTTATTTCTTTTTAATTGGAGGATAATTGGTCTATGGTATTGATTGTGTTTGTTTCTGCCATACATTAACATGAATCAGCTATCAGCTCAGTTCAGTCGCTCAGTGCCTAACTGTTTGCAACCCCATGGACTGCAACACACCAGGTTTCCCTGTCCATCACCAGCTCCCGGAGCTTGCTCACACTCATAGGTATACATATGTCCCCTCCCTCTTGAACCTGCCTCCCACCCCCCATCCCATCTTACCCCTCTAGGTTATCACAGAACACCAGATTTGAGCTCCCTGCATCATACAGTAAATTTTTCACTGGCATTCTAATTTTACATATGGTAACGTATATGTTTCAATGCTATTTTCTCAGGTCATTCCACCTCTGGCTGCTTGTTGTTGTGGTTGTTCAGTCACTAAGTTGTGTCCGACTCTTTGTGACACCATGGACTGCAGCCCGCCAGGCTTCCCTTTCCTGTCCTTCACTAACTCCCTGAGTTTGCTCAAACTCATGTCCTTTGAGTTGGTGATGCCATCCAACCATTTCATCCTATGTCACCCGCTTCTCTGTCACTCCCTTCTCCTCTTGCCCTCAATCTGGCTTCTTATATTACATCTATTTGCAATCCTTTCCATATGGGATAATTTGTTCCCTTGTCCCCCCATTAAAATATAATTCTGTGGAACCAGGACCTGGAGGGCTCTCATTAACTGGTGGGTAAGAGAATGATAAACCAAGTGCCAGGAACCTAGGAAGTACTCCATGGCAGACCAAATGTCTGCATGACAGGATGGCAACATGGATTGAACTCACTCATTTGACCTTTGATGGATCCTTAATCACAGATGTAAATGAATGCCTGGATACCCAGGCCTGCCCTTCAAAAGCTACCTGCACCGACACTGTGGAAAGCTACTTCTGCACCTGTAAATCCGGATTTGAATCAAGCAATGGGAAGCCACATTTTAATGATACCAGAGTGATGTGCAGAGGTGAGTGTTATTTAGGTAAGAACATTCTAGAAAAAAGTAGGTCTGCTTATCCCTCATATTGAGGTATTGGACCTAAATTTGGAGAATAACTGATCAAGTCAATGGGTTTGATAGTAAAGACCTACGTGTTAGGCATGGAAAACATTTTTGTTGAATATCATAAAGAGCCATTAAATTCTTTAGCTCAAAGGTCTTTTTGTTTAGATTGCATAGTTTTGGGGTCTAAATATTAAATAAAAGGAGCTTCCCTGGTAGCTCAGCAGGTAAAGAATCTGCCTGCAATGCAGGAGACCCCGATTCGATTCCTGGGTTGGGAAGTTCCTCTGGAGAAGGGATAGGCTACCCACTCCAGTATTCTTGGGCTTCCCTGGTGGCACAGACAGTAAAGAATCTGCCTGCAGTGCGGGAGACCTGGGTTCGATCCCTGGGTAGGGAAGATCCCCTGGAGGGGGGCATGACAACTCACTCCAGTATTCTTGCCTGGAGAATCCCCATGGATGGAGGATCCTGGCGGGCTACAGTCCATAAGGTCAAAAAGAGTCAGACATGACTGAGTGACTAAGCACAGCACAGAACTAAATAAGAAGGAATGTTAGCCAAGGATGTAGAAAAGGGATTTGTTCCCAATCTGGAATATTTTTAAGTCCATATTAATAAGGGGTTGGCAGGCATGTATAGCATACTAATTTTTTCTCACTTGGAAATGTTGTTTTTCAGTCACTAAGTGGTGTCTGACCCTTTGCGACCCCATGGACTGAAGCACACCAGGCTCCACTGTCCTTCACTATCTCCTAGAGTTTGCTCAAACTCATGTCCATTGAGCTGGTGATGTAATCTAACCATCTCATCCTCTGCTCCCCTCTTCTCCTTTTGCCCTCAATTTTTCCCAGCATCAGGGTCTTTACCAATGAGTCAGCTCTGGCCAAAGGATTGGAGTTTCAGCTTCAGCATCAGTCCTTTCAATGAATAGTCAGGGTTGGTTTCCTTTAGGATTGACTGGTTTGATCTCCTTGTTGTCCATGGGACTCTCAAGAGTCTTCGCCAACACCACAATTTTAAGGCATCAATTCTTCAGCACTCAGCCTTTTTGTGGTCCAACTCTGCACCCGTACTTGACTACTGGAAAAACCATAGCTTTGACCTTTCTCAGCAAAGTGGTGTTTCTGCTTTTTTAATACACTGTCTAGATTTGTCATAGACTTCCTTCTAAGGAGAATGTTTCCTAATACATTGAAAATATATAGTTCACATAAAATTCTATTCCTACCATTTTGCATTTTGGGGTTTCAAAAAACTCTTTTAGCACTTACATTTATATTTATAGCAAAAAAAAAACCTTAATGAAGCGGTTATAAAGATTTGTGCATGGGAATTTGTTTTCATTGTATATTCTAACATGTTATTTCAGAGGTTTAGAATGTAGTTTTTAGAAAGTGTTTTAAAAGAACTCAACTCCTGAAGCACACTAGTGAGTTTTCAGATGTTGCTCCTGAGTTTTTCACATGGAGAAATCAACTCATATAAAAAGAGTTGTTTATGAATTTATTTTTTAGGTAGAGAGAAATTTTCTCAGGAGTGGGACTGCTGGATCATATGGCAACTCTATCGTTAGTTTTTTGAGGAATTTTCATACTATTCTCCATAATGGCTATATGAATTTACATTCCCACCAACAATGTAGGAGGGTTCCCTTCTCTCTGCACCCTCTCCAGCATATATTGTGTGTAGACTCTGAATATAAGAATACTACCTGTGATCAAGACACAGAAAATGTGGACTCATCATAAAGTCATCTTTGCTCTTCCATTGTTTTCCACACAGATGAGTTCTGTGGGTGTTCAGTCACTCAATCATACCCTGACCCCATGGACTATAGCCCACCAGGCTCCTCTTGTCCATGAAATTTCCAGGCAAGAACATTGTAGTGGATTGCCATTTTCCTCCTCCAAGGGATCTTCCTGACCCAGGGATCGAACCCACATCTCTTGTGTCTTCTGCATTGGCAGGCAGATTCTTTACCACTAGCACCACTGGCACCACCTGGGAAGCCCAGTGAGTTCCATTCTCTTTCTAAATCTTACCTCACTGTTTTGGGGGGATTTTTTTGGGGGGGGGGGCGATTCTTGTATGGTGTTTTCATATTCTCTTATACTTTGTCACTTCCTCTGAGACGTGTTTTCTAGACTCATACTTTAAAAATCTCTGTTCAGCACTTCTTGTTCCTTCTACTGTTTTTTTAAAAAATAAATAAACATATATGTTAGTTAATGTTAGTCACTCATTCATGTCTGACTCTGCAACCCCATGGACTGTAGGAGGTTGTAGCCCACCAGTCTCCTCTGTCCATGGGGTTTCCGAAGCAAGAATACTGTAATTTCCTTCTCCAGGGGATCTTCCTGACCCTTGAACCCAGGTCTCCCACATCTGAGCCACTAGGGAAGCCCAAATATGTATTAAGTCTCTTTTTTAATTTTTTAGTTAAAAAGTGTTTTATTGAAGTATTTATTGCTGTTGTTCGGTTCACTCAAGGTGAGTGCCTTGAAATGCACAGACTGTTCACTGCTCTGATGCTGGCTGATACTGTGACCTGTGTGTGGTGGACATGCACAAGCATGGGATGAAGAAGTGAACTCATGGAGCCCTGAGTGACCCCATGGAGCTGTGTCACTGACTGATTCATTTTTCATCCCTTTCCTGCCACAGATAAGAATGAATGCCTGAACACCACACTGTGCCCATTGACAGCCACGTGTAAGAACACTTGGGGAAGCTACTTTTGTGCAATCCTGGGTTTGAGACGCCTGAGGGGAGAACTCAATTTACTGGCTCCAGAGGAACTTGCGTAGGTAAGCAGATTCTCTGACACCTTCAGGTGAAAACTTTCTAAAAGAAAGATTTGACCAAAACAAATGAAGAAAAACAAACAATGAATCAGTATGGGTCTGACTTCAATATGCTAATAACCTTTAAATTCCTCAATATCTAAACATTGTCATTTGATATAGCTGTTGAGTGTGTTTATGTTTGCATAACATGTTTGCGTGTGTGCTCAGTCGCTCAGTCATGTTTGACTCTTTGTGACCCCATGGACTGTAGCCCACCAGGCTCCTCTGACCATGGGCTTCCGCAGGCAAGAATACTGGAGGCAGTTGCCATGGCTGCTTCCTCTAGGAGATCGAACCCGTGTCTCCTGTATCTCCTGAATTGGCAGATGGGTTCTTTACCACTGAGCAGAGATGCCTTCCAAATGCACAGCTTCTGTTAAAGTAACCACAAAGGCTCTCCCTAGTGGCTGTCAATTTGATATTTTAACTTGTCATCCTTACTTCTATTCAAAAAAATCCAAAGATAGAGCAATTCAATTAAAAAACAGAAAGACAAATTCTTTTTCAAAAGAATTGCTGCATGTACATGTATAACTTGGAGAAGGAAATGGCAACCCACTCCAGTATTCTTGCCTAGAAAACTCTATGGACAGAGGAGCCTGGGAGGCTACAGTCTATGGAGTTGCAAAAGAGTCGGACATGACTGAGCATGCATGCACATGTATAACTGAACCAATTTGCTGTACACCTGAAACTAACACAATATTGTTAATCAACTATACTCCAATACAAAATAAAAAATGTTTTTAAAAAAGGACAACCCACTGAATCGGAGAAAATATTCACAAATTATGTGATGGATAAGGGGTTAATATCCAAAATATACAAACAGCACATACAACATCAAAAAATTTTTTTAATTTTTTGATTAAAAATGGACAGAAGACCTGTATAGACATGTTTTCAAAGACATACAGCTGGCCAACAGGCACATGAAAAGATGCTCAACATTGCTGATCATCAGAGAAATGCAAATCAAAAGCACAATGAAATATCACCTCACACATGTTAGAATGGCTATCATGGAAAAGTCTACAAACAACAAATGTTGAAGAAGATGTGGGAATGTAAATTGGTGCAGCCACTATGGAAAACAGTATGGAGGTTCCTCAAAAAACTAAAACTAGAGCTACCGTATGATCCAGCAATTCCATTACCGGATATATATCTGAAGAAAGCAAAGACATTAATTTGAAAAGATACGTTCACCCAAATGTTCATAGCAACAGTATTTACAATAGCCAAGATACAGAAGCAACCTGTGTCCATTGACAGATGAATAAATAAAGAAGATGTGAGATATATAAAGAGACAGACAGATAGATATAGATATATACACGCAATGAAATACTACTCAGCAACAAAAAGAAGGAAATTCTGACATTTGCAACAATACGGACTAGAGGGTTTATACTTAGCGAAATAAATCAGACAAAGAAAGACAACTGCTGCATGATATTACTTACATGGAAGAAATAAAACAAACAGATGTATATAACAAAACAGAAACAGATTCACAGATATAGAGAACAAACTAGTGGCTACCAGTGGGGAGAAGAAAGGGGGAGTGTCAAGATAGGGGTATAGAATTAAGAGGCACAAACAAGTATGTATAAAATAAATAAGCAACAAGGATATATGGCCCAGCACAGGGAAATATACCCATTACTTTGTGATAATTTTAAATGAGGTAAAATCTATAAAAATATAGAATCACTATATTATACATCTGAAACTAATACAATATTATAAATAAACTATACTTCAATTTTGGGCTTCCCTGGGGACTCAGATGGTAAAGAATGTCTGCAATGCTGGAGACCCAAGTTTGAGCCCTGGGTTGGGAAGATGCCCTGGAGAAGGGAATGGCAACCCACTCCAATATTCTTGCCTGGAGGATTCTATGGACAGAGGAGCCTGGCAGGCTACAATCCATGGGGTCACAAAGACGCTAATGAGAGACTAACACACACACTCACATACTTCAACTGGCCAGCAGGCATGACAACCAGCAGGTATGACTAAGAAGCAGAAATCCCATTTGGAAAGAAAACTGGGAGGAAAGTTGGGAGGGAAATTCCTCCAACTTCAGACTGTGAACAAAGAGTTCTTTTTTTTTTTTTTTGAACTCTCATTCTATTTCTAGGAATCAACCCTAGTTCCCCTACCCCAACCCAAGTTGCATTTTCGGAAGACCGTAAACAACAGGTATGTTCCCCTCTTTGTAAATCTGTTTGGTGCCCACCACCAGTATGTGGAAATAAACAATAATTACAAACAAAATATTCTCTAGAGGGAATATGCTTAAATATAAAATATAAAACAAGGGTTCAAATCAACCCCCTCAACCCCACCAGTGCATACACACATATGCTCTGGGGATAAAAAGGTGTTTCTTAATATTAACATTTTTAGATCCTCTCCTATTTCTTCCATATTTTATGCTTTACCGATTGCTTTCATTTTGAGCAACAAAGTATTGTTTGAGGAAAATATGGCAGCCATGAAGTGTTCTCAGTCAACACTAGCTTTGTACAGAATTAATTATAAAAACAGAACCACCCTGGGACTTCCCTGGTGGTGCAGTGGTTAAGACTTCATGCTTCCAATGTAGGGGACATGGGGTCTATCGCTGGTCAGGGAACTAAGATCCCTGGCCAAATGGCATGATCAAATTATTTTTTTAAAAAGAGGCACCCCTACCCCCTCAATTTAATCATTATTATGATTGATATAGTTTCACTGTTGCAAGCACTGTGTGTTATTGTAAATAAATCTTTTAAAGGTGACCTACAAAGCAAATATATGTTACATTAAGACAATAAGGAAACCAGTATGTACACCCATAAGATGAATTTTCAAAATCCAGTCCTTTGTTTCATTAAAAGTTATTTGTAGTTTGGTCTAAGTTGTCCAATGTCATGTAGACCTTACAGGAATTAAAAATCCTGCCTTCTAGACCATTTAGGTCAAAGTGCACTTTTGGAAAATAGACTGTCTCTAGCCACAGTCAAGAATAAAGGTAAATATGTTATGAAGATTGTTTTTATTAAAAGAGAGAGTGGAAGAACCTGTCTACGTTATTATATGTTACTTACAAAGGTTATGTATAAATAATATGTTATATAGGAACACAAAGATTTTATGTAAAATATATGAAAACAGAAATAAGTTTTAATATTTTGACTATTATGAGTGGTTCTTGGTTATTATTATGTCTCCATCCCCTAAAGTTAATATATTTGAATTGCCTCTCCTCCAATTTTAATTTATTTTGATTTTGTCAGTGGGAAAAAAGGGATTAGCTTGAGAGTTTAGATTTTATTATATTTAGGCACTTTTGACACTTTGGTTCTCTAGAAATTATTTTTGAGGATAATGAGGTGGGTCTTGAACTAATTCACTCTTTTCAAATGGATACCCACTAGTCCCAAAACAATGTATTGAACTTTATTTACATTGTGTGTGTGTGTTAAACTCCAACAAGTGTGTTTGATTTTGCAGTCTTGCATTCACAGATATGTCAGAGTATTTCTCTGCCAGGACCAATTGTTTTAATAAAGCTTCTGAGAACTTAAGAACAACCTCTGGATGCTTTTAACTGAATGAAAGCTAATTATATGTTTCTATTCTTTCCTTTAGGACACCACCAAAGACCCGAATAACAGCAAGAGGATTAACTGTATTACCATGGTGACAAAAGGAGTACCAGAAGATAACAATGTCACACTTGTGTTACAGGTTTGAAATCATTCCTAGTTTCTGTGAATGTTTTCTCACAGTAGATAATTCTCCATCTTTTTCTTCCTCCAATATGCCTGAAGGAATTAATTATAAGTTAGATGGGACAAGTTCTTTTTCCTTTCTGTCTCCACATCACAGGAGGAATGCAAACCCCACAATAGATTTTTACCTTAAATCTATTGGCTACAGAGGTCTCTCCCTTCCTAATTTTCTGAAAATAAGCAATTTCCCATATTAGATGACAATTGATCATTTCTGTAGGGGTATACTAAAAAGCTGTAAGAAAAAGCACAAATGCAGGGGAATTAAGAAGAAAAGCAAAGGTGAAACAAGGTAGCATGGGCACGTTCTCAGTCGCTCCGTCGTGTCCAACTCTTGGCAACCCCACAGACTATATAGCCCACCAGGCTCCTCTGTCCATAGGATTTTCTAGGCAGAAATACTGGAGTGGGTTGCGATTTCCCCCTTCAGGGGATCGTCTGAACCCAGGAAACCAGGTAGAAGGTGATGCAAAATCTAAGACCAGTGAATTAAAAATATTCAGTTACTTCACAATGGAATGAAGTGACAGTGTAAGGTCTGAGTTTCTTCCAACTTTGTTTAAACATTCGCGTCTTTTCCCTACAAACTGTTCCCTTCTTCTGCTATTGAGCAAAGGGAATAACCCCAGAGAAAGCTCATAGTTGTGGAAGCTTCAAGAAAGGTGTGGAAAATAGAATCTGTAGTCTTAGTTTCCTTTTATGATTTCCTACCAGACAATAGTTATTTTCACATCCTTGTTTGTTTATTCCTAAATATTTCATTCTTTTTTTAAAATTTTTAGTGGCATATCACACTATTTTGTTTATTTCTAGGTATTTTATTCTTTTTTAAAAATTTTATTGAAGTATAGTGGATTGACAGAGTTGTGTTAGTTTCAGGTGTATAGCAAAGAGATTCAGTTATATATATATATACATACACATATATATTCATTCTTTCTCAGATTCTTTTCCTATATAGATTATTACAGAATATTGAGTATAGTTCCCTGTGCTATACAGTAGGCCCCTGTTGCTTACCTGTTTGGGTAAACAACAGGTGTGTGTATGTTAATCCCAAATTCCTAAATTGTCCCTCCCCAGATCCCACATTTCCCCTTTGGTAACCATTAGTTTGTTTTAGAAATCTGTGAGTCTGTTTCTATTTTGTAAGCACACTCACAATTTTTAAATTTATTTTTTTCCATTATGGTTTATCACAGGATAGTGAGTGTAGTTCCCTCTGCTATACAGTAGGACCTTGTTTTTTATCCATCCTATGTATAATAGTTTGCATCTGCTAATCCCAAACTCCCAGTCCATCTCTCTCCTACCCCTCTCCCCCTTGGCAACCATAAGTCTGCACACTCATACGTCTGCACACTCACTACATCTGCATACTCACTATTTGTATGGCAGGAAATAGCCGATTCTTTTGGCAACATCAGCAACATCATCACCGAGTCATCTCAGAGACGCAAGGAAGAAATTGCCCATTTAGCGACACAGTATCTTCACAGAGTGCAGTCGGCAGCCTACGAAGCTGCCCTCAATCGACGCACAGGAGGAATGCTGAGGAGAGAGTCACAATTTATGGGTAAGCTGAGGTGTGGATACTCAGGCAGACTTTTCAACTTAATTTGGGTTCAGGAAATGTTGGTTGAGCTACAAATCCATTGGCAGAAAACAGCCTTCTCTTTCTTTACACTGGCAAAATCTGTGTATGTACTTGACATGAAATTTCTTATTTCTCTTCAGAACGCTAAGTTTGCATTGGATGAGGCTTGAAAGTTCATTTGACTGGACCATCCATTCATCTTTCAAGTCTAACCTATTTTTAAAGTGAATCTTTTGTGATTGTGTGTACTGTCACTTTTAATCCAAGAGTCAACCTAGAGTTATGTACAAATCTTTATCAAGGATACACTGAAGGATAAAGCAGCCTTTAGTCTTAGAATCAATAAGAGTTGAGGGCATAAACAGCACCTAGTGAAATGTCTGGTACTTCAAAGTATTTACTAATCATCAAATGAATGACTGAATATAAGGACATAAAAAACTGTGGTGCTATCATCAATTAAAGGATAAGATTTCACTTTTTGGAAAAAATTATTTTATTGAAATATAGTTTCTCCCCTCCATATCCTTAAGTTTTTAGACTTTTTTTCCCCTGATGACATCATGAGTAAGCAATGGTTTCTTGCTATAGTTTTATGTGCATTTCACAGATTACTAATGGACTAGAGGTCTTTATTTTATGCTGGCCATTAGATTTCATTTCTGTAATTATTCTGATCTATACTCTTTGTTCATTTTCCCTTGTCCAGTTGTTCTTTGTCCGTTATATTTTTGGTTTTTATCTTATTGAATTTTAGGAGCTCTTCACATATGATGGACCTCATTTATGTTTCTAAATAACTTCTGCCAATCTGTGGTTTCTTGAAAGGACTTTTGGGTGAAGATGTTTCCACTTTTGATGTAACCACATTTTTCTGTCTTAGGGATATGAGGAGGGAGATAGCAAATGCCAGGGAAGCAGTTTGTGATGCTAATTAAACTGATTAGAGTAGGCTTGGAGAGGAGGTGAGATTTGTAAGAAGACTTGAAGGAGTGAGCTACGTGCATATCTCATGGAGAATGATCCTGAGCAGAAGGCTTGGAGTGAGCATTCCTGGTGTACTGGAGGTACTTGCAGAATGTCTGGAAATGACTGGTCAATGTAAGGCAAGATCAGACAGGGTCTTCCTGAGAATTGCAACTACACTGGCTTTTATTCAGGGAGACACTATCCGATTCACATTTTGAAAGGATCCGACTGGCTGCTCTGGAGGAACAGTGAATGCAGTTATGTGATTGGGATGAGCCAGGAGAGATCTACTGGTGGTCTAGATGAAGTCAGTGCCCCAAATCAGATTCACACCAAGATTGGTGTCTTTTCAGCAAAATGTGTGAATTTGCTGCCAGGATTGATGTAGAGCTTGAGAGAAAGAGAAAGGTTGGTGCTAAAGCTGATTAATGTGTAGGTGATTAAAATATTTGGCCTAGGTGATTAAAATATTTGGCTTGTTCAAAACAAAAGAGACAGAAGAGTGAGTATGGAGAGATGGAGTGAAGGAATAAGATGACTTGTGATTCTTTTTTTAATTAATTTTTATTGGAGTATGGTACTTTACAGTGTTGTGTTGGTTTCTACTGTACAGCAAGATGAATCAGCTACATGTCCTCTTTTTTTGGATTTCCTTCCCATTTAGGTCACAACAGAGCACTGAGTAGAGTTCCCTGTGCTATATGGTAGATTCTCATTAGTTATCTATTTTATTTGTTGTTATTGTTTAGTCACTAAGTCGTGTCCAACTCTTCTGAGGCCCCATGGATGGATGGTAGCCTGCTAGGCTTCTCTATCCATGGGATTTCCCAGGCAAGAACACTAGATGGGTTGCCATTTCCTCACCAAGGGATCTTCCTGACCCAGAGATTGAACTCAAATCTCTGGCATCTCCTGCACTGGCAGGCAGATTCTTTACCACTGAGCCACCTAGGAAGCCCATAGTATCAATAGTAACTGACTTATATGCCTTGTGATTCTTCGGCATGTATCTAACTAAGTGAAAAAGTGTATGATTAGTAGATAATGGCCTCTTAAACTTTTTAATTGAGACCTTCTCTTGAAAGGTAGTGTGGTCAAAAGAAAAGATATCAGTCTCATGATTAGAAGAGATAAGACAATCTCATGCCAGCCTCACTCAACTCTACCATATCGAATCTGTTCCCTCCAATAAGAGACTGGGTGCCCAAATAAAGCCAACAGCTTCTATGTGTCCACTCCAACTCCATCACCCAAGCTCCAGTTTTCACTTGAAGCTCCTACACTTGTCAAGGGCTTCCTTGATAGCTCAGATGGTAAAGAATCCACCTGCAATGCAGGAGACCCCAGTTTGACTCCTGGGTCAGGAAGATCCACTGGAGAAGGGATAGGCTTCCCACTTCAGTATTCTTGGGCTTCCCTTGTTGCTCAGCTGGTAAAGAATCTGCCTGTAATGTGGGAGACCTGGGTTCAATCCCTGGGTTGGGAAGATCCAGTGGGGAAATTCCTATGGGAATTTCTACCCACTCCAGGGATAGACTACCCACTCCAGTATTCTTACCTGAAGAATTCCATAGACTGTGTAGTCTGTGGGGTCACAAAGTGTTGGACGGTCCTACAGTTGTCATTTTTTTTAATTTAATTTTTATTCATTTATTTTTTTTTGCCACACTATGCTGCATGTGGAATCTTAGTTCCCTGACCAGGGATCGAATCCGTGCACCTTGCATTGGGAGCATGAAGTCTTAAACACTGGGCCGCCAGAAAAGTCCTTGTCATTTTTTTTAAATGAGAAGGACAAGGAGATTATATTTTAAAATAAGTGTTTATAAAGATTTCCAATATTCACACAGATTTTTTGTTTTTTAGTTATTAAAGCACTGACTATCAAGAACAGCTGCAAAACAGAAAATGAGATAGTTAAATTACAGACTGAAAAGGAGTCAATGGACATCGATTGCACTGTTGTCACTGGAGGAGGAACTGGAGGTAACAGAAATTACCTAGATTATCTCAACGTCTCTAGAATTGGGGGGAGGGGAAATTTACTTTTATTTTTCATTGAATTATATTAATAATTAATACACAATACTATACTAATTTCAGCTGTACAGCAGGCTGATTTGATACTTTTATACATTATGAATGATCTACTCACTGTGCAAAATTGTTGCATTATTGCTGACTATATTCTGTGTCTGTAATTACATCTTTGTGACATATATTTTGCAGCTGAAAGTTGGTACCTCTTAATCCTAATCACCCACCTTCTCACCATGCCCTCTCCATATTCTTTTCTCTGGAAACCACCACTGTGTTCTCTGTGTCCATGAGTCTGTTTCTCTTTTGTCTTTTGTCTTAGATTCCACATAGATGTGAAATCACGTGGGATTTGTCTTTCTCTGCCTGACTCATTTCACTCAACATAACATCATACCCTTCAGGTCCATCGATGTTGCTGCAAATGGCGAGACTTCATTCTTTTTTGTGGGTCTGTCTAGACAAGGCTACGGTTTTTCCAGTAGTCATGTATGGATGTGAGGGCTGGACTATAAAGAAAGCTGAGCACCGAAGAATTGATGCTTTTGAACTGTGGTGATGGAGAAGATTCTTGAGAGTTCCTTGGACAGCAAGGAGATCCAACCAGTCCATCCTAAAGGAAATCAGTCCTGAATATTCATTGGAAGGACTGATGCTGAAGCTGAAACTCAAATACTTTGGCCACCTGATGCAGAGTTAACTCATTGGGAAAGACCCTGATGCTGGGAAAGATTGAAGGCAAGAGGAGAAGGGGACAACAAAGGATGAGATGGTTGGATGGCATCACTGACTCAATGGACATGAGTTTGAGTAAACTCCGGGAGTTGGTGATGGACTGGGAGGCCTGGCGTGCTGCAGTCCACGGGGTCGCAAAGAGTCAGACATGACTGAGCGACTCAACTGAACTGAACTGAACTGAATATTCCATTGTGTATGTATACCACATCTTTATCCATTCATCTGTGGAGGACATTTAGGTTGCTTCCATATCTTGACCATTGTAAACTGCTGCAAGGGACACAGGAGATACCTTTTCTAAAATCCAGACATAGCCTTAACATCCTGCAAGTGGAAAGACTTTGAAATCTCCTCCATCTCTTTTTCATGGATGTATGATCTAACAAAGTAAGATTTAAGATTCTACATTCCGTATTTGACTTCTTAGAGACTTGCCAGATAAATTCTTAACTTTGGCTACACATTCCCCCATCTTCTCCTCAGGTTGATCGTATCCTTGCTTCCTTTCAGGTGCTGTGGTCTTTATTTCTTACAAGTCTTTCGGGTCCATCTTAGATGGCTCCTTTGTGTCTAAGGAAAACCTAGCTCTTGATGAAAAGCTGGATCACTTTCAACTAAATTCCAAGGTGATAAGTGGTACCACAGGATACAGGAAGAATTATTCTCTGGCCAAACCCGTGAACTTCACATTTCACCATATACAGGTGGGCAAATTATCAACTTGTTTGAGCACCTAGAGATTTCTACCAATCACACCTGTAAACCCAGTAGTGAAAAAGTATGGTTTTGGTAGTCAGTTCTTTCTGCCCAAGATGGTTTATCAGGAATTGCCAATGGAGATTGGAAATTCACCCCAGTGCTTGGTTAATAGCTACTCCAAAAATTACGTGATGGGAATTATTCCCTCAACAGACTAAGAAGTGATAAAAACTGTAGCCTTATTTACTGTTGGGAAATGAACAGATAAAGACAACTCTTTGCAATCCCATGGACTATAGCCTGCCAGGCTCCTCTGTTAATGGGATTTTCCAGGCAAGAATACTGGAGTGGGTTGGCATTTTCTCTTCCAGGGGATCCTCCCAACCCAGGGATAGAATCCATGTCTCCTGTACTGGCAGGCAGATTCTTTACCACTGAGCCACCTGGGAAGCCCAAGATGTTCATAGTAAGGTCTCTTAAAGTCAAATCATCCAGTCACATACTTTAAGTATGTACAGTTATATTTGTCAAGTATTCCTCAATAAAGCTGGAAAAAATAGAAGACTCAACTTAAAAAATTAAAAGTTAGATGAGAGCTTCCCTGGTAGCTCAATGGTAAAGAATCCACCTGCCAATGCAGGACACATGGGCTCGATCACACATGATCCTAAGAAGATCCCAAATGCCTCAGGGCAACTAAGCCTGTGTGTTACAATTACTAAACCTGAGCTCTAGAGCCCTCGGGCTGCAACTACTGAGCCCACATGTCGCAACTACTGAAGCCCACACACCCTAGAGCCCATGCTCAGCAACAAGAGAAGCCAGCTATCACAGTGAGAAGCCCGTGCACCGCAACTCGAGAGTAGGCCCTGCTCTCTGAAACTAGAGAAAAGCCTGCACAGCAACGAAGACCCAGCACAGCCAAAAATAAAGAAAGAAAGAAATTTTGAAGTCAGATGAAAGGGGTTTTTTTAACATTTGGAAGGATTTCATTTCTGACCCAAGAATTGAATCTTGAGCCTCTAATTAATTGAAGAGGAATTTGAAAATACATTCTCTGGTCTTCCAGTTCTAAATAGAAGATACTTTATATAACAAAGCCTATATTGAATATGGTATCTTGCACTTCAAAACTTGTTGAGTGTAGATCTCATAGTGTTCTTACCACAAAAACAAACAAACAAAAAGCCGAAACAAAGGGACACAGGAAACTTTAGGAAGTGTTGGGTATGTTTTGTTACTTTGATGGTGGTGATGGCATCACAGGTGTTTGCATGTGTCCAAATTCATCATGTTTTGCTTAGTGTGTGCTGTGTGCTCAGTCATATCTGACTCTTACGACTGTAACCCACCAGGCTCCTCTGTCCATGGGATTCTCCAGGCAAGAATACTGCAATGGGTTGTCATTTTCTACCCCAGGGGATCTTCCCAACCTAAGGATTGAATTCACGTTTCTTGTGTCTCCTGCATTGGCAGGCAGATTCTTTACCTTTGTATATTAATTATACCTCAGCATAGCCATAAAAAATAAAAAACTGAATCCCATGACTTTTAAAACACATTAAAAATTGTCCTCACAAGATATTTAATATATGCCCCTGTGCTATATATTAGGACCTTGTTGTTTATCCAGTCTAAATGTAATAGTTTGCATCTAGAAACGCCAAACTCCCAGTCCATCCTTCTCCCTTCCCCCGCCCCCTTGGCAACCACAAGTCTCTTCTCTATATATATGAGTCTGTTTCTGTGTAAACAAAATTTTTCAATAATTATAAATGGAAAGTAACGTGTAAATTGCATAAAAAATTAAAAAACAAAAACTTTAGTATAAAAATTTTTATTGGAGTATAGTGGATTTGGAATTGGTGAATTTAACTCAGATGACCATTATATCTACTACTGTGGGCAAGAATACCTTAGAAGAAATGGAGTAGCCATCATGGTCAACAAGAGTCCCAAATGCAGTACTTGGATGCAATCTCAAGAATGACACAATGATCTCTGTTCGTTTCCAGGGCAAACCATTCAGTATCACAGTAATCCAAGTCTATGCCCTGACCAGTAATGCTGAAGAAGCTGAACAGTTCTATGAAGACCTACAAGACCTTCTAGAACTAACACCCCAAAAAGATGTCCTTTTCATTATAGGGGACTGGAATGCAAAAGTAGGAAGTCAAGAAATATCTGGAGTAACAGGCAAATTTGGCCTTGGAGTACAGAATGAAGCAGGGCAAAGGCTAATAGAGTTCTGCCTAGAAAACGCACTGGTCATAGAAAACACCCTCTTCTAACAACACAGGAGAAGACTCTATACATGGACATCACCAGATGGTCAGTACCAAAATCAGATTGATTATATTCTTTGCAGCCAAAGATGGAGAAGCTCTATACATTCAGCAAAAACAAACCAGAAGCTGACTGTGGCTCAAATCATGAACTCTTTATTTCCAAATTCAGACATAAATTGAAGAAAGTGGGGAAAACCGCTAGACCACTCAGGTATGACCTAAATAAAATTCCTTGTGATTGTACAGTGGAAGTGATAAATAGATTCAAGGGTTAGATCTGATAGACAGAATGCCTGAAGAACTATGGACAGAGGTTCATGATATTGTACAGGAGGCACTGATCAAGACCATTGAAAGGTTGTTGTGGAACCACAGAAAGACGGCCGGGATTCTTGGCCTCTGGAGGAGAAGAATTCAATCTGGGGCCAGAGACGAGGCTGGATCGCTCAGAGCTTTGGTGTGATAAAGTTTTATTAAAGTATAAAAGAGATAGAGAAAGCTTCTGACATAGGCATCAGAAGGGGGCAGAAAGAGTACCCCACTGCTAGTCCTCAGCTGGATGTTATATAGTCACTAGCAGTTTGTTAATGAAAGAAAGGAATGTCTTAAACTCAGAATGACACCAGGCCCCTCATCCATAAGATGTATTTTGGAATAATCTGGGCACATTGACTTGAATTTTGCAGAAAGGCAGATAATGCAAATAGTTTCATTTACATAGATTAGGGGAACAATGTCTGAGTATAACGTAATGGTTTGTCAAGTAGATTCTGAGCCATTAGGCGGAAGACAGCTTAGGGGTAAATGCACAGTACATTAACATAGCTTAAGACAAACATTTCCATAAGAAAAATGCATTGGTTAACTCAGAGTTTGAGAACAGTTAACTTCAGGTGAAACCAGGTGTCATGGCAACAGGGTATTTTAAGAGAAACCTCTTTTAAATTTGTATAGAGAAGGGAAAAAATATCACTAGTTTGTTTCCTCCACTTAAGAGAGAGATAAAATGTCTGACACTTGCAGCCTATTTCCTCCGTTTGGAGACCCCTGGCCTTCCTACCTGTTGCCCTCTCACCATCTCCAAGAAAAAGAAATGCAATAAGGCAAAATGGTTGTCTGAGGAGTCCTTACAAATAACTGTGAAAAGAAGAGAAGTGAAAGGCAAAGGAGAAAAGGAAAGATATACCCATTTGAATGCAGAGTTCCAAAGAATAGCAAGGAAAGATAAGAAAACCTCCTCAGCAATCAATGCAAAGAAATAGAGGAAAACAATAGAATGGGCAAGTCTAGAGATCTCTTCAAGAAAATTAGAGATAGCAGGGGAACATGGAACATTTCATGCAAAGATGGGCACAATAAAGGACAGAAATGGTAGGGACCTAACAGAAGCAGAAGATATTAAGAAGAGGTGGCAAGAATACACAGAAGAACTATACAAAAAAGATCTTCATGACACAGATAATCAACATGGTGTGATCACTCACTTTGAAGCAGACATCCTGGAATGTGAAGTCAAGTGGGCCTTAGGAAGCGTCACTACTAACAAAGCTAGTGGAGGTGATGAAATTCCAGCTGAGCTAGTTCAAATCCTGAAAGATGATGCTGTGAAAGTGCTGCACTTACTATGCCAGCAAATCTGGAAAACTCAACGGTGGCTACAGAACTGGAAAAGGTCAGTTTTCATTCCAATCCCAAAGAAAGACAATGCCAAAGAATGCTCAAACCATTTCACAATTGCACTCATCTCACACGCTGGCAAAGTAATGCTCAAAATTCTCCAAGCCAGGCTTCAACAGTACGTGAACCATGAACTTTCATATGCTCAAGCTGGTTTTAGAAAAGGCAGAGGAACCAGAGATCAAATTGCCAACATCTGTTGAATCATCGAAAAAGCAGAGTTCCAGAAAAACATCTACTTCAGCTTTAATGACTATGCCAAAGACTTTGACTGTGTGAATCACAACAAACTGTGGAAAATTCTTAAAGAGATGGGAATACCAGACCACCTGACCTGCCTCCTGAGAAATCTGTATGCAGGTCAAGAAGCAACAGTTAGAACTGGACACAGAACTACAGACTGATTCCAAATATGGAAAGGAGTACATCAAGTCTGTATATTGTCACCCTGCTTATTTAACTTCTATGCAGAGTACATCATGAGAAATGCTGGGCTGGATGAAGCACAAACTGAAATCAAGATTGCCAGGAGAAATATCAATAACCTCAGAATATGCAGATGACACAACCCTTATGGCAGAAAGCAAAAAATTAAAGAGCCTCTTGATGAAAGTGAAAGAGGAGAGTGAAAAAGTTGGCTTAAAACTCAACATTCAGAAAACTAAGATCATGGCATCTGATCCCATCACTTCATGGCAAATAGATGGGGAAACAACGGAAACAGTGACAGACTTTATTTTGGGGGGCTTCTAAATCATGGTAGATGGTGACTGCAGCCATGAAATTAAAAGACGCTTGCTCCCTGGAAGAAAAGTTATGACCAGCCTAGACAGCATATTAAAAAGCAGAGACAACACTTTGCTAACAAAAGTCAGTCTAGTCAAAGCAATGGTTTTTCCAGTAGTTATGTATGGATGTGAGGGCTGGACTATAAAGAAAGCTGAGCACGAAGAATTGATGCTTTTGAACTGTGGTGGTGGAGAAGACTCTTGAGAGTTCCTTGGACTGCAAGGAGATCCAACCAGTCCATCCTAAAGGAAATCAGTCCTGAATATTCATTGGAAGGACTGATGCTGAAGCTGAAACTCCAATACTTTGGCCACCTGATGCGAAGAACTGACTCATTTGAAAAGACCTTGATGCTGGAAAAGATTGAAGGTGGGAGAAGGGGATGACAGTTGGATGGCATCACTGACTCAATGAACATGAATTTGAGTAAACTCCAAGAGTTGGTGATGGACAGGGAGGCCTGGTGTGCTGCAGTCCATGGGATTGCAAAGAGTCGAAAATGACTGAGCAACTGAACTGAACTGATTTAGAGACATTCTAGTCATATTGGTTTCAAGTATACAATATAATGGGCTTCCCAGGTGGCTCAGTGGTAAGAATCCACCTGCAACTGCAGGAGAGGAAGGAGATATGGGTTTGATCCCTGGGTTGGGAAGATGCCAAGGAGAAGGAAATGGTAATTCACTTCAGTATTCTTGCCTGGAAAATTCCGTGGACAGAGGATTCTGGTCGGACACGACTAAGCACGCACACTTGCATACAATATGGTAATCCAGTATTTTTGCAGATTATATTCCATTAAATG
Source organism: Giraffa tippelskirchi (assembly GCF_054371585.1). Lineage (NCBI taxonomy): Eukaryota > Metazoa > Chordata > Mammalia > Artiodactyla > Giraffidae > Giraffa > Giraffa tippelskirchi. The sequence goes on along the minus strand of NC_137280.1, from coordinate 93,661,820 downwards.
TTATTACAAAATAATGGGTAGAGTTTCCTGTGCTATATAGTAAATCATTGATGTTTATCTATTTGATAGATAGTAATTTGTATCTGTTTAGTCCTAATCTGTCTCTTCCCACCCTTGATAAGCACAAGTTTGTTTTCTATGTCTGTGAGTTTGTTTCTGTTTTTTATATTCCATTCATTTGTTTTATTTTTTAGATTCCACATATAGGAGATAATATTGAGTATTTGTCTTTATCTGCCTGACATTTTACTAAGCATAATACCCTTTAGGTCTATCTGCATTGTTGCAAATGGCATTATTTCTTTCTTTTTTATGGTTGAATTGCATGTGTGCGTGTGTGCATGTGTGTGCATGTATATGTGGGAAGCTTCAGATTTTAAATGATAGTGTCTCATGAAGAGCAAATTTCTTCCCAGATGATAGGGGAAAGCAAAAAGTCTCTTTGTGTCTTCTGGGATGAGGCGGTCTGGTCTAATGAAGGGTGCCATGCTATCTTTTACAACGGAACTCAAACTGTATGCAGTTGCAGCCATCTGTCCACCTTTGCCATCCTCATGGCCTCGGTCGAGCTGTATAAACACACATGACACTGAAAATCGCCTCTGCTGTAGGATGGTGCTGGGATGGAAGGCAGGGATCTTCAAAAAGAAGATGAAAAAATATTAACAGAGTAACAGCTATGTATCTTCCTCTCTTCTTCCTCTTTTTCTTTTCATTTTTTTAAATTCAAGGATAATGCTTTACAATGCTATGTTAGTTTCTGCCATACACCAACATGAATATGTACATCAACACTCCCTTCTCTTTTGAGTCTCCCTCTTACCGAACCCCCATCCCACCTTATTAGGTCATCACAGAGTACCAAGCTGAGCTCCCTGTGCTATACAGCATCTTCCAGCTAGCTATTTATTTTACACATGGTAGTGTACTTGTTTCAATGCTACCTGAGAAGCCACAGTGTATATGTTCCAAAGCTGCTCTCTCGACTGGTCCCACCCTCTCCTTCCCCTGCTGTGAACACTAGTCCATTGTCTATGTCTGAGTCTCTATTCCTGCTCTGCAAGTACATTCATTCATCAATACCGTTTTTCTAGATTCCATATATATGCATTAATATAAATTTCTCTTTTTTCCTGTTAAAAAAAAATGCTACCCTTTTAGGAGGTATGTAGTGGCATCTCATTGTGGTTTTAATATATATGACCCTGATGACTTATGGTGTGGAGCCTCTTTTCATATGTTCTCATGGGATAGAACTTGTGAGTGATACATCCCTTCTATTTGGGAAACCTAGTCGTCCAAAACCACTGCATTCAGCCTTTAGGAATTTGGTGAACTTCTAGTGGATTTCTTCACACCCACTCCTGTAACAACTACCTGTCCCTTCTCTGCTCTGTTAAAATTGAAATAGTTCCCATGTCTCATCTCTCTTGGGAAGAATTTGAGTTAATGTCTCCTCTTTGCTGTGCAAACTCATCTCTCCGGTGAGATCGAGAAAAGCTATGATTTTGTTGGCTATCATTTTTTATTGTTTGGATGAGAGTCATGTTTCATTGCAATATTCTACATCTTTTAAAAAAATTATTTACTTTCAGCTGCCTGGGTCTTCATTGCTGCACATGGGCTTTCTCTGTTTGTGGTGAACCAGGCTACTCTCTAGTTGTGGTGCCCAGGCTTCTCATTGTGAGGGCTTCTCTTGTTGCAGAGGAGCCCAACAATGGGCTCTAGGGCATGTGGGTTTCACTAGTTGCAGCACACAGGCTCAGTAATTGCAGCAGGTGGGCTCAGTAGTTGTGGCACATGGGCTTAGTTGCACAACACCATGGGGGACCTTCCCGGATCAGGGATGGAACCCATGTCCCCTGCAATGACAGGTCGATTCTTCACCAATGGACTATGAGGGAAGTTTGGTTTGGCCACTGTTGATCTGCTGTTTCTCACGAGGAAATTAACACCATCCATTGAGAGTTCTAAGGCCTGGGTTATTGGGAACCACAGCATCCAAAACAAAAAATGAGTTGGAGTCTCTTTTCTCCTGCTGCATCTAGGAGGATCCGGTGCTGACTGTGATCACCTACGTGGGGCTGAGCCTCTCTCTGCTCTGCCTCTTCCTGGCAGCCCTCACCTTCCTCCTGTGTCGATCCATCCAGAACACCAGCACCTCCCTCCACCTGCAGCTCTCCATCTGCCTCTTCCTGGCCTACCTCCTCTTCCTCACAGGCATCAAATGGACAGAGCCCAAGGTAGGAAAATTAGCCAAAACCCTTTCTTACTTATTTTTTATTTTGGCCACACTACATGACTTGTAGGATGTCAGTTCCACAACAAAAGATTGAACCTAAGCCCACAACAGTGAAAGTGCCAATTCCTAAACTGGACTGCCAGGGAATTCCCTTCTTTTTTTATTTTTTATTTTTTTGGACACCCAAATCTTTTATTGAGGAGGGACATTTGGGTCCTCCCGCACTGCCCCACGCCCCCGCTGCCCCCAGCCCTGGCCCCGGCCCGGCACCCCTTCCCTCGCGCCCCTTTTCTTTTTTTAAGAACAACTTTTTCTTTAATTTTAATTGGAGTATGGTTGCTTTACAAGGTAGTGTTAGTTCCTGCTGTACAGCAAAATGAGTCAGTCACATATATAGATATATCCTTCCCCTTTTGTGTCTCCTTCTCATTCAGGTCACCAGAGTTCATTAAGGAGAGTTTCCTGTGCTAAACAGTAGACTCTCATTAGTTATCTATTTTATACATAGTATCAACAGTAAGGACTTCCCTGGTGGCTCAGATGGTAAAGCGTCTGCCTACAACGTGGGAAACCTGGGTTCAATCCCTGGGTTGGGAAGATCTCCTGGAGAAGGAAATGGCAACCCACTCCAGTATTCTTGCCTGGAAAATCCCATGTACGGAGGAGCCTGTTAGGCTACAGTCCATGGGGTCGCAAAGAGTCGGACATGACTGAGCTACTTCACTTATCAACAGTATAATTCATATGCCCTTTTTAAATGTACACCTCAGTAGCTTTCAGTATATTCGTGAAACTGTGTATTCCCATGGGTTACTTAATACTCGTTACATGTTCATACCCTCAAATTGCTGCTGCTGCTGCTGCTAAGTTGCTTCAGTCGTGCCCAACTCTGTGCGACCCCATGGACTGCAGCCTACCAGGCTCCCCCATCCATGGGATTTTCCAGGCAAGAGTACTGGAGTGGGGTGCCATTGCCTTCTCCGATACCTTCAAATTACATCAACCTTATCCTGCCAACCTGTGTCTCCTGGCAATCAGGTTTTTACTCTTTTTTTCTTTTAACAAATCTGAGATTTTTAGATTCCATTTTTATTTTTAGATAAAAGATTATACAATATTTGTCTGACTATCTCCTGAGCATTAAGTGCTCAAGGTTCATCTGTGTTGTTGCAAAAGGCAGGAATCCTCCTTTCTCATGGCTAAATAGATATGTTGCTGGAAAATTCCATAGACAGAGGAACTTGGCATTATCTATGTCTATAATAGACAGAGACATGTTGTTGTTTAGTCGCTAAGTTGTGTCCGACTCTTGCAACCCCATGGACCACAGCCTGCCAGGCACCTCTGTCCTTGGGATATCCCAGGCAAGAATACTGAAGTGCGTTGCTATTTCCTGCTCTAGGGGATCTTCCTGACGAGGGATCAAAGCCACATCTCTTGCATTGGCAGTCGGGTTCTTTACCCGCCTGAGCCACCAGGGAAGCCCAGATATAGAGACAGAGATATAAAACAGTCACCCTGATCAAGATGTAGAAAATGCCCAGAACTCACAGAGTTTTCTTCATGTCCTTTCACCAGTTAACTGTCAATTTAAAAACTTGTACAGGCTGAAAGAATGATGTACAGTGGAGATGGGTCCTGAGGGTCACTGATTTATGATTCCAAGCTAGCAGGTTTGATATCAAACATTGTTTCATGCAACAGCATCTCCGAGGAGTGAGAGGGAGAAACCAGGAAGTGAATGGAGTTTTGCAAGGAATGAGAGGTTGCTGGAAAGACTCAGGACATGGTTCCAAAGAGAGGAAGGTTTTATTCTTCATGAAGAGAGAGTCAATGGTCCAGAAGAGATCACGAGAGGTGTAGAAGAAACCCATTTACCTCGGACAATGGACAGTGGCCACAGTTCTCTTGAAATGTGTGGAAAGTAGTGTCCTCAAACAAAAGTCAGGTTATACTTTTATCAAAGACAAGGTGTGGGAGGAGGGGCATCATTTCCCTGGTGGTCCAGTGGTTAAACCCCACACTTCCAGTGCAGAGAGCGTGGGTTCAATCCCTGCTCAGGTAACTAAGATTCCACATGCCGCACTGTGCAACCTAAAGAGAGGGGAGAAAATGACTTTTTCAAGTTCCAGTGGTCCCAAAGACATGAAGGGAACATTCAGTGAACATGAAGAAGGGTGGGGGAGGGCTTGCTTACTATGGAAAATGTCATTCAGAGCAGATGCTTTCATAGTGTAGGAAACCATGAGCTGTTGACTCAAAAGAGGGCTTTATGGGGATAAGAATATTGGAGGAGTCACTCATTCATTCATTCATTCATTCATGTACCCAACATATATGCCACACAGACCAGAGTGACTTCAGTTCTGGGCAGTGACCAAGATGGAAGAGACAGTGATCATGGCAGGACAAGCAGGCCATAAGCTTTCTATGAGGATTAATTTCATCCTCAGAAGGGGAAAGGGGGCAGGGAGGTGGTTAAGGGTTCTTGGGATGGAGACAGACCTGGCCAGCACCAGCTTCATTCAACTCAGAGAAGGCTAGCATCCATTAGCCAACAGGCAAAGGGGTATCTGATTTCTGCAGTCCTTAACACACTTTGAGTATTGTCTTCTTTCATTTTAAGATGGGTAAAGATCTCTTTGAACTTTAGTTAGCTAGTTAGCTATTTTTGGTCCCTCTGGGTCTTTGTTGCTGCGAGCTTTTGCTAGTTGCAGTGAGTGGGGGCTACTCTTCCTTGCAGTACACGGACTTCTCACTGTGATGGCTTCTCCTGTTTCAGAGCATGGGCTTTAGGGCTCTCGGTCTCCAGTAGTTGTTTGGGCATAGTAGCCCCATGGCCTGTGGAATCTTGCCAGACAAGAGATCAAACCTGTGTCCTCTGCATTGGCAGATGGATTTTAAGGCATGGAAATAGACAAGGGGAACCATCCATCCATTTGGAGACATGACTCTAAAGAGAAGAAGAACATGTGAAGAAGGCTAAGGAGCATCTCTCACCAAAGTTACTCAGAGACAACCCTGATGAAGAGCAGATGGTGAGGTCATTGCACCCAGGAAACACTCCAATGCCTCCCCTCTCCCCTTCAGGTGCTGTGAAAGGTCATTGCAGGTGTACTGCATTACCTCTACTTGTCTGCCTTCACCTGGATGTTCCTCAAAGGGCTGCACCTCTTCCTCACTGTCAGGAACCTCAGGGTGGCCAACTACACCAGCGCAGGCAGATTCAAGAAGAGGTTCATGTACCCTGTAGGCTACAGGGTCCCAGCGGTGATTGTGGCTGTGTCTGCAGGGATCAACTCCCAAGGATACGGCACCACTAAGCAGTGAGTACGGGGCTGAAAATGTGCTGTCGGGGACACGGGGACACACCTGTCTTCATGGGAAACTGAGGGTGGAGGAAGGGTTGAATAGATCATGACTCAGGTTAGGAATAAAGATGCTGAACATTTATTTCTCCAGCCCCTGGGGCAAAGTGTTTTATATACACCATTTCTCATCTCTATCAAAACATCCCTAGAGGAAAGTGCTCCAATTGTTCCCATTTTGTATACTAAGCAAACTGAGGTTTAGCGAAAAAAGGTGAACAACTAGTCTAAAGTGACACATACAGTAAACTGGAAGGAGCATGAATTCTTATTTTTTATATAAATGTCTATATTTATAAGTGTCACATGTTTATAGATCTTTACTACTTCTACTAGTGAAAGTAATAACTGGTTTTATAAAAAATAATATTCTAATAAAGAACCTCTGTAATACCACTAAGCCCAGTATGTGTTAGTCACTCAGTCACGTCTGACTCTGCAACCCCATAGACTGTGGTCCACTAGGCCCCTCTGCCCATGGAATTCTCCAGGCAAGATTACTGGAGTGGGTTGGCATTCCCTTCTCCAAGGGATCTTCCTGACCCAGGGATCAAACCCTGGTTTCCCACACTGCAGGCAGATTCTTTACTTTCTGAGCTATCACATATATTCCCTCTCTCATGGCCCTCCTTCCCACCCACCCCCATATCTCACCCCTCTAGGTCATCATAGAACACCCAGCTAAGCTCCCTGCACTCCACGGCAGGTTCCCACTAGCTATTGGTAGCTATCTACACATGGTATCTTTACACATGGCAGTACACATATGTCAGAGAAAACCATACAAAGAAAACAACCCTCAGAATGGGAGAAAATAATGGCAAACAAAGCAACTTACAAGGAATGAATCTCCAAAATATACAAACAGCTCATGAAACTCAATATGAGAAAAAACACACCCAATCAAAAAGTGGGCAGAAGACCTTCGTAGACATTTCTCCAAAGAAGACACACAGATGGCCAAGAGAAACATGAAAAGATGCTTAACATCATGAACTAGTAGACAAATGCTGATCAAAACTACAATGAGTAGTTCACCTCACACTCGTCAGAATGGCCATCATAAAAAAAACTGATGCTGTATATTGGTCCACAGTTAGTATCTTTTTTTTCTCTTTCAGATAAACTTAATCTTTCACTTGATAACCCTGTGGATTTTGAGAGATCGACTTTCTTCCCTCAATAAAGATGTGTCCAAGATACAAAACACAAGGTAAAATGGGTTTAGACAGTTTAATGGGCTTAGCATAAGTTGTAGTTCTAAAGGATTTTTTTTCAAGCATGCATGCATGCTCAGTTACTAAGTGGTGTCCAGTGCTTTGTGACCTCATGGACAGTAGCCCACCAGGCTCCTCTATCCATGGGATTTCCCAGACAAGAATACTGGAGTGGGTTACTATTTCCTACTCCAGGGAATCTTTCTGACACAACAATAAAGCCCATGTCACCTGCATTGGCAGGCAGATTGTTTACCTACTGAGTCACCTGGGAAGCCCCTAAACAATAGGAACCACTGTCAAATGAGAATCACCCTTAAAATCATATAATTTGAAACCTTGAAGTTAATGAGAAGATTCATAGAACCAGAAAGTAGAATTGATGTTGCCAAGGGGTGAGGGTAGAAAGGAATGGTTATTTATTGTTTAATGGATACAAAGTTTCTGTGTTTCAGGGTGAAAAAAAGCTCAGTAGAAAGATAGTGTTGCTAGTAGCACACCAATGTGAATGTATTTAATGCCTATGAACTGTGTGTTCAAATATAGTTGTAGTAAATTTTGTGTTATGTGTATTTTGCCACATTAAAGAAAATAATAGTAAAATACCTTTCCTTGAGGAGGAAATGACAACCCACTTCAGTATTCTTGCCTGTGAAATCCCATGGTCACAGGAGCCTGGCGGGCTACAGTCCATTGGATCACAAGAGTTGGACATGACTTAGCGACTAACCACCACCACCACAAAATATCATTCCAAGTATAAATATTCATATTAGAGGAAAACACCCATGGAATAAACTCATATTCATCTATTAGAGTTTTTACAATAGAAATGATAGCATTACTTCCAAATATTGCACTCACAACCACAGTTTCTCCAAGTCCATCCTGGCTTGAGAAAAATTCACAATTAGAGAGAACGGGCTTTCCAGGTGGCTCAGTGGTAAAGAACCCATCTAACAGTGTAAGAGACACAGGTTTTATCCAGGGTCAGGAAGATCCCTTGGAGAAGGAAATGGTAACCCACTCCAGTATTCTTGCCTGGGAAACCCCATGGATAGAGGAGCCCGGCAGGCTATAGTCCATGGGATCACAAGAGAGTAGGACATGACTTAGCGACTAAACAACAACAGCAGCAAGCTGAGTCCAAACCCTGGAGTTACAGAAACATGAATGAAACTTTTTCTTAGATACGTTATATTATTACTAAGTTAATACTAGTTTGTGAGTTCCACAAAGTTGCCAAACAGGTGTTTCACTACTGGTATGCTCTGAGCATTAACCATCCCTATGCTTGGTAAACCTTCAAAGAGGCCACAGAACTCGGGACTTGCCAAACATGTTTGGCCAGGATTTCTTTTTCCTGTAGAAAACGTCTTTACATTTTGTAGAACACTGGTGTCTTTAAAAAAAAAAAAAAAAGATGTAATTTAAGGACTGTTGGCATAGGCAAAATAGTACTTGAAGAAAGTGATAGACATTACAAAACACTTTTCTTCTTTTACTTGATAATGATGAAGGAAAATGAATGAAGGGATAAATAGGATGGATTTAGGTGAGTTGTAGGAGTATGAGACCTTGGTTTCAGTCCTACTTCTGAAATTAATTTGGGTGTGATATTGACATCAGTCTCCTCATGGCTGAGATAAGTGGGCCAGACTTCATTATCTTATGATTACTTTCATATCTTCAGTTTTCTGAGATGCAAAAAACAAAGTTAAGTACATTAAGCCTGGAAGAAAAACACTCAGATTTTCCCTGGGATCCATGCTTCAATATGAATCTCATCTTTTGTCAGAAAATTCCCAACAAATGATGTTAATAATTACCTTCAGGAATATTTCAGCATTATTTCTCTTTCTGTTTCTCCAATAAATTTGCACATGGAGATGGAAAAATCATCCAATTTATGAGGGAAAAGAAGCAATACTTCAGTCTGAAAATGACAAACAGTTCCATGTCATCCTCCCAACCACCCTGGAGAAAGAATCAGCCGTGTGACTCAAGCACCCAGGAGAACTGCTTCATCCTACAGTAGAATCGCTCACAGAATGTATGCTTTGGTTGAATATTTTGTGTAGTGTTACAGTGCTCTATGTTTTCAATTAAGATATTTTACACGGGGACATGTAGATCTTAAACTTGGTAAGTTTGCAAATATATATTCATGTATATGCTGTTTTTGTTTAGTCACTCTGTTGTCTCTAACTCATTTGTGGCCCCATGGACTTAGTCCAACAGGATCTTCTGTCCATGGGATTTCCCAGTCAAGAACTGGAGTCAGTTGCTATTTTCTTCCCCAGGAATCTTCCCAACCCAGAAATTGAACCCTCTTCCTCCTGCATGTATATCTATTAACTGCATCAGTCAAGTCAAGATATGGAGTATTTGCATTACTCCTGAAAGTTCCCACATAATCCTTTCAATCATTTATCCCCAGGCTTCCACGCTGCCATCTGTGGGGTCGCACAGAGTCGGACACGACTGAAGCGACTTAGCAGCAGTAGCAGTTCCACCCCAGAAACAATTATTCTGATTTCTATAGCAACAGATTAATTCTGTCAATTCTTTAGGTCCATATACATGGAATCATACAGTATGACCTCTTGGTGTCTGCCATGTTTCACTCATCTTGATGATGATTTTGGAATTAATCCATTTCATGCATATGTTGTTAGTCTGTTCTTTTATTGCTGAGTAGCATTTCACACTATTGTATATCACAATATGTTTATCCATGCCCCTGTTGATGTATATTTGAGTTATTTCCAATTTTCCACTATAAATAAAGATGCTATGATCAATTTCATATAATATTTGTGTGTGCATGTGTGTGGCCACGTGTTCTCACTTCTTTCAGGTAAATACCTGGAGCTTTCTGTCTTTGAGTCCTATCTGATTGATGTGCCAGGATTCAATTCTTAGTGTGTGGTGCCTGTACTATTGGCACTGGCATCAGTTGGGAAGCCAGAAATCACACTGTGGGTCTCTCTCCAGATTCACTTGGGTTTAGATCCAGAAATTAGAGCTGCAACAACCCTCTGAATGCCTGTGATACACAATGTAATTTGAGACTCATTTCTGCAGGGAGAGAAGAGGGTTGCTATCCAAATGCTCTGAGAACATTCTCCATGACTGGCAGTCATTTCATTCCCCCCTCCGCTTTTTAATCATCTTCTCTTTTTATTCAAAGTAAAATTTCATTTTGCTTTCAAAGGATAAGCTCAAAAGTAATATGATGCCTCAGACATTGGAGAAGAAAAGACAATACTATTAGACAAGTCAGAGCAGAGCCACTGTGATGAAACTGCACTTCCTATAAGGCTGACCAGCTGCATTTTCCAGAGACCGGTCACAAGGATAACCTCACACCCTGGCAATGTGGTCAGACACCATAAATGCAAGGGGACCTTGGAGAAGCCCCCAGCAAGTCTGTGCATTCAGGAGACCGCAGAGTCTTCGGGCCTACAGTCCAGTAGGAGAACTTTTCAGGACCATGGACAGCGCAAATGTTTCCAGGATCTTTGCCCATCCTGGTGTGGGTGAATCCCTGGGCCGTGTTGGTGCCTGGTCTCTGCACACCAGCCTTGAGCCCATCCTTGCCCAGTCTTCAGATGGGGCAGAGCTGGACCCAGGATTGGGTCCTGGAGTATTGCAGTCCGTGGGGTCACAGAGAGTCAGACCTGACTGAGTGCACAACAACAATGAACAAACGGTTTCAGAGTCAGGGCACCCGGGACTGGAACAGGAAACCTAAGGAAGTTGGGCTTCTCCTAGGTGTAATGGCCCTTCCTGCTTTGGTTGGGGGCATGGATGGAACTCAAGGGCTTGGGGCTGCAAATCTGAGCTGATACCACTCTTCCCCTAGAAGGCATCTGGGTCAGGGCCATAGGGATTGGACCAACACCACATAAGCTGGTTGCTCTCCTCTCCAAGTGCACGAACTCACACACACATGCCCACAATGGCAGTTTCTGCCCTGGCCAGAGGCAGGACTGATACCTAAGGTAGTTTCATCCCCTCCAGTGTCCACGTCATTGCTGTAACGGCAGCTTCTGCATTAGCAGGAAGCATCACCAGAGCAGAAGGCCTTGATATGGGAGCCCAGAGTAGGATGGAATGTGCACTGGGGCCATCCAAGCCAGCTTTCCAGAGCACCAGGTTGTTTTCAGCTTGCTGCCTCTGTGCTGGGTGAGAGAGCAAGAAAGTCTGTGCATCTGCTCTTCAAGAATGTAGTCTAGGGTTTCTCTGGTGGTGTAGTGGTTAAGAATCTGCCTTGCAAAGCATGGGACACCGGTTCAATTCCTGGTCTGGGAAGATCCCACAATGCTGTGAGGCATCTGAACTGGTGTACCACAACAACTGAGCCAGCGCTCTAGAGCCCAAACCCACAACCCACATCTACTAAGCCCAAGTGCTGCAACTACTGAAGCCCGCACACCCTCAAGCTTGTTCTCTCCAACAAGAGAAGGCACTGCAATGAGAAGCCCTTGAACCACAGCTAGAAAGTAGCTCCTGTTCACCACAACTAGAGGAAGCCCACACCCAGTAATTAAGACCCAGCACAGGCAGAAATAAAAAATAAAATAAATTAAAAAAAAGAATGAAGTCTCAATTTCTTTTAGTGCTTGTTTTATTGAATAAGTTGTTTCTAAGTAAAATGAAATGTTTATTGAATAATTGTTTGTTAAATAATTACAAAATTATGATGTGTTCCACACTGTGAGGTGGAAAAATTGCAATGACTCCAGACCTATTTCAGGGTAAAACAGTAAGTTTGCTGGCAAGTCATTTTCCACATCAAATGTTTTTAAAGAACATGTTCCTTCTTAATAATCTAATTTTAACAAATAGCCACAAATTTTTAGGTAACAGAGAAGGATGTAACAGGAAGCATAAGTGCTAATTAAATTTACATTAAAATGTCTTAACGTTTGATTTAGCATTTAGCACAAAATGAAAAAAGGATGTAACTTACATTAGAACGAGGTGTAAAAGCAAGTTGAATAAAATAAGATTTCTACAGAGCTAATTGACATTAAAAATATAATCTCTTTAAAAACACAAATACCACATGATACCACTTTTTGTGGAAGTGAAAAAATTACACAAATGAACTTGTTTGGGGCGCAGAAACACAGCCACAAACATAAAGAAGAGATCTGTGGTTGCCCAGGGAGACAGAGGGGCAGGGATGGATTGGAAGCTTGGGCATCCCTGGTGGCTCACAAGGTAAAGAATCTGCCTGCAATGTGGGAGACCTAGGTTAGATCTCCGGTTTGGAAAGATCCCCTGGAGGAGGGCGTGGAAACCCACTCCAATATTCTTGCCTGGGGAATCCCCATAGACAGAAGGCCTGGCAGGCTACAGTGCATAGGATCACAAAGAGTCAAACAGGACTGAGCGACTAAGCACAGCACAGCACAGCACAGATGCAAACTAGTACATATAGGATGGATAAACAAGGTCTTACTGTGCAGCCCAGGGAATTATATTCGATAGCCTGTAATAAACCATAATGAAAAAGAATATTAATATATGTATATGTATAAGTGAATCACTTTGTTATACATCAGAAATTAGCACAACATTGTGAATCAACTATACTTCAATGAAATTTATATGTATATATAAAATGTCTTTAGAGTAGGCATTTCTTCTTGAGTGTAAGCAATGTAAGAAAACATATAAAACACTAAATAATACTTCAGGCTAGAAAACCTCTATAGAATTTAATAAAAAAATCAATTTAAAAAATCACAGTAAATAGAAATTGAGGTGCACAAGGACAAGCAAAAATCTTTTTTCTTGTCATGTGAAACCCAAACTTTTTCCCACAGAAACATTTCCTCATCCCTTATTTGTCAAACAAAAGGGTTTAACAGAGTACAGTGTTAATATAACAAAGCATCTCAGTCCAGATCAAGAAACAAGGCTGACATTCAAAGACACAAGTATCATGGAGGGCTGTCCTCCACCCCCCAATAAACTACTTCCCAAAGGCCACACAATATTCAGCTTCTTCAGGACGATTTTCTCCTGTTTTTCAATCTAGTTCTCAGGACTCCTGGCTCTCTCTGCCTCCCTCACAAGCCTGTTTGCCCTCCAGGCCATAGCCAATCTCTTCCTTGCTCTCTTCACTTTCCGAAACTGCCGATGAATATCTCCATCTGTTACTGGTTGTCTGCAGAGGGTATGTGGGAGGAAGAGTCCCAATCCTGGATCCAGCTCTGCCCCATCTGAAGACTGGGCAAGGATGGGCTCAGGGTGTGCAGAGACTAGGCACCAACACGGCCCAGGGATTCACCCACACCAGGATGGGCAAAGATCCTGGAAACATTTGCGCTGTCCATGGTCCTGAAAAGTTCTCCTACTGGACTGTAGGCCCGAAGACTCTGCGGTCTCCTGAATGCACAGACTTGCTGGGGGCTTCTCCAAGGTCCCCTTGCATTTACGGTGTTTGACCACATTGCCAGGGTGTGAGGTTATCCTTGTGACCGGTCTCTGGAAAATGCAGCTGGTCAGCCTTATAGGAAGTGCAGTTTCATCACAGTGGCTCTGCTCTGACTTGTCTAATAGTATTGTCTTTTCTTCTCCAATGTCTGAGGCATCATATTACTTTTGAGCTTATCCTTTGAAAGCAAAATGAAATTTTACTTTGAATAAAAAGAGAAGATGGTTAAAAGGGGGGAGGGGGAAATGAAATAACTGCCAATCATGGAGAATGTTCTCAGAGCATTTGGATAGCAACCCTCTTCTCTCCCTGCTGAAATGAATCACAAGTTACATTGTGTATCACAGGCATTCAGAGGGTTGTTACAACTCTAATTTCTGGATCTAAACCCAAGTGAATCCAGGAAGAGACCTGCATGTGATTTATGGCTTCCCAACTGATGCCAAGCCTGCTAGTACAGGCACCAGACATGGAGAACTGAATCCTGGGGCATCAGCCAGATGGAACTCAAGAACAGACAGCTCCAGGTCATCACCCAGTACCAATTCCAGACTTGCCCCTCCATCATCCTCTTAGAGAATGTTTTCGCCTTCCCATCTCTGTCACTGTCAACCACACACATGCTGATACCCCTGAATTCACCAACATTCAGACAAAGAGATCACAGGGTTCTTTGAATCCCAAGACATTACACCTTCACTTTTACCCCCAACTCCCTTCTTCACTCAAGTAATTCCCCTGAACCATACTCTCATCACCAAGTTCCTTTTTCCCACTGTAAATAACCATTTTTCCTCCCTGACACTCTTCCTCCCCTCCTCCTAATCCTCTCTCCCCTATCTCACTTAATGATCAATGCTTCTTAGAAGTTGGTTCTGTTCTCACATCTGTTCTACATCTTCACCTTCTTCCAGGCAATCTCATCCATTTTCCTGGCTTCAGATACCATTCATGAACTAGAAATGCTCACAGATTCACCCATCTGGCCTCAGCCTTAAGACCCGAATATCCATCTGCCCACCCACCACATCAGTGATAATATTTGTGACTCAACTCTCACTGAGCAGGTCCCAAGTTGAACCAGTTAGTTTTCCAAATATGTCACCCGTATGTCAGTGTCCCCTAAACTCACTTTTTCGTATTAATACCCTATGCCCCTGAGTGTCATTCTGGACACCCTGCCACTCCGTGCTTCTATCAGTTAACCCTCCATTTTCCTTTTTGAGGGCTTCCCTGGATAACTTAAAGTGATTTTACAAAAGGAAAAAAAAGATACAAAGGACCACTCTTGACATCAATATGGATTCCTCACTCACCAGAAGAGGCTGGCTTGGAACACTTGTTGGTGTGGCTCAGTAGGTAAAGAATCTGCCTGCAATGTGGGAGACCCATATTCAATCCCTGGGCAGGGAAGATCCCCCAGAGAAAGGAACAGCTACCCACTTCAGTATTCATGCCTGGAGAATTTCATGGACAGAGGAGCCTGGCAGCTACAGTCCAAGGGTTCACAAGGAGTCAGACATGACTGAGTGACTAACACTTTCACTTTCTGAATCCACCTAAAAGTTTCAGCTTTTGAAATAATTCTTGAGTATCTTTCAATTTTCATCATAATACCATTTCCACAGAGTGAATTTTTCCATTTTTAAATTTTATGTACTATTATTTTGTGTGTGTGTGTAGATTTTCTTACTAAGTTGGCTATTCAAAAATGAGATGAATAATGGGAACTTTAATATTTAATACTTATTGCTTTGCTCTTTGAAGGTGCTCAGATGTTTTTTTGAAAAAAATTCTGCAAACTCAACTAAAAAAACACTTTCTAAATTTTTCAAATAAATCTACCCAATTACAAGCATAAAATGACATAATCTCTTTTGTGGTAAACTGCAATAAATTGTCACTAAGATTTTATTTTGTTTTATTTTTTAAATTGTCACTAAGATTTTAAACTCTTTATGCCTGTAATTCACTTTAAGACTCTACTCTCGTAATTTTTTTAAACTGTAAACCTAATAAGTGCACAGTTCCTTACAAATCTCTCATTTCTGTCCTCAGAAGATTTTTTAAGGAAAAACAAGTCTCATTTCATTCTTTTTGTCATGCCATAATTATTAATACTACCCCTTTTATGAGTCAAAATGTCCCAATTTGGTGGGGAGATTACTGCTGCTGCTGCTGTTTAGTCACTAAGTCATGTCTGACTCTGTGACCCCATAGACTGTAACCTGCCACGCTGCTCTGTCCATGGGGTTTTCCAGGCAAGAATACTGGAGTAGGTTGCCATTTATTATGCCAGAAGATTTTCCTGACCCAGGGATTGAACCCATGTCTCCTGCTTGGCAGGTGGAATCTTAACTACTGAGCCACCTAGGAAGCCCAGGGAAATTACCAGATCCTCCGATTTATAGAGCACTTATTATATATCAAGCTGTGTATTCAAACCCCTGACTCAGAATTGCAAATAATTTCACTTCTCTCAGTTCAGTTCAGTTCATTTCAGTCTCTCAGTCATGTCCGACTCTTTGCGACCCCATGAATCACAGCACGTCAGGCCTCCCTGTCCATCACCAACTCCCGGAGTTTACCCAAACCCATGTCCATCGAGTCAGTGATGCCATCCAAACATCTCATCCTCTGTCGTCCCCTTCTCCTCCTGCCCCCAATCCTACCCAGCATTAGGGTCTTTTCCAATGAGTCAACTCTTCGCATGAGGTAGCCAAAGTATTGGAGTTTCAGCTTCAACATCAGTCCTTCCAATGAACACCCAGGACTGATCTCCTTTAGGATGGACTGGTTGGATCTCCTTGCAGTCCAAGGGACTCTCAAGAGTCTTCTCCAACACCACAGTTCAAAAGCATCAATTCTTTGGTGCTCAGCTTTCTTCACCGTCCAACTATCACATCCATACATGACTACTGGAAAAACCATAGCCTTGACTAGATGTACCTTTGTTGGCAAAGTAATGTCTCTGCTTTTAAATATGCTATCTAGGTTGGTCATAACCTTCCTTCCAAGGAGTAAGCGTCTTTTAATTTCATGGCTGCAATCACCATCAGCAGTGATTTTGGAGTCCAAAAAAATAAAGTCTGACACTGTTTCCACTGTTTCCCCATCTATTTCCCACACTTCTCTAGTTTATTTTAATCTTGGTAAGAGGAAAAAATTAATAGAGCAATGAGTGTTTAATGCAGTGTTGGGTATAATTTGGTGCTGTGATGGGATGGGGAGGGAGGTGGGAGGGGTGTTCTGGAAGGGGGACACATGTACACCCGTGGTGGATTCATGTCAATGTATGGCAAAACAAATACAATATTGTAAAGTTAAAAAATAGATAAATAAACTAATTAAAAAAAAAACAATAAGACCAACTCAAGAGACAGAGAAAAAGCAGACGGAATGGAGGAAGAAAGGTCAGAAGGAATAAACGGAGAAAGAAATTAACTGTGATGAATGACAAGATTAGAGAACTAAGGACATATTTGAGCAAAGAATTGAATTTTTAAAAAAGAAGAAAAGACCAAATACATTATGCATAAAGAATTTTCCAAAAGAAAAAAGAAAAAGAGAAAGAAAGAATTTTCCAGAGGAGAGAACAGTTTAAACACTCTAAAGTCAAAAGGTATTCCCACTTCCTAGGGATTTTGGTCAAAAAAGAAAACACATTTTGTCTATTATTCTAAGAAAACATTATGTACAAAAATATACAAAATCTTAAATATGTCTTAACAAATATTAACCCCTAGGAAATAGCCTTCAAAAAATATCTTCTTGGGTTAACAATTACCATTTGCTAACTTAAAGTGATTTTACAAAAAGAAAAGAAAGATACAAATGGTCACTTTTGACATCAATATGGACTTCTCACTCACCAAAAGAGGCTGGCTTGGAACACTCAGTGGTGTGGCTTCTCCCTTCTTCAGAAGTTGTCCTCTGACCCACTACTCAGATGCAGGCAGTCTATGATTTGCTGGAAAACTTATGCTTCTGATCCCCTTTTTACAGAGAGAGTGAGTAATCCAATCAGTGGATAATCCAAAGAAGATATCTTTTCTCACACCATTGGGATTGGAGAGATTTTTAAATCACATTCAACAATACACTAAAAAGATCATACACCATTATAAACTGGGACTTATTCTAAAGATGCAAACCATTCACAAATCATTCAATGTGATCCACCACATTATCAAAACAAATGATAAAAATCACGTGGTCATCCCAATAGATGCAGAAAAAGCATTTGATGAAATTTAACACCCATAGATTGGAGAAGGAAACAGCAACCCACTCCAGTGTTCTTGCCTGGAGAATCCCAGGGACGGCAGAGCCTGGTGGGCTGCCATTTATGGGGTCGCACAGAGTCAGACACGACTGAAGCAACTTATCAGCAGCAGCAGCAACACCCATAGAAACCATTATACCAGCTCCTTAAAAAATCTAAGCATAGAACCACCACATGACCCAGCAATCCCACTCCTGGGTGTATACCCTGAGAAAACCATAATTCAAAAAGACAAAGCTACCCCAATGCTCATTGCATCACTATTTACAATAGCCAGGACATGGAAGCAGCCTAAATGTCCATCGATAGATGAGTGGATAAAGACAATGTGGCACAATGGAATATTACTGAGACATAAAAGAGAACAAAACGGGGTCATTTGTAGCAATGTAGATGGGGACGACAGAGGATGAGATGCTTGGATGGCAACACCAACTCAATGGACGTGAGTTTGAGTAAACTCCAGGAGTTGGTGATGGACAGGGAGGCTTGGCATGCTGCAGTCCGTGGGGTCACAAAGAGTCAGACACAACTGAATGACTGAACTGAACTGAACTGAGATGGACCTAGAGTCTGTCATACTGAGTGAAGAAAGAGAAAAACAAATACGTCAGAAAGAGAAAAACAAATATCATATATTAATGAATATATTTAGGATCTAGAAAAATGTCGCTGATTTGCTGTGCTTTGTCGCTCAGTGTTGTCTAATTTGCAGAGCAGGAATAGAGACACAGATATAAAGAATGGACATGTGAACACAGTGGGGGAAGAATGAAGGGGAGAGTGAGAAGTTGGGATAGTAGAAATGACATATATACACTATCGTGTGTAAAATAGATAGCTAGTAGGAAGCTGCTGTGGCTTCCCTGGTAACTCAGCTGGTAAAGAATCCGCCTGCAATGTGGTAGACCCTGGTTCGATTCCTGGGTTGGAAAGATCCCCTGGAGAAGGAATAGGCTACCCACTCCAGTATTCTTGGGCTTCCCTGGTGGCTCAGCTGGTAAAGAATAAGTCTGCAATGCGGCAGGCCTGGGTTCGATCCCTGGGTTGGGAAGATCCCCTGAAGGAGTGCATGACAACCCACTCCAGTATTCTTGCCTGGAGAATCCCCATGGACAGAGGAGCCTGGCAGGCTACAGAGCATGGGGTCGCAAAGGGTTGGACAACAGTGAGCGATTAAGCACGACAGAGGAAGCTGCTGTATAGCACAGGGAGCTCAGCTTGGTGCTCTATGATGACTTAGAGGGGTGGGAGGGATGCTCAAGAGGGAGGGGATATATGTATATATATAGCTGATTCACTTCATTGTACAGAAGAAACTAACACAACGTTGTAAAGCAATTATACTCCAAATGTTTTTTTTAAGTTTGTAAAGAAAGATGTGTGTGCAGGCTCAGTCGTGTCCGACTCTTTGTGACCCCATGGACTGCAGTGCCCCAGGCTTCCCTGTGCATAGGATTTCCCAAGGCTAGAATACTGGAGTGCCATTCCCTTCTCCAGGGGATCTTCCAGACCCAGGAATCGAACCCGAGTCTCTTATGTCTCCCGCATTGGCAGGCAGGTTCTTTACCACTAGCACTATCTGAGAAGCCCTTGTAAAGAAGGATAACAAAAAAAGAAAGTGTGTCCTTATAAAAATATTTTGAGAACTTTTTTGATGAAACATGATAGGAAAAAAAAAGATATGACAACAGAAGGGAAATGTGAAATAAAGAACAAAGTTCTTTTTCATTGTGACACATTAAAACGTTTAATGCTGAGTGCTTGACACCAGAATTATAAACAAACAGAGCACAGAACACCAGGCTGAGTGCATGCACGCTAAGCCACTTCAGTCGTGTCCAATTATTTGTGACCCCATGGACTGTAGCCTGCTAGCCTTCTCTATCCATGGGATTCTTCAGGCAAGAATACTGGAGTGGGTTCCTCCTCCAGGGGTTCTTCTCCACCCTGGAGAGAAACATGTAAAAAAGAAAAAAGACACAATATTCTAATCTAAATCACAACCCAGAGACCTTAAAAGTAGCTGTTACATGAGATAGAAACTTTAAAACTTCTGTATCACAACAAAACATAAAATATAAAGTATAGAAGGGTTATAGTGCCTTTATTTGCTAAAATATAAACAATATTGAATGACTTGAATTATTCCATCAATACTGCACAATTCCAGTCATCTTAGTAGTGGGATTTATTAGGTTTCCATCATTTGGCAGATAAATAGGTAGGTATGAATAACCTAACTTTAAAAAAGACTTATTTTGCTCATGAACTTACTAAAGGATTTGCAACATCAAAGTAGTGTTTAAAGCAAGAGAGAAATAAAGAACATGGGACTTGAAAACCCACAATAAAACATACATCTGTTTGTGGGTACCAAGCTTGTCTCTGAAAGGACAAAGAGAAAGAGAGGCCAGGAGCAGTTTTTGGCTCTAAGAAGAGAGGATGGATACCTGTGGAAATAAATTCACAAGATTAAGAATCCACATCCTTGGTGACATCACTGAGCCAGCCTAGACCCACCATATGCTGAAGATTCAGGCTCCAGGCTGACTGCGTCTTGTCTTACCTGTAGCTGAAAGCATTCTTCCTATGTTATGAGTACAGAATCTCAATCTTGTACCTGAGTATTACATCATAGGCAGTCTGTCTACACAGTGACAACAAAGGTGATCGTGTTAAAAACAGGCCAAAAATGAAGAATTTCTGAAACTGAAACACCAAGTCTTTGCTTTTTCCCCAGATGCAGAGCAGCCTATTGCTCTGTATCCAGTGCTCAGCCTAAGAGCATCCAAACAGTGAGAGAATTCACTGCCTCTGTCCCCAAGGACTTGACCTTTCTGAGCTTTGATGATTCTCTGGGGACGTCACTGACTTGTTCATCTCCCTCCTCCTGTGCGTCCTCTGCTCCTTACTCTTTATCAGTCGTCCCCACACAGCCACCTGCATCCTCCGACAGATCACATTTGGAGCTGTGTTCACTGTGGCTGTTGCCACTGTTTTGGCCAAAATCATGACTGTGATCTTGGCATTCAAGGCCAGGAAGCCAGGAAGAACCATGAGGCGATTGCTGGTAACAGGAGCTGCTATGTCTTTCCCAAGTGTTGCTTGATCCAGGTCTTGATCTTGATCTGTGGAGTCTGGCTGGGAACCTCTCCCCCTTTCCTTGAGATGGACACTCACTCTGAGCCCAAGGAGCTCCTCATTGGGAGCAACAAGGGCTCAGTCACTGCCTTCTACTGTGTCCTGGGCTACCTGGGCTCCTTAGCCCTGAAGACCTTCTCCTTGGCTTTCCTGTCCAGGAATGTGCCTGACACCTTCAATGAAGCCAAGCTCCTGACCTTCAGCATGCTGGTGTTTCTCGGTGTCTGGGTCACCTTCTGCCCTGTCTGCCACAGCACCAAGGACAAGGTCATGGTGGCCATGGAGAACTTCTCCATCTTGGCCACCAGTGCTGGGCTCCTAGGCTGCATCTTTGCCCCAAAGTACTACATTGTTCTTATAAGAACTGATAACAACTCTTTGAAAAGTTTAAAGAATAAATTGAGTTCCAAGGGAAATAAACATTCTTAGGGTTTATCTCATGAGTGTCTATCACATTTTTAGGATTTTGAACAACAAAATGTTTAAATATTATATATAATTTATAATATCTGAGTGCATTATATCAAATTTACTATTATATCAAATATTCATTCAAATATCAAAAAACAACCAAAATTGCTTTACCTCTATTTATCAGTGGATTCTACTCTCTCTTTTTCAGAGTGTCTGTGTATAACTGCACTGTCATCAAGACTCACACACAGGTTTTCTGTCTCAGACTAATAGCAAAAGCTGTTGAATCTAACCATTTCCTCCATCATTAAATATGCACAGCCTCTATTTTTCCAGCCTCTCCTCTATCCTAGTAAAAGGTATCTCATAACTAAGAACTTTTCAGAGCACTCTTTATTGTATCTCCTACTACTTCTTTTTTCCAGAAGAACACAGTGCCCAAAATTTCTTTCATGTACCTTGTAAGAAATATCTGTCTATCTAAGGTGGAACAAATCCTCAGGCTCCTCAGGCCACCCAAATGGTGCAGGTCACAGAGACAAGGATGGGGGAGAGGTTCACCACTACCTCAAGGCCTGGGCCAAGGTCAGTGGGAGGCCTTGCTGAGGGCTCTGGAGCCCTGCAGGACACAGCCCCCAGCCTGATCCCTGGGCACCACCTCCCCCACCAGCTCACCAGCTGGCCAAAGGCTGGGTGAGCTGGAGGGCCCCTGGGAGAAGGCCAAGCTCTGCCTATTACCTCACTCTCCACCTCATGAACACCACTCCACCAACACTTGGCTGAATGGGCCAAGTAAGAGTCACCCATTGACTTCCATTTGCTTGGGGGAGGGGCCCACTGCGGCGCCAACCAATGACTGAGCAGGACCACTAATTGTCCCACCTTAACCGTTGCTTGGTAACAGGGTGGGGCAAGTAATGGCGCTGAGAAGCAGCTCCAGGCTAAGGGCTGCACTCAGCGGGCTCTAATACAGTCTTGAGATGGAGGAGGACCTCTCCCCATCCCCATGGCCTCTGTGACCTACTGGCAGCAGTAGTCTGCGTGGGTTGCAGGCCAGGGAACATGGCCCCTACTGTGCGGGAGAACCAAGGAACCTGAGGGCCAGCTGGGTCTTGGGTGACTGGCTCCTTCAGTATGACGGCAGCGTCTGGGGACTTGGCCCTGAGGAAGCTGCCAGCAGAGATCTTCCTCTTCAGCCTGGCCTGGGTACTGGTAGGAGGATCCAGACTGGGTGCTAGACAAAGGTTCTTGGGCGGGGTAACAGGCCCCTGCAGAGAACCCCTCCTCTTAGCCAGGACGTGGACCTCGGAGGGTGAAAACTGTGACTTGGGACCTTATCCTTTCTCGTCAGAACAGAGACTAACATTTGTTTGGTGGCGATTTACAAGAACTCCCGGAGAAGGGAATGGCTACCCACTCCAGTATTCTCACCTGGAGAATTCCATGGATAGAGGAGCCTGGTAGGCTACAGTCCATGGGGTCACAAAGAGTCAGACACGACTGAGTGACTAGCACTTTCACTTTACAAGAACGTCATTACCTGAATGTGACCCTGATGTTAAGATCTGACACCAAGAAGTTTGCAACAACTTACCACACCCCTCCCTCACCTTTCCTAGCAAAGGGCTTTGTTGAAAGCTTTCAGGGAGTTTGGGGGGGTTTAAGGCATAAGCCACTCATCTCCTTGCATGCCTCTGCAATCAGTCTTTCTCTGCTACAAACTCCCACATTTTGGTATTATTTGGCTTCACGGTGCTTAGAGCACATGGACTTGTGGTCAGTACAGTTAGCCTGATGTTGATATCTAGAAAAGATGTTCAGAGAGTAATCTTAAGAATTCTCATCGCACACACAAAAATCTTTTTTTCTTTATCTTTTTAAAACTATTTGAGATGATAGATGTTAAATATTATTGTGGTAATCACTGCATGATATAGATGTCATATCATTATGCTACACACTTTCAAAATATGTAGTACTGTACGTCAATATCTCCCGAAAGAATATTAGAAATAATATTAGAAAAAATATCACAAAGATAAAAATTTAAAGTACAAAAAGCTATAAATGAAAACAGACAAACTACAATTGTTTTTCTTTTAGAATTATTTTATTAAATAAAAAATCTACAACTGCTTCATACCTCTATACTCTAAAATTTAATGAATAACATTATTTCTTATTACAACATACTCCTGGCTAATAGCTTTTCAAAACTTGAGTAAAATCTTTAAAAAGTTTTCACATGTCACCTGAAACTTGCAAATTTAACATTATCAAAGAAGGAATGCTTCTACAATCTCACAAAGACCACTACAACAAAGAAACAGGAAGAAGCTGAGAAACTGTCTCCAAGGCATTTTTTTCTTGGTAGAACACCTTCTAAGTTTAAATATAATTTCATTATATGACATAGAATTATTTTCTTTTACCCCTCCAGGAAGAGGACTAGTAACTTGTCTTTTACTAAAAAAAAAAAAAAAAAATTCTATTTCATCAAAGTTTTCAAATTCACTTGCATAAAATTCTTCACAAGTGTCTTTTTATACAGCCTTCCAATCCACCAACAGAATGGCTCTCTGGACCTATTCTGTTGTCTTCTGCCATATTACTGCCTATTTATTGATGACTGAGATAAGAGTTTCCTTAATGTCCTTATTTCAAAAACCTGAAGCTGTTCTGTTATGTCCGGGCTCTCATCCTCTGCTATTCAGACTGTGAAGCCCAGGGCAAACAGGAAGAAGCTCAATATCCACTCCTGCCTCCGTAACTCCCACTTCCTCCACTGCCTCCTGAGCCATAATTTCCTGCACCATATGGGGCCGCCATGTTCCTGCCAATGCCAAATTTTCCATTTCTCTTTGGACCATAGTTAGAAGGTTGCTGGTCATAATTTCCAAAATTGTTGCTATAACCACCTCCAGAGAACCTACCATGGTTGCCAGACCTAGGGCCTCCACCACCATATTCTCCACCTCCTCCTCTACAACCAGGGTTACCTCCAAAATTGCCACCTCCAGGTCCTCCTCCATACCCATGATAGCCATCCCTAGATCCAGGACCATTTCCATATCCATCAGCTTCTCCTCTAAATTTAGTTCCTGGTCCTCGTCCAAAATTTCCACCCCCACTAGAAGAAACACTAAAATCAAAAGGGTCTCCTTTTCTACTTCTAGAACCTTGGACTTGCTGCATTTCCCATATTGACAAAGCCTTCCTGACTTCTGCACGATGACCATTGATGGCATGGCATTTCTGCAACACTATCTTATCCACGGGATCATAGTCATCAAAAGTCACAAATCCAAAGCCTCTTTTCTTGCCTGACTGCCTATCAGTAATGATCTCAATGGCATCGATTTTTCCATATTTCTGAAAGTACTCTCTAAGATGATGCTCCTCGGTATCTTCCTTAATTCCACCAACGAACAGCTTCTTCCGGGCCCAGTGGGCCCCCTGCTGTCCAGATGCCTCTCTTGGGACAGCACGTCTGGGTTCAAGCACTCTGCCGTCAATGGAATGGGGTCTGGCCGCCATGGCAGCATCCACCTCGGTCATGGATGAAAAGGTGACAAAACCACATCCTCTTGATCTTTGACTGGCAAAGTGCCTCAGGATCACACAGTCTGTGAGTTCTCCCCACTGCTGGTAGTACTTCCTCAGACTTTCTTCTGTGGTTTGAAAGCTCAAGCCACCAATGAAAAGTTTACGGATTTGTTCGGCCTCTTTCTTTTGCCTTTTCATAGGAACAGATTTCCAGGTTTTCTCCATCACGGACTCGGTTGCTTCAGCCTGATTTCCCATAGCTGAGGGAAATGAGAGAGATCTCAGGGATGAATGCAGACCAGACATGTCCTGGCTCTGTGGTGAGAACCTCTGCTAGCCCAGGAAAATGCCTCTAGGAGCACCTCCACGGGGACCCAGCGATGCTGCTTTGGCCTCTAGGCACGTTTCCGGCTTCCTGCAAAACACCATTTCCAAGAGTGACCTTTCCAGACCCAGTCATCAAATTAACAATGCATTTTCTCTATTAGTTTCCAATTTTGAAATGCATGTTTTATCAGCTCTTCATTTTGTGTTGATGTTCTCACTAAGTTGGATACTCAGTGGTTTACAATGGCATGCTGACTTAGTCACTTTGCTCTTAGAAGGAGCTCGAATATATTTTTTGGAAAAAAACTATTCAAACTCCCAAAAACAGTCTCTGAAGTTTTCTCAGAAAATCAACTTCAGTTGTACAATTATATCACCTTTATTGTTATCAATCAACTTTCAGTAGGATTTCAACTCCTTTCTCTGTTAATCCATGTAAGAATCTGATCACCACATCTACTTAAAATGTAAACCTAGGGGGGTCCAGGAAGGGGAACACATGTAAACCCATGGCTGATTCATGTCAATGTATGGCAAAAACTATTACAATATTGTAAAGTAATTAGCCCCCAACTAAAATAAATAAATTTATTAAAAAAAAAAAAAATGTAAACCTAATCAGGGTATCCTTCCTTTTACACCTAACGCTTCTTTCCTCAGAAGATATTTTTGAAGGAGAAAATACAAATATCATTTCACTTCTGTAGTCCCGCCATAATTATTAATATTTCCCCCTCAACATCTAAGATGCCAAAGTTTGGCGGAAAAATGCACTTGATCCTCCCATTTACAGAGCATCTATTATATGCCAAGTTGTGGACTAAAATCCACGATTCAGAATTTCACTTAACAAAGTCATTGCCCCAGTTTATTTGAATCTTGATGAGAGAAAAGGGATCATAGACTAAAGAATGTTTACTACAGTGTTAGGTACAGTAAAGCGCTGTGTTAATAAGGAGAACACAGTGACAGAGAGAGAAGGAGAGAGATACAGAGGAAGAGAAATAAGAAAGAAAAAATATTAATGACAATTATTAATGATGAAGAGATTGGAAAAGGTCAAACTGATGACATGTGAAGCAGAGAAGCGAAGTTCTGAAGAGAAAAAGACCAAATATCTTGTGGGTAAAACATTTTTTCAGAGAGAATTATTTAAACAGAGCCTAGGCAAACACTACATCTACCTCATACAGAAAGATTTTACAAAAAACAAAAGTAGACAGACAGACACTCTCTTGCCATCACTCACCAGAAGAGACCAGCTTGGAAAACTGGTCAATGCAGGTTCCTCCAGTTCCAGGAGTTGTCCTCTGACCACTCGTGAGATGCAGTCAGGCTGTGGCTCCCTGGAAAGTCCACTGACTTCTGCCTCTGCCTCTCCTTTTATAGGGGAAGAGAGTGGATAACCAAATCAGTAGACAACCCAATCAGTAGACAACCCAATCCAGAGGACATGGTCTCTCTCAAATCCAAGGTATTGGAGAAATTCCTAAATCTGTACTCACAAACACAAGAATTTGAGGCTACTGACACTATCAGATACTATTGTAAATGAAAAACTTCAGGGCCCAGACAAATACCACTGCCACTTCATAGTGATCTTGTTTTTAAAAAATTAGCTTATTATCCCCAAGAAAACTTCATACACATAAATACACAAAACTTTTAATCTTTCTTAATACTAACACCAAAGAGTATAACTTTCAATTAGGTGACCTCTTGTCTTAAGGGCTACTGTTTGCTAAATTAAAGAGATTTTACAAAAGGCAAAAGTAGATACACAAACACTCTCTTGCCTTCAATATGGATTCCACACTCACCACAAGAGGCTAGCTTGGAAATCTGGTCAGTACAAGATTCTCTATCTTCTAAGAGCTGTCCTCCGACCACTCCTGAGATGCAGACATCTTGTGACTTGCTGGAAAGTCCACTGACTTCTGCCTCTGCCTCTCCTTTTATAGGGGAAGAGAGTGGACAACCCAATCAGTGGACAACCCAATCAGTGGACAACCCAATCCAGAGGACACACTCTCTCTCAGAAGAAAGGCACTGGAGAGATTCCTAAATCTGTACCCACAAACACAAGAATTCGAGGTTACTGACACCGTCAGATACTATTGTAGATGAAAAAACTCAATACGTTTGGAGGGGTGGTATTTGCAGTCTCTGCCAACATGTAATGTTTTTATTTTACTTAGTTGGTAGCCAATATTTTATGTGAATAACCTTTAAAAAGGCATTTTATACCATATTTCCTTCACAGTAAGGTGTGTGTGTGTGTGTGTGTGTGCGCGTGCGTGTGTATGTTCAGTTGCTCAGTCATGTCCAACTCTTTGCGACCCGATGGACCAGTGACAAACTTTATTTTCTTGGGCTCCAAAATCACTGCAGATGGTGACTGCAGCCATGAAATTAAAAGACACTTGCTCCTTGGAAGAAAAGCTATGACAAACCTAGAGAGCGTATTAAAAAGCAGAGACATCACTTTGCCGACAAAGGTCCACATAGTCAAAGCGATAGTTTTTTTCCAGTAGTCATGTATGGATGTAAGAGCTGGACCATAAAGAAGGCTGAATGCTGAAGAATTGATGCTTTTGAACTGTGGTGTTGGAGAAGACTCTTGAGAGTCCCTTGGACTGTAAAGAGATCAAATCAGTCAATCCTAAAGGAAATCAGCCCTGACTATTCATTGGAAGAACTGATGCTGAAGCTGAAGCGCCAGTAGTTTGGCCATCTGATGTGAAGAGCCGAATCCTTAGAAAAGACCTTGATGCTGGGAAAGATTGAAGGCAGGAGGAGAAAGGGACAACAGAGAATGAGGTTGTTGGATGGCATCACTGACTCAATGGACATGAGTTTGAGCAAGCTCTGGGAGATGGTGATGGACAGAGAAGCATGGCATGCTGCAGTCCATGGGGTTACAAAGAGTCAGACACAACTGAGCAACTAAACAACAACAATGGACCATAGCCTACCAGGCTCCTCTGTCCATGGGATTTCCCAGGCAAAATGCTGGAGTGAGTTGCCATCTCCTACACCAGGGGATTTCCCTGAACCAAGGATCAAACTCGAGTCTCTGTATTGGTAGATGAATGAGCCACCTCATTCATCGGAGTCACCTGGGGAGCCCCCACAGTAAGGTAATGTTCTTAAATAAATTGATGGATTCACAAAATGACTTTCTGCACCTGCTCTGGTGAACTAGGTAGATTGGTGTTTGTTACAAGGTATAGTAAGGAAATTTCAGGCATAGCGTTCTTTCAGGGAGAGGAAGGTCTACTCTGTTGCTAAGGCAGCTTGTGAGTTGTAAAGCAGACTTGGAGCCCTGGTCCTTCTAAAGCTATTATGAAGTGCAGAAAGCAACTTCCATTCTTATTTTCGTAGAATGTATCCCAACCAAGGGAAAGAAAACATTACAATATTGGTAGACATTGCAAATACCAACCTAGATACAAATGTATTTTTTTTTCATCTACAACAGTATCTGATGGTGTTGATGGCCTCAGAAACTCGTGTTTGTGGGTATAGATTTAGGAATCTCTCCAATGCCTTGGATCTGAGAGTGTCCTCTAGATTGTGTTGTCCACTCTCCCCCCTATAAAAGGAGAGGCAGAGGCAGAAGTCTGAGACTTTCCAGGGAGTCACAGGCTGTCTGTCACTCAGGCATAGTCAGAGGACAGCTCTTGGAACTGGGGGAAACTGCATAGACCTATTTCCAAGCTGGCCTCTTCTGATGAGCTTGGAATCCATATTGATGGCAAGAGAGTGTCCATTTATCTACCCTTGTCCTATGTAAAATCTCTTTAATTTAGCAAACAGTTGCCCTTAAGACAAAAAGTTACCTTATTGAAAGTTTTTTCTGTGGTGTTAGTATTAACAAAGATTCAAGGGTTCATGTATCTGTATGTATGAAGTTTCCTTGGGGTAAGAAGCCAGATTTTTTTAAACAAAATCACTATGAAGTAGAAGTAGTATTTACCAGGGCTCTGTTTAAATATTTCTCTCTGAAAAATGTTTTACCCACAAGTTTCTTGGCTTTTTTTTCCAATTTATTTTAATTGGAGCTAATTACTTCACAATATTGTGGGTTTTGCCACACATTGACATGAATCAGCCATGGTGTTCCTCCATCCATGTGTCCCCCCACCCAAAACCCCCTCCCACCTCCCTCCACATCCCATTCTTCTAGGTCGTCCCAGTGCACTGGCTTTGAGTGCCCTGTTTCATGCATCGAACTTGGACTGGCCATCTATTTCACATATGGTAATACACATTTCAATGTTATTCTCTCAAATCATCCTACCCTCACCTTCTCCCACAGAATCCAGAAGTTTGTTCTTTATATCTCTGTCTCTTTTGCTGTCATGCACACAGGGTTGTCGTTACTATCTTTCTAAATTTCATATATATGCGTTAATATACTGTATTGGTGTTTTTCTTTCTGACTTATTTCACTCTGTACAATAGGCTCGTTTCATCCACTTGTTAGAACAGACTCAAATGCATTCTTTTTTATAGCTGAGTAATATTCCATTGTGTGTATGTACCACAACTTCCTTATCCATTTGTCTGCCGATGGAGGTCTAGGTTGCTTCCATGTCTGAGCTATTGTAAACAGTGCTGCAGTGAACATTGGGATACATGTGTCTCTTTTGACTCTGGTTTCCTCAGTGTGTATGCCCAGCAGGGGGATTGCTGGGTTGTATGACAGTTCTATTGACAGTTTTTTTAAGGAATCTCTACACTTCTCCACTGTGGCTGTACTAGTTTGCATTCCCACCAACAGTGTAAGAGGGTTCCCTTTTCTCCACACCCTCTCCAGCATTTATTGTTTGTAGACTTTTTGATGGCAGCCATTTTGACCAGCATGACATGGTACCTCATTGTGGTTTTGATTTGCATTTCTCTGATAATGAGTGATGTTGACCATCTTTTCATGTGTTTGCTAGCCATCTGTATGTCTTCTTTGGAGAAACGTCTGTTTAGTTCTTTGGCCCATTTTTTTTGATTGGATCGTTTATTTTTTCTGGTATTTTCTTTCTTTCTTTTTAATTCAGCTCTCTGCTGCTCCATCCCAGAGTCTCTGATTCATCACATTTGGGAGCAAGGCCTGAGACTCTGCATTTCTAGTAGTAAGTCCCCAGGCACTGCTGCTGCTTATGGTCCAAGGATTCATTTTCACACTCTGAGAACAACTGGTCTAGCCTGGTGAGGTGGGGAAGCTTTCTGAGACTTGACAGGAGGGTCCTTATCACAGACAGAGGCCTGGGTTGACCCTGTAGCAGGAATGCATCGACACTACCCCAGACTCTGCCATACTGGGTTTCAGATTTCTTTCTCTTCCTATTAATAGTGCTTATAATGTGGCCTGGAGAAGGCACTGGCAACTCACTCCAGTACTTTTGCCTGGAAAATCCCATGGACGGAGAAGCCTGGTAGGCTGTGGTCCATGAGGTCGCTAAGAGTTGGACACGACTGAGCAACTTCACTTTCACTTTTCACTTTCATGCATTGGAGAAGGAAATGGCAACCCACTCCAGTGTTCTTGCCTGGAGAATCCCAGGGATGGGGGAGCCTGGTGGGCTGCCATCTATGGGGTCGCACAGAGTCGGACACGACTGGAGCAACTTAGCAGCAGCAGCAGCAGCAGCAGCATAATGTGGCCTGAGGAGGCAGTGCTCCCATGAAAGGCAGTAAGATTGCTTTCTGAACTAAATGACATTACAAAGCCCAGACTATCCCATTTTCAAGCTGGAAGAAGACAGAATGTTCCAGCCATCTGCCCGATACATCAGCACAGGGTCTGCCTCTCGTGGTTTAGTTTCCCTTATGGTGGCCCTGAGCTGCAATGAAGACAGTACAGATTGGACATCCATGGGCCCTCGGGGTGACAAGGGAGTGAGGTGCTAGGACTTGTGGTAAGGGTTTTGTCTGTGACTTGTCTATATCACTCACACCAGGGTCAAGGTGACTTTTAAGTTATTTTACAGTGTCTTTACTCTTTTCTCACTCTTTGATTTCTCTACCTGAGATATCCTCTGAAGCTATGTCGAACCTTACCTCGTTTCTCTTCCAAATTAATCCCGTACCTTTGTGTATTTTGATGTTTCTATAAAGCTTTGTTTAATGTTTACTGCTTCCCAGGTGGCGTTACTGGGAAAGAACCTGCTTGCCAATGCAGGAGATGTAAGAGACTCAGGTTCAATCCCTGGGTCTGGAAGATCCCCTGAAGCGAGGGAATGGCAAACCACTCCAGTGTTCTTCCCTGGGGAATCCCATGGACAGAGGAGCCTGGAGGGTTACAGTCTATAGGGTTGCAAAGAGTCAGACACGACAGAAGCGACTTAGCACACACGCAACGTCTACTGCATTGCAAGCAGATTCTTGAGCGTCTGAGCCACCAGGGAAGCCCTCTTTGTACATTTAATGTTGTCTAAAACAACCTGGAACCTGCTTTGATGTTGGGCTAAAATAATCTAGTATATCACTGGCTCTTGCATTTCCGGGAACATTTAGCAAACAACAGAATGTTTTTTCAAAATTCAGCTCTCTGATCCATATGTGTCATCAGTTTGCCCTCCTCCAATCTCTTTATCATCGATAATTGTCATTAATGTTTTTCTTCTAACTTCTTTTCCTCCATATCTCCCTCTTTCTCTGCCTCTGTGATGGCCTTATTGATGATCACAGCACTCTATCGTACCTAACACTGTAGGCAATATCTTTTAATCTATTAAACCCTTTCTCTCTTGAGGCTGAGGAGCGCGGAGGTAAGATGATTCAATCTCCCATCCCACGCAAACAGCGCTCTCACGAGCGGTCCGCGTATCGCTGTAAAGATACAGGCGCTACCCAGCAGTCCGGCGAGAAGGACCGCGGCAGGGATAAAGCTCGGAAGCGGCGCAGGGCCTCGGGCGATAGCAGCAGCTCCGGGGCGCGGTCCCGCACGGGCTCCAGCAGCGGCTCCAGCTCGCCCTCAGCATCCGGCCGCTCGGGACGCTCCAATGGGTCCCGCAGCTCCAGCTCCAGCAGCATCTCCGGCTCTCCGAGGCCTTGGCGCCCCCGAGACACAGGCGGCAGTCCCGTTCCAAATCCAAACCACCCAGACTAGACGAGAACGAAAGGAGAGGGCGCAGCCCCGCTCCTAAGCCCACCAAAGTGCACGTCGCGAGGCTCACCCGGAAGGTGACCAGGGAGCACATCCGGGAAATATTCTCCAGAAAAATATCTTCGGGAGAGTTAGAGAGATTGACCTGACCAGAGAAAGGATGCGCGCGCATCCGTCTCAAGGCCACGCCTACGTGGAGTTCAAGAATCCGGAAGAGGCTGCGAAGGCGGTCAAGCACATAGACGGAGGGCAATCGACGACCGGCAAATCACGGCCACAGCCGTGCTGGCCCCCTGGTCCCAGCCACCGCCCAGGCGACTGAGCCCTCCCCGGAGAATGCGGCCACCGCCCCCTCCACTTGGCGCAGGCTGAGGAGCAGCAGGTCGCGTTCCCCTTGGGGCAGGTCCCCCGAGCGCCGGCGAACCTGCTTCCCCTGCCGCCCCCGCCACTGGAGCGGCTCCAGCTCCAGCTCCTGCCGAAGGTGAGGGCAGCAGTTGACACGTGTCCCCGAGCAATTAGAGCTCCGGCTGCAGGGGTGTTGCTGGTTTAGGGTTGTGCTTGTAAGGGTGCCCTCCAGTGTACAGGCTGGAAAACTTCCAAGTTTCTATAGTTCCTGGGAGTCATGTAGTTGGCAAAGCCAGCAGGGATGAGCCAGGGGGCTCCAGGTGGAGGGACATCCCGGCCTGGGAACACGTTTTCCCATGTCCCAGATGACCTGGGCTGATCTGATGGCCTGGTCCTGCCATGATGCCATTCCTGTTATCCTAGCCCTGCTCCCCTGCTAGGGTCCACTTCTGACCTCTAGGGTCAAATGCCCCACGTTATCTGCCCCAAATAGTTCTTTTCACGTGTACACACACACACACACACACACACACACACACACACACACACACACACACACACACACACACACACACACACACACACACACACACACACACACACACACACTCTCCCCTCCCTTTCTCTGAAATTGGCAAGTTGCGAGCCAGATCTACCGGGTCATCACAGAACCACCCCTACCGGGGACAGTTGTGTTGCTATTCATGGTCCTGCAGGCTACCTTGGCAATGTGTACATTGCTTTTTTGGTTTTTATTGTACAGTCAGTACGATTTATTTTCTGTTTGAGGTTTTGTAACTTTGTGGCATTTAGATGATGTTGTGATGGTTCTTTGTTGTGTAGAGTTAAACCTAGGATTAGAGTAAAAAACAATCTTTTGTTTCATGAAGAAAAAAATAAATTGGACCAACAACTTTGTTCAGTGAAATTTTGAATCACAAATCTTAGTCCACGACTTGGCATGTAATAGGTGTAACCTCTGTAAACGTGAGGATCACATGATTTTCTTTCCAAACTGGGAAATACTGGGTGTTGAAGGGGATTGTGTTAATAATTATGGCAGGACAACAGGATTAAAATATTTTTATTTTCTCTCTCTAAAAACAACCTCTGAAGACAGAAGTGATGGGTTGTAAAAGAAGGGTGTACTGATTAGGTTTACATTTTAAGTAGATTATTATGATTAGAGTCTTAAATGGATTAAGAGAGAAAGGATGTTAAAATCATAGTGACAGTTGACTGCAGTCTCCCACCAAAGAGGTGGTATCATGGTATAACTGAGGTTGAGTGACTTTCAGAGAAAACTTTAGAAAGTGTTTTTGGAGATTGAATACTTTCTTTCAACAAAATATATCTGATCCCCTTCTAAAGGCAAAGTGAATAAGTAAGTATGAAGTATGTCAATGTGAACCATTAAAGTCCACATTACTCTTCCCTTCATTGGGTATTCAACTAGGTGAGAAAATCAACATAAAAGGAAGAGATGATAATACATATGCAATTCACAATTTGAAAACTAATAGAGAAAATGGGATATTAATTTTGATGACTGAGTCTGGAAAGGTCACTCTCTTCAACTGATATGTTTTGCAGGAAGATGGAAAATCGCTCAGGATTGATTCAAGGGAGACAGGAGCTGAGAGGCCATAGCAGCAGCATCGCTGGGTCTTCGTGGAGATGCTCCTAGAGGTATTTTCCTGGAGCACCTTAGGTTCTCACCACAGAGCCAGGACAATTCAGACCTGCATTCTTCGCTGAGATCTCTCTCATCTCCTTCAGCTATGGGGAGTTGAGCTGAAGCAGCTGAGTCTGAAACCACAGAAGAAAGTCTGAGGAACTACTGCCAGCAGTGGGGAAAACTTACAGGCTGAAACTCTGGTCCAGGAGGCAGTGGAGGAAGTGGGCGTTGGGAGGGCAAATCTGATATTGAGCTTCTTCCTATTTGCCATGGGCTTCCCTTTGTGGCTCAGCTGGTAAAGAATCCACCTGCAATTCGGGAGGCCTGGGTTCAATCCCTGGGTTGGGAAGATCCCCTGGAGAGGGGAAAGGCTACCCACTCCAGTATTCTGGCCTGGAGAACTCCATGGACTGTATAGTCCATGGGGTTGAAAAGAGTCAGACATGACTGAGCGACTTTCCCTCACTGTCTAAATAGCAGAGGATGAGAGCCCAGAGGTAACAGGACAGCTTCAGGTGATGGAAACTCTTGTCTCAGTCATGAGGAAACACGCAGTGACGTGGCAGAAGACACCAGAGCAGCTGCAGAGAGCCATTGGTGAATGGAGTGGATTATTTAAGAACATTACCTTCCTGCAGAGAAAAAAACTATATAGGAAATGCGTTTGAGACAGTTTCTTAGCTTAATTATTTTTTTCTAGTGGTCTTTGTCAGAGTGTAGAAGCATCCTTATTTTGATCATGTGAAAACTTTTGCAAGATTTTTCTCAGATATTGAAAAGCTGTTAGCCAGGAGTATGTGGTAATGAGGCATAACATTGTTCCTTGAATTTGACAGTGTAGTTATGAAGCAGGTGTACATTTATGATTCAATAAAATAATTCTGAACAAAAACAGTTGTTTGTCCTCTTTGATTTATACTTTTTTGTACTTTTAATTTTTTATAACAATTTTTGATTTCATGAGATATCATTGACACACAATTGACATACCGTACAGTACTATATATGTTTGGGCTTCCCCCGTGGCTCAGCGGTAAAGAATCTGCGTGCAGTGCAGGAGTTGCAGGAGACGCTGGTTCAATCCTAAGTCAAGAAGATTCCCTGGAGGAGGGCAGAGCAACCCACTCCAGTATTCTTGCCTGGGGAATCTCATGGACAGAGGAGCCTGACAGGCTACAGTCCATAGGGCCGCAAAGAGTCTGAAGCAACTTAGCACACAGGCACACAGTATAGATGTTTAAAGTGTATATAATAGTATAATGATATGACATCTATATCATGAAATGATTACCACAATAGCTTTGACATCCATTATCTCACTGAGGTACAGTAACATGTATGTTTAAAGTTTAAGTGTTAAAAGCTTTATTTTTTGAAAATATCCGTAAACCCCTATTAACACAATAAAATAGAGACTGTTCACATGTTTATCAGTAATTAATGACCAAATTGTATTAACAAATCTGGAATGTCTGCATCCCGCAGTCATGCCAGAGAAATTAGTTTTGTTCGTTTGTGTTTCACCTGCATGCATGCATGCTCAGTCGGTTGAGTCACGTCTGACTCTTTACGACCCCATGTACTGTAGCCTGACAAGTTCCTCTGTCCATGGGATTCTCCAGTCAAGAATACTGGAGTGGGTTGCCATGTCCTCCTTCAGGGGATCTTCCCAACCCAAATCAAACCTGAGTCTCTTATGTCTCCTGCATTGGGAGGCTGGTTCTTTACCACTAGTGCCACCTGGGAAAATTACTAATAAATACGAAATTACTTCAACCATCTGACTCTTTCCCTACCCTTTGCCCTAAACTCTCTTTACTTCACTGACTATGACTTAACTCTTTCATTATCACATTGTTCCCTGTATAAACTTGTTATTTTCATATACAAATATTTGTGGTTACATTAAACTATGAATTAATGAGTATTATGAATTATGATTAAATTATGATTCCTTCATTTAATGTAGCCTGATACAGATAATTGAGCTTCCCTGGTGGCTCAGTGGTAAATAATCTGCCTGTCAAGCAGGTTTGGTTCCTGGATGGGGAAGATCCCCTGGAGAAAGAAATGGCAACCCACTCCAGTATTCTTGCCTGGGAAATCCCATGAACAGAGGATCCTGGTGGGCTACAGTCCCTGAGGTCACAAAAGAGTTGGACAAAATCTAGTGACTAAACAACAAATGCAGATAATCATTTTTACCACTTTCCTCAAAGCTAGAATCTTAGAATACTTTCAATTTCATTTTAACTTTCCTGGCTTTTCTATTACTGCTGTCATGCATTTTAATTCTACATATATTTTAATCTCCATGACATATTTCTTGAACTGTTTATAAAGCAAAATTCATTGATACTTATTTTAAATTCTCTTTTATTGACTCTTTATTCTTTCCTGCATTCCTAGTTTTCAATTTGGAATTATTGTCTTTTGGACTTAATAACACTCTCTAGTATTTTGTATAATTCAAGGCTACTAACAATGAAATGCTTCACTTTAAGTTTTTCAGACATCTTTATTTGGGACCATTTTGATGGCGGATATAGAATTTTGTCTTGACATGAGATTTATTTTAGCACTTTAAAAATGTTCTCGGGACTTCCCTGGTGGTCCACTGGTTAAGAATCCATTTTCCAGGGACTTCCCTGGTGGCTCAGAGGTAAAGAATCCTCCTGCCAATGCGGGAAACATGGGTTTGATTCATGATCTGGGGAAGATCCTACATGCCTCAGAGCAACTAAGCTGGTGCACTACATCTACTGAGCCTGTGCCCTAGAGCCTATGCTCCGAAACAAGAAGCTACCGCAGTGAGAAGCCCGAGCACCACAACTAGAGAGTAGCCCCCAGAGTAGCCCCCATTCGCTGCATCTAGAGAAAAGCCCACACAGCAATGAAGACATGGCATAACCAAAAATAAATAAATAAAATTATATAAGAAAAAGAATCCACCCTCCAACACAGGGGACTCAGATTAGATCCCTGGTCAGGGAACTAAGATCCCATATGCCACAGGTCAACTAAGCCTTTGGGCTGCAACTACTGCTTTTGCACTCTAGAGCCCATGATCTGTAACAAGAGAAGCCCATTGCACTGCAACAAGAAGCCCATGGACTGCAGCAAGAGAAGCCCACATGCTGCCCCTGGAGGGAAGCCCGGGTGAAGACCCAGCACAGCCAAAAATGAAAAAAAAAAAAGAAAATATTTTCTAAAATAAAAGGTTCTGTATTGCTATCAATCTTAGTTTTTATTTATGTCTAGGCATCACCAATTAGCCTCTGTTTTCTCTAAAAGCTCTAAAATATTTTTACATTAACTTTGGCATTGAGACCATAGTGTATCTCATTCTTTACTCTGTTTTAGTTTTGTTTTGTTTTTTGCTCAAAGAACGTTGAGTTACTTACCTCTGTGGGTTGATGTCTTTCATCCATTTGGAACATGCTTGTGTATATTTTCACTTGTGATATCAATTCCTCCCCATCTTCTTTCTGCTCCACTCTTCATCACGTCCCACTTATCTTTTATCTCTATCTTGTCTATTTTTCACTCTGTGCTTTTGTTTGAAATTTGCTCTTGAACTGTCTTGCAGCTTACTAAATCAGCCTTTTCTTGGAATCAAAACCTTATTAGTTACTTAATTCATTAATATCAGTTATAATTTAAATGTCTTCCACAGGTTTAATTTTTTTTTTTAAAGTAGTTTTGTGATGAGAATTTACTCCTTCTGATACAATAAAAGTCAAATAGATAGGAGAACATTGTAGTTTGGATCATATTAAGATATAATTGGAGTCAAAATTCATCAAACTGTAACTGAAAGTGGGGTCCAGATGCTCATCACTCAAAAGCCAATAAAGAGGCAAGGTTGATGGAAAGGAAAGTTTGCTTTATTTTGGATGCCAGTGACTGGGGCCAGGGTGAGTGGGGGCAGACTCCTGTCCAAAGGGCAACTCCCCCCTTGACAATCATGGGGCAAGAGAGTATATAGGCAGAAGAATGAGGCTACATGTAGAAACAGCAGTCAGCTCTGACAGTAATCTTGAAATTGGTCACCAGTGGTCTGACCAGCATCATCTTGATTGTTTTAAACACAGTTAATTTTAAGTTCCAGGATCGGTTTTTTCCCATTTCCTTAAGGCCAGTGCTCACAATTGTGACAGCTTCTGTCATGGCTCCAGTCTGGTCATCATGCAGTTAAGCTATTCCACTTGGTGGGAGTTTCAATATCTACAAGGCAGCTCAAGATATGGCTCAAAATATTATCTATAGCCCTTGAGAAGGAACTAAAGTTCCTTGACTATGCTTAATGACTAAACTATTATTGTTTTGTCCTATTTGACTGCTTTTCTTTGCTTCTGCATTTTCTCACTTCTATGATTAAACTTATTCTTCTGGCTAAGTTTTTGTTCACAGATAATAGGCAGGTTGAGGACATGGGGTAGGGGGATGGGAAGGACTATAGGGACCTGCTCTATTTCAACTCCACTTCTGGGTATATAGCTGAACAAAACAAAAGTCATTATCCTGAATGGTCCATGTTCATTGTAGCATTACTTACAATAGCCAAGACATGGAAATGACCCTAAATATCTATCAAAAGATGAATGAAAAAAGAAAATGTGATTTTACATTTTATGCATATATACATGTATGTATACATATGCTCATATACATACATACATACACACATATATACACATATAATGGTAGACTGTTCAACCATAAAAAAATAAGGAAATCGTGCCATTTCCAACATCATGGATAATCTTGTAAGGGCACTATGCTAAGTGAAATAAGTCAGAGAAAGACAAATACTATAGGATCTCATTTATATGATGAACTTAAAACTTCCTTTTTAATCTGAAAGGAAAAGATACCACCAGAGGTGGGGAATTTGTGGGCAGAGAAATAGAATGAAGGTTGCCAAAAGGTACCAACTTCTGGTTAAGAAGATAAATAAAGTACTAGGGCAACAAGCGGCAGTGGAAAAGCCAGGGTACAGTCAGCTCCTGGGCAGCTTATCAGCTCCACTGGTGGACAGAAGCTCCTAGGCAGCGGATCAACTCCAGGGTATCCAGCGGCAGCAGTGAGGTGGGGGTGCCCTCCATTCCTGGGCATCCTCCAACATCAGTTCCAGCCTTCCCCAGACCCCCTTTTCAGCCACTCCAACAGGGCCTTTGCCTCAAACCCTGGCTACATCTTGACTGACTCCTGATGGCCTGTGAAGGTTTAAATGCTCACTGAGGACCAGCAGTGGGAAAGCCAAAGCACAAGGCATGTCATCCAGCTACAATGAGCAACTGAAGGGCATGTCCCTGCTAAAAACGTGGTACACAGTAGAAGGGAATGGCAGACCACTTGAGCATTCTCGCCTTGAGAACAGCATTAACAGTTTGAAAAGGCAAAAAGATATGACACTGAAAGATGAACCCCCTAGGTCGGTAGATGCCCAATATTCTACTGGCGTAGAGTGGAGAGAGAGCTACAGAAAGAATGAAAAAGCTGAGCCAAAGTGAAAACGACACCCAGGTGTGATTGTATCTGTTGGTGAAAGTAAATTCCGATGCTGTAAAAAACAATATTGCATAGGAACCTGGAATGTTAGGTCCATGAAACAAGGTAAATTGGATGCAGTCAAACAGGAGATGGCAAGAGTGAATAT
Organism: Giraffa tippelskirchi; assembly: GCF_054371585.1. NCBI lineage: Eukaryota > Metazoa > Chordata > Mammalia > Artiodactyla > Giraffidae > Giraffa > Giraffa tippelskirchi. The sequence continues at coordinate 93,622,030 of NC_137280.1, read as the reverse complement.
CAACATTTTAGGAATCAGTGAACTAAAATGGGCAGGAATGGGCAAATTTAATACAGATGACCATTATATCTACTACTAAAGTGCAAGAATTCTTTAGAAGAAATGAAGTAGCCCTCATAGTCAACAAAAGAGTCCGAAATGCAGTTCTTGAGTGCAATCTCAAAAATAACAGAATGATCTCTGTTTTTTTTCAAGGCAAACCATTCAACATCACAGTAATCCAAGTCTGTGCCCCAACCTCTAATGCTGAAGAAGCTGAAGTTGAACTATTCTATGAAGACCTGCAAGACCTCCTAGAACTAAAACCAAAAAGATGTCATCTTCATCATAGGGGAGTGGAATGCAAAAGTAGGAAGTCAAGAGATACCTGGAGTAACAGGCAAGTTTGGCCTTAGAGGAGTATAAAATGAAGCAGGGAAAAGGTTAACAGAGTTTTGCCAAAAGAATGCACTGGTCATAGCAAACACCTTCTTCCAACAAAACAAGAGATAATGCTAAACATGGACATCACCAGATGGTCAGTACCAAAATCAGATTGATTATATTTTTTGCAGCCAAAGATGGAGAGGCTCTATACGGTCAGCAAAAACAAGACCTGAAACTGACTGTGGCTCAGATTATCAGCTCCTTATTGCAAAATTCAGGCTCAAATTGAAGAAAGTAGGGGAAACCACTAGGCCGTTCAGTTATGACCTAAATCAAATCCCTTATGATTATACAATGGAAGTGACAAATAGATTCAAGGGATTAGATCTGATAGACAGAGTGCCTAAAGAGCTATGGACAGAGTTTCCTAACTAACATTGTACAGGAAGTGGTGACCAAAACCATCTGCAAGAAAAAGAAATGCAACAAGGCAAAGTGGTTGTCAGAGGAGGCCTTACAAATAGCTGAGAAAAGAAGAAAAGCAAAAGGCAAAGGAGAAAGGGAAAGATATACTCAACTGAATGCAGAGTCCCAGAGAATAGCAAGGAGAGATAAGAAAGCCTTCTTAAATGACCAATGCAAAGAAATAGATGAAAACAATAGAATGGGAAAGACTAGAGATCTCTAAGAAAATTGGAGATACCAAGGGAATATTTCATACAAAGATAGGCACAATAAAAGACAAAAACAACAAGGACCTAACAGAAGCAGAAGAGATTAAGAAAATGTGGCAAGAATACACAGAAGAATACAAAAAAGATCTTAATGACCCAGTTAATCACGATGGTGTGATCACTCACTTAGAGCCAGACATCCTGGAGTGTGAAGCATTGCATTAAACAAAGGATTAGAAAGCATTGCTATGAACAAAGCTAGTGGAGGTGATGGAATTCTAGCTGAGCTATTTCAAATCCTAAAATATGATGTTGCTAAAGTGCTGCACTCATTATGCCAGCAAATTTGGAAAACTCAGCAGTGGCCACAGGACTGGAAAAGATCAGTTTTCATTCCAATCCCAAAGAAAAGCAATGCCAAAAGATGTTCAAATTACTGTACAATTATACTCATTTCACATACCAACAAGATTTTGCTCAAAATCCTTCAAGCTAGCCTTCAGCAGTATGTGAACCAAGAACTTTCAGATGTCAAGTTGGATTTAGAAAAGGCAGAGGAACCAGAGATCAGATTGCCAACATACCCTGGATCATAGAAAAAAAGCAAAAGAATTCCCAAAAAACATCTACTTCTGCTTCATTGACTATGCTAAAGCCTTTGATTGTGTGGATCATGACAAACTGTGTAATATTCTTAAAGAGATGGGAATAACAGACCGCCTTACCTTCCTCCTGAGAAACCTGTATGCAGAACAAGAAGCAACAGTTAGAACCAGACACAGAAAAATGGACTGGTTCAAAATTGAGAAAGCAGTATATCGAGGCTGTATAATGTCACCCTACTTACTTAACTTCAATGCAGAGTACATCATGAGAAATGCCTGGCTGGATGAAGTACAAGCTGGAATCAAGATTGCCAGGAGAAATATCAATGACCTCAGATATGCAGATGATACCACTTTAATGTCAGAAAGTGAAGAGGAACTAAAGAGCCTCTTGAAGAAGGTGAAAGAGGAGAGGGAACAGATGGCAGCTTAACACTCAACACTCAAAAAACAAAGATTATGGCATCCAGTCCCATCACTTAATGGCAAATAGATAGGGAAACAATGGAAACAATGAGAGACTTTATTGGGGGGGGCTCCAAAATCACTTCTGATGGTGACTGCAGCCACAAAATTAAAAGACACTCCTTGGAAGAATAGCAATGTCAAGCCTTGACTGTTTTTAAAAGCAGAGACATGACTTTGCCAACAAAGGTCCATCTAGTCAAAGTTATGATTTTTCCAGTAGTCATGTATGGATGTGAGAGTTGGACCATAAAGAAGGCTGAGCACCAAAGAATTGATGCTTTTGAACTGTGTTGCTGGAGAAAACTCTTGAGAGTCCCTTGGACTGCAAGATCAAACAGGTCAATCCTAAAGGAAATAAACCCTGAATATTCATTGGAAGGACAGATGCTAAACCTGAAGCTCCAATACTTTGGCCACCTGATGCGAAGAGCTGACTCATTGGAAAAGACCATGATGCTGGGAAAATTGAGGGCAAGAGGAGAAGGGGGCAACAGAGGATGAGATGGTTGGATGGAACTGACTCAATGGACATGTTATTTGAGGAAACTCAGGGAGATACTGACAGACAGAGAAGTCTGGCATGCTGCAGTTTATAGGGTTGCAAAGAGTCAGACATGACTCAGTGGATGAACAACAAGGGATGTAGTGTACAACATGATGACTATTGTTAACACTGTAGGTTGTTAAGAAAGTAAATCCTAAGAATTCTCATCTTCAAGAACAAAACATTTTCTGTGTGAAATGATGGATTTTACATAGTTATTGTGGTAATCATTTCATGCTATGTCATATAATTAGAGTATACACTTTAAATAGTATAAGGCCTTCCCTGTTGACCCAGTGGTTGAGAATCTGCCTTTCAATTCAGGGGTTGTCCCATATGCCGCAGGACAACTAAGCCCACCTGTTGCAACTTCTGCACCTGTGTGCCTCAAGTAGAGAGCCCATGCACCTTAGAATCAGTGCTTTACAACAAGAGAAGCATCCACGCACCACAATGAAGACCCAGTGCAGCCTAAATAAATGGGTGATAGTGGTCTGGTGGTTTAGTCGCTAAGTCATGTCCAACTCTTGGGACCCCATGGACTAAAGCCCCCAGGCTCCTCTGTCCATGGGACTTCCCAGTTGACAATACTGGAGTGTGTTGCCATTTCCCTCTGCAAGGGATCTTTCCCATCCAGGGACTGAATCCACGTCTCCTGCATTGGCAGGTGGATTCTTTACCACTATGCCACCTGAGAAGCTGCTAAAAATAAACAGTAAATTAAATAGTATATATCAATAATACCTCATAAAAGTAGGAAAAAATTACTTAAAAGATAAAAATTTTAAAGTGAAAAAGTTATAAATGAAAAAGGACAAATTACAACTGCTTTTCTTTTAGAATTATTTTATTAAATCATAAAAGTACAACTGCTTTTTAACTCTACAGACACAAAGTTTTAAAGGAACAACATTCTGTCTATTGTGCTGATTCTGGCTAATAGTTTCAAAACTTTGAGAAAAATCATTTAAAAGGTTTCATATTTCACCTGAAACTTACACATTTAACATTATCAAAGAAGGATTACTTCTACACTCACACTAGAAAGAAACAATTAAGAAGCTAGGAAACTGTCTCAGTTTTTTTCACAATTTTTCCTCCACAGGAAGGTAATGTTCTTAAATAATCCAGTCCATTCACAAAAACGACTTTTTGAACCTCCTCTGAGGTCTTCTGACACATCACTAAATATTTATTCATGACTGAGATAAGAGTTTCCTTAATGTCCTTATTTCAATAACCTGAAACTGTTCTGTTATGTCTGGGCTCTCATCCTCTGCTACTCAGACAGTGAAGCCCAGGGCAAACAGGAAGAAGCTCAATATCCACTTCCCCCTCCATAGCCCCCACTTCCTCCACTGCCTCCTGGGCCATAATTTTCTCCACCGTATGGGGCCACCATGTTCCTGCCAACACCAAAGATTCCATTCCTCATTGGACCGTAATTAGAAGGTTGCTGGTTGTAATTTCCAAAATTATTGCCATAACCACCTCCAGAGAACTCCCACTGGTTGCCATACCCAGGACCTCGACCACCATATTCTCCACCTCCTCCTCCATAACAAGAGTAACCTCCAAAATTGCCACCTCCAGGTCCTCCTCCATACCCATGACAGCCATCCCTAGATCCGGGACCATTTCCATACCCATCAGCTTCTCCTTTAAATTTAGTTCCTGGTCCTTGTCCAAAATTTCCACCACCACCAGAAGAAACACTAAAGCCAAAGGGGCCTCTTTTTCTACTTCTAGAACCTTGAATTTCCTGTCTGGACAAAGCCTTCCCGACTTCTGCACGATGACCATTGATGGTATGGTATTTCTGCAACACTATCTTATCCACAGGGTCATAGTCATCAAAAGTCACAAATCCAAAGCCTCTTTTCTTGCCCGACTGCCTATCAGTAATGATCTCAATGGCATCGATTTTTCCATATTTCTCAAAGTACTCTCTAAGATGATGCTCCTCGGTATCTTCCTTAATTCCACCAACGAACAGCTTCTTCACAGTGACAAGCGACCCCTTTTTTTCAGATTTCTCTCTCGCAACAGCACGTTTGGGGTCAACCACTCTCCCATCAATGGAATGAGGTCTGGCCGCCATCGCTGCATCCACCTCAGCCACGGAGGAGAAAGTAACAAAACCAAATCCTCTTGATTTTTGACTGGCAAGGCCCCTTATAACCACACAGTCTGTGAGTTCTCCCCACTGTTGGTAGTAGTTCTTCAGACTTTCTTCTGTGGTTTCAGAGCTCAAGCCACCAATGAAGAGTTTACGGATTTGTTCGTTTTCTTTCTTTTCCCTCTTCACAGGAACAGATTTCACAGTTTTCTCCATCGCGGGTTCACTCGCTGCAGCCATATTTCCAACAGCCGAGGTTAACGCGAGATCTCGCGGGATGAACAGAGACCCGGCAGGTCTCTACTGTGGGGTGAGGCCCTCTACTGCCCCAGGAACGGCAGGTCTAGGAACCTCCTTAGGGAGTCGGTGATGCGGCTCAGACCTCCAGAGCCGCTGCCTCTGGAGCCCTCGAATCAATCTTAAGCACCTTTCAATATTCCTGCAAAACACCATTTAACACAGTGATCTTTCCTAATCCAGTCATTAAGATTAATATTGCACTTTCCCTATTAATGTTTCCAATTTTGAATTGTATGTGTACTATCCAGACTTCCCAGGTGGTGCTAGTGGTAAAGAACCTGCCTGCCAGTGCAGGTTAGATGTGAGAGACACAGGTTCGATCCCTGGGTCGGGAAGATCCCCTGGAGAAGGGCATGGCAATCCATTCCAGTTTTCTTGCCTGGAGAATCTCATGGGCAGAGGAGCCTGGCAGGCTGCAGTCCATGGGTTCACAAATAGTCAGACACTACTGAAGCAGCTTAGCATGCAGGCACATCATCTCTTTATCTTGATTTTCTCACTAAGTTGGATGCCCACTGAAGTGAAGAGTAGTGTGGACTTTAGCGGTTTACACTGACAGACTAACTTATTCACTTTGCTATTAGACAGGACTCAGATATATTTTTTGAAAAAGACTGTTCAAACTCAAAAAAATACTTTCTAAACTTTTCAAATAAATTCGCTCAACTCGTTATACAATGATAAAAAAAAATCCCTTTTGTGGTAGACTGTCTAATTGGCACGAGGGCTTCAAATCCTTTCTCTATGTAATCCATTTAACTTCTAATCACAATAATCTAGTTAACATGTAAACCTAATCAGTACAACCTTTCATTTAAATCTATCATTTCTGTCTTCAGAAGATATTTTTAAAGGGAGAAATTAAAATTTTTATTTTATTTCTGTTGTCCTGCCATAATTATTAACACTATCCTTGAATATTGATCTAGAAGTCCAAGTTTGGAGGGGAAATTACTTGATCATCCCATTTACAGAGCATCTATTGGGAGGACTAATGCTGAAACTGAAGCTCCAATCCTTTGGCCACCTGATCTGAAGAAAAGATTGAAAAGACCCTGATGCTGGGAAAGATTGAAGGCAGGAGAGGAAGGGGATGACAGAGGATGAGATGGTTGGATGGCATCACCGCTCAGTGGACATGAATTAGAGCAAACTCTGGGAGAGAGTGAAGGACAAGAGAGCCTGGTGTGATGCAGTCCATGGGGTGGCAAAGAGTCGGACATGACTTAATGACTGAACAACAATTATTTGCCACATTGTGGACTAAAACCCTTGAGTTTAATTTAAAGTCACTTCCCCAGTTTATTTGAATCCTAATGAGTAAAAAGTGTTATCAACTAAAGAATATCTACTATTGTGCTTAGTCTGTCCGTGGGGATTCTCCAGGCAAGAATATTGGAGTGGGCTGCCATGCTCTCCTCCAGGGCATCTTCCCAACTCAGGGATCGAACCCAGGTTTCCCACATTGCAGGCAGGCTCTTTACAGTCTGAGCCAACAGGGAAGCCCAAGAATACTGGAGTGGGTAGCCTATCCCTTCTCCAGGGGACCTCCTGACCCAGGAATCAAACCGTGGTCTCTTGCATTACAGGCGGGTTCTTTACCAGCTGAGCTACCTGAGAAGCCCATATCTACTATAGTTTTAGGTATAATTAAGTGTTGTGATCATCAATAAGGCCAACACAGAGACAGAGAAAGAAGGAGATATGGAGGAAGAAAGTAAGAAGGGAGAAAAAATTAATGACAATTGTTGATGAAGAAATTGCGGAAGGCCAAACTGATGACCTATTTGAAGCAATAGGTTCAAATAGTTCTTGAAGCAAAGAACTGAATTTTTTAAAAGAAAGGAAGAAAAACCAAATGCATAGTGTGTAAAACAACTTCTCAGAGAGAACTATTTAAAGAACACAGTCAAATACTACTTCTACTTCATAGTGACTTTTTTTTTTAAATATAGATATATATGACCTGGGATTTCCTTGGTGGTCCAGTGGTTAAGACTCCAAGCTTCCACTGCATGGGTTTGATCCCTGGTCTAGGAACTAAGATCCCGCACTCCCCCCCCCAAGAAAAAATCTGGGCTACTATCCCAAGAAAGCTTCAGACTCAAAAATATACAAAATCATCTGTATTTCTTAACACTAACACCAAGGAAATAACTTTCAAATAAGGTAACCTCTTTAAGAGCTATCGTCTGCCAACTTAAAAAGACTTTGAAAAAAAAAAGTATATAAATGAACACTCCCTTGCAATCAAGAGAGATTCCACACTCACCAGAAGATGCCAGCTTGGAACTCTGGTCTATGCAGGATTCCCTATCTTCCAAGTGCTGTCCTCTGACCACTCTGGAGATGCAGACAGTCTGTGACTTGCTGGAAAGTGCAGGAACTTCTGTCTCTGATTCTCATTTTATAGGGGAAGAGAGTGGACAACCCAATCAGGGGACAACCCAATCCAGAGGACACACCCCTCTCTCAGATCAAAGGCTTTGATGAGATTTATGAAACTTTATCCACAAAGTTGAGAATTTGAGGCTATTGACACTGTTAGATACTCCTGTAAATGAAAAAATGTAATACATTTGTGTCTGGGAGTGATGTTGGCAGTTTCTACCAACATTTTAATGTTTACTCTCACTCAGGATACATTCTACAAAAAAAAAATTATTTCTATTCACAGAAATATCCATAAGCTTATGTTTTAACACAATAAAGTAAAGGCTGTTTAAATGTTTTACCAGTGAAAGTCCGAATCTTTATTAAAAATCTATAAAGTCTATGCCAATAACCATTCCAAAGAAATCAGTGTTTTGTGCATTTGCTTCAGTCATGTCTGACTCTTTGGGACCCTATGGACTGCAGCCCACCAGGCTCCTCTGTCCATGGGATCCTCCAGGCAAGAATTGCCATGCCCTCCTCTGGGGGATTTACCCTACCCAGGGATTGCACCTGCCTCTCTTACATTTCCTGAAAGGCAGGTTCTTTCCCACTAGTGTCATCTGGGAAGCCCTCTAAATAGTCTCTTCACAATGCAGAGTTTCAAAGAATAGCAAGGAGAGATAAGAAAGCCTTCCTCAGCGATCAATGCAAAGAAATATAGGAAAACAACAGAATGGGAAAGACTAGAGATCTCTTCAAGAAAATTAGAGATACCAAGGGAACATTTTATCCAAAGATGGGCTTAATAAAGGACAGAAATGGTAGGGACCTAACAGAAGCAGAAGATATTAAGAAGAGGTGGCAAGAATACACAGAAGAACTATACAAAAAAGATCTTCATGACACAGATCATGATGGTATGATCACTCACCTAGAGCCAGACAGCCTAGAATGTGAAATCAAGTGGGCCTTAGGAAGCATCACTATGAACAAAGCTGGTGGAAGTGATGGAATTCCAGTTGAGCTATTTCAAATCCTGAAAGATGATGCTGTGAAAAGTGCTGCACTCGATATGCCAGCAAATTTGGAAAACTCAGCAGTGGCCACAGGACTGGAAAAGGTCAGTTTTCATTCCAATCCCAAAGAAAGGCAATGCCAAAGAATGCTCAAACTACTACACAATTGCACTCATCTCACATGCTAGTAAAGTAATGCTCAAAACTCTTCTCCAAGCCAGGCTTCAGCAATACATGAACCGTGAACTTCCAGATGTTCAAACTGGTTTTAGAAAAGGCAGAGGAACCAGAGATCAAATTGCCAACATCCTCTGGATCATCAAAAAAGCAAGAGAGTTCCAGAAAAACATCTATTTCTGCTTTATTGACTATGCCAAAGCCTTTGACTGTGTGGATCATAATAAACTGTGGAAAATTCTGAAAGAGATGGGAATACCAGACCACCTGACCTGCCTCTTGAGAAACCTGTATGCAGGTCAGGAAGCAACAGTTAGAACTGGACATGGAACAACAGACTGGTTCCAAATAGGAAAAGAGTACGTCAAGGCTGTATACTGTCACCCTACTTATTTAACTTATATGCAGAGTACATCATGAGAAATGCTTGGCTGGATGAAGCACAAGCTGGAATCAAGATTGCCAGGAGAAATATCAATAACCTCAGATATGCAGGTGACACCACCCTTATGGAAGAAAGTGAAGAAGAACTAAAGAGCCTCTTGATGAAAGTAAAAGAGGAGAGTGAAAAAGTTGGCTTAAAGCTCAACATTCAGAAAACTAAGATCATGGTGTTAGGTAGTTAGAATAAGAAACAGGAGTCCAAAATGGCAGTGGCTAAAAGACAAGGAAGGGGAAAGCCTGCGAAAATGGAACAAAGGAAGGTCAAAGGAAGGTCTGAGGACCTGAGTGAGAACTTCAGGTAGAACAGCACTCCTGGCTGAGCCCAATTTGCATAGGGCAGGCCCAGGGGGAAGAAAAAAACATATAAAAGGAGGAGACAAAGCGCTCTCTCTGTTTCCCTCTCTGTTTCTCTCCCCCACGTGTGTGCGCTCTTTCTCTTTCTCTCTCTCTCTCCCACATGCGTGTGCTCTCTTTCTCTCTTTCTTTCTCTCTCTCCCTCTCTTTCTCTTTGCGTCTTTGGGTCAGCATGCCCTCACGCTTGGAGGATGGATTCTCCTGCTATTATCTAAATAAAATAGAACTGTAACACTGATTTGTCTAAGAGCTATCACATGGTCTGTCCAAGACCCGAGAGCTGTGACCCGCCGAGGGCTTTAATGTCTGTCGCTCCAAATCTTTGTTGTGATGAGACAAGAACCGAGCAGCATACACTTGCATGACAATGGCATCCAGTCCTATCACTTCATGGCAAATAGATGGGGAAATAGTGGAAACAGTGGCTGACTTTATTTTTGGGGGCTCCAAAATCACTGCCAATGGTGATTGCAACCATGAAATTAAAAGACGCTTACTCCAATGGCACACCACTCCAGTACTCTTGCCTGGAAAATCCCATGGACGGAGGAGCCGGGTAGGCTGCAGTCCATGGGGTGGCTACACGTCGGACATGACTGAGCGACTTCACTTTCAGTTTTTACTTTCATGCATTGGAGAAGGAAATGGCAACCCACTCCAGTGTTCTTGCCTGGAGAATCCCAGGGACGGGGGAGCCTGATGGGCTGCCGTCTATGGGGTTGCACAGAGTCAGACACGACTGAAGCGACTTAGCAGCAGCAGCAGCACTCCTTGGAAGGAAAGTTATGACCAACCTAGATAGCATATTAAAAAGCAGAGACATTACTTTGCCAACAAAGGTCCGTTTAGTCAAGGCTATGGTTTTTCCAGTGGTCATGTATGGATGTGTGAGTTGGACTATAAAGAAAGCTGAGCGCAGAAGAATTGATGTTTTTGAACTGTGGTGTTGGAGAAGACTCTTGAGAGTCCCTCGGACTGCAAGGAGATCCAACCAGTCCATCCTAAAGGAGATCAGTCCTGAGTGTTCATTGGAAGGACTGATGTTGAAGCTGAAACTCCAATACTTTGACCACCTGATGCGAAAAGCTGACTCATTGGAAAAGACCCTGTTGCTGGGAAAGATTGAGGGCAGGAGGAGAAGGGGACGACAGAGGATGAGATGATTGGATGGCATCACCGACTCAATGGCCATGGATTTGGGTGGACTCTGGGAGTTGGTGATGGACAGGGAGGCCTGGTGTGCTGCAGTCCATGGGGTCACAAAGAATTGGACACGACTGAGCGACTGAATTGAACTCAACTGAACTATCTTTATTTCACTGACTGATTTAACTTTTTCTTCATTCTGGTGTGGACTACATTTTGAAATAATTTCAGTTTCTTTGGTAAATAGAAATATTATAGAAACCAATTTCCTCTGTGTTTACTTTCTTTAATGTGTGTTTTAAAATATTTAAAATAACAGACCTATGTACACTACCATGTGTAAAATAGGTAGCTAGTGGGAAGTTGCTGTATAGCACAGGGAGCTCAGCCCGGTGCTCTGTGATGACCTAGAGGGCTGGGATGGGAGAAGGGGGAGGGAGGCTCAAGAAGCAAGGGATGTATGTATGCTTACGGTTGATTCATGTTGTTGTACAGCAGAAACTAACACAAAACTGTAAAGCAATTATACACCTATAATTTTTTTTAATTTAAAATTATATAATCCGTTATACCCCCAATGATGTGCAGAAAGTAATCATGAGTGAACATTAAGCTGCAGCCATGTATCAGTCCTTCCACAACAATGTATTTTGTTGTTTTGTTGCTAAGTGGTGTCCGACTCTTTTGCGACCCCATCGACGCCTGCCAGATTCCTCTGTCCATTAGGGTTTCCCAAGAAGAAAACTAGAGTAGATTGCCATTTTCTTCTCCAGGGGATCCTCCCAACTCCAGGATCAAACCCAGGTCTCCTGCATTGCAGGCAGATTCTTTACCATCTGAACCACCAGGGAAGCCCAGAAGAGTTTAAAAAACAAAATAAAAATAAATTTAAAAATAAAATCACCTAGGTTACCTTGTTCTGTTTCTATTGGTGTAGGGTGGATAATACAACATCTGATGTTTAATTATACGGAGCAACATGACTGGGCTAAGGAATGCCCAGTTAGCAGGTTGTGTATTAATTCTGAGTGTGTTCCTGAAGATGTTTCTAGGAGAGATTAGCATTTGATTCTATAGACTAAGTTAAGAGACTTCACCCTCCCCAGTGTGACAGGGGGTGAGGGTGGGGTGTTACTCATTCTGCTGAGGGCCAAATGGATCAAAAAAGTGAAGGAAGGATGAATCCATTCTCTCTTCTTGAACTGGGATGTCCACCTTTTCCTTCCCTTGGACTCAGAGCTCAGGCCTTCAGACTTGAACTGAATTTTACCACTGGCTTTCTGCTTCTCCAGCTTGCAGATAATGTTGCCAAAATCTTGCCTTTCTATCCACTGACGCCAAGTGGAAAGATGAAGACAGTTATGAAGGATAAAGAAAGAGTGGCTTTATTCCTTTGCCAGGCAAAGAGGGACCAGAGTAGGCTAGTGCCTCAAGAACTGTGCCCCCTTCGATGGGGAATAGGGAGAGGTCTTATTGTCTGGGCTCTTGGTCGGCGGTAGGTGATAAAGTTCAAGGCGGTGATAGGCTTGCATTCTAATTATTTATTTATTTTTCCTCCCGGTTATTTTGCCCTTTGCGATTCCAAGGCTCGCCACAGACCCGCCAGAGAGAGTGTTTCCTGGTGTTTGGAAACCTCTCTTTTTTAAGACTCCCTTCCCGGGACGGATCTCCGTCCCTACCTCTTTTGTCTCTCTTTTTGTCTTTTATATTTTGTCCTCCCTCCTTTCGAAGACTATGAGCTGCCTTTCTGTGTGTCTGATGTCCTCTGCCAGCATTCAGAAGTTGTTTTGTGGAATTTGCTCGACGTCTAAATGTTCTTTCGGTGAATTTATGGGAGAGAAAGTGGTCTCCCCGTCCTACTCCTCCACCACCTTAGGACCGCCCCCCCTTCAGGCTTGCATTCTGATGGGTTCGTGGTGAGGTAAGTAGGAGTCTGTGGTGCTCGAGAAGACTCTTGAGAGTCCCTTGGACTGCAAGAAGATCAAACCAGTCAATTCTCAAGGAAATCAACCATGAATATTCAATGGAAGGATTGATGCTGAAGCTGAAGCTTCAATACTTTGGCTACCTGATGTGAAGAACTGACTCATTGGAAAAGACCCTGATGCTGGAAAAGATTGAAGGCAAAAGAAGGGGGCAGCAGAGGATGAGATGGTTGGATAGCATCACAGACTCAGTGGGTATGAATTGGAGCGAATTCTGAGAGATAGTGGAGGACAGAGATTTGCATGCTGCAGCCCATGGAGTGGCAAAGAGTCAGACACAACATAGCAACTGAACAACAACAACAAGACCTTGCTCCAAGGTTGCTCTTGACCGTTTCTCCCTGGTCTTGCATTCCCACCCTTCCCTAATTAACAGCTGCTTGAATCTGCCCATTGGAGCTCAGGGAAGGTCATGGGGGCTGAACAAAGGCTGTTTCCTGTAATCTAAGAAATGGGGGGCATGGAAAGACTTTGTGCCCTGGAGCCCCATAGACCCCTGCTCAGTATCAGACTCAGAAATCAGACTGCAAGGTTTCTCACTTTCATAACTATGTGAGTGAATTCCTAAATAAATCTCCTCTTCAGTATACTTTATATCCTATTGGTGGTCTGGTGGCTAAGAGTCCACGCTCCCAGTGCAGGGGGCCTGGGTTCAATCTCTGGTCAGGGAACTAAATCCCACATGCTGCAACCAAGAACCCCTGTGCCACAACTAAGACCCAGTACAGCCAAATAAATAAAAAAACAAGATAAAGTCCAAAAAAAGTGCACCTGGAAGAAATTTCCAATGCATAAGAGCCTCCCTCAAGCCCCAGAAGGAGACAATCCACCCCCGGAAAGAGTTTATGTACATGAACACATGAAAAAACACTTAAATGTGAATAAATGCTCATGCTCAAACTAACTCCCTCCTTCCCTCTATCTCTCTTCGCCTTACTGTTGATCACAGCATTTATTTCCATATGACGGGTTATGAACTCTTTGCTCTACTAATCATTTCCTCTCACTAAGGAAATGGGAGCAGCACCGTGTAACTCTGGATCACAAGTTCTATACCAGCACCTTGCACATAGTAGGTGCTTTGCAAAAAGGGTGACCAAATTTTTTCTCAAAATTGAGACAGATTCGGGAATAAAGAAGGCAGTGTTATTAGGGCAAGACAACAGGATAAATATCTGCCAAAGACAAGAATGAAAAGCACCGAAAAGTTCAAGTGAATGATCAGGTTTGCGTTTTAAACAGATCATTGTGATTAGAATATCGCAGTTGGATTATGTGGAGAAAAGATTTGAAATCTAAGCCGTAATTCCTAGTTTATTGCAGTATATCATTCAAAATGTGGTATCTTTACCTCAGTGTATGCTGTATTATGTCTCAGCTGGTAAAGAGTCCACTTGCCAATGCAGGAGACACAGGAAACGTGGGTTCCATCCCTGAGTTGGGAAGATCCCCTGGAGCAGGGCATGGCAATCCACTCCAGTATTCTTGCCTGGAGAATTCCATGGACAGAGGAGCCTGGTGGACTACAGTCCAGAGGGTCACAAAGAGACATGACTGAGTGACTAACATTTCACTTTAGGATGCTGCAGGTGGGTGCGTTCAAAAGCTCAGTAGTGTCAGACTCTTTGCGACCTCATGGACTGTAGCCCCCCAGGCTCCTCTGTCCATGGGATTCTCTGGGTAAGAATACTGGAGTGGGTTGCCATTTCCTTCTCCAGAGAACATTCTTGACCCAGGGATGGAATCTGGGTCTCATGTCTCCTGCATTGGCAGGCAGATTCTTTACCACTAGCGCCATCTGCAATATGAAGGTCAGAGAACTGGCTGGTTTAGATCAGGATGTTCATGACAACATTTGCTATGGGGCTTGGTTAATTCCAGAGACTTTTGTCCTGTGACCTTGGTACAAATTTCCACACCCCTTACCATGGTATAGGGCTCCACACCAACTTCACAGAGGAAGCAATGAGACCATGAAACAGGCCAAGCAGAAAACTGGCTGAAGCTCTAGACACTCAAGACGACTGGCCAGAGCTTCCCTGGTGGTCCAGTGGTAACGAATCCATCTGCCAATGCATAACACATGGGTTCAATCCCTGGTCCAGGAAGATCTCACATATCTTAGAGCAACTAAGACTATGCACCGCAACTACTGAGCCTGTGCTCTAGATCCTGTGCCCCACAAGAGAAACCAACACAGTGAGAAACCCAAGCACTGCAACTAGAGAGTAGCCCCGGCTCTTTGCAACTAGAGAAAAGCCTGAGCAGCAACAAAGACCCAGTACAGCCAAAAGTAAATAAATAAAATTATTTTTTTAAAAAAAGAAGAAGAAGACTGATCAGCTGCATATTCTAGAGGTCAGTGACTAGAATAGTTTTCCGGGCTGACAGTGAGTTCAGGTGACAGCTAAAGGGAGGAGACCTTGGAGAACAAGAGAACGCGGGGACTCCTACTTGCAGCCATGAAGAAGGTGAAAGTCCTTTGAATTTTACAAATGCCTTAACAACAATTCCACCAAGTAGTTCAGGTGAAAGTCTGGACCAACCTAAGGATGAGGAGGTGTGTGCACACCAGCCCTGACACCCCTGGTGGTGCCCATATCAGCTATAGAGGAGTCCAGGAACGAGCCGGGATCTCTCACAGCCTGTCTGCAAGAAACAGGCTGCAAGTAACTTCTTGAGAGATCAAGTCAGATGCATATGGTGAAGTAGTAAGAGGAGAGACTGACTCTGGCCTTGAGGGCCAATAGGATTGCCAGGGAAGCAGAGAGAGGAACCAAGAAAGAGCCCTGAAAACACAGTGAGACAGGCTACATTGGTGCCAAAGAAAAGGAGAGTGGGGTGGTCCTTGAAAAAGACAGACTTGACTTTCACCCACATCTCTTTGCAACATCTATCATGATCTTTCCTTTTCATGGTAAATCTCAATATTTATTTACCATAATCTTTCTTCATTTTATATTAAAGTCTACAGGATAATTGGGCTCAGGAATTACTTAGTGTTTTGAACTTACATTCTAAATGTCTTATCAATAGACAAATGGAGTGGGGGATGTAAGGGAGGCTCAAGAGGGAGGGGATATATGTATGCTTATGGCTGTTGTATGGCATGCTGTTGTATGGCAGAAATGAACACAACATTGTAAAGCAATTATACTCCAATTAAAAAATCTAAAAAAAAATTTTTTTAATAGATGAATGGATAAAGAGGATGTGGTATGTATATAAAATGGAATATTACTCAGCAACAAAAAGAAATGAAATCTTGCCATTTGCAACAATACAAGATGAATCTCCAGATGAATCAGGAGAGTATTATGCTAAGTAAAGTAAGTCAGACAGAGAAAGACAAATACTATATGATCTGACTTATATGTGGAATCTAAAAACAAAACAAACAGAAACAGAGCAAACTGGCAGTTGGCGGGGGGGTGGGGGTGGGGAGGTGGGCCAAATAGGTGAAGGGGATTAAGAAATACAAACTTCTATTTATAAAATAAAGAGGTCATGAGGATATAATATACAGCACAAGAGATACAGTCATTAACAATTTTGTAGAATCAGAGAACTTGCTGAACTTCTCACAGTGATCATTTTGCAGTGTATTTGATTGTTGGATCACTATATTGTCCACCTAAAGCTAACATATTATTATACATGATCTATAGTTCAATTTTAAAAATATGCATATATATGGAATCTATAAAGACTGTATTGGTGAATCCATTTGCAGGGCAACAGTGGAGACGCAGACATAGAGAACAGGCTTGTGGACACAGTGAGGGAAGGAAAGGATGGGAAAAATTGAGAGAGGAGCACGGAAACATATGCATTACCATATGTAAAATAGATAGCCAGTGGGAATTTTCTGTGTGCTGCAGGGAGTTCAACCCAGTACTCTGTGACTACCTAGAGGGGTGGGATGGGGTAGGAGATGGGAGGGACTTTCCAGAGAGAGAGGACATGTTTATACCTATGACTGATTCATGTTGATGTAGGGCAGAAACCAGTACAGTATTGTAAAGCAATTATCCTCCAATTGAAATTAATTAAAAAAAAAAATACATTAATGGACTTCCCTGGCAGTCCAGTGGTTAAGACTTTGCTTTACAATGCTGGGGCTCAGATTCGATCCCTGGTTGGGAGGCTAAGATCCCACACGCCTATGGCCTGAAAAAGCAAAACATAAAACCGAAGCAAAGCATAAAACAGAACAGTAACAAATTCAATAAAGACTTTAAAGGTGGTCCACATCAAACAAATAAATAAAGTATATTAAAACAAGAAACCAGTTTTCACCAACAAGTCTTTAAATGCTTCTTAAACACTCTGAAAAAAGTGGCCCCCCAAATACATAGAATTATATATTGAAATCACTGGAAAATACATAATACATTAATTGAGAAGAAGTATTTCACTGAAAACATTTTTTAACTCATGAAAAGTATTTAACTTAATTTTGAAAATGAAACTTTTTAAAAGAACAAAAGAATATCAAGGAAAGCAGGAAGGAATAAAGAGAAGAACAAATATTATTTATTTAGGAAATATATAGTTTTAAATCTATTTTTAAAAATCAAGCACTTATTTTAGTTATCTAACCAAGGACAAAATAAAGTTTGAATGTCTAATGAACATGAAGTAGACTAATGATTTATGTTCAATATTTACACTTTGGCTTATTTGTTTCAGTTGCTCTTGTTTACAACTGTTTTCGAGGCTGGGCTTAAGAGCAAAGATGGAGTTTCTTTTTAAGCTTCCAAATGAAACACTCCATATTTCATTTTTTAAGGAGATATGCATGGTTTTCTATCTTTACACAAACACACACACATACACACACACCTATGACAGGTAACAGATCACTGCTTAGCAGTCAAATAGCACAATAGTTTGGCATCAGAACATCATGGGTTCAAGCCCCAGCTGTGCCACTTTCTGGAAGTGTGACCACTGATGACTTATTTTCCCTTTTTGAGTCTTTTTTCTTACACATAACACATGATAGTCACTACATCTCAAAAGCTGTCATGAGGACAAAATAACATTTACTCAGTAGATCAATTGGTCAAAAACATTAGTTATTAGTAGTATAATTATCAATTCAATAACAAAGAAATCTCAAGTTTACAAAGCAGGGTCTTCTATTCATGCATGTGTATTAGTCAGTCAGTCGTGTCAGATTCTTTGTGACCCCATGAACTGTAGCCTGCTAGGCTTCTCTGTCCATGGAAGTCTGCAGGCAAGAATACTGGAGTGTGTAACCTTTCTCTTCTCCAGGCGATCTTCCCAACCCAGGGATGGAACCTGAGTCTCCTGCATTGCAGGCAATTTCTTTACCATCTGAGCCACCCCTTCCAAGGAAGTCCCCCTTTCATTCATGTAAATAGTGCTAAAAATAGGGCAAGAATACACTAAAACTATATTTCTTTTTAATACAGGATTGCTACTATTGCTTTCCACAAGTCCATGGCAGAAAACATGAACCCAGCTCCTCCAGGGATGAGAAGAAGCTGGGATCTAAGGCCTTAGCAGCTGCACCATAAATTGGTACTTCAGTGAGATGGGTGGAACGGAGGACCACTAAGATCACACCCGCAGCTCCCTCTGTGATCATCACTTTGCCCTGCGCCCAGCTCTGCAGAGAACTTTGACCAAAGCCATCCACACTTCCCGGTTCCTCAGGCTGTATATGAGGGGGTTGAGTGTGGGGGTGATAAGGCTGTAGAACAGGGAGACTATGTTGTCCTGGTGTGGGCTGTGGTAGGCACCTGGGACCATGTACATGAACACGGCTGCGCCATAGAAGAGTCCCACTGCTGTGATGTGTGAGGAGCAGGTGGTGAAGGCCTTGTGGCGGGCCTCCTCTGAGCGCATACGTAGAACAGCCCCCAACACTTGGCCATAGGAGGTGGCAATGAGGGAGAGGGGAAGCACCAGAATCAGCACTCCCGAGGTGGACAGCGCCAGTTCATAGGCAGACTGTCCGCACAGGAGAGCTTCAGCAGCACCGGCACCTCACAAAAGAAGTGGTCCACGGTGTGTGAGGCACAGTAAGGGAAGTGCAGAGTGATGGAGGTCTGGATGCAGGCATTGAGCACACCCGCCAGCCAGGAGGAGATCACCATGAGCAGGCACACCTGGTGCCTCATGAGCAGAGAATACTGCAGCGGGTGGCACACAGCCACATAACGGTCATAGGACATGAGGGCCAACAGGATGCCCTCAGCCACACCCATCAGCGTGAGGAAGAATATCTGAACTGCACAACCCCCAAAGGAGATGGAACCTTCTTCCTGCAGAAAGTCTGAGGCCATCTTGGGGATGGTGACCAGGGGGAAGCCAACATCAAACAGGGAGAGCTGACCAAGCAGAAAATACATCGGTGTGTGGAGCCGGGAGTCCATGAAGATCAGGAAGAGCAGAGTGGTGTTGCCCACAAGCCCCATGATAAACATGACAGCCACCAGGAAGAACAGTAGCTGAGGTGACCCTGAGTGGCTGAAGAGGCCCACCAGAATGAAGTCAGAGGCCACTGACTGATTCACATCTGTCATATTTTACACAACATACCTTTGCTGCAAGAAGAACTGGAGACCCATGGCAAGAAGCCCGAGTCGGGGCTGGTATATACGTCTCATCCCACGTTCCAATGGCTATTGATTGGTAAAGGCTGCCTGGAGTGCCATCTTGAGAAGAGCTATGAGGTCACAGATAAGATTAATAGGTGGAAAAAGCCATGATCGATTAGTGATGTCTGTCACAGGCATGGGATGGGAAAACTGTAACTGGCACCACTGAATGAGATACTTGGCCACGCGCTGGTCAAGAGCTACCCACCTACTCTTTTTTTTTTTTTTTATAATAGCAATATTTAGTTTTTTCCCTTTTTTAAACATTAATTTTTATTGGAGTATAGTTGCTTTCAGCAGTAAAAGAATTTGCCTGCCTCACAGGAGACATGTAGAAGACCTGGGTTCAACTCCTGGGTTGGGAAGATTTCCTAGAGAAGGAAATGGCAACCCTCTCCAGTATTCTAGCCTGGAGTATTCATGGACTGAAGAGCCTGGTGGGCTATGGTCCATGGGATCAAAAAGAGTTGGACATGACAGTGTCTAACACACACACACATAATTGCTTTACAAAGTTGTGTTCCCACTGACTCTTGCAGTCCCAATTTCATGGTTGAAGTCAAGGACAGGAACACAACCCCAGTAGAACGTTTCAGTAACCCTCATCCCAGTGGTGCTGGGGCCAAAGCAGAAGTGATATTCCGAAAGGACTGGTAAATATATGGAGTTGAATCAACAAACCAAGCAAGAAAACAGAGAAAGATCTGGGTCCAGTGGCCTGGATGAGAATCTGGATCAAAGAGAAATCTGATGAGCAAGCACTGGGATCAAATTGATGATCTGGGGACTTCCCTGGTAATACAATCTAAAATTGTATTAAATAAATCCTGGGAATATCTCACTATTTCCATGGCTTCATAAAGAAAAACTTAAAAAACTAATTCTTAACAATTTTCTGCCAATGTGGAGCCAATCGATTACCTTAGTCACCAAGTTTCCCAGCTGCACACTCGTGTCAAGTGCTATTTAAGAGTCAAAATGAACCTAGTCTTGCCCTATTCACTCACTATGCTCATCCTGAGAGAAGCTGACACCAACTGAGCACTGACTGTATAGTGGGTATCTGGCTATTTAATACTCCAATACTTTGGCCAGCTGATTCGAAGAGCTGACTCATTGGAAAAGTCTCTGATGCTGGGAAAGATCGAAGGCAAAAGGAGAAGAGGGTGGCAGAGGATAAGATGAGATGGTTAGATAGCTTTACCAACTCAATGGACATGAATCTGAGCAAACTCCAGGAGACAGTGAAGGACAGGGGAGCCTGGAGTGCTGCAGTCCATGGGATCGCAAAAAGTCAGACGTGGCTTAGTGACTGAACAAAAACAATGCTTTAACCCTCAAGTCCTGGTGAGGGATAGTGTGCGTAGTTACACAAAAATTTGAATATACTTAATGCCAATAACAGTACACTACACTGGTCTAAATGGTAATTTTTATGTATTAAAATTATGTATTGGAAAAATCATGATGCTGGGAAAGATTGAAGGCAGGAGGAGGAGGGGACAACAGAGGATGAGATGGTTAGATAGCATCATGGACTCAATGGGCATGAATTGGAGCTAACTCCAGAAGACTGTGAAAGACAGGGAAGGAAGCCTGGTGTGCTGCAGTCCATAGGGCCTCAAAGAATCGGACACAACTGAGCGACTGAACAACAACAATATATATTTTATAACAATAAACAAAGAAACACTGACTATAGGTCTTGCTGTTTGTCTGTATTTTTTGGATGAGAAGCAGATATTCAGAGAAGTCTGGTGAATTGTCCAGCAAGAAGTAACCGAATCGAGATTTGAACAAAATAGAGATCTGATTCCAAAGTTCCCATTTTTCCCTTTGCATTCTACACACTCCTCCCAAGCACTGTAATTATACATTTTGGATTTGTTATACACACTCACACACTCAGTCCTGTGTGCCTACAAACTTATCTTTCCTTCTGGGATTCCCAGGTGGTCCCACTGTTGATGCATCTTTAAAGAGATGGGTTCTAAACCTCTGGGGTTTTGGAATCTCTAGCCTGAAGTTCTTTGGTGGCTAGAGACTCTGATTGTGATTCCCTTGTGCCCTAAGCTTTTGATAAACTCTTTCTCCTACAAAATCTCTCTTGGAAAAAAAATTTCCAACCTCCTCCAAGAGCTAGGCAGGATTCACTCAGATCTGGGCTGGATTATCTCACTGTGACTCACAACATTTCTTCTCATTTGGATAGAAGAGGATCCCCTTTGGCAAGTTTCCAAATTGTATATTACCTCTTCCTTTCCCCATTTTCCTGAATGATGCCAAAACTTGGATCTGGGGGTGCCCTCTGCTGATGCTGAGTGACCTGGGGAAAGGGGCTGGCATTATTCACTTTCTGGTTGCCCTTAAAACACTCACATCTCTCCACCATGACCAGATACCATCTGGACTCTTCATCCTCTTAATAATCAGAACCCTGTCACTGACATTGTTGATTTAATCCTCACATTCAATTACCCCTGCTCAAGGATCCACAGCAGATCTCATTCAATAAACAGTAGTTGAATGAACACATTCTGCAAGGGAAACACTATTGTCTCAGAACTAATGTTATTGACAAATGGGTTGAGAGAGGGTGAGTGACTTAACTAATGTCACACAGCTGTTAAGAAATCAGGCTAGGATTTGGAATCTGTCTAAAGGAGTCCAAATTCTGAGCACTCTTGACTCTGCATGCTGCCTCTTTCTTAGAGAAAAGGCTCCACTCTTCTGCCCAGGGGCTCAGAACTGAGAATTCCTCAGAGGAAGCACACTTGTGGATGGCCAGTCCTCAGAAATTGAGCTAAAGTTGCCCTCAACCCATGCCAGACAAGTTGTTCTGGTACTGGCTCTGAGACCACGGTCAGGTACCAGTGCTTGGCAGCTTCCAAGAGCTTCTCTAGAAGGTCAGCATGGGTTGATGTTCAACATGGATTGCACATCAACAAAGATGACTTTCTGCTATCTGGAGGACTGACCTTCTTGGGTTCATAACAACAAAGACAGACAGGGAATTAATAAGTATTCAATATAATAAGATAGCTGCCTTCCGGTTGGCGAATATCAAAGAAATAGAGAAGAACCCATCTTGCCATTCAAATACCTGTATTGACTCAAGCCAGCATATCCATGGAAAACTTCATCACTTCTTTGGCTCCATCTCATCACTAATGCCTAACTTCTAAATCAAGCCTGGATCCCTAAGACCCCCCAGAAGGCTGGCTGAGTTCCAAATCCTCTGCCCCACTTACCAAGGTCTGTGTGTAGACTGAAGAACCTTTCCCAACACTCCATTTGCATATCAGCACCCTTCTTCCAGGATTGTCCCTGATAAAACCTCCCTGGATTCCAGTGCCATGGGTTTCACCAGGGCTTCCTCTGTCTCTGCAGACTTAGATGTCATCATCTAGGAGCGGAGGCTCCAGAGAGCACTGTTGCATCAGCAATCCCTCTGGGTCTTTCTGCTAAAGGGAAAATGAGTTGCAGTGGAAGCCAAGAACCCTGGCTCTTTGGATTGTCCCTGGAGGATAATGGAAAAACATTCACTCTTCTCAGCCAAAGGCAGGATGGGCATCACTGACATGGATCTTTGCATGTGACAGCTATCCAAGCCCTTCTTTGGGCATCTAATTAGGAGGACGGCATGTGGCAATGCATTACTGCCAATGGACCCCATGCTCAAAGGAAGAAAAATTCTGAAATCCAGGATATTTCCTCTGCATTAAATAAAGAGACAATGATGGTAGGGGAACAGTCAGGAGACAATTTTCCTGGGTCAGGAAATTCCTTCCTCTAAACTCTGTTCTTGAGGGGCCTTTAAGACTCAGGAGATACAATGGTCTAGAGACAGATGGTTCTAGTGTTGAGAGTTTATTGTGTGCCCATGGCCAGAGCTTAGGGTAAGGATAGAGATCAGAGAGCATCATCAATCTGTGACCAAACTTCGAGCCTGGTTTCCTGTTAATGTGGTCTGTTTTGTTGTGTAAAACTCTTGGTTGGCCAGGCCCCCTCCAGGGGCTCAACAATCGCAAGATTCCTCTCCCATCTTATCTATGGTGCTGCAAGTCTTGTACTCACAACAGACAGTCACAGTCGCTCCCAGTCTGGGCAGTGTCCAGGCAGGTTAGAAGCAAGATCAGAGGCTTGCTCTGCTTTGTCTCTGAAGCCCAAACAAGACTATTCATTTAATTTCCCTAACAAATTAATATAATGATGTATGTCAATTATACCTCAATATAATTAAGTAATTTTTTTTTTAAATCATGTGTCAGACAGGTAGCAACAAGGTGCAACCAGACCACGGTGACCTAAATGGGAAGGAAATCCAAAAAAGAGGGAATATACATACATGTATAGCTGATACACTTTGCTGTACAGCAGAAAATACAACCTTGTACACCAACTATACTCCGATATATATATTTTTTAAAAAAACCAAGATGGAACCAGAATCAAAGCAAAAATAAGTGGCATTTGTTAAGAGCTTGAAACACCCTATTCCAACAACACAAGAGAAGACTCTACACGTGGACATCACCAGATGGTCAACACCGAAATCAGATTGATTATATTCTTTGCAGCCAAAGATGGAGAAGCTCTATACAGTCAGCAAAAACAAGACCGGGAGAAGACTGTGGCTCGGATCATGAACTGCTTATTGCCAAATTCAGACTTAAATTGAAGAAAGTAGGGAAAACCACTAGACCATTCAGGTATGACCTCGATCAAATCCCTTATGAGTATACAGTGGACAAATAGATTTAAGGGACTAGACCTGAGAGACAGAGTGCCTGATGAACTATGGACAGAGGTTCGTGATATTGTACAGGAGACAGGGATCAAGAAAATCCCCATGGAAAAGAAATGCAAAAAAGCAAAATGGCTGTCTGAGGAGGCCTTACAGATAGCTGGGAAGAGAAGATAAGCAAAAAGCAAAGGAGAAAAGGAAAGATATTCCCATCTGAATGCAGAGTTCCAAAGAATAGCAAGGAGAGATAAGAAAGCCTTCCTCAGCGATCAGTGCAAAGAAATAGAGGAAAACAACAGATTGGGAAAGACTAGAGATCTCTTCAAGAAAATTAGAGATACCAAGGGAACATTTCATGCAAAGATAGGCTCGATAAAGGACAGAAATGGTATGGACCTAACAGAAGCAGAAGATATTAAGAAGAGGTGGCAAGAATACACAGAAGAACTGTACGAAAAAGATCTTCATGACTCAGATAATCACAATGGTGTGATCACTCACCTAGAGCCAGACATCCTGGAATGTGAAGTCAAGTGGGCCTTAGAAAGCATCACTATGAACAAAGCTAGTGGAGGTGATGGAATTCCAGTTGAGCTATTTCAAATCCTGAAAGATGATGCTGTGAAAGTGCTGCACTCAATATGCCAGCAAATTTGGAAAACTCAGCAATGGCCACAGGACTGGAAGAGGTCAGTCTTCGTTCCAATCCCAAAGAAAGGCAATGCCAAAGAATGCTCAAACTACTGCACAATTGCACTCATCTCACATGCTAGTAAAGTAATGCTCAAAATTCTCCAAGCCAGGCTTCAGCAATACGTGAACCGTGAACTTCTAGATGTTCAAGCTGGTTTTAGAAAAGGCAGAGGAACCAGAGATCAAATTGCCAATATCCGCTGGATCATCGAAAAAGCAAGAGAGTTCCAGAAAAACATCTATTTCTGCTTTATTGACTATGCCAAAGCTTTTGACTGTGTGGATCACAATAAACTGTGGAAAATTCTGAAAGAGATGGAAATACCAGACCATCTGACCTGTCTCTTGAGAAACCTGTATGCAGGTCAGGAAGCAACAGTTAGAACTAGACATGGAACAACAGACTGGTTCCAAATAGGAAAAGGAGTCCGTCAAGGCTGTATATTGTCACCCTGCTTATTTAACTTCTATGCAGAGTACATCATGAGAAACGCTGGGCTGGAAGAAACACAAGCTGGAATCAAGATTGCCGGGAGAAATATCAATAACCTCAGATATGCGGATGACACCACCCTTATGGCAGAAAGTGAAGAAGAACTAAAGAGCCTCTTGATGAAGGTGAAAGAGGAGAGTGAAAAAGTTGGCTTAAAGCTCAATGTTCATGGCATCTGGTCCCATCACTTCATGGGAAATAGATGGGGAAACAGTGGAAACAGTGTCAGACTTTATTTTTTTGGGCTCCAAACTCACTGCTGATGGTGATTGCAGCCATGAAATTAAAAGACGCTTACTCCTTGGAAGGAAGGTTATGGCCAACCTAGATAGCATATTTAAAAGCAGAGACATTACTTTGCCAACAAAGGTACGTCTAGTCAAGGCTATGGTTTTTCCAGTGGTCATGTATGGATGTGAGAGTTGGACGGTGAAGAAAGCTGAGCGCCGAAGAATTGATACTTTTGAACTGTGGTGTTGGAGAAGACTCTTGAGAGTCCCTTGGACTGCTAGGAGATCCAATCAATCCATCCTAAAAGAGATCAATCTTGGTTGTTCATTGGAAGGTCTGATGTTGAAGCTGCAACTCCAATACTTTGGCCACCTCATGTGAAGGGTTGACTCATTGGAAAAGACCCTGATGCTGGGTAGGATTGGGGGTGGGAGGAGAAGGGGATGACAGAGGATGAGATGGTTGGATGGCATCACCGACTCGATGGACATGGGTTTGGGTAGACTCCGGGAGTCGGTGATGGACAGAGAGGCCTGGCATGCTGCAGTTCATGGGGTCGCAAAGAGTCGGACACGACTGAGCGACTGAACTGAACTGATACATAGTTGGTTAACGATCAGCAAATTTCTTGTACCCTGCACCACCTTGCATATGTGCATGCTAAATCACTTCAGTCGTGTCTGACTCTTTGCAACCCTATGGACTGTAACCTTCCAAGCTTTGTCTGTAAGGATTCTCCAGGCAAGAATACTGGAGTGGGTTTCCATGCCCTCCCCCAGGGGATCTTCCTGACCCAGGGATCGAACCCAGGTCTCCTGCAACTCCTGCACTGCAGGCATATTCTTTACTGCTGAGCCATCGGGGAAGCCCACACCACCTTACTCCATGGCATACTTTAGCAATTGATCTCATTGCTTTCTACCTAAGTCTAGGTAAAGCTTCATGATTCAGCACAAGGTACAACCAAATTTTACAAACCGGATTTGACATTCATCATGAAACGATCTTTTCAAACTCTAGACCAGTACTCAAAGCAGTCGTGACAGTCTGCATGGAGATAAAGAGCTTGCACCAGAAAGTTATATAATACACTGCTTCCTTCATTGAGAAATGCTTGCTGTGGAAGAAATACCAGTTGAGTGTAAGCTTAGTGATATTGATTTATGGTTTCTTCCAAAGTTCCTTTCTCCTCAAGAAACAGTAACAGTTCGTGGACCACAATTTGAGTAACACTGTCATAGACCATAGACACATCCTGGCGAGGTACCTGCTATTAGCCATTTCTGTGTAGCTGGTACCCAAGGCACATGGACACATCAATATTTATTGATACAGACAGGAGGTTGGAAAGAGAAAATGAGATATGGAGAAGTGGCTGGTGGGTTTCGGGTTCTCAACACCTACCACACTGATTTGCATCAAAGATGGATGAGTGGGGAAGTGACCAAGATGACAGAGTAGGAAGACCTGAGTTTGCCTCTTCCCAAAGGCATACTAAAATTGCAGAGCAATCTACAGAGCAGCTATAGATGAGGAAGGCTTGAAGACTAACAGAAGATCTTCTACATCTAAAGATATAAAGAAGGAACCATAGGGGAATTCCCTGGTGGTCCAGTGGTTAAGATTCCACACTTTTGACACGAGGGATGCGGATTCTATCCCTGGTCAGGGAACTAAGTTCCCATGTGCCGCGTGGCCAAATAAAAAAAAAGTATGCCAATATCATCATCATAATTTTTTTTGGAAAAACGAAGGAACCACAACAAAATGGGCAGGAAGGGCAAAGATGTGGTATAGTCAAGACCCATACCCCTGGATAGATGACGCACAAATGGGAGAATAATTACAATTTCAGAGGTTCTCCCCCAAGAAGCAATGAGTTTGAGATCCACATTGGAGGTGGGGTAGGGGTGGGGGAGAGATGGGAGGTGCTTTTTTTCCCCAGCTTTACTGAGATATAATTGACATATAACACTGTCAGTTTAAGTGTATATATTGATTTGATACAATTACATATCGCAAAATGCTTACCAACATCTACTATCTTGCATAGTTGTCATTTCTTTTTTGAGGTGAAACACCAGCATGAGTGCTAAGTCACTTCAATCGTGTTTGACTCTATGCAGCCCAATGGACTGCAGCCAGCCAGGCTCCTCTGTCCATGGGGGTTCTCCAGGCAAGGATACTGGAGTGGGTTGCCGTGCCCTCCTCTAGGGAATCTTCTCAACCCAGAGATTGAATGTACATCTCCTGTGTCTCCTGCATTTGCACTGGCAAATTCTTTACCACTGAGCCATCTGGATCTATTTTATTGTTGATGTTTTTCACTCGCTTAGTTGCGTCTAACTCTTTGTGACCCCATGGACTGTAGCCTGTCAGGCTCCTCTGTCCATAGGATTATCCAGGGAAGAATATTAAAGTGGGTTGCCATTTCCTACTCCAGGGGATCTTCCCAACCCAGGGATCAAACTCACAGTCCTGCATTGGCAGGTGGATTCTTTACTATTGTGCCACCTGAGAAGCCCTATCTATCCTGAAAGCTCCCTTCTGTATCCCCCAGACACTCCCTTCCACCAAGAGAAAGCAGATAAAGTCCCTGCAGTGAAGGCAGACAGCTCATACCATCACCAGGCAGTAGAGAGAGGGAGAGGAAATCAAGGAAGACTTACAGGAGGAGGTGTTTTCCTGCTGTGATTTGAAGAGCAAATTCCTGCCCTGCAGGAATGGAAAGGGAGGCTGTTTCAGGCAGCAGGAAGAGCAGAAATGTCCAAGAATCTAGTATAGGGGGTGTCTATGTCTCTCTTTGCCTCCCATCCCAGGCTGGTTTCTATTTCCCCTGGGAAAACAAAATGCTGGGACTCCCATGGTGATCCAGTGGCTAAGGCTCCACGTTCCCAATGCCCAGGGCCCAGGTTCAATACCTGGTCAGGGAACTAGATCCCACATGCTGCAAAGAAAGACCTCACACAGCCAAATAAACAGCTATGTATTCTAAAGTACTTAAAGAAATCAAAAAGTCATCCTAACACCAACCACTTTCTGATTAATATCCTAAGGATCAATATTTTAATATTCTAAGAAGAACTGTGACTAGCTCTTAGAGACCACACTTTAAATAACTTCAAGACAAGGCACCAAGAGAAAGATTCCTGGATCTTACTGAATCAGGGCGCTGGGTCAGAGGTCCCTCCTTGGATGTCTTCTAGCTTATTCCTTCTCCAAATATGGCACTGGGGTGGGTGGGTGAGGGTGGGGAGAAGTCAGAATAGATGAATACTCTAGGGGCTTTCCACAGAAAGGAAGGATCCACCCTACCCCCACCTCCCACTTCTGCATTGTGAGCAGCAGAATGATGTCACAGACCCCCAGCCCAGCCCCTTCTCCCTCTCTCTGCCTGTGCTTGCCCCAGGCCCAGCCTCTCCACTCCCACCCCCACCCCCACCCGCACCCCAGAGGAAAGTAGTCAGCTTTGCCAAGCAGCCCACGAAACTACTCACAGCCATGGATCCAAATCAGGGCAGCCCCTCGGAGCCCCAAGCCTCCGCGGAGATCCCCAAGCCTAGCCTGAACCTCAGCTCAACCCTGGCAAACAGCACCCTCCCTCAGGAACCCCCCAGCATGGTGAGCGATAGACTGCCCCCAAAGACCGGGGCAGTGGTCATCGACATGGGCACAGGCACGTGTAAGGTAGGCTTTGCCGGGCAGGCCCGGCCCACCTATACCGTGGCCACCATCGTCGGCTGCCAGCCCCAGAAACCGGCCACCTCAGGGCAGCCGATGATGGAAACCTTCATCGGTGAAGCAGCCCGCAAACGCCCGGAGCTGACGCTGGTGCAACCCGTGCACAGCGGCATCGTGGTGGACTGGGATGCGGCCGAGCTCATCTGGCGCCACATGCTGGAGCATGACCTCCGCGTGTCCACCCGTGACCACCCGCTGCTGTTCTCCGACCCGCCCTTCAGCCCCTCCACCAACCGCGAGAAGCTGGTGGAGGTGGCCTTTGAGTCGCTGAGCTCCCCGGCCATGTACGTGGCTTCTCAGTCGGTGCTGTCGGCCTACGCACACGGGCGGGTCAGCGGGTTGGTGGTGGACACGGGACACGGAGTCACCTACACCGTGCCCGTCTTCCAAGGCTACGATCTGCCCCACGCCACAGAGCGCCTGGATCTGGCGGGCACCCACCTGACCGCCTTCCTGGCGGAGATGCTGCTCGGCTCCGGGCTACCCCTGGGGCAGCAGGACCTGGACACGGTGGATAACATCAAGCACAGATACTGCTACGTGGCCTCAGACTTCCTGAAGGAACAGGCCCGGCCAGAGCTGGAATGCCGCCAGACCCTGAAGCTGCCGGACGGACGGACGGTCACGCTGGGCAAAGAGCTGTTCCAGTGCCCCGAGTTGCTGTTCAGCCCCCCGGAGATCCCAGGGCTGTCCCCCGTGGGCGTCCCCGCCATGGCCCACCAGAGCCTCTGCAAGGTGCCCGCGGAGCTGCGGACCGACTTGGCCCAGAACGTGCTCCTGTGCGGGGGCTCTTCCCTCTTCACCGGGTTCGAGGCGCGCTTCCAAACAGAACTGCTCCACAGTCTGCCACCAGAGGCACACGTGGTGGTGATGGCCCAGCCCACCAGGAATTTCTCCGTGTGGATCGGGGGCTCCATCCTGGCCTCACTGCGCACCTTCCAGTCCTGCTGGGTCCTGCGGGAGCAATACGAGGAGCAAGGGCCCCACATCGTGTACCGCAAATGCTACTGACCGGGGGGCGGGGGTGGGTGTGTGGGCGAGGTGGGGAAGCGGGGAGGCAGTCCTGAGCAGTAAAGTTTCTGCTACTCAAGCTGGCTCTGTCCTGCCTTCACCCAGGTCCACTGCTAGACCCATCCAGAGGCACCTGGTTCCCACCCAACAGACCCACCTTCCCCCACCCCGGGTGGTCTGCCTCCCAAAATATCTCTAGTTCTGCCCTGCCTGCACTCAACTCCCATGAAAGTGAAAGTTTTTAATCGCTCAGTTGTGTCCGACTCTTTGCGACCCTATGGACTGTATCCTTCCAGGCTCATCTCTGTCCATGGGATTCTCCAGGCAAGAATACTGGAATGAATAACCATTCCCTTCTCCAGGGGATCTTCCTGACCCAGGGATCGAACCCGTGTCTCCCACATTGCAGGCTGAGATTCTGGTCTCAGCCACCAGGGAAGCCCCATGAGACACCCCAATTCTGACTCCCAGAACCCCCCTCCCCCACAATCAATCCACACTGTACACACACATACCATCATGTCTTAACTCTGTCAAACCAGCTTCCATGATCTCCTACAACACTCAGGTTGGGGTCCACTTCCCAGGCCCACCCACAAAGACATATCTGGTTCTGGGCACTTCAAATCCACCCTCTCATTGGTCTCTCAGGTCTCATTATCCATATTTTTCTGACACCCTGATGTCCTGAACATCCCCTCAAGTGCTGAACCCCCACACGCATTACAAAGATCCCAATTCTGACCCTCAGGGTCTCTCCCTACAGTGACTCACTGAAGGATCCCATGTTCAAAGCTCATCCCCTAAGTTCCACCTCTGTCCACCCACATGATCTGTTTTCCCAAACTCCTTCCATCCAGATGCTCCCACAACCCCACCCCCATCTGTACTCCCAAAGGACACCATGTTCTGAGACCACCCCATCCCCCCCAAGGATGGTGCCCTTTGCTCTCAGCCCTCCCCCTTGCTCTGCAACTCCCCCAGAAATCCTCCCACATGGTTTCTCAGTGTACTTCCGGATCCCATTCTTCAGCCCCTGGAATGATCCCAGGAAAGCTCCAGTCTCCAGGACCATCCTGTGATGATCCCAGTAACACCCTAGGCTGACCCCTGTGTTCTGATTCTCTAACTACCTCCCCAAAGACACTTCCCCAGGGCTGCCCCATGGTGAACCCCAGAACACCCACCCTGGGGTTCTCAGAACTCACCCCCAGGACCACACCCCCCCCCCAAGGTCCCATCACTTTAATTGAGACACCATTGGCCAGTGACATTCACAAGAGCTGCCCAGGACAATGTAGCCCTGAGGCAGATGCTCGGGGGGAAGGGCTCCCCCTGGACCCTAGCTCCCTCCTGCCACCCCCATAGAAGTCTGCACGGGCTGATCGTCCTGGGCTGTCCGTTCCCCATTCCTTCCATTCCACTGGTAATTCATTCCAAGTTAACTCCATCTCCCCAAACCTCTTTCAACCTATTCCTACTATGCCACCCCAGGGACTTTCTCAGGGACCTGCCTGAGGACATCCTAGGTGGTCTCTCATACCCCACCTGCTGGGGAGGGGCCAATCTCCCAACAGGGTGCCCTCAGTCCCCTCCACTCCACCCTGCCATCCTCATCCTCAGACACCTGGACCCCTGCTGGAGGCAAGACCCTTTGCCTTTATGTCATCCAGCCTGGTGAATATCAGGACCCCTGGACACATCCTCCCAGTGTATCAACGGAATTAAGCCTGAGCTGCCAGAGCTTTATCCATGTTTACGTTGGTTCCAAGCGACCCTTCATTCATTCCTTCAACCAATCATTACTTACTGAGCATCGCTGCCTGTCTTTGTCTCTCCCTGAGTCTTTCTGTGACTCTCTTTGTTTTGGATTTTTATTTGCAAACTGGATGTGTCCCTCTGACTCACCGTCCAGAACCATTTCTTTTTTTTTTTTTAGCAGTTTTTTAAAATATTTTTTTTTATTTGGCTGCACCGGGTCTTAGTTGCAGCATGTAGGACCTAATTCCCTGACCAGGGATCGAACCTGTGGCCCACTGCTTTGGGACTACAGGCAGAGTCTTAGCCACCTGCTGCTGCTAAGTCGCTTCAGTCGTGTCCGACTCTGTGCGATCCCATAGACCGCAGCCCACCAGGCTCCGCCGTCCCTAGGATTCTCCAGGCAAGAATACTGGAGTGGGTTGCCATTTCCTTCTCCAGTGCATGAAAGGGAAAAGTGAAAATGAAGTCGCTCAGTCGTGTCCGACTCTTAGCGACCCCATGGACTACAGCCTACCCGGCTCCTCCGTCCATGGGATTTTCCAGGCAAGAGTACTGCCACCTGACCACCAGGGAACTCCCAAGAGGTTAGGAAGTGGTGAGGGGAACTGCTCATTCTTCCCACCAGGGGGCAGCACCTCCAAACACAAGGCTACTGGGGAGCGCAGCACGGAATTGAGAACCACAATGACTGCAGCAAACCTGGCACCCTAGACCCACCCACACCACAATATCAGGGCACTGCCAGGCACACACACACACAGAGAAGGGATGTGGGACAGGCTGAGTCTCAGCAACCACAGAAAGTGATGATGCAGAAATCCCCACAACCCTTGGGCTGCTGGGAAACCCAAAGGACTTTCATTTAGACCAGACTAAGCTTCTCCCAGCTCCAAACCTTCCCTGGGACAGAGATTTGCTCTACAACCCTCTGGAAATGTGCCCCTCCCATTTGCATACTCCTTGGAATGGTGAGCTCACTACTTTAAATCTGTTAGAAATCGCAATTTCTCCCAGGAGTCTTAGGTAAACCTCTGCACTCTGCTTGCCACCCTCAATCCAGAGCACTGAGGGCAACAGAGACTCTGAGTTCCCCCCACCTCAGGCACACAAGCACCCCTGGAGTCTATTCTTTCCCAAACCCAACATCATCAAATTTTCCCACTTCTGGTTTTAAGTCATTCACGCATCCAATCCAGAAACATTCACTGGCCACCCACTACATGTCTGGCATTCTGCTCAAATCTAAGGAAACCACAGTGAACAAGAAATGCAGTCTCAGCCTACCAAACCCTCCTTGGAAGGTCCTACCAGAGAAGGTGGGTTGATCACTTCCCATCAATTTCCCACTGGCTGGTATCTGTTCCACACAATGACCCACAAGTCCTTCCCTTCTTTTTTTTTTAAGTAATTTATTTATTTATGGGTCTTTGTTGCTCCACGTGGGCTTTCTCCAGTTGCAGTGAACTGGGGCTACTCTTAAGTTGCGTTGCGTGAGCTTCTCACTGCAGTGACTTCTCTTGCTGTGGAGCACAGGCTCTAGAGCGTGGGCTCAGTACTTGCAGCGCACGGGCTGTGTTGCTCCAAGGCATGTGGGATCTTCCCCAACCAGGAATCAAACCCATGTCCCCTGCATTAGTAGGTGGATTCCTAACCACTGGACCACCAGAAAAGTTCCAGTTCTTTCCTTCTTGTGGCTTCAAAACCACCCACTTCCTTCCTTCGCACCCCAGCCCAGGTCCCTTCATTGCTCACTTGGAAGATCAGGGGAGCCTCCTCACTGGCGCCCCAGTCACCCCTCTTACCTTCCAGAAGACCTTGCAGAGGGTTTTTGCAAAATGCAACTTAAAACACTCTGGTGGAAAACATAAAACCAAGTTCTCACGACAGCTCTGAACCCTCTGCCAACCTCTCCAAACTTTTCCTTGGCTTTCCTTCCCACCACCTTCTCCTAGGCTTCCCAGTTGGAATTAGTGGTAAAGAACCCGCCTGCCAATGCACGAGACATGGGTTCTATTCCTAGGTCAGGATGATCTGGAGGAGGCAACCCACTCTAGTATTCTTGCCTGGAGAATTCCATGGACAGAGGAGCCTGGCGGGCTACAGTCCATGGGGTTGCAAACAGTCAGACATGACTGAGCACATCTTCATCATTACCACACCAGCCACACTTTTGTTCCTCAAAGGTGGTACTGTCATGGCCTGCACTATGATCACCCCCACCCTGGCAAATTCATATGTTGGAACCCTAACCCCAGCACCCCAGAATATGACTGTGTTTGGAGATATGACCTTTAAAGATATAATTAAGATAAAGCCATTAGGGTGGGCCTTAGTCCAATATGGCTAGAGTCTTTATAAAGAGGGAGAAATTATTATAACACTTGGAGAAAAGAGCCTGTGAGGACACAATGAGAAGACGGCCATCTATAAGCCAAGGAGAGAGGCCTCAGAAGAAACCAGCCCTGCCAACATCTCAGTCTTGAATTCCTAGCCTCCAGGATTGTGAGAAAGTAAATGTCTGTGGTTTAGCCCGCATAACCTATTAAGTGTTTTGTTATGGCAACCCCAGGAGACTAAGAGAAACTTGGTACCAAGGGTGGCTCTGAAGGTAGTTATAAATATCAGCTACAACCACGTTGACGAGTTACACAAGAAATGACTATAATTGCCATGAGAATTTCTCCCGTGTTTTGTTATGAATATGTGTGGATAGTACAAATTTACACGTATAATTGCTTCCCAGGTGGCTCAGATGACAAAGAATCCACCTGCAATACAGGAGCTGCGGGAGACGCAGGTATCCAAATTAAGCAAATACCTTTGTTTTCCTCCCTTTTTTATTTCCATATCATGTAACGTAAGATGTGTTGACTCTATAACATAGTGTTTAAGTATCATTAACTTCACATCGTAGTATTTTTTAAATTATTTATTTATTTTTGGCTGTGCTGTGTCTTTGTTGCTATGCACGAACTTTTCTCTAGTGGTGTAGAGCAGGGGCTCCTCTCTAGTGGTGGTACACAGGCTTCTCATTGCCACGGCTTCTCTTGCTGTGGACTGGCTCTAGGGCATGTGGGCTTCAGTAGTTGCAGTTCCCAGGCTCTAGAGCAAGGCTCAGTAGTAGTGGTCCGTGGGCTTAGTTTCTACATGTCATGTGGGATATTTCCACACCAGGGATTGAACCTATGTCTCCTGTCTCGGCAGGCGAATTCTTTAGCACTGAGCCACCAGGGAAGCCCCTACATCATAGTATTTAAATTAGGATATCAAAGAGAAGGGTTAACATCACTCAAGGACTTTATCTCCTCTTCTGAGGCAAGGATTAGCGTGTTTTCAGTCATTTGCAGCACAGTTTTATCATATTAGTTCTTGTCTTTCTTTGCAGATTAAGTATGGTATAAGGAGTTTGTGTGTGTCAGGTTGACAATGGGTAGACTTGTGATGGCTTATTTTATGTCAACTTGGTGAGGCCATGGTACCCAGAGGTTTTCAAAGACCAGTCTAGATGTTGCTGGGAAGGTTTTTTTTTTATTAGATAAGATTATCATTTAAATCAGTAGACTTTGAGTAAAACAGATTATCCCCCCCAATAATGTGGGTGAGTCTCATCTAATCAGTTGAAGGTCTAAGGAAACAAAGACTGACTGCCCCCAAGAAAGGAGGAATTCTTCAGCAGACTGCCTTCAGATCAAATTGCAACTCTTAAAAAAAAAAAAAAAATGCAATTCTTCCAGGGTCATTAGTCTGCTGGCCCATCATGCAGATTTTGGATTTGTCAGCCTCCACAACCACATGGGTCAATTCCTTAAAATGATGCTCCCTCTCTATACACACATCCTATTGGTTCTGTTTCTCTGGAGAACCCTGACTTATATACCTCAGGATCTTTGCACCTGCTATTCCTCTACTCAGAATGCTCCTTTCCACCTCCTATCTTACCAAATGAAGGCCCCCCTTTATCAGTATAACACAAAGTTTTGATGCCATAAAAGGAATAACTAAAACAGTTATCTCATGTAAACATCAAAAAAAAAAAAAATCTGGTAAAAATCACCCTGAACAACGTTAAGACAAATGACAATTCAAAAATAATAAAATCTTAAAAGGCAAATGACATACAATAAACAAAGGGACATAACACAAAGGGACAATGTCCTTAATATATAAAGAACTCTTAGAAACAATAAGAAAAATATTACAACAGTCCATAAAAATGTTAACAAAGGATATGAATTTTGAGCTCACAGAGGAAGAGAAACAAATGGTTCTTAGTCACAAGAGAAGATTCTCAACTTCATAAGGGAAGTGAACATTAAAACTACACCACAATACAATGTTTAACCCATCAGATTGGCAAAGATCAAAAGGTTTGATAACACCTCATGTTGGTGAGGCTCTGAGGAAACTGGCACTTTCTTATTCTGATGATGAAGAAGGAAATTTGTACAACCTCTATGCAGAACAAGTGGTAATATCTACCTAAATGACAAATGCACACATCTTCCAAGCCAGTTATCACACTTCTAGGAATTTCTCCTTCAGATACAATCACTTGTATGTGAAATGACGCAAATGCACTTGTCCATCATACATTGCAGCACTTTATTGTGGTAAAACATTGGAAACAACATCACATGTTGCCAACATTATGTGAGC
The DNA here is from genome assembly GCF_054371585.1 of Giraffa tippelskirchi. Taxonomy (NCBI): domain Eukaryota; kingdom Metazoa; phylum Chordata; class Mammalia; order Artiodactyla; family Giraffidae; genus Giraffa; species Giraffa tippelskirchi. The sequence continues at coordinate 93,585,491 of NC_137280.1, read as the reverse complement.
ATCTGTGAGAGCACATCCATGAGAACATAAATTTCATTCAAACATAGAGGAATACTACATAACTCTAAAAAAGGGACCAGCAAGCTCAGTTCACTGACATGGAGTGTTCACCAAGATATACTCTAAGTGAAAAAAAAAGAAGGCTGCAGAATGGTTTGTGACCATTTATGCTAGAAAAATAAATAAATAAAGGAGGGGCTTTCCTCGTGGTCCAGTAGTTAAGAATCCACCTGCCAATGCAGGGGTCACAGGTTTAATCCCAGGTCCAGGAAGATTCCCACATGCTTCATAACAACTGAGCTAGGGCTCTAGAGTCCATGAGCCACAACTACCGAGCCCATGTACCACAACTACTGAAGCCCGAGCGCCGAGAGCCTGTGCTGCACAGCAAGAGAAGCCATTGCCACAAGAAGCCTGTGCCCCCCAGTGAAGAGTAGCCCCCACTCGCTGCAACTAGAGAAAGACCGTGTGCAGAACAAAGACCCAGCGTAGCCATAAATCAATTAATCAATCTTTTTTAAAAAAATGAACAAATGGAAATGTAGATATTTGCTTGAAAATGTCTAGAATACCTCTGGAAAATGCCGAGAATATCTCTGGAAGTTCTCGGAAAAAAATCTGAGTAGTGGCTGCTACTAGATCAGAGGTTCTCAAACTTTATTTCATTACTACTCGTTAAGGGGCAATCATTTTTAGACATTTTTTAATTGCCCTGTATAAAAGTTTAATGCCACAGAACCACTATGTATCTACTATATCTAAACATATATTGTCTATGAATGTCTGTGCACATATCCCCAAACCACTTTTCACTCCTTTGAGGATAATGTCAGGCTGCTCAGATGGCTCAGTGGTAAAGAACCCATCTGCCAATGCAGGACATAAGAGATTCAGGTTCAATCCCTGGGTCAGGAAGATCCCCTGGAGGAGGGCATGGCAACCAACTATAGTTCTCTTGCCTGGAGAATCCCATGGACAGAGGAGACTGGTGAGCTCCAGTCCATGAGTTCCAAAGAGTCGGACACGACTGAAGTGACTTAGCACTTCATGTGCCAGTGCAGGAGCCACAGGAGATCTGGGTTCAATCCCTGGCTCTGGAAGATCCACTAGAGAAGGAAACGGCAAGCCACTTCAGTCTTCTTGACAGGATAATCCCATGGACAGATTAAAGTCCCATGGCAGGCTAAAGTTCATGGGGTCGCAAAGAGTCAGACACAACTTACTGATTTAACAACAGTCTGAACAACTGAAAAATTGCACCTTAACATGTAAACCCATGGCTGATTCATGTCAATGTATGGCAAAAACTATTACAATATTGTAAAGTAATTAGTCCCCAACTAAAATAAATGCATTTATAAAAAAAAAAAAATTGCACCTTAAAATTTGACACCTTGTTTATCATGGAATTTTTTGCATTAATGTTGATTTTTTTACAGGCATTGATGCCAGGAGCTGAGGGTAGGGAGGGATGCAGAGTAACGTCAATGGGTATGGGGTTTCTTTCTGGGATGATGAAACAATTCTGGAGTAGACAGGGGTGATGGCTGTACAACCTCGTGAATGTACTAATGCCTCCGAACTATACACTTCCAAAGGGTGAATTGTATGGCACAGAAAACACTCTCAGTTAAAATCATTGCACTGGGACTTCCCTGACAGTTGGGACTCTGCTTCCACTGCAGGGGCATGGGTTCAATCCTTGGTTAAAGAACTAAGATCCCACGTGCCACATGATGTGACCAAAAAAAAAAAACCCAAAGCAAACAACAAAAAATATTGCACTGAAATATTATTTACTTGATAAGCCCTAGAGATCTAATGCACAGTCTAGAGCATATAGACAACAATACGTTAAATTTGCTGAGACTGGAACTTGATTATTCTAACCACTAAACAGAAATGATAATAATGGAACAGAGGTAATAATGATAGTAATGTGCATACGTGCTAAGTCACTTCAGTCGTGTCCAACTCCTTGGATCCCATGGATTGTAGCCCATCAGGCTCCTCTGTCCATGGAATTCTCCAGACAAGAATATTGGAGTGGGTTGCCATGCCCTCCTCCAGGGGATCTTCCCCACCCAGGGATTGAACCTGCATCTCTTAAGTCTCCTGCATTGGCAGACAGGTTCTTTACCACTAGCGCTACCTGGGAAGCCCCAATAACAGTGACAGATGTATAAATATTACTACAATGGCGATCATGTTACAATGTAGCAATATATCCAATTAGCACGTTGTATACCTTAAATTTACACAATGTTATATGTGAAACATATTTCAAGGTTTATTCACTTTAATTACTGAGCTGTCAGGCAGAATGCCTCACTCACCTCAGCCTAATCTCAGATGTGTGGATGAAGACGGGAGGCGGTGAGGCACTGAGACAGTTTGCATGAGGCTTGCCCAAGAAGGAGAGACTGGAAGATCAAGCTCCTGGAGACCCTGGTCACAGAGCATGCTTCCCATGAAAACCAGGAAATCATCGACACCACTGCCCCTACCCATGGTGGGACACCTACAGCTGCTTCTTGGCCCCCATCCAGCTCACTCCCCCAGGAGAAGAGGGACACAGCCAACACCCACTCCACTGAAGCACAGTGTAATTAAATTCTGGTTTTAGCAGGACTGTTCACGCAATCACACACACACACATGTATTCTCACTCCTATTACCTGGGGTCTCTTGAAACTTTGCATGGACAGACATGGCTGCCAGATGGGGGTGGGGAGGTGGAGGGGGTACTGGGCCAGGTGACAGGGTTCAAGGTCAGGGGGACTTTCTCTCCACCTCAGGACCTTTGCACAAGCTGTTCCCTCCACCCAGAGCACTTTATTTTCTCCTGTCTTTCCCAAGTTAATGCTATGCCCCTGCTTCAGTCTCAGCTCTGGGAAGCCCTTTGTGACCACCCAGACAGGTCAGGTCCACCAAGCACCAGGCTTCAGCCCAGCCTAACATGTATCAGGATTATATATTATGTCTATCTGCACAGGTGACACAACTCATTTCAACCTCCCCCACTGAACTGTGACTTCTGGGAGGTCTGGACACTGATACATAGTAGGTCCTCAGCCAATACTTACTTGACAGTTTGAGAGCTTTCTGCCCAGGGGAAGGAATAGATAATAAACATGGAAAGAAATAAGACACATGGTAGAAAATGCCCTGAAGAAAATTAAACAAGGTGATGTAGGACCTCCCTGGTGGGCCAGCAGTTAAGACTCCTCACTCTCAATGCAGGGGGCCCAGGTTCAATCCCTGGTCAGGAAACTAGATCCCACATGCCACAACTAAGACTCACTACCACCAACTAAATACATATAAATAAATAAGAAAAAAAGAAAATTAAACAGGGTGATGAGATGGGTGATAGGAGAGGAACCAAGAAGACGAGGGAAGAGCATTCCAGACTGAGGGACCCACAAGGACCAGCTTGACACGTTTGGAGATCACAGTGGAATGGGTGGGAGGGAGCAAGTGAGGGGTGAGGGCAGGTCATGCAAGCCCTTATGAAGCACAATATTAAACTTGCTTGAGACTTCAATATTAACAATATTAAACTGCACTGACGGTACAGTGGTTGACAGTCTTCCTTCCAATGCAGGGGACATGGGTTCGGTCCCTGGTCAAGGAACTAAGATCCCACATGCTGCAGGACAACTAAGCCCACACACTGTGAGGGAACTAGAGGGAAGCCTGGGCACCACAACAAAGACTCAGCACAGTCAAAATTAAATTAAAAACACTTTTTAAAACAATATTCACACATTGTAAATCAACAATACTTCAATAAAAATAATTAATCTTAAAAAACATACTTGGCTGTATGTGGAATAGAACATATTCCAAAACATGTAAAATATTTAAAAAAAAAATAAACTTTACCAAAGCTCTATGATCTTGGAAAATGCTGAAGATTAGGAATCCCCTCCCCAGCCTCTCATGTTCCACCTTTCATGGTTACTCTAAGGAACCACCCTCCCATATGACTTAGAGGAGTCCCACAGATAACATGCTCTGATGGTTAATTTTATGTCTCAACTTGACTGGGCCACAGGGCCCAGATATTTGGTCAAACATTATTGTGGGTGTGTCTGGGAGGGTGTTTATGCATGAACTAACATTTAAATCTGTAGACTGGCTAGAGCAGATTGCCCTTCCTGGTGAGGGTAGGCCTTGTCCAATCAGTTGAAGGCTGACTAAACCAGAAAGCTGATGGTCCTCCTACTAAGACAGAATTCCACCTGCCTGAAAAACCATCTGTTTTCTGGCCTTGGGAATTGACCTGAAACCTCACTTCTTCCTGTTGATCTCAGTTTGAGCCTGTAGATCTTGAGATTTGCTCATCTCCATAATCACACAAGCCAATTCCTTATAATAAATAGATATTCCAGGCTACAGACATATATCTAGAGCTATAGGTAGATCTATAGATAGATATTATATCAAAGTGGATAGATATCTAGATACATATAGATATACATATGTAGTATGAAGTGAAAGTGAAAGTGTTAGTCACTCAGTCATGTCTGACTCTTTCCAACCCCATGAACTGCAGCCCACCAGGCTCCTTTGTCCCTGTGATTTTTCAGGCAAGAATACTGGAGTGGGTAGCCATTCCCTTCTCCATGGGATCTTCTCAACCCACGGATTGAACTTAGGTCTCCCACATTGCAGGCAGATTCTTTACCATCTGAGCCCCCAGGGAAGCCCAATATATAGTATAGATTTGTAATATATAGATATATTATGGATATGGGCTTCCCTGGTGGCTCCATCAGTAAAGTATCTGCCTGCAATGCAGGAGATGCCAGCAATGCAGGAGACCCGAGTTTGATTCTTGGGCCGGGAAGATCCTCTGAAGAAGGAAATGGCAACCCAATCCAGTATTCTTGCCTGGGAATTCCCATGAACAGAGGAGCCTGGCTAGAATATATAGGTATACATAGATATCTATATTCAGATTTGGACAGATCTCTAGATCTCTCTAAGATCTATAGATAACTGTATTATATAGATATTATCTATATATTTGTAGCTATATGAAAAGTGAAGTGAAAGTGTTAGTCATTCAGTCATGTCCAACTCTCTGTGGCCCCATGGACTGTAGCCTGCCAGGCTCCTCTGTTCATGGAATTCTCCAAGCAAGAATACTGGAGCGGGTTACCATTCCCTTCTCCAGGGATCTTCCCAACCCAAGAATCAAACATGGGTCTCCCACATTGCAGGCAGATTCTTCACCCTCTGAGCCACCAGAGAAGCTTTTATCGCTGTGTAGAGATAGACAGATGAATAGATAGAGATATATATAGCAGATAAAGAGAGACAGATGAAACTGTAGATTGATAGAAAGATGACAGACAGATAGATAAATAGATAGATGATAGATGATTGATAGATGATAGATATATATATATATAGAGAGAGAGAGACTGATCCACTCTATCGGTTCTATGAATAATCCCAAAACAGAATTTTTTGTGTGCCTGTAACAAGGCCAGACAGAGAAGGCAATGGCATCCCACTCCAGTACTCTTGCCTGGAAAATCCCATGGGTGGAGGAGCCTGGTAGGCTACAGTCCATGGGGTCGCTAAGAGTCGGACACGACTGAGCGACTTCACTTTCACTTTTCCCTTTCATGCACTGGAGAAGGAAATGGCAACCCACTCCAGTATTCTTGCCTGGAGAATCCCAGGGACAGTGGAGCCTGGTGGGCTGCTATCTATGGGGTCGCACAGAGTCGGACACGACTGAAGCGACTTACCAGCAGCAGCAGCAGCAACAAGGCCAGATGCCAACCCTCCAAATTCCCATTCTTTGCCTCCTAAGTGAGTAGCTGGACTGGGTGTCCCCAATGACCAACTAGAACAAAATGCTTGCTAACAAAACTTTGATTAACTCCTCTCTTCCTTCAGGTCCCTGAACTTAACCACCAGCAGACAGCCCCCTGAGAACAGGCTAGCCCCAGCGCAAAGCATCCTCTCATCTGGTATTTCATCCTGCCGCCCTCTCATCCCCTCCCTACACCTGGTCCTCTCTGCCTTGTTCGTTGTCTTCATGAAAAGAGCACCCTCTGGCCTCACTCTTGGGAGGCTTGCAGACTCCACAGTCAGAGCCTTCTTCCCAGGGCATCATCCTTCTCCTCTCCCCTTGCCATAATCCTTTTGAATAAAGGCTCTCCTTACTAAGTCTGGGCTTCCCTGGTGGCTCAGACAGTAAAGAATCTGTCTGCAATGCAGGAGACCCGGGTTCTATCCCTGGTTCGAAAAGATCCCCAGGAGAAGGAAATGGCAATCCACAATAGTATTCTTGCCTGAAGAATCCCATGGACAGAGGAACATGGTGGGCTATGGTCCATGGGGTCACAAAGAGTCAGACACAACTGAGCGACTAACACTAACTAACTTACGGAGTCCAGATTTTTTTTTTTTTTTTTATTGACAGCTGCAGGGAAGACTTTGGATTTTTTCCTCTAGGAGCAATAGGGCGCCATGGAAGGCTTGAGAGCAGGGACATGGCGCCCTTCAAACAACCAAGTGGATTCAGGGAAACCATGAAAATGCTCTAGCTGTAGGTCTAGCTGGAGAGTGGGCAGATTTAAGCTGCATTTTGGGGGGCAAGTGGGCAGAAGTACGAGAATTAGAGGCAAGTCTCTGGAGGTCCCCAAACCTCCAGCAAGTTAAATTCCAGGAGTTCCACTGTTTGTGGCAAGAACAGCCCAGGAAGGTGGCTTAGCATCGGAAGATAACAGTAACCTTGAGGCAGGAGAGTACAGGGTAAGGGTGCCCACCAAGGTTGTTCATCGAGGAGGCTTAGAACCACAGAGCATCAGAGCGCACAAGGGAAACAGGCTGCCCAGTGCGCCCTTGGCAGAGCCGGGATTCGAACACACGTTCCCTGTCTCCCGGATCCGGCTGGTCCCATGGCTCTCCCTTATTTCCGGAGAATCTGAAATTTGAATGATTCCTAGGTTTCACCAGGGAGACAGGAGAGAGACATTCTAGGTACGGGACCACCAAGCTTCCGTGTGGAAGCTGGAGGTGGCGGGGAAGGGGAGCGGAGCTAGGGGCAGGAAGTGGACAATAATAGTCTCTAGCCCTTCCTACCTGCCAGACTGCTGCGCTTACCACCCAGTGCGAGTCACCGCCTCCACTTGTCCCTCTGAGGTTGGGACTAATTGATATTATCTTCGTTCTATAGAAGAGAAGACTAGGGCCCCAGAAGGGGATATCAAGGTCCCCGAAGCGTTCCAGAGCCGCCTCCTCTTGGCCTGGGACCCCGGGGCTAGGAGGATGTGGTTCCCAGCCATTCTCAGACCCCTCTTTAGAGCCCCCCACCCAGGCCCCAAGACAGGAAGACAGTGGCCAGGACAGCCCTGCGGGGGAGGGGCGGGGGAGGGGCCGCGCCAAACCGCGGACAGGATTTCTCAGAATTTACAGTAGGATGGGGGGAGGGGACGCTGGGGCTGCCCCCCAGGGCCTGCGCAACCACAGGGAGAGTGGGTGCCGGAGAGAGGGGTGATGGGGGTGGGGAGGCCCAGCTCAGGCCTTATGAGAAGGGCCTCCTCTCTCCTCTATCCCTCCACCTCAGCCCCTCACATAATGAAGAGACTTGTGGGGCCCCCTGTACCCTAGGCTTTAGTCTGTGTGTGCATGTATGGTTCATGTCTCCACGGAGACCCCGGTACACAGGTATACATGCATGTGTCATGTCACACATGCACACCCAGGCCATAGTGTGTGTGTACGTGTGCATGTGTGTGTGCGCGCGCGCGTGCACCTGCTCAATGAGTCAACTCAGGTAGATGCAGGTGTTTCACCACCAGTCACCCAGGCACACCACAAAACCCAAGATAGATAGGTCCCCAAGCTGAGCCTCTGGAGTTCATCCCCTATAGACAGAAACTCCAAAATAGCAGAAGCTAGAGCACAGTTGAGCCTTGCCCAGATAAGAGACAGAGACCACAGATTTCTCATTCTGGAAGTCAAGGAGACCTTCCTGATTACACATGTGCAGAAAGGCTCCTTGGAGGTCAGAAATGGAGTGATGTCAGCCTACTCATAAGCCTCTTTGCTGGAATCCATCTTGGCTAAGAGATGCGCACGCACACAGGAGGACACTGAGATATACCCAATACGGGCTCAGAACCAGGAAAAGCAAGATGAGAGGCCAGAGGAAACCCAGAAGACATGCCCCATAAAAGTGATTCAAACTACCACGAGGGTGCGACTCTCTCTCCAAGCCCACCCGTGTGTCTATATACTCGTACCCCTTTTTCCTCCTAATAAACACTTTACTTGTTTCACGACTTTCTGTCTCTGTGTGGAAATTCATTTCTGCACAGCTGATGGGCCAGGGGCCTGGTCACTGGCCAGAAGTTCCTGGTGGTCTAGTGGTTTGGATTCAGTGCTCTCACTGCCATGGCCTGACTTCAGTCTCCAGCAGGGAACCGAAACCCTGCTTCGAGCTGCTGCAGGCTGAGGCCACCGGAGATCGCCCCCACCCCCATCTCCCTGAGGGCAGTGTGTACAGGCTGGGACCAGACCTAGGGCCATGTCCTTCCTTCGACATCCCCCCTGCAGGTTGAACCCAGTTCACTGGCCAATCTCTTCCTTTCCATCCCTCAACCGACCATCAGTCCTCTGTGCAGGGCAGAGTCAGTGGCATTTTTTTCTTTAACTTGAGGTAAAATTCACAAAACAAGAAAAATTAACATTTTAAATTGAATGAGTCCAAGGAATTTAATGCATTCACCACCACCTCTATCTCAGTCCAAACCATTGTCATCACCTCCAAAGGAAACCCCCTGTTCATGAAGTCATCACTCCTGACTCCCCCCTCCCCACCCCCCAGCCTCTGACAACCAACCATCAACCACTATCTGCCTCTGTGGATTGGTCTATTTTGAATATTTCATATAATGGAATCATACAACAGGTGACCTTCAGGGACTGGCTTCTTACATTCATGCTTTCTAGATCTCAGATCAAATGTCACCTCCTCCAAGGGACCTTCCCTGACCTCCCCCATCCCCAGACACCTCAGCCCACAATCCTCAGCAGCATCTGACATAATCTTGACTTTCTTCTGGTTCTCTCAGTGGTTGTCCTTCTCCTCAAAGGCACAGGCTCTAAAGGACAAGGTTTCATCCTCTCTGGAAAGTTGTCAGTGACTGAATGAATGACCCATGTGACACTGTCCTTTCCTGTCTCTCTCTGCCCAGTAACATAGCCTCAACTTCCTCTTCAATGCTCAGATTCAGTACAACAGTATTTAATCATGCACCTACTGCTTGAGAGGTCCTGTCCCGGATACTGGGCTTCCCCAGGGGAAACAACAGATGGGGTCCCCTTCCCCACAGCACCTTCATCGTTGAGAGTTACGTTTTATTCAGTGGAAATTTTTAAGACTTTAAACCTGGGAGACAGCATCTCAAATGACCCCGAGAGAACTGCTCCTCCAAGGAGGCAGGGGAAGAGACAGGTTATTTAAAAGTTTTGCAATAAAAGGTAAGTACCTGAACATCAAAAGATGATTGTTAATTAAGGAAAATCAGATATCCCAAGTTTAGGAATTTAGCGCTTTTCTATGTATGGGAAGATGCAAGAGCCTGGGGTCACTGAAATCATTCCTTTCTTATGCATCTCAGCTCTCTGGGGCCAGTATCCTTTGTCTTCACATCTTGAGCTCCCTTGGTGCTCACCGTTGAGAATGGCTGCAGTCACTGATGGCTGCTGAAGATGTTAGTTGCTCAGTCACGTCCAACTCTCTGCGACCCCATGGACTGTAGCCCACCAGGCTCCTCTGTCCGTGGAATTCTCCAGGCAAGAATACTGGAGTGGGTAGCCATTTGCTTCTCCAGGGGATCTTCCCAACCCAGGGATGGCTGCTAGATTGCAGGTATCTTCTCCTTCCTGAGTGCTCTTAGGGCTCACTGGCTCACCTTGGAGGGATGCAATCGCTGATGAACTGTGACATCCTTGTTTACTGATATGGCATAAAATATTCAATTTCTCACTGCTGACACAGGATTTAACAGCAGTCAAAGTTGTTACTAAGAGGATCAACTGTTCCTATCCAACTTGCTTATCCATTCAACAGATATTTATGGAAAACTCACTGTGTGTAGGATTGACATAAATATTAATATCTGGTATTTCACAGTGGGTGTTGAGGGATAGTCTTTCCTAAAAGAGCAGTGTTTGGGACTTCCCTGGTGGTCTAGTGGCTGAGACGCTGCACTCCCAATGCAGGGGGCAGAGGTTGAATCCCTAGTCAGGGAACTAGATCTCCATGCCACAACTAAGAGTTTGCATGCTCCAACTAAAGATCCCACATGCTGCAACCAAGACCTGGACAAGCCTAAATAAATAGATAAATAAATAAATTTTTTTTTCAAAAAAGTGGTGTTGGAACCAAGAGAGAGTCATTTAAAGACTGAAGGTAAATAAAGTATTATAGGGAGAAGGAATAGCAAGGACAGAGACTTGAGGATTTCAAGGAAGAGAAAGTTGGCCATGACACCAGTGCAGTGATGAGCAGGGAAAAATGGCCCATTTGCTGCTGGCTGTTTGAGGTTAGGCAGCATGCATATAACTGCCCCAAGCCTCAGTTTCTCTGTCTGTTCATGAGGATATAATAATGAAGCCTTTTGTTGAAGATGAAATAAAATCCAGTGCACAGGGACCAGCTCAGAACAGGCAGCCAAGAGATAAGCCCACTTGTCCTGGGTGACAGACTCCAGGGGCTCACAGCCATTGTAGGGTAGGTGTAAACCTCTACCTCCTCCACCCTCTGGTCTTGCAGAGCCAATTATCTCCAGCTTATCTCCAGCCCTTCCAATTTACCTGAGCCCCCCTCCACCTCAGCTGCTCCTGCTCACTACCTTGCTGACCCTTCCCCTGCCTCAGCAGGTCCTTCATCTTTCTGGCATTCCACCCCTCCCCCTACACTGACACACATTCACACCTCAAAGCCTACCCTCTCATACTTGCCTTAAATGGGTTTTTGTGGAAGGGAGTTTTACAAAGCAGAAAAGAAAACCACGTGTACTTTCCTTCCATGAATCCTCCTCATGGGGCAGCTTTACCTGCTTCCTCCCCTCACAGCTCAGAGAGAGTCGGAAACAAGGACAGATGAGCAACTTGGCGGGGGGGGGGGGGGCACCCTGTGGCCACCCGTGGGAAGATGAGTCACAGCAAGGCTGTGGTCAGTCACCCCCTTTCTCAAGATGATGAGCCAGCCAGCTCTCCTGTGCTTGTGTGGCGGCTTTATTTATTTTCACTCAGTCTCACACACCACAGGATGGAGTGGGGTGGAGAAGAAGGACAGTTACAGCAGAAATACACTCAGAAACTCCCCGGCACCCCCATCTCACTCGGAGAGGAAACCAGAGTCCTCACCTCGACCCACAGGCCCTGCATGACCTGCCTCCCATCACCTCCCTGTCCCCACCTCCTCCCACTCTCCCCCTCTATCACAGCCTCAGCCACATGAGCTTCCTCCATATTTCACCAACTCACCCGGCATGGTCCTGTCTCCGAACCTGGGCGCAGACAGTTCTTTTCGCCAAAGGAGGGGGTCTTCCCCTAATACATATATAGCTCCCTCAAGTCTCTGTTCAAATGTCACCTTCTCAGCAGGGCTTTTCCTGATCTCTCAGTTTCAATTTTTATAATTCACCCAATTCTACCTTTCCCAATCCCTTTACCTCTTTGTTCTCCATGACAGTTATCACCACTGACCCTACTATACATTTTTTCTTGTTTATTTATTTTATATGTCTCCCTCACTAGGCTGCTGGCACCACAGTCAAGATTGTTCATTGCTCTTTCCTCAGTGCCTGGAACATGGTATCCGATCAATAAATATTTCCTAAATGAGTAAAGGAATTTTCTAAGTGAATGAATGAATGAACGGTTATGATGACTGAGCTGTAAGTTTAGCCCCAAGCCCCCTGGTGGCCAAAGCAGAAAGGGAAACAAGATTAGTTACATTCTCTGTGAGGATGAAGGGCTTCTCCGATGGCTCAGATGGTAAAGAATCTGCCTGCAATGCAGGAGACCCAGGGTTGGATCCCTGGGTCGGGAAGATCTCCTGGAGAAGGGGATGGCAAGCCACTCCAGTATTCTTGCCTGGGAAACCCCATAGACAGAGGAGCCTGGCGGGCTACAGTCCATGAGGTTGCAAGAGTTGGACATGACTTAGGGACTAAACCACAACCCACCACAAGATGACATACACACACACAAAGAGATGGGTTAAGCAAAACTTGTAAACATTTACGGGAACATTTAGGAGACTATCTTCATGACCTTGAGGCATGGAAAGATTCTTAAACAAGACAGAAATGTACAACTGTAATAGAAAAGGATACATTTGGCAACATCTGATTTTAGAACTTGTCTTCAACAAAACCTGCCAGAAAAAAGATGAAAAGACAAGTCAGGCAAGACCGCTGCGATGTTTGTATGTGACAGAGGATGTATATCTGGGATATAAAAAGAGCTCTGAGAAATCAACAAGAAAAAGGTAAATATCCTAGCAGAACAGGCAATTCACAGAAGAGGAAACCCAAGTGGCCAACAGATTTTGGCAAAGATGTTCAGCAGATGAATGCAGGTTAAATTCATTTTACACTCACCAGATTGGCAAAAACCAAACAGTTCATAAAAATCATCATATGTCAGCACAACACGAACATCCTCTGCATGCAAAGGAGTGTGAATTGGTAATACCACTCAGTGGGACACTTTGACAGTGTCAAGTTTGAAGACAAACACCATACAGGTCTGCAATTTCTCTCCTGGATATATACCAACAATAAACTATGGCCCTTAGGCCAATTCTGGCTACACCTGTTTAGGTAAATAAAGTTTTATTGGAACACAGCTATGTCCATTTATTTACATACTGTCTATGGCTGCTTTCGTGCTACAATGAAAAGATGGAGCAGAAGCAACAGCGGCCATCCCACAAAGTCAAAAATATTCACTCTGTGGCCCCTCCATACAGGAAGTTTGTCGACCTCTGCTCTGGGTCAGTGCTTTTCAAACTTCAACGTGCATACAGATCTCCTGGGAATCTTGTTAAACCACAGCTTCTGACTCAGCAGTTCAGGGAGGAGCCTGGGACTCTGCATTTCTAACAAGCTCCCACTGATTCTGGTTATGCTGGCTCATGGATCATGACTTGAGTGTCAAGGATCCAGGTAGCACAGGGTTCCACCAAGATATGTCTGTGAACCCTTGCAGACAAAGCAGAGAAACATGGCCTCATCAACATCTTCAACTCATTTTATCTCTCCCCCCAGCAGTTACAAATCAGGTGGGCAGAAACTTTCATTCAACACCTGCTGCACGTTCAATATGAGCCAGGCACACCCGAAGCAGGAAGGGAATCTCATGCATTGATAGCCAAAGAAATCTCCCCAGCCTACAAGGATGGGTGGAAGAGGAAAATGTGGTTGCACGGTGTCCTAAGATCTGGTCCCCGATTCAATCATGTTGTTGCAGACATGACCCAAGGAGCCCATGGATGCCCCAGGGTGGGACATGGCACTGGATATTTCTTACAGCAGCAACTCCCAGGTGGCCAAATGGAAGGCTGCAGCTGCCCACTGGCTGTCAGAGGGCAGAGGCCACACCTATGGCCCCAGAGCCCATCAAATGAGTAATCGACATGTCTTGGGCGAACAGTTTAGACATTTGTGGGAAACTTGCAAACACTTCAGTGTGGAATACTTCTTCCCTCATCCAGTTCCTGTTTGACACAGAGTAGGCAATCAAAAAAATATTTATTGAAAAAAATATGTATTTGATGACTGAAGAAATGATTCATACTCAGTCCCAAGAGCCATCATATATAAATGGCACTGACAAAAAAAATAGTAAAGAGCCAGGTCAGGGTGAAGGGAAACAATTTTGAAGAATGAGAGGACATTTCCCCTGAAGACAGCACTAGTCTGGGGTTGGGAGCGTGAGTGCTTTCTAAAAAGGAAAAGAAGAGAGAGGAGTTAACATCTATCGAACACTTGCGTATTAAGTGCTATGCACACAGTAAATGAGATTTAATCTTCTCAAACCATCTGAGGTAGGTGTGGCGGTCTCTACTTTGGAGAAGAGGAACCAGAGGCTCCACAGGCCACCTCCAAGTAGAGGGAGGGATAGGGGAGGGGGTCTGAGTGGTCCCCTGTGGTAAGAATAGGATCAGACGTAGAAGTTTGCAAGCAGTGGGTTCTGGCTCTAGAGAAGGAATGGTAATGGGGTTTTGAAGGGAGTGAGTTCTCCATCCCTAGAGGAATTCAGGTAGAGACTGGATAACCACTCATCACTAGATTCTTGGAGCCCCTCCTGATGTTGAAATTCTATGACCTGTTTTAGGCAGATCCTTCTCTGGGCTTTTCCAACTGGAGCTGGAAGGTTAAAAGGGACTTGAATGATCCGAGGGCTGCCAACTCCCATTCCCTGAGTACATGGGATGTGAGTGAGCTGGGCTCAGACACTTCAGACACACCAGGTGAGTGGAATCACCAAGAGGAAGCACCAAACTACCCACATCTCCCAGAGGTGGTATGCTATGCCCCAACTTCCTTCTTCTGTCTGCTTGTTAGCATTTTTTAACATTTCTGGGGCCAAGACTGTATTTAAGGCCTCTATGCATGATCAGCCACAACTGTGTGGCATCTTTGTGTTGAGAGCCAACTTCTCTGCACCCGCAGTCTACCCCTTTCCAACAGTGGGCTCTGGCTAAGAAGGGAACAGGTTAGAGCTGCCTCCTCCAGGCAGCCCTCCTTCCTGCCTCCTCAGGATCTTCTTGGGAGATGTAAGTCTCCAAGCCCAGGATGTGTATGGGAGCTGAGAAGTCTTCTAGGGTACAAGTAGCCAGGGAGAGAGAGAAGACTGACATACACACCCTTAGATACTGAGGGTCTGTTCCAGAGTCTCAGGCTGTGACTCAATGCACAGAGGAAGCCACCTGAATTGGGTAAGTTTGACCTCCACACCAGATGGTAAGCACACACACCCACCCCTACAAGAAGTGAGGGGTCAGACATCCTAAGATGTTACCTCCTCCTTCATATGGCCCTCAGTATGTCTGTTCCCAGTCCCCACCATCCCCCTTGAATAGGAAGCCCAAAGCCAGGAAGGTGGCCTCATGCTTGTTACTAAGCTGGGCACTATGAATTGTAAATAAATGAGTGAGAGAATAAATGAATGGTCAACTGAGCACATGAATGAGTGATTAAATGTATAAAAGAATCGATGAATGGATAGACATATGGGCAGGTAGATGAATGGATGAATGGATAGGTGTGTAGATTCAGAGCAAAGTGGTTGGGTGGATGGATCAATAGATCTAAGGATGGATAGATGGAAGGAAGGGAGGGAGAAAGGGAGAACGGGTGGGTGAGTTGATGTGATTAGATGGCTGAGTGGTTAGATGAATGAATAGACAGATGGAAGGAAGGAAGAATGGATGGATGGACAAATGCATAGATGGGTGGATAGATGAATGGATGGGTGGGTATATAGATAGATTGATACATGAATGAAAGGTAGGATGGATGCGTGGGTGGATGGATGAGTGGACAGATGTACACACGCAAGGATCAGTGAATGGATGAATGGATGGGAGGGTAGACAGAAGGATGGATGGGTGGATGGATTGATGGATGAATGGATGAATGGATAAATGGAAAGAGGAAGAAAAAGTGACTACCCAAAACATATTTCAGGCAGAATAGGAACCATGGTATGACCCAAGGTCCCGCAGACTCTCCTCTTAAAAATCTGGTCTGGACACTAAAAAGTGGATTCTACCCCCAGCCTTGCCCAGTTTTTGGAGCTGGGTCAAAGCCAAGACAGACAAACCCATGATCAGTCCCTACTACACCCTTGCAGACCTGGCCTTGCCCAGGGGAAGCTTTCAGATGGGGCTCCCACCACCCTCCCAGCCCCAAGGTACTCTGCTGGAAGCTTGGGACTTGATTCGCAATTTGTGGGGCAGGGAGGCCTGAGCCAGATCCTCCCGGGGACGGTTATCAGGGACAGGGCAGGCCACTCTGGGAGGCAATCCCATGGGATCAACACCGGGTGTCAGCAACACGTCCGAGGACCCTGAGGCCCGGCAAGCGGTGGGTATGGGTGACCACAGCCCCCAGCAGGGCCTGAGCTCTGGTCTGGGGCCCCCATGCCTATCCAGGAGATGACAGCTGAAGAAGGCAGCTGGCAGGGCAGCCTGCAAGGCCATGTCCACTCTTTTGGAGGCAGGGTCCTGGAGGGACCTGGGGGGAGTGGCCAGGCTAGTCCACCTGTGAGCCAGTAGGCAGCGCCAGCATCCTGGCACCCCAGCGTCCAGGGAACACGGTCTCAAGAGGCAGCCATGGGAGCCAGGTAGAGTCGGGGTCTGGTCAGCCCTAGGACTGGGGTCTCCAGGCCAGGGAGAATCCCATAGCAGAGTAGGCAGGGTCCGGGTCCCACCCGTGGCGGGCAGGAGGCCAAAGCGATGCTTGAGCGCCCGCAGCTCAGCCCTGAGCAAAGCGTTCTCCTCGAGCAGGGCGGCCAGCCGGCCCTCCAGGGCCGCGTCATTGAGACGGCGCTTCTCGCGGGATCTCTTGGCCGCCTCGTTGTTCTTCCTGCGCTTCTCCCAGTAAACCGTGTCCTTCTTCTCCTCCGGCATGAACTCCCGCTGCCGGCGCACGGCCGGACCTCGGACCCGAGCTCCCGGCAGGGTTTTGCGGTGACCCTGGGGTACATCCGGGAGGACCAAGAGACCCACATCCATGGTCGCCTGGGAGCCCTGGGGAGGAAAGAAGAATTCTTGGACTGGAAGCCGGAAACTGACCTGAATGACTCCTCCATCTAATTTATCCTGTATCTCCACCCTTCCCCAGGGGAGGGGCTGGGGAAAGAGTGGAAACTGGGCTGGAGAGCTGGGTGGAGGCAGAAAGGAGTGTAGCAGAAAGAGTGGGGAGCTGATGGGACGGTTTGATGTCTGAGGCTGCCAGAGAGAGGATGGATTTCTGGCTTAAAAGGAAGCCACTGGAGTTAGGGAGAGTAGGTTGGGTACCATATCCTCAGGAAGATGGAGGCTCCTTCGCAGGAGTTCTTACCGCTGAGGAGGTCAGCACACAAGCCAAGGGCTCAGTTCAATCTGAGCTCCAGAGTAGGATTCTTGGAGACCCACAGAGATATAGGAGGAAAGCCGAACCTAGAAAAAGAGAATGTGTGTCCATGGAGTTAAACTGAGCCAAGGTGGGGTCAAAAGATAAGCCACTACTCACCTGAAAAGTGCCAAGGTTGTACACCAAGATCTCCATCTACAGCCAGAGGTTTCCACCTGCCCATCCACCCTACTTATATATATTCATAAGGTCTTCTATTCACCCACTCACTCAGTCATACACCCTTCACCGACCTACCTAGCCAACTCCCATTCCATCCATTCATCTCTTCATCCACCAACCACCATCTATTTATCTATCCATCCCGGTCCCATCACTTCATGGCAAACAGAAGGGGGGAAAGTGGAAACAGTGGCAGACTTTATTGTTTTGGGCTCCAAAATCACTGCGGATGGCGACTGCTGTTATGAAATTAAAAGATGCTTGCTCCTTGGAAGGAAAGCTATGACAAAACTTCACAGTATGTTAAAAAGCAAAGACATCACTTTGCCAGCAAAAGTCTATATAGTCAGAGCTATGGTTTTCCCAGCAGTCATGTACAGATGTGAGAGCTGGACCATAAAGAAGACTGAGTCCCAAAGAATTGATGCTTTCGAATTGTGGTGCTGGAGAAGATGAGAGTCCCTTGGACTGCAGGGAGATCAAACCAATCAATCCTGAAGGAAATCAGTCCTGAATACTCATTGGAAGGACTGATACTGAGGCTGGAGCTCCAATACTTAGGCCACCTGATGAGAAGAGCTGATTCATTGGAAAAAACCCTAATGCTAAGAAAGATCAAAGCCAAAAGGAGAAGGAGGTGGTAGAGGATGAGATGGTTAGATAGCATCACTGACTCCATGGACATGAATTCCATCTCCATGGATATGAATTTGAGCAAACTCCAGGAGATAGTGAAGGACACCCATCCATCCCCCATTTGACTGTACAATCCTCTGTCTATTCCCTGCCCATTCACTCATCCATCTGTCAATTCATTCACTGTTAGCTTTATTTTTAAAATAATATTGTGCCTACAGGAAAAAGAAAAAATAGACAACTTGGACCTCACGAAAATGTTTAAATTTTGCACAACAAAGGACACTATCCACAGAATAAAAAAGCAACCCACAGAATAGGAGAAAATATTTGCAAATCATAAAGCTGATATAATTTGCAGATTACATAGATATTTGTATCCAGAATATATAGGAAACTCCTAAAACTCAACAACAACAAACACCAAACAACTCAATTCAAAAATGAACAAAGGACTTGAGTAGACATTTCTCCAAAGAAGCTATATAAATGGCCAAAAAGCACATGAAAAGATACTCAGTATCACAAATCATTAGGGAAATGAAAATCAAAACCACAATGAGATACCACCTCACACCTCCTCAGATAACTACTATCAAAACAGCAGAAAGTAGCAAGGGTTGGCCAGGATGTGGAGAAACAGGAACTTTTATGAACTGCTTGTGGGAATGTAAAATGGTGTAGCCATTGTGGAAAACAGTATGACGGTTCCTCAAAAAAAAAATTAAAAATAGAATTACCACATGATCCAGCAATTCCACTTCTGGCTATATCTACTAAGTCACTTCAGTCGTGTCTGACTCCTTGTGACCCCATGGACTGTAGCCCACCAGGCTCCTCAGTCCATGGGATTCTCCAGGCAAGAATACTGAAGTGGGTTGCCATACCCTTCTTCAGGGGATCTTCCCAACCCCAGGTATCGAACCACCCTCATCTCTTACGTCTCCTACCTTGGCAGGTGGGTTTTTTACCACTAGCACCACCTGGGAAGCCCACTGGATATATACCTAAAAGAATTGAAAGCAAGGTCTCAAAGAAATATTTGTACACCCATGTTCATAGCAGCATCATTCATAATAGCCCAACAGTGGAAGTAACCCAAGTGTCCATCAAGAGATGAATGGATAGGCAGTCCATCCATACAGCAGAATATTGTCCAGCCTTTAAAAGGAAGGAAATTCTTAAAAGGAGACCCTGCTTTCAATTCTTTTGGGTATATATCCAGTGTGTAAGGCTTCCCAGGTGATGCCAGTGGTAAAGAACCTACCTACCAACACAGGAGACATAAGAGATGTATTTTCCATTCGTGGGAGTGGCTTGGCAACCCGCTCCAGTATTCTTGCCTGGAGAATCCCATAGACAGAGGAGCCTGGAGGGCTACAGTCCATAAGGTCACAAAGAGTAGGACACAACTTCAGTGACTTAGCACACACACACATATGTATAACCAATTCACTTAGTTGTACACCTGAAACTGACACAATGTTGCAAATCAACTATACTACAATAAAAAGAATTTTTTTGAAAAAAGGAAGAAAATTCTGACACATGCTTCAATGTGGATGCAACTTAAAGGCATTATGCTCACTGAAATAACCCAATGACTAAAGAATAAATGCTCCTTTCGTATGGTTCCACTTATTGGAGGGACTTAAGGTAGTCAAGAACTGTAGCCTACCAGGCTCCTCGGTCCATGGGATTCTCCAGGCAAGAATACTGCTGTGGGGCGCCATGCTCTCCTCCAGGGGATTTTCCCAACCTAGGGATTGAACTTGAGTCTCTCTCATGGGAGGCAGATTCTTTACCATATGAGCCACCAGGGAAGCCCTGAGTAGTCAAAGCCATAAAGACAGAAAGTATTGATAAAACGGTGGTTGCTGGGGCTGAGGGAAAGAAATGAGTTAGTGTTTAACAGATATAGAATTTCAGTTTGAGAAGATGAGAAGAGTTATGAAGATGGATGGTGGTGATGGCTGCACAATCCGTGTCATGTGAACATATTTAATACCACTGAACTGTATGCTTAAAAATGGTTAAGGTGATAAATTTTATGATATGTGTATTTTACCACACTAAGAATATTTTAATAATAATAATTTTGCACCTTTATGCATCTTTCCATCCATATATCCATTTATTGGTCCCACTCACCCACCTTCTGTTCCTCCATTCTCTCATTCATCCAACACATCCTTCCTATGTGCCAGTCATCCTTCCACAAATCCGTTTATACATCTATATATCCCTCCATGAGTCCACCCATCCATCCAACTAATAAGAAAGCAATTGATAAGAACTTCCCACATGACTAGTGTTGAAGAACTAGGATGTTAAGAATAGGAGCAGGGGACTTGCCTGGTGGTCCAGTGGTTTAGAATCCATCTTGCAATGCAGGGGATGTGGGTTGGATCCCTGGTCAGGGAACTAAGATCCCACATCCCCTGGAGCAACTACTGAGCCCACACGCTCTGGAGCCCAAGTACCACAGCTCGAGAGCCTCCGTGCTCTGGAGCCCCACACCACAGCTGGAGATCCCACATGACTCAACAAAGGTCCTACATGTCACGATAGAGACCAGATGCAATCAAAAAAAAAATTAAAGAAGAACAGATGGGGACTTCCCCGGTAGCTCAGCAGTAAAGAATCCACCTACAGTGCAGGAGACGCGAGTTCGGAGACGCGAGTTCAATTCCTGGGCCAGGAAGATCCCCTGGAGGAGGAAATGGCAACCCACTCCAGTATTCTTGCCTGGAGAATCCTATGGACTGAGGAGCCTGGAGGGCTAAAGTCCATGGTGCCAGACACAACTAAGGGACTGAGCACAAGGAGCAGATAGAAGAAGCAAAGTCATTAGATTCCCAACCCCTAGGGTGGAGCTCCAGTACTCTTGCCTGGAAAATCCCATGGACGGAGGAGCCTGGCAGGCTGCAGTCCATGGGGTCGTGAAGAGTCGGACATGACTAAGTGACTTCACTTTCACTTTTCATTTTCATGCATTGGAGAAGGAAATGGCAACCCACTCCAGTGTTCTTGCCTGGAGAATCCCAGGGACGGCAGAGCCTGGTGGGCTGCCGTCTATGGGGTCGCACAGAGCCGGACACGACCGAATCGACTTAGCAGCAGCAGCAGCGTGGAGCTCAGAAAAGATGCCCCGGGGACACCCCAAGGATGGGGAACCACCTCCTTTACCATAGCCCATTTTCTGATACAAAGATCTGGTCTCTACTGAACCCCTGGATTCCCTGCACCTAGGATGTCATCACCTTCTGTGGTTCTGATGCAAAACAGGATGAGAGGGAAACCAGAGCAAGGTATGAGCCTTCTGACTCAGAATGGGCTCAAGGGAAAAGTGGACACTGAGGGCTGACAATTTTGTTCCAAAAAACCACTGAATAACCTCCATGAGGACAGCACGTGCCTTTTTTTTTTTTTTGGTCTACCAGTGTATGCCTGTGCCTGACACTGGGCTCATAGATATTACTGGGTAAATAGATAATTGTTGAATGAGTGAATAGACACATAAATGAAGAAAAACAGAATCTTGTTCACACATAGAGAATGTTCGGCCCTCCTGCTGAACCGCCAACCTAAAACTGTAAAACCGACTTCATCAGCCTCCTTGCTTTGGCCACCAGGAAACTCAGCACTGGGTTTTGAGATGAATTCTAGTGGCTTTCTTGAGTTGGGGATGCAGTTTTTCTCCTCTAATGTTATTGTTTGAAGTTAGTCTTTTATTCTGTGCTCTTGGCCATGTTTGAAAAAGCACAGAGGCATAAACAGTCAAATAAGAACACTCCTAGGAATTCTGACCATAATCCTAGACCCACATTTTGCAAAAGTTTATTCTCAAGAATCCCAGTGGCCCAGCTTCCCTGATGGCTCAGTGGTAAAGAATCAGTCTGCCAATGCAGGAGACAAGGGGTTCAATCCCTGGTCCAAGAATATCCCACATGTTGCAGAGTAACTGAGCCCATGCACCACAACTATTAAGCCTGTGCTGTAGAGCCTGGGAGCCTAGACGCAACTACTAAGCCCACTCACCCTAAAGCCTGTACTCTGCAACAAGAGAAGCCACTGAAATGAGAAGACCAAGCACTGCAACTAGACAATAGACTCTACTCACCACAACTAGAGCAAACCCTGTGCAGCACAGCAAAAATAAATAAATAAAATTATTAAAAAAAAAAAAAATCCCAGTGGCAACAGCGTTCTGCCAAAAAAAGAGATACAAATATATTTGGAAAATATTGCATTCCTCATTCTTATATGAAAATCACAAAGACAGGAGAATCATTAAAGGCTCTGACAAGTCCTGCAAAAAGGTTTAACTTGTGTTTGACTTGGAAGTTCTCAAATGTATTTGGCCATGAAATATTGACTTCACAAAACACTTTGGGACATATATTTATTCATTCATTCATACAACACTGTGCCAGGTTCTAAGGTGGTTACTGGGACAGCAGAGGAAAACTGAACAGTCTCCCTGCCCTCACAAAGCCAGGAGATGATGGGTGTCAAAGGCATATCCCAGGACCCTGGGACCAGCGTCCAGAGGGCACTACTCTGGCTCTGGGAGACAGGATGGGAGCCAGCTGGACTAGAAAGGGAGGAGAACAGCCTAAGGGTCATCTAAGCCCAGGTCAAAGCCAGTAGATACCCAGGGAAGAAGGCGGTGCGTGGGCTGGTGGTCAGTTAGAGGAGGAACCGGAGGCTCTCACGCTAAGCCCGTGAGGCCGACAGGGTTCAGCCTCACTGTGCGGCTCCCTGCCCGAGTCCCCTCCTCTCTGTGGCTTGGCCAGAGGCCCCCCTAACCACCACCCCGACACCTCCACAGGAACCCAGAGGGAGATGGGGCAGTAGATAGCTCAGCTGCCTGAGTTTATTTAGAGAAGAAGCAGCGAGCGCTGGGCTGGGCCTTCCTGTGGTCGTGGGGGAGGCGCTGGTGGGGGCGGGCAAGTCAGGGGACACTTCCCATGAATTGGCCAGTGAGGGGACGAGGAAACCGGAAAAGGGTCTCCCTCAGAGATGGCCCAGCACAACTCCACCCCAGCCCCATCACCCTCCACTGACTCTCTGACTGGTGGCAGTCAAGGCTCTTCTCAGTTCCCCCAAGTGACAGGGAACTCATTCACTAAAGTCAGCCGCTGCGAGGCTGGGTGACTTCTCATAGTTAAGAAGGTCTTTCTGACAAATACCATATGGTATCACTTATGTGTGGAATCTAAGATACAACCCAAATGAACTTAGCTACAAGATGGAAAGAGACTCACAGACGTAGAGAACAGACTTGTGTTGCCAAGGCAGCGGGTGGGGGAGAAGGGGGGTAAGGATTGAGAGTTTGGGATTACCAGTTGCAAATTATTATATATGGGATGGACAAACAACAAGATCCTACTCTAGGGGCTTCCCTGGTGGTTCAGTGGTAAATATGGCTTCAATCCCAGGTATGGGAAGATGCCACATGCTGCAAAGCACCCATGCTCCACAACTATTGAGCCTGTGCTCTGCAGTCTGGGAGCCACAGCTACTGAGCCCACGCACCATAGAGCCTGTGCTCTGCAACAAGAGAAGCCACGCAAATGAGAAGCCTTTACACCAGAACTAGAGAGTAGCCCCTGCCTGCCTCAACTAGATAAAAGCCCATGCAGCAACAAAGACCCAGCACAGCTAAAAATAAAAATAGATAAATAAAAAAAAATTTAAAGATTCTACTGTGCTTGTCTGGTGGCTCAGATGGTAAAGAGTCTGCCTGCAATGCAGGAAACCTGGGTTCAATTCCTGAGTCAGGAAGGTCCCCTGGAGGAGGAAGGCAAGGCAATCCACACCAGTATTCTTGCCTGGAGAATTCCATGGACAGAAAACCCTGGTGCGCTATAGTACATGCGCTATAGTACAGGAAGGTCCCCTGGAGGAGGAAGGCAAGGCAATCCACTCCAGTATTTTTGCCTGGAGAATTCCATGGACAGAAAAGCCTGGTGCGCTATAGTACATGGGGTTGCATAGAGTCAGACATGACTGAGTGACTATCACTTTCACTTTTCACTGTATACCACAGGGAACTATATTCAATATCCTGTAAAAAAAAAAATCATAATGGAAAAGAATATGAAAAAGAATATATGTGTATAACCAAGTCATTTTGCTGTAGAGCATAAATTAAACACTGGAGAAGGAAATGGCAACCCACTCCAGTATTCTTGCCTGGAGAATCCCAGGGACAGAGGTGCCTGGTGGGCTGCCGTCTGTAGGGTCGCACAGAGTCGGACACGACTGACACGACTTAGCAGCAGCAGCAGCAGCAGCACCTCTGAAGAACAGAAGTCGGTGTTCACAGAGGAAAAAGGGATCCAGGTACCGAACAGCTGGCAATGGGCAGGGCTGAGATGAACATCCAGGCTGTCAGAATGATGCATGGGTAGACAAAATAAAGAGTTTCAGCCAGTTCTGCCTGGGTTCAGATTCTCCCTCCCAGCTGAGTGTGTGGGGGCAAGTCCTGTCGCCCCTCTGAGCTTCCAATGCCTCATTTAAAATGAAGGTAATAGTGGTACCTACTTCATTCGTTCTATAAAGAATGAGATCATATGTGTGAACAGCCAGCACATAACAGTACAGAATGAGCCACAGGGCTATTTTTTATTGGATGGTGGTGGTAGGGTTAGAATCCTCTCCCACTAAGCTTCTCCTGCCAGACGCTAATGGTTATCTGTGTTGAAAATACCCACACAAAATGGAAACAGACTCACAGACCTAGAGGACAGACTCTGTGGTTGCCAAGGAGGAGGAGATGGGGGAAGGAAGGATTGAGAGTTTGTGATTAGCAGACAAAAACTATGATATATGGAATGGATAAACTCTTATAGTCCATCCAACACAACAGTATCAGTTTATAGGTGATGAAATTGGACTTTCATTCAAAATGGCAGACCAAGTACACCCAGAGACCTCCCTCGTTCCTCCTCCCAACACTTATACAGAGAAGCGCCAACGTGAACCAGAGATCAAAGCAGAGATGCCCAGTGACAAGGATGCCCCCACCCACAGAAATGTAGGGCCCCCTAACATATGACGTCAAGGACACACATTCTCAGAAGACTCAGAGGACGGGGGGAGAGATCCTGAAGAGATGAGGAATTCACAACCACTTTATGAAGTTGCCACAAACTCCCCAATTGGAAGAATTGACATCTGCAGAAATAGAGATAATCAGTGCAATCTTCAAAGAGTTTTACAATGAATAGATAAAGTGATTCAAAAAGATAAAGAAGGGAATACTAATCATAAGACCAGAACAGGAGGTTATAAAACAAAAAGAGGTAGATATTTTAAAAGAATGAATTGCTCAGCTATGAAAAATACAGTTACTAAGGAAAAAAACAAACAAACAAAGCCTCAAGACATGGGTTGCCTAGTAGAAGCAGAAACCGAGATCCAGATTTGGGAACAGACTTACCAAGGTCAGATGGAATTTTAGTGGCCAAAATGGAACTAGTACTCAGAGCTCAGTTTTGAAAAGCCCAGAACTAAAGACTAGCTCAGGACCTGAGCCCTGAGGCCAACTATGACTCTCCAAGAGTGTTCTATGGCTCCCCTTTCTCTCTTGTCTGTTTTTCTTTCCTTTCCCTGGATTATAAGGTTGCTGCTGAGCTGAACTTCAAAGTTCTTTCCTGATGAGAAGCAGGGCTTCCATTCTCTGACTGGGCAGGGTGGGAACGAGGGGTATGGAGCAATGCACAGCCCTCTCCTCCCAACTTAGAATTTAATTAAACAGAACCTTAATGTCAGAAGAGGAATAGCCAGTATTGGCCATGGGATGCTGGTCTCTGAGCCTCTGATTCCTCATCCATAAAATGGGTTCACTTTACCGACAAAGATCCATCTAGTCAAAGCTATGATTTTTCCAGTAGTCACGTACGGATGTGCGAGTTGGACCATAAAGAAGGCTGAGCACCAAAGAATTGATTCTTTCAAGTTGTGGTGCTGAAGAAGACTCTTGAGAGTCCCATGGAACTGCAAGGAGATGAAACCAGTCAATCCCAAAGGAAATCAACCCTGAACATTCATTGGAAAGACTGATGCTGAAGCTGAAGCTCCAGTACTTTGGGTACCTGATGCGCCGAGCTGACTCATTGGAAAAGACCCTGATGCTGGGAAAAGTTGAGCACAGGAGGAGAAGAGGGCAACAGAGGATGAGATGGTTGAATGGCATCATTGACTCAATTTGAGGAAACTCCAGGAGATGGTGTAGGACAGGGAAGGCTGGCATCCCACAGTCCTTGGGGTCTCAAAGAGTTGAACACGACTTAGCAACTGAACAACAACAATAAAAATGGGTTCAAGGGACCCTATCACATGCAGATGTTTTGAGAATTAAATAGTAAGTTGTGTATACAAGACACCTGGCATGTCCAGATGGTCTCACACAGAACACCTTCCTGGAGCTGAGCAAACTCCTTCTTTGAGCCCAAAGACACCCCAGGTGAGAACAAACTACAGTCACTTGGGGTCTCAACCACCAAAACAGGAGAGAGAAAAAAGTTTGAAAGGAAAATTTTAAAGGTGAGACAAAAAAAAAGATGAATCAAAGAAGAGAGAGTAAGCCCATAAATTCCCCACCCATGTGGCCAAAAGGAGCCCACGAGCTTTCCCCTTGTTCCGTGCTAAGTGCGAAGCTACAAATAACCACAAACTCTCCAGTAGGTGTAAGACTTCTTAACACTTAACGGCAAGAGGTGGCATTCATGTGGGTGATGTACCTCTGGAAAAATGGTTTGGCCCCATCCCTTATAAGAGGAATACTCATTTGTTTTCATTTACACAATGAGATACTGTTTTTTTCCAACTGAAATTGGCAAAGATTTTAAAAAACAATAAAACCCAATGCGAGCAAGGATGCGGTGAGATGGGCACTTCTATATCTAGAAGGCAGAGGTGTCAATTGCTTCCTGGCAAAACAATTAGGCAATATGAAACACAGTTAGGCTTAAACCCTGTCTGAGGAGTAAAAGTGCCCCTTTCTTCCCACCTGGATCACTGCTTCAAGTATCTCCCTATTTTGCCCTCAGTAGCCCCAATATCCCTCCTCAAATACACCATTCCAGTCAGTTAGAACCTCTTTCATTTACTGAAAAGATGTTCTCTCATCTCTACATGTTGTTCCTTCTGCCTGAAACATTCTTTCTCTTCCCTCACCAATTCCCTGGCCAAATCTTATTCATTCTTCAGAACTGAGCCTAGATGTTACCTCATACAGGAAGCCCACCAGACTGATCCCTCCATCTAGACCAGGAGCATCTTCTGGCTCCCCGTACCCGGGGCTTTCACCATCACCTCCACAGGGATCACTTTTGAGTCTGCCTCCCCACTTCACCGATCTCCAGAATTTGTTGTCCTTCAGTTGCTAAGTTGTGTCTGACTCTCTTGTGAACCCATGGACTGTAGCCCACCAGGCTCCTCTGTTCATGGGATTTCCCAGGCAAGAATACTGGAGTGGGTTGCCATTTCCTTCTCCAGGGATGTTCCCTACCCAGGGATTGAACCTGTATCTCCTGCATTGGCAGGCTGATTCTTTACCAGTGAGCCACCAAGGAAAACCCAGTCTCCAGAACAGATGCTCAGTAAATGCAGGAGGAGTGAAATATTTGGAGAAGGGATGTGCTCTGTGTAGTCCCAGAAGGCAGAGAAAGGACCACAGAAAGGGAGAGATTTTTCTAAAAATTCCAGCAGAGGCTATCTCGAGTGGTAATGAGCTGCCTGTCACAAGAACTATGCAATTGGGGAGTCAGAAACTGCTTCTCTCAGTCACTCTCTCTGACTTCTCCACCCTTCCCTGCCCAGATTCAGGGCCCCGGGGTGAAGAAACAGGTGCCTTCCTCCCCAAGCTGTTCATGTGGCTCTCCTCTGACTCAGAAGGTGACCCAGGGAAGAGAGAGGACTCACAGGAGCTGTTCCCACGGCCCTAGCGCAGCCCAACCCATTCCACGGAAGAGTTGCAAGAGGCTACATCCTCACAGAGTTCAAGGCGCCGAATAGCGCCTCCGGGCCGCCCGCTCTCGCTCTGAGATAACCCTACTTCATAGAAACTCCAGCGAAACCTACCTCTAAAACCGAGAACCCTGTGCGGGAACTCAGATTTCAAGGCGAAAAATGCAAGGCACTCTGATCTGCGGCCGGCCCTCCCCTCTCGGGGTGCTGGGAGTGGCCGGAAGCCGTTGGTACCTCTGTGCCCAGCCCACAAGCCCAGCTGGAGTCCCCGGAGCCAGGAACTGGCAGGAAGGGGGCGGGGAGGATGGGGGAGGGGTGTCAGGAGCCAGGCCATGGGTTCGATCCTTGAGGCGGCAAGGCACATATCCTGACTTGACACAAATTCCTGGTCTTTGCCAAGCCTGTCTTTTCACCTGTCAGATGGGTACAAGGTTGGTGCCTGGGTTGGTAAGTAACCCAGGTACACACTTAGTCCCAAAGGGTAGTGGGTGTTGTTTGTCAATCCCAAGAGCTTCAGGGAAGCACCCAGGGCCCACGGTGGGGAGGCGGCGGGGGGTGGGGGGGGGGGCGGGTGCCTGATCCTCCAGCAGGTTGGCTGCCTGTGAGTGACAGCCCAGCGGAAACTCACCTCCTACAAGTCACATGGAAAAAATCCATCTCCGGTACCTAAAGCCTTCCGCCCCTGGCCAGACAAATCCCTCAGGCTCTGCCTCCCCATCTCTCCAGCCCAAACCAGAACCCCCAAAACAAAAGGAACCCCAGCTCCTCAGTGCCTGGCAGGCTGAGGTCTGGCTGCCGGGTAGAAGCTCGAGGCGCCCTCCCCAGCCCAGAGGTGGTGTCACTGGGAGGGGCTGAGGGCACCTGGCCTCAGTCACCACTCACATCGTGTCCAGCCAATGCCAGGACCCAGCCACCCCCTGGTCCCACTCAGTCTCCTGCCAGGAGGGTCTCTCTTCCAGGCAGCCAAGTCTGCAAATGACTTTGCAGGTGGCCAGACCCCATCAAGGCCCACCCGGGCCTACACACACCTACACTGAGCCTAGTAGCTCTGACTCCCCTGGATCACCCGGCTCTAGCTGCACAGGCCTCCTCACTTGTTCCCCGAACACACCAGGCCTGGTCCTGCCCCAGGGCCTTTGCACAGGCTGTTCCCTCTGCCTGAAATGCTATTCCTCCAGATATACACATGACCCCTCCCTCACCTCCTAATAGGTCTCAGTTCCTCAGCAAGATCTGCCCTGACCCCCCCAGGCTAAACTGTCACCCACACCCCCATTCATTTTCTCTCTTGCTTTGCATTTATTGGATGAACTTATCATGCCTTTTGTTGTCGTTGTTCAGTCACCCAGTTGTGTGCAACTCTTTGCAACCCCATGGACTGCAGCACACCAGGCTTCCCTGTCCTTCGTCTCCCAGAGCTTGCTCAAACTCATGTTCACTGAGTCGGTGATGCCTTCCAACCATCTCGTCCTCTGTCCTCCCCTTCTACTGCCTTCAATCTTTCCCAGCATCAGAATCTTTTATCACTCCCTTATTATTACTTTTTTTTTTTGGCCATGCCATGCAGCACGTGGGATCTTAGCTCCCCAACCAGGGATCAAATCTGTGCCCCCTGCATCTTGCCTTGGAAGCATGGAGTCTCAGATACTGGATCACCCAGGAAGTATCTCCCTTACTTTTTCATTACTGACTGATTTGCTTAGTGTCTTTCATTTTCTAGAATCCCAGCCCCTGGGCACCCTTCTCTGTCCCCAGTGCCTACAACTGCACCTGGCATGCAGTACGTGCCGAATAACTATTCATATAACTATTTATTGAGTGAATGAACCAACATGAACAATCTTGTTTCATTCTCATAGCTTCCCTGGAAGTCAGGTTCTCCCCTGTTTTCCACAGAGGCTCAGAGAGGTACAGCGTCTTGCCCAGAGTCATACAGCAAGTCATGGGTGATCTGGACCCTGGAGCCCACTCTCTGGAACCTAAGATACAGCTGGGAGTGGGGCATGAGAGGTTTCGAGACACCTTGAGGCTGTTACACAGCTCCTGGCTCAGGATTCAGTGTCTGTGGAGCCCCAGGGCCTCGGTCTCCCTACTGAGCCAGGCTCAGGAGCATAATGAGAGTAGCAGCTTCTGGCCCTGGGATGCCTGCCCTCCACGCCAGGGGTACCACTCCTCCACCGTCTCTGCAACTGCGCTCAAAGCAGAGACACCCCACTTTCCCAGCCCCCACCCAGAGCTGGATACTTCGTGGTTCCCAGGGACAGTCTGGAGCTGTCCCTGGGGACCTTGACACAAGCAGTGACTGGACCCTGTGGCTTCTCTGGGTTCCCCAAACCCCCATTGGCATCATCAGGGGCCCTATTTGGGTGCCCAACCCTGCCTGTGCTAAGCACTTTACAGTCACTATCTGTTGGAGCAATCTCTTTCACCACACAAATCAGATTATACCACTTTCCAGTGAAAAACCCTCAACGGATCAAGACCAAAGCTCCCATGCCCCACTCAGGGGACCCTGCGCAGTCCAGATGGAGCTGGTCCCCTCCAAGCTCCCACCACACTGGCCTTCTGATCTCTCCAACCCACCACAGGGTCTTTGCACATGTGGCCCTTCTGCCCAGACTGCTCTTCCTTGGTTCCCCTGGTTGCCCTGTTCTCATCCTAGGATTACAGCCTCTCTGAGAAGCCCTTGCTGACCTCTCAGGATAGTTCATGTGCCCCTGCTCTGCACCTACTAAAACAAGGTGTTTCCACCACTTAGCATTTATTACATTCACTTGTATAATTCATTGACTCACATCTCTCTTTCTCCTTTGAGACCAGGGCCTGGGTTTCTTCTCCCCAGTGTTTTCCCACCCCTGGGCCAGGCACATAGTAGGTGCTTGATAAACAACTTGTTGAGTGAATGAGTGCATGTACTGAATCCTGGCATCTCTCCCAGGCTCCCATTCTACAAGTGAGGAGACCAAGGCTTGATCACCTGAGGCAGTACCAGGGCTCCTGACTTCTCTTCTGCAAAGCCTGCCCCACCCCCAACCCCACAGCATCCTCTCACCTCCCACTCCTGCTTTAGGACAGTGGTTCTAAACCCAGGGGATGTTTGTCAATGTCTGGAGACATTTGTGGTTGTCATCACAAGGGGAGGGTGTGTCTGGCATCTAATGGTAGGAGCCGGGGATGCTAGACATACTATAATACAAAGGACAGAAGACTGTCCAGCACCAGTGTCAATAGTGTGTGTGGAGAAACCCTGCTTTAAGGGAGGTGCCCACATCCAAGCCTGATTTATTAAGACCAGGTAAGTCTGGGACTTCCCTGGTGGTCCAGTGGTTGTGAATCCACCTGCCAACTTAGGGGACACAGGTTCAATTCCTGGTGTGAGAAGATCCCACGTGCATTAGAAGCCACAACTACTGAAGCCACACGTCTGGAGCCCATGCTCTACAACAAGAGAAGCCACCACAATGAGAAGTCTGCACATCACAATGAAGAGTAGCCCTTGCTCGCCAAACTAGAGAAAGCCTGTACACAGCAACGAAGACCCAGTGCAACCAGAAGTTAATTAATTAATTAAAAAAAAAAAAGACCAGGTCTGGTCCCAGGGGCTATTTTATTGGATCAGAAGTGGCGCTGGTCTGGTTGGAACCCCGTGCTGTGCTAAGTCACTTCAGTTGTGTCCGACTCTGCAACCCTATGGACTGTAGCCCACCAGGCTCCTCTGTCCATGGGATTCTCCAAGCAAGAATACTGGAGTGAGTTGCCGCACTCTCCTCCAGGGGATCTTCCCAACCCAGGGATCAAACCCATGGTTCTTACTGTCTCCTGAATTAGCAGGTGGGTTCTTTTCCACTAGCGCCACCTGGGAAGCTTAGGTCCCCCAGATACAGCTCACCTGGACCCAGCTTCCCAGGTGACTCAAGTGATAAAGAATCTACCTGCCGATGCAGGAGACACGGGTTCGATCCCTGGGTCAGGAAGATCCCCTGGCAGAGGAAATGGCAACCCACTCCAGTATTCTTGCCTGAAAAATCCCATGAACAGAGGAGCCTTGCAGGCTACAGTCCATGGGGTCTCAAACTGTTGGCTACAACTGAGCACATAACAGTGGTACTAGTGATAAAGAACCCACCTGCTAATGCAGGTTAGACGTAAAAGACAGAGGTTCGATCCCTGGGTTGGGAAGATCCCCTGGAGGAGGAAACGGCAACCCACTCCATATTCTTGCCTGGAGAATCCCATGGACAGAGGAACCTGGCAAGCTGCAGTCCATAGGGTCGCACAGAGTCAGACACAACTAAAGTGACTTAGCATGAGCATACGACAGCACACACATGCACCCAGCTTTTGTGTATCAAAAGACACTATCCACAGAGTAAAAAGGCGACTCATAAATGGGAAAAAAACATTTGCAAATCATATATCTGATGAAGGATTAATATCCAGAATATATACAGAACTACGATTCAACAACAAAACTCAATTTAAAAAATGAACAAAGTGCTTGAAAAGACATTTCTCCAAAGAAGATACATGAATGGTCAATAAGCACAGGAAAAGATGCTCAACATCAATCATCATTAGGGAAATCCACAGTAAAACCACAATGAAGTCCTGAAACTAACACAGCTTTGGAAATCAACTATACACTAATAAAATTTAAAACAGAAAAAACCACAATGAGATACCACTTCATACCCATTAGACTTCTATCGAAAGACAGAAAATAATAAATTGGCTAGGGTGTGGAGAAACTGGAACCCTTGTACCTTGTTGGTGGGAATGCAAAATGGTGCAGCCATTGTGGAAAACAGTCTGGCAATTCCTCAAAAAGTTAAGTGTAGAATTACCCTATGATCCAGCAATTCCACCTCTGGGTATATAGTAAACAGAATTGAAAGCAGAGTCTGGAAGAGATAGTTGTACACCATGCCCATAGCAGCATTATTCACAATATCTAAAAGGTAGGAGCTACCCAAGTATCTATTGATAGATGAATGAAAGCGTGAAATGGGATCCATACATACAATGGAATATTATTCAGCCTTGAAAAAGGAAGGAGATTCTGACACTTGCAAAATGTGGATAAACCTTGAGGACACGATGCTCAGTGAAAGAAGACAGACGCAGAAGGACAAATAGTCTGATTCCATGTACAGGAGGTGCCTAAAAGAGTCAGATTCGTAGAGACTGTGGAGACAGGGGCTGGGGGAGGAGGCTTTTTACAAGGTGAAATGAGTTCTGAAGATGGATGAAGTTTATGGGACAAAGCTTTCCCCGGGGCGGGAGAAGGTCTCTGAGACACAAACCTCCAGCCCATTTACTCCAGATGAACATGTGACTCCACACTCAGTGCCCACCATTAGCCCCCAGGCACCTACTGTGGCCAGATGGTAGCCACATCATCAAGTGTGTGGATCAGTGTGGGCTATGGTGGGACAGAGAAAGAGGAGAGAGAGATGGACAAAGGAAGCAGAGAGGGAAGGAGAGACAGGGCAAGTGAGAGAGCTGATGGCCACCAACCCACAAGCTACAACCCTACACTCCACAGACCCCAGCAAACAGCCACCCATATCTGCAAGCCACCCATATCAATTCTCCATGGCCGCTGGAACCTCATCGCCGACATGCCAGAGCTCAGGGACCCTCAAATCCTTACAATAACTGGCTCCCTACAGTTAGTACCTAGTCAGACCCCACAGCACACCAACCCTGAGCACAAATACCCACAGGTCTGCACTGCAGCTGGAGCCGCTTCACCACCAGATCTCAGAACACAGTCAGACTCTTGAGAAACAAACCTGACCCTCCCCTACAGCCAGACTCCTTACAAGACCACCCAACAGCAGACCCTCCCTGGTCCCTGAAGCAGCCTCTTCTGAGACCTCAAACCCCTACCCAGTCTCCTGCCCACCCACCCCCATCCCCAGGGGGCTGCAATCTCCCTTAAGGACCCACATTCTTGGGTCCTTTATGGATATGCATGTGTTTTTTCATCCCATTAGAGCTGACCAGGCTACAGCCAGCCAGACGTCAGCCATCAGCAGCTGCACCATGTGGAGGACAGAGACTGGGTTTTGGGGGGTCGGCAACACCCACTGAAGGAGCCGAGACACACGACAGGCGGTCAGGAGCCCTGTGGTGGGAGAAGCGGCAAGAAGCGAGGAGAAAGGTGGGCTTCGGGGAGAAGATGGCTGCAAAATGGCCCCCAAAACGAATATCAGCCTCATTTAGGGTCTGAAGCCTGATGCCCCACACTCGGCTCCATGGGGCCTGGTCCTAAACGCCACCTGCACCAGGCAGCCCTCCTGCCCCTTCACCAGGACAACACCCTGCACCTTTGCTCCCCCTCATGGGCAACATGGGCGGAGGAGGCAGAAACTAAGAAGGGAGAGGAAGGGGACCCTCGAATGCGGGAGAAGCCTGTTCTTCCCCGCCCCCACAGGCCGGAGAGCGGGGATTGGATGGGACAGAAGGGACAGTGGCAGAGAGGGAGAGAAACCCAGGGCAGGGTCACTCAGAGAGAAACCGGAAGAGCCACAGACCCTCAGATCCAGAGACCCAGAGAGAGAAAGAGAGAGCGTGCTAAGACAGGGAGAGAGACACATTAAGTGCCGGCGCCAGGTAGGAAAGCTGTCAGAGGGAGAAATCTCAGCGAGAAAGGACCTCGTCGAGAGAGGGGCTGAGATGCCAGGCGGAGGTGGTCCCGGTGTGAGTTCCCGAGCCCCCCCCCCCCCACCAACCCCGTCCCGGGACGTTCACCAGCCTGGCTGGGCCGCTACCTGCCTGCGAGGATCACCTTCGGGTCTCAGCATCCGCGGCGAGTCCCCCGTGAGCCACATCGGCCGCGTGGGGCCTCAGACTCCTCCGCGGAGGAGTCAACCAGGGCTTCCGTAGAGG
This sequence comes from Giraffa tippelskirchi, assembly GCF_054371585.1. Lineage (NCBI taxonomy): Eukaryota > Metazoa > Chordata > Mammalia > Artiodactyla > Giraffidae > Giraffa > Giraffa tippelskirchi. The sequence continues at coordinate 93,550,629 of NC_137280.1, read as the reverse complement.
CGACACCCGGCCCCCGCCGGTAGTTCGTGGCTTTCCCTGCAGGCCTGTGCTCCCCCACACACCTGGTGTCTGCCCAGAGAGCAGGTGCTGGGGGCTGGCTCAGGCTGGGGTGGGGGGAGCGGTGTCACCGGGGAGCAGCAGCCCCACCAGGAGGGCACACGGGGAGGAGGCACCCGCTGATCTAGCTACTGGGGACCAAGGTTGGAGAGAGTTATGTCCTCTCACTTTCAGCCCCTGAAGACTCTTCCAAGTTAGATCAAGGGGCACTTGATCTACCCACGGGGACACTCTCCTGCTCAAGCACCTTCTGTGGCTCCCCAGTGCCCTGCAGATCTTCTGATTCCTCCCTTTGGACGTAATTTCTCTATCCAGGCTTCCCATCAGAAGAAACTGAGGCATGGAACACCAGGAGAAAGTGGGTCTAGGGACTTCCATGGCATCCCAGTGGGTAACACTTTGCCTTCCAATGAAGGAGATGCAGGTTCGATCCCCGGCTGGGGAGCTAAGATCCCACATGACTCACGGCCAGGAAAAAAAAGAGAGAGAGAGAGAGAGAAAGAGAGAATACAAACAACAAAAGCAGTATTGTTCTGCATTGAAAATGGCCCACATCAAAAAAAAAAAATTTTTTTTAAGGGAGTGGGAGGGGGCCTTCCCAGGTGGTAGTCCAGTGGTTAAGAATCCACCTTGAAGTGCAGGGGATGCGGGTTCAATCCCTGGTCGGGGAACTAAGATCCCACATGCCACGGAGCAACTAAGTCTGGGTGCCGCAACTAGGACCTGATGTAACCTAATTCATTAATTGTGTGCTTAGTCGCTCAGTCGTGCCCAGCTCTTTGCGACCCCATGGACTTGTAGCCCACCAGACTCCTCTCTCTATGGAATTCTCCAGGCAAAAATACTGGAATGGGTTCCCATTCCCTTCTCCAGGGGATCTTCCTGACCCAAGGATGGAACCTGGGTCTCCTGCATTGCAGGCAGATTCTTTACCATCTTAACCACCCAGGAAGCCCCCAATTAATTAATTAATTTTAAAAAGAGAGAGAAAGTAGGTCTAAATCTTTCCAGTATGAGTTTTCTGAGTGAGCATCAATAAACAAGAATAAAAAACATTCCAGGAAGGGGAAATAGCTGGGCAAAGGCTCAGAGGTAAGGATCACCAACTATACATTCAGAGAGTCCTGCAAGGTGAAGGGACGTGGGCAGAACTGCTTGTGGGAAAGATCTCGTACGTGGCCTCTGGAGGGGAATGAACAGACTGTAGAGGCAGGATGGGGACCTGGAGGGGGCGAAGAATCTGAGGCTCCCTCTGCATTGTGTGTGTGTATGTATGTTAGTCGCTCAATCACGTCCAACTCTGACACCCCAAGGACTGTAGCCCGCCAGGTTTCTCTGTCCTTGGGATTCTCCAGGCAAGAATACGGGAGTGGGTTGCCATGCTGTACTCCAGAGCATCTTCCCTACCCAGGGATCGAACCCGGGTCTCTTATATTGCAGACAGATTATTTACCGTCTGAGCTACCAGTGAAGCCCCTCTCCACCCTCTGTAGGAGCCCAACACCTGGCCTGATTGAGGCAGAATCATTCCGCGGTGGAATTGAGCAAGCCTCGATTTGGAAACAGCGGCGCCTGGTGTGTGAAGTGTGAAACTGCACCCTTATTCGTGGGTTCCTTCACAGACGTTTACTGCAAGCCCAGCGGCCTTCGAATGAAAACTGACATTTTCCAGTCCTGTGGCCACTGCTGATTTTCCCAAATTTTCTGGCATATTGAGTGTAGCACTTTAGCAGCAGCACCTTTTAGGATTTGAGAAAGCTCAGCTGAAATTCCACTAGCTTTGTTCATAGTAATGCTTCCTAAGACCCACTTGGCTTTGCACTCCAGGATGTCTGGCTCTAGGTGAGTGACCACACCTTCGTGGTTATCCAAGTCATTAAGACCTTTTTCGTACAGTTCTTCTGTGTACTCTTGCCACCTCTTCTTAATCTCTTTCGCTTCTGTTAGGTCCTTTCTGTCCTTTATTGTGCCCATCTTTGCATGAAATGTTCCCTTGGTACCTCCAATTTTATTGAAGAGGTCTCTAGTCTTTCCCATCCTATTGTTTTCCTCTTTTTCTTTGCATTGGTCACTTAAGAAGGCTTTTTTATCTCTCCTTGCTATTCTCTGGAAATCTGCATTCAAATGGATATATCTTTTCCTTTCTCCTTTGCCTTTCACTTCTCTTCTCAGCTATTTGTAAAGCCTCCTCAGACAACCACTTTGCCTTCTTGCATTTCTTTTTCTTGGGGATGGTTTTGGTCACCACCTTCTGTAAATGTTACGAACCTCCGTCCATAGTTCTTCAGGCACGCTGTCTACCAGATCTAGTCCCTTGAATCTATTAGTCACTTCCAGTGTATAATCATAAGGGATTTGATTTAAGTCATACCTGAATGGCCTTGTAGTTTTCCCTACTTTCTTCAATTTAAGCCTGAATTTTGCAAAAACGAGCTGATGATCTGAGCAAGACCGGTCAGCTTCAGGTCTTGTTTTTGCTGACTGTATAGAGCTTCTCCATCTTTGGCTGCAAAGAATATAATCAGTCTTATTTCAGTAATGACCATCTGGTGATGTCCATGTGTAGAATCATTTCTTGTGTTGTTGGAAGAGAGTGTTTGCTATGACCACTGTGTTCTCTGTTAGTCTTTGCCCTGCTTCATTTTGTACTCCAAGGCCAAACTTGCCTGTTGCTCCAGGTAGCTCTTGACTTCCTACTTTTGAATTCCAGTCCCCTATGATGAAAGCGAAAAAAAGAAAGAAAGTGAAGTCGTTCAGTTGTGTCCGACTCTTTGCAACCTTGTGGACTGTAGCCTACTGGACTCCTCCATCCATGGGATTCTCCAGGCAAGAATATTGGAGTGGGTTGCCATTTCCTATGATGAAAAGGACATCTTTTATTTGGGGTAATCGTTCTAGGAGGTCTTGTAGGTCTTTACAGAATTGTTTAACTTCAGCTTCTTCAGCATTAGAGGTTGGGGCATAGGCTAGGATTACTGTGATGTTGAATAGTTTGCCTTGGAAACAGAGATCATTCTGTTCTTTTTGAGACTGCACCCAAGTACTACATTTCAGACTCTTTTGTTGACTATGAGGGCTGTTCCATTTCTTCTAAGGGATTCTTGCCCACAGAAGTAGATATAATGGTTATCTGTATTAAATTTGCCTACTCCCATCCATTTTAGTTCACTGATTCCTAAAATGTTGATGTTCACTCTTGCCATCTCTTGTTTGACCACATCCAATTTACTTTGTTTCATGGACCTAACATTCCAGGTCCTTATGCAACATTGTTCTTTACAGCATCGGACTTTACTTTCACCACCAGACATATCCACAGCTGGGCATCATTTCCACTTTGGTTCAGGCTCTTCATTCCTTCTGGAGCTGTTTCTTTGCTCTCTCCCAGTAGTATATTGGACACCTACCAACCTAGGGGGCTCATCTTTCAGTGTCATATCTTTTTGCCTTTTCATACTGAAAAGAGATGGAAATACCAGACCACCTTACCTGTCTCCTAAGAAACTTATATACAGAACAAGAAGCAACATTCAGAACTGGAGATGAAACAGAAGACTGGTTCAAAACTGGGAAAAGAGTATATCAAGGGTGTATATTGTCACCTTGCTTATTTAACTTCTAAGCAGAGTACACCATGAGAAATACCAGGCTGGATGAAGCACAAGCTGGAATCAAGATTGCCTGGGAGAAATACCAACAACCTCAGATATGCAGATGAAGTGAAAGTGAAAGTGAAGTCGTGTCCGACTCTTTGCGACCCTAGGGACTATAGCCAACCAGCCTCCTCCATCCATGGGATTTTCCAGGCAAGAATACTGGAGTGGATTGCCATTTCCTTCTCCAGGGGATCTTCCCAACCCAGGGATCAAATTCGGGTCTCCCACATTGTGGACAGACTCTTTACCATCTGAGCCACCAGGGAATCCCTCAGATATGCAGATGATACCACTTTAATGGCAAAAAGTAAAGAACTAAAGAGCCTCCTGATAAGGGTGAAAAAAGAGAGTAAAAAAGCTGGCTTAAAACTCAACATTCAAAAAACAAAGATCATGGCACCTGGTCCCATCACTTCATGCAAATAGATTGGGGAAAACAGTGACAGATTTTATTTTCTTGGGATCTAAAACTACTGTGGATAGTGACTGCAACCATGAAATTAAGGGCTGCTTGATCCTTGGAAGAAAAACTGTGACAAACCTAGATAGCATAGTAAAAAGCAGAGACATCACTTTGCCAATAAAGGTCTATATAGTCAAGCTGTGGTTTTTACAGTAGTCATGTACCGATGTGAGAATTCAACCATAAGAAGGCTGAGCGTCAAAGAATTGATGCTTTCAAACTGTGATGCTGGAGAAGACTCTTGAGAGTCCCTTGAACAGCAAGGAGATCAAACCAGTCAATCCCAAAGGAAATCAACCCCGAATATTCATTGGAAGGACTGTTGCTGAAGCTGAGGCTCCTGTACTTTGGCCACCTGATGAGAAGAACTGACTCCTTGGAAAAGACCCTGATGCTGGCAAAGACTGAAGGCAGGAGGAGAAGGGGGCAACAGAGGATGAGATGGTTGGATAGCATCACTGACTCAATGGACAAGAGTTTGAGCAAACTCAGGGAGATAGTGAAGGAGAGGCAAGTCTGGCGTGCTACAGTCCATGGGGTCGAAAAGAGTCAGACACAACTTAGCAACTGAACAACAACAGCAGTCTTCCTAGTGTATTAAATTTTTTTTCAAAGTTATGAATTGTTATAAATATTGTTGCTCAGTAAGTGAAGGTTAAATGATATAATGTTCAAACAGACTCTCTTTGGAAGGAGACACACAACCTCCTGAAAATGCAGCCACTAACTGTCTTATAACAACCACACAAAGACATCAGTGTTGTCAATAGGTTAAGTTTCAGTGCCAGAAAATCTACTTCTTTCATCATATAACCACTCAGTTCAGTTCAGTTCAGTCGCTTAGTCATGTCTGACTCTCTGCAACCCCATGGACTGCAGCATGCCAGGCCTCCCCATCCATCACCAAATCCTGGAGTTTACTCAAACTCATGTCCATTAAGTCAGTAATGCCATCCAACCATCTCATCCTCTGTCATCCCCTTCTCCTCCCACCTTCAGTCTTTCCCAGCACCAGGGTCTTTTCAAATGAATCAATTCTTCGCATCAAGTGGCCAAAGAGTTTTAGCTTCAACATCAGTCATTCCAATGAATGTTCAGGACTGATTTCCTTTAGGATGGACTGGTTGGATCTCCTTGCTGTCCAAGGGACTCTCAAGAGTCTTCTACAACACCACAGTTCAAAAGCATCAATTCTTCAGTGCTCAGCTTTCTTTATAGCCCAACTCTCATATCCATACATGACTACTGGAAAAACCATGCTTTGACTAGACGGACCTTTGTTGCCAAAGTAATGTCTCTGCTTTTTAATATGCTGTCTAGGTTAGTCATAACGTTTCTTCCAAGGAGTAAGTGTCTTTTAATTTCATGGCTGCAGTCACCATCTGCAGTGATTTTGGAGCTCAAAAAAATAAAGTCTGTCACTGTTTCCGTTGTTTCCCCATCTATTTGCCATAAAGTGATGGAACCAAATGCCATGATCTTAGTTTTCTGAATGTTGAGCTTTAAGCCAACTTTTTCACCCTCATCTTTCACTTTCATGAAGAGGCTCTTTAGTTCTTTGTTTTCTGCCACAAGGGTGGTGTCATCTGCATATCTGAGGTTATTGATATTTCTCCCGGCAATCTTGATCCCAGCTTGTGCTTCTTCCAGCCCAGCGTTTCTTATGATGTACTCTGCATATAAGTTAAATAAGTAGGGTGACAATATACAGCCTTGACGTACTCCTTTCCCTGTTTGGAACCAGTCTATTGTTCCATGCCCAGTTCTAACAGTTGCTTCCTGTCCTGCATACAGATTTCTCAAGAGGCAGGTCAAGTGGTCTTGTATTCCCATTTCTTCAAGAATTTTCCACAGTTTGTGGTGATCCACACAGTCAAAGGCTTTGGCATAGTCAATAAAGCAGAAATAGACGTTTTTCTGGAACTCCCTTGCTTTTTTGATAATCCAGAGGATGTTGGCAATTTGATCTCTGGTTCCTCTGCCTTTTCTAAAACTAACTTGAACATCTGGAAGTTCACGATTCACATACTGTTGAAGCCTGGCTTGGAGAATTTTGAGCATTACTTTACTAGCGTGTGAGATGACTGCAATTGTGCAGTAGTTTGAACATTCTTTGGCATTGTCTTTCTTTGGGATTGGAATGAAAACTGACCTTTTCCAGTCCTGTGGCCACTGCTGAGTTTTCCAAATTTGCTGGCATATTGAGTGCAGCACTTCCACAGCATCATCTTTCAGGATTTGAAACAACCCAAGTGGAATTCCAACACCTCCACTAGCTTTATTCATAGTGATGCTTCCTAAGACCCACTTGACTTCGAATTCCAGGATGTCTGGCTCTAGGTGAATGATCACACCATCGTGATGATCTGGATCATGAAAATCTTTTTTGTACAGTTCTTCTGTGTATTCTTGCCACCTCTTCTTAATCTTCTGCTTCTGTTAAGTCTATACCGTTTCTGTCCTTTATTGTGCCCATCTTTGCATGAAATGTTCCCTTGGGATCTCTAATTTTCTTGACAAGATCGCTAGACTTGCCCAGTCTATTGTTTTCCTCTATTTCTTTGCACTGATCTCTGAGGAAGGCTTTCTTATCCCTCCTTGCTATTCTTTGGAACTCTGCATTCAAATGCATATATCTTTCGTTTTCTCCTTTGCCTTTCGCTTCTCTTCTTTTCCCAGCTATCTGTAAGGCCTCCTCAGACAGCCATTTTGCCTTATTGCATTTCTTTTTCTTGGGGATCGTCTTGATTCCTGTCTCCTGTACAATGTCACGAACCTCCGTCCATAGTTCATCAGGCACTCTATCTATCAGATCTAATCCCTTGAATCTATTTCTCACTTCCACTGTATAATCATAAGGGATTTGATTTAGGTCCTACCTGAATGGTCTAGTGGTTTTCCCTACTTTCTTTAATTTAACCACTAGGTGGCAGGAATTCTTTATCTGACTCAAACTTCGCTTAAGCTAGAAGTACAGGCTAAGGGATGAATTTGTACTTCTACTTTAAAAAAAAAAACAAAAACACTATTATCTTTATCTTGCAAATCATTATCTCAATTTTGCAGATGAGGAAACCAAGGCATAAGGAGATTACATCTCTTGCTGATAAGGGATGGAGCCAGGGCTTGCATCCAGTCAGACTCTGCAATTAATAATTACACTGGACTGACACCCAGCTCTATCAGATTTTCTGTGTAACCCTGAGTAAGGTTGCTATGCTCTTGTGCTTCTGTTTCATTTCATGTAAAATGAGAGAACCAAAATAAAATCAAAAGTTCCCAACTTGGAATAAACGATCATGATGACATATAACTGTCCAAGAGACACAGACGTAGATGCCAAGGGGGAGAGAAGGGACTGGGATGAATTGGGATACTGGGCTTGATATATATACTCTATTGATACTATGTATAAAATAGATAACTAATTAGAACCTACTGCATCGCTCAAGCAACTCTACCCAGTGCTCTGCAGTAACCAAAATGGGAAGAGAATCCAAAAACAAGGGGATATATGTATGCATATAGTTGATTCACTTTGTTATACAGTGGGAACTAATATGGGCTTCCCAGGTGGCACTAGAGGTAAAGTACCTGCCTGCCAGTGCAGGAGACATAAGAGATGTGGGTTCCATCTCTGGGAGTAGCATGGCGACCCACTCCAATATTCTTGCCTGGAAAACCCCATGGACAAAGGATCCTGGAGGGCTACAGTCCACAGAGTCACAAAGAGTTGGACATGACTGAAGTGATTGAGCACACACACACAGAAACTAACACAACATTGAAAAGCAATTATATTCCATATATGTATGGCCAAGTCTCTTCATTATTCACCTGAAATTATCACAATATTGTTAATCAGCTGTACCCCAATACAAAATGTTTTTGGTGTTTAAAAAAATATTTTAAAAACTGAAAAATAAAGCAACTATACTCCAATTAAAATTTTTTTAATTTGGGGGTAAATATATTTGGAGGTGGGGGGAGTTGGGGTCAATGGATTGGAGGTGGTCTTTAAATTCAATTAGATTTCCAAATATGTCTGTGATCCAGAGAAGGTTCAGAAACATTGCATGATATCTTCTTCAATTCTTATTCCAGGTGTCAGGTTCCTATTCGAATTGATACCAAATGCTACAATTACAATTGTGCAGAACCCAAGCAAACCTTACAGAGAACAGTCTCAGTGACAATGCGGTGTGTCCATGACACAGCAGTACTGAACTGTGGTCAAGGCCAAGCATGACCCTGGTCTTAATTTCAGGCTTGAATACAATGCTTCTTTCTAATACACCCTCTATTCTTATCTTGGAACTTAACCAGTTCTGGGCATGTCCCCTGTGTCACGGTAGGGGGTGGGTACAGCGAGGGGGATTGTTCTCACCCTGCCCCATGCAAGGTTCTGTTGCTACAGCTTTAACCTCTGAGCCCTACATCCGTATCCACAACCAGAACAAGCTGTTAGTGATGATCATGTGCTGCATGCTGAGTCGCTGTAGCCCACCAGGCTCTTTTGTCCATGGTATTTTCCAGGCAAGAATACCAGAGTGGGTTGCAATGTCCTCCCCCAGGGGATCTTCCTGACCCAGGGATGGAATACACGTCTCTTACATCTCCTGCATTGGCAAGCGGGCTCTTCACCACTAGTGCCATCCAGCAAGCCCCAGTGATGATCACAGGAACTACCAAAAGAAAGTCTACAGCAGATTCTGTCTGAAGCAGCCCTTGCCTAATTTTCCAGGAGTCTGAAGTGAAGTGAAGTGGAAGTCACTCAATCATGTCCAACTCTTTGCGACTCCATGGACTATACCATCCTTGGAATTCACCAGTCCAGAATACTGGAGTGGGTAGCCTTTCTTTTCTCCAGGGGATCTTCCCAACACAGGGATCAAGCCCAGGTCTCCCACCTTGCAGGCAGATTCTTTACCAGCTGAGTCACAAGGGAAGCCCAAGAATACTGGAGTGGGTAGCCTATCCCTTCTCCAACAGATCTTCCCGATCCAGGAATCAAATCAGGATCTCCGGCATTGCAGGTGGATTCTTTACCAACTGAGCTAGCAGTCCTGGAGTCTGACTCATTGTAAATGTTTCTGGTGGCTTGATGTTTCCCGGGAATAAGCTGCTATCTCTCACAGCTGCTCACCGCCCGCCCCCACCCCGCCAGCCTCCTCTCTGTTCTGTGCCTGCTCCTATCTGCTCCTGCCTTGACTTCCAACAGCCAACTTTGGTCTTCCTACCTGCCTCAGATTCTTCATACCAACCTGACATCAAAAGCACCTAGAGCTGTTCACAGCCACTGGCCTTAGGTGTCCCCCTCAAGATCCCCCTCTGCCATGACAGCCCAGTTCACTGTAATTGCTCAGAAACTCTGCTGTGTGGTGCGAGAAGCATGCCGACTTTTCCTCTGGGCAGTGGAATTTTTGCCAAGCAGCGTCTTACCGGAAACTCAAACCCTGTGAAAGTCTTTGGGATGGCAGGATCTCAGGGAGAGCACCCCATCTTGCAGGGGAAGGGGTGGGGCACGTGCAGGCAATCAGGTAAGTATGCAGAGATCCCACGTGGGTGGTCTGTGAGAAATCAAGAAAACAGAACTGGTTCCCCCAAAGGGGTGGCCCTGGGGGGTTCCGCGGAAGCAAGCAGGAGAACATAGGCCCTAGGAATTTGCAGAAATCTACAAGGCAGGCATTGGGCTCCCCACAGGTTGTGGGACAGAGGCAGGCACCAAATCTCTGAGGCCTGAGTAACCCCGGCTGACATCTGGGTAACAGCTGTTATACAAAAAAGCCGGTCCCAGCCAGGGAGCAATAACCCCAGCAGGGCTTTCGAACACCCAGCGCGGTGGGTTTTTTTCTTTTTTAATAGCTTTAGAGAGATTCTTTCACAACAACAAACTCACTAGGAGCCACCCAGCTCAGCTGCAGGGCAGACACACCCCAAGACACACATGTTCACCCATATAACGATAACCCAGTGTTTCACATGTGGGCAGCGTGCATCAGATTCTGCACTATCTCTTTACATATAGTAATTTAGGCACTTCTTTTTTTTTTAAGGAACCATATTTTAAAATATTTATTTCTTTATTTGACTGAGCCAGGTCTTCGTTGCAGCACATGGGGTCTTCAGTCTTCACTGGGGCACACAAAGTCTTAGTTACAGCATGTAGGATCCAAGTTCCCTGACCAGCAATCAAACTCAGGGTCCCTTACATTGAGAGCACAGAGTCTTAGCCACCACTGGCTCATCAGAGAAGTCCTTCGTTCATACAATTCTTTTTTTAATATTTTAGTTTTTTCTTAATTTTATTATTTTGGGCTGTGCTGGATCTTCATTGCTGGACACGGACTTTCTCTAGTTGGGGTGAGGGGTGGGGGGCTACTCTTCCTTGTGGTGCACAGGCTTCACATTGCAGTGGCTTTTCTTGCTGCAGAGCATGGGCTCTGAGCTTCCCAGGTGGCTCAGTGGGTAAAGATCTGCCTGCAATGCAGGAGACACGGGTTCAGTCCCTGGGTTGGGAAGATCCCCTGGAGAAGGGCACAGCAACCCACTTCAGTATTCTTGCCTGGAGAATCCCATAGACAGAGGAGCCTGGTGGGCTACAGTCCATGGGGTCGCAAAAGAGTCGGACACAACTGACCATACACACATGGGCTCTAGGCGCACGGGCTTCAGTAGTTGCAGCACACAGGCCCGTGGCTTGCTGGCTTAGTTGCTCCACGGCATGTGAAATCCTCCCAGACCGGGATTGAACCATGTCCCCTTGCAATGGCAGGAGATTCTCAACCACTGGAACACCAGAGAAGATCCTAATTCATATAATTCTTATAACAACTCCTTGGAGTCAATGCTGTCATCATCTCCATAGCAGGCAGGGGAATTGCTTCAACACCCTCCCAGGGTGAAAGCCCAAGCCCCTCTTCCTTGCCCATAGAGACCTGCATGACCTGCCATGTCCCCTCCCTGCCCTCACCTCCTCTCTCTTCCCTCCTCGCTGATTCTGTTTCACCCACGTGAACTCACGGAGCTAACTCCTTCCTCAGGGGCTTTACACATGCTTCTCCCTCTGCCGGGGGCTTCCCAGTGGGTAAAGAATTCATCTGCCAATGCAGGAGACATGAATTTGATCCCTGGGCCTGGAAGATCCCCTGGAGGAGGGAGGAGCACCTAGGTGCCTCCACTGGTCCCCACACCCCAGTCTCTGGAGCCATTCATTCCTTGAATGAATGCATGTTGAATTCTTTTTTTATTTTCTCTTTTTTTAAAATTTTAATTGGTGGGTAATTATTTTACAATATTTTGATGCTTTTTGCATACATCAACATGAATCGGCCATAGGCATACAAGTGTCCCCTTGCCTCTGAACTCCCCTTCCACCCCCATTCCCCACCCCATCCCTCCAGGTTGTCACAGAGCACCAGCTTTGGGTGCCCTGGTCATACATCAAACTGTTGAATTCTTACTGTGTTTTAGACCTGGTGTCGAGGATAGGGGATGAAGAAGCAATCATAGTTTCTGCCCTCTTGAAGATAATACTCCAGGGGAGAGACAGGAGTGCAATGAACATGGAAGAAACAAAAATCATAATGACAGATTGAGGTAGGTACCACCAAAGAAACAAACAAGGATCAGTGCAAGGGAAGACAGGTGGTTGTAGCCCAGTGTCATCTTCTCTGAGGATGGTAGAGCTCACTGTTTAAAAAGCCAGAGGTGGGGCTTCCCTGGTGGTCCAGTGGTTAAGAATCCGCCTGCCAATACAGAGGACACAGGTTCAATCCCTGGTGGGGGAACTAAGATCCTACATGAAGGGGGCAGGAGGTTGAGAGATGTTGAGGGGGAGTGGGAGGGTGGGGACAACTAGGACCAAGCCCCACAACTACTGAGCACACAGGCCCTAGAGCTCGTACTCCACAACAAGGAAGCCACCACAGGGAGAAGCCAGACCACCTCAACTAGAGAAAGCCAGCATGCAGCAACGAAGACCCAGTGCAACCAAAAATAAACAATAGAAAAATAAGCAAATAAAGGATCTTCCTTTATAATAAAATAAAAAGGAATGAAATGAAGATACACCAAGACCAGCAGGGAATTTCCAATGCATTCTGCTAAGGAAAATGACCCAGACTCAAAAGGCTGTGTATTGTATGATTCTGTGTGTACAATATTCTGGAAAAGGCAAACTGTAGTAACAGAGCTCAGACCAGTGGTTGCCAGAGGCTGTGTATAGGGCCATATTCTGTATCTTGATGAGGTGGTGTTTTTACAACTGTTGTTGTTGTTCTGTTGCTAAGTCATGTCCCACTCTTTGCTACCGCATGGACTTCAGCACGCCAGGCTTCCCTGTCCTTCACTGTCTCCCAGAGTTGGCTCAAACTCATGTCCATTGAGTCAAGGATGCCATCCAACCATCTCATTCTCTGCCGCCCCCTTCTCCTCCTGCCCTCAATCTTTCCCAGCATCAGACTCTTTTCCGATGAGTCGGCTCTTGCATCAGGTGGCCAAAGTATTGGAGCTTCAGCTTCAGCAACAATCCTTCCAATGAATATTCGGGGTTAATTGCCTTTGGGATTGACCGATTTGATTTCCTTGGTGTCTAAGGGACTCTCAAGAGTCTTTTCCAGCACCACAATTTGAAAGCATAAATTCTTCGGCACTCAGCCTTCTTTTATGGTCCAACTCTCACATCCGTACATGACTACAAGGAAAATCATAGCTTTGACTATATGGACCTTTGTCAGCAAAGTGTGTCTCTGCTTTTTAATACACTATCTAGCTTTATCATAGCTTTTCTTCCAAGGAGCAAGTGCCTTTTAATTTCATGGCTGCAGTCACCATCTGCAGTGATTTTGGAGCCCAAGAATATAAAATCTGCCACTGTTTCCACTTTTCCCCCATCTATTTACCATTGTACAACTATACGTATTTGCCAAATATCAGAACTGTATACCAAAATGGATGGATTTTACTGTGTGTAAGTTATTCTTTTTTTTTTTTTTCATGAAAGGGGGGGAAGACCCAGTAGGAAAGAAACACTATCCAGTGAAAATAATGGCTGACTAGGAAAGGAAAGGCTATCTGTACTCCACAGACCCACTTCCTCTCCCTGATCCTCTTGTCCAGGCTCATAGTCTATTCCTGATCAGACCCTGTTACCTTGACTGGTTGTGCTTATGCTTAGTCGCTCAAGCGTGTCTGACTCTTTGCGACCCCATGGACTGTAACCCACCAAGATCCTCTGTCCATGGGATTTTTCAAGCAGGAATATAGGAACAGGTTGCCATTTTCCTCCTCTAGGGGATCTTCCCGACCCAGGGATCGAACCTGTGTTTCCTGTGTCTCCTGCATTGCAGGTGGATTCTTTACCCGCTGAGCCATCAGGAAAGCCCTCCAGCTAAATGGCTAGGGCCATCCTCTGGCCCTGCTCATTATCCTTGCCCTTATTGTTGCTAAGTTCCATGGATGCTGGTGAACACTCTCTCCTGCTTGAGACTCAAAGCTCTCTAGGGTCTTTATGCAGCTTCTTCAGCTTGCCTCCTCCATCATTGACAGCTCCTGTTCTGTCTCCTCCCCCAACTCCTCAACAACCCCACAACCTGGGCCATCCTGTTTGTGGCTTCACAAATTACCAACATACCAACACCCAGTTCCTCCATAGCCCATCCTGGTGTCTCTTGAGTTTAATTTGTACTGACATCACCTCCTTAGTTGTCCATGACATATTTCTATTAATATGACCTGGGATCCAGATTTGACTCACATTGTGCCTTGTGGTTGGCCGAACTCCAAGTCTGTTTCCCACATAATCTGTGCTTTGAAGTTTCAAGATAATGTTTGCCAAGTCTTCCCTGAACTTTCCTTGCTCAGAAACCTCTCATGGGATTAAAGACCTAGAGTTAAGAGTTAAAACTATAAAACTCTTAGAAGAAAACATTGGGGGGATTCTTACTAACATTGTGAGAAATCATGATGTTGAATTTGGCAAATATTTCACGTATCAATGTGCCTGCTCAGTTGCTGAGTCCCGTCCAACTCTTTGTGATCCTCATGTACTGTAGCCCATCAGGTTCCTCTGCCTATGGGATTTTCCAGACAAGAATACTAGAGTGGGTTGCCATACCCTTCTCCAGAGAATCTTCCCAACCCATGGATCGAACCCTGGTCTCCTGCATTGGCAGGTGAATTCTTTACCACTGAGCCACCTGGGAACCCCAGTGTATCAAAATATGACATTAAAAGCACAGGTAACAAAAGGCAAAAGTAGATAACTTGAACTTCCTCAAAACTGAGAACTTCCGTGCATCAAGAAACACAAGAAAGCAAAAAGACAACCTACAAAATGTGAGAAAATATTTTCAAATCATATACCTGATACGGAATTAACATTCAGGATATATAATGAACTCTTACAACTTGACAACAATAACAAAAATTCAAAACTGGTCAAAGAGCTTGAACAGACATTTCTCCAAAGATGGCCAATAAGCACACGAAGAGATGTGTAACAGCATTAGTCATTAGGGAAATGCAAATCAAAACCACAATAGGATATAACTTCACATCTACTAGGATGACAATTTAAAAAAGAGAGAGAGAAAGCAAGTATTGATGATAATGTGAAAAAGGAGAGTGAAAAAGCTGGCTTAAAACTCAACTAAGACCGTAGCATCTGGTCCTATCACTTCATGGCAAATAGAAACAATGGAAACAGTGAGACTTTATTTTGGGGGGCTCCAAAATCACTGAAGATGGTGACTGCAGCCATGAAATCAAAAGACGCTTGCTCCTTGAAAAAGAAGCTATGACCAACCTAGACAGCATATTAAAAAAGAGACATTACTTTGCCAACAAAGATCTGTCTAGTTAAAACAATGGTTTTTCCAGTAGTCATGTATGGATGTGAGAGTTGGACCATAAAGAAAGCTGAGCGCCAAAGAATTGATGCTTTTGAACAGTGGTGTTAGAGAAGACTCTTGAGAGTCCCTTGGACTGCAAGGAAATCAAACTAGTCAATCCAGCAGGAAATCAGTCCTGAATATTCATTGGAAGGACTGATGCTGTAGCTGAAGCTCCAATACTTCGGCCACCTGATGCAAAGAACTGACTCCTTAGAAAAGACCGTGATCCTGGGAAAGATTGAAAGCAGGAGAAGGGGGCCGACAGAGGATGAGATGGTTGGATGGCATCACAGACTTGATGGACATGAGTTTGAGCAAGCTCTGGGAGTTGGTGATGGACAGGGAAGCCGGGTGTGCTGCAGTCCATGGGTCACAAAGAGTCAGACATGACTGAGCAACTGAACTGACTGACTGATACGAATGTGGAGAAACTAAAACCTTCACACATTGCTGGTGAGAATGGAAAATGGAAAACTATGGAAAACAGTTTGGTGGTTCTTCAAAGAACTGAACTGAGAGTTACCCTGTGACCCAGTAATTCTACTCTCAAGTATATACCCAAAGGAATAGAAAGAAGGAACTCAAAAAAAAAAAAAAAAAACCATCTGGGGACTTGCCTGGTGTTCCAATGGTTAAGATGTTATCACTGCAGAGGGTACGGGTTTGATCCCTGGTCAGGGAACTAAGATCCGTCATGCTGTACATGACTGTTCATAGCAGCATAACTCACAGTAATCAAAAGGTGGAAACAACCCAAGCGTCCATCAACAGACGACTGGGTAAATAAAGTGTGGTCCATCCATACAATGGAATAGTATTCAGCTTCCAGAAAGAATGAAATTCTGACACACGCTACATCATGGTTAAATGCTATAAACATGTAAAGTGGAAGAAGCCAGACATAAAGGACAAATATATGATTCTTGATGCTAGTGGCAAAGAATCTGCCAGTGCAGGAGATGCAAGAGATGAAGATTTGATCCCTGGGTCAGGATGATCCCTTGGAGAAGGATACAGCAACCCACTTCAGTATTCTGGACTTTCCTAGTGGCTCAGATTGTAAAGAATCTGCCTGCAATGCAGGAGACCTGGGTTCAATCCCTGGGTCGGGAAGATCCCCTGGAGAAGGAAATGGCAACCCACTCTGGTATTCTTGCCTGGGAAATCCCACCAACAGAGGAGCCTGGCAGGCTACAGTCCATGGGTTTGCAAAGAGGCAGACACGACTGAGTAGCTACACACACACACCACTTACATGAGGTCCCTAGAAGTGTCAGATTCACAAAGATAGAAAGTAGGATGAGGGGAACCAGGGGGTGGGGGAGGGGATGAGGAATCAGTGTTTAATGGAGACAGTTTGAGTTTGGGAAGATGAGAAAGTCCTGGAACCGTATGGTGGGGATGGTTGCTTGGCACTGAGAATGTACATAACACCAGTGGATTGCACACTTAAAATAGTTACAATGGTAAATGTTAAAACTGTTAAATGCAATTTTACCACAATTTAAAATTTTGTTGGTCCAGTGATTGAGAATCCGCCTTCTAAGGCAAGGGGCACTGGTTCAACCCCTGGTTGGGGAACTAAGGTCCCATCTGCCTCAGTGTGTATCCAAAATAAAATTTTTTTAAGAGCCTGTGGTGACTCCCTCTTATCACTTCATTGACTCTTAAATACCTTAACCCTCTGCTCCAGCCAGCTCCTCGCCTTCCCTCTAACACCCGCTCCCCATACCTTTGTCCAGGCTGTGCCCTCCCTCCCCCTCTCTCTGTCTTCCCGGATCAACCAGCCCTGCCTTGCAAACTCACAGACCTGCTCCCTCCTGGAGAATGAGGGCAAGGCAGCAAGGTAGGGGCTTGTCCTAGGATCTGAGAGCACCGGGTAGTAGCGACACTGGTGTTGGGGCACAAAGTTGAAGCAGGAAACCATCCTTAGTGTACAGTTAGAGACGCTGCTTCCCAAAGACGGCCGCAGATGCAACTTGAGAAGCCAGAGGTGGAGAAGGCACAGACAGGGGCAGGGGCGGACCCTCCGAGCCCAAGCAAGGGCCCCCAGGTCAAGGCATCCCGGAAACCATGCATTCTCTCTGCATCCTGAACTGTGTCCCAGCATCTCTGTCTCAGTGGCAATAACAACGATGACAGTAATCATAATAACAGCCCCGGGGCAGCCAGCTCTGCATCTGCCCCCACGTCCCTGTGCCTTCCTTGATGGCGCTCCTCAGGGCCACCCAGAGGCGAGACCTGGAGTCCCCGGGGTCCCTACAGCCAGAGATGGTGGGAGAGGCCAAAGTGGGTGGGCAGAAGGAGGTGGAAGGTGAAAGGCGGGGGGCTGACCTGCCAGAAGTGCCGCAGAAGGGGGCCGGGCACAGGTCTAGCGGCTGGACCGAGGGGGGAACCAGGCCAGCAGTGCGTGTTTACTTTCTGTGGCCTCCCACTGCGACCCGGGATTGGGGGCCCGCGGGGGACCAGATGTTTCTCTCCTGAGCTAATCTCTGGGCTTCATCCCAGGGGACTCTGCCGGTTTCCCAGAAGACACGCCCACCCGGAGAATCCTCGGACACCCAGAGCCGTGATCCCGTTCGCAATCTTGCCTCTCCGCCCCGCCCCGCCAGGAGCCCGTTCCGCCCCACAAGTCCGGCCCCCAGTCCCGCCTGGGCTGACCCCATCCAGCCTCGTCCTGAACTCCTAATTTGGCTGCCCAGAGTTTGCAACCCCGCCGGGCCACCCCGGAGAGAGCCGCGGGATGCCAGCCTTGTTCTCAGGTCCTGGGAAGAAGAGGAGGGAGAGGAAAACTTTGATGCTCGGCCAGAGCCTGTGCCTGAAATTCCGCCATTCAAGTTTCCCCTTTGGGTTAAAGCAGTTGTTTCCTTCACCTATTTCAGAAAAAACCCTCTGTCCCTGCAAAAATGCTTCCAAGGGGGGAAAAAAATGCCAAGGGGGCACATAGGTTGTGGAAAGCTGTCAGCGAATGAAAGGCTCTGGGAAGACCTGTGTGGAATGGCCCCATTTAGCTCTGCTAATCACCACACTTGGCTCCAGTTGCATAAAACATGCTCTGGACGTCCACAGCCCCAATTAAATGCCCATTGTGACAGCCCAGAGGGGCGGGGAACCATCAAACTGCAGAGAGAGGAGGTCAGTTTGACTGGACCTGGAGGGAGGGAATGTGGGGAACAAAAGCCCCGAGTGCCACCCTCAGTGAGAGACCAGAAACGACCCCAGAGCACAGGAAAGGGGGCTCAGCCCTCCTGCCACCACCTTGGTCCTCGCTCCAGCCCCTGGCTCTCTGATCAAACCCTCAGTCCTGCACCTGAGATCTCAGATTCCCCCGGTGCCTCCTGCTGTCCCTACACCCACGTGGCCATGGCAGGGGCCACATTGCCTATCCAAGGCATGGCAGGCGTTGTCAGTGACCCAAATGCCATGAGGGCACATTATAAAGACCTAGGACAGCAGTTAGACTTTAATGAACACCCTCATCTCTTATTCCTGACACCGGCACAGACAGGTGTGGATTCGAATTGTGGATGGAACATGATCGATCAGGGAAGAGTTAGCAGCTGTGTGATCCTGGGGCTGCAAATTAAATCAGTTGTCAGACCTCATCTGGAAAATGGGGCCAGCAAATGAGTCCATCACTGCATGAGGACGAGGGCTCTGTGAGATACGGAATCTGCTCTTGTGCTATTTCACCCTTCTGTGGAGTCTCCTGTCTCTTCTCTACCCACAGCCCTCCAGGGCTCCCACCTCCCTTGTGGTAAAAGCCCAAGTCTTCCCTCCTTCCTCTCCCCACCTCACTCACTCATGCTCCAGACACCTGTGTTAGTCGTTCAGTCATGTCCAACTCTTTGTGACCCCATGGACTCTAGCCCACCAGGCTCCTCTGCCCATAGATTTCCCAGGCAAGAATACTGGAGTGGGTGGCCATTCCCTTTTCCAGCGGATCTTCCCGACCCAGAAATCAAATCCCAGTCTCCTGCATTGCAAGCAGATTTTTTACCATTTGAGCCACACATTGGCCTCTTAATGATCCCAGAACAAGTCAGGCACATAGTCCAACCTCAGGGCATTTGCACCAACTCTTACCTCTGCTTGGAACACTCTTGCCCCAGATCTCCTGCACTTCCATCAGGTCCTGTTCAAGTATCATCTCCTTCAGGAAGCCATCCGTGATGTCCCACACTGAAATAGCCCCTGGACTAGGCTGGGTAGTTGTTGTTGTTGTTATTTAATTGCTCAGTTGTGTCTGACTCTTTGCTACCCCGTGGACTGCAGCACACCAGGCTTCCCTGTCCTTCGCTATCTCCGGGAGTTTGCTCAAACTCATGTCCATTGAGTCGATGATGCCATCCAACCATCTCGTCCTCTGTCACTCCCTTCTCCCCTTAAATGTGTGGCTTCTAATTCAGGCCTGGAGGAGGCCAGACTTCCACTGATGGCCAAGACAGGAGGTTTTGTCAAGAGAAAGAGGTAGTAGATGGCCAGCCTGGCTGGACGGGGGACAGGCAGGCCAGAGGGTGGTTAGGCTTGTGGTTCTAGGAGTCTAGACAGACTCCTAGATGAGCAGGAAGGCCATCTCAGCCATTCAAGACACCAACACTGTCAGACACTAGCCTTTCTGAGCCTCCAGGTCCCTCTCTGATAATGGTTGTTGATGGAAGTGCCAGTGGGGCAGGATTTTACATGTTCACTAAAGATTGTCTGATGCTAGGGGTTTGCCAGTTATCAAGGCTCTTCCTTCATTTCTTCATTTCTTCCTTCATTTCTTCCAAGGAAGATACCTTGGAGAAAGAAATGGCAACCCACTCCAGTATTCTTTCCTGGGAAGTCCCATGGACAGGGGAGCCTGGTGGGCTACAGTCCGTGGGGTCACAGAGTCAGACACGACTGAGTGATTAAATCACCACCACCACCACTCCTGGGTTCTGTTCTAAGTGGTACGAGGATGGCCAGTAAGCCAGGGGGCAGGATGGAAGTCCAGGACAAGAAAGGAGCCGCCATTTGAAGTTTACATCAAAGTGACATAGTGCTTGAGTAGAATCGCCCCCCCTACCGGCTCTGAGGGTGGCAGAGGAGGACGGCTGAGACTTCTATGTCCCAGGAGCAGAGGGGAAACTGAAGCCAGCCCTCAAATCAACACTCTAGGATCAAGAGTGATGTCCCCCACATGAACGCACACTAAGTTGCTCAGTCATGTCCAACTCTTTGTGACCCCATGGACTGTAGCCCACCAGGCTCCTCTGTCCATGAGATTTTCCCGGCAAGAATACTGCAGTGGGTTGCCATTTCCTTCTCCAGGGGATCTTCCCAACCCAGGGATCGAACCTATGTCCCCTGCATTGGCAGGCAGATTCTTTACCACTGAGCCCCCAGGGAATCCCTCCCACAGGTTTATTGAGATATAACTGACATGTAACATTATATAAGTTTAAGGTGTACAACTGCAATAATGTGATACAATTCTATGACATTAGCTAACACTTCCACCACAACACATGATTACCATTTCTTTCTTGCAGTGAGAACATTGATGGTCTACTCTCTTAGCAACTTTCAAGTACTCAGTACAGAGTTACCTGCAGTCATCATGCTGTCCATTACATCCCCAGGGCTTATTCATCTTCTAATCAGAAGTAACCCCCTCTGACCAACATCTCCCCCTTTCCCCAAGCCCCAGCCCCTGGCAACCACTATTCTACTTCAAATCCACACAGAAGTGAGATTGGACGGTATTTGTCTTTCTCTATCTGACTTTCGGGGAGGAGTTTGAGTAAATATTCGCTCCAGACACAGGAGGGATCCAACATGCCCTTCCCTCTCCCACCCCAAGCTCTGTGATTGCTGTGTCCTCAGCCTGAACTCTCTCTTACCTCTCCGACTGCCTAGTCATTCTACAGATCTCTTATTGAATGTGGACTCCAGAACTTTCCAGTGGTCAAGAATCTGCCTTCCAATGCAGGGGACATGGGTTCAATCCCAAGTCAGGGAACTAAGATCCCACATCCCGTGGAGCAATTAGAAAGAAGCCCCCATGCTGCAGAGAAGATCCTGCAGGCCATAATTAAGACCTGCTACTGCTACTGCTAAGTCACCTCAGTCGTGTCCGACTCTGTGCGACCCCATAGACGGCAGCCCACCAGGCTTCCCCATCCCTGGGATTCTCCAGGCAAGAACACTGGAGTGGGTTGCCATTTCCTTCTCCAATGCATGAAAGTGAAAAGTGAAAGTGAAGTTGCTCAGTCGTGTCTGACTCTTAGCGACCCCATGGACTGCAGCCTACCAGGCTCCGCCGTCCATGGGATTTTCCAGGCAAGAGGACTGGAGTGGGGTGCCATTGCCTTCTCCAATTAAGACCTGACACAGCCAAATAAATACTTTAAAAAAGAAGAAGGAAATCAACTTTCAATTAAAAATATATATGAATATGTATGGCTGAGTCCCTTTGCTGTTCACCTGAAACTATCACAATGTTGTTTGTAAATTGGCTATACCTCAATACAAATTAAAAAAAAAGGTTAAAAAAGTAAATCTGTATTAAAAAATTGTGGTTTCCTCGGGAAAGCCTTTCCTGACCCTCCAACTTAGGCGCAGATGGTGCTTTTGTCAGTTTCAGCTGACCTTGAGCAGGTGCGATTTGTCTCAACATTTAAGGGGATACCAAACACGTGGCTGGGAAAAATATCTGGCAGGCTCCAGATGGGGCCCTCCAGACCCCATGATCCCACTCTTCCACCTCGAAGCTCCCCTGCCTTCCCTCTAGGTTGTCAGGTAACCGGTGATTAGCACCTTGGTTCTATTCTGCTTCTGCCACTCCTCAATGAGCAACCTTGAGCAAGATACTCAGCCTCTCCGTGGCTCAGTTTTCTCAGTTGGGAAATGGCTAGGATAATAGTGCCCACTCCCCTGGGCTGATGTGAAGTTAAAACGATGGTTCAGCATCGCGGACATCATCATTATTTTCCTCTCTCTTATCTTCCCGGTTCCTACAGTCCAACGGCAACAATGATGATCCACTGCGCCCTCCTGTGGCAGCGCTCGAGTACTGCATCCCTCCAGGCCCAACTCATTACATCACCCCGGATTCTAAAGGTTGTAAGTTACCGGGAAAAAAAAAAATCTTTTAAATCAGTCCAAGCTGGTTTAAATCAGAAGATGATGTACTGGCCATAACAACCTCTGCACTTGCTGTGCCCTCTTCCAAGAATGCCCTCACTCCCCGCCCCCACTTCCTCCTCTTTAACATTCAAACCACAATGTCAATGCCACCTCCACAGGGAGCCTTTTGCCAGCTCCCTGTTTAGTCAGTACTGAGCACCAACTCTGGGCCAGATCCTGCTCCAGGCACGAGGGATACTGCTGTGGACCACACCGATGAAGATTCCGTCCTCAGAGCTGACATTCTGATGAGAAAGATTGAGAATCAACAAATACAAGTATTCCATAGAATATGTCAGGCGGTGACTCACACTGAGAGTAAAATGTCAGGAAATGGGAGAGGAGGAGTGGGGGGAGGGTGTAATCTTGAAGTGAGAGGGGGCACAGTGCAGGTCTCACTAAGGGGGCTATACTTGAGATTAGACTTGAAGAATAAGATGCAGTTGGTATTCCAAGCATGTGGTGGTTGTCCAGTCACAAAGTCCTATCTGACTCTTTGCAGCTCCATGAACTGCAGCACGCCAAGGCTTCTCTGTCCTTCACTATCTTCCAGAGTTTGTTCCAAGCATAGAGAACAGTAAGTGCAAAGGCCCTGAGGCAGGTCAGTTACCTCTGGGGGATGGAGATTGTCATTGCTCCTGCCTGTGTCCCCAGTACCTGGAACAGCACCTAGCACAAAATAGTGCTTAATAAAGATTCCATGAATGGAAGCCCAGCTATGGGTTTCAGGAACAGCTGGTTCAGGGCTGAAATGAGGGCCCTGAGGCTATCACCCTCCTCTACCTGGTGGCCCCAGTCGTTGTTTGTTTGTTTGTTTTTAGTTGAAGCATAGCTGATTCAGACTTCCCTGGTGGCTCAGGGGTAAGGAATCTGCCTGCCAATGCAGGTGATGCAGGTTCAATCCCAGGGTCTGGAAGATCCCCTGGAGAAGGAAACGGCAACCCACTCCAGTATTCTTGCCTGGGAAATCCCTTGGTCAGAGGAGACTGGTGGCTACAGTCCATGGGGTTGCAAAGAGTCAGACATGACTCAGTGACTCAGTAACAACAACATAGTCGATTTACAGTGTTAATTTCTGCTATTCAGCAAAGCAATTCAGTTATACATACATACATTCTTTTTCATATTCTTTTCCATTATGGTTTATCACAGGATATTGAATACAGTTTCCTGTGCTGTTCAGTAGGACCTTGTTGTTTATCAATCCTATACATAACAGTTTGAATCTACTAATCTCAAACCCCAATCCTTCCCTCCCCCATCCCCTTCTCTCTTGGCAGCCACAAGTCTGTTGGCTTCAGTCTTCGAAGATGTCTCTCCCGTTGTCTAAGATGGGGTTGTTGTTCAGTTGCCAAGTCATGTCCGATTCTTTGCAACCCCATGGACTGCAATGCGCCAGGCCTCCCTGTCCCTCACAGTCTCTGAGTTTGCCCAAGTTCATGTCCATTGAGTTCATGTTTCCTAAGATGGGGACTCAGTTTCAAATGCTACAAGTCTGTTTCCCAGGATTCCACGCAGAAGCCCTGACATAGCTTAGTAAGGGTGGTTTGCATGCCCATCCTCCCATCAGTCCAGGAACCCAGGAGATGGGATGTGGGTGTGGCTTCCAGCCAAGTTACACGCTCTACCCAGACCACACCTAGTGGGGAGAGGGAGCACCCAGAGGACATGTGGGCCTGTGGCATGGATGCAAAGAGCCAGTTTCCCAGATAATTATGAGGTTTTACAGCTAGTAAGTGGCTGAGCCTGGGAGCTCTCCTGGCTGAAAGCAGCTCAGAAAAATCGGTGCTGTCTGGGGGCCACCCATCAGCAGACTAAGGGCCTGTGACTGGACCAGACTGGGCTGAAAGGAGGAGCTTCTAGCATCAGGGCAAACAGAGAAGACAAAGGGAGCCGCCCCCCACCTCGGATGGAGAAAGAGGTAAACAGAAGGCAGCTCAGGGCGGGCTCCCAACAGGCCCACGAGGGGAACAGAGGCTCAGGCTGGCAGAGGCAGAGAGGGCTCATTTAGACTTGCTCCTCCCTGCCGGAGTGGGTAGCAAACAGGAGGATGGGCTGCCCCTCCCCTCTGGCATGGTGGGTGGTGGTGGGGGAAACAGGATGGGATGGAGGTGGGGGGTCAACTTGGTGGGAGCTCCAGGAGGACTGTGGTATTTACAGAGCACCTACTGTATGCAGGAGCCCTGATATGTCATTCCAAGTTCAAGGCAAAAAAAAAAGTTTGCTATGGAGAGAAACCCTCCCCCAGCGGCCCTGTAAAGGCTACTACCGGCCCCCTCAGCCACCCAGGGATGAGGAAGCCGAGAAGGCCAAGGGCAAGGCCAGCCCAGCCTCTGCATAGCTCCCTAGGGGCCAGGCCTGGAAAATACCTGGAATGGTGAGGTCTAGGGGTCACCTCCTCATCCCGACCAACCGGGAGCTCCAGCCTCCTGGACGGGCGCCCAGAGGCCTGAGGGGGAGCCGGCCACGTAGGGTTCGAATCCCAACCTTGCTCTGACCTTCCAGGTCACCCCTGTTCATGCATTAGCTCATCTATGGCGCACTGACCCAGGGGTGTCCGAAACCCATAGGACCCCTCCTCTCAGGGAGCGTTCACTCTCCCCCTACTGTCTGGCCTCAGTTTCCTCTTCTGTGAAATGGGCCCAGTCAGGCCACGCCCAGGCTCAGGGCTCAGAGGGGAGAGCTGGGAGGGCGGGGGCAGGTTGAGATGGATCCAGCCTCCCTGGGCACTGTGCCTGGCATACGGGAGGCGCCCAATAAATGCTTGCTTGAGCAAGGAGGAGCCTTCAATAAATAACAGCTGTTGTGGACGCTGTGGATGCTGGCGAGGGAGTGGGGGCCCTCCCCTCCCCCTCCCTGTTCCCCCTTCCCTGCCTCTGATCCCCCCACCCGATTTTGCCTCCTCCCCCTTGCCCCGCCTCTTTCCCTGCCATCTCCCCCTCCCCCGACCACCCCCCCCCGCTCCCCTTCCCCCGTTTCCCTTACCCCTACCCAATTCTCCCTCCCTCCCGATACCCTGACCCTAGTCTTCCTCCCCTCCCCCACTCTTCCACCCCCAGCCCCCAGCCCCCGCCCACTGTCCCCGCCCCCACCGTGTCACCCCCCCCGCCCCCACCGCACCCCCGCCCCCACGGCGGGGCGCCGGTCCGGGCGGGGCTGCCCGAGCTCCCGGGGCCCTGGCTCGGGTCCAGCCCGCGGCCCAGGCCGGGCGGCGGCGGGCGGGGTCCTGGCGGCGCGCGGTTTGGGGGTTTTTTATAACCCTGGCAGGCGGCTCAGGAAGTGCCGTCCCCGCGCCCCCTCCCCCGGCCACGCCGCCGCGCTCGCTCCCTCCCTTCCTGCGCGCGGGCCGGCGAGACCGCGGCGGGACAGCAGGCGGAGGCCCGGGCGGGCGGCCGGCCGCGGGTAACGGAGCGGGCGGGGCGGGGCGCGGCGGGCCGGGGGGCTGCGGGCGACCCTGTGTGTCCGCGTCGCAGCCCGTGGGTGGCTCTGGGCCGCGGGACGGGGGACGCCGGGGCGTGGGGGCAGCGGCAGTGTGTGATGTCCCTGAGCGTGTGCGACACGCAACGCGCCCCTGAGGTTCTGGGAGCTCCTGTCTGGGTTTGTTTGCTCTGTGTGTGCGTGTGTGCGTGTGTGTGTGTGTGTGTGTGTATCCACGTCTGTATAAATGCCGTGTGTCAGCGCCTGTGTGCCTACGTTAAAATCTGAATGTCTGGTAGTGTTTGAACTTGTGTATGATGTGTGATGTGGGTGTTGTGTGTCTGCGGAAGTGTGAGTGTAAGCCAGTGTGTGCACGGAGTTCAGTGTCTCCTGGGTAAGTGTCGGATGAGTGTGTATTTGCACACATCTGCCGGCGTGTCTCCCTGTGTGTGTCAGGGTGTAAGGAGTGTGTAAATGCCTGTGGGTACATATGTCTGGTGGGTCTCAAGGTTTGCAGGACTGTGTGAGTGTGTTCCTGGTCTGCTCTGAGTGTGTACGTGTCTGTGCACGTAGGCCTGGGTGTGTGTCTGTCTGTGGAGTGTGTGTGTGTGTGTGAATGAGTGTGTATGCACATAGGTCTGGGAAGTGTGTGGTTGTGTCTCGGGTGTTGGGATGTGGGAGTGTGTACTGAGTCAGGGGGTATCTTGTAGGTCTGGGGTGTCTGGTTGTTGGTCCCCCTGCTGCACAGGTATGGTCACCCTCAAGTCTCTGTATATGTGTGTGTGTGTGTGTGATTGCCAATGTGTGTGTGTGTGTGTGTCTGGGTGTGGGAGGGGCGCCGCCCACTTCCCCTGAGTTGGTCACTGGGGCCTCAGAGGTCTGTCTCCGGTGTCTCCAGCCAGGGGCTCAAGGCCTTTAATTAGCGGCTGGCTGCGTACCCACCGGGTGCCTGGGTGCCGGCCTCCTCCAGGGCTGGGCCTTTGTCTGCTCTCCTCTCCAGGCAGGGACTCCTGCCTGGCCTCTGCCCCGGGGCAGCCTCCATCTCGGCCTTGGCCTCCACAGGGAGGCTCTGTGGCCCTGGCCCCCAGCTCGGCCCTGGAGTCTGGGTGTAGAGCGGCGGGGGTCCCCCCAGGATCCCCAGGATGGGATGGAGTCTCCGTAGAGGCGTTTCCCTCCGGCATTTCCTCCCCCAGCCTCCAGCGAGCTGGCACCCTCCCCCACGCCGGCCACCTCCCTCCTGCCTTCCAGGAGGAGGAGCTGGGGGGACGGCCAGGCCTGGGTACACACACACAAACACACTCCTGCAGCCGCGCACAGGGTCACATGGGCAGACACACACAGTCACATGGGCAGACACCACACACCAAGTCACATAGTCACAGACGTGTGATCATCCCCCACATGCAGCCTGGGGGGGACCCCCTGCTGACATCCTGTTGCCCCCACCCCTAGAGGCTCAGGCCCAGGAATCCTCTACCTGTCCCCAGGCCTCCTCTTTTCCCTGCTCCAGAGCCACCAATCTGTTCGTGCTCCCCCACACAGGCTGTCCCCCTATTACAGATGCTGGCCTCCCCCTGGTAGACACCTCGTATCTGTACCCCCCCTCCAGGCTCCTCCCACCCACACCCGACCCCACCCCACCCATCACCTGTGCTGGGTCCTCCGCGCTCTCCACTACACCCCCTTGAGCTGGAAGCACCAGAGGTGGGTGAGGTTGTTGGGGGGAGGGGCCCAGCTTCAGAGGAAGGAGGTGGAAGACTGGACCAGGCCTGGCAGTGTGAGAAGGAGGCGAGAGTCAGGACTGGGGGGAGGCCAAGGGGCTCCGGCCTCATTTGCAGTGAGAATGCTGCCACCTGGACATGGGGAGGTGGTTAAGGCAGGAAGGGGCTCAAGGGACCCCCACACAGGGAGGGCTTTAATCCCAGAGCTAGTCAGGGACAGAATAGGAGAGGAGATTGGGGTGGGGTGGGAGAGGGGGACAGAAGTGGGGGAGGAGGGAACTTTGGGGGAATGGGGGCTAGGAACCAGGGAGGATGAAAGCCAAAAGGAGGTTGACCAGGGCTGGGGAGAAGGTGTCCTCAGTGACCTTTGATCTCCAGTCCCAGCTCCGCTCTCCTCACTGCCCCTTCCCACCCTGTCCAGGCTCCCAGAAGAGGCACTGAGGCCCAGAAGGACCCGCACACAAGGGTTCGATACCGCGCCACCAACTGAAGCCCCCAAAAGGTAAACAAGAGGGGTAGAGAGAAACCCCGGGGGTAAACATCAGCCTGTCTGAAAAGAGCAACCCAGTCAAAGAGTGAGAGTGAGCTCCCCATCACTCGGGGTGGGGGGGGGCTCCAATCAGAAGAGGGGGAGAGGTCAGCGTCTAAGTCAGCATCTATCTGGCTTCATCCTTCAGGAGCTGAACTGCCCTGTTTGGGGATCAACTCTCAGACTTGGCCAGGCTGCAAAGAAAACAAGACAGTGTGTGATTAAGGGGGAAATTGCACAGAGGAGGAGGAGGAGGGCGGAGACAGGAGGGGGTGGAGGGCTTGGCACGGGTTGGTGGCCCAGAGTGGTGTCTGTGGCAGGCTGGCCCAGGGTAGATGCTGGAGAAACAGACTTGCCCGGCAGGCCTGAAGCTTCGATGAAGAATCGGAAATGAGAGGAAGCAGGACTAAGGGCCAGGCTGGAAGGGTAGGGTAGAGGAGAGGTCACGGGAACAGAGACCAGGATGCAGGGTGGGGTGAGTGGTGCTACCCTGGCAGAGAATCCCAAGGCAGGACCCCTCACCCAGGGTGGGAGGGGCACCAAGCACTGGCCTTGGGTTTCATCTGGATTGAAAATTCACGCTGACCAACCTTCACATGTGTCCCAGGTCAGTCTCCCTCCCCGCTTGTGGTCCTCCTGCACTGGCCCTCAGTGCAATGGGTCCACACCAAGCTCCTCCCTGCCCCCGGGACCTTTGCCCCTGCTGCTCCTCCCCCTGGCACACCCTCTCCTGTCTCTTCATCCTCCCACCTCCACTTCCAAGCCTCTCAGTTATTTCTCATAAAGAACATGTTCTGATCTGAATCATGTGTCTCTTCATTTACTGGTCTGTCATCTTGCTCCTGGGAGACTGAGTCCCATGGGTTGAGAAGGGAGTGGGGCAGGGACTGTAATCATATTATCCATGGACTGTACCCCACCAGGCTCCTCTGTCCATGAGATTCTCCAGGCAAGAATATTGGAGTGGGTTGCCATGCCCTTCTCCAGGGGATCTTCCCGACCCAGGATTGAACCTGCGTCTCCTGCATTGCAGGCAGATTCTTTACCGCCTGAGTCACCAGGGAAGCCTATATTATGTACAGTCACCACCTCATGAATGAATCCTAGAGGTTATCGTGGAGATGAAATGAGATGGCGTGAATGAACTTGGCCAGTAGCTGGCACGTAGTAGGTGGTCGTGGAGTCAAGATCCTCGGCTGTCCTAAGAGGATAAGGAGAATGCTGGGGGCGTGGAGGGCAGGGGGAGGGAGTTTACTGAGCTACAGATGGGTTCAGAGTCTTCAAACCTGGAGTGGGGAGAGGGTTGCTTGCAGGTGCCCTTGTCCACCTAGCAAGAGACCTTGACACTGCTCCAGCCGGCAGTAGGGCCAGGCCCCCCCTGACCCAGCTCCCCACCCCTCCGCCTCCCAGGAGTCCGGTGATGCTGCCCAGGCTGTGAACAGGGAAGGCAGCGCTGCGTGGGCTGCCAGCAGCCGGGGCTGGGGAGAGACATGTGGACACGTGGCCTCTATGGCTCCCGCCTGCCAGATCCTCCACTGGGCCCTCGCCCTGGGGCTGGGCCTCGCATTCGAGGTCACACACGCCTTCCGGTCTCAAGGTAGGCCCAACCCAGGGTCGGGGGTGGCAGTGGGGATGGAGCGAGGAACTGAGCAGGGATAGTGGTGGGGGGAGGCCCTGGGGTTGGTGAGGCCAGAGTCTTGTGGCCAGTGACCCAGATTCAGGGGCCACTGAAGCCAGCCTCACTCACCCTGCAGCCAAGCAGGCAGGACACAGGGCTCCTTCTCGGGGCCCACCCCAGGCCTCTGACCCTCACCCACAGA
Source organism: Giraffa tippelskirchi (assembly GCF_054371585.1). Classification (NCBI taxonomy): domain Eukaryota; kingdom Metazoa; phylum Chordata; class Mammalia; order Artiodactyla; family Giraffidae; genus Giraffa; species Giraffa tippelskirchi. Next base: position 93,520,916 of record NC_137280.1, on the reverse strand, counting down.
TGAGTTCCTGTCCAGTCTAGACAGCTATGAGATCGCCTTCCCCACCCGAGTGGACCACAACGGGGCGCTGCTGGCCTTCTCGCCCCCGGCCCCCCGGAGGCAGCGTCGGGGCACGGGACCTCAAGCAGAGTCCCGTCTCTTCTACAAGGTGGCCGCACCCAGCACCCACTTCCTGCTCAACCTGACCCACAGCCCTCGCCTCCTGGCAGGGCACGTGTCCGTGGAGTACTGGACTCGAGAAGGCCTGGCCTGGCAGAGGGCCGCCCGGCCCCACTGCCTCTACGCAGGCCACCTGCAGGGCCAGCCCAGCAGCTCCCATGTGGCCATCAGCACCTGCGGGGGCCTGGTGAGTGGAGGGTTCTGGGAGATAGGGCAGAACACCTACAAGCTTGGGAGTTAAGAAAAACACTTATGTAGGTCACAGAAGGAATCGCAGTGGCAGGGGTTTTTTTAATTTCAATTTTTTTTTTTTCTTCTCTTTCTTCCTTTCTGTCTTTATTCGGCTGCGCCGGGTCTTAGTTGCAGCACACGGGATCCTCAGTCTTCATCATGCAGGCCGGATCTCTAGTGGCAGCATGCAAACACTTAGTTGTTCCATGTGGGATCTAATTCCCTGACCAGGGATCGAACCCAGGTCCCCTGCCTTGGAAGTGCAGAGTCTTAGCCACTGGACCACCAGGGAAGTCCCCCTCAGTGGGAGTTTTTGAAACATTTTGAGCTAACCAAGAGGATTAGCTGTTTTAAGATGCAGCTAAAGCTGTACTTAGAAGAAAATGTATAGCCTTAGGTCAGGCTGAAAGTTAATGAGCTGAACACCCATCTGAAGAAACTGAAAAGGCAGTAGCAACGAAAACCAAGTGAAATAGAAGGAATGACATCATATCGACAGAGATAGGGTCCCAGGGGTCCTGGGAACCAGAACCTGACCGAACCTTCTGTCCCTCTTCCCAACTCCTAGCACGGCCTGATTGTGGCAGATGAAGAAGAATACTTAATTGAGCCCCTGCAAGGGGGGCCCAAGGGACACCAGGGACCGGAGGAAGGTGGCCCCCATGTGGTATATAAGCGTTCCTCTCTGCGTCACCCTCACCTGGACACAGCCTGTGGAGTGAGAGGTACAGCTGTCTGTCTGGGGCTGGGCAGAGGGACTGCACAATACCTGTGCCTTGAGATGGAGGTACATGCCGGCGTCCCTCCATCTGGAAGGTCAGCTGCATGCAGGGAGCAATGCAGATGGTCAGCAGGGCAGTAGGCAGTGGAACAGCCCATCTGTCACTTCCAGAGTCCTATGGCCCAACAGTGAGTGAGGCAGCCGGATAGCCAGCCAGGTGCTGTAAAACCTTCCGTCTCGGGGATTATCGTCTGATCAGACAGTTAAGCAGCGGGATAGTAGTAGCAGATACTGGAGCAGTTGCACAATGGAAAATGTCAGGAGAACTTAGCCACCATTCAGAAGATCAGATTTACAACCAGATGTGCAGGGGGACAGTTATAACATCAGATATTTAGAGAATGGGAAAGGAAGTAAAGTGTTAGTTGTTCAGTCGTGTCCAGCTCATTGCAACCCTATGGACTATAGCCTGCCAAGCTGCTCAGTCTGTGGAATTCTCCAGGCAAGAATACTGGAGTAGGTAGCCTTTCCCATCTCCAGGGGAATCTTCCTGACCCAGGGATCAAACCCAGGTCTTCCACATTGCGGGCAGATTCTTTACCATCTGTGTCACCAGGGAAGCCCCAAGAATACTGGAGTGGGTAGCCTTTCCCATCTCCAGGGGAATCTTCCCGAACCAGAGATTGAACCCAAGTCTCCCACATTGCTGGCAGATTCTTTACTGTCTTGAGCCATTGGGGGAGCCAGCTGGACAACAAGGATTCACCAGGATAGTCATACAGCTAAAAAAAATAATCTCTGTCCAGTGAAAATGCAGAACCACTGGAATGTTGTTAGTTGCATATCTGACAGTCTCAAAGTAGCATACCGTGGCAGACACACAACCACAGTGGGTTGTACTAACAGAAAAGTGGTGTCACAGTTGGATGATCAGTGAGACAGCTGTTCAGAAAAGACTGTCAGGCAGGGGGATTATTCAGCAGCCAGACAGTTGGGCTGCAGGGTGAGTAAAAAGTTGCTCAGTCAGAAGGCCAGGGAGCCGTACCAGCACACAGTTCTGGCAGTAGAGCAGGCTGCCATACACCTCTGGGCAGTAGAACTGTTGGGAAGCTGCATGGTCATGTTGATTGTCATGGGATACTGGGTGGCTGTTCGACCAATGAGTTTGGCAGTGGGGCAGCCTCACCATTGTGGAACCAAGAGCAAGAGAATGAAGTGTTTGACAGCCAGATGATCCATCAGACAGGGACTTGGACAGCTAGAGCAAGCAGCAGAATGACCAGAAATTGTCCATCCAGATGAGAAACCATGGAAGGGGCGGCCGTGGTGGCTGCGCACCCTGAAACCACCACCTGCCCGGCCCCTCGGGAATGAAACAGAGCGTGGCCAGCCAGGCCTGAAGCGCTCCGTCAGCCGAGAGCGCTACGTGGAGACCCTGGTAGTGGCCGACAAGATGATGGTGGCCTACCACGGGCGCCGGGACGTGGAACAGTATGTGCTGGCCATCATGAACATTGTAAGTGCCTCCCCCTCCCTGGGCATGGACCCCCAAAAATGTGGAGCCCACCTCCAGAGTCAGGAAAAGGGCTGTCACCATCCCCCCATCATGATCAAATGCCAGTGAAAAACAGAATGGAAAGGGGACAGGGTGAGTCAGAAAAAAAGCCTGTTAGTGACAAATAGCCTAGCACGGTGGCTAGGAGCATGAACTCAGGAGCTAGCCAACCTGGCCTTAAATTTCAGCTTTGCCAGTCTTTGACTGTGTGCCCTTGGGCAAGCTACTTTGCCTCTCTGCCTTGGTTTACCCACCTGTAAAATGGATTTAATAATAGTACCAACTTCATAAGGCTAAGTGGATGCAGTGAATTGCTAAAGTGCTTACAGATGCACCTAACTCACAGTACTTACCCTATAATTGTTTGCTGTATAAAATTAAACAGGCAACTTGCAGGTACTTGTTGAGGTTAGCAGTACACTTATGGGCGTGCAACTGTCTGCATGCAGGGCTTACCCGAGCGCCGTCCTGTAAATTCATACAAAGTGAGCTGGCTGACTCACACTCAGAGTCGGTGCCCATCTTGGATCTTGATCAAGACTCTGGACCTCTCTGAGCCTCAGTTTCCGCCTCTGTAAAATGGGATTATAATAGTACCTGTCACAAAAGTGTGGTGGGAGGGAAGACAGCTAGACAACTTGGCACACAGTCAGAGCTTGATGAGTGATGCTGTTGTTCCACTGAAGCAAAAAGGGAAGAGAGAAAGTTTAGCACAGACAGATGACCTATTATGTAGACATAATATCATGCCTAACCCCACTGTTTTCTGCCCAGGCTCTGCCTCCCTTCCTTGGGCTTCCAAGTTTTCTCAAACTTGCCAGGGTTTCTGGGGAGTTTCCACATGGGGTGGTGATGGCTTAGGACTTCAAGGTCATTGCACAGAGTGGCCTCCGTCATCTACCTCCCCTCTGACCACTTCCTCCTTCTCTCTGACCACTGTCTCCAGAGCTTCCGGCCTCCACACATCCACTTTCCAGTGGTGATGCTCAAATTGGTGCCTTCAGACAGTATGGAATGAGGCCAGATGTGCACATCTTTCAGGCCGCCTCTGGGCAGAGGCAGCTGTTGGGTGGGCATCAAGGATGGAGGACAAGTAGACAGGCTGAGATGGGGGCTTGAGTCGGAAAGACAAACTCTAGCAGGCAGGCTTAGCCAGACTCGAGTTCCACTTTTGGCACCTATAGCTGTGCGTCCTGACCTCTCTGAGCATCAGGTGGCTTATCTGTAAAATGGGAATACTAATACCTACTCCTGTGAAGATCTGGGCGGCAGGCATAGCCTGAGCCCCAGCACACAGTAGGCACTTGATTGATTCAAGCTGTTGTCCTCATTTCTCTTTTTGTTTCCTATTCTGGGCCCCTCTTAAGACTCGGTCTCTCTTGTTTCTTGGAGGTCAGGTTGCCAAACTTTTCCAGGACTCGAGTCTGGGAAACATCGTTAATATCCTGGTAACACGCCTCATCCTGCTCACGGAGGACCAGGTGCGGGGGAGGGGGGAGGTTCCCCCACCTTCCACCACCACAGAATTCAGCACTGCCTGCGTTGCCCCCTGGGTGGCTGGTACCCGTGTACCTCACTCTGTCCATCCTCAGCCCACCCTGGAGATTACCCACCACGCTGGGAAGTCCCTGGACAGCTTTTGTAAGTGGCAGAAGTCTATCGTGAACCGCAGCGGCCATGGCAATGCCATTCCGGAGAATGGCGTGGCCAACCATGACACGGCAGTGCTCATCACACGGTGAGGGGCAAGGAAGGCTCCGGGGGGGCCTTCTGTGGGGGAGGGGGCCGGGGGAGGAGTGAATGGTCCAGGGGATTGCCCAGGTCCAAGCAGAGGTCACTTCTGCTGGGAGATGGGAGAGACCAGGGCTGTCCAGTCACCCTGTTGGGGAGCCAGGGAGGGAGAGGGGCTGCTGGGAGCCTGAGAATGTGGGGAGGCAAGTGGGGGTCTATTTGGGCACTGACGCATCCTTCACTCTGTCGTTTGTTCAGTCGGCCACTCATGCACCCCAGCATCTCCAAGGCTGGCTGGGGGAAGAGCATGAGGTTTTGGTTCAGGGGCAGGACTCAACTGTGAGAGAGGCGGAGGGATGGTGGGGCGGCTCGGCCCTTAGGGAGGCAGCCCAGCCTCCTGACCACCCCATCTCCTCCCACAGCTATGATATCTGCATCTACAAGAACAAACCCTGCGGCACATTAGGTACCCGGGTCCCCTGGGTTTCAGGCACCTCTGAAGGCTGTGGGCTGGGTGACACTGGCCCCGGTGGGGGTGGGGACCTGGCAGAGTGGACAGAGCTGACAGACACAGCCCTGAGCCCCCAGCCCCACCCCACCCCACGCCCATTCCCCAGGCCTGGCCCCTGTGGGCGGGATGTGTGAGCGAGAGAGAAGCTGTAGCATTAATGAAGATATCGGCCTGGCCACGGCGTTCACCATCGCCCACGAGATCGGACACACGTGAGGCCGGGGACACGGGAGGGGGCGGGCAGGAGGAGCGGGGAGTGTCGCCCGGCACCTCGTGGAGCTGCTCCTGTCCCCAGGTTTGGCATGAACCACGACGGCGTGGGCAACAGCTGCGGGGCCCGTGGCCAGGACCCAGCGAAGCTCATGGCGGCTCACATCACCATGAAGACCAACCCTTTTGTGTGGTCCTCCTGTAGCCGCGACTACATCACCAGCTTTCTGGAGTGAGTATCTGCCTGCCCGCCCGTCCCGCCCAGGGTCTCACACTCATGTTGGGGGGAAAGGGGCTGCCTCCGAGGAGGGTGATATGCTCGGGGCTGCTCCCCAGGGCCCTCCACCCAACTGGGGCCCCTGTGCGCTTGGCCTGCAGCCCTCCAGTGTGACAGCCGCTCTCTTCTCTCCGCAGCTCGGGCCTGGGGCTCTGCCTGAACAACCGGCCCCCCAGACAGGACTTCGTGTACCCAACCGTGGCCCCTGGCCAGGCCTACGACGCGGATGAGCAGTGCCGCTTCCAGCATGGAGTCAAATCGCGTCAGTGTAAATACGGGGTAGAGAGAGCCTTCCTGCTTTCCTTCCTGGGAGGGGAGGGGGCCCGCCACCACCAGGGTCAGGGGTGGGCTGGGGACGTGGGGGGGCGGGATGGGAGAGCTGGGAAGGGATATGAGCCTCAGTGGTGGGTTCGGGGACAGAGATGGATGGGAGGGTTATACAAATGTCACACGCAATCTCAGTGCTCAAGGACAAGAATGGGATCCCCTTGGTTCTCCAGACCCCTGTTTTGGGGGCTGAGCTGGAGAGAACCTGGGGGGGTACCCCTTCTGTTGCAACAGGACCAAAGTCCCAAGATCCCTAACAGGGCCATTTTTAACCAAACATCCAGACTTGGTGGAAATAGTTTCCCAGGGGATGAACCATCTTCCCCACTTGGCAAAAAAATGGGACAGAGGCTTCCAGGGACGCCCTGTCTTCATTCCCTGCATCCCCCGCTGACTGGTTCACAAGATCTCTTGGCCCCAGTCCTTAGCTGGACAAGCTCTGAGCCTCCTGATCACGCCCCACTCTTTCTTGAGGCTTAGGCTCAGCTCCCGAAGCCCCATCCACCCAAAGAGAAGTGAGCTGGGGGTGCCGTCCCAGCTCCTCCCAGGAACTCGGTGCCCCAGTGGCTTCCCTTTTCAGCCACCAGGGACCCCCAGCTCATATAGGGCCTGCCCCTCCCCTGCCCACCTTCCCCAATTCCCCGAACATGCTCCGCAACTCATTATAGCCTTACCCCAAATAGCCCAGCTGCAGCCCTTCACATCTTCAAAACTCAAAAAGATCAGTTTGAATGTCTTTGTCCAAGCTGAGGCCATGTTAACTCAAAACAGGGAGCAGGGAGGTGTTAAAAGCCCTCACTTTATTTCAGTGCAAGACAGGGAAAGAAACCCTCAATCCATTAAATCTTTTTAAAGATTTATTTTATTTACTTATTTAGTTGTTTTTGGCCGTGCCGGATCTTTGTTGCTGCGCACAAGCTTTCTTTAGTTGCAGAAAGCGGGGGCTACTCTTCGTTGCAGTGTGTGAGCTTCTCGTTGCAGTGGCTTCTCTTGTTGCAGAGCACAGGCTCTAGGCATATGGGCTTCAGTAGCTGTGGTTCCCAGGCTCTAGAATGGTGGCTCAGTAGTTGTTGCACACAGGCTTAGCTGCCACATGGCATGTGGGATCTTCCCGGACCAGAGGTCAAACCCATGTCTCCTGCATTAGCAGGTGGATTCTCAACCACTGTACCACCGGGGAAGCCCCTTGATCCATTTATATTTAACCCTCTCTTGCCACCCCACTCTACCCAACTTGGCTCCCTCTAGTGAATTCTAAAGAATTCAGAAGCCACTTGAGCCTCTGCCGTGTCCCAGGTATCCTAACTGTGACAGTGATGGCAGACACTTACTGAATGCTCACTACAGGTCCAGCATGCCATACCTATCATCTCAGTTAAACTCCTGACAATCCTAACAGCCACACATTGTGGGGGGAGGGACCGAGGCATAGGAAGAATGCCTTACCCAAAGTCACAGTTAGAGAACATGGTGGAGCTGGGATTTGAGTTGAGATTTTTTTCTGAATCCAAATTTTATAATGAGGTAGGGAGGTGGGGGAAGTGCCAGACTATCAAGCATGGACCATTGCTGGTTGTATGTTGAATAGACTTTTCCTTTTATTTTTCCAAGGAACATCTTCTGGGCCCTCCTGGCAAAGGGATAAATAATTGACATGTAACTCAGTTAATACATGGAAAGAGCTGGGTCTGATGCACGGTCCGGAGGTAGTTGTGGCCTTTATTACTCTGTAACAAGGAGTCTGTGCAAGCCCTTTCGTATTGACTCTGTTGTCACACGCCTCTCAGCCATATGTAGGCAAGGCCCATCTTGTAGGCAAGGCCCATCTTACAGTCAAGGCCCAGAGAGGGGGAATGTGTTGCAAATCAGTGGCGGAGTTAAAGTCTCCCAGAGTTAAATGAGACCCAGGACTCATTTCTTACAGACCATAGCACCTCCTTGTGGAAAGGAGGATGAGCAGAGCTGGACTAGGCAGTTTTCTTTAAGAGGTGTCAGAAGTGGGATCTGTCATATTTTAACAAATGGCCAGGAGAATATAACCCAAGTGAAGCCAGAAAACCAGGCTAAGGGTTTTTTCTAATAATTTTATTTATTTATTTATTTATTTGTTTGTTTTTGGCTGTGCTGAGTCTTCACTGCTGTGCAGGCTTTTCTGTAGTTGCAGCGAGCGGGAGCTACTCTTTGTTGCAGTGCACAGGATTCTCATTGAAGGGGCTTCTCTTGTCGTAGAGTACAGGCTCTAGGGTGAATGGGCTTGTGATTGCTGCACATGGGCTCAGAAGTTTCAGCTCTTGGGAACAATAGTTTTGGCGCCCTGGCTTAGTTGTCCCAAGACATGTGGAATCTTCCCAGACTAGGGATGGAACCCATGACTTCTGCATTGGCAGGCAGATTCTTTACCACTGAGCCACCAGAGAAGCCCCAGGCTGAGTTTGTAGATGAGAAGTATCCTCTGAGGGAGCAAGTTTGAGGACCACCATGTAAGCTTCTCATATGTGTGCAGTTGTTTCTCAGAGGCTGACATGGGAAACGTCCCTTCCTACAGCCATTGATGGGTCCAATTCCAAATCTTCAAAGCTTGGGAGGATCGGGTTCAAAGAGAAGATTGCATGTGATTGTAAAATGAGGCAAGAAGGATTTCCATGTCTCAGAGGCAAGACTCTGGGAAATGAACAGGATGTAGGCTAGAGGGTCAGATTTGGCCACACCTGACCCCAGTGAGGCTTGTCCAGGGATACTAATTAACCTGGACCCAAAGGGTCAGAATGGCTCCCTGGGACTGATCCAGCTTCCTGCCATGGGCAGAACCTGCTGCCAGAGTCTTTGTGTTGTGTGTTTAGTCGCTCAGTCGTGTCCAACTCTTTGTGACCCTTTGGACTGTAGCCCACCAGGCTCCTCTGTCCATGGGATTTTTCAGGCAAGAGTATGGGAGTGGGTTGCCAGGATCTGGGCCAGCCCAAGTAAGACTCAGGAAGAAGACAGGCTGATTTTTCACTGGGAGAACTAGTGCAGCTTTCCACACAGACCCAGCCTGGCCTTATCCCCTCTCAACCTTTCATAGATTAAAACTTTGGGGTGCTTCCCCAGTTTAGGTTGGGGAAACAATAAGAACCACCTGCTGGGGGAATAAAAATTTAGAGGCGGGGCCCTTGACCTGAGCCATCATCAAACCTGAACTGTTCAGAACCACAGCTCTTGAGGTGGCCTGCTTTGCCCACTATAAAAAGAAATCCAGCATTCTTCCTCCTTATTCCTCAGCCGGTCCCAAGTTTCCTTCTAGAAACTTGGGAGGTGCCAGGGGTTGAACTCCCGGGAAGATCCCCTGAGGAAGGAAATGGCAACCCACTCCAGTATTCTTGCCAGGAAATCCCATGGATAGAAGGGCCTGCATGCTAAGTCACTTCAGTTGTGTCCAACTATTTGTGAACCCGTGGGCTGCAGCCTGCCAGGCTCCTCTGCCCATGGGATTCTCCAGGCAAGAATACTGGAGTGGATTGCCATGCCCTCCTCCAGGGGATCTTAGCAACCGAGGGATCGAACCTGTGTCTCTCACATCTAACCTGCATTGGCAGGCAGATTTTCTACTGCTAGCGCCACCTGGGAAGCCCAATCCATGGGCTTGGGCTACAATCCATGGGGTCGCAAGAGTCGGACAGGACTTAGCTTCTGAAGAAGGGCTGAACTACTGAGGGATTAGATCGTAGACCCTGCGATCGATTGAAGTTCTGGGATAGAATCCAGATTGCCTCCTTAGTAGCTGTGTGACCTCTAGCAAGTGACCCTACCTCTCTGATCCTTGGTTTTCCCACAGTAAAATGGAGAGTATAGTGCCTAAGGGAGTTTGAGGCTCTCCTAGGTGTTTGATAGGACTTCCCTTGTAGCTCAGCTGGTAAAGAATCTGCCTGCAATGCGGGAGACCTGGGTTTGATCCCTGGGTTGAGAAGATCCCCTGGAGAAGGGAAAGGCTACCCACTCCAGTATTCTGGCCTGGAGAATTCCATGGACTGTATGTATAGTCCATGGGGTTGTGAAGAGTTGGACCCGACTGAGCGATTTTCACGTTCACTGGGTGCTTGATAAGTGCTGCCTACAGCCCGAGAAGAGGTCCCCTCCTATACCCTGCCAGTGGTTGCAAAAAGAAACCCAGGAAAGGAAGGCTGGAGCCCCACTGAGCGCGTCGCCTGGGTTCTCCCAAGGAAGGTGGGAGGGAGGGTCCGAGCCTGAGCGGGCACCTTGGCCCGCAGGAGGTCTGCAGCGAGTTGTGGTGTCTGAGCAAGAGCAACCGGTGCATCACCAACAGCATCCCGGCCGCCGAGGGCACCTTGTGCCAAACACACACCATCGACAAGGGGGTGAGCCTCGACCGGCCTGGGCCACCGCCGGGGCCCTTCATCGGCTTTGGCCGCGCCCACTGCCTGCAGGTCCCGCCCCCTGCCCGAGGCCACACCCCTCCCAGGCTACGCCCTGCATGCTTGGCCCAATACTAGCTCCGCCCACTGCTGGGGAGCGTGTGCTTAGGCCATGCCCCCATATTACCCTGTAATATCCGGGTCTGGACCCCACCTCCATCCTCCCCCTTTCCCCCCACCCTGGGAGGGCTTAGAGCTCCGGCTGTGGGGCTGGGGAGGGGATGAGAATGATCGCCAAGGCCTCGAGACTGCAGAGTCCGACTCACCCCCGCTTCATCATCCCACCCGCAGTGGTGCTACAAGCGGGTCTGCGTCCCCTTCGGGTCGCGGCCCGAGGGCGTGGACGGCGCCTGGGGCCCGTGGACCCCGTGGGGCGACTGCAGCCGGACATGCGGCGGCGGCGTGTCCTCCTCCAGCCGACACTGCGACAGCCCCAGGTCAGCCCTCAGGCCCTTCCGCCAGGAGAGGCGGGCTGTCCCCGCCCCCTATTCCCCCTGCCCCATTTCTCTCCTGTCCGTTCCCGCTTCCAGGCCGACCATCGGAGGCAAGTACTGCCTGGGGGAGAGACGGAGGCACCGCTCCTGCAACACCGAGGTGAGTCCCCCCAGGACCTCAAGCCGGGTAACCTAGGCCCCTCTGACACGAGGAAAAAAGGCATAAGTCAGTTTCCAGTGAGCCCTGACTGAGTGGCCACCGTCTCCTTTGGAACTTGCAGCGGCCACCTGCTCCTTTCCCGGTCCTCCCCACACCTGTCCTGGGTCCCAGCTCCTTCCAGCTCACACATTTGCAGTAGATGCGTCTCCCACCTGGAAATAATTGCTTGGCCCTGACAACCCTCTCCAGCCACAGCGGGCCCCTTCCTTCACTGCCTAATTCTACTCCCTCCCAAAGCCCCACCCCTGCCCCGAAGCTGACCCTGTGCTCCTTGCCAATCCAGTGGCCAAGTTTTCATCACATTCCTTTCTGACCAGGGACCACCATCTCCTGTCCAAAACTCCCAGCCACAAGTCCCACACACTCATGAAGAGTGTGCTTTACTCCTTTCTAGGCCCACTCTCTCAAGAAAGGCCCCATGGACTGAAACCTGAAACCCAGGTGTCATCCTTAGCTTGCCCACAAATTCGCATGAGTCACCTACTCCCATTGCAGAGGCGCCTGTCCCTCCGGCCTCCTCCCGGGCTTTCCTGCCTCCAGTCTCAGAGCATGAGTTCTCCAACCCCGGGGCCTCTGCCCTAACTACATCCCCCCACACTCCAGACCTGGCCTCCTGACTTCTCCCTTCTGGTGTCCCCCAGGACTGTCCCCCAGGCTCCCAGGACTTCAGGGAAATGCAGTGCTCTGAATTTGACAGCGTCCCCTTTCGTGGAAAATTCTACACATGGAAGACGTACCGGGGAGGTGAATGGGAGACTGAGAAGGTCGTGGGGCGGGGGGGCGGGGGGCAGCTGCAGGTGGAGGCAGGATCATGGGTTTTGTCTTGAGCAACTCCTCTCCCAAGGAACCAGAGTGCCCATGAGTGCTTGGACTAAACAGCAGGGACCCCTACTTCCTCTGCGCAGCCGGCCCATCCTCGTTGGGTCTGGGGTCTGGCCTTTGGTCTGATGGGGCTGTGCCCCCCAGGGGGCGTGAAGGCCTGCTCTCTCACATGCCTAGCAGAAGGCTTCAACTTCTACACGGAGAGGGCAGCGGCCGTGGTGGATGGGACGCCCTGCCGCCCGGACACAGTGGACATTTGTGTCAGCGGCGAGTGCAAGGTGGAGGGGACTCCCAGAGAGAGGGCAGGGGAGGCGGGTGGCTGGAGGTGGGAGGGGGCTCCCTGACACCCCCTCCCCCATCACTGCCCTCCCCAGCACGTAGGTTGCGACCGCGTCCTGGGCTCTGACCTACGGGAGGACAAGTGCCGAGTGTGCGGGGGGGACGGGAGCACCTGTGAGACCATCGAGGGGGTCTTCAGCCCAGCCTTGCTTGGGACTGGTGAGAGACCCCAGCTTCCCTCCCACACTCCCCCGTTTGGCAGCTGGGGGCACAGCTCACCCCGAAAGATCCAGGAGTGGTGCCCCAGGTCACAGTCAAGAATGGGCTTGGGCTCTGGTGCCTAAGCCTTCGCATTGAAAGCATCCCAGGGAGTGGGTACCCAAATCTCTCCCATGCCCCATCCTGAGGGTCTCATGCCGTCTTGAGGAGCCAAGAGTGTGACTCTCCAAGGGGGCTGAGGGGCTATCTGTGCTAGACCACAAAGCTTACTAGGGGCAAGAGTAGCTGCAGGGTGTGGTGAACTCGAGGGTTTCCCAGCCTTGGGCTGAAGGAAAGAGACCCCAGGGAGTGTTTGGGGGGCAGTAAGAGTGGGAAAGTGTTAAGGGCCCAAACAGGCACTGAAGGCCAAGTGTGGCTTCCAGGGGACAATGTGGGGGTCCAGGCAGATAAACCAGTATGCATAGGGGATGCAGGTGGGCAAGGATAGGAGGGTCCACAGGGGCCCAAGATCATCCAGGTCATAAGTGATGGAGCCCACTGCAACCTGACTCTGACTGCTAAAACCATCAAGTCACCGTATGTGGCTCAGGAACCCCCTGGTGCCCCCTTCCCTCTCTGCCCAAGGCTCAGTCCTGCTGCTTGTCTTAGGGTGGGGGTGGGTTGGACCATTTTAGTGGCTTGAGAGGTAAGAAAGTTGGAGTTCAAATCCCAGCTGAACCAACTCCTAGCTATAAAACCTGGGCAAGCTGTTTCATCTCTTTGAGCCTCAGTTTTGTCATCTGTAAAGTGGGTATGATGACGTGTCTACTTCACAGAGCCAGAGACACAGTGGGCGTCTCTGTAAGCGCTTAGCACAGTAATGGTTAACTGCTGTCATCAGGGACCAGGAGTGGGAGGTGGGGTGGGCAGGCAGGTACAGGGACAGAGCAAGCCAGTGACACCTGAGCTCCCCTGTCCAGGGTACGAGGAAGTCGTCTGGATCCCCAAAGGCTCCGTCCACATTTTCATCCAGGACTTGAACCTCTCCCTCAGTCACCTGGGTGAGCCAGAGGTGGGGGAATGAGGACTGGCGGTTAGTGGGGTATCAGTGTGGCTGGGGTTCTGACCTCTCTGCTGTCCCCCAGCCCTGAAGGGAGACCAGGAGTCCCTGCTGCTGGAGGGGCTACCTGGGACCCCCCAGCCCCACCGCCTGCCCCTGGCCGGAACCACCTTTCAGCTCCGACAAGGGCCGGATCAGACCCAGAGCCTAGAAGCCCTGGGACCCATTAACGCATCTCTCATTGTCATGGTAACGGTAGGGCTGGGAGCACGGTGCAGGAGGACCTTAGCATCCTTTTGGGACCTCAAACTTGGCTTCTATTTGATTCTCCCCTGCCCCCCACCCCCCGCCGCTGCGACCCCAGGTACTGACCCAAACTGAACTGCCTGCCCTCCGCTACCGCTTCAATGCACCCATCACCCGTGATGCACTGCCTCCCTACTCCTGGCACTACGCGCCCTGGACCAAGTGCTCAGCCCAGTGTGCAGGCGGTGAGACCCAGGAGTGGGACGGGATGGGGCAGGTTCTGGTCACCAGGCTGACCTTCTGGGCCAGGCAGGGCTGAGCGGGCCTGTCACCCGCCCCCAGGCAGCCAGGTGCAGGCCGTAGAGTGCCGAAATCAGCTGGACAGCTCCGCCGTGGCCCCCCACCACTGCAGCGCCCACAGCAAGCTGCCCAAGAGGCAGCGTGCCTGCAACACGGAGCCCTGCCCACCTGAGTGAGTGCCGGCGGGGATGCAGGGTCGGGCGACAAGCTGGGATCAGAGGAGTCAACACTCCCTCAGGTGCAGTCAGGGGTATCCCAGAGTCAGACCCAGAGCAGTGGTGCTCCCTGGTCAAGTCCAGGTCATCGTTTCCCCTTGGGGTGATCAGCCTCCCTGCCCCCAAAGAGGGTCCAGAGTAAAGATGTTCTGAGTTTGGGGTGTGGGTGGCAGGAGCAGCAGGCATTCCGGTGCCAGTTTCCATGAGGATGCTGGTTGTTAGGCAGGAGGACCTGCTAGTGCCCCGAGGTCAGGGTGCTGCCCTGCCTACTGTCTCAGACCGCCCCCTCCCCCCACAGCTGGGTGGTAGGGAACTGGTCGCGCTGCAGCCGCAGTTGTGATGCAGGCGTGCGCAGCCGCTCCGTCGTGTGCCAGCGCCGCGTGTCGGCCGCCGAGGAGAAGGCGCTGGACGACAGCGCTTGCCCGCAGCCGCGCCCCCCAGTACTGGAAGCCTGCCACGGCCCCGCCTGCCCTCCGGAGTGGGCCGCCCTCGACTGGTCGGAGGTCAGCCGCCCCTTCCCGCCCGCAGCCCACCCACTACTCCCTAGGCAGAACAGGGAGGGGCCGGTGTGGCCCCACTCAGGCGCCGCCCCCCCCCCCCCCCCGGCACCTACCCACTCCTGCTGGCTCTAGTGGGCCCCCGTGATTGGTCCAAAGTCAGCTATACCGTCCTCCGTTCTCACTGAATCAGCATCCTCCCCACTCCTTGTGCAAGCGGGGAGCGGGGCGCCCACTGAGCATGAAACGTCCCCTCCCAACTGCAGTGCACCCCCAGCTGCGGGCCGGGCCTCCGCCACCGCGTGGTCCTCTGTAAGAGCGCAGATCACCGCGCCACGCTGCCCCCCGCGCATTGCCAGCCTGCGGCCAAGCCACCAGCCACCATGCGCTGCAACCTGCGCCGCTGCCCACCGGCCCGCTGGGTGGCGGGGGAGTGGGGCGAGGTAGGCGCGCACACCCTGCTGAGCGGGGACCCAGGGCAGGGGCGGCAGGGTGGGCGGCGGTGCCAGGCTTCTGCTCATCGGCGACTCCTCACAGTGCTCCGCGCAGTGTGGCTTCGGGCAGCAGCAGCGCCCCGTGCGCTGTTCCAGCCACACGGGGCAGCCCTCGCGCGAGTGCACCGAGGCCCTGCGGCCACCCGCCACACAGCAGTGCGAAGCCAAGTGTGACAGCGCGCCCCCGGGGGACGGCTTGGAAGGTTTGTGGGGCTAGGGGGCCGAGGGACCCCGGGAGGCCCCTGTCCAAAGGATGTCATAGATAGGAGAGCTGGAGGTCCTGACCCTTGTCCCTAGAGTGCCTCCAAACACTGACATCCCTTTCTCTGTCACCTCCAGACCATCTTTCATCATCTCCTGCCTGCCAGCATGTATTGGGTACCACTGTGTGCCAGGTGTTGTAGGAACCTGATTTTTCTGGGGGCCCAAACTCAAGTCATTCCTTCAACCACCTCCTTGACTCTAACCCTCCCTGTTCATCTCCATCTGTGACATTTGCTGTTGTTCACTTGCTAAGTTGTGTCTGACTCTTTGCGACCCCATGGAAAAATCGCCCTCCACTCTTCCCCAGTGTGAGCTTCTCTGGTGGTTCCGACTGGTAAAGAATCTGCCTGCAATGCAGCAGACCCAGGTTCGATCCTTGGGTGGAGAAGATCCCCTGAAGAAGGGAATGGCAACCTACTCCAGTATTCTTGCCTAGAAAACTCCATGGACAGAGGAGCCTGGCAGCCTAGCAGTCCACAGGGTCACAAAGAGTTGGACAAGACTGAGCAACAAACACTTTCACTTCCCCAGTAGCATATTGAACACCTTCTAATCTGGGGGGCTCATTTCCCATGTCCTCTGTCTTTTTGCCTTTTCAAACTGTTCATGGGGTTCTCACGGCAAGAATACTGGAGTGGGTTGCCATTTCCTCCTCTAATGGACCACGTTTTGTCAGAACTCTTCACTATGACCTGTCCTTCTTGGGTGGCCCTGCATGGCATAGCTCATAACTTCATTGTTATGCAGACCACTTCACCATGACAAGGCTGTGATCCATGAAAGGGATCTACTGCATTATCTGCCTGATGTTTTTCTTTCAATCAGTTTCTCAGCCTCAGGCCAGATGGTTCCTTGTCTCCGGGGCTGCCCTGTGCATTGTGAACAGTTCGGCATCCCTGACCCTGCTAGATGTCAATGGTACCCCTCCTCCCAGTGGTGAAAACCAAAAAATGCCTCCAGATATCTCCAACTATCCCCTGGGAGGCAAAACCGCCTCCCTTGGAAACCACTGCTCTAAATATACCCATCTCTTTCTACCTAAGTAAATGTATATTTCATAGAGAGCTATAGGTTGCTTACTCCAGGAACTGGAACCAAACTGACTGGATTCATCTTCCATCTTTGTGTCTTGGTTTTCTTATCTGTCAAGAGGCGGAGGAGTGGTGGTGTGTGTTAATATATTCACTGGAGGTAATACCACCTCAAGGAGAGAGACCAAATCCACGTGAAGCCCTTTATTAGCCCAGGCTCTGTCCTACATCAGTGACTGCTAAGTGGGAACCCTGGTCCATTGTCAGGAACAGACTGTCAGTTACCCTTGAACACAGAATACACATATACCCTGAGAGGGAGGACCACACTGGAGTTCAAGGTCCCGAGTCTGTTACAAAGGGAAACAGCAAGGGTTATATACGCCAAACGGGTAATTGGAAAAGGAACACTTTTCTCGTGATTTTAACACGGTGTCCAAGCCCCAGACCTGCACTCTTTCAAAATTCTCCAAAGAGCCTAGTGACATGGTTACTGTTAGAAGCCCCCCTTTTGAGAGCTGAGAAGCCAAGGCCCAGAGAAGCCAGGAAGCGGTGTGCAGCCTTTGGTCTCACCGCTACGGGGGAGGGGGAGGCGCTGAGACCAAATTCCCCTCCCCTTCCTCTTCTCCCGCCCCTTTCAGAGTGCAAGGATGTGAACAAGGTCGCCTACTGCCCCCTGGTGCTGAAATTTCAATTCTGCAGCAGAGCCTACTTCCGCCAGATGTGCTGCAAAACCTGCCAGGGCCGCTAGAGGGCGCTCGGCCTTCGAAGAGAGCCCTGGATGTGCGCGGGCTGGGGTTGGGGGGTACCAGGCCTGCCGCTGACCAGCCTGAAGGAGCCCGAGGGGGCAGGAACTGGGAGTGAATGGTGAGATGGAGCTGGAAGTTATTTATTGGGAACTCCTGCAGGGCTCCTGACTGGAGGGGGGGGGGTGGAGGGAATGGAGAGGGGCTGGCCACGTCCACGGCCCCTCCTCTGCGCATCTCCCAGTTCACAGAGAGACCCCCCCTCCAGGGTTAGCTTGAGTTGGGAACAGTCGCTCTCCCTAGAACTCTTGCCACCCATCTTTAGGGAGCCCCCCTACACAACACCCGCCTTTGATCGGAATATGTACTGTGAAGAGTGGGGGTGGGGAGGGGGTCAGCCGGTGCCCTGCCCCCCCCAGCACTGCCCTGCCCCTCCACTCTGAGCTGGGGGGGAAATCTATGTCCGCTATGGGGGAGGGGATTAGCACCACCTCCCTGACACCCTGCCCACGACCAGACCAGCTAGAGGGGGGAGGCAGGGCTGGGAAGACCCACCCCATTCTCTGCCTTGCCTGCCCCAGGGGGACCCCGTCATCCAGGCCACCCCCATGATGGTGCTACAGGCCCTGCCCTGGGGCCCACACACCCCCTCACCAGGAACCCCTACATCAATAAAGTTCTGTCTTGTGTAGATTTCCGTGCCTGGCTGTGTGTGTGCGCGCGCCCGCGCGCGAATGGGTCCCATTCAGCTATACCCCCGCCCTGGAAGCGGCCACAGCCCCTCACAGGTCGGCCCCAACAGCCCAAAGGGGACTTGTACCAACACAGACTAGAGCCCAGTAATTTTAGGTGAAAAACACAGTTGCTTCTTGGACTTCCTTGGTGGTCCAGTGGTTGAGCATCCGCCTGCCAATGCAGGGGACACAGGTTGGATCCCTGGTCCGGGAAGATTCCACATGCCCATGGTCCAACTAACCCCGTGCACCACAACTACTGAGCTCGGGCTAGAGTCTGCGTGCTGCAGCTACAGAAGCGGAGCAGCCCCCTACCCCGCAAGAGAAGCTACTGCAATCATAAGCCCACCACACAGTAAGGAAGAGGAGCCCCCACTCGCCGCAACTGAAGGAAGCCCGGTGCAGCAAGGAAGACCCAACAGAACCTAAAATAATCTTTTTTTTTTTTAAACAGCTTCTCACAGAGACTCCCAAAGCAACGCAATCTGGTACCTGTTATCCCAGCCAGCACACTCCCTGTCACTCTGCCGTCTCCAGCCGCACTGGACTCCTGAAATTTCCTCAAAATCCCCATCATCTTCCCATTTTAGGGCCTTTGCTACAGCTGTTTTCCTCTGCCAGGTGTGCCCTCCCCTTCCCCCTTCACCTGGTTTACTCTAGCTCACTTCGCGGTCTCAGCAAAAAAAGTCGCCTCCTCCCAGAAGCCTCCCCTGACGCCCTCAACAAGGTTGGGGGCGGGGGTATCGCCCTGACTGTTCACTTCTAATGCCCTGGAGACATTGCTGAGGTTTGCAGGCACCAAGCCCGTCGGTTGATAAGCGGACTGCTCCCCAGAGGTGGCCACTAGGGGGCGCCGCGGCACTCCAGTCTCCGCGCAGGATGCGGTGTGTCGCCTGGAGCGCGGGGATACCCGGGTGTGCAGGCCTTCCTGCCAGGCTCTCCCAGGGTCGGTTTCTGCCTCCGCCACTTCCCCACTGTGTGACAGACGAAAGCCTCTCGGAACTGCCATTTCCTCAAACGTCAGGAGGAGACCAGCATGTGGCCTGCTGGTCTCCCAAACATCAGGAGATGGGCCAACATTGGATGGATGTCATATGCTTCCCTGGTGGCTCAGACGGTCAAGAATCTGACGGCAATGCTGGAGACTCGGGTTAGATCCCTGTGTTGGGAAGATCCCCTGGAGGCGGGCATGGCAACCCACTCCAGTATTCTTGCTTGGGAAATCCCATGGACAGAGAGGCCTGGCGGGCTACAGTCTATGGGGTCACAGAGTCAGACACGAC
Organism: Giraffa tippelskirchi; assembly: GCF_054371585.1. Taxonomy (NCBI): domain Eukaryota; kingdom Metazoa; phylum Chordata; class Mammalia; order Artiodactyla; family Giraffidae; genus Giraffa; species Giraffa tippelskirchi. The sequence goes on along the minus strand of NC_137280.1, from coordinate 93,501,962 downwards.
TGAGCGACTAACACTGATGTGCGCGCCAGGCGCCCCCGGCAGGATCCCCAGCCCCACCGCCGCCGTTTTAGGAAAAGAAAATGAAGAGAGCTGAGGCGGGGGGTGCAGTCATTAATTCTAGACGTAACATCCAAAGTCTTGAACCTTCCAAGTGTCCCTGGCTATTGGGACCCTCCACTCCCACTGCTCTCTCCCTGGCAGAAACGCACCTGATTCCCAAGGTCCCTCCTGGAAGAAGGACCAGCGGAAGCGGCTTCGGAAGTGGGAGTTTGACCCCGGATGCCCAGAGCAGATACACATCTCAAGTGGGTCTGGAAGACTCCTGAGCAGCCCAGGACAGAGCAATCAGTCCGCAGCCAGCTGACCCTTGTCCCGCTTGTTGCAGCCGCGTCCCCGGGGGACCGGGAGGCGGGGCGCGAGGGGGTTAGAGACGCGGTTTCCCGGTTTCCCGGGGTCTGGCAGCTGCTGCCTTCCATCCTTAACCTCTCCCTTCAGGCTCCGGGCCCCAGACCAACAGCTCCCTCGGGCCCCGTCTGGGCGCTCTCCCCGCCCCCAGGCTCAGCTTCCCTCCCCGGTAGCCGCGGGCCCCTCCCGCCAAAGGAAGTGAGAAGGGGGCTGTTGTAAGAGGAACTAGGGCCGGGAGTCTGTCGGAGGAGCAGGAGCAGGGCCATGCCCGAGCCGCCCCCAGGAGCTCCCTGAGCCCGCACCCCTCCCACGACCCGTCCAGGCACCTCCCCAGGGACCCAGACACCAGCCCCCACCATGGTAAGTGATTCAGGGTGGGCCCTGAAGCTCAGCAGTCGGGGGCACCAGTCAGATAGAAGTGCCTAGGGGCCACCACCGGAAAGTGGGACCATGGGAATGGGCACAGCAGACCCTTTGGGATTCTGCAGTACAGCTCAGGTGCTCCAAGCATCCCACACTGGGCACCAAGCTCCCATTGGATGGCAGACAAGATGCCAGAGTGGGGATGGGGCACCAAGGATGGAGCAGTAACCAGAGGACAGAAGATGGTTTTGGAGGCTCACACAGTGCCTGCAGATGCAGGGACAAACCCCTTTCCTGGGGCATGGGGAACCCAGTTCCCAGTTGAGTTTGGTGCCTCATCTCCCTGTGTGGCCTTGGGCCAGTCACTTCCCCCTCTGCGGGCCTCAGTTCCCACACATGTCATATTTGGAAGTCTCTCAGGATGTGGAAGGTGTTTGGGGGATCCTCTCCACTGGAACCTTCAGAGGGTCTTGGGATCCAGCCTCTCTGAGTCCACCACAGTTGTGAGAGAAAGCTGGGTCAAATGGGTGGTGGGTTGCCATGACAGCGGCATGCCAGCATCCCAGTGTGGGTGACAGGGTGGTTTGGCAATAGTCATCACAGAAGCAGGAGTGGGTGAGATGAAACCTGTCCACACCACCATGGGTACCTTCTGCTGGAGGGTGGCAGGGAAAAAACACGGCACCTAGAAGCATCACCACTTGGTGAGACTGAGGTCTGATGATGACTGTGGTGATAAGGTTGTGGAGATGGTCATGGTCCTCGGTCTAGATCCAGTAGCATCATGTCACACACATGAAGAGGAGACTTGGCTGGCTATATATGTCACTCCTCCGCCCCCCGCAGCCAAAGTTCCATGGCTCTGCAAGCCACTTCAGCTTTCATTTTTTGTCAACCTGTCCATGGGGGCGTGTGGCTGGGGACAGTCACAGAGCTAAGAATGACAACTGCAGGGTTCCTGGCAGTTGCCGCAATGTGGAGGCAAGGATTGCGAGATCACCCTATTTCAGAAGGCCAGTGATAAATGGGGCATCACGGGCCACAGACCCCTCTGGTTAACACTCAAGCAAACCATCAGCTAGAGCTCTGGGCTTGAGATGGAAGCCCTTCCAAGACAGAGCCAGGCCAGGAAGACTCCTTGATCAAAGAAACACAGGAAATAATTCGCCACTTGAGAGAAAAGCAACCCCTCCCAAGGAAATGCTGAGTCAATGATTTGCTTGGCCAACCAGGTCTGGGAAGGGAGAAACTCACTCAAGAGGATCACGAATTAAAAAAAAAAAAAAAAAAAAAACAAGAGTGGAATTTATCCATGAGGTTAATACCTCTGTCTAGGGGGGCTGACATCTTCCTGGAGGGGTGCTGGATGCCAGAAAGAGTGTTGAAAGATTCAGTGAAATGATGTTCGTCAAGTGCTTCACAGAGCACATAATGTGCTCCATACACAGTAGAACCATTGTGGGTGATGCATATTCATGGTGGGGGTTAGCCATGGTGATGGATGGGTGTGGCTTCATTCTTGGTTCCTGTAGAAGAGTTGAGTTGTTGATGTCATTGTTCATGATGGTGGTTGTTGCTGTCCATTGTCCCATGGTGGTGGTGTGGTGGTGGCAGTGATGGCTGCTTTTAGTGCCAGCTAGTGTTGAATATTGGTGGCTGGCGGTTGCTTGTTTTCCGCTGGAGGGCTGATCTCTAGAATAATGGCAGTTGGTCATCGTTTGAAGTTGGGTGGTGACAGTGATGTTCGTTTGCTGTTGGTCATTCATTGATGATTTGGGTGACTGTCTTGGGACTGGTGGTGATGCACTGTTGGTTTGGAATGGGGTATGATTGAATGCTGAGCTTCCTAGGTGGCTCAGTGGTAAAGAATCCGTCTGCCAACACAGGACACTGCGTTCGATCCCTGGGTCGGGGAGATCCCTTGGAGAAGGAAATAGCAACCCACTCCAGTATTCTTGCCTGGAAAATCCTGTTTAAGAGGAGCCTGGTGGGCTACAGTCCACAGAGTCGCAGAAGAGTCTGTGACTACTAGTTATGATTTAGTGACTAGATAACGACTGACTGCTGCTTCAATGGTGGTAGGTTACATGTGGTTGTTGACGGCTACTATTGTGATCGTGGTTGTTACTGTCGGTGGTGATTGGTTATTATGGGTTGTTAGTGCTGGTGGTAATGAGTGCTGATGGTGGTGAGTGATGGTAAGGAAATGGGTGGTGGAATCCTTCGTTCTTCAGTTTGATGTTAGCTGGCATTAAGGTTATCAGCAGTTTCTGTTTGACTTAGGCTCACGGGCAGGTAAAGGCAGCAACTGGTTGTCCTCAGTTGATAATGGTGGTGACATGAGGGTAATGGTGGTTGTTTTGAAAGTACAGACGTGAAGCTGGGAGACCAGTAATGTGGCTGCTTGATCCAGGGGCGGCAGTCGTGGGGATGGACAGAAAAGGCTGGAGGCCAAGAGAGGGTTAAGGAAAAAGATTCTAGAAGGACAAGGATCCCCAGATGTTGGAGAATGGCCTCTGGTTAGGGCCAAAGAAGCCTGAGATACCCCTCCCTTAGGGAGACCTGAGAGCTGCTGGAGGTGAGAATGTTGTTTGCTTGGGGTAGAGATACAGGGTGTGTCCCCAGAGCCCTACAGAGCAGGACCCAGGCTCCAAGGGCACAGCAGGGGGCCAGGGTGGGGCCAGGGGCTGAGGGCGGCTCCAGCAGCCACTGCCACGGCAGCTTCACCTCACCACCAGCTGGCAACCACAGCACGCAGGACCCTGGCAAGGAAGGAAGTGGCTGTTTCGTTGTTCTCTCCAGTCTGGGGCTCTGCTCATCACCACCCAGGAGCAGGGAGGCCAGAGCAGTTGGTGCAGATTGCAAAAACTCGCTCCTCCAGCCCTTCCTCCTGGCCCTGTGTCCTGAGCCTGTGGGATCGGCCAGCTTACGCCTGTTGCTGCTGCTGCTGCCACTGGCGATGGGGAGAGAGGCTAGTGTTTCCTCTTGACAAGCTTCACCTTGTTGAATCTGAACAGCTGCCCACGAGGCCCATAGTCCTCAATATTCCCATTTGCCCGATGAGAAAACAGAGGCAGGGAGGTTCGGCGAGTGGCCGGACAACCCAAGATAGTAGAGGATTTCAACCAGTGATCCCCAAGGTCACACTTTGAACAGCCACCTTGATCGACAACCTCTTCCTCCTCCTTCCAGGTGAGAGGCCACCTGGGGGTGTGGGCTGACCCCTATAGTCTAGTTTTTAATTCAAGCAACTAGAATCCTGGTGTCCCACACACACCCAAGGCCTTCTGGCCCATCGCTCCTGCTGCCACCACTGACAACATTCTGAAACATTCATGTTTCAAGGTCTGTCTCCTACAGGAAGCCTGCTCTGATTGCCTAAGCCTCCTACAGGAAGCCCTCTCTGATTGCCTCAGTTCTTCTTCGTGCAGTCTGATTGGGATCACTGTCTCCCCTGGACAACTCGCTTCTGAGCTACTCAAGAGCAGAATCTAGGCCTGGTCCCCACAGACCTCCATGCATAGTAGGAGTTCAGAAAGTGTTTTCACTACAGGGCTCCAATGCCCCAGCCCTTGGTTCTCCCTTCTTTGGCACCAGGGAAGCTGCAACCCCATGCCTCTGCTGTAAGTTGTGGGGGGAGCCTCTCTGAAGAGCTGAAGTTAGAAACTATGTTCTCTTCTTCCGTCCCAGTCACCTCACGCCCCTGACTATCTTTCACAAGAACTCCAGCCTGTTGAGTCATATCTGACTTGTGGTCAACTGTGACCACAAGCTCTCTGTTACACCCTCACCCCTAAGGGAGGAACAAACAGCTTCAACTTGACCCTCGGAGACTTGAGGGACACAGAAAGATGGACACCATTGACACATAGGAGGCAGTCTTATCGCAATGATACTTCATTCATTTATTCATTCAACAACTGTACGTTGATCAGCTCCTTTATATTATCAAACACTGACCACTTTCACTAAATGTTCTTGGGGACACTGGCTGCCATTTCCTGAGGCAACCCAGTGGATCTTTTCTCAGCACTGGCTTGTTTATTTACCTCAGCAAGCCCATGGAGGAGATTTATTATGGCACCCGTTCTACAGATGGGGCAACTGAGACTTGAAGAAGTCAAGTGGCCTCCCTGGGGTCCCATACCCAAGTGTCAAGCCAGGCCCACACCCAGTTCATCTCTTGCCAAAATTCTCGACTCTCCTCCCTCACACTGTACCCTCTTGAACAAAACCTCTCTCTCTGCCACAAACAACCCATGGTTTTTTTGTGTGATCGTGTAGAATTCAGCTGGATCTGGGGGTCCCAGCTTCCTGGGGCTGGACACAGAAGGAGAGGCTGCTAGAGGCAGAGGCTCACTCCACTGGGTGGGGAAAGGAGAGAGGGACAGGAAGAGGAACCAAGTTCTCGGGGCCAAGAGAGCCAGCCAGACACAGCCGGCCTCAGGGCCTCTGACCTCAGAGAAAGGAAGTGGCCTGGAGTCTCAGCTGAGACCGAGGGGGTCCCAAGAGCAAGGGGATCAGGATGACCCCAGAGAGGAAACCCTGGACAGGACCATGTGTGTCTCCTCCTCATCCTCATCTGACCTATAGCACCAACCCTAGCCATTCCTGATGCAGACCAGGCTTCCCTTTCTGCTGTGTGACCGTAGGGAGGACACCTAACCTCTCTCTCTGGGCCATAGTTTTCTCTTTCGCAAAATGGACCTAATCAGAGTACTGACCCAGGCATGTGCCCAGAGGATGCGATGAGATAATTCACGGAAAAAGCTTAGACCAGAGTCTGGCACAAAATAAGTGCCAGTGGGGCGTGAACTTTTGTTACGTATTGTTGTTCCCGGTTACCATAGTTACCACCCACACCCCACCCTTTGAGGTCTTCAGAGAGAGAATCCACTTACAGTTCGCGCACCCAACCTCCCCACCCCAACTCAGGGAAAGGGCAGCCCCACCAGGTCCCTGAATGACACCACTTCATCTCCTGTACTTAAAATTTCATCGGCTCTTCTCACCAACACACCAGCTGGTCTCCTTACTTTAAAAACAGAAAATACACTCCCCTGTCCCCTCCTTCCCCACAAAGCCTCTTTCCCTCTTCCCCTTCTTGGCCAGACTGTCCAAAAGCAGTCCTCTCTCCCTGTCTATACCTCCTGACCTCCCAAGTTGACTCCTGACCCTGAGGTGTCCATGGGGGACCCTCTGAGCCTCCAGTGAGCGTGAAGTTCTTTAGCAGCTGGGGGTCCAGTCAACAGCTCCCTGCTTATCCCAACCGGCCACCCCAGGTCCTGGCTGCCTCCAAATTCAGCCTCTGCCATGGACATGCTTGCTAACCCCTCCACGCTGCTGTTCCCGAAACCTTGTCCTTCCTCGCCTACCCTTCCTGCTGTATCCCAGGGCTCTCAGAGCATCACACCCAGTTGTTGCTGCTCAGTCGCTGTCTTGTCCGTCTCTTTGTGACCCCATGTTCTGTAGCCCGCCAGGCTCCACTGTCCCTGGGGTTTTCCAGGCAAGAATACTGGAGTGAGTTGCCATCTCCTTCTCCAGGGGATCTTCCCAACCCAGGGAGAGAACCCAAGTCTCCTGTATCGGCAGGCAGATTCTTTACCACTGAGCCACCTAGGAAGCCCATCACACCCAGCACCCGCTTCTTGTACCAAACATCTCAGCAGGCCCCCTTGAAACACTGAAATGAAATTCACACGCAGCAAAACACACTAACTTCCATCTTTCAGAAACATTGAATGTGGTCCCCTGCAAGGCCAGGAGAGAGTCATTTAGAATATAATGTGCACTGAAAGATGAAAGTGCTCCGGCCAGTGGCCCAAGAATTCTCACTGGAGTGGCCAGGTGCTCACACCTCAACACAGGTGTGTCTCAGCCAGTGAGACAGCCCCACCCCCCACCCCAAGTAGGACACATTAACCTCAGGAGCAGCATAAGCTTCTAAACACTGGATGCTCCTTTCTTTTTCTTGAATTAATTAATTTACCTGTTTATGGCTATGCTGGGTCTTTGTTGTTGCTTGTGGGCTTTCTCCAGTTGCAGTGAGCAGGGGCTAATCTTCGCTGAGGTGCACAGGCTTCCCATTGTGGTGGCTTCTCTTGTTGCAGAGCACAGGCTCTAGGGTATGCAGACTTTACTAGTTGTGGAGCGAGGTTAGTTGCCCCACCGCAAGTGGGATCTTAGTTCCCAGATCAGGGATCAAACCTATATCCCCTGCACTGGCAAGCAGATTCTTAACCACTGGACAACCAGGGAAGTCCTCCCACAATTCTTAAAGCACCCCCAGGAGCAGTATATCCCCAGATAGCACTCACAACGTCCAGATCAGGGATGGGGTTATGGAGAGGGATCCCCAGAAAGCTGGCAGATATAGAGGGAGCATTTGACCTGGCCTGGAATCAAGGAGGTCTTCTCAGAGGTGTCACTTGAGCCGCATCTAAAAGCAAAGATTGGCTTTTTTTTTTTTTGGCTGCACTGAGTCTTTGCTGCTGCATGTATGCTTTCTCTAGTTGCCATGACCCGGGGCTACTCACTAGTTGAGGTACAAGGCCTTCTCATTGTGGTGGCTTCTCTTGTTGCAGAGCCCAGGCTCTAGGCACACAGGCTTCAGTAGTTGCATCAAGCAGAGTCAGGAGTTGTGGTGCGCAGGCTGAGTTGCTCCGCAGTATGTGGGATCTTCCTAGACCAGGGATTGAACCCGTGTCTCCCGCATTGGTTGGTGGCTTATTAACCACTGCACCAGTAGGAAAGTCCCTAGATTGGCATTATTAACCAGGCAGGAAGGATGTTCTGGGCAGAGGGCTCAACATCTGCAAAGACTTAGAGGCAAGGTAGTAAGGAACTGAAAGAGTTCTTTCCGAAGTCTTAGGTTACTGGCGCAGACTAGGTGCTCAAGAAATCTCTGTGGAGTGGCTACATGGGGATGGCAGTGATGGGAAGCCACCGACAGAGAGATGGGGTCATAATTGCCATTGGAAAAATTCACACTTGGGACTTCCCTGGCGGTCCAGTGGTTAAGACTGCACTTCCAATCCAGGGGGCATGGGTTAAATCCTAGTCAGGGGACCAAGGTCGCAAATCTCCACGGCACAGCCAATAAATAAATAACAGTAAGAATAATAAAAGTGTTCTTTTTTAAAAAAGAAAGAAAAACTCACTCTCAATAATCAGGCTAGAAGCAGTCTCAGGGGTTCCAGCCCTGCCTCTTCCTCCCCCTTACTCTCCCCAAAACACTCCCTCCTCTGCTTTCTCTTCCTGCTTCAGTCACACCTCTGCATTTGCCCTGGCAGTTCACTCTGGTGAACCTTTTCTCCCTGTACTTGATCAAAACCCTTCTCAGCTTCCACATACCATCGCCAAAGCCCCCTGGAGCCCAGCCACTCATGAATGAAGATGCAAAAACCTGGCCTTTGCTGTCAGATGACCCCAGATTTGAACCACACATCCTTGGAACCAGGTTAGCTGGATCCTTAGTCAAGGGTCAAATCCCTCTCAAGCCCCAATCTCCTTCCCAGACTTCACCACACTGAGCTATGATGATTGCCAATAATATGGGTGACACCTTGCATGGCTGAGTCCCTTCACTGTTCACCTGAAACTATCACAACATTGTTAACCAGCTATACCCCAGTGCAAAATAAGTTGAAAAAAAAAATTGGCAACACCTGCCTCCAGCATCGGGCATGTCATAGATGCTTGGTGAATGTTAATTCCGTCAAGTGTCCCTCTTCCAAGAACCTTCCCCCTTCCCCACTTTGTTCCCCTAAAGCAGTTAATCTCTCTTATCAACCCTGAGAAGTAAGGCTGCTTCTCCCATTTTACAGATGAAGTCACTGAGGCTCAGAGCAGTGTCAGGTCACACAGCCAGGATCAGAACCCAGATCTACTCCACACCTAAAACTGGGCTCATTTAATGTCTCTGGATATTCTTCCATGAATCCCCACCCCCACCCCACCTCAGGGACTGTCAGCATGACCGGAATCTGAGCTAGCACCTTCCCTGCTCAGGAACCTTCTATGGCTCCCCAATGCCCCCTGAGGAGCACTGGGGAGAGACTGGCGTCTCATCTACCTCTGCCCTGGAGTTGCCCACGCTGACCCTCCCACTTGATCTCTGCCTGAATCCCCTCCCAGATGGGCCCAGCACACCATTTTCCTGGCAAGTCCTGGTCATCTTTGAAGACCTGACTTTGGTTCCCAGTACCTTTGCTCTTGAGCCTCCCAAGTGGTGCTAGTGGTAAAGAACCTGCCTGCCAATACAGGGAACATAAGAACTGCAGGTTCAATCCCTGGGTCGGGAAGATCCCCTGGAGGAGGGTATGGGAACCCACTCCAAAATTCTTGTCTGGAGAATCCCATGGACAGAGTACCTGGTAAGCCACAGTCCATAGAGTTGCAAAGAGTCGGACATGACTGAAGCGTCTTATCACATATGCATCTTTGCTCTTGGGGGCTTCCTCTGAAGCTGGGTTTCTTTCTTTGCCCTTGTCCCTTGCCAGGTCCTCCCTGCGGGGGCTGAGAAAGGACTCAGTCCAAATCCCTGCCCTCTAGGAGCTCCAGGTCTGGTGGGTGTGGGGATTCCTGCAGGAGGGACACCTTGTCTGAGCATGAGTTACCAGCTAGGAGAGCTCCAGGTCGCCACTACTCTGTGCGCCGACCCCTCCATGACAGGGTATATTGAACAGAGGCAGAGAGCGCCTGAGCGAGCCAGTGTGCTGAAGTGTTTAAGGTGCTGGATGAGCTCAGCTGGGCTAAAAGGAGAGAGCATTCCTGGCAGGCTTCCTGGAGGAGGAGTTTAAATGGGGAATCTGTGTCTGAGTCTCCTCCTTGGGGCCTAAGGAAGGTGTCAGCTGATGAAAAGCTAAGGGAGAAAATGTAAAGGGAAAGTGGCAGCTTGGAATGTGCCGGAACTGGCTCTCTAAGGATGGAGACCACAGCAGGGGTAGTGGGAAGGCTGGGGGGAGCTGAGGACCAAGGTCATAGCAGGGCACTGAGGCAGAGATCACAGATACGTGGTGACTGAGAGAATCTCAGGGATGGGCTAGGAGGACCTCAAGGTAGGAGGAAGCAAGTGGGGGGAAGAAGGTCATCTTGAGGTGGAAACGTTGTTGTTCAGTCACTCAGTCATGTCCGATTTCTTTGCGACCCCATGGACTGCAGCTCGCCAGGCTTTCCTGTCCTTCACTATCCCCCAGAGTTTGTTCAAACTCATGTCTGTTGAGTCGGTGATGCCATCCAACCATCTCATCCTCTGCCGCCCCCTTCTTTTGCTTTCAATCTTTCTTAGATCAGAGTCTTTCCCAATGAGTCAGCTCTTCACATCAAGTGGCCAAAGTGTTGAAGCTTCAGCTTCAGCATCAGTCCTTCCAATAAATATTCAGGGTTGATATCCTTTAGGATTGACTAGTTTGATCTCCTTGCTATCCAAAGTATTCTCAAGAGTCTTCTCCAGCACCACAGTTTGAAAGCATCAGTTCTTCAGGACTCACCCTTCTTTATGGTCCAACTCTCACATCCATACATGACTATTGGAAAAACCATAGCTTTGACTATATGGAACCTTGCCAGCAAAATGATGTCTCTGCTTTTTAATACTCTGTTCATCATAGCTTTTCTTCCGAGGAGCAAGCATCTTGGGTCAAATGCCAGGGAGAAGTCAGGAACTCAGCCTGGGCCAAGCGGGGGAGAGATGGGCTGGGAATGTGAGAGAGAGGGTGGGTGAGCTCCCCCATCAAGCCTTGCCTGACGCCCTCCTCCCTTCCCACAGTTGCCAGATCCCCAAGCACACTCTGCCCCACTGGGCCAGGTATCACCCTCTGCTCCATGGCAACGGGATACAAAGTGGAGGGATGCTGGTTGGTAACCAAAAGAGAGAGGGCTGAGGGACACATCCAAGCTGTCATTCTGTCTGTCCTCCTCTTTTGGGACTAGACCTTGTCTCCCTCTCCTGTCCTCCCTGAGATGGGGAAGGAGGGAGGGAGGTGGCAGGTGGGCAAGGGGACAGCATCAGAAGCTGATGATGTAGGTGAGCCAGGTGGGAAGGGGAGGAGTGCTGAGGCACCAGCCCCTGCCATGCCCCCTGCAGGGGCTCACCATCACCCCACCGCCCCCACCCCCAGGGCAGCAAGGAGCGCTTCCACTGGCAGAGCCACAATGTGAAGCAGAGCGGCGTGGACGACATGGTGCTTCTACCCCAGATCACTGAGGATGCCATCGTGGGCAACCTCCGCAAGCGCTTCATGGATGACTACATCTTTGTACCCTGGGCCGTGGGCGGGGTGGGCAGATGCAGGACTCAGGGACAGGAGGATGACTGATCAGTGGATGGAGGGATGGTGGGTGGATGAGGGCAAGGGAGGATGAAAGAGAGGCTGCAGCACGGAAGGGACACGCATACCTGAGCACAGGAACAGAGTGGGGATGGGCAGCAAGAGCATGGGGCGTTAGGACACAGGGGACAGCGCAGTGACAGTGGGGCTCCAGTTGGGGGTGGCCGTGGTTTTCACTGCTCCCTCTGCTCTGGGGTAACTCAGGCACAGCACCCTCTGTTCCCCTCTTCCTGGATCAGCTCAGTTTTTTCCTAAGACACCTGGAGTTTCTCCATCTCTTCCTCCAAGCCACAGGGCTCTAGGAGGCCTCAAGGGAGCAGGAGGAGGGGAGGACAGGGCCCCTTGAGGGACACAGCTTGCCAGGACGCTGCATGGCCCTTAACCACCTCCACCCCAGACCTACATTGGCTCCGTGCTCATCTCTGTAAACCCCTTCAAGCAGATGCCCTACTTCACAGACCGCGAGATCGACCTCTACCAGGGCGCGGTGAGGCGAGGGGCTGGGTGGGACCCACAGCCCCAAGGCCTCCCCACTGACCTTAGACCTAGGCTGAGCCCTGATCTCTCCCACCAGGCCCAGTATGAGAATCCCCCGCACATCTATGCCCTCACCGACAATATGTACCGGAACATGCTTATAGATTGTGAGAACCAGTGTGTCATCATCAGGTACAGAGTGGGAACCACAGACCCTCCTCCCCAAGGCCCCCTCAAATAGCATCACCACCCCAGGGAGGTTTAATTGGAACTCCTGATCCAAACAGAGCCTCGCTGTCCCTCTCCACCCCCAGCCCCACTCTACTTAGCTTCTCACCATCTGATCCATGATGTATTTTATGCATTCATTCTGTATTGACCACCTGTTCCATCTAAGTGTCAGAAGGACAGAGATTTAGATCCGTCTTGTTCACTATGGTATCCCCAATAGCCTGGGCTATTACTTGGCACCCAATAGGCATCAATGAATGAATGATCAGAGCCCCAGCTGGAAAGGGCACCTCCTCCACCCCTGGTCACCCATCATCCTTTCCCTCACCCATCCCTCAGTGGAGAGAGTGGAGCTGGGAAGACAGTGGCGGCCAAATATATCATGGGCTACATCTCCAAGGTTTCGGGCGGAGGCGAGAAGGTCCAGGTAAGGCAAAACAGGAAGCAGGACCAGGTCTCCCCACACGGAATTTCATCTGCTCACCTCCAAACTCCCACACCCCACCTCAATCTGACCTCTTCCCGCCCCCACCTGCCTCTTTCCCCAGCACGTTAAAGATATCATCCTGCAATCAAACCCGCTGCTGGAAGCCTTTGGCAATGCCAAGACAGTGCGCAACAATAACTCCAGTCGCTTTGTGAGTCTCTGTGGCCTTACGCTGTTTGTCTCTGTCTCTGTCTCTTTCCTTTACCTATATGCTCAAGAGTACAGGAAATACCTGCTCCTCAATGGGAGACTGGCTTCCTGTTCATGATCCCTCTGAAAAAAAAGTCCCCCATCAGCAGCTCTGTGGAGGCCAAGACACGTTCATGTACCATTCTTGAATACTCCTCCCCTGGCTACAACTAGGCTATGTCAGTTCCTGTTTGCATTTCAGGTCCCATTTATTCCCTCATTCATTCTTTCTTTCATCAAATGCTTCTTGGAGTCCTTCTTTGTGTCAGGTGCTATGCTGAGCCTAATGAAAGACAGAATAGGTAAACAGATTTGGGTTTGTCATCATTTTCTGTCACTGTTTGGATGTGTGGCTTGGACCACAAAAAAAAAAAAACAAAAAACCAATGTAACCTTGTGGGTCTCCTCTGTTGGAATGGGATGATGATGTGGTGGCTCAGATGGTAAAGAATCTCCCTGTACTTCAGGAAACCCAAGTTTGATCCCTGAATCAGGAAGATTCCCTGGAGGAGGGAATGGCTGTCCAGTCCACTATTTTTGCCTGGAGAATCCCATGGACAGAGGAGCCTGGTGGGCTACAGTCTGTGGGGTCGCAAAGAGTTGGACACAACTGAGTGACTAACAATTTCACTTTCATAGGCTTCAATAATTTCAGTAAATGCTTGAACATGGAAATGGCTTAATGAATTCTGACACTAATGAGATTTTTTCCCTAGATATTATTATCTATAATATTAATTATATTTTATTTTCTAATATATTTTAATATAATTATATTTGAAGTATTTTCTCCAATATTTTATTTTAAAAATTTTCATATACATGGAAAAGCTAAACACTACAGTGAACACCTGTATGCTCATCTCCTAGATTCTACCATTAATATTTTACTATTCTTGCTTAATCATATGTGCATCGATCCACTTTTCTTATGCACTGCAAACTAAAACATCATACTTTTCCCTCAAACACTTAAGCATGCAGATGATTAATCAGAGTCCAATATAAATTTGCAGCTCTCTTTCATTTCTTTTAAAGTTAAATTTGCATACAGCAAAATGTGTAAATCTAAAGGGGACTATTCATTAATTTAGACAAGTGCATACACCCATGCAGCCAACACTCCTATCAGTATACAAACTATCACCATCTCTGCAGAAAGTCTCCTCTTGTCTCTTTCTAATAAACCTCTACTTCTACCTTACCCAAGAAGTCACTCTAATTTTTTTTGCACCATAGATTAGTTTCAGCAGTTTTAGAATTTCATATAAATAGAATCACAGTCTGTGTTTTCAGACTACTAATATACAGCAAAACATGGATGAACCGAAAGAACATGTAATTCTATTTTATTTTATTTTATTCTATTGCTGTTGTTGTACTCAGTGGTGTCCAACTCTTTTGCGACCATGGACTATAGCCTGCCAGGCTCCTCTGTCGGTGGGATTTCCCAGGCAAAAAATACTGGAGTGGGTTGCTACTTCCTTCTCCAGGGGATCTTTCTGATCCAGGGGTCGAACCTGAGGTACTTATGTCTCCTGCGTTGGCAGGCAGATTCTTTACCATTGGTGCTACCTGGGAAGCCCCTTATTTTACATAGTTTTGTCTCAGATGGTAAAGAATCCACCTGCAATGCAGGAGACCTGGGTTCGATTCTTGGGTTGGGAAGATTCCCTGGAGAAGGGAATGGCAACAGGGCTAGAGGTCCCAGGTTAGGGCTTGAATCATCAGGGAGGGAGGAAAAGGTATTCCTGGCCCAGGACCCATTTTAAGCAAAGGCTGGAGGGAAGGAGCTGGTGACAACAGTAAGTGGGAGTTGGGGAGAGAAGAGCTACTTGAGGTCACTTGGGGAAGAAGGCTCATAAGACCCATCCCCAGTCCTTCCTCACGTGTAGCCCTGGGACCCTGGGCGGGGACTGATGTGGCTTTCTCGGGTTCAGGGCAAGTACTTTGAGATCCAGTTCAGCCGAGGTGGGGAGCCGGATGGGGGCAAGATCTCCAACTTCCTGCTGGAGAAATCCCGCGTGGTCATGCAGAATGAAAACGAGAGGAATTTCCACATTTACTACCAGGTGCAAGGAAGGTGGCCATGGGGCTTGGGCAGAGGGAGCCCTACTGGAGCCCAGGGGGGATACCAAGGGAGGGTCGGTGTTTGGGAGCCCATGACAGCGAGGACTGGGAGGTTAGGAGGGCTGCACCCGTCCACTACCACGTGAATGAGCTTTACTCGCCCTCCAGCTGCTGGAAGGGGCCTCTCAGGAGCAGCGGCAGAACCTAGGGCTCATGACTCCCGACTACTATTACTACCTCAACCAGTCAGACACCTACAAGGTGGACGGCACTGATGACCGGAGCGACTTCAGTGAGACTCTGGTGAGCACCTGTTGCCACTTCAGCCCCGGGAAACCTTCTTGTGTTACAAATCGGGAAACCAAGGCCCGGAGAGGTACAGGGACTTGCCCAAGGTCACACAGCAAAAAAAAAGAAAGCCAGGAGAGAGGTCCAGGTGTCCTGACCGTGCCCCGCCCCCGCCGCCCCCGCCCACGTTTGTGCTGTGGCCACTGAAGCCTAACCCGCGGTCGGCTGGAGGTCGGGCTTTGCACCCCAGGCTCTGTGCCCCATGTGCCTACAGAGCGCCATGCAAGTCATCGGGATCCCGGCCAGCGTCCAAGAGCTGGTCCTGAAGCTCGTGGCGGGCATCTTGCATTTGGGAAACATCAGCTTCTGCGAAGACGGGAATTACGCCCGGGTGGAGAGCGCAGACCGTGAGTGTGGGTGCTGCGGAGGGTGTGGTGGAGGCGTGTGTGTGTGCGTGTGAATTGCTTCCTGCCAGTTGTGGCCCCCGGAGGCTGAGGACCTAAGCGAACAAGATCGATGTCACGGGGCAAAAATGGGGAGAGATGGGAGCCCCCGTGTGAGGCACAAGAACCCGACCGGCTGCTCCCTTTCTCCCCACCCCACCACCTGGCAGTCCTGGCCTTCCCCGCCTACCTCCTGGGCATTGACAGCGGGCGGCTGCAGGAGAAACTGACCAGCCGCAAGATGGACAGCCGCTGGGGCGGACGCAGCGAGTCCATTGACGTGACCCTGAACGTGGAGCAAGCAGCCTACACACGGGATGCTCTGGCCAAGGGGCTCTACGCCCGTCTCTTTGACTTCCTCGTGGAGGCAAGTGGGGCTGTGGGGACAGGGGTAGGGGGAGAGGGGCTCTAGGGCAGCACCAGGCCCAGGGCTCGGACCAGCCAAGAGGGGAAGGGGTAGCATCTTAATTGTCATGACCTTGCTAATGCCCAGCTGTGGGACGTACCACACAGGGAGGGAGGTGATTTGATGGGAGATTTAAGGTCTTCCTTAAAGACTTAAGGTCTTCCTTAAAAACTAATCTGCGGGTTTCCCTGGTGGCTCAGACAGTAAAGAATCTGCCTGCAAAGGAGTGAGACTTGGGTTCGATCCCAGGTAGGAAAGATCCCCTGCAGAAGGGAATGGCAATGCACTTGAGTATTCTTGTCTAGAGAATCCCATGGACAGAGGAGCCTGACAGGCTACAGTCTATGGGGTCACAAAAGAGTTGGACACAACTGAGCAAATAATACTTTCACTTTCACTTTCACTTTGGCTGTTGCATGGAGCCCAAGCAGGAGGGGGCTATCGGAAATGTCCAGGCCTGGATCAAGATGGGGGCTGCTGGAATGGAGAGGGGTGGGTGCCTTAGAGAGAGCCATGAAGGTGGCTGTCAGAAGGACAAAGTGGTGGACCAGGTGATGGTGGATGAGAACAGGATGTGTCAAGGTCAAGAATGGTGACTAAATGTGCAATGGTTGCAAACAGCAGCCTCCTTGGTAGTGTAGGTGGCCTGTTGCCTAAGGGATCTCGGAGACAGTCCTTTCCAGGGGACATTCATGATGGACACACTGCCCCCTAGTCTAGGCTCCAGACAGGTGTGCAAGGTGTCTTTGGAAAGCCCCAGGGCATAGTGGCCAGGGTCTACCCTGGCCAAGTCATGATGTCCATCCGCACCAGGCTGCAGACCAAGGAGCATATGTTTGAGGCCCTCCACAGGGCCAAGTTCAAGTTCCCTGGCTGCCAGAAGATCCATATCTCCTAGAAGTGAGGATTTACTGAGTTCAACGTGGATGAATTTGGAAACATGATGGCAGAAAAGCGGCTCATTCCAGATGGCTGTGGGGTCAAATACAGCCCTAATCACTGCCCCCTGGACAAATGGTAGGCCCTGTGCTCATGAGAGCCTGGGCACTGTCCCCCCCTTACTCGGGCGTGCCAAGTTGCCTCAGTCATGCCTGACTCTTTGCGACTCTATGTACTGTAGCCCAACAGACTCCTCTGTCCATGGGATTTTCCAGGTAAGCATACTGGAGTGAGTTGCCAGTTCCTCCTCCAGGAGGTCTTCCCAACAGAGGGATCAAACCTGTCTCTTGCACTGATAGGCAGATTCTAGCGCCACCTGGGAAGCCCGCTCTTTACTCATGACCACCAATAAATCCCACTTTCCCGTCAAAGAAAAAAAAGGATTGTGACTATAGTAGCCAACACTCCATAGCAATTAATGCATGCCAGCTATGGTTCTGTTCTTCATGCATCAATTTATTTAATTCTTAAGAAAAAGCCCTCTAAGAGAGATGCTACTGTGAACCCATTTTAAAGATGAGCAAATAGAGGTGCAAAGCGGTTAAGGGGCAGAGCCAGCTCCCAAGGCAGGAACCTTAGAGTCCTAACACCTGGCTTCTTGTAGGAATGACAGACAGGGGTGAGGGTAGGCACAGCGATGGGGAAGGCAGGAGAGACACTGGTGGGAAGGGACAAGAGCATTTCAAGAGAGTGGCAGGCCCATGTAGCCACTCACCTAGTGTCCATGTGCATCACAGGCCATCAACCGTGCCATGCAGAAGCCCCAGGAGGAGTACAGTATCGGCGTGCTTGACATCTACGGCTTTGAGATCTTCCAGGTATGACCCTGTGGCCAACCCACGCCCACCCTGGGGGAGAGGGGCCTCCAGCATCAGCCCACTGAGAGAGGCACGCTTTTCCTCCCTTGGCAGAAAAACGGATTTGAGCAGTTCTGCATCAACTTTGTCAACGAGAAACTGCAGCAGATCTTTATTGAACTCACTCTGAAGGCTGAACAGGTGGGCAGGGAAGACAACTGGCCAGGGCCAGGGGTCGCTGGGGAGGAGGTGTGGGACCATGAAGCTTGCCAAGCAACCAGGGAAACCCCAGCCCCACATGGGCACTTCTCTCTGCTGACATGTCCAAGCTCCTTCTTCACAAGAGGTTTTCTACCTCTAAAGCTCTGATGAGGGCTGGAGCATTGCCTCTTTGTTCAAACCTTCAATGGGCTTCCTGGTGGCTCAGACGGTAAAGAACCTGCCTGCCAATACAGGAGACATGGGTTCGATCCCTGGGTCAGGAAGATCCCCTGGAGAAGAGCATGACTACCCGCTCCAGTATTCTTGCCTGGAGAATCCCATGGACAGAGGAGCCTGGTGGGCTACTACAGTCCATGGGGTTGCAAAGAGTCGGACACGACTGAGCAGCACCTGCTGTGTAGTAGGCACTGTTTGCAGTGCTGAGAAGACTCCCATGAATAGGATGGACAAAATCTTGCCATTTTCATTCTACCCATCCTGCAGAGGCAGAGCCTGAGACTAGGATTCAGGGCAAATACCAGGAGATGATTGAAGAAGTGAGAAAGGGATTTCTTTTTTTTTTTTTTTTTGGCTACACCACACTGCATGTGAGATCTTATACTCCCATCAGGGACTGAACCCATATCCTCTGCAGTGGAAGAGCAGAGTCTTAACCACTGGCCTTTCAGGCTCTGAAAGGGAATTTTTTTAAGAGCCAAATGGGATGTATTCATGAAAAGATCACACTTCAGGCAACTGGGGCTCCATTCTGGGGCCCCGGGGGGAAGGCCTGACCTCCAGAGAAATGAGATTTGTTATCAGAGACAGTCCTAAGTGATGAGATGGGAGGGACAAGTTATGGGGGGGACATCTGTCACACTTCCTCCACCCATGCTTGTGAAGCTAACATTCTAGAAACACTCACATCTTTGTCCAGATGCCCAGTCCCATCCCTGCCCCCTTTGCCACCCCCAGGAGGAGTACGTACAGGAGGGTATCCGCTGGACCCCCATCCAGTACTTCAACAACAAAATCGTCTGTGACCTCATCGAAAACAAGCTGGTGAGGGCTGAGCCAAGATTTGGGGGTTCTCGCTGGGCTCCAGTCAGAACTGGGCTTGGGAAATCACTGTGCCCCTGAGCTGGGCTTGGAAGAGCTGGGAGGTTCTGGGCCCCCATAGACTCTTCTGACCCACGCTCCCCCTTAGGCAGATGGAGCCCCACTGACATACCCATCAGCCACCACGTCCATTCACTCTGCTCACCTGTCATTTATTCACTCCACAAACATCGCCCCCAAGGCAGGCTGCGGGGGAGAGAGGGGTCAAAGTTGACAGGTCCCCTTTCATCTCCATCTGGGGAAAGGATACAGGCACGGATCTCTTATGGGGTTCCCCAACCCATCCTGTACCAGCGATCTTCCACAGCATCCCCACACATCGGAGCTTCCCATCACTTCCGCTCCCTCCCAGGAACGGCAAGGGGTTGGGGCCGGGCCGGGTTGAGCTCTTCCCCACCTCCTCACGCTCGCTCCCACAGAGCCCCCCAGGCATCATGAGCGTCCTGGACGACGTGTGCGCCACCATGCACGCCACGGGCGGCGGCGCCGACCAGACGCTGCTGCAGAAGCTGCAGGCAGCCGTGGGCAACCATGAGCACTTCAACAGCTGGAGCGCAGGCTTCGTCATCCACCACTACGCGGGCAAGGTGCGCCCCGCCCCCCACTCCTCGGACCCCGCCCCTCGGACCCCGGGCTCCGCCCCCTAAGTCCCAACCCCGCCCATCAGGTCCCGCCCCCTCGGGCCCCGCCCCCACTCAGACCCTGTCCCTCGGACCCCGCCCGTCAGGCCCCGCCCGTCAGGCCCCGCCCCTCAGACACCCCCCCATACACCTCCAGAGGCTCCTCGCCACAGCCTCCCAATCTCCCAACACAAGGAATCTACCCAGACACCAGCCAGTGCTAAAGAATACTGATCCCCTTCTCAAGCCCTCCCCCTACTGACCAGAAACACGATCCCCCCCTCCCACTAACCCCCAGGAATTGGCCTAGCCCCACAACTATCATGGCATTTCAGCAGGGCTAGTAAACCTACTGTCCACTGCCCCATCAAGGCCACAGCGCTCCCAACTAACAGGACAGCGACCCCTGCCCCTTACAGACTTCTTGGGTGGCTCAGTGGTAAAGAATCTGCCTGTCATTGCGAGATCTGCGGGTTTCATCCCTGGGTCAGGAAGATACCCTGGAGAAGGGGATGGCAACCCACTCTAGTATTGCCTGGAGACTCCCACGGACAGAGGAGCCTGGTGGGCTACAGTCCAAAATGACTGAGCACCCCCACCTCCCCACTTTACAGGACATAAACTCCCTCCCATCAATCCCAAATTTGGTAGCAGAGCCCCCTAAGCCCCAATCTGAGCTATAAGCCCCAGTGTCCCCATGACCCAGAACATGGCCCCCCTTCTGATCCCAATTTGG
This sequence comes from Giraffa tippelskirchi, assembly GCF_054371585.1. Taxonomy (NCBI): domain Eukaryota; kingdom Metazoa; phylum Chordata; class Mammalia; order Artiodactyla; family Giraffidae; genus Giraffa; species Giraffa tippelskirchi. Next base: position 93,481,860 of record NC_137280.1, on the reverse strand, counting down.
AGACCCCTGGATCATGCTGCAACCTATCGCCTCAGACAGACCCCCTACAGACAGACCCCTACCCAAAGTTTCAGAAACCCACTGTCCTCCCACCCTGGCCAAGGGTCCCCCTCCCCAGTTTACAAGACTGCAGACTCTCTCTTTGACCTTGTCATGGGCAGTAAACAGCCCCAGTGGTTCCCTGACTGTGCTGCAGCCCACCATTCCTGAAGTGGGCTAGGGTTCCGTGCTCCTCATCCTGAGAGCAGCCTGACCAGAACTATAAGGAGCCTGCACCCTGGATGGCAGACCCAATCTACAAGCCAGGTTGAAGCCCCACCCACCCACCCACCAAACTCCAGCCATTGCCATAACCCTCCTGACACAATCCCCCAGGTCCCCAATTGACCAGAATACAGAGGCTCAATGTGACCTTTTGATTCCAAATCAATTAGCAGACACCCAGGGACTGCTCCCCCCTACCCAGATTACAGCCCCTCACTCCCCAAGCTGGGATATAACTATCACCTCCTCCTTCCTCTGATCCAGCCTGCAGCTCCCTCCCCCAATCTGGACTGTAACCCTCCATCTTCTCTCCCCTCTGACCCAGACTGCAGTCCTAACCTCCAATCTAACCTTGAACATCAGACCTCCAGGCCCCCTCCCAACCGGGTCCATGCTGCTCCCAACTGCCTAATATGAACCATAGATACTACCCAGTCTTCTCACCCCAGAGCAGGCCCCCATGGGACCCCTGATCCCTCACTTCAGACTCTCACTAACCCCCATGCCACCTTCCTCCAGGTCTCCTATGACGTCAGCGGCTTCTGCGAAAGGAACCGTGATGTCCTCTTCTCTGACCTCATAGAGTTGATGCAGACCAGTGAACAGTGAGTAGTCTCAGGCGTGGAGGTCTCTGGGCAACTCCCTGTGGGGATGGGGGAGGCCCAGGAACCACCTAACCTTCCCCAGAGCTCCCATCATTCCATAGAGTTTGTGGGGGCAGCTGTTTCTAGTGAATTTTGTTGTGCAGTGGCTCAGTTGTTTCTGATTCTTCATGACCCCATGGACTGCACGCCAGCCTCCCCTGTCATTCACTGTCTTCTGGGGTTTGTTCAAAGTCATGTCCATTGAGTGCTATCCAGCCATCTCATCCTCTGCCACCCCCTTCTCCTGCCCTCAATCTTTCCCAGCGTCAGGATATCTTCCAATGAGTCGGCTCTTTGCATCATGTGGCCGAAGTATTAGAGCTTCAGCTTCAGTCCTTCTAATGAATGCTTAGGGTTGATTTTCTTTAGGATTGACTGGTTTATCTCCTTGCATCCAAGGAACTCTCAGGAGACTTCTCCAGCACCACAATTTGAAAGCAAATGGAATATAGCAGAGGGTGAATGTTCTAAGACAGTGGTTTGTAAAATGCTGATAGTGTGGTTTCTAGACTGGTAACATGAGCATCTTCTGATACAAACAGAATCTCAGGCTCCACCATAAACTGAATGACTTAGAGTCTGCATTTTAACAAAATCCCAGGAGCCATGTGTACATTCGAGTTTGGGAACCACTGATTTAGAGCAACACTGTCCAATATTATTCCACATCCAATAAAACTGAATCTACACATACACTTATTTTTAAATGGCCTGATTCAAGTCTAAATTGCATACCATTAAATGCATCCATTTTTAGAAATGATTTTTAATAAATGTATAGAATTGTACAGCCATCACCACAATCCAATTTGAAACATGTGCATTACCCACAAAGATCCCTTGTGCAAAACTGCAGGCAAATCCCCGTTCCTATCGCTTGTGTGGGCTTCCCTGGTGGCTCAGCAGTAAAGGAACCCACTTGCAATGCAGGAGACATAGGGGTTCGATCCCTCGGTGGGGGGAAGAAGATCCCCTGAAGGAGGAAATGGCAACCCACTCCAGTATTCCTGCCTGGAGAATCCCATGGACAGAGGAGCCTGGTCCATAGGGTCGCAAAGAGTTGGACATGACTGAGCACACATGTGTGCGAACACATAGTCTGCATCTACTAAGCAGTCCACTCATTCTAGATTATAGCCCTCAGGGAAGATCTCATCAAAGAGGAATGTAACAATGAACATAACAATGTTGTCAAACCAAACTCAGGCCTGCCCACCTGATTCACTACAGAGTCAACCTCCCAACACTAGGAGGCGGTGAAGGAAACTACAGCATTAACTGCAGGTCCAAGCAAGGAGAACAGGTAGCTCTACTCAAAAGACCCCAAACTCCCAAGGGTTTTCAGGGAAGGATCTTTACAGATAGTGTAAGAGAAAGGGTCACAGGGTGTGATTGTTTCACAATTTTCTGATCAGTTGATGGTGAGGTAACAGGGTGACGTTTCAGGAGTCTTAATCATCAACCTTCTGGTTCCAGCTGGTCTACATGCTGGTGGTCAGAATTTATTTAACTTCTTCTACCTGGCAGGGGTTTTAGTATCTGCAAAACAGCTTAAAGATATGGCTCAGGATATTATCTATAGCCCTTTGTTGTTAGTCGCCAAGTCGTGTCCAACTCTTTGTGACCCCATGGAACTGTAACCCCCCAAGCTCCTCTGTCCATGGGATTTCCCAGGCAAGAATATTGGAGTGGGTTGTCATTTTTTTCTCTCCAGGGAATCTTCCCAATCCAGAGATTGAACACTTGAACACTCATCTCCTGCACTGGCAGGAGGATTCTTTACCAATGAGCCACCAAGGAAGCCCTCTACACCCGTTGAGGAAGAACTGAAAGTCTTTAACTTTCTTTTACAGCTAAACTATCATTATTTTGTTCTGCTTGACCGCTTTCCTTTGTTTCTGTATTTTCTCACTTTTCTGATTAAATTTGCCCTTTGGAATTCAGAGAAGGCCTAGAAGGCTAAAGCTTTCCAACAGAAAATAGGTGGGGGACATGGGAAGGAGGAGGAATTGTCTGTCTTTAGGAAGTTCCCCTCAAAGGTCCTGCTCAGTTTCACCAAAGTGAATTTAACCAATCCCCTGTTGATGGACACTCAGGTTGTGCCCATCTGTGGCTATCACCCATGGGGCTGCAGCAGCAAGGTCCTTGTCTGTCTTTCCCTGCACGCACGTGCAAGCCTCTGCCTGTAAGATGGTTCCTCCAAGGGGACCTACCCGTGATGCCAGAGATGCCACATCACTTAGTCAAACTGTTTTATTTTACTTGCTACCCAAGTCATGCACAATCACGGAGAAAAAAGTAACCGTACAAAGAAATCAAGGAACCAAAAGGATGAAACCCACCCTCTGGTTCTCATCATCACACCTGCTGACATTCAGGGAGAACCGCACATGTACAGCATGATCTCTGGGTCCCAGACACCTCAACAGCCCCACCTCCAGGAAGGCACCCAAGGTTCACCTGCACCTCCAAACTCCTTCTCTTCCCCCACCCAGGGCCTTCCTCCGGATGCTCTTTCCCGAGAAGCTGGATGTGGAAAAGAAAGGCCGCCCCAGCACTGCCGGCTCCAAGATCAAGGTGGGCACAGGGAGGGATGGGTCCAATTCTCTTATTCCTATGTCCATCTCTACCCATCGCAGAGCCTCTGCCCCTCCCTCTGGCATCTTCTATTCAGCAAGGGCTTCTTCCAGCGCTGGGTTTGGGGAGCTTGGACCAGCTTCCTTAATGTCCTCCTAACCCCCTAAATCCAGACATGAGCCATCATCCTAATGATTTTTTTTTTTCGGTCTTTTGGTCATTTGTCACTTTCTTCTTCATTATGATAAAATATACATAAAGTGAAAATCTTAGTCGCTCAGTTGTGTTCAACTCTTTGGGATCCCATGGACTGTCGCCAGCCAGGCTCCCCTGTCCATGGGATTCTTCTCCAGGCAAGAATACTGGAGTGGGTCACCATTCCCTTCTCCAGGCGATCTTCCTGACCCAGGGATTGAACCCGCACCTCCTACATTGTCAGGAGGATTCTTTACCGTCTGAGCCTTAACCATTTTCAAGTGTACGTCTCAGCGGCATTAAGGACATTCACATTGTTGTGCAACCATCCCCACCATTGAGCTCCAGAACTTTCTCACCTTCCCAAATTGAAACTTTGTCCCCATTAATCACTAACTCCCCATCCTCTCCCCCAGCCCTTGGCACCTGCCATCCTACTTTCTGTCTCTATGGGTGTAACTCTTCTGGGGACTTCCTATAAGTGGAATTGGACACTTATGTGGCTGGTTTATTTCACTGAGCATAATATCTTCAAGGTTCATGCACGTGTCAGAATTTCCTCCCTTTTTAAGGCTGAATAATATACCATGGTTATAATGGATATTTTCTTATCCATTCCTCCACTGATGGACACTTGGGCTGTTGTTACCTTTTGGCTGTTGTGAAGAGTGCTTTTATGAACATGGGTGTACCATCATAATAATATTTTAGTAACAGTATATTGGGCACTTCTCAGTGCTGGCAGCAAACACAAGACACTTTACAGACAAGAGATTAGTTCCAACTGGCAGATGGGAGGCCAAGGCTCAGAGAGGTGCAGTCACTGGCCCAGATCGCACAGCAGAACTGTGATCCATGCCAGGGTCTCTCCTACCACTCCTCCAGTCTTCCCCCTTGGAATGATTTCCTTTCTAGTCTCCTCTGAAGGACTACCTCTCAGGCACACACGTGTGATTCTCTGCTTTTAAAACACCTGTGCCCCAAAGGACAGGCAGGAATAACCAGGCAGTGTGTGCCCCCACGTGCTCAGCTATTCCATCAACAAACCTTCGCTGAGCACTTACTCTGCGCCTGGCTAAGCAGTGAGTGCGGCAGACATGAGAGCTCCTGCTTTGGGGTTCAAGGGTCAGGTACACACACAGGATATCAACCCCGTGTGGTACGTGCTAACAGAGCCACATAGGGACCAGGGATACCTGAGTCCATCAGGTGCCACCCCCCACGTTCCCATGCAGTGTGTCTCAGTCTCTTGAGGCTGTATTCAGAACGGGAAGAGAGGCCAGCGGGTCCCATCTGTGACCCCCATACCCATCTTCTCTCCCCCCTTAGAAACAAGCCAATGACCTGGTGTCCACGCTGAAGAGATGCACACCCCACTACATCCGATGCATCAAGCCCAACGAGACCAAGAGGCCTCGCGACTGGGAGGAGAACAGGTGATCCCCCACCCCTACCCCATCTAAGCCAGTCCACACTGCCTGTCCCCGAGACTGACCCTCCCTAGCAAACCTCCCCACCCCCCACCCAGGGTCATGGAATCCATCACAGGTCTCACCCGGGCTAACCCCTAGGACCAGCGCAAAACCCCTCAGGGCCCTGGGGTTACACCTAGCACTGACCGAGTTCCCCAGGGAGGATCCCAGACTGTCTGTGGAACTAATAATACACTCCCTCTCATTCCCCAGGCCTCAGGACACACCCCTAGAATTGACCCTAGAACTGACCATGCAGCAAACACCGACCCCTCCCCCTAGAACCCAGGCCCCCAGTGCACAGAACTAACTTCCAAGTGGACCCCTGGACCAGCACTGAACCTCCTCTCTAGACCTCAGAACTCACCCCCTAAACTGCTCCCAGCATGAATCCAGACAGCCCTGGAGCGGTGAGGCCGCCACCAGGGGACTCAGGCTGCCCTCTCCCCAGGGTCAAGCACCAAGTGGAGTACCTGGGCCTGAAGGAGAACATCAGGGTGCGCCGCGCGGGCTTCGCTTACCGCCGCCAGTTCGCCAAGTTCCTGCAGAGGTGAGGCATCCCTGCCACACTCACCCACCACCCTTAGCCTCGCCAGCCTCTCAGACCCTCCCCCGCCCTGGCCTCCAGGTACGCCATTCTGACCCCCGAGACGTGGCCGTATTGGCGCGGGGACGAGCGTCAGGGGGTCCAGCACTTGCTGCGGGCAGTCAACATGGAGCCGGACCAGTTCCAGATGGGGAGCACCAAAGTCTTTGTCAAGAACCCCGAGTCCGTAAGTGTGCGGGAGAGACAGACACCAGCATCACCTGCATGGTCCTGTTCTTCAGGTGCCTGGTGACCGTGGGCACGTTTCCTCCCCGCCACCCTCAAGCCTCGGTTTCTCCATTTGGAAATTGGGGAGAGTCCTAGTCACCCTGCAGGATCAACGTGAGAATTAGACAAAATGGGAAGTCCGAGGCACAGTGCCTGGCCTGTAGTAGTTGCTCAGGAAAACTAAATTAGTGGGACTTCCCTGGTTGTTCAGTGGTTAAGACGCTGAGCTTCCAATGCAAGGGGTGCAGGTTTGATCCCTAGTGGAGGAACTAGGATCCTTCATGTCATTGGGCATGGCAAAAAATATATATATATATTAGCTACAGGGTCCTTGGTGGCCAGAAGGCAGGTAGAGAAACACATAGCCACCTGCGGTGATAGCCTCTTGGAAGGGACCAGAATGTCTTTTCATCCCTTCCTTTGTTCTTTCCTCCATCTCCTTCTTCTATCATCTTCATTCCTTCCTTTGCCTTCCTTCCTCTTGTCCTGTTTTCTCTCTCTTTTCTTATTTCATTCCTTCATTCATGAGTACCTGGACCAGAGATTCAGGTCAAAGTGGCAATTTTCTTAGTTTATTTTTATGTATTCTTTGGCTACGCCACACAGCATGCAGAATCTTAGTGCCCTGATCAGGGATCGAACCCATGCACCCTGAAATGGAAGTGCAGATTCTTAACCACTGGCCTGCCAGGGAAGTCCCAAAGTAGCAATTTTCTTGTTACAAGACAAACCTCATTTCACATCCTCCAATATAGAAATAATCCTTCTACCACACTGTCATCAGCTCCTAGCCTTTTATCAAAAGAGTGGAAGCATCCCAAACTTTATGCTGCCTCTACTTTCAGGAGCAAAAGCAACAATGACAATAAGTTCTAGGGATCTAACGTACTGGGCAGTGTGGTGATTAAGGCTGGCAGTACTGTATTATATACTGGGGGCTCCCTTGGTGGCTCAGACAGTAAAGAATCTGCCTGCAAGGTGAGACTTGGGTTCAATTCCTGGGTTGGGAAGGTCCCCTGGAAGAGGTCATGGCAACCCACTCCAGTATTCTTGCCTGGAGAATCCCCAGGGACAGAGGAGCCTGGCAGGCTACAGTCCATGGCATCTCAAAGAGTTGGACATGACTGAGTGACTAAGCACACCACATTATATACTGGAAATTTGCTTAGGGAGTAGATCTGCAATATTCTTGCCACAAGAAAGACATGGTAATTATGTGGTAATTATGTGACAGGACAGAAGGGTTAGCTAACCTATAGTGGTAATCATTTTGCAACATAATATGTATATCAGATCAACATATATGTGTACACTTTAAACTTACACAGTGCTGTATGTCAGTTATAGCTCAATAAAGCTGGGAGGGGGCAAGTTTTTAAAAAAGCAACAGTGACAAGAGTAACAAAAAGCAAGGTGAAGAAGCCCCTAAGGGCCTGTCTGGCCACCTGCTTTGGTGTGAGGACTGGAAAGTACACAGAGAGATAACTGTCTCAGTGAACTGTGTTCATTCACCAGACTTCCAAGGGAATCTTAGGTTCCAGAGAAGCTGGAGCACGGGGGCAAGGTGTGCTGGGGGTGTGGGCCAGGCCCAGCTGGGTGCCCATCACCTGCATAATCATGTCACCTGCTCCATAGCCTCTCAAGGACTTTATGAAGACAACCAGGGGATTGTCTGCATGATTCCCTTGATGTTACTGTAACTTACAAGTAACTGTTCTCTCATCAAAGCAAAAACATAACACAGTGGGGTGGAGGCTCTAGAGATCCCATAGCTACAAAAACAGTCTTTCTTGGGAGGTCCACATTCTTCATCCCCCAGGTATGTTGGCATCTACCTCCTAGAGCTTTTCCCTATGGATGTACTTTGCTCCAAAGAATAAAAACAGTGTAGAATCACATTCAAAATAGATATTGTTAGTAACAGAAACTTGGACTGCTCTGGTCCCTCAGATGGTAAAGAATCTGCCTGCAAAGCAGTAAGACCTGGCTTCGATCCCTGGGTTGAAGGGAATGGCTACCCACTCCAGTAAACAGTACAAACCAAAGCTGTCTAAGGCTAAAATTGCACCTGGAAGAATTTAAGTGGTAACACATAAGAAAGAGAAGAGAGAGGGAGGGGTAGAAAAAAAGAGGAAAATGGGAGAGTGAGAGAGAGAAAGAGAATCCATCTTGCTGGTTACTGGCAAACTGGAATATATGACTCTGAAAGGAAAAGATAAAAATTGACACACACACAAAAAAAGACGAAAGAATGCTCAGTTCAGTTCAGCTGCATCTGACTCTTTGTGACCCCATGAACTGCAGCACGCCAGGCCTCCCTGTCCATCACCGACTCCCAGAGTTTGCTCAAACTCACGTCCATAGAGTCAGTGATGCCATCCAACTATCTCATCCTCTGTCATCCCGTTCTCCTGCCTTCAATCTTTCCCAGCATCAGGGTCTTTTCCAATGAGTCAGCTCTTCCCATCAGGTGACCAGAATATTGGAGCTTCAGTTTCAGCATCAGTTCTTCCAATGAATATTCAGAGTTGATCTCCTTTAGGATGGACTGGTTGGATCTCCTTGCTGTCCAAGGGACTCTCAAGAGTCTTCTCCAACACCACAGTTCAAAAGCATCAAAAGCATCAATTCATCAGCATTCAGCCTTCTTTATGGTCCAACTCTCACATTCGTACATGACTACTGGAAGAACCAAAGCCTTGACTATACGGACCTTTGTGGCAAAGTAATGTCTCTGATTTTTAATATGCTGTTTAGGTTTGTCATGGCTTTTCTTCCAAGGAGCAAGTGTCTTTTAACTTCATGGCTGCAGTATGAAAAGAATGCTAGCACTGGCTAAAGACAATAGAACGTAAAATCAAATTTTGACCAAAATTGCACTCTGCACATTTTGAGGGGGGAAAGGTGAACTAGCTGGAAATAATGAAGCTCATAAAGGTAAAAGCTTGGTGGGAAAGTTTTTAAAATTTCGTTTGTTTAATTTTTGGCCCCACCCTGCAGCATGTCAGATCCTAGTTCCCCAACCAGGGATCGAACCCACACCCCCTGCATTGGCAGGTAGAGTCTTAACTACTGGACCACTGGGGAGATCCCTGGTGGGAAAGTCTCATAAGGAAAAAAAAACAGAGACTAAAAATTTGCACAGGAAAAAAACAAACAAACAAAAATGAATCTTAATGAAAATAATTTTAGTAAAATGGAAACAGTTTAACTGTGGTTTCTCAAAAATTGATCAAAGAATTAAGCTAATTAATGGGGTTGGAGCTTTTCTCAACTACAGATGCACTTATTTAGAGTTGGGTCTTGTTTCTTGTAATCATGAATTCAAAATGCCTCAAATGTTTTTATACACCTACTGGTGACCCATTATCCCAAGCTTTCCAGGGCTGCTGTAAGAGAGCACCACAAACTGGCTGGCTTAACCTAGTAAAAATTTATTCTCTCACGTGTCTGGAGGCTCCTGCTTATGCTCAGTCGTGTCCAACTCTTTGCGACCCCATGGACTGTAGCCCACCAGGCTCCTCCGTCCAAGGGACTCTTCAGGCAAGAATACTGGAGTGGGTTGCCATTTCCTCCTCCAGCAGATCTTCCCAACCCAGGGATCAAAGCCGGGTCTCCGACATTGTAGGCAGATTCTTTACCTTTGAGTCACCTGGGAAGCCCATTTCTGGAAACCAGAAATCCAAAATCAAGGCTATGAGCCCTCTGAAAGTGCCAGAGAAGAATCATTCTTTGCTTCTCCCTAAATTCTGGTGGTTGTCAGCAATCCTTGCCATTCCTTGGTATACAGATATATCATACCTATATTGTTGGTGTATAATCTCTGCCTCTGGCATCACATGGCCTTCTCTGTGTATCTGGTTCCAAATTTCCCTCTTTTTTATTTTTTGACACACCATGGAGCATGTGGGATCATAGTTCCCTGGCCAGCGATCAGACCCACACCCCTTGCATTGGAAGTGTGGATTCTTAAGCACTGGACCACCAGGGAAGTCCCTCCTTCTTCTTATAAGAACATCAGTTAGATTGGATTTTAGAGTCACCCTACTCCAGTCTAACCTCATGTTAACTTGATTACCTCTGCAAAGACCCTCTTTCCACATAAAGTCACATTCACAAGTTCCCACCAAGTGCACATAAGTTTGGGGAGAACACTATTCAATGCACTACACCAGGTCAATCTCAGTTCTGGGGTGTGTGTGTCATCCACCTTGAGCACACCCACCCCTGCCCTTAGCAGCATGAAAAGAGATGCCTTTAATACTGTGGAGAAAGGAAGATTTATTTCCCAGGCTGAAACCAAACCCTCTTCCCTGGGCAGAAATAACAAGGTTGGAAGACACTTGTGCTGGTTGACTGGTCTGCCCCTAGTTCTGCATGGCTGGTCTCCCTTTACTCAGACCTGCTACTCCTTCAGCAAACCACAGAATACATGTACATGCCCTCCAGACACCCTGTACAGGCATTACTTGCACAAGATTTGCACACAAACTCCTGGATCCACAGAGTACTGGTCTGAGAAACAAAAGAATATGTAAATACCACTCATTAGAAAAGACCCTGATGCTGGAAAAGACTGAGGGCAGGAGGAAGAGGGGATGACAGAGGATGAGATGGTTAGATAGGCATGAGTTTGAGCACTCTCTGGGAGATAGTGGAGGACAGAGGAGCCTGGTGTGCTGCAGTCCATGGGGTCACAAAGCATCAGACATGACTTAGTGACTGAACAACAAAATACCCCTCAATTGCCTGCAACCTGTTGGCCTAAGATGTTTTTTCTCTCTGGTGAGAAAGAAGACGCAGTTTTTATGATCAGTTATAAACACTGTTGACTTAATAGTCACAATCTAAAAGTTGAGAGTTGTGTTTTATTCAGTGGGAATTTTTAGGACTTAAGCCCGGGAGACAGAATCTCAAGTGACCCTGAGAGAACTGCTCCAAGGAGTTAGGGGGAGGAGTCAGGTTACATAGAAGTTTGCAACAAAGGGCAGGTAGTCTGAACATCAAAAGTATTTTGTGAGTTAAAGAAACCCAGACACCCCAAGTGAAGGAATTTAGCGCTTTTTCTGTGTATGGGAAGATGCCAGAGTCTGGGCTTACTGAAATCACTCCTTTCATATGCATCTCAGCTATCTGGGGCCAATATCCAGTGTTTTCATATCCAGAGTCCCTCAGTGCTCACTGTAGGGAATGGCTACAGCCTGATGACTCTCAGGTCACACAGGTATTCTCCTTCCTGAGTGCCCTTAGGGGTCAGACATTCACATTTGGACGGCCAGAATCACTGATGACTGAAATCCTTGTTTACTGACACGGCAGGAAATACTCCAGTTCTCAACATTTACAGATCTACAAGCCCTCCAAGATATTATGTATTTTTAAAGTGAGCTTGAGTCAAGTACCTGCAGAATTCTTTTAGTCCTGCCAGGGAAGTCTGGGGTATCTAGGAGACGTTAGCTATCGTCATCAAAATGGCAGTCAGGCTTTCTACAGTGATGTGATGTTTGTGTATTTGCGAAAACCCTCTGGCTGAAGTGCTAATTATTTTTTTCTAAGTAAAACCCAACTTTATTTTCAATTATTTTCCCATCGTCACTGATTGACCATGCTGTCCTTTTTGTCACTAAATTTCCATTTGAACTACAGTGTTTCCCAGCCATCTGTCGTGATCCAAGGTTGTTCTGTTCTTTGACCAACACTCCATTGTTTTTATTACTGTTGTTATTGTTGTTCAGTGTCTGACTCTTTGCGACCAAATGGACTAGAGCATGCCAGGCTCCCCTGTCCTCCACTATCTCCCAGAGTTTGCTCAAATTCATGTGCATTGAGGCAGTGATGCTATATAACCATCTCATCCTCTGCTGCCCCTTCTCCTTTTTGCCTTCAGTCTTTCCCAGCATCAGGGTCTTTTCCAATGACACTTCGCAGCAGGTGGCCAGAGTATTGGAGGTTCAGCTTCAGCATCAGTCCTTCCAATGAATATTCAGGGTTCATTTCCTTTAGGATTGCCTGGCTTGATCTCCTTGCTGTCCAAGGGACCCTCAAGAATCTTCTCCAGCACCACAATTTGAAAGCATCAATTCAGCGCTCAGCCTTCTTTATGGTCCAGCTCTCACATCCATACATGACTATGGGAAAAACCATAGCTGTGACTATACGGGCCTTTGTTGGCAAAGTGATGTCTCTGCTTTTTAATATGCTGTCTAGATTTGTCATAGCTTTCCTTCAAGGAGCAAGCATCTTTTAATTTTATTACTGTAGATTTGTAATATTTTATCCCATAGGTTCCTTCCCTGATACAGTCACTGGTTATTATTCCAGGTGACTTGCTCTAACAATTTATTCTCTATATCCCCTCTGGGTGGAGACTCTTAAAATTCAAATTTTCTCTGCTTTTCTGTCAAAGCTTCCTTTCAGGGGCTGCCATGGATGGGTGTGCAGGTTGTATACTGCACAACCACATGGTCACTAGTCACATCAACAGGCCTATCTGTCCAATTTTCATATTTACAGTACTTTTATTGGTTTTCCAAGATGCACATTGGTTCACATTTCTAACATCTCTGAAACGGATATGGGCCTCCCACGGATGGTAGGCAATAGCTTAATTAGGGTGAAAAGTCATGATGTTATAACATTTCCGGCAAGACCACATAGGTGGTAAAGTGGCAGAGCTGGGATTTAATCCCAGCAAGACAAATCTACAGTTGTAATTTAATGCAGAAGTTATGCTCCATATTGGGAGGAATTCCTGGGTCTGGTCATTCGGAAGAAGACAAAATTTTTTGTCCATAATGTAAAAAGCATGTGTGCAGGTGCCTGTCAGCGAAAGCACATGGGTGGGGTGGAAACTCAGAGGAAACTGGAGACTGTGCCCCCTGGGGAAATGCCAGGACCCACCAGCCCTCCTTCTTGTCCAGCTCTTCCTTCTAGAGGAGATGCGAGAACGCAAGTTTGATGGCTTTGCCCGCACCATCCAGAAGGCCTGGCGGCGCCATGTGGCAGTCCGGAAGTACGAGGAGATGCGGGAGGAAGGTGAGAGGCAGGTGGGAAGCTGGGGCTGAGGACGGATTGGCTTGGGGGAGCCAAACCCTGACCTCTGCCCCCCCGACCCTGTGCCCCCACAGCTTCCAACATCCTGCTGAACAAGAAGGAGCGGAGACGCAACAGCATCAATAGGAACTTCGTTGGGGACTACCTGGGGCTGGAAGAGCGGCCGGAGCTGCGTCAGTTCCTAGGCAAGAGAGAGCGCGTGGACTTTGCTGACTCAGTCAACAAGTATGACCGACGCTTCAAGGTGAGGCACTAGCTGGTGGCCATATCCGGGACCCTGCCCACGCCCCACCAGAGGTACTCCTGCACCTTGCCCAAATACATCTGCCCATGAATATAGGCTCAACTAATGTAGACACAGCTGTCCATCAGATATATCCTTGTATATAGCCCACACACACTTGTCCATCAGATGTATCCTCACCGGGTCAGACACATCTGTCCAGAACTGCAAGCTCACCTTGTTCAGAAGCTCTGACCACAGGACACCTTCACTTATCCAAGACACACCTATCCATTAAGTATCCTCTCATGCAGTCTAGACAGGCCTCTCAATTAAACACACCTTCACCTTGCACAGATATACCTGTGTACAGGTAAACTCTCATCAGGCCTGGACACTCAGGTTCAACAAACATACCTTCACCTATTCTGTACCTGTTCATTGCCCACACACTCCTTTCTAGCCAGCATAACCTTGTTTAACCTCCTGTTTCTTATAAAAAGTAGCCACTCATATACCTTCATGTAGAGGGACCCTCCCCTGACCTGCCCTTCACCTGACCTGCTGGCACTACCCCTCTGCCTGGGTTGATGCCCTGAGACCAGGCTGCCCATGCCCAGGGCTCCTGGCACCAGCCTCTCTGGTCTTGCATCCTCATAGCCCATCAAGAGGGACTTGATCCTGACACCCAAGTGTGTGTATGTGATTGGGAGGGAGAAAGTGAAGAAGGGGCCTGAGAAGGGCCAGGTGCGTGAAGTCCTGAAGAAGAAGCTGGAAATCCAGGCGCTCCGGGGAGTTTCTCTCAGGTGAGGCCCCCCCACTAGCACCCTTCATCATCAGCTGCCCTCCTGTCACTCCATCTGTCACCCTGAACATGTTACCTTCTATACCTGCAACTTTCTCTTGGTCCTGCCACCTTCACTTGCCTTGCATTTATGGTCATTTGCCAACAGCACCAGTCCCCTCCCCTGATTCTTCTCTATTACCACCTTTTCCAGCTCCTTGCCACCTCTGTTTGCCCCCACCTGTGTCACCCCTCATTTGCCCCTCCCCTATTGCATCTCACATATCAGCCCTTCCGCCAGCCTCACCTGTCACTCTCACCTGCTTTTCCTCCCGCCCCTCCCCCAGCACGCGGCAGGATGACTTCTTCATCCTCCAAGAAGACGCGGCCGACAGTTTCCTGGAGAGCATCTTCAAGACTGAGTTCGTCAGCCTCCTGTGCAAGCGCTTCGAGGAGGTGGTGCGGAGGCCCCTGGCCCTCACCTTCAGCGACACGTACGACCCTCACCTCCCGCACCATCCTCGGGCTGGGCTTGGCACAGCGCCCCATCCCCCGCCTCACAGACTGACCGAAATGCGCCCTTGCCTTGCCCCCTTCCATCTCAGCCCGGGTCCGGCAAGGATGGGATGAGGAGGTGACCCCTTTTTGGCGGGTGAGGACAACCACAGCTTCCTCCTCTCCTCACAGACTACAGTTCCGGGTGAAGAAGGAGGGCTGGGGCGGAGGTGGCACCCGAAGCGTCACTTTCTCGCGTGGTTCCGGCGACGTGGCGGTGCTCAAGGCTAGCGGCAAGGCCCTCACAGTCAGCGTGGGTGACGGACTACCCAAAAGCTCCAGTGAGTCTGCGCAGAACCAGGAGATTGGGGCACAAGAGGCGGGCCCTGTAGGGGGTGGGATCAGAGACAGGGACCAATGAGGACCGTGGGGCGGAGCCAGTGAGGGAGGTCAAGAGTGGGTAATGGACGAGGCCACGAAGAGGGCAGGGCTAGAGAGGCGACCAATAAGTGAGAGAGAAATATGGAGGGGTGTGGCCATAGGGTAGACCTGTGTGTCAGTTACTAAATGGGAAGATCTTTGGAGAGGGCGGGCCCAAAAGCCAGTGAGTGGTGGGTCCTGGAGAGGCGGGGCCAATTATTGGGTGGAACCAATCAGTGTTCCAGTAACTAAGGGGCTCTGTCCTGATCAGAGAGCCAGTGAGGTAGGTGGCGGGGCCAAGAATCTAGTGTGGTCACCACTCAAATCCCTGTATCTTTTCCCCTTTCCCTTTCAGAGCCTACACGGAAGGGGATGGCCCAGGGAAAATCTAGAAGGCCGGCCCAGACCGCTACCCGGGCAGCTCCGGGGCCCCCCAGAGGTGAAGAGACACCTGCCACTAAATGTCTTCCTTGCCTCTTCTGGGCTCCAAGGCCCAAGACAGACCTCCTCTCAACAGGATCTTACAAACAGTGGACCACTCTGTTCTTTTTTGTCCAGAACTCTCTATAGCTCCCTATCTCCCATAGAATAAAGGCTAAGCTTAGTTTGGTATTCAAAAACGCTTCAGATTCTGACCCCAGCTAACCACTGACCTCTTCTCTCCTTCCATCTTACACTCCTGTCATGCAAGCTACATCTTATTTTGCCAATTTACCAAATTTTGTCTTCCCTCCAGGCCTTTGCTTGATCTGTTTGCTCTGCCTGTCTCCCAAACTCCTATTCCACATGAACTCCTATTCATCCTCTAAGACCCACCCACAAAAGCCCTCCTACAGAAGTGGGTGGGGGAAAAGCTTACCCCTGGCAGAGTCTCCATCTATGCCTTCCTAGCCCCAGGGTCTCTTTCTCCAGGCCAGCCCTTATCATACAGGGTTGAGAGTAGCTGCCTCTTCCCTCAGGGAACTTGGAGCTAAGTCCTCAAATCCTACTAGCATCACCCTGACACCCTTACTCTCGCTGCAGGCCTGGACCGCAATGGGGTGCCTCCCTCTGCCAGAAGGGGCCCCCTGCCCATGGAGATCACATCTGGAGGGGGCTCCCAGCGGCCACCGCGGGGCCCTCCATCCTCAGCCTTGGGGGCCAGCAGACGCCCACGGGCACGGCCTCCCTCGGAGCACAACACAGAATTCCTCAATGTGCCTGACCAGGGCGTGGCTGGGTAGGTGGTGTGGGAGGGCAGCCCCAGGAATGGGATGTGGAGTGTCTGGGGCTGTGACGAGTGCCCTCATGTGCCTACAGCATGCAGAGGAAGCGCAGCGTGGGGCAGCGACCTGTGCCTGGTGTAGGCCGACCTAAGCCCCAGCCACGGATGCATGGCCCCAGGTGCCGGGCACTGTACCAGTATGTCGGCCAAGATGTGGATGAGCTGAGCTTCAATGTGAACGAGGTCATCGAGATCCTTATGGAAGGTGTGTGTGCCAGGGCAGAAACAGGACACCTCCAGAGTGTGGAGGTCACCTCCTTAACAACCCTGGGAACCTGGCCTCACTGCATCACACCCAATACCCCAGCCTCGTTTTTCCCATCTGTCAAGCACTAGGGCCAATAGCAGACCTCCCTTGTGAGTTGGAAATGGGCCTTGTCTGGATGGCCCAGGCCACCTCCTACTTTGCCCCTGGGTTGCACCTAGAGGAGCTTCAACAGCACCCTCTGCAGGTGGGTGGGGGAACATCTTAGGAGTTATTCCTGGGTCACCCGTGGGGATCATGGGGAGGAACCTATAGGAGAAGGATGAGGAAATAGCGCAAGTGAATGGTCTAGAAAATGAAAGTGTCAGGGGCAAGGCAAATGCACGTGCAACTCCATCCCTTCTTTCTGTCTTGGAGAAGACAGTCTCTGCCCTATGCCGGGCCAATGGGGACAAGACAGACAGACACAGAGCCAGCATGAAGGCTTTCTCTGGGGTGAGCTGGGCATGGGACCATATTTTCTCCTCTCCCACAGATCCGTCAGGCTGGTGGAAAGGCCGGCTGCATGGCCAGGAGGGCCTCTTCCCCGGAAACTATGTGGAGAAGATCTGAGTGGGGCAGGGGCCTGGGACCCTGCCCTCCCACCTGCCCGCCTGGATCCTGCAACACGGGTCTCGTTTCCCTTGGCTGCATTGGCCAGAAGGTCCAGTTCTGTGACCTCCAGCCTGGCCTAACCCAGGCCCTGGGTCTAGGGGTCACGACTGCAGCCCCTGTCCCCCCTCCCTGGACCCTGGCCTCCCGCAAGTCATACCTGTTTCCTCCTGTGTCAAACAGGGCTAACAGGACCTACCTCACAGCTGCCTTGTGAGTAGGATATGAGCTGTGTCCCAGGGGCAAAGAGCCAAGCACAGTTGGGGGGACCTTGACAAGCTTGACTTTCCTCCTCTCATAAACGAGGCAATAAATGTTTGCCGAGTGAAAATATGAATTAACTTACTGAGCACCAACAAGGACTGCCTTCTCATAACCCTGTGAGGTAGGATCAGCAAACAACCCCATTTTACAGATGGAAAAATGGAGGCTCAGGGAGGTTTAGTCACTCACCCAAGATTCCACAGAGCCAAGTCTTGAACTCAGATATGCTCCTGTCCCTCAAAAAGCTTGAGTTTGTCTCACTTGCTGGCTTCCAGAAGCTACATGCCAGCTCTCCTGCAGAAAATGTTCTGGTGGGCCCTGTCAGCTTTTGAATCTACACACCTCCCCAATACCAAACCCAGCTGGGACCCTGAGGAAGGAGGCAGGTCCCACATGGCCCCCCATAATCCACTCAGAGTCATCCCTGGACCCTACCCCCCACCCCATATCTCTTTCCTTAGCTCTCACTCACCTGGAGTATGGACCAGTTCTGCATTTGAGGGCTTTCTGCACTTATGTCATGGTGAAGGAGGGGTCAGCCTGGCTACCTGTCCACCCCTCCCAGCTGTCCCCAAGCCAGTGCTGGAGTCTGAGCCTTTCAAACCTCCCCACACGTGCAGGTGAATCCTTAGGTCTGAGCCTAAGGATTTTGACTTTCCAAATGAACACCCCCTCTGTGCTCAGCCCCACAAAGAGCAGTCAGTCTGGAAGAGATGGAACCAGATAAGTGAGGTCAGGACTGACCCAGAGAAGGGACTGGGGCTAGAGGAGGGGACAGGGATGCAGAGAGAGAGTGTAGGCGTTGCTGGAGGAGCCAAGAAGGATGAAAGGGTCAGCAGATCTTGATGGCAAATACTACACAGAGTGATCCATGCTGTGATGGAAGGACTCTAGATGGAAGGCACCTACCCACCTGGAGGATGGGAGACAGGTATCGAAGAGAGACTGGTCAGAAGAGCCTTCTTCAGGATCCACACCTACCTGGAAAGCTGAGCGTGGCTGGAAAAAAAAAAAAAATCCCAGTTGTGCAACTGTGCCTCAACAGCCCTGTTATTAGTCAATCATTACACAAACATTTAACCTGTCTCTTGAATTGGGGGCTTTCCTGGTGGCTCAGACAGTAAAGAATCTGCTTGCAATGCGGGAGACCCAGGTTTGATCCCTGGGTCAGGAAGATCCCCTGCAGAAGGGAATGGCAACCCACTCCAGTATTCTTGCCTGGAGAATCCCATGGACAGAGGAGCTTGGTGGGCTATAGTCCATGGGGTCGCAAAGAGTCAGACACGACTGAGTGACTTTCGCTTTCACACTTCACAATCTCTTGAATGTCCCTGGTTCCCTCCATCTATGATTTTTGCCCCTCCACTGCCCGGCTACCACTGTGCATGTCTCTCAGCAACACTTAGATTAGGGGACAGACTGCGGGAGGACTGTGTGAGCCACAACATCATCAGCTGGGCGTTTCCTGGTGTTGAAGGGGAATGAAGGCTTCTATCTCCTTTCTCTAGAAATCTCCATGCAGGCTGCCTCTCTTCCCGGTAAGGGGTATAGCCCTGAGGCCCCACTGCAATAGCCAACACCACATTTGCAGGAAGTAGGGCTATTCACTGGGAATGAAGAGGAGAGTAGGTTTGACATCTAGCAGACAGCATCTCACATCTAGGTTATAGCACCCTCGGACTGCAAACCTCAGTCACCTTAGCCCCGCCCATTCAGCAACATCCTGTTGACTCTGTTACAAAGTTTCTTAAATCAGGCCCCTCCTCTCCCTTTCCTGGCTCTCTGTCCTTTCTGAGACCTCACTCCACCCTTCCCCAGATTGCACCAACCTCCCCTGCGCACATGCTCAGGCGCACACACACACCCTGCATAAAAAGGATTTTTTAATGAGTTTTTAACCATATTAATAATAATCAAAAGAAAATTGTTTTTTTAAAATTCAGACAGCCCAAAAGTGTGAAAAATCTGTCTTCCCTCTCACTGCAAAATTCCTGTCCATTCCCCCTCCACCCCAGTTTGTTGATGTCTCCTCCCAATGATATTCTTGGCATATAAAAGCAGATAGGTATATATTATCGGAGTAGAAAATGGCATCCCCACCTCCGGCATCCTTGCCTGCAAAATTCCATGGTCCGAGGAGTCTGACGGGCTACAGTCCATGGGGTCGCAAAGAGTTGGACATGACTGAGCCACTAAGCACTCACAGGCACATCTTATGTACATAGATGGAAATACATTGTATATAAAGCCAACACTTGCCTAGAACTCTCAAATGCTTAAATAATGTATTCCAGAGATCTTAGATCAAAGATCCATTTTACTGTCCCAACAATGACGCATCCTCCAAAGGACACCCAGCAGATGGTGTACCTCCCCCCGCTAAAAATTCATCCGCTAGAATAGAGACCACACACCTCTCTTTCCACGGTTCACTAGGTCCCTGAATGACCTTTCTTGAACCATGTCCACATTCTGATCTTCACTCCCTGCCTCCACCTGGCTCCAGCAGTGAGCTGATCACTTCATTGTTTGAAAAAGATAAGCTTGTCCCTCCCCAACTCAGGCCACTTGCACCAGCTATTCTTTCTTCCCACAACCATGTGGCCTCCTGAACTTCCATTGGATAACTCCCTCCTGACAATCAGGCAACAGCTCGGAAGTCATCTCACAGAGAATCTTCCCTGGCCCGTCAACATCACGTCCTTCTGGGCCTCCCCCCACCCCCCCACCCCGCCACCCCCCATCCCTTTATTGTGCTCAGCCACTCAGTCACCACTGACTCTTTGCAACCCCATGGACTGTAGCCTACTAGGCTCCTCTGTCCATGGGATTCTCCGCAGCAAAAATACTGGAGCGGGTTGCCATTTCCTCCTCCAGGGGATCTTCCTGACCCGGGGATCAAACACGCGTCTCTTACATCTCCAGCATTGACAGGCGGGTTCTTTACCACTAGCGCCACCTGGGAAGTCCTTTTTCCTTTATGGCACTTAATATAACCATAAGATCATTTCCCGCATTTGTTGATTCATTGTCTGTTTCCCCACTTTAAAACGTGAGTGCCCCCTGAGAGCAGGAATGTTGGCCTGTCCTGTTCATCTCTGGGTCCCCAGAGCCTAGCGCAAAGTAGGCACTCAAGGAACGTAAGTTGGATAGGTGACTCATTTCACGCCAGGGCTCTCCACCTATCCTCCTGAAAACACACACCGCTCCCTCTTTAGGCTACACACGTTCCGGGTGTCCTGAGGACAGGTAGTGAACTTGTTTTCCCCCCTTGGCTATCTCCACAGATCCAGTCCAACTTCCGGACCAAGTGCATTGAAAATGGTGACGTCCGTGGCAATTTCCCTCCAAAGAGGCAGCCCTCTAAACACGACCTTCTCAAAACTGAGAACTGCTGCTTGTCCCCCTTCGAGATATGGTGACGGGACTGGAGGAAATGAAGATGCTCATTTTGCACAAGAGAACACAAAGGCCCGGAAAAATTTTAATCCTAGATCTCTGCACACATTTTCTGTACATAACAGTTCCGGAGAATCCTGGATCTCAGGCCCCACCTCCTCGCCGAGCACTGTGCGCGGACCCCGCCCCCATTCTCGCGAGAGCTAGGAGCCGAAAAATGGCGCCGACGTGAGCGCGAGCTTGCGGCCACCGAAGGAGTCGCCGCAGCCTTAGCTGGAGCCGCCGGAGCCGCGGGAACAAGAGGCTGAACCAGGCTGAGGATGGTGAGTGCTACACCGTGGACGCGGACGAGGCGAACAAGCAGGGACTGGCGGGGAGCGGCCTTCTAAACCTCCGGCCGACCCCGCCCCCACATCCGGGCAGTCGCCCGCCGCTGTCACTCGGGGAGCACCCTACCCCCTACTTCCGGTCCTGGCTTCGAGTGGGCCACGCCTACAGGGCTCAGGCACCGCCCCCTGATCTTTATATGTTTGGGGTCCCAGCACCTCCAGTTCGCCTGCATAGCTCGAACCCCGCTGGTAGATATATCTCCGTCCTCAAACACCCACTTGGCCACTTTTGGCCCTCCAGCATCTTCCTAGCCGCGCCCTGTTCAGAGCCCCGTCTTTGCCCCGCCCACTCCCTCTGGGCCACGCCCCTGCCTTGTAGTTGGGGGCCCCCCCCCCCAGCTTTCCAAGTTAGGATCAGAGCATGCTTCTTTCATATAGGGGCTTCCCTTCTACATTTGGCACACCTCCCAACTCTCTTCCGAAGGATGGGGATACTGGAGGCAGACGTTCAACCCCCTCACCCACTGCCTCTCCTTAGGATGGGGGCCAACTGGGTGATGTCTCCAGGGCATTCGCTGTTTCAGAAACACCCAATGGTTATGGCGGGGTGAAGGGGTTCCCCTAGCTGGCGCAGGCAGACCCTGGGCCCAGGGGGTTCTCCCCACCTCTTCCTTTCACCAGGATGAGGAACCCTCAGGGCCCAGCCCGGACATGCCGGCTACTGCAGAGCCCAGCTCCAGTGAGACCGACAAGGGGGTGTCCCCAGTTGTGGCTGCTATAGCCAAGTCCTCTTGCATGGAGGAGGAGCCGGGCCCTGACCGGGCAACCACACCCCCAGTGTGGGAACGTGGAGCGCCCACCGGAGGGACCCAGCAGGGTGCCTCCCCAGCCCCAGACAGTGGCCATCCTGGACCTGGACACAGCCTTGGCCCAACCAGCACTGTCTCCGGGACCAGTGAGGACCTGCGGCCTCCCAGACGACGCCCACCACCAGGTGACCTGTGATGGGACCTTCTGGGGGATCACAGGCCTGGAACAATAGAAGTGCAGACTACTGAGTATCTCCAGACTGGGGGCCCACCTAGAGGGAATCACCACTTACTGAGCCCCATTGCGTGCCAGGCTGTGGCTCCACGAGGAGCCAGGGAAACTCAGCTGCTACTTTCTGGCGGGGGAGGCAGAGGGTAAAGGCCCCAGTAAGAAACCATAGTTAGTAGTTGCAAGGTAGTTGCAGCCCTATAAATGCCCCTCTGAGGCAGAGCCCTGGACAGCGTGGATGATGAAGGGACGGTGACCCTCTCCCCGCTTCTGTGCATCCTTCAGGGAAGCAGATACCATGCTCCAGCCCAGGCTGCTGCCTCAGTTTCCCCAGCGTTCGAGACCTGGCACAGCATCTGCGTACCCACTGCCCACCCACACAATCCCTGGAAGGTAGGGCCAGGGTAGATGATGGGGAGGCAGTTTAGGGTGGGAGGCGAGCCGAGCCTCCGGGCCAGACCTGGCCACCCCACTCCACTCCTCTGTCATTCATCCCTGCGCCGCCAGGCAAGCTCTTCCGCTGTTCCGCCCTGAGCTGCACCGAGACCTTCCCCAACATGCAGGAACTGGTGGCCCACGGCAAGCTGCACTACAAACCCAACCGCTACTTCAAGTGAGACCTGGTCCACCGCAACCTCTGCCGGTGTGGGGGACCAGGCAGCTCCCCCTGACCACTGATTTTGACAGCTACTACCTGGGATCCCGGCTTTTCTCCCTTCCTTTTCCGAGGGGGTTGGGTCGGGAAGTGGACGTGATCTAGGGCCAGCCTTGCCCTTACCTGCCCAGAAGAGACTGGTCCCTAGAGCCAATTCCAGGGACCCCGAGGGCGGGGCTTGGGAGGGGGTGTGTGTGTAGGGGGGGACATACACGGCACGACTTCGCCCAGTCCTCTACCTCCCAAGAGGAAAACTGATCACCTAAGGCAAAATTGAGACTTCCTTCCTCATCTTCCCAGGGTTCCGACCTGGAGAAGTCCGGAAGGGTCGCGACCACTGTGGGCGGCAGCTTAGGGCAAACTCCTCCCCCGCAGATGGGGGAGTCAGGTTGTTGGGGCCCAGGGCCCTTGACCACCCTGGAGCGGCGACTCTCCAGGTTACCGCGGATAGGCCCCTCCCTGGGTCCCCTGGGAGACCCAGCCCAGCCCTGTGCTGCCCCCCAGGTGTGAGAACTGCCTGCTGCGCTTCCGCACGCACCGCTCGCTCTTCAAGCATCTGCATGTTTGCGCCGAGCATGCGCAGAGCCCAGCCCCGCCGCCGCCACCCCCGGCCCTGGACAGGGAGCCGCCGGCGTCTGAGCGCCCCTCGGAGTCCGACCCTGCGCCGGCGCCTGGCCTGCCGTACCCGCTGCTCGAGCCGTTCACGACCCCTGCCCCTGCCCCCACCGGGCCCTTTCTGCCCTACCTGAACCCCGCGCCTTTTGGCCTAAGTCCCCCACGCCTGCGCCCCTTTCTGGCCGCCGCTCCCGGGCCTCCTGCCTCCAGCGCCGCCGTCTGGAAAAAGAGCCAAGGTGAGTGTGGGCTATCGGGGCCGCCTTTAGGGTGGGCTGGGCTCACTCTGACTTCTGGCCTTGACCCACCCGTTGACCGCAGGTGCAGGCGGCAGCCCGCGAAGACCCCAGGGCGGCTCCGACGCGCCCTCAGGTGCGTGCAGGTGACCACCAGGGAGGGTGGAGGGGATTTCTTTCCTGCTCCCTGCGGGACCTGGGGGATACCCACCTCCTTTCCAGGTGCCCAGAAATGTCTCCCCCCGAAATACAGGATTTTGCCTTAAAAATTGCGGCCCCTGCTCCTTCATGTGCGCCAGCGTTTCCGTGTAAAACTCGCGCCCGGATCCAGAGCCCTTCCTCCCTACATGGGTTCAGAGGATGGGAGGAGGGGACGCGGATAAGTCAAGTTTAGTGCCCCCAGACACCTGGGGAAACGTTCGGCCAGGCCAGCGCCCGCCCCCCCCCCAAAATGCCCCCACTCCCGGGAGCTGATGGGGAGGCTGGGAAAGGTCCGACCCGCCCTCGCCCAGGGCCCGGGCTGACCGGGTCCCGCCTGCCCGCAGGGCATGCGGCTCCCAGCCGCATCGTGTGGGAGCACACGCGCGGCCGCTACTCGTGCATGCAGTGCGCCTTCTCCACGGCCTCGCGGCCCGCCATGACCCTACACCTGGAGGACCACCGCCCCGGCGGCCCCGCGGCCCCGGCGCCTGGGCAGCCGCGCCCCGACGCGCAGGCGGGTAAGGCCTGGGGTGGGGGGAGCGTGTGGGTGGGAAGGGCGGGGGGCCCTGAGGCGAGGTGGGGGATGAGGCTCAGGCGCCCCCTCCTCTGCTCCACCCAGACCCTGCCCCGCTGGCACCCAAGGTATCGCCGCTGCTGTCTGAGGGGGAGTGTCCAGTTTTCTCGCCGCTCTGAACGCCGCTGCATAGGGAGCGGGCTGTGGGTAATGGTGTCATTTTAGGGAAAGCCTGAGATGGCAGGGGTGGGGGGTCAATAAAAGAGGCAGATGAGCCAGCCGTAGATGAGATGTGCCGTGTCTGGGTCCCTTGCTCCTCCACTGCAGTCCTGGGGCACCGCCACCTCGGGAGGAGGCAGGTCCCCCCTCACGGCCCATCTGTGTCCCGCCTACCCTGTTACCTCAACCCTGGGACATCTGTCGGTGATGTTCCCTTCTGTCCTACCACTTCCAGAAACCAGATGAGATGGCAGTTTCCAGTTTTATTTGAAAAGTACCAGGAGCACCCAGCTGGAACCCCCCAGATCCTGAGGCCTGTGCCAACCCTCAGGGAGGTGACAGAGCAGTCCTGGCAGGAGTAGGGTGGTGCCAGGTCACCCAGGCCTGGGCACTGTGTGGCAGGCTGGGGCTTAGGCCTCATAGCCATTCTCCTCCTCCCTGTCCTCTGGACTCGCATTGTGGGCTGCCCATCTCCCCTTTTCTCTCCAGCCCTGAGGATGAGGGTGCGTCTCAGCCAGTCCTGCAGAGCCTGGCTACCTCTCTTCTCCTCTCCCCCCTATAGGTTCTCTGCTTCCTTTTCCTCCTGGGAGTCAGGTAGGGGCCAGGGTTCAAAATCTGGTCCCACAGCTGCTGTCACCAGAACCCTGAAGGTCAAACCTCCAGGGTATGGAAGCCCCATCTCTCTGGGCCTGGCTTTACCTCCTGCATCTGTCTCCCTTCCAGCCCTGTGGCCCCCTAGCCCAGACCTCAGCCCTTGCCTGGTCCTGGGCACCAGAAGCAATCTTCCACCCCCCGCCCCCTCCTTCCATCCTCTCTGAAGACCTCTGGAAACAAGTCTCTTCCAATCGTGCCCCTTCCCCTGCTTAGTACCCGTATCACTCCTCTCAGCTCTCTGGATGAACATCCTGTCCTCCTAGTAGCCTACAAGGCCCAATCTTGCACATCTTCCACCCCTCCTATCAGGGCCACACTCACCATCCTCCTCCTCTTCCTCCTGGGGAACCTAGACATCCTGTGAGCAAGAATCCAGCGACTCCTAGCCCCACCCCACCCTGTTTCACTCCTTACCTCCTCCATCTTCCAGGTCATCAGGGTTCTCTGTCTGCCGCCAACAAGACACTGGTCACCCCCTGGGGGGGGAAGTCCCCAGGCCCCACCCCTCACCCAGCAGCCTCTTGTCTTCCCCTTGTCCCCTTTCCCATCCTCCCCCAGTCCTCCTCAGAATCTTCATCTCTCAGTCTCAGAGCCAAGCAAGGTCCCCAGCATGGAAGCCATCCAGGTAAAGCCTAGCTGGGGTATCGGCTCAAACACCTGCTCCCGTTAGCATGGCCGCTGTGTCTCCTCGAAGGTGAACACTTCCAGGTTCTGAAGGCCCTTCCGCTTCTCCTGGGAAGGGCCGTAGGGAGATCTGGCGCCCTTGGGACCTATCCCACCTGGACACCCAGGAGCTGGGCTGCCTACTCCTCCATCCTCGGCCTCACAAGGGGCTTCAGGGCTCCAGTGTTCTTGATGGGGTTGCAGCTGAGGCCCAGGTAACTCAGGCCAGGTGACCACACTGCCACCATCTCCAGGCCCCCAGGCCCCCACTGAGGCAGCTGACACCCAACACGAGCTGTGGGACCATTAGGGAACCCTGGGGGCTCCAGACCCCCATAAGCTCCCCCCACACACGCTTCTCAGCCAGACCCACAGCTGGGTGACCCTGGGGTCATTCAACCTGTTTTGGGGGTCTTTTGGGTATGACATGCAACATGTGGGACCTTAGTTCCCTTACCAGGGATCAAACCCATGCCCCCTGCACTGGGAGCACAGTCCTAACCACCGGACTGCCAAGGAAGCCCCAAAACTGAACCTCTCAGTATCTCACTTTTCTAGTCCTTAAAATGGGTGTCATGACAGTCAGCCTTTGGAGTTCTTGTGAGAATTCACAGAGGGATGGGGAGAGAGGGAAAGGGCTTGAGAAACGTTGGCCAGCAGTTCACATCCTTCCAGCCACCAAGCCTGTGGCCGGCTGCCTGGGGCCCTCTCAAGAACTTGGGGAGGAGGTGGGTCAAGGGCCCACTGTACGGGTAAGAGAAGGTGAGGCTATGTTGGTAAGCTGACTGAGCCCAACTCTAGCCAGGCCTGGTTCCAGAGTCACACTGATTTCTACACGACCCCAGAAGTGGGACACAGTTACCACTGATGAGAAAACCCAGGCACTCTCACCTTTTTCTGCACCTCCAAGGCCCTAGACACCTTTGGGAATATGGCCCTAGGCTCACCCTTTCCTGCATCTTCAGGGCTCAATGTCATATCTCCAGGGGACCAGGGTTCCCCAGCCCCTAGGAGTTTTCCCCATAAGGCCCTCATTCACCCATCCCCGAATCCAGGCAGTGCTACTTGCCAGTGTGTCAGGACCTTTCCAGAGAGACTCAGAGCCAACATCTTGGCCCAGGTACCTGCCTCCCAACCCCATCACCCACGTAGATGCAACAGCCCCTCCCATGGGTACAGTGGGTCCATGGTCCCCATGCTCCCCGGGCCCCTCGCTGGCCTCGAGCAAGCTGAAAGAGGTCTGAGGCCTGGGGAGCTGGGTCACTGAAAACTGCCTCCTACCCTCGTGCACATGTGTTCAGTTGCTCAATGGTGTCCGACTCTTTGTAACCAGTAGCCTGCCAGACTCCTCTGTCCATGGAATTCTCCAGGCAAGAATACTGGTGTGGGTTACCATTTCCTCCTCCAGGAGATCATCCCAACCCAGGGATCGAACCCACATCTCTTATGTCTCCCACATTGGCAGGCAGATTCTTCACTACTGCGCCACCTGGAAGCCCCGCCTCCTACCCTCATCTCCTCCCAACTCACATCCAATCTTTGCTCGCTTGGGAAGTCTTACTGCTCCCAATGTCCCTTATGGGCCACTGCAGCCCCTGGCCTCTCTCTGGCCAACCAAGCTGTGACCCCAAAGAGGGTTCCTCCCGGCCCCCACCACCTCAACTCCAAGATGCCGGAAAGCAGAGTCCCTCTGAGGGCCCCAGCTCCACCCAGCAGAGGGCGCTCAGGAGTGTCTGGAGGGAGGATGAATGAGGGGCCCGCGTGTCCTGGCAGGCACCCGCCTTGTGCAGCTACCCCAGAGGGCGCAGGCTGGCCAGAGACTGCAGGTTCCCGGGCTGAGCGGCTCTGGGACACAGACCTCTTCATTCTCATCCTCAGCCTCGTACTCGGAGGGGGATCCACACCCGGGAATGTGACCCAGAGTGCATGTCGGCCTGTGCAGGGACACAGGGACCCAGAATCCCCAAGCTCTGCTCTTAGAGCAGACGCACAGGCGGAGTCACTGCCAACTGCTGTCTGTAGCCTTCTGGAAACTTCAAACATGGCCCTGCTAGTCTAGGTGTGATCCTTGGACCACAGTATGGGCATCACCTGGGATGCTTCAGATTCTGACAGACCTGAGGCACAGCCCACACTTTATCAAGGTCCCAGAGTGACTAGTGGACACCAGTTCTTTCCCAGCTTCACATTAGAATCACCCAGAGGGTATGTAAGAAATCCCCAGGCTCAGGCCACAACCCAGACCAATTAAGTCAGAATCTCCAGGAGCAGACTTCCCTGATGACTTAGTGGTAAAGAATCCACCTGCCAGTGCAGGGGACACGGGTTTGATCCCTGGTCCAGGAGGATCCCTCATGTTGAGGAGCAGCTAAGCCCCTGCACCACAACTATTGAGCCTGTGCTCTAGAGCCTGGGACCTGCAACTACTGAAGCCCCGCCCCGGCTCCCTAGAGCCTGCGCTCTGTAACAAGAGAAGTCACCACAATGAGAAGCCTGCACACCGCAACTAGAGAGTATCCCTGCTCTCTGCAACGTGAGAAAGCCTGCTCGCAGCAGCAAAGACCCAGTGTGGCCAAAAAGTTTTGAATAAAAAAAAAGCATCTCCAGGAGCTTCTGCTCACCTCTGTGACCTCTTCAAGGGACCCCGATGGCGTGGCCAAGCTGAGAATCAGGGCTCTGCTCTCTCCCACTGGGTGTTTTCTCCTTTTTCTATGAGCCCCAAGGTCACCAACCTCCTGGGGACCAAGCCAAGCCATCAGGGTTTCCCTTCAGACAGCGCTGGTGTTGTGCCCCACCTTCACCCCCTCTTCGCCGGCCTCCCAGCCACCCCCATTTTCCTCCTTCCCTGGTCCTCTGGGAACCTGGACACTGCCCACCCACCCGCCCATCACCAAATCTGCCACCCCACCTGTGCCGTCGGCCTGTGTGACACCTGTCCCTGCAACAGGAAGTCCTGAGTCCTGCTCAGAGCTGGAAATGGGGACTGCAGGGAAGTGTTGAAATGAGGAAGGCATGTTGAGGCAACAAGGGCCGGCAGGAGGGCCTCACTCACCCAGCTCACTCCGACTTCTGGGTAAGCGTGAAGCTTACCATGCCCCTTCCCTACTGAGAACTACCCCCCACACCCCCCCACGGAGGCCCTGGCTGGAGGTGGCCTTTTGGCAGGAGGCCCTCCTAGCCTGGCACAAGTCCTCCCTGGAGTCCGGAGGCCAGCACATGGCAGAACTGGGGTGGCGATGAGGGGGCAGCAGAATCTAGAAATGAGTGACTGTTGGGAGGGAATCTGCTGACAGGATGCCCAAAGCTTGCAGGGCAGGACAGGAATTCAAGAAGCACTGACAGGATCTGAGACCAGGCTGGGGCTGTCCCCGCCTCTGCCCCTTCCACCCCTCCCGTCCCCGCCTGGCCAGCAGACCTCACCCCGTGGAGCAGAAGCCACAGTCACTTCCTGAAGGCAGCGGTCCTGGCTGGGTCCCACTCGCCTTGTGGCCCATCGCCCTCCTGCAGCCATGGTGAGTGAGTCTCCAGGGCCTGGGAGAGCCCCACACTGGCTGGAGGTGAGGGATGCCACGGGTGGAAACCAGAGGGGTGTAGTCCAAAAGTGGGGTGGCAGAGGGGCAGGAAAGCTGTTGGGGACATGAGAATGACTGCCACAAATGCCCAAAGGTAAGCAGCAGCTGGGATCCACTTCTGGGACAGCTCAGCCTCCGAGGGGTGGCGATGGGCCGAGGCTGTAACTAGAAGGGGAACGGATGGGCCTGCCAGGGTGATTCTCCTCCCCCCAGGTCAGCATGAACAGCCACCAGGTAACAGGCAGCCAAGGCGAGTGGCAGGGGCTTCCTGTGGGTGACAAAGTAGGTCATGTACCTGCTGCCCACCCTAGCAGTCCTCCAGGGCCTGACCTGCTGACCTGACTTCTCCGGCCCCCTGGGTCACCTGGGAGCCTTGTCCCAGCCCAGGTGGTGGGGGGTGCTTTCACAGAGGTATCTCAGGCCCCAGGCAGGAACTGCCACCATTCCTTGTTCTCTGGGTCAGGGGAGAGTGAAGTTCAGACAGGGCAGATGAGTGCGTGTCCTGCCCTTCCCCTCCCCAATCTCCTAGACCCCAGGTGAAGCCAGGCCCAGGGGTCTGTGGCAAGGCCACTTCTGGGGTCATTTGTCGGTCAGAGCAGGCCTGGCCTACTTGTGTGTCTCCTGAGTCTGTGACCGAGGGTGTGGGTCCTGTCAAGACGAGATCTGGGACAGACTTCATGCGCCAGAGCTGGTGCACCACATCAGACTGGATGTGGCAGAGTATATGCTGCTTGTCTTGGTGTCCAGTATATATATATATATATTTTTTGCCGTGCCGCACGGCATGTGGGATCTTAGTTCCCCAACCAGGGATCAGCGCCCGCACCTCCTGCATTAGAAGCACACAGTCTCAACCACTGAGCCACTAGGGAAGTCCCTAGTAGATTCTTTATTTCAACAAAGTTACTGAGCATCTTACTGAATGCCAGGCACTGGGAGGACAGCAGTGCTGCTGCCCTCATGTCACATTCCACAGGGGCTGGGGGAGAGGGAGTTGACACACACACACACACACACAAAACCCTAAATAGTCAAGACATTTAAAAAACGGTACTGGGTGGCAGTGTAGCAGTTAAGACTCCTTGCTTCCAATGCAAGGGACACTGGTTCAATTCCTAGTTGGGGAACTAGGATACCATGAGCTACGTGGCATGCCAATAAATAGTAAATAAATATTAAGTAAAAATAAATAGGATGATATAGAGTCGTAGGCACTAAGAGAAAAATCAGGCAGGTTGGGGAGATTGAAGTGTCCTAGGGGGATCCTTTTTTGTTGTTGTTAAATCAGGGTGGTCTGGGAAAAAAGGCCTCTATCATATGGAATAAAGGAGTAGAAACCTCGAAGAGGAGAGAACCGTGCAGTGGGAAGTGTGCCCCAGGCAGGCCAGGCGGCGGGAGCCAAGCAGGAGAGGGAGGCCAAGGAGGTGACAATGGGGGGAGGTCAGATGTACCATTCAGGGGGTTTGTGAGCTCTGGAGCTTTTACTGTGGGGAAATGACAGAGCACACCCAGATTCGGAGCAGAGGAGCACTCAGGCCTCCTCTGGCTGCTGCGTGGGGCGTTGGGGGCAGGAGAAACAAGGAGCCTCTTACAATAATGCTGTTGCAGGGAGGCCGCCTCCCCTGGGTGGATTCTTCATGGCCAGGACAGGGGTACAAGTGGTCTGAAGTTGTTCAGTTCCAGATATACTAATATAATATACATTTATCGCTTTTGGCTGCCCAGGGTCTTAGTGGTGGCACAGGGAATCCTCAGTTGAGGCATGTAAACTCTTTGTTGTGGCATGTGGGATCTACTTCCCCAAACAGGAGCTTAGCCACCTGACTGCCAGGGAAGTCCCTCCAGATACATTTTGAAATAAGAAAAGAAAGGCCTGGGGACATGCAGAAGGGGAGCAGGAGCTTGAGGATGCTCCATGGAGTTGGGGTGGGGGCGGGTATGGAAGCAGAAGGCCACAGGGGGCCCCAGTCGGGTCCAGAGTGGGGTGAGGTTGGGTGCACATTCCAGGCTTAAGTGACGAGGTCAGAGGGTGTGTGGTAGTTCAGGAAGAGAGCCTGGCACTTTTGCTGGGAGGCTGGAGACAAAAACATGGGAGTCTGGTCAAGAAAAGAGAGTCAACGGCAGAAGGCAGGGAAGAGAACAAGGGTGTGTGCCTGTGATCGGTCCTCTTGTCCCCACGTCCATCTCTCCACGACCCCCATGTGTATGAGTCCCTTGCCTGCCTGTGTCCCCCCCCAGGAGAGTCATCAGGACTTCCGGAGCCTTCAAGCAAAGTTCCAGGCCTCTCAGCCGGAGACTGACGAACTCCCCAAAAAGCCCCCGAAGCCTGAGTTCCACAAACTCAAGAAGTTTCCACAGCCTGAGCTAGGCGAGCACCCCAAGAAGCCCCCACAGCCCGAGTTCACTGACCTGCCCAAAAAGCCCCCCAAACTTGAGTTCAGTGAACTCTCCAAGAAGTTCCTTCAGCCTGAGGCCACGCCGCTCCCCAGGAAGCCCGAGGTCCCTGAGGCCCCCCCTCAGAAGCCCCCGCAGCAGCCTGAGCTCAGCAACACCCCCAGGCCCCCCGTGGAGCCCAAGTTCAGTACTCTTCCTAAGAAGCCGCCGCAGCCTGAGTTCTGTGGGCTCCCCAGAAAGCCCCCACAGCCTCAGGTCGGTGGCCTCCCTAAGAAGTCCCTGCCGCAGCCCGAGTCCACTGAGGTCCCTCCAGTGCCCCTCTTAAAGCCCGAATTCAGTGAGCCCCATCCACACTCCTCACAGCCTAACTTCAGTACTCTTCCCAAGAAGCCCCCGCAGCCTGAGTTCTGTGGGCTCCCCAGAAAGCCCCCGCAGCCTCAGGTCGGTGGCCTCCCTAAGAAGTCCCTGCCGCAACTTGAGTCCAGTGAGGTCCCTCCAGTGCCCCTTTCAAAGCCCAAATCTGGTGAGCCCCATCCCCACTCCTCGCAGCCCGACTTCAGTACATTTCCCAGAAAGATTGCCCGACCTCAGCTGAATGACCTCCCCAAGAAGCCCCTGCCACCTGAGTTTGGTGACCTCACCAGGACATCCTCAGAGCCAGAGGTCAGTGTGGTTCCAAAGAAGCCACGCCAGTGTGAGTTCAAGGCGCTCTCCAAGAAGCCCCCGCAGCTCGAGCCCACCAGCCTCTCGAGGACGTCCTCGGAGCCCGAGTTCAGCGTACTCCCCTCGAAGTTTCTGCAGCCCGAGTGTCAGGGGCCCCCTCGCAAGTTCTCGCAGCCAGAGCCCAGTTCTCTGCCCAGGAACCTCCCGAGAAAGCCCCTGCTCCCTGGCTCCTTTTCAGAGAGCTCGCTGCCCTCTGCCGTGGCGGGCTTCAGCCCCCGGGTCCCACTCAGCCCAGGGTTTGGGGCACGGCAGCAGAGATCAGGAGCCCTCACTCGGAGTGATGGCTCCAGGCTGGGTCTCAGACCTGGTCACCTGCCCCGGCGGAGGCCTCTACCTCCGGCCAGCAGCCTGGGCCCTCCCCCAGCCAAGCCCCCACTGCCCCCAGGCCCCAGGGACATCCAGAGCTTCAGGAGAGCTGCGGCAGCAGACACAGGTGGGTGTGGATGGCCCAGGTAGAAAGCAGGGGCAGGCGGGTCAGCGCTCCCCCGCATAGCCGCGCCCCCACCTCCCATCTTATGTCTCCGCAGCTCTGCCCAGGACCTCTTCTTCTGCTGGCCTCCACTTCATCCCACAGTGAGCATGGGGAGTCGGGGGCACAGGCATGGGTCACGGGGCTGAAACAGGCCCTCACTCACGTCAGGTATCCCTGCAGGGACCCAGACGAGGTGTACGATGATGTCGAGACCACAGACCACTCTGGACCCGGCCCCAGGAGCAGAGGTGACAGAGCGGGACACTCAGCCAGACCAGTCTGCTGAGGCATCCGAGGAGGGAGAACAGTCATCACAGGGGCCTTTTCTAAAAGTCCGTGTTGCTAGTACCAGGCCCCGTGACAACCCATATGCCTGAGGGATTGAAAGCAGAGCTAGGGGAGAAAAAAAAGAGAGAAAAGGGGTCAGAGAGGTCATGGCGGCTCCTGGTGGAGGAACAGGAAGGACAGCCAGAGGCAGTGGCCTGACCACGGTGCGGCCAAGCCAAGGGTTGTGTCCCAGGGTGGTGGCCATAGACATGCAGAACAGGGGAAGAATCCAATAGCGGGGCACTTCCCTGGTCTAGTGCTTAAGACCCTGAACTCCCAACACAATGGGCATGGGTTTCATCCCTGTTCCAGGAATAAGATCCTGCAAGCAGCGTGGCCAAAAAAAAAAAAAGCAAAAAAACAAAACTAGCGAGAGGATATAATGATGTATCACCAGGGATGATAGCAAGCAAGCTCAGGATAGGGATGAGGCTTAAATGTTGAGCCTGCACCTGGGTGTCAAGTGGAGGTGACCCTGAGTAAGGAAGAGGTGTCAGGAGATCCACAGTACTGGAGGTGCCTGAGGGGAAAGGCTTGGGCCTGAATTCAAGAGGGAGGTTGCTGGAGCCAGGGTGTGGCCGAGCCTCCAGGTCCATGTGCTGTATGTGTCCAAGGACCCTTTTGTCTCTTTTTCCATGCCTCCGTTCCTGGAGAGCAAGAGGAAAGCCAGGCAGGTCCAGCTCAGGGAAGAGGCATTCACCGACCTCACATGAGAAATGCACCCCATCTAACCCCACCAGCACTTTATGGAATGTGGACTGTGCCCCCCACCCCCATTTTACACAAGTAAAAGCTTGAGACATGACTTGCCCCAGCTCAGGCCAGCACTTGGGAGCCTCTGCCCCCAGGCTGCTTCCTGCCCTTATCTCCCGAGGGTCTCCTGCCAGGGAACCTCTTGTCAGAAGTGCCTGAGGGGTCCCCAGCTGCTGCCCCCTCCTCACCAGTCCAGCCCCCAAAGCCTGCTGCCTCTATGGCTGTGACTGCCTCCTGGGCCCTGCTGCTTCTCCTGGGCTTGCTTTCCCCAGGGGCTGCTTGCAACACGCCTGTGAGCACAGAGCTTCCTGACAGGGCCCCTCTTACTTCCGCTCCAGTGAGGCTCTGTGGCTCGGGTCTGAGGTGGGCCGCCGCTCCTGGGGATGTGGACGCGGGAAGCGAGCACCTCTGGCCACTCCACCTCCAGCAACTCTGCAGGCACGAGCCTACCCTTTTCTGTTTCCCCAACCCCACGTAGACCAGACGCATCCTTAGCGTAGCTCACTGTCCCCTATCCTGTGTCGGTCATTCTCCAAGACTCTGACCCAATACCACACGCTTGCCCAGATCTCTCCCTCTTGAGGGGCCGGGGTGCGGGTGCTCACAGCAGTGCGGACTGTCCCAAAGGCTGCTCTGCCCCTTTCCAGTCTGTCCCTGACCTGAGGGACTCTGGGCGCCTCCCTCCCACTCTCTGCCTCGCTCGGAGCAGTGGCAGCCCCCTGCACAGACAGGGAGCGCCTCGAGGGTCAGGAGCTGAGGGCAGCCTGCTCAGGATCTCACTGCCCAGGGTGCCAGGGCCACAGGGCGCCAGGGTCTGCCCTGCTCGCCTGCACCCAGGGCTGTGTGCTTAGCCTGCGGGAGGTGTATAGGGGCCCTGGGGTAAAGTCAGGACTGCTTCCA
The DNA here is from genome assembly GCF_054371585.1 of Giraffa tippelskirchi. NCBI lineage: Eukaryota > Metazoa > Chordata > Mammalia > Artiodactyla > Giraffidae > Giraffa > Giraffa tippelskirchi. The sequence continues at coordinate 93,446,874 of NC_137280.1, read as the reverse complement.
GCTGGGTGACCATCTCCAGCCGGGGTAGCTTCTGGGTGTGACTGTCACCTCAGCACCAGGCTGAGGCTGGAGGCAAAAAAGTGTCTGGGGAGGGGAGAATGTACCAAGCAGATATGTAGCCCCCTCCCCACCCCAGCAGCTTGATGGGGTGGGGGGCCTGGTGGTCTGGAATGCCCAGGACAGCACTAAAGTCATTCAGAGAGGACTGCAGAAGTGCTGGGGACTGCAGGTTCTAGATCCTTCACTCACCGTGTGTTCATGAGGCTCTCACTGTAAGCAGACCCTTGGCCAGCAGTGCCCTCACCTAAAAAGCTGGTCATCTGCCAGGTAGTGAGTGTGCTGTCACCTGGGAGACCCTTTCCAGTCCAGTCTCCTCATCAGCCAGACCAGGCAAGAACCCCAGCGCGACCCTTCTCAGAGGCAGACTTTGTTTCCTTTGAGGAAACACTTTCTTGGCCTTATTTTTTGACCCATATCTCATTAGAATTCCCAAAACCTAAGTGCTGTAGGAGGCAGGGGTGAAACCACCTCAAAAGCTGACAGAGAAGCCCTGCCTCTACCATTTAACAGCCTGGTGGGCTTGGGCAAGCTGCCTTACCTCTCTGATCCTTGCTACCTCCTCAGCAGGCAACTTGGGATGACAGCCATCAAAAAAGTTGAAAGAAGGGACTTCCCTGTTGGTTCAGCGGCTAAGAATTTACATTCCCAATGCAGTGGGCATGGGTTCGATCCCTGGTCAGGCAATTAAGATCCCACATGCTGCAACTAAGACCCAGAGCAGCCAAATAAAATAAATATTTTTTTAAAGAAAAGTTGAAAGAAACGGTTAACGGTTTCTGCCGTGCCTGGCCTGTGGCAGGAGTTAGGAAAATGGAAGGCAATCTACCATGAGAGGCCTGGACAGCAGAGGGTGAGGAGGAGACCCAAGTCCTGAAAACTGACCAGGGGAACATCAGGCCACCAGAGCCAGAGGCCCACACTCAATGGCCCTGCCCTAACTCGGCACTCTGACTGTCCCAGATGAAGTGCTGTCGGCTCAGCAGTACCCATGGAGGCCACTGCAAGACCCAGAGCTCAGGTACCAGAGGGAGGTGGGCAAGGCGGGGCTGAGCTGGGGAGAACAGTAAAAGGGGGGTCCCTGAGAAGCATGAGCACCTAATTCCTTGGGGGGGGGGTGCTCAGGAAGGAGAAGGCGCCCCTCCAGCCACCACAGATGCCGCCCATGGACCTGAAGTCCCTGAAGCAGCTCCGGAAGGCAGAAAAGGCTGAGCGGGAGTTTCGGAAGAAGTTCAAGGTGTGAATGAAGAGTCCTGGGAGGGCTGGGCTTGGCCCCAGGTGGCCACCGCCCCACACGGGGTTCTCAGGGCAGCAGGGCAAGCAGCAGCTCTTGTGCCCCCCTCCCCAGTTCGAGGGGGAGATTGTGGTTCAGACAAGGATGATGATTGACCCCAATGCCAAGACCCGCCGTGGGGGCGGCAAGCACCTGGGGATCCGGCGTGGGGAGATCCTGGAGGTGATCGAGTTCACCAGCAAGGAGGAGATGCTGTGCCGGGACACCAAGGGCAAGTGTGAGTGAGTCACCAGTGGAGGGCAGCCTGGGAAGGCAGACAGCCCCAAAGAGAGAGGAGACCTCACCCACCCACCCCTGCTCTCTTCACAGATGGCTATGTGCCAAGAACAGCTCTACTGCCCCTGTGAGTGCCAGCCCTGATTGGGGGCAGGGGGTGGGGAGGTGTGTGACATGGGGCAGGGTGACCCTGGCTGACCCAACTGTGCTCTCCACCAGGGAAACGGAGGTGTATGACGATGTTGCTGCCTGGGGTATGTAGATGCTCTGGGTGGATGGGAAGGGTGGGGTGAGGTCCTTTGCCACTTCTCCAGGGGCTGCTGTCTACCCGCTCACAGGGAAAGGGTCACCGAAAGTCACCTTTCTTGGCAGATCCTTTGGACAGCCAACCATTGCCCTAGGGACAGTAAGGCCCGCAGGTGTGGGGATGAAGGACAGCCCACCAGTCCAGTCACCTGCTAATAAGGAGCCCTGGACCCCAGCGTGGCCATCACAGAACCGCCTGGGCTCCTGTCTGACCATGTCCACAGACCACATAAAGTCCCTCTTTTAAAGTGATTCCTGTATCTTGTCTTTTCTTTCCCTCCTAATGAGCACACACAGTGGAGCCAAGATCAAATACTTGGGGGAAATTTGTGAGGTCCAGGTCTCCTCACCCCTCAAAGATAAAGGTCAGAAGGGAAAAAGGGGGGCAGGGGAAGGTGGCAAGGGAGGGGGCCCCTTGCTAGAAGCTGAGTTGAGGGCCCCTCTGATGGCACCAGGTCAGCTGCGGTCAGTGAGGAGAGGGAGATGCTTGGGGGCCCTCCACGTCCAGCATGACAAGCAGCTGCGGCAGCTCCTCACAGGAACAGCCCAAGTGGCCATCACATTGTGGAGAGAATGTGACCCAGTTCTGACCGAGTACAGGTATCAAGTTCAGCCTAAACCTCTGACAGGGCAGAATATGCTCAGCAATCTACACCCTCCTTGGCCTGTTTTAGCAAAGAAAAGCTGCTATGGAATGAAGTTTGTGTCCTGGCTGTCAAAAACAAATTCCTACGCTGAAAACCTACCCCTCTAGGTGACGGCACGAGAAAGTCTGAGGTCCAGAGGCAGAGCCCTCATGGATGGGATTCGTGCCCTATGAAAGAGGTCTGGGGACTTGGCCTGGTTGTCCAGTGGTTAGGACAATGCATTTCCATGGCCAAGGGCCTGGGTTCAGTCCCTGTCTCATTCGGGAAACTGAAGTCCCACAAGCCGCATGGCACAGCCAAATAAACTAAAAAATAGTTTTAAATAAGTCTGAGAAAGTTCCCTTGACAACTCCTGCCACATGAGGTTATAGCTAGAAAGTGTCATCCATGAACTAGGACCAGGCCCTCACCAGGCCTTGGTTCTGCCAGCACCTTGACAGGACTGCCCACCCTCCAGGACTGAGGAGAGAAATGCTCCTTTCAGCAGCCGGGGCAGACTGGGACAGAAGTCAAACTGGAAACGGGCCCCTCGCAGTAACTGTGCCCCACAGAATCACTGCACTGGGGAGACAGGATGGTTCTGACAGCCAAGCACACCATCACTGGCACTGGAAGACTCAGGCCCACTCAGGACTCTGTTTCCATAAAGAGATTTCTCTCAAGAGGCTGGGGCCAGTGGCTCTCACCTCAAGGGTCCACACAGCTCCAAGGGCAGAAAGGAGACTGAGTGGCTTTGGTCCCTCAACCTCAGGTGGTTACCCCACAACACACACACAAAAGCAAGCAGCTTTCAGGAACTGGTATTTATTATCAAAGTCATATTCGATGTCAACAAGATGCCACAACTACAAAAAAAATTGCGCACATTGCAATCTCAATGCAAACAGTCAAATGGAACCCCAGTCATTAAAAAAGTAATTCAAATTACCCCAAAAAGCAACTGAATTTTTTAAACATCTTTATACATCCAGCCAACAAATTAAAATGGTTAACAAGAAAAAATACAAATTCAGAGGTCTGGTATCGATGTTTAAAAAAGGCAACTGCTTAAGCATTTCTATCGATTCGAACATCAATCTCTCGGCCACTCAGCTTCATCCCATTCATCATCCGGCAGGCTCTCTCAGCCACCTCTGGCGACTCAAACTTAACCACACCGCACCCCTTGGACTTCCCATTCTCCATCTTGATGTCAGCATACAGCACGTGGCCTGGGCACAGGGAGGGAAGAAGAGACCACAACTCATCAGGCAAACCCAGAGCTCAGGCTCAGTCTGGGCTCCACTCAGTCCAGATCACCTGTTGGATTTTGGTTCACAGAGTCAAAAGGGAGAGTGGCCCTTGCACCTGACGCAAGAATGCTCAGAACACAGCGGCTGGAACTCAGCTACCATGGCCCTCCACCACACTGCCATTCTTCTGCCCACGGGACAACAATCTGACTCATGATAAGCAGTTCTGGTGGCTTCAAATGTACACCTTCATGCTCAAGAGTTATAAAAAAAATACGCTGTGTGAAGCCAACTTTATAGGCAAATTTTACAGAGGCTTCACTTTTAATACACTGCTCCTCTGTGTTTACAAGGCCGTCGCCAATACCATGGACACTTCTGTACTGTCCAAATACAAGCTTTGTAATCATTAACAAGCAGGTTACACATATTCATTCCTTCAAGCTCTGGTTAAGCATCCTGGTTATGTGTCAAGCACTGTGGAAAACAATCTACAAGGGAAGAGCTACAGAAACGCAGGGCCAAGAACACAAGTGTAGCGGGGCTGGCACATACAACACCAGGGCCATGAACTCTGCTTGAGAGGTCAAGCCCTGGAGGGCTTCTCACAGGCAAGTTCTAAAACAGCTTGGGCAGACACTAAGTGGTACAAGGCTTGTAGTTTTGGATTTCTCTTGCTAACAGAGGGACAGACACCTCCAGGCCTGGGAGGGGAAGTGGCATGATCCACTTGACTTTTCCACTAAAATCTGGGAACTAAGGAGTACAGAAAGAGAGCAAGAACAGGGCAAGAAGGCAGGATATGGCTCAATAACTGACCCAAGAGAAGAACCAGGAGAAGCTGCAACAGTGGTGAAATCTGAGTTACTGCAGCAAAAGGAAATGAAAAAACACTGAGGAAGCCTTGATCCAGAGAGTCAGCCAGGTCTCTGGCTTAAGGCTGGGGCTCCCAACTTGCTATGGTTCAAAGAACAGAAGTGGTGGGGGTGAGGGGCAGGGCCTCACCCAGAGACAACCGAACTTCCTTTTGGCCACAAAGCAAGCCTTCCAGAGTGGCTGCCCGGTTTGCCAGGAAACCACGCTACACACAAACTAACACCTGCCCTGAGCCCATGAACCCTCACCCGTGCCTGCCTGCTGGGCTCTTTGAGACACAAACCCATGGTGCGGTTGTGGAAGGCACCCTTGTCTCAGATGTACTTATTTTATTGAGCTTTTTGTCACTTAGAAGCCATGTGATCTTGGCAATGTGACTTTGCCTGACTCTGTAAAATGGGGACACTGCTACCTCTTTTCAAAAACCGGAAAAGGCAAACAGCAAAGATGAAATGAGAACAGGGGTGAAGAAGTGTCTGACACATAACAGGAAACTCAACAATCGGCTTGAGTATTCGCACAGGCAGAAAAATGGCAAGTCCCATCTGTCCTGTATAGAGTCATGGAAGGTGTTTACAAGACAAGGATGGGAGCCTTGACACAAGCCACAACACAAGGAAGCATTTAGGAAGCCTCTCTCCAACACTTACCGCATTCGTTGAACTTGTCTTTTAGCATCTTCCATGTAAAATCAAATGGGAGCTGAGGGGGGAGAAAAGGGGAACCGGTGAGTGATGCAACCAAATCCTAATGCAGAAACCTAAACTGTTTCGGGATGCCTTTAAAGCCTCTCATTACACACAGATACTGGCTGACCTTCACATTGCGATGATCAGCAGATAACAAGTCTGTCTGGGTGAGGTCCTAAACTAGCACAGCAAGTTCATTCCCTGTTATCTGTGGCAACTTCACACAGGGAACAGGATGCACAGCTGCCCGTAGTGAACCACCCACAGAACCACCACACAGTGGCTGTAAGTGGTCCATCTGGTGAAGATAATTCAGATATAGCCTTCTCACCACTCTGAATTGTCATGCCAGGTATCTAGCAGCTCATCAAGTTGAGAGTTAAAAAAAAAAACAAACCCTCAAGTTTTCCAGATCACGGTCTTCTCTACCTAGTAGTAAGAGAAGCCCAGGATTTCACAAAACCCACTATTTCTGCTGCACAAGTGTCGTACGCTCCCACTTTCCCACCTCATTCTACCAAGACCAAACCTTGGGGACAAAGGCAAGGTGGCCTTTGCATGCTCCTCAGCTCTCCTTCTGAGGCCATCCCTTCTCACTGCAACCTGCCACCCTCGGTCCTGCTGACCTCTGCCTCCCTCTTCCCCATGTGCACAGGGCCAAGATGTTCCTGAAGAGCCACTTACATTTCTCACAAATATCTGGCAGGCCTTCCTGGCCACCCCAGGGGCATGGCCTCCAGCTCCACCAAAGGAACCCGCGAAACTTCCTCCGAAGTTGCCACGCTCCATCTCGATGGCACGGTCAAAGCTGGCACCGCCACCGCCACCCATGGCCAGGCCCATGCGCTCAATGCCAGCGCCCAGGGCCGGGCCCATGGCAGGACCCATGCGCTCTAGGCTGTTGGCGCCCATGCGCTCCAGGCCCATACGCTCGAGACTGTTGGCGCCCATACGCTCCAGGCCCATGCGCTCCAGGTTGTTGGCGCCCATGCGCTCCAGGCCAGTGGCCATGCGATCCATCACGGGGCCCATGCGCTCCAGGCCTGCCCCCATGCCTGTGGGCACCATGCGCTCCATGCCCAGGCCCATGCGCTCGATGGCAGGGCCCATGCGCTCCACACCAGAGCCCATGCGCTCGATGGTCTGGCCCACACGGTCAATGGGTGCGGCCATTCGCTCGAGGCCAAAGCCCATGCCGGCACCCATGCGCTCCACGCCAGAGCCGATGCGCTCCATGGTCTGGCCCATGCGCTCGATGCTGGAGGCCATGTGGTCGAGGCCCAGGGGGCCCATGCGCTCGATGCCAGAGCCCATGCGCTCGACGGAGCCCATGCGGTCCATGACCAGGCCCATGCGCTCAATCTCGGAGCCCACACGATCCATGCCGTGGCCCAGGCCTGCGCCCATGCGTTCCATGCCGGCCCCCCCGATGCGGTCAATGCCGGGGCCCATCCTCTCAATTCCAGGGACACTGCCTCCGCCTCCACCTAAAACGGAGACACAGAACAGGTGTTTATCAGGGGCTTGAGGACCTGTGTGCACATTGTCCCTGGAGGGCTCTCTGGGTGCAGAGGCCTGGGCACTTTACAAGCTCAACCACGGTTCAGCAATCATTTATCACAGATAACCCTCAAATGTTGTCAACTGCTAAAGCTGGGTAGTGAGTACATCATTCTTCCTACTTCGGTGCCACAGTTAATTTCCATAGAAAAATTCAAAAGGGGGGAAAACCCACCCGAGGACTTTTATCAACAATGTCCTTCACATCACTTTGAAGGTGCTGATACTTGGAACAAGGTTTGTGAGCAACAGACATCAATTCCTGAGAATTCTGCAGTCTCCCCACCACCAGACATTGTAGGGGTGGGGGACAGAAGCCCCACACTCAGCTGGTCACCCAACCAGCTTACATGGAGTATAAATAGTGACAATTAGGATTGCTCACAAGCTCTATCATCCCCCAACCTGTCCTCTACAATGCCCTGCTGGTAACCAGTTTGGCTGCATGTCCTTAGCACCTCCACGGCATAGAGAAGTTATTACACAGCCATGTGATCAGGAAGAGACAAAGAAAACCAATATCAACATTAATACAGACCCTTATGTATGAACGAACAGAGCCAGCCACTTCCAATGAACCTCACTCTGTCAGGGAAACCGTCACCCAACTGTGCCATGTGTAACTCTGCCAGTTTTGGAGGAAAAAAACTGATGGCATCGCAGAGAAGATTCTGGAAGTGGCCTGGGATCAGTCCCTCACCACCATGGTTCATGGTTCAGCTGGACACTGAACCACAGCAGGTCAGCAGGGCACAGGGACCCTGCAGTTTTAGAGAGGAGGGTCTGCTCCATCACCAAGGCACCGCCCATCAAGTTTTTCCACATGCAAAGCCCACGAGTTCCTCTCATTCAAATTTCACCACCACCACCACTGGCCTCTGAAAAATGAGCAGCTGAGCGCACAGCCTGCCATTACTGAATCAAGCAACAAAGGCCAGGATGCAAATCAAGAAGAGGAAACATTCTTTGATTCTCTAACTGACCAAGGCCATGACCTTGCACAAGTCATGCCACTTCTCGGTGACTCTTTCCTTCACTGATTAACAACACACCAAGTGGCAAAATATACACATAATTTTAAGTATATTAAACTTTCAGAGCCAAAATATCTCAGAAACTGTAAAAATGTAAGAAGTCTAGAGAGGGTGGATAGCATACCCAAAAGATTATCAAAAATGAGTGTGACACTCCAGATGCCAAGAGCAACAGAAAACTAGGAAGAAACAGTACCCACATGGGAATTCTAGAATCGGCCCACCACAGAGTAACTCCAGCAAGTGGAGTTAGCAAGGACGTGCCAAGATGCTCAGAGCCATAAGAAAACAAAAAAAAAAAACCAAAAAACACTTTTTTTTTTCTTTTCTGAAATAAGTACATTTAGTTTTAGGTATCCATCAAAAAAGGTGTACTAATGAAAGAATGTATTTCAAAATATTTATAGCAGTCATCACTGGGCAGTGAGATTTTAGGTATTTACATTCTTCATAATTTTCTGAATTTTTCTGAGTACGTGTATACAGTCCATTTGTTATGATTAGGTGGTGTACACTTTTATAATCAGGTAAGATCTTTACTTTTAGTAATTTGCAATTTTACACCACTAGAAACAAGAAAGCCCCCAAATCACATGGACATTCTGACAATGGCTAATGTGTACGCATTAACTCATTTACTTTACAGATCAACCCTATGAGGTAGGTACCATGATAGCCCCATTTTACAGCATGAAAAACAGAGAAGTTCAGTAACTTGCCAAGTGTCACAAAGCTAAGAGAAGGCAGAGCTGGTTCCCCACCCCAGGCAGTCTATTTTTGAGCCCATGCTTTCAGCACTACACTCTACTACCCCCAGTAACACAAGCCTATTCTAAACATCAAAACATCAAAACTAAGCGTTTCCTACCTCCTCCCTGCTTTGCAATGATCTCTCCTCTCTTCAGGGCATTACTTAGGATTTCTAAGGAAATCAGGAAGAAAAAAAAATTAGCCAAATTCCTCTATGGAAATAGAAATTTATCACAGATTCCAGGGCAGGACTACTACTAATTAAAAAAGGAAAGGGGGAGGGGTTGAGAAACACACACACACAGACAGGGTCATTTTACTGGGAAGCTGTAAGAGTCCTGACGAGGCGTCATGATGGCAGGGCTCGCGGAGCTCCAGGCCCAGGCCCGGTTGGGAGGGCCTCTGGAAAGGCACCCGTGAGCTGAACTTGGAAAGTCACAGCAGGAATGGGGGGGCCAGCAGCCCAGTTTTCTAAAGCCGGCCTAGACCCTCAGTACTCACAGACTGAAGAGTACACCCACCCGCCCACTTCCAGTCAACCCCTCACAGGTACCCTTCAACAAACTGCTGTAGCTACACTGAGAGCCCAAGCCATAAAAACCAGCAGTAACCGTGTGCAGTGCTGGAAGTTCATCCCAGGCCAGGTAAGGCGGTAGCCAACTGAGCTCACCAGCCCTGAGTGGAGGGAGCTACATGTGAGGGAGACCAAGTGACAGACGCCACCGCAGGCAAGCAATCCTCAATACTCTCAGCTGTCCAAAACAGCCATACTGCTGCGTGCTTGCTTGCTGGCAGTTCAGAAAAACCTATTTTAAGTTAGTGTTAGCGTTTCAGTTTCTTCTGGGTAAGAGAGACCTGTCCCCACCCTCTCGCTGGTTTTGAAGAGTGCTAAGCAACATGGACAACAGCCACAGAGCACATCTCATCCTGTGACCATGACCATGAGGAGACTGAACCCTCGCCCTGCAGCTATTTCAAGTGTTACAACTATCTGCTAAAGGAAGGGGGTGGGAAGGTACACCCAGAAACAGACCTCCCACATGCGAGCAAGACCGGGGCGTACTCTTGCATGACGCCTAGGAGCCTGCTCTGCATGCCCAGGCCTGTGGTTTAGTTCCTATAATAGCACATGGATCAAACCATTCCCTGCAAAAGACTTCGCAATCGGCCCACTACTGATCTGAAGAGAAAGGCCAAATTATTTTCACAAAGGGCATTTACAGGCCTCTCTGCTCTGACTCTGTTCTCCCATCCAAGGTAGACCAACATCTCCAAGCTTCTGCAACTGACTCTGTCAGACCTCTCTGTGGGCATGGACCCTTCTACCGTGCTGAAACCCGGCCCTCCAGCGTGCCCTGCAGTTCCTACACTGTCTTCCTGCACCCCCACCACTTCTACCAGTCAACTAGAGTGGTGCTTTCACAAATCCTAACACAGAGAAAACAAGAGCCTTTGTGTGGTGCTCACATGGTTGCCAAGAGCCCAGGAGCCAGCATCTCCACGGCTCCCTCAACTAGGTCACTTCTCCGAGCTGACCTGTGGCGCTGCCCCGAGCCACTCTCAGCACTACTCCTAGGTGACAGCACACCCTTCAAGGTCAAGGATCCATCTACATCCCTGTAGTACCAAGTACAGCTGTCTGCACCGAGAGGTACAGATCTACTGCTTTGACAGGAAGAAGGGACACCGAATGGCACACCAAAATGACCTGTCAAGTAAGCCACACAGAAATAAAAGTTCAGGAACTGAATCTGAAAAACAACCCAGGCAACTCCTCTGAAAACCTGACTTCAAAATTTGATTTGTTACAAAGACCGTTCTGCTAACTTGGGTCTGATCCTAAGAAGCAAGAGAACAAAAGCTCTTTGCTGTTGCCATGGCCACTGTGGGAAGCCTCAGGACAAACAGGACACGGTCTCAATCAGAGAGAACACCCAGAGCAGCAGGAGAGAACGAGGCCAGCAGAGGACAAGTTTCCTGGCACCACACGAGAGGACCTCAGCAGGCCACCTCCTTCCTGTGCCACCACAGGAACGTGGGGCAAAGCTGACAGCCTCATCAGAGCTGAGAGGTACCCAGAGCAGCAAAAGCTCAAGAGGAGGAGAAAGTGCCTGTGGGAGCAAAGTCATGTGCCATTTTGTTCTCATCTACAAATTAGTATTTGCAGTCAACGACAATAACTTATTTTTTAATACCCCACCATTCCATGACACAAAAACAAAGACAGCTATGGCAACAAGAAACTTGTAATTGACCTAATCACATACAGATTATGAATTCACCCCCAAATTCTAAAGCTCTGGGACAATCTAGAATAAAGCAACAGTCATAACAAGCAAGTCAGGAAAAAAATCTTGACTACCAGTGTCGATGCAAGAAAAGTCACTCAACTTTCCTAACCACGGTCAGGGGGGTAAATGAACCAAAGGTCAACCGGCTACTCTGAAAGAAACAGTTTTTAATAATTCCTGATTTTCATGAAGTAAGCACAGAAGACTGGGTTCCTGGAGATAAGCCACAGAATGCTGAACCCTGTTCTCACTGATGACAAATTTTCTAGGGCCTTCATAAATTCTAAGAATACAGCTCAGCTCACACAAACTAAAGAGCTTACATTCTCACACCTAGCCCCAGGTGTCCCATAGAGACAGAGGCTGAACACTCTTTGAGGCTAGCACCTAGCAGCTGCCTATCTGCTCAGGATGAGATGCCAGTGAAGATGGGGGAAGGGGGCATGTGTGTGGGGGTAGAGTTATCCATGCTGTAAATCTCCTCTGAGAGAACAAACTCTAGAGCCCATGAATAGCCAATCTCCTTGCTCCACACTAATTAACAGAGGAGAATTAGGCTGACAGATTCTCAGAAACATCTAAACTCAAAACAGGGGAAGCCAACCACGGAAAAGTAAAGAATATATTGCTCTGCAAACTAACCAAAACTACATTTAGATGGGCGCAATACTCAAAGCCTTCCAACATTAGCAAACTTCCCTGGTTCACCGAGGGCACCCTCATTCAGCTGGAACCCTTACAGGCCACTGGACCAAGGAGACTCACATCCCCGCTGAGCCTTGACAATCTTCCTCATGACTAGAGAGCCACAACCTCACATAAACACAGCAGTCTTAACTCTGCAGCAAGAAAACACCTTATACCGATGTGAAAAAAGCAGCCATTTGAAAAGACTAAAAGAAGAATAGTGCTGCTGCTATCAATAAAAAAATTCAAGGACCAAAGTTTGTATCAGGTCTAGAAAGCATACATTTTTTTAAAAGCCTTCAGAAAAATAGCTGACTTTGCCTAAGAACCTCCCAACATCAGGGTGAGCCTGCACCCCTGGGGGGCTGACCCTGCCCACATGGGATCCATGGGGCCTTCTTACCCATTCCTCTGCCAAGGGGCTCTCCAAAACTTCGAGACATTCCCATCTGCTTTCTGGCCAAGTCTCTCTCAAATCCTCCACCCATGCCACGCTCCATCTCTGTGGAAAAAAACATTACCCTCGGCCTTTCCAGGAATGCCATTATGTTTTAGACATTAAATCCAAAAACTATAGATACACAACAACTACCAGCAAGTCAGCACGTTTAGTTTTCTACAGGAAACCAGTATTCATCCTCTATTCCTTAAAAAAGCAAGTCACCACAATTGAATCCCTGAAAATACCCTACCTTTAGTCCACTGAGAAGGACTAACTTCTGCTTACATCACAATCACACAGAGGGTGCACTGAGCACCCGCTCCTGCAGTAGCTGGTGTGGGAAGGCTGCAGCAGAGCCTGCCCAGGTCACACAGAGCAGCAGCAGCTACCCGCTCTGGGCCCCCCCCATGCCTGCCTGGCCCAAGGCCTTTACATGTGCTATGATTTCATGGACTCCTCACAACCAGCCCGCACACCTGCATCACCCTCCACCACTACTGGCCCCAAACTGAGGTTCAATGACTGAGAAACTCTACTGATGTCACATGCTCCATAAGGAGGGAGGCAAAGGCTGGAACCTAAATCCAATGCAGAAGTCCTCGGTCCAGTCACCAGCATAGCCACCTGAACGCCTGCGGACAGACAACACAACTGCTCTTCCGATAACTGGAGCAGTTTCATCTACATAATGGGGTTTGGGAACTTCATTCTTCTACACTGACTGCAGGAATACTTATTATTTTTTCACAATGTCTTCTAGAAACAAAGGTCTTAGCTCCTGCGGGGGAAAATTCCTGCCACAGCTGTTACCTGTTTGAGAAATGCTTTCAGGATCCCTGTCACTGGCTACTTCTTCCCTTGTATATTCCTCTAAAGCAAGACAGAGCGTGCATCACACTGTCTCCTTTCCATATTGAAAGGTCCTTGGAAAATCTGGTTTATTAATTTGCTCCTGAGAAACATCAGGTGTACAGGTGCTATATAATGGACATTTTTTTATTGCACAATTACCAAAAATGCAGCTGGAGCCCCTATACTTCCAATTAAGCAAATGAATGCATTACGAATTTACAAACATGGAAGCAGACCAGCATCATGAATTAATAAGATGCAGATGACAGCAGCAGACTTCAGTCACAATTTGAATCCACCCCACTGAGCGTCACAGGTTGGTGGCTCACTATCTGCTGGAAATACATCTAACTCAGGCAAGCCTGTGTATGGTAGGCTGAACAGAAATCCTAGAGTGGTAACGGACGGGAGCTCTGCCATGCACCTTTAATCCTTATCATAAGCCCATGAAGAATGCAACATCCCCCAACAAAGTAAGTCAAGTTAAAGCAGGCATTAACTGTTGGCAAAGGCCTCAGAACTCATCTTCCCACCTGCCAACAGACTGCAGAGCACAGAGAGCACTATACAAACTCCAATGTACTCTCCCCAACACAAAAAGGAGAGCAAGAGTCAGAGAAAGAATTTTCACTGTCACAGACTGCATCAAACCAATCACTGCTTGATATGTGATGACCTTCCCATTTAAAATTTTTTGTATGTATCCTAAGACCTTCACTGTTTGGTTGACTGGCCCTGAGAATCTGATCTCTAACAGTTTAATGTTGTCAGCACCCGTGACTATGATGGGATGGCATCATGATCATCAACATTAAGTTAAATCTGACACATCTTTATCAACTTCTCCAGGGACTGAAACCTTCCTTGGACCCAGTGCTCAAGGGCTCTTAAGCCAATTCAACCCAAATCTCAAAACAGCTCCAATGCAGGAAGCCTCCAACTCTCTGCTGCAGAGGATGGAGAAGGAGGACTCCAAGTATCTGGATCTGGGAACATCCAAGAACACAAGAGCAAACAACACATCCTCTACTGTGGCTCAAGACACTCAGCACTGAAGTGAAATCGCTCAGTCGTGTCCGACTCTGCAACCCCATGGACTGTAGCCCACCAGGCTCCTCCATCCATGAAATTTTCCAGGCCAAGAGTACCTTGAATCAACAGGCTCACAAGCCTAACTGCTGAATTCCATCGGCCAGGTTACCCAAGACTTTGTCCCCATGGCTCAGCACAGGCCCACCCTCATTTCCATCAACTTCTAAATCGTATCACTCCACTCCTCAGAGCAACAACCCAAATCTCCTTTTTAATGGTTCATCTGCTCTGAGCAAATACTTTATCAAGCCAGACTTCTCCAATTCTTACTTTTTATTAAAAATCCCATGCACACATGAGCTAAAGACAAGCCTGAAAGCACACTGGAAACACAAACCTCTGTTCCTTCATTCCTTATTATTCTTCCTGAATCTTTTTATCATCATCTAGAACAAGGTACTCCATGAAGAAGAGGGGCAGCTTATTCAACAGGAATCTGTCTTTCCAGTTTGATAGTTACTATCTATCCTAGTAAGGTTCTCACTTGCTCTATACAGTCTTCACATGGTATGTTACACAGACCAGCAAAGAAACACTTAAACCCAAATCCTTACATGTATAATAACTGAGTTACTTTGCTGTATAGCAGAAATTAACAAAACATCGTAAATCAACTATACTTCAATTTAAAAAGTTAAAAAAAACAAAAACAAAAACCAACAACAAAAAGCTTCTAGCCCCAAATTCTTAATAACTTCTCATTCCACAAAAGTTTGTGTATAAAACAGCAGCAGTCCCACAGGTGTGGGTCACAGAGGATTTCTGAAAGATTCTCAAAAGCAGCAAGATCCTCATGACCCTCTATAGCCCTATTTAGGGGAGGGGGTGGGTGGGAGGGAGTGGTGTCTGTTGGAGACAATTTTAAAAGGCAGGATCTCAGATTAAGAGCCAAGCTCTGGAGTCAGACAGCCTGAGTTCACATTCCATCATTACTAGCCATGTGACCTTAGGCAAGTCACTCTGGGCCCCAATTTCCAATGAAATGGGGATAACAGTACCTACACATCATATGGTTCTTGCAAGGACTAAATGAAGTAACAGTGTTATCATTATACTTGACGTAACTATGTCTCAGTTATTAAGATGGCAGGCCTGTTAAGATTTAAATGGTAGTACACCAAATTTCACATGATATAAATACAAAATTAAACAAATGCTGCATCCACTCCCAATTTGCAGACATCAGAGCAAATGATCAAGCCTCACTCAGTCCAGCACTCCAGGGGAGACAAGTGCTGGAGGCCACATAAATGCTTTAAAGTTTTTAAAGTCTTATTGGACAATTACTGGGAAGATCTGAAACAGAAAACCTCAACAGTTTAGTAACTAAGAGAATGAATACTTGCCTACCATTAAATCTAGCTTCTGGAATACAAACTATTTAAGGCAACTCAGTTATCAGATTCAGCACAAAAGTGGGAGGGTGAAATCACTTATTAAAAATCGGTCTGCTGCTTAAAGGTCACCTAGAGCCAACAGCCAGCAAAGGGTAGGTAGGTACACAGATCTTACCGTTTATTCTGCCCATGTTCATCCCAGATCCAAATCGACCCATATTTTCCATACCACCACCAAAGGGTCCTTCCATGCCTGAAAGAGACATATTTGCATTTTAGCACCAGCCTAGCAAGACTCAAAGTGAACAGGAATAGAAAACGTTTTCACAAGTTTCACCTAGGGCATGTGCTGCCAGAAACTGACCAAGCCTTAAGGGCTTTTGGATAAAAAAAGGCTAGAGCCCTTACTTAAAAATCACTATCTTCAAAAGGCTGATCTGATCCAATCCAGTCAATGAACAGACAAGTAAAGAGAGACCCAGAGAGATGCAGTGACTTGCCCAAGGTCACAGAGCTAGTTAGTGAGAAAGTCAGAACCAAAAGCCAAGTCGCCCAATAGTAGAATCAATGGGTAAAAGTAATCACTAGACTCAAACTGTTTGGAAACCGAAGTGAAAATTTCATGCGGGGCTTAAAGAGAAAAGGAAAAGGGAAGAAAAGAGGGGAAACCATACCTAAAAGTAGTTACATTCATACTTCACTTGAGTTGTCTTACCTCCCATTTTATTTATTCCAAATCCTATGCCTTCCATTCCCATTCCTTAAAAAGAAAAAGTCAATGCAAACTAAAATTATGTCAAAGCCGTAATGTTTGAACTTAAAATGCACAAGAAATTCCAAACAGCAGAAAATATCCCTGACTAATATATTTTAATTGTCAAGGGGGAAAAAAAAATGGGGGAGGGGGCGCTTCCATTTCAACTGACAAACTAGTACATTCCAAGAAAGCGACTTATGTCTTTAACAAAATAATCATCATGTGACTCAAACTCTGATAGTGTTCACACAGTTTCATTAAATGACCAAGTTAGACATGAAATGTTAAGCATGAGGAAGAGACTAGGGCACATTCACTTTTTAGAAGCTTACTTCAGGGAACACAAGTAGATTTAAAAATCTCCTTTAAAGGTAAAATTCCCTAAATAAAAGAGCAGTTCCTAAAAACACTGAGGCTTCCCTCTCCTCAACCCCAGACTTTCCTCTGAGGTGTCAGGTCAGGGGATGTGGTGTTCAGATTGGTAGAGCCACCTGAAACACTTTTGTCAGCCCCAGAGCTTAATCTGGGAGGGAGACAAAGGAAAAGCAGAACTGACAGTAGTAGGGTTGAGGGCATCCATCTTGCAATTCAAAGAACTGCAAAACATAAGTCTGGGGCCATAAAAATGCAGTATATTTAAATAATACATGAATGCCTCATTGCACGAAAACACCAAAAAGTGAAGTTCAAAGTTCATTCTCCATATCAAAGCTTTTATAAGTTAGCTATTGCTTTTCTTCTTAAACAGGCCTAGGAGAGCTATGCAGCCATGTGACAAGGTCCTCCATGTCTTTCTGTGTCTGCCAACGCCCCTGCCTCGAGAAGCCCTGTAAATACCAGGTGACACCCCACAGACATCTGGGTGATAGATGGTGGCAGTGAGGTGGTCCCAAGATCAGGAATTTCTGTCACTAACTGATAGTGTGACCTTGAGCAAGACCAACTCTCTGGCTTGCCTCCTTTTATCCAAAGGCTTAACTGAGTATCTCAGCTCAGAAGTACTTGTGAGGATAAAATGCAAAGCATAATAGCTTTAGAAAGAAGTATTCACTTGGTAAAAATCCAAAATACTGCCTTAATCAGAACGTTAGTTAGTTGCTCAGTCATGCCTGACTCCTTGTGACCCTCCAGGCTCCTCTGTCCATGGAATTCTTTAGGCAAGAATACTGGAGCGGGTTGCCATTTCCTTCTCCAGGGATCTTCCTGACCCAGGGATTGAACCCATGTCTCCTGCATTGTAGGTGGATTCTTTACTGTCTGAGTCACTAGGGAAGCCCAATTAAAATGCATCAAAGACAAATAATGAAAGAATTAATTTTGTCCCAGTATGAGCCTCATTACACCTGAACTACTCAATCAATGTCCAATTATCCCAAAAATTAACTTAATAACTTTAACTTCCCCAGAAATCCCCAGTCAAGAGGCACACTGTACTTCTCACCTGCAGGTCCCAGGTTGCCCATTCCAATGCCTTTATTCAAATGGTTGGCATCAATAGGCTGCCCTCCTGGTCCTAACCCCATGCCAATACCACCAAGTCCATCTGAAAGGAAATGAGAAAGTCAGAATATTGATTCTACTTCCTTAGGAAGCCCTGACCCTCAAAGTCAAAAAGAGCCCTTGTTTATGGCATAGTAGCTGTCACCCTCGCCCCACCACCCATCTGCAACACCAAATCCAGGGCCTAATCCATGATGCAACATTGGTGCATTTGGGAGCTCTCCCTTTAAAGGCATAAGCTCTCATAAAACATCAGGGCCTAGAATGTGTGATCTATATAAAACAAGCACAACTAAAAATCAGTTCATGTGAAAACTACAGAGAAGAACTGTGAACAACAACCCACACAGTGACAAGTTGTGAGCATCTACTTGTTTCCCTGAATAGTGAAATGAGAAATGTTTAATCAGAAAAGGCAACTGAAGACCTCAGACAGCAAGCAGCACAAATATGCCCAACCCTCATCTCTCAACCTGGTGACCCAAAGGACTTCTCTCCGGAAAAACAATGTTATAAACCAGCCAATTAACACACTGGGCTTAGGCTATTCTCTGACTCTGCTGCAGGTGGTTTGAGTAATGAAGCTAGTGTATTCAAGGAACCCATCTACTACCCAGAAAGCTTCCTAAGCCAAGGATCGTACCCTACCCACAGAATACAGGCTGATCTCAAAACAGCCAACAAGGCCTGAGAGTGTAAGACTCTTGCAATGCTCTGGGTGATCATGGCTTGGAGGCTAAGAACAGGTGAGATTTTTTAAAATGGGAACAAAGTTCACTTAAAAAAAAAAAAAAAACCTAACACCAGTTCTCCAATTTTTAATCTGATTAAAATCCCTGTTCTGAAACTGCACAGAAACAGCAGCAAGAGCTCACCAAGGTTATTTACTCCCCAAAGCACTGAAGTCAACCCTGAGATTTGCTGGGGAGACCAAAAGCCACAGATAATGAGCTCCCTGGAGCCCAGGGTGCCAGTCTGGCTTGCCAAGCAGCCCTCACCCCCTCCTCTAGGCACGAAGTCAACAAAAGCCAGCACCCTGCTCCTGATAATTACCGCAAGAGACCACACAGATTATGACAAGGAAATGGGGTCCATCTCTAAATAATGCTAACTTTCAACAGATAACCCATCTTATATTCGCAAAACCATGGACTTCCCCTCAAAATCTGTCTCTACTACGTTTCTATAATCCTAAACTACAAACAAGAATGCTAGTCTAGGCTCCCATTCAATTCAACCTCTGATGGCTAAGCGTTAGGCATGAGCCGCTGCTCCAGACAGGAGGAGGCCCTGGCTGGCCCTCCAAACACCTCCACCCCACAGCCTCACGTGAGGAAAAGTCCTCTCTCACAGACACTAGCTGGTCTTGCCCTCTCCCAACCCCTAGTCTGCCTCCCACAGGTCAGCCCTGCCTGTGCTGCTGATACACAGCCCCTCATGCTACCACAGTCCCTCCCCTTCCCTGCCGTCTGTGCTCAGGCTCCCTGCCCTTCTGTGGGCCTGCCCGGGATGATTTCACTATTACCCGCTCTTCCCACCTATGCCTTCCCTGTCCCAAGATGGACTTTCACCTGGATGTCACAAATAATCCTATATAAAAATTTTGACTGTTGTACTTCACACACCATAAACTTCACCCTTTCTCCAGGCCCTGCCAATCACAATCCACCTACGAACTCGCCTATTCTAGACATTTCCTATAGGCAGAATCAAAGTTCATCCGTGTTGTAGCACGTTACCAGTACTTCATTTCTTTTTTACGGCTGACTAATAGTCCACTGTATAGATTCACCATGTTTTATTTACCCATTCATAAGCTGAAATCATGCAGTCGTGGACATGTGTGTACAGGTTTCTGTGTGGGTATAAGGTTTCAGCTCTCTTGTAGTGTATACCTAGGAGTGGGACTGCTGGGCCATATGGTAATAACCAACCTCTTCTGAACCCAAGCGCAAGCTGGCTTTCATTTTTTTTTGCAGTTTGTTTCTTCCCAGCTACACCTTCTGTGTCCTAGGCAGCCTGCCTCACCGCAATGTAATCCTAACAACCCTTCCTACATTGTCTCTCTGCTCATTTTTCACCCGGAAAAAATTTATAAGGAAAACAATCGTTTTGAATGTTTTGCTCAAGAACAGTCTAGATAACTGCAGGCTGACAGCCCAACTTCAAAGGTAATTGTAATTTTCTGGTTAGAATATATCAAATTCAAAATTGTAGACATAATAATTGAGACACTTACGGGGAAGCTGTTGTGGACGCTCAGGAGGGAAAAAATCTCCCTTTGGTAAGGCCCTCTCATCCTGAAAGAGAAAGTGAATAAATCTCAGTATTCCCTGCAGCACTGCCAGCAATAGCAAAAGCTGGAAACAATTCCTATCAACAGACGACGGATCAGAGACATGATGATACACCCATGTCACGGAAGAACATGCCAAGTATAAATAAAAGAATATGGGGGAAAAAAAATATATGGGAGAGTTGTGACCTTTCGTGTAAAGGGGGAAAAATAAAATAAACATTCGCATCACTGTGGGGGAAGAATGGACCTGGACACAAAGTAAGAGAAAGACTCTCACACTCAACTTTTCATGTGTTCTGACTTCTGAATCATGTGAAAGTGAAAGTCGCTCAGCCGTGTCCAACTCTTGGTGATCCCGTGGACTGTCCATGGAATTCTCTAGGCCAGAATACTGGAGTGGGTAGCCTTTCCCTTCTCCAGGGGATCTTCCCAAGCCAGGGATCGAACCCAGATCTCCCACATTGCAGGCAGATTCTTTACCAGCTGAGCCACAAGGGAAGCCCAAGAATACTGGATTGGGTAGCCTATCCCCTCTCCAGCGGATCTTCCCGACCCAGGAATCGAACCGGGGTCTCCTGCATTGCTGGAGGATTCTTTACCAACTGAGCTATCAGGTGAATCACGTGAAGCAATTATCTATTCAAAAAGCTAAAATGAACGCTTAACGGAACGAAACAAATCCTTAAGAGTTTCTTCTATTTTCTTCCTGGTCTTCAGTCCTAACTAGATGACCCTCAGCACGTTCCAGTCATGCCTGTATTAATCATTAATACTGTTATCTTTGGCACAGCCACAGCTGGGCTAATGTTTATACTAAAATGCTCCAAAAGAACTTTAAAGGCTTTCTGAATCAGACTTCATTATGTTTACAACAGGTAGGATGCTAACCAAATATACTTCAATATTCTGAAAACTGGAAACCTATGTATATAACCATTCTCTGAAACCAACCACTTGCTCAAGCAGGATACTCAAGTGACTCCTGATCATACAAAAGAAAAAATATCTGAAGAGCTGCATGAGCAAAAAATTGTTTGTTATTTCTGTCATAAATCTGCTCAACACACTGCACTTTGACTCAGATTGATCCATAAATAGAGCACAATGGCTATGTGCATGTACACTCTTAATAATCCCATGTTTTTGCTAACCTTATTTGAGTATATTAAAGAGAAAGAGATCCTTGGAATTCCCTGGTGGTCCAGTAGTTAAGAATCCACCTACCAATGCAGGGGACACGGATTCAATTCCTGGTCCAGGAAGATTCCACATGCCATGGAGCAACTCAGCCCATGAACCACAACTACTGAAGCCATGTGCCCTAGAGCCTGTGCTACACAATAAGAGAAGCCACTGCAATGAGAAGGCCTGTGCACCACAACTAAAGAGTAGCCCTCACTCCCAGCAGCTAGAGAAAGTCTGCGTAGCAACAAAGATCCAGCACAGTCAATAAATAAATAAAAGATCCTATTAACTTACCATTTTCACGTGCATTGGTCTGTCAAACAGCAGCTGGCCATTAAACATAGCTGATATTACGATTAAGGCTATTTCTTGCAATTCTAAAAACATGCAAAGCAGGAGAGAAATACCCAAGAGAAAAATACTCCAACTGCTGCCACCAGTCCCTTAGGTAGTGAATTTATGAGTAATTTTGATTCCTGTTTATACTTTCAAGTATTTGTTCCTACAGTAAGCATAAAAGCAACAATAAACAAGGCTCAAGGGGGATAAAAGGAAACCTCTGCTTACTCCTTAGGTGTGGATCTTCATTCATAAAACCTTACACTTCTCACTAAACCATTCTCCTCTTAAAAAGCACTCACATCAGGGATTCCCTTCATGGTCCAATGGTTCAACTTCATGCTTCCAATGCAAACGAAGCAGATTCGATCCCTGCTTAGTGAACTAAGATTCCATGTGCTACACGAACTTCCCCTCCCCCCGCCACTGCCCCGCAAAAAAAAGGAGAACAGCACTGACATCAGTTTTCCCAGTATGTCCAATAAGCCTGGTGTTCTAGCATGTTTTGAAGTACCGTGTTTCCTGGTAATATACTCAGTGACAATCTTACCAGAGTTTAAGATCAGTGTTCACATGTGGTATTCTCTCTGTGGTCACTCTAGAGTGAGCACCTAGGGTCAGGGAGGTGCTTCTTCCAGAATGTCAATCCACTGGAGAAGACAGGCCCTATAAGGATTTACCTCTCCCTTCATATCAGACCCTCTAAAAAGAAAACCCTGGAGAAGACCACCCATCGACATGTGCCCATTTTCGAACCATCTCTTCTATCTACACAGTATTGGACTCCCGCAGTAATATCCATAGTAATGTATTCTCTCTAGTCACGTGTGCATACACGTTCACTCGTGTCTGGCTCTTTGCGATGCCAAGGACTGTAGCCCATCAGGCTTCCCTGTCCATGGGATTTTTCCAGGCAAGAAAACTGGAGTGGATTGCTATTGACTCCTCCAGGGGGTCTTCCTGACCCAAGTACCAATACCCATATCTCTTGCATCTCCTGCATTGGCAGGGGATTCTTTACCACTAGCGCCACCTGAGGATCCTCCAGTAACACAGGAAATGCTAATACACAAAATTACCACTTCCCCACACAAACCTGCATTACTAATACAACATTTAAGCCAAACTAAACTCACTAAGTTGAATTCCAAAAAAAGGATACATATAGCTTGCACAGCTTCAATGGACTGTTCAAAAGTAACAGTGCCTATTCCACGACTTTTTCCGTCTTTATCCTCAAGAATGTCTGCTCGGACCACCACACCAGCCATACTAAAAACTTCCTTCAGTTTCTTCCAGCCAACTTTATAATCCAGCTAATCAAGAGGAGAGAGAGGAAAATCTCACTGTAAACATTTTTACTCCATGAATGTGACATGCTTTGGGTAGAAAACAAGCATTAGAATATGTTATGAAAATAATGTCATAAGCCTTAACTACTATTTACTGTCTCTTTTCTCTTAAGTAACGATTTAAGTCACCTCATTCCTTTCAAATTAATGCTTATTTTGTGAATACTAAAAAACTTTGCACCCCATTTAAGGTTTACCATCAACCTCCCCCAATCCATTTTTATTCTTTAAAAAAAAAAAATTTTCCCTCTGCAAATGACAAAGGTTTATTACCATACACCCAGACATAACAACAAGGGAACATCAACATACAATCTCTGTTCATATCCTTTACCCCGCACGTACTCTTACAAACACCAGCAAACCTCAGTAAACTTGCCCCAACAGGACCATGAGTCAAGCCTGTGACTTTATGACTACTGTGGTCATTAGGGGACAACGCCCATAACCCTCCTTTAGCCCCTTTTCCCTCTCAAATGTCAGAGCTAGTGTTTTAACTCATTGACAAGACCATCTAAAGCAGTAAGTCAAACTTTATGAAACAATGTGTCCATTTACTTACATTTGCTACAAATACTGTGCTTCCAAGTCTTCCAGCCTGTAATGCATGGATAATCTCATTTGGGATGTTAGGATTATTTAGGATACTGGGTGGGATATTAATCATTCCTGGGCCACCTGGTCCCATACCCATCCCACCAGTCGTAGCCATCACCTTTTGCATTGCTCTCCTGGCATGTTCACCATCAGGATCCTAAAACAAGCACAAAAGGGTTACATTTAACTGACCCAGTGACAATTAAAACCATGCTCCCACAGTAAGTGATGTTCCTAAAATTTCAGAGATTGAGAGGCTGTTTAGAAACCATTTCTTAAAATCTGTAACAAGAAATTCAAATGAACTAAAACCAAACTGCCAGGCCAGGAACAATTCCAGCCAAAAGAAGGAGGAAGAAAGGAAGGGTATAAAATTTAGCTCTCAATTTGAACTAAGAAAAAAAAACAAAAGGTGATGAAATGATTAGTTAGAACTTCCAGGCTGAAATAAGATCTTCAAGGGCTTGGTATAGTTGAATTCTCACTAATTCAACGGGGTTTTATAATTTGTGCAAACCCCATCGGTGATTTTCCCAAAAGTTTGAAAACACAGCTCTAGATCACCAAGGTTACTTCATCCTTCAAGAATTCACGCATTCAACTCATGTGTAATGTGTGGAAAGGTTCATGAATCTCTGGTGTTTATTCCTGAACTCTTTGCCATTTTATGTGCCACCTTCACATGAGAGAGACTGAAGTCCCACCACGCTTCCTCTCTGAGCTCTGTGCACTTACTGACCTTCCTTCATGAGTAGGAGGTAAAAATAAGTCAAAGAAGGATTGAATTAACAAAAAACCTTCCACTTCCATTCAGGGAGAGAAGACACCTGATTTGAATTAGCTACAAAAAAGGACTCAAACTCATTTAACAAAAAAACATGAGCCAAGAATAGGATTCAGACTGAGTAAAACTGCGGATGTAGAATACCTTAAAAACAAACACACACACAGTAGAAAACCAGGGGCTCAGTTTGAGTGACCAAACCAAGGCAGGCTGGCCTAAGACAAACCAAAGGTGTCAGGAAGGCAGCAGACAGTGGCTCAAAGACGTGTTCAGCCACTATCCCAAAGTTCTTAAGGGAAAGACTGCTGAAGCCTGCGACTGACCCTCCTCTTTAACAACATCAGGACGTTCTGCTCCGTAAAATGTCACCAAGGACTATTTCTGTCTTTTCCTAACTTCAAACAGGGACAACTCGACAACTACAGACGGTATCCACAGTGTTTCATGAGCTTACTTCTTTGACTTTCAGTGGTCTTCCACTCAGACTATGCTTGTTTAGAACTTCAGCAGCTTTTTTCATGCTCTCTTCCATCTTGAATTCAACAACACTATGAAGAGTCAAAAGGAAATGAGTGAAACCAGTCCTACAACTGAGAAGGTTCAATTGCCAATAAGTAATAAGACAATACTTACGCACATCCCTTTGGAAGAAGCCACAGACCAGTCAGAAGAGCAAGGGGGGGAAAAAAAGAAAAAAAAGTAAATTTCAGTGACAGTTATAAATTAAAAATACGATTTCTGTAACAGTTTTTAAATTAGCCCTTCTAAGGGGAAGCTGACAGAGTGTCTTGCCTTGCCTTCCTTATTAAGAGCTCCGCTCCTAGCGTCTCCTCTCCCTTCACATTACCAGCTTTTGCACTAGTGCTGCTGAAGTTATAATGAGCAGACCTAAATTCAGATTCTCCAAGAAATCACACAAACTTTAGATCTGCTTCCCTCGGTACTCAATCAATTCCTTGTCATACTCCTCCTAAATCCATCCCTTCCATAAATTAAGCTCATCCTTTTGATTATTCTAAGCCATTCTATTGCACGACAGAAAATAGTTAATTTTCTCTTTAAACAAGGCCAATTTTAAACGTTCACGTTTTAGTATTTGTTTTACAATTTACTGGCACAAAGGCAACTTTTCAGAATCTTTGGTTCACACAACTTTCAAATTCAGCAAACAACCAAAAGTAACATTTTCTAGACAAGAACACACGTTTTACATTAATATACCACCGCTAAAATTCCATGCATAATTCACACACAGCCAATTCCTCTGTTAACAAAGAGACAATGCTGCTGTTGGTCCCCAGTTATCCAAATTGGGCATCCAAACAGAATACCAAGAAGCTCGTTGGCCAGCCATTTGGAAAAGCGGGACTCTAGTTGGCAAATCCCCTCCCACCCCACTCGGATGTTTGGCAAACCAAACATAGCTACTGTAACATGAGCACTCACTGCCTTCCTGATTTCATTCGATTCCACGCCACCATACAGTTACATTTTTCATGTAGTAAATCCACAGAAGAAATTCTCTCAGACACTTACCCTTGACTTTCCTTCAGCGTCCATTAAGAGCTCCACGTATGTTACCTCACCAACTACAAATCAGTTTCCAGACGACACATAAACCAAGGGAGAAAAGCCAAGAAAACAATGGGAATTTAGAACAATCATCAGCAACCTTGTATGGAGCCTCTGCCTTATAAGAAAGCCCAGAAACACTCCATGTTCTCTAAACCGCCACACTAGGCATTACAGGTGTGCAGTAAAAGTAGGTGAAACTTGTTAACAATATGTCCTTGATTTTCCTCCCACCTCAAACAAGCTATTTCCCTGTCTGAAATGCTCATTCATGACTAGAGGCAATCCAAATCTAAAGGAAAGAAGTCTGCATGATTCACTTTTGGGGGGAAGGGAGGAAAACAGTTTTACACATACACTGACTGCTGAAAGCAGGTAAACAGCACACTAAATGCAATGCCACTGAACTGAGCTCAACTGTTCACTACAAAGATGTGTACATGTATATGCTCAAAAGGCGCACACACTGCGTGGCTGGCTACATGGGTGTGCAACCTGTCCAATCACATCGGGCTCTGCAGAGGGCCACGCACTTAGTTAACGCTCTGCTGCTGTCTTGAAATGCTCAGTAGTTTTTAAATAAGGGGCCTGGTACTTTCATGTTGCATTGGGCCCCACAAATTCTGTGGCTGATTTCTGCACACAGCACTAGGCTTCACAATTATCACAAGCAGGATGTATAACTATCCATCACAAAAACAGAGCAGCATTTGGATTCTTTTTTATTCTTACTGCTGTCTCAACCTTCCCACTACAAGGACACAGATATATGCAAACTTAGCGCTCAGTTGGCACCTCAAGAGCTACACAGACTCACTCAGGAGGCTAGTCGACACAAAGGGGAAAAAACCAAACACTTCCAAAGAACCCACAGATTTTCCTCCAGGTTTGGATTGCCAATTCATGACCACCACAACCAGATGTTAGAACCCACCAAGACAACCACCAAAATGGCTGCTGAACTTGAAGATGGCACAAACACACCAAAAAAGCCCAGAAATTTTAGTGTTAACTTGGAGGAAACAACAGCTAAGCAAACTGTCCGAAATCAAGACAGGGCTTTTGTTCTAAGAAATATTTTTTTCACTTTCAGGATTATTCTTTATGATGATAAAGCCTCGTCTCATTCAGTTTTCAATTTGGTTTAGCAGTACAACTTGGTTTACCAATACAAAAATAAATCTCTTAATGGCTCCAAGTCTCGCCTAGCCTATTCCTTTGTTCAAAGGATATTAAAATTATGAGGATTTTAAAATTAATACACCACAAAAAGACTGAAGTGCAAAGTAAGATTACTTTTTTTTAATTTGAAGAACATACTTATTAGTAATATATTTGCATGGCAGTGGACAGGCAGAAGGTCAAGTATTCAAAGTTTAAATCTATAGCCTCACCTCCCTTGTCCTTTCCTGAAATATTACAGACTACACCAGCACTTTGCACAAAACAGGTCGGAAAATTGGTGCAAAGAAAAGAAATTAGGATTATTTCTAAAGAAAAAATTAGGAGGAACTGGTTTAGTTTAACTTTTGGAGTATGCACAACTGAAAAATGATCACAGCCAAGGAATAGTCATACAAATTGGCTTTCTGTCATCCTTACAAAAGTAAAGCAAGTCCAAAAATGCTGAGGCCATGTTAAAAGCCATTTATTTCAACAGCAGCAGCCATTTGAGGACTAACAGCCCTTGACTCCACGTTGATGAAAACGCCAAGTTGTGTCAAGACACCACATTGATGAAAATGCCAAGTTGTATCAAGACGGTGAAGAGACCCCATTCCAAGTTAACCTCCTAGAACTGAGACTACTACCTAATAACCTTAAAAATAAATTAAAAAATCACAGTATCTAACTCTGACAGCTGTAACCATGTTGTCAGAATTCAAATGTTGTTGCATTTTCAGAAGTTTCTCCTTTGTGCCTATAATGACATTGATTTATCAAAAAGTTGTCACTGCAACCCAGAAACCAAGCAAGTCTAAACCAAACCTTTTTCCATGATCTTAACCATTTTAACCAAAAGCCAGGTTTAGAAATTAGGACTTTGTCTACTTAACATTCTAGAGCCAGCACAAATCCAACTTCAATCCTCTCTACCAATAACTGCTTAAAGGGTTCTCTCTTCCCCAAAAGGTACAGTTGCTTATTAGAAATTTTATTTAAAAGACCTCCATCCTCAGTTTAGCTATAGGTTAGGCAAGTCTTGCAGTTCTACCATTAGTAGTGCTGTTTCCGAGTATCATCAATAATAACCATGCTCCTCATAAATTCGTAATTTTCTGATCTCTACCCTGACAGACCAAATCAATTCAGAGGTGTAAGCAAACCACTGTTACAGAATCAGCAACAGTTGCCAATTCATACTTCTCTACAGGAAGATGGTAACAAAACCTTTAAAAAGGTCACCTCTCCTTTAGTTTTACATTATTAAAGCAAAGGCCTGTTAAGTACAGTCAGTGCAACTATCAACACTTTGAAGGCAAAATGTGTCAACTATTCATAGTCTGGTCACATTCAATGAAATGAAGTTTAAAAGAACAAATCAACCCAAGCAGAAAAGTTAAGGCTGTGAGGCAGAGTTAACAAACTGGCAGTTTCAAGTCTTGTAGACATAGAATCTGCAAGTATTAACGGAAAATACTGCTGCTCCTCTTGTTCCTGATCATGGGAATTCATGGAATCCGAAGAGTAAGCTGCTAAAACAAATTCTACTGCAGCTTTAAACATCCAAGTTTCTGAATGAAAAAACGAAGTCTTTGAAAAATTGAATGCCAAATGTTATTACTTACCTACCTTTATTTTTAAATGCTCCAAGAACTTACTGTTAACCAACATTTAGGTGGATTATTAAAAATATTACCTCAAGAATGAAACACATGATGAGGATAAGAAAATGAGCAACTCCCAAAGAACTCAGGTAGTCCCTTGGAGCTACTCTGCTCTAACACTCCTGCACATCTTTGTATCAAAGTACAGGGGTTAAAGCTTCACCGAAGAGAACTCATATGTGAAAAGGCCTAAAGGGGGTGGGGGAGGAGGTCAAAAGCATGTTATCAAACATTTTCACTCAGCCAATGCTCAGGGAGTCACTCTAATGGAGGGATGCGTGGAAAAAATGAATATTTTAACTTGGAAAGCGTGTTTCTTTGATATACAGCTAACTTGAAACATGGCAAAAAAATTATTCGATACAATGAATACTCAATTCATGGACAAGTTAGAAAAAATGATTAAGCACATTCTTGCTGCTAATTCCACACAGCAGAACACTGCCTCTCTAACTTGACCAAAACCCAACAAATAAGACAGGCAGGCTGCACTGTTAAGGTTCGATCCAAGTACCCACAGATATGAATGCTGCAGCAGCAACAGACCTTTCCAAAATGCAGGCTGAATATCCAACAGAGGAAATTATAAAGGAGCCAAAGAGACTTGGTAGGGATTTTTACTTAATTGAAAATAAAGTTCTGCTCTGTAGACTCACAATGTAGATTATCACTGAGAGCCAATGGAGACTTACTATTGAACTATACTTGCCCTCTGGGCCTCAGTTTTCTGTCAGCTGGAATTTGAAATTTACTTAAAGTGACGCATTCAATAAAAACAGAAGGATTAAGTGCTTAAGAAATCCTTGCTTACACAAGTTAAACTGACTGCTGCTACCCTTGAGATTGACTGAGAGTAAGCTGTACCGCTGGCCTTCTGTCTTCCTCACACTGTGCTCCAGCTCAGTCCCGCCAGGGTGCAGCTGCCCCACCTCCAGGCCGCTGGAGAACAGCTCAACTATGAGCTTTCCTCAGGCACACAGGACTCCTCTTAAACGGTGCACAACACTCTTCAAGTTTACAATTCCCAAGATCGATCAATCACCTTTTGCTCACAGACGTCTTAATTTTTCGCTCAGACCTTACGGTCAAACACTCTTGAGACGTTCATGTCTACCAATATTTGTCAAGTGATGAAAACCAGGCAGGTGTGAGACTGTTCAGTCACTTTCAAACCTGGTCTGGCAGTCTCCAATTCAAATTTCCTCTTACACTGGCTCTCAGTTTTTGTTTCAATCCACTCTTCAGTGTTCACGAAGTCATCTGTTCCACATAGTATCTCCATTAAAAATAAGCATGATCACAGGGACAAAGGAAAACATGAAGGAGCCAAACAGGCTGGGTAGGGACTTTTACTTAAATTGAAAATAAAGTTCTGCTCCCTAGACACACAATGTAGATCTTCTCGAGTCAACAAGAAACCTCTCCTCTGCGCCTTCAGGACATGCAGAGCAGAACAGGAAAGCTCACGGAAAGGGCAAGCTCCGTTCTGTGGGCTGTTTAATCCACCTCCCTGAATGGTATATGATGGGAGAGAGGGCAGCAAAAGCAGCCTGGCACAGAACAAAACAAAGCTCTCAATACCTCTTCTCTTTAAAACCAGCAATGCTGATGGCATGATACTGCCACCAAACAAGCTTTGTGATCCCATCCAGGGGAAAAGGCACCAGTGGCCTGTTCACATAAGACATGCATTATTAACAGGAGCTCTGAGAATGCTGTTAAAAGCTAACAAACAGAGAAGATATACCTGGTGTCCGAGGGGGAGGAATTAGGGAGGGGTATGTGATGCGTGATCATCCTTAGAAAAAAGCTCCTCTGTCTTGCCATCTCAAATCTACTACCTGAGTTCTGAGATGCAGCTATTATAGGTAGTGCTGCAATGACAGAGCATTTTTCACATCTCTAAGCCGAGGACAACTAATTCTAGCCATCCCACTAGTTTTCTGAAAACAACAGGGGTATAATTTCATCAGGAACAGACCTTAAAATACAGACTGATAAAGAGTGGTTGGATCACAACAGCCCACAGTTGTGGTTTGCCCACTTCAGAGACTGTCCTGAGAATACTTTTAGACTGTAAGAGCCTCTATCCCCAACCTTTTTCTCCCCTGTGCAATAACAAGTCTTCAAAAACCTTAAAACATTGTGACAGATTTTAAGAAAATATTTCAGATTTCAAATAATCATTGAAACATATTTTTGGTATACCAAGACATGAATTTAAATAGTTTTAAAAAACCTCAAAATGAAAATAAGAACATTTGTACTTACATAAACAGTAAGTTTCTTTTGACTTCACATACTGAATATAAGATTTACCATAAAAAGATTACCTTTCTCTTACGAATCCCTTTATCCACAATCCAATACTGCTAAAACTTAATTAAACAGAAAGGTAATTAATTTAACCTGTACAGGGGAGCACTAAACAAGAACATTTTAAGGTTTATTAAAAATAACTGATTTACTGCACACCTGTAATTCTAAATTACACCACCAAAAATACACTGAAAGGGCTGAGCCAGGGCATTCATAGCAGTATGCCAGGGGAATATGAGAACCAGTTTGGAAGTATCCGAATAAACCACCAGGCTGGCTCCACACTTAATACAGTGCAAAATAGGAAGTTGAGGTGAACTGCTTCTACATCCAGAAACGTCATGGCTGCTGCTGCTGCTGCTACCAGCTTTAAGGCTCCCAAAACTGAATTACTGAATGGTAAAGCAGTAAAAATGTCACCTACTTTATCCATCATGTCCCAAAACTGGTTCACACACTCCTAAAAATGGAAAATAATTTGGCCTGCAATCTCTTACAAAGTTCTAACAATTGCATTTTCAAAGCCACATTCCTGGTTCTTGGAACTACTATACCTTATTATCAATGGACGTATCCATTCAGCGGTTCAACCAAATCGCGAGAACACAAATTTGGAGGTTATTCCAAAAACTAATTCGAATGAGACCCAACTGTGCTGTACAGAAATTCTAAGCTTTATTGAAGC
Source organism: Giraffa tippelskirchi (assembly GCF_054371585.1). NCBI lineage: Eukaryota > Metazoa > Chordata > Mammalia > Artiodactyla > Giraffidae > Giraffa > Giraffa tippelskirchi. Next base: position 93,415,295 of record NC_137280.1, on the reverse strand, counting down.
AGCAGTCCCAAAAACCAAGAACACTGCATCTGGGATGCCTCGTGACACGCCCTTCAGACAAAAAGAAACTTCACTCGTGCCCTAGGAGCACTGGCAGGAATGATTTGGCTGATCAAGGCAGGAAAACAAACCTCACACCAGAACGTTTTTCCATCCATGTTACCTGGAGAAATACTACATGGGAGCAGCCTACATGACTGTACAGAGAGGTTCACGGTGCCTAATGCTTCTGGCATGTCGTGGCTGAATTAAATGATGGGACCATGATGGCAGTGGGCCATTCATAATTTCAAAACCCAATGCTGGGAGCACCAGTACACATACCAAAATGGCCTATCCAAGTGGCATCTGTCTGTCACTGAAATGTTAATCATTTGACAAATCATGCTCAAATCTCTTTACATTATGAATGCTCCAGAAAAACCAGTACCTTTCAGTCCTTCAAAAAGACTCCGGTTAAGAATTATTTGATTCTAGGTTTCCCATGGGGGTAAGGGTGAGGGGAGATCTCCAGGCCTTTAGACAAATGGTTCTCTATGAAGTTTCATCTAAACCAGGGCTGAGCAATCTCTTTAGCCCTGTGTGCCACCAGCAGGGCCCAGAATCAGGAAAAGAAGACAAAAGCAGCAGAACAAGAGTGTGACAAGGAGGAGGACACACGTGGTGTGCACAGGAGGTAGAAGCAGAGGACCACAGGGGCAACCAACCGCCTAGGATCTCCTGGTGGCAGCAGAGCTTCAGTTGCTTCCTCTGTCCTCAACCAGACTCTGGACACCAGGGTTGGGACTGGTGGTGTCTGAAGGCACCAAATTACACAGCGGATGCTTTATTTTGAGCTACCCAACTGCCAATTGAGTCTGTGTTTTCCTCCCCAGGGTGTGGTTTTATAATTTAGAATCTGAGCAGCACACGTTCCAGCCACCAAATTTTGATCCCAGCGAAACACCCGCAAAATTTAGACAAACTACTACATTCCCGCCAGAATTTAAAAACAAAAAGGGAAAAGAAAAAAATTTCTCCCACCTAATAGGAAGAATTCAAAAAATTTCCTTAACTCCTTAACAAACAGGCTCCCCTCAAGCTTAATCGAAGCCCTGTTAACCATACTAAGCCAGTGAAATCATTCATAGGCCAAGGGATCATACAAACGCCCCCGTGCGACACACAAGTGCATGACCACAAAAAAAAAAAAAGAAAAAAGTGGGGTGGATGGGAGGGGGCTTAATTCTCAAGCCTGGAGAGAACACATGCTCTACTCAGAACAGCTTCCACTGACAAAAAATAACCAAGGAATTAGCCACAGAGAAGATGACACACCAACCTTCTGACCCTACTCAACCACCAGTACCATTACCTTTTTCTTTAACCAGGTCTTTAAGTGACTGCCATTTCACATCAAAAGGTATGTTTGTAATGAAGGCTCTGTATCTTTTAGTTGGATTGGCATATGGCTCAAAGCGATTGCCTCCTCTTTTTATGTTTTTCTCCTTCCTCTTCTCATTCTGAGCAGGTCGTTCTCCTTCACTGAATTCAAAAAAAGAAGAAAACATTCACAAGTTAGCACAACCCAAAAGACAATATTTGATCTCCCAGGCAAATTATCCTGGCAAATTTGCCTGATTATCCCAGGCAAAGTTACATATAACACAAGAATACTGACTGATTTGAGTCACTCAAACTAAAGTGGTCCATAGAGCAGAAAACTGCAGTAGTACACTCCTGAAAATCCACCTATCAAAAAAACCATTTCCAAGACAAATGTGCTTTCCTGGCCTTCACACACTCTTGTGGGGCTCTAACATAGGTTGGGGGGAGAGGCCATCTCCCTACCTGAGGTGCTTTAATTCCAAGACAGAAACAGGAAAACAGAAGGCAAGATTTATAAGATTTCATGGAACCCAAAAGAGGTGGTACACATAGGCCCAACAAACTTCAGCCCTACAAATAAGTAACTTTCATTGTGGGGGGAAAAAAAAACTTTTAAGTGGGAATGTAAAATGGTGCAGTTACTACAAAACTGTTTGGCAATTACTCAAAAAGTTAAAACATAATTACCAGAGGACCAAGCAATTCCACTCCTAGGCAGTATTATTCACGGTAGCAAAAGGTGAAAACAACACAAGCATACACCAAAAGATGACGGAATAAACAAAATGTGGTAGATCCAGGCAACGGAATATTACTCAGTCATTAAAAAAAAAAAAGGAATGAAGTGCTGATACATGTTGCAAAAGAGATGAACTTTGAAAACACTATGCTAAGTGAAATAAGTCAGGCATAGAGAAAAAAAGAAGAGGTTACCCATGACAGGGGAGAGGTGGGAATGGCGAGTTACAGTTTAATGGCTATAGAGTTTGTTTGGGATGATAAAAAAAAAGTTCTGGAAATGGTGAGTGAGTAGGTACAACACTGTACCTAATGCCATTAAATTGTACATGTAATCATTTTAAGATGGCAGAATTTACACATCTTACCACGATTTTTTTTTTAAGTTTTTTTTTTACGGGAAAGAAACCTTTCTCTACTCAACTCCATTACTTTGATGCTAGGGAAACTGAAGTCGAGCAACTCTGGTAGGTAAAAAGCAGGCAAACAATTCTGTCTTTGGCAAAGAAGGGTGGATTTTTTTTTTGGCGTGGACTTTCCTTCAATACTCGCTACCTTTGTGTGTTAGGTGCTTCCACAGAGCAGCATTTCTAAAGCCTACAGGTACAAATGTGGCTTAGAGTGAGCAGGAAAAAAAGTTCACAAGAAATGCAGGCTCCCAAAGGACAGAACCAGACAGGCTGGAAGCCCAGGCCAAAGCCCAGGAACTGGCCAGAGTGTGTGCACAGCCAGGGCAAGGCTGCACCGGCTGGGCAAGACTGTTCTCTGAGCCCCAGTGACCACAGGCAGACACCAGCGAGAGCTGACCAGGAACAACTGGGGAGCCAGCAGCCACAGAAGTCCTCTTGTGCATCAAGTCCAGCACTGTCTGCTTCCCAAGCCCTCTGCTTTTCTACCAGTGAGAATTGAGGGACTACCACAACTACAGATTCCAGCTGAGACTTTTGTGATCCACGACAAAAAAGCAAAGAAAACAGAAAATCAAGAGTATGGTATCGATGATTTACAAGACCACCTTTTTTAAAGTAAGGGTTGATCTTTATTCTAGGATATGTCTTCCCTGCAGTAGAGAATGGCAGCTGGAGGACTTTCAGTGTACCTGGAAAAATTAAAGTTAGCAACTTATTTTAGTCCCCAAGGTATTTTTTTAAAAACTGGTCCCTCACAGCCAAATATAAGTGTGCCAATTGTTAAGGAAAGCAACTTCCTCCGTGATCTGATCGATACCAGTATCAACATGCAATCAACAGACCTCCTTCACAGGGGCTGGCAGATGGCGATAGGGTCACACAATCCCTGGATTCCTAGAATTCTTTACTCTGTCTACCCAGGGTCATGACAGACTCTCCTTAGGCTGACTGCACACTACAAACACAGTCCACCTGTCTACTCCATAGGAAAGCCCAGCACCAGGGCTGCCAAACAGAGCATGCGTCTGTGCATCTTACCCTCAGCAGATGAGGAGGACAAGTGTTACAATTAATAAAACGGAGATCAATTTTCATTTCATGGGCCCAACTACAGAGGGTCTATGGGTAGGAATACATCATAACAGAATTGGTTTCTTTTGAAGCCCAAATATTCTATCAGCAACATTAAAAAACATTATTCTGACACAGGGTCCATGACACAGTTCCAGTTCCAGCCTGCGTTTTAAAAGACTGCTCACCTCACCTTGTAAGTTACAAAATGTATAAATAACTCATTACAAGACAAAGGTAACAAAGTGTCTAGGCCAAATTCTGCTATGCAGCATTACTGCTAAGAATAAACTGCCCAATCTAACCACAGAAGATGGGGATTTGGTCTGGGGTTAATCCACACCACAGGGCTCACCATCCAGAAGGCAGCTCATGTGGGTTATGCCCAAGGTATGCCCACAGCACCACCATACCCAAATCCTTCTCCGGCTAATCATTTCCTCTCTCTGAGAAGTTTCCTCCTAAGTAAAACAGGTAAGAACTATCTCATCACTTGCAGTTTCTTAAAAAATTGACCTTTTCATAAATCTAATAATCACTATCAACTCTATTCTTTACAGAATAGTAGAGAACCATCCTCAAAAAAACCTCACGTGACACATATTCAAGTACAGATGATATGATAACTGAAAAAAGTCCCATTTTTTAAAAATGTTCAACTCAATTTTCTCATTTATCTTCTAGACAGAATTAGGGGAATATTCTTCTAGCCCTAAAATATATGTAACACAACCGTAAAAACCTTTTAGAAGTACATTTTTACAGGTAGATTACCATTTAGCTACACTGATGAAAAACTTTTATCCTAAATACCCCAAATTTAGGATATTATAAGTTCAAAATGCTAAAACACACCCACCATATGTTATCCACAACTAAATACTTACCCAGAAGAAAATGAATATATCCATGCTCATAGCAACATTATTTATTCCAGTTTCCCAAAAACTGGAAATCTAAATGTCTACCTACTAACAGGCAGACACCAAGCTTCCCTGGTGGCTCACTAGATAAAAATTTGCCTGCACAGTAGGAGACCCGGGTCATAGCCTGGGTTGGGAAGAGCCCCTAAAGGGAATTGCTACCCACTCCAGTATTCTTGTCTGGGAAATCCCATGGACAGACGAGCCTGGCAGGCTGTACAGTCCATGGGGTCACAAGAGTTGGACACAACTTAGCAACTAAACCACCACCCACAAACAGGAGAATCAATCAACAAACTAGTATATTCATACACTGAAATACTATTCAACAGTAAGTAATGAATTACACACATGGATGAACCTCAAAATATTTATCCTCAAAGAAACCAGACAGAAAAAGTGTACATATAGTATGACTTCACCATGTAAAACTGTGTGTGAGAAAACGTAATCCGACAAACTAATTTACAGCAGGTTCTCTCAGCCTCAACAGTATGAACATTTTAGGCCAGAAAATTCTTTTGTTGTTTGAGCCTGCCCTATGTGCTGCAGGATCCCTGATCTCTCCCCAAAGGAGGCCAGAAGCAGCCCCATTCCTCAGATCTGAAGATGAAGAAAGAAAAAAAAAATCCCCAAGACACTTTCAAATGTCCCTTGAAAGGAAAGAAACCTCCCAATGAGAACCACTGATACATACTGATGTGGAGAGCAAACTAACAGTTGCCTGGAGGTGGGGGAAAGAACTCAGAGGATTACAAAGGGGCAGCAAAAACTTCTACGGGTTATAACAGTATTATTTTCATTCAGTGATGGTATCAAATCACACACTTCTAACCTGTGCAGTTTGTTGTGCAATTACACATTTTTTAAAGTTTCTGTTGGTTTCTCAAATTCCAAATCTTACTCCAACATAAATTGACTTGTAACTCCTACATAAAGTTAACAAATCTGCAATCTTTCAAAGAAACTGAAGCTACCTAAGCCAGCTAAATAAATGCCTTACCAATAGTCTCCTTGCTAACTTGCTTCCAATTGTCAATAAACACCCCACCTGATTCTGGCACCCAATTATCTATCTGAAGTTCCAAATAGACCCAGTATGTTAAAAACTTTTCCTGACATTCTATTAACCTAATTCCTAATACATCAATAAAGTTAAGCCCAAAATACCTTAAGAAGCTTCTGAGTCAGTCAAGTAAGATTAATTATGATTAATACAGTTTTGGAACTGTTTTACTGACTGTACTCTTTGAAGATTGATAACTTACCATGTCACTGCTCCATCGTACCAGAATTATACTTCACATAAAGATCACAACTAAAAAAAACAAAATACTGAGTGCCTAGTCCACAAAGCGGAGAAGGCGATGGCACCCCACTCCAGTACTCTTGCCTGGAAAATCCCATGGATGGAGGAGACTGGTAGGCTGCAGTCCACGGGGTCGCGAAGAGTCGGACACGACTGGGAGACTTCACTTTCACTTTTCATTTTCATGCACTGGAGGAGAAAATGGCAACCCACCCCAGTGTTCTTGCCTGGAGGATCCCAGAGACGGTGGAGCCTGGTGGGCTGCCATCTATGGGGTCGCGGAGAGTCAGACACGACTGACACGACTTAGCAGCAGCAGCAACCTCCAAATTCCCTTGAGAACTATCCCTTGTGTAAAATGATTCTTCACAAAAATCCTTTCAATCCTGAACTCCACTAATGTATTTAACATGTAAAGAACACTATTCTAGCTCCAGGTCTACCACTTGACTACCCACGTGACTCCAGTTCTTTCCCTCTATGGTTCTTTGCCAGCAAAACCAGCATAACTTGTATCCATGCAGCTCACAGGGGTGTGTGAGAATCAACAATCAGCCTAACAAAAAGCAGCTTGGTAAATGCACTGAACAGTGCAGTTATCTAAGAGGGTAGTACCACAGGTGACTAAGAGGTAGGGTCATCTAAGTCTGAACCCCAATGTCACCAGCTCTTTGCCAGGCCTCAGTTTCTTCATCTGGAAAAGCAGGTTACAATCCACACTCACAAGTTTAAAGGAGAGGCTGGCACACTAACTGTGACAAAGATGAATGATTCACTCCTTGCATTCTACCACCACACACACTGATTAGACTTTAAGCCCACTGGGGCCGTGGCTAAGGAAACCTAAGCACTGTACTTGCTGTTTAGCACCGTGTTTGACTCTGTGTAGTGTATGGCTCTTTGTGACCCCAAGGACTGTAGCCCACCAGTCTCCTCTGTCCAAGGGATTTCCCAGGCAAGAATACTGGAGTGGGTTGCTGTTTCCTTCTCTAGGGGATCTTTCTGACCCAGAGATCAAACTCCTGTCTCCTGTATTGCAGGCAGATTCTTTACCACTGAGCCACCAGGGAAGCCTCCACTGTACTCATCAGACTACCAAAACAGTAATTCAAATTTCACCTCACTGACTGCAAAACACGGTAATGGGAGAGTCTGAGAACTCCTAAATGAAACAAGCAACCTAATCTTTGCAGACTAGTATCCCCCAGCCTAGCCTTGAATAAAATCAAAAAAGTGAAAGCAAAGAGCTAGCAGCATGCATTCCAATAATCCAGAGCCCCATTCTAATCCTGAGCTCACCATCAAATGTGTCTCAAGATTATTATCAAGCATACAAGCACTTCTTAAAGTACAGCAAACACTCAAGTCACCGCGAAGCATAAAGAATCTGGTTTAAAATTCAAAACAAAAAAACCCACTTCAAATGTCTGTTTACTGAGAGGTTACCAGGGTGGTGCTGTGGAAACAGTAAAAGCCTTGGAGTCAAGATGGCCTCCCCCAGATTCTTAGAGTCAATTTCTTTAACCTGAATTTTCTCGATTAAAAAAAAAAACCGTTGACTGTGAAAGTGTTAACACTAACCTTGCATCCTCAGAAATTTACACTAAATACAAATTTTTATTTTTAAAATAGCCCATCTCTCACCTTTCAGATTCGGCCACAGGTTAATCTGAAGTGGAGTAGGTTAAGTCACTGATTTTAAATGTATGATGTAACCTCTATTTTTAAACAATAAAATAAAAAAACCCTAAGCCTATGTGTCCCTCTAAAATGAACATTTTTACTCCCAAAACACTCTATCTCTGAATCTTGACTGCCCTTAGATAGAATACATTTCTCATCAATACAAAAAAAAAAAAACAGCTGGCTTACAGCTGGGAGAGAAAAGGAATTGCAAAACGGGCTGTGCTTTCCATGGTCCTCATGAAGCTTGCTGTCTCAGTGCCTTTTCAGCTTACAGCACACTTCACTCCTGGTGGAGACAAAGTTGAGAAGAATCCAGTCTCACTCACTTCCCATCCTGCAAAAGTGGCTCAGCTGGTAAAGAACCCGCTTGCAATGTGGGAAACCTGGGTTTGATTCCTGGGTTGGGAAGATCCCCTGGAGAAGGGAAAGGCTCCCCACTCCAGTATCTGGCCTAGAGAATTCCATGGACTGTATGGGGTCACAAAGAGTCAGACATGACTGAGTGACTTTCACAAATCACAAAAAAAGCTCTCAAGATAAAAATCTGAACTCCCTAGTCTGGAATTCACTGCCCACCAGCTGGCCCCCAGTGCTCCAGCAGTTTCAGTTCTTTATAAAGAAAGTGAAAGGAAAATGAAGTTCTTTATAAATATATATCAAACATGTCAAAATCCCTAGTCTTTGAACACTCCTCTCTGCTTCTCTCCAATGATCACCTTTCATCCTCCTCCTCCTAGGGGAACATCTGGTCGCCCCCAGCAGCTTAGAGTCCCTCCAAGCTCCCCACCCCTGGAAACTCCTTTTACTTATATCACTTTACTACAAAAATACCCACTGGCCCCTCCCTATGAGCAGGGAGACTGTATTCTAAAGAGCTCTGCTTTAAAAGCTTCCTGATGCAAAAGACACACACACAAAAACACCCAAAATACAAACTTTTCCAATGGCCCTACAAAATAGATCTAAGTGTTCCTAACTGCCTAAAATATTCTCTAAACAGTCTCAGACTGAGGTTCTTCCAACAAAGGCTTTTTTTTTTTATCTCTGAAACCTTCAGATTCTTTCTGAAGGCCATGTTTTATGTTTGTCAAATGAATCAGTCACAAAATGACTATTTGGAAATGGACTGTGGAAAATGGGAAATTTGGAAAATGTACCCCAGATGCTATTATCTGTAACTAATAACTTCTCACCTAGCACGATTCTAGCAGCACTCCATCCTGTGATAACTGCTTTGAAAGAAAAAAGAAATAAAGGACATAAATGTATATCTTAAAGGCCCCCAAACATGGTCCTCAAAAATCCTACCAGGCTCCCTTAAACAAGTTATTAAAAAAAAGTCTAACTGAACACGACCCTTTTCAGAGTTTTCAATTACAAAAGAGTTGGGAATACTTCTAGGATGCCTTTCTCTCGATTTCCAGGGACCAGTAACCACGGTATTTGGCCCCTCCCCACCTCAGGAGAGAGGGTTTAACAATATAGCTAGTATTTAGGGAGTGTTCATTAGCAAACTAACTACATTCACTTTTAATCCCCATGAACTCTAATTATACACATTAAAAACTAGTGGGAAGGCAAATCCATAGGAGACAGAAAGCATAGCACAGGTATCCAGGAGAGGAGATGAACGGTTAAGTTACCGTTTAATGGCTAGTTTCTATTTAGGGTGAGGAAAGTTTACAGCGTGGATATTGGTGATGTTGCACAAAACCGCGAATGCACTCGATGCCACGGAATCGTTCACCTAAAAATGGCTGAAACTGTAAATTTCACCACAGATTTTTTTAAAAATGTATGTGGGAAATCAAACGTGTGCCCAAGCCTTCCCCTCACCTCCCCCTACAGTTGGCGGGCGAAGGCAAAACGTCTTTCCGCACCTCTCAGGCGACTGTAATCAGAATAAGTGGGGTTCACCGGGGACACAAGACGATGCTTTAAACCTTTAAGAAAACTTTCAAAACCAAGGACCTGAGACAGAGCCCCCAACAGGACTCGAAAGGGTGGCCGAGTTTGGAAATGGGTGAACCCGCCTAATGATGCAAAATCTTCCCCTAGAACACGGAAGATGTTTCCCTTTTTCTTTCTTTCCTCTTACACTTTGTTTCTACGGCTGAACACTGAGCAGCAGGTCCGATCACTCCACAAATACCTACTGCGCACCTGGGGAGGAGCTGAGGGACCAACTCTCGGTCGGAACTTGGGGTAAGGGGCGGTTCCGACCAAGGCACTTCCCGCGGGGCCGGGAGGGGGGGAGGGGAACAGCGCGCACCGGGGCGGGGCGGGGGGGGAGTCCGGAGCCGTCCTCGCGGTCTTTCCCGATACCTACCCGTCTCCGCTACCGTTTACCGGGACCGACTGCGCGCGACGTCCTGCGTGAGCACTCCCTCCCCTATCCCCCACTTTACAGATCGGGAAACTGAGGCCCCGGACGACGGCGAAGAGACATGAAGCCACGCGCCCAACCAAGGTCACCCGACAGGCCAGCAGGTCGCGGACTCCGGGTCTCGTCGGCCCTGGGGCCCGCGCGCCATTATCCCTGCGCGCAGAGGCCCGGCCTGAGGCCTCAGCGTCGAACCCGGCCTGGAGAGACCAGAGGAGCTGAGGCCCGATGCCTGGGAGAGAGCGATCCTACAGGCGCTCCCGGGGCCGCCCGGCTTCACCCCTCACGGCTTGGGCCGCCCCCACCCTCGGCAGACCCTGAGGGAAAGAAAGCCCAGCTGAGGCCGCGCCGGGAGAAGTCCCCAACAGATCTAACGGAGCCGCCGCCAGCCACCGCGAAGGCCCCCAGCCTGGAACAAGGAGCCATGAAATACTCACCCTTTCGAGCCCGGAGCTCCGTTGCCGCTTGGCACGCCGGGCGCGCCGCTCTCCTCCTCCATTTTGGGCTCCGTCGCCGCCACCTCGGCCGCCGCTTCGACCCCTGCCGCCATTTTCTCCGCGTCTGGGCTTTGTGTGAGCGAGAGGACTGCGCGGCGCTGCGCCTGCGTGCTCATGTGACTCGGCGCGACCAGTAACGCCTGCGCGCGCCCCGGCGGCCTCCAGTCTCCTTCCCTCCCGACCTTGGCCACGCCCCTGCTCCGGGCCACGCCCCCGCCGCGCGCACGCGCGCACCGTCAGCTGTTATTGATTCATTCTTGCAACAAACGCGTTTGGCGCCTACTGGATACAGTATTCGTTCCAGGTGTAATTGTTGTTATTGTGGCTCAGTCGTGTCCGAGTCTTTGCGACTCCATGAACTGCAGCATGCCAGGCTTCCCTGTCCTTCATTATCTCCCGGAGTTTGCTCAAACTCACGTCCATTGAGTGGATGATGCCATCCAACCATCTCATCCTCTGCCAGGTCTAATGGGGGAGGCATCTCTCCACCCGCCACACCCGGACCTCGTCACTCCCAGCATTCTGTAATCAGAGCTGGGGCAGAATGACAGCTAAAGTTCTGTTTCCTAGGCTATAAAGGAGTAAGCCAGGCAAGGGTAGGACACCGAACAGCCAGGCAGTAGGACAAATGTGCAAAATGCTAACAATGTCTCGTTAAGAAAGTATATCATCCTACCCCAGGAATACCTGGGCTCAATCCGACCTGAGAACTCCTCTGAGTGCAGAGCCCATGGCCCAAATCTCTCTCACTAAACTACCATCAACTAATAACAAGATGTCTAACTGGAGACTTCCTTTGTGCTTATGAATGTTTCTTTTTTTTTGTTTTTTTTTAATGTTTCTTAAGTGAGTGCACAAGCAAGAAGCAAACCTGTTGATAGAAATCACATGATGAAAGAAAGGATTGGACTCCTTCCTGCCTGACCCTGGGTCCTTCTGCTCTGAGAGCTTGGCCCTGTCCTCAGATGGGTTTTCAGAGCTGATACAGGGCTGTGCCCTGGGACAGCCACAGTGGCCTGGGAAAAGTCCAGAGCCCCCAGCTTTGAGGCCTCAGGCTCCCTTCCCCAGCAGCCACCTCTCTCTCTAGTGTCTCTGGTACATTGAAATGTTTCATTGGAACTTGCAGACATTCCCGTCTAACCCCCAAACTCTCTCTAAACTCACAAAGGGAAAGAGTTTTGTTGGTTTGTTCTTGTTGTCGTTTTACCCTCTCTCACTGAATAACTACATTTCATCAGGCTCTGGGAAACTCTCTCACTTGCTACACCTTCCACCAAATTAAACACTTAATCCAGCCTGGTGATTCTGACCCTGGCTGAGAACTGCAGGCCCAGAGAATAAATTCAGTAAACCCAGTGTGAGGCAGAGGCTAAGCCCCATTCTCTCTTTCTGCTATAGGGGTTTTGGGGCTTCCCAGGTGGAGCTAGGGCTTCCCAGATAGCTCAATTGTTAAAGAATTTGCCTGCAATGCAGGAGACCCAGGTTCAATTCCTGGGTCAGGAAGATCCACTGGAGAAGGGATAGACTACCCACTCCAGTATTCTGTCCTGGAGAATTCCATGAACTGTATAGTCCATGGGGTCGCAAAGCTAGTGGTAAAGAATCCACCTGCCAATGCAGGTAGACTTAAGAGACCCAGGTTCAATTCCTACATCAGGAAGATCCCCTGGAGAAGGAAATGGTAACCTACTCCAGTATTCTTGCCTGGAGAATCCCTTGGACAGAAGCAGACTACAGTCCATGTACTTGAAAACGGTCGGACACGACTGAAGTGACTTAGCATGCACCGTCAAGGTGGAGGCTAGGCCCCACTCTCTCTTTCCTGCTCCCAATCCCAGTTCAGTTCAGTTCAGTCGCTCAGTTGTGTCAGACTCTTGGTGATCGCATGGACTGCATGCAGCACATCAGGCTTCCCTGTCCATCACCAATGCCCAGAGCTTGCTCAAACTCATGTCCATTGAGTCGGTGATACCATCCAACCATCTCATCTTCTGTCATCCCCTTCTCCTCCTGCCTTCAATCTTTCCCAACATCAGGGTCTTTTCTAAGGAGTCATTTCTTCACATCAGGTGGCCAAAGTATTGGAGTTTCAGCTTCAGCATTAGTCGTTCCAATGAATATTCAGGACTGATTTCCTTTAGGATTGACTGGTTTGATCTACTTGCAGTCCAAAAGTCTCTCAAGAGTCTTCTCCAACACCACAGTTCAAAAGCATCAATTCAACAGTGCTCAGCTTTCTTTACAGTCCAACTCTCACATCCATACATGACTACTGGAAAAACCATAGCTTTGACTAGACAGACCTCTGTCGGTAAAGTAATGTCTCTGTTTTTTAATATGCTATCTAGGTTGGTCATAGCTTTCCTTCCAAGGAGCAAGTGTCTTTTAATTTCATGGCTGCAGGCACCATCTGCAGTGATTTTGGAGCCCAAGAAAATAAAGTCTGTCACTGATTCCACTGTTTCCCCATCTATTTGCCATGAAGTGATGGGCCCAGATGCTGTGATTTTAGTTTTTTGAATGCTGAGTTTTAAGCCAACTTTTTCACTCTCCTCTTTCACATTCATCAAGAGGCTCTTTAGTTCTCCTTTGCTTTCTGCCATAAGGGTGGTGTGTGTATCTGAGGTTATTGATATTTCTCCCGGCAATCTTGATTCTAGCTTCTGCTTCATCCAGCCCAGCTTTTCACATGATGTACTCTGCATATAAGTTAAATAAGCAGGGTGACAGTATACAGCCTTGACGTACTCCTTTCCTGATTTGGAACCAATCTGTTGTTCCATGTCCAGTTCTAACTGTTGCTTCTTGACCTGCATACAGATTTCTCAGGAGGCAGGTAAGGTGGTCTGGTATTCCCATCTCTTTAAGAATTTTCCACAGTTTGTTGTGATCCACACAGTCAAAGGCTTTGGCATAGTCAATAAAGCAGAAGTAGATGTTTTTCTGGAATTCTCTTGCTTTTTCTATGATCCAGTGGATATTGGCAATTTGAGCTCTGGTTCCTCTGCCTTTTCTAAATCCAGCTTGAACATCTGGAAGTTCTCAGTTCAGGTACTGTTGAAGCCTGGCTTGGAGAATTTTGAGCATTACTTTGCTAGTGTGTGTGAGATAAGTGCAATTGTCCCAATCCCAAGCACTTCTCAAAACTTCTCGTCTCAGAACGCCTTTCTCTCCCCCATCTGCAAGCCCCTCCTCCTCTCATCTTGGCCCCTCACCCCCTTACCCTTGCACCTCCCACTAAGAAATCTCTAATCTACTAAAATCCACCCTACATACCAACCCTTCTCTGCTGGCCCCACTGCAATCTATCTCAGTTTAACGTCTTCTCCCTTAGACCTCTCTAGACTAGAGGGGCCCTTGGACCAGAGGAAGCCTTACAAATCTCTGAATTCCCTTGTCCAGTACGGCTCAGAGATGGCAGAGGAGGTGACAGCAATCTGTCAGAATCATGGAGCGGAGTTCAAACACAACGCACTGGGGACAAGAAGCCACTTCTCTGATCCCTCCTCCAAAAGTGGGTGTGACTTGAGATCAGCCACAAGCCAGACCCAAGGAGAAGACAAACTCTCCATTAGGCTGTGCTCCTATAGGCTGGTGGATGTAACCCCACCCTGACCAAGTTCATGTGTTTTGTCATTGCCTGGGCTATTAATTCTTTCACTCTGCTGTAACTGACGCTTTATTGTCTTTAAAAAAAGGATGTTTGAGGAATTCCCTGGCAGTCTGGTGGTTAGGACTTGGCACTTTGACTGCCAGGGCCTGGGTTCAATCCCTGGTCAAGGGACTAAGATCCTGCAACCCTCACAGCTTGCCCCCCCCCCAAAAAAAAAGGAGAAAAAATGGATGTTTTAAAATGTTGCTTAAAAAAAAAAAAAGATGTCGCTTTACCTCACAGCCCATATGCAGGAGACCTGGATTCGATCTCTGGGTTGGGAAGATCCCCTGGAGGAGGGCATAGCAACCCACTCCAGTATTCTTGCCTGGAGAATCCCCATGGACAGAGGCACTTGGTGGGCTACAGTCCATGGGGTCACAAGGAATCAGGCACAACTGAGCAACTAAGCACAGCACAGCACACAGCCCATATTGAAAGCTTGCTATAAATAGCTTACTGTAAAGAATAAGAGATGATGCTATTAAAGTACACATGCAGCCGTAGGCTCTGCCAAAGGCTCTAAGACTTGCTCTCTCTTTGCCAGGGTTAAGAGTCATGAAAGACAGCCTAGCACCAAACTACAATTTTCTCCTTGATGTCATGAAAAGTATTGGAAGAGGTTTGCAAGGGAAACAGCTTTCTCTCTTCACAATAGCATACCCTGGGGCCTCTTTACATCATCCAAAGGGGCACCACACTCTAAAGCTGACCTGAGGGGGTGGGTGCCAGTCCTGTGTAGAAGGAGATGCTACAGAAGCAAGAAAGGCCCCAAATGATGACAGTTAATGCCTGAGGGTGACCTTGTGTTTCTGCAGATGCCTCCACGTGATGCTCGTCTTTCTAACTGCCTCTCTCCAACCCCTCTGCCCCTCAGTGACAGGACTCCAAGTGTAACCCATCTGCTATGCTGCTCCTCCGACATGCCTCTCAGGTGCCAGCTTCCAAGCCTCCACCCCTGCATCCCAGCTGGCCTCCCCTGGGGCAGAGAGAACTTTACTTTTTGTATGGGTGACCCACATACCAGACAGGTCATGCGTGCTCAGTCACAGTCACGTCCAGTTCTTTGTGACCCCATGAACAGCACCATGCCAGGCTTCACTGTCCTTCATTATCTCCCAAGTTTGTTCAAACTCACGCCCATCAAGTCAGTGATGCCAACCATCTCATCCTCTGTTACCCCCTTCTCCTGCCCTCAATCTTTCCCAGCATCAGGGTCTTTTCCAATATTCATGCCCAAAACAACAGAACAGCCAGATGCTATCTAGGCCCACTTGGGATGTGCAACCTCAGGTGAAGGACCCTCGGGTGGTTCTGAGCCTCAGTATGCCCATCTGCAAAATGAGACTCATAAGGGAACCCCAGAACCCACTTTCAGGGGGGTGTTCTGAGTATTCAATGTGGCCTGAAGCAAATAACTTTCAAGTGTAAAAAGCTCAGAAGTTTGCTCAGGAAGCAGGTGCTGTAGTTAGCATGACCATGTTCGGCTTCTTTACGAGAGAGTCATTTCCTAGGCAGGTTGATAAGAAGTCTAGGGGTCCCCAAGAAGAGAGGGGTCTGGAATTCTCAAGGAGGAAGAAAGGACAAACTTTTTTTTTCTTTTCTCTCTACATTCCTTAGGATTATATAACAATAATGTATCCTGCCTGAGGACAGTCTCTGGGTTAACCTTTCTGGCTAATTCTGTTATCTTAAAATGTAAATTATGGGAGTAGGTCTGTCTTTACAAGGATTATATAACAATAATATATCCTGCCTGAGGACAGTCTCAGGATTAAACCTTCTGGCTAATCCTGTTATCTTAGAGTATATAGCTCCACTGCCAACGCTAACAAGCGGGTACTCTTTCTGCCCCCTTCTGATGCCTATGTCAGAAGCTTTCTCTATCTCCTTTATACTTCAATAAAACTTTATTACACCAAAGCTCTGAGCGATCAAGCCTCGTCTCTGGCCCCGGATTGAATTCTTCTCCTCCAGAGGCCAAGAATCCCAGCGTCTTTACGTGGTTCAGCAATAAATCATTCATTTACCTGTGTCCTCCTGAAGGAGAAGCACAGAGGCCAGCACTGGGGCCATGCAGACCCCAGGGTCAACCCCCAATTCCACTTCCTGGAGTTGTTATAGTGGAATTCTAAGGAATTCCACTTCCTTAGACAAAGGCTGCCTTGCTTTGGGCCTCAGTCTTCTTGCCTGTAAAATGGGGTTAATAGCCATTCCTCCTGCTGAGAATAGTAGAGGGGGTTAAAGGGCAGATGTCTCTTGAGGTTTAGAACTAGGCCCCATTTGGGGTGACCCTCCATAAGTGTGGATGTTATATTAGTGAGTGCAAAGGGCCCAGCATGGTATCTAACCCACGGGAAATACACAGGAAGTGAAACCTATTCTTCTCATGTATATTTATTTTTAATCATTTAATATGTAGCCCTGCCACCTGCTTGTCCCTGGAAAACTCAGACACTGCTTCTAGCCCTACATTTCACAATAGATCCCTCAAACCAGTCGGGAGCATCTGCTGTTGCCACTGTTACCTCTGAGTAGTCCCTGACACCCCTTGGTCCCAGGCCCCTCCCTTTGAGGCCTCAGAAATGTGACAAGTCCATTTTGTCCAGCAAAGGGCTCCTTTTATTCATTCGGGGGGGGAGTGTTCTGAAATGCGGTGCAACATTATAAAGTCAAGGGTGCCTGGAAAGCGAGCCTGCCAGGTGCAGGAAAGTGCAAGAAGCCTGCAGAGCCTCCCAGCCCGATGGGCACCCAAGACTTGCCTCTGGCCGCAAATGGTGGCCCAGGAGGGGCCAGGGAGACTTCATAATGAGATCAGGGTGCCCGCTCCATCCGGAGCTTGGGACCATGTCTGTCCGTTCATCATCCTCGCGTACGAGAGTGTGCAAAATCAATTTGAAAACAGCTTCACTCAGGAATCACAGAATCGGCTCCTCCGCTCAGGGTCTCTTGGCCTGAGAAGCGCTCCGGCCGTGCGGGAAGGGTCAGGCAGTTTCTGTCTTTCTGAACACCAGGGCATTGCCAGCTGCCTCCAGCCCAGCCAGCAAGGCTGGCCCGGCCTTCACACAGGCGTCTCCTCAGCCACCTTCTTCAGGAGTCCGGCCGCCAGCGAGGAGTGCTGGCTGCCCTTGGAGCCATCAGTCTGCATCTTCAGGCGCACTTTCTGGTTGGTCCTTCTCCACTCGGAGTACAGCTGGCAATGGTAGCGGAATGAGACCTGCAGGGCAGGGTGGACATGAGCGGGAGGGCCAGTGGCTGGAAAACTAGCGCCCCTGGGGCCTCTGCCCTGACCCAAATCAGCACCGGCCCCCTGCTTCCAGAGGCAGCGGCAGCATCAAAGCAGTTCTCACATGGACAGAGCACACACACCCACTCACTCGCCCAGGGACCCTCTCCACCAGTGCTGAGGGCCCTGCCAAGGGTGTGTGTGTGTGTGTGTGTGTGTGTGTGTGTGTGTGCGTGCGTGCGTGCGTGCGTGCGTGCGTGTGTGTACGCGCGTGCGGAGGGGGTTGTCCCTTTCTGTCTCTCAGCAGATGGCAGTGAAGTGATACAGCCCCTTGTGTGCATGCTAAGTCGATTCAGCCGTGTCTGACCCTGCGACCCTATGGATGGTAGCCCACCAGGTTTCTCTGTCCATGGGATTCTCCAGGCAATAATACCAGAGTGGGTTGTCGTGCCCTCCTCCAGGGGATCTTTCCAACTCAGGGATCGAACCTGTGTCTCTTGAGTCTCCTGCATTTGCAGGTGGATTCTTTACCACTAAGCACCACCTGGGAAGCCCATTAGAATATTAGTCAGCTCTAAAAAGAAATGAGCTATCAAGCTGTGAAAAGACATGGAGGAATCTTAAACACATATGACTGAATGAAAGAAGCCAATCTGAAGAGGCTATAGGGAATTCCCTGGTGGTCCAGTGGTTAGTTAGGACTCAGCACTTGCACTAATAAGACCACTTACTGCGAGCTTCTATCTCTATGACATTTTTGGGGAAAGGCAAAACTATGGCGACAGTAACAAGATCAGCGGTTTTCCAGGGATCAGAGCGGGAGGAGGGATGAATAAACAGAGCACAGCATTTTGGGGGCGGTGAAAATACTCTGTATGATACCATAGTGGGAGATACATGTCTTTATACGGTGGTCTAAACCCACAAATCGTTCCGCACCAAGACTGAACCCCTAATGTAAACTGTGGCCTTGAGTGATGATGCGTCAGTGTTGGTTCATCGACTGTAATGAACGTGCCGCTCTGGAGCCATGTTGACCGTGGGGGAGGCTGGGCAGGTGTTGGGGAGGATTTTGCAGAACTCTGTACTTTCTGCTCCATTTTGCTGTTAAACCTTGAACTGCTCTAATTAATCAAATCTGTTAAAACAATTTTTTTCTTTTCCCAGTAAATGTCAGTGGTTCCTACTCTTTGACCAAGGAAGTTTCGAGAAACATTTGCACGGGTGGCACCCAAAGCACTGTTTATAACAGCAAATAAAGGAGAAGAAAAAAAAAATTGGAATAATTCCTGTATCCATCAAAAGAGATTAGTTAAATAAATATAGCACACCCATACAATGAAGGACTGTTGGGTGACTGCCTTTTTTTTAAAGGACATTAGCAAAGTGAAAACAAGCAGACTGCAAAGCAGGACCTATGATGCATCCTACTTGTATTAAGAAATCTGCTTGGTGGGTGCACTGGCAAATAATTCTTGAGGAATTATCATCCACCCCCACAGCTAGATGACTGTGGTTCTATCTGTGGGACCAGATATTGGGGACCTTCCCACCTGAGCGAGGGTTCTCATGCCTGCCAGAACCTGGGGACAACACCCCCACCACACTCACTCTCTCCCAAACCCAGTCACCTTTTCTCTCAGTCTGTTTATTTTTTATTTTTTGGCTGCACCACATGGCTTGTGGGACCTTAGTTCCCTGACCAGGGATTAACCCCAAGTCCCCTGCACTGGCAGCCTTAACCACTGGACCGCCAAAGAAGTCTCTCTCAGTCTCTTGAGCGTCCTCTCTGTCTCTCTCATTTTCCTGCCTTTTCTCTCCCAGTCTTTCCAATGGCTCTCTGCCTCTCTCCCTTCCCCTTGCCTTGAAAACCCAGACAGTCCAGTCTTAATGGGGCTCATGGCTGGCGGGGCCTGCACTCAGCTGAACTGATCCCGTGACCCTGCATTCCTAGGGTAGAAGGCTCACGCTTGGCTCCCCGGACCTCGCACTAGCCTGGAACCTGGAGCTCCATGAAATGCTGTGAGTCGCTTCCACCCCAGGGGCCAGCTACAAGCCCAGGCAGGCAGAGTGCCGCCCCGTCCCCCCACCCCAGCTCCATCCAAGCCACTGCCCAAGCCCCTGACCTGTCTGCTCCCAGATGCCTGCTGTCTGGCTGGCAGCCACTCACCAGCGTCCAGAGGACATAGATGGTGAAGAGGGCAATGGTGAGGGTAATCAGCCCCAAGGCCTCCAGATGGCTGTGGAGCCGGAGGTGGTCCTGGGCCCCCCGCAGGCACAGCCAGCCTGAGATGGCAGCCAGTGGCGTGATGAACAGGAAGCACACCACGTCACAGCATAGCGTCCGCTTCTCTGTCCGAGGCCCGGGGTCCTTCAGCCACTGCGGAGAAGGAGGGAGGGGGAGCCGGTGAGAGGGACCACCACACACTGCCCTGCTGCGAGCCTATGCCAGGGAATGGGGCATCAGGGCCCCCTCTGCAGACACCCATCTTCATCGCTGTTCCTGCAGGACGCTACTCCTGCCTTGCTCCCTGTAATCCTTTTTTTCTTTCAGATACTTACTGAGATGATGACAGGACAGGCCTGGGTAGGTGCAGGGCATTTCTGTCCCTGGGTTTGTTTTTGGTTTTTTTTGCCACATCATGAGGCTTGCAGGATCTTAGTTCCCCGACCAGGGCTAGAACCTGCACCTCCTGCAGTGGAAGCTCAGTCGTGTCTGACTCTGTGATCCCATGGACTGTAGCCCGCCAGGCTCCTCTGTCCATGGGATTCACCAGGTAAGAATACTGGAGCAGGTTGCTCTTTCCTCCTCCAGGGGATTTTCCCGACCCAGGGATCGAAACTGCATCTCTTGCATCTCCTGCATTGGCAGGCAGATTTTTTTTTTTTTTACCACTGAGCCACCTGGGAGGCCCTAGTTGAAGTGTGGCGTTTAACCACTGGATCACCAGGGAAGTCCCATGCCTATTTTACAGATGGGGGAAACGGAGGGCAGAGAGGGGCTGACCCCTTTGTGCAAACTCACATGGCTAGTGGTCTACAAAGCCAGAACTGGAGCCCAGGAAGTCTTGCCCCAGAGTCTGTGCATCCTTGGCTGCTATGCTACACTGCCTGCCACAGATGATGGGGGGTGGGAAGGGATCCCTGCCTGCAGCTCCCCTGCTGGATGGGGGAGAGATGAAATGACTGAGTGATCAGGGTGAGGACTGCTATGCTTAAGAGGTAAGGCTGCAGAGATCCAATTGAGCAGAAGGACCTCATCAGGAATGGGGGAAACGCGCTCCAGGCTGCAGAAACAGCATGTGCAAAGGCACTGGGGTGGGAGCATGTGGTCCACCCAATGGGCAGTGGGGAGAGGGTGAGGTGTGTGGACAGGCCGGCTTGCCCTCCCACTGTTCCCTTAAGAGTAGGTCCCAGGTGGGCCAGGGGCTCTTCCAGGAGCCCCCACCTCAGCCCAGTGACATCACCCCTTGTAGTTCCCAGATGCACCAGGGCAAGCCAGGCTGGGAGGAGTCTGGAGGGCACCCTGGTGAGCAGCAACTGCTCTGGGAAGCTGTGTGGCTCCCACCATACTTGGAAATAGCCTGTCTCAACCCCGACCCACTGCACTCAAGCTGAGCTCTTGGGATTGGCCCACAAAGTCCCCTGGCCAGGTCACCACCCCTCCTTCAGGGCCACTGTCCTCCTCCTTTAACTCCCTTCTCTCCAACCACATGGGCTTGGCCAAGGACGCCAAGCTGTTCCTCGAGGGAGGCCTCAGGGCCTTTGTACCTGCTGTGCCCCCTGCCAGGACTGTCCTTCCCCAGGTTGGGGCTCCTCTTTCCTCAGGTCTCAGCTCTAGGGTCACCTGAAGTGACCAAAGCAGGGAAGGGGCACAGGACCTGTCAGATCTGGAACCTCAGGCCCGGTTCCCCATCCCCATCAGCAGAAGTGGCCCCAGGGAGAGGAGAGAAGGTCTTCCCTCTAGAGAAGCCCACTAGGATCCTCCAAGGCCATTTCCTCCTTGGGCTCCATGTCTGCCTTCCTCCCTTCTCCCAACTCCAGCCTCCGACTCCCAAGCATACCTCTGTGAGAGATCGGGACCGCTTCTCCACTGCAAACTCTGTATGGCACAGCTCGCAGTAGCTGGTGTTGGATGAGGAAAGCCACCTCTCCAGACAGCTCTTGTGCACAGCGCCCAGCGTGCCAGTGCACCCACATGGAGACAGTAGGCTCTCCCCATTTGCCCCCTCATGGCAGATCCGGCAGAAGGGACCATCGCTAGACACAGAGATGGGACACATGAGTAACGGTTGAGCCTCCTGCCTGCTCCTGCTTCACTCTGCCCTGGATCACAAGCTCAGCGCTGCCTCTATATACCGCTATTTGGCAAACTCCTATTCATCCCTCAATGCCCAGCTCCAAATGTCCTTTTCTCTTGGAAAGCCTTCCCAGACTCCCACAGGTGGAGTGATGTGCTCCCTCCCCAGGGTTCCTACAGCATCATTTTAGGCCCAGGGTGGGCATCACCTGTACCTGCCTGCCCTGCTCCTCTTTCTATACCACCACCCTGACTGTGCTGGGCAACTGCCTCAATCTCAAGAGGACACCCCTGATGACCCCAGGCCTGACCAATCAAAACACCACACATCTCTGGTCACAGAGGCTGACTCAGGGAAGGGCACATGTGATGCAGAGCCACTGGAATTGATTTCTGAAATTCTTCTTCTTTTCCTCTAAACTCCAGAACTACAGGCAGCATGGCTGATGTAAGTCTGGAGCTGCTGGCAGCAGCTTGGTCTCCACCTCAAGTCTGCAAATGATGCTAAAACAGAGGATCGTGGAGCCAAAAGATAGGGAGAGGCAGATTCTCAAGAACATCATCAGAAGCACTGGATCCAGCCACACCTGAAGGCCATGCCACCTGAGAAACCTGTGTGTCCCAGGAGAAGAGCTCCTGGGCTCCTCTACTCTAGTGAGGCTGGGAAAACAGACATAAAAAGGCATCTATAGGAAGCCATTTCCCATTTCAGGGAAGTCTCTGCCCCAGCCTGGTCTCAGGGGATTCTGGATCCTTCCTGGGGCAGTTCAAGAGACCAGGGGCATGGCCTTGGTGGGCCCAGAAGCTGTCCAGCACATGAGTCATTGTTTTCCAGACATTTCTGCCCAGAAAGTGGATTGCAGGAACACATGAAGGAGGTGGAGCAGGAGAGTTGTTTTCCATATAACACCACCAGTTTCCCCTAGGAAACTTTCTCTCCTTTTCTCAGTGTCTCTGCTGTGGGGGTGGGGCCCAGCTGCTTTGAAACCCAGGAGCTGAGAGCTGACCCCTCAGGTCTGCTTTCTGGCCCTCGGTCCTATGTGTGGGGTGATGCTTTCTCCTCCGACATCAAAAGGGCGTGCCCAGCTCCCCTGTGCTCCCACACTCTGATCCCATGTTCCCGACACACATCAAGTGAACAGAAAAGACATCCCAGCTCCAGGAGCCAAGCCAGGAAGTGGAAGTAATGAGGACTAGGAGAGAGAGTCACGTTGATTTGGGGGGTTTGTTCCGGGGAACCCTACTTAGGAGGTTCAAGTTCAGAGAAAATGAAATATGGGTAAACAAAGCACACACTGACTATGATGGAGCACTGATCAGGTCCTACGCACCATTCAAAGGGCAACATCGGGGTTAATCTGTCTCGTTCTCACAGGGAGCCTAGGAGGAAGGTGCTGTTATTGCCCCCATTTCACAGATGTGGAAACTGAGACATAGAGAGGTTGACTTGGTTGTGCCAAGTCACACTGGATTTGAACCCAGGAAGTCGCTCCAAGGCCTATGAACTCAGAGCCACTAGGTTGCCCGCCCCCAGAAGTAGGGCAAGAGAAGTAGGCTCTACTGTTTGAAATTCTGGCAGGAAAATCATGAAGAGGAAACAGGAGAGGAGAAAATGGGATGGGGGAGTGGGTGAGACATCCACAGGCCCCAGGCGGGCTGCCCAGTGTAGGCTTCACAGAAGAGAGATGTAAACAAGAAAGGAAATGGAAGCCATGCTCAGTGACACTGGCAGGTATCCAGTTCCCTCCAGGCCTCGGTTTCCACGGGTGTCAAAAGGGAGGGTGGGGCGAGGTGCCCCACGGGAACCCCGTGGAGGGAGAAGTCCTCCCCACCCCCCATGCTGGCAGCTCTGGCTGGGAACCCCCTAGGCCTGCCAAGGGTCCCCTCACTCCCAGGCTGGGTCACGCAGCACAGACACCTTCCTGACTCAAGGGGTCTGATGGAGATGCAGACTTTAGAAAAACCAAGACTCTGGAGGAAGCCCAGAAGGAGCCCTCCAGTCTCATCTGGGCTCAGGCAAGGTAAAGACCTGTAGGGCGCCCAGCACTGGCTCCCTCCACAACACGGCAAGGCTTCCATCTGCTTCTTTGTACGTTTGAATGAAAAGTTTATGAATTAATTCTGACACCTGCTACCCATGTGCATGAACCTTGAGGGCGTGACACTCAGTGAAAGAAGCCGGTCACACAAGGACAAAGACTGGCGAATACTACTTCTATGAGTTTTCTGGGGAGTCAAATCCAGAGACAAAAAGTAGGAATGGTGTGGGGCCCCGGGGCTGAGGAAGGGGGAGGGGGAGTGAGTGTTTAGTGAAGACAGAGTGCAAGATCAAACGAGTTATGGGGGGGACTTCCCTGGTGGTCCAGTGGTTAAGAATCTGCCTTGCAATGCAGAGGACGTGGGTTCGATTCCTGGTCAAGAAACTAAAATTTCACATGCTTCAGGGCAATTAAGCCAGTGTGCTGCAGCTACTGAGCCCGTGTGCTCTGGAGCCTGCATACTACAACTAGAGAGTCTGTGACCCACAGTGAAGATCCCAAGTGCTGCAACGAAGACCTGACACGGCCAAATAAATATTAAAAAAAAAAAACAGTCATGGGGCTGAATGATGGTGATGGTTACACAACACCATGAATGTACTTAAAGCCACTGAACAGTACACTTTCAAGTGGCCAAAAAGGTAAATTGTACATTATATCGTAACCATAAAAAAATTGGAAGGAACAGTTTATGAATTTGACGATCTCAAGGAAACATCACGGTAATACATTAAACTTGAAAAATTGGTGGCTAGTTTAAATCTTAATGAGTTAAGGCAGATTTAAATCGGTGTGGGGTTTCCTTGGGCTTCCCAGGTGGCACTAGTGGTAAAGAACCCACCTGCCAATGCAGGAGACATAAGAGACCAGGGTTCCATCCCTGGGTTGGGAAGAATCCTTGGAGGAGGGCACGCCAACCCACTCCAGTATTCTTGCCTAGAGAATCCCATGGACAGAGGA
Organism: Giraffa tippelskirchi; assembly: GCF_054371585.1. Lineage (NCBI taxonomy): Eukaryota > Metazoa > Chordata > Mammalia > Artiodactyla > Giraffidae > Giraffa > Giraffa tippelskirchi. The sequence continues at coordinate 93,390,733 of NC_137280.1, read as the reverse complement.
GCCTGGCAGGCTACAGTCCATGGAGTTGCAAAGAGTCAGATATGACTAAAGCTACTTAGCACTCACACATGGGGTTTCCTTAAATCTCTTTCACTTGATGACAAGTTGGTGAACCAAGCAGACTCGGCTCACATGTGTGTCTGGAAGATTGGCACCGAAGTTTAAATATATTAATCGTAAACTCTGTGTGCTCAGTCACTTCAGTTGTGTCCAACTCTTTTGCAACCCCATGGACTGTAGCCCGCCAGGCTCCTCTGTCCATAGGATTTTTCAGGCAAGAATACTGGAGTGGGGTGTCATTTTCTCTTCCAGGGGATATTCCCAACCCAGGGATCGAAACTGTGGCTCCTGATTCTTTACCACTGAGCCACCAGGGAAGCATTATGAGGTAGCAAAGCCCCTTGTGAGCAATATATGGGGACCATGGCCATGCACTTTCATAACCACCCAGCAAGAAGGTGCCCCAGTTTAGAGATACAGGGGAACAGCAACTTTTCCCAGTCCTATACAGAGAGAGGCTCCCCCTTGCCCTGAGCCCAGGTACCCTGAGGCCACAACCAGTACTACCAGCTACTTCCTTGTGCAGCCTCCCCAAGATGTGAGCTACTCACCAACATCAGATCTCTTAATTTCACCCAGTAATCTGGAGTTTCAGCTTTTCCTGAAGAATCAGACCTGTCTACCCAGTTTCCATGTGGTGATTACTCACTGGGCCCCTTTCGCTGATTTATTTGCCACCTGGCCCCTCTAGGTGGTGAATTTTTCTTTTCTTTTCTTTGGCTGCACCACTCAGTGGGATTTTAGTTCCCCAACCAGGGATGGAACCCATGACCCCTGTGGTAAAAGCGTGGAGTCTTAACCATTGGACTGCCAGGAATGTCCCAGAAGGTTGGATTTCTGACTGCAGGTGGGGCTGGGAATAAACTGTTTGGGCTAGAGAGTGAAGCAAGTGAAAGCAACAATTCCTGCTCAGTCACCACTCACCTTGGTGTGTCCAAGGCCCGGATGACGGTCGAGAGGAGCCGGCCATCCCTTGAAGTCACCTGGGCCACATACTGGGGTGGCCCAAGGCCCGTGGCCTCCACGACCTTGGAGAAGGCAGGGCTGTCGGAGCAGTCACACAGGGAGCCAGGGAGGTGACAACAGTCACCCGTCGTCATGGCCACAGGGAGCCCCGTGTCCTCAGGACCCGAGGCCCATGGTCCCAGGAGCCTGGGGAGAGGCCAGCAGGAGGATCAAGAACAAGGTTAGCAAGCCACAGACAGCCCAGAGCCAGCTCTCTGAGCTGCGGGGGGGGGGGGGGGGGGGGGTATGAGGATTCAGTCAGGTCACACATGCAACTCAGGCCAGGCCTGGCGCATCTCAGGGGCCTGGCTATATTCTCTCTGATTCTCCTAAGAAAGGTCAGCCTGGTCTGGCCCACAAAGCATGCAGAACATCACCTTTCCAGCCTGGATAGCAGCAGCTAACAGTGACTGAATACCTTCTGTGTGGCAGGCCCAGTGCTCGGCACTCTCTAGGGCCAGAACTATCCCTGCCAAAACCATGGAGAGACTGTTCCCCGTGGACTGGATTCCTAGGGCTGGACTCAGAGAGGATAAGCCTGCCATGGAGTGGGCCAGAACTGAGCTACAAACTTGGCCCAAATGACCAGGATGGTGAGTCATTTTGACCCTGCTGGTTCATGGCTTCTTGTGGGCTCTGAGTTTCTTGATAATTCAGGCTATCGAGGAAGTGGTAGACCAGACTGGGATAGTGTCTGTCCCCACCCAGAAGAGCAACCACTTGGAGCAGTGCCTCAGTCCCCAAGGAGAGGCCATGGGAGACAGCCAGAGCCTCAGGCAGCAATCTGAAGTCTGCTCTGGCGGCGGGGGTGGGGACTGACTTCAGCAGGATTCCATCCCCCTACCTCCCCACCCCAGGGTCTGATCTGTCAGCAAGAACCCTTGGCAAGCTCCTCTTCCATCCCAGAACCAACCAGCAAGGCTTGCGTATTTCCCTGTGAGAATTTAATGAAAGGGACTGAGGCCTCTGGAAGCCAATACAGGTGCCCTGGAGCTTAGGATCTCTGTCCCAAACTTATCTCACCCTCCACAGTCTGTCCCCAGGAACTGTGGTCCAGAGACCCCAGAAACACTCACCGAGGTACCCCCCCCACACACAAGTGGTTTTTACCCACCCTTGCTAGTCAAACTCTGAGATCCAAAGAGGGGCAGAGGGAAGCAGTGCAAGTCACTGGCTAACTTTTTGCACCAGGACAGTCTCCTGCCAGATCAACAATCTCCAAACAGCTTAGCCAGAAGTGCTCTGGGCCCAATAGGCCCTTCTGAGCCTCCTAAGTGAGGCCACACAGTCAGCCAGATAAGCAAGTGTCAGCCCAGAGGCAGGAGAAGCCTAGGAGGAAGGCTGCATGACCGAGATAACACCCACAGGGCAGTGGCCAGGCTGCCACGTTGTGCACACTGCTGTCCCTCCCAAGTGAGGCCAGCAGGGAAGTTGCTGGGCTACCCAAGGGAAAGGCTGCAGAGGAGACTCCACACCTCTTGCCCCTCCAAGGATTGGCCTTCACATTTCTGCAAGTAATTGGGCATCCCAAGACACATCACAGCTCCTATGCATTAAGTTCTACCATTTCTTTTATTGTCAGGGGAAAAGCAATAACAGAAGCAAAACAACACTGGTAAAATCTGCTTCTGCAAGGCTTGCAAATCAATCAAATGATGCTAGCAGCTACTGGAAAATAAACTCGTGGTTGCTGGGGGAAGGGATAGTTAGGGCTATTGGGAAGGTCATGTACACATTGCTATATTTAAAATGGATAACCGACAAGGGCATTCTGTATAGCACAGGGAACTCTGCTCAATGTTATGTGCCAGCTTGGATGAGAGAAACTCTATTACTTTCATGTAATTCTCAGAGGGAAACACACAAGCCTTATTGGTTGGTTGTGGGATGGGAGCAGGGATTGGAATGGATACATGTATATGTATGGCTGAGTCCCTTCCCTGTTCACCTGAAACTACCACAACATTGTTAATCGGCTATACCCTAGAACAAAATAAAAAGTTTGAAAAAAAAAATAATAGTGGCTACTGTAAAGTAAGTAACTGCTGGGACTTCCCCAGTGGTCTAGTGGCTAAGACTCTGCGCTCCCAACGCTGGGGGACCAGGTTGGATCCCTAGTCAGGGAACTAGATCCCACAAGCCTTGACTAGAGATCCTACATGCTGCAACTAAAACCCAGCTCAGCAACCGCATGGACTGTAGCCTGCCAGGCTCCTCTGTCCATAGAATTCTCCAGGCAAGAAAACTAGAGCAGGTTTCCATTCCCTTCTTCAGGGGAACTTCCTGACCCAGAGATCAAACCCAGGTCTCCTGCATTGCAGGTGGATTCGCTACCATCTGAGCCACCAGGCAAGCCTAATATATAAATAAAATATATGTATATATTTTAAAAAGGTACCTAACCTTAGTGCTATATTTAAAATGGATAACCAACAAAGGCCTATTATATAGCACATAGAACTCTGCTCAGTGTTATGTGCCATCTTGGATGGGAGGTTTGGGGGAGAATGGATCCATGTATATGTAGGGCTGAATCCTTTGCTGTTTACCTGAAACTATCACAATGTTGTTAATTGGCTATACCCCAATACAAAATGATGGTAAGAAACAACAAAAATTTTAAAAAAGGTACCTACTGCAAGCCAGGCACTGTGCTGAGTTTATTGAACTCCAATAGTTGTTATAAATGTCTCCTTCAAAGGTCACCTCCCCAGAGAGGCGTTCCCTGATCACTCTGGTCGAAGTGCCACTCATGTCCACATTATTGCCCTCATAGATGTGTCCCTCTCTGAAATGCTTTTATTTCTTTTTCTTTTTTTTTTTGACCACATGGTGAGGCTTGTAGGATCTTAGTTCCTTAATCAGGGATTGAACCTAGGCCCTCAGCAATGAGAACAGAGTCTCAACCACTGGACCACCAGGGAGGTCCCATTAATGTTCTTATTTCTTCATCTGCTGGTTAAACCACATCTGTCTTCCACCATCAGTCATCTCCAGCGCCTGATCCAATGTCTGGTACACAGTTCCTGCATTAATTCCTCAGCCCCTCTTCTGTGTAAGAGCAGGGTGAGAGAGGCAAGTTCCTTGACCCCCAGACCCTGGTCTGCCAGCACCCAAGATGGGAACCAGAAATCTTCAGAGGCTGGAGATCTGTGCAAAGCACAGAGGCTTGGGCTTAGGAGAGGCTAGTGTCGAGCCTGGATGAAAGGGTAGGGAGGGTGCAGGCTGGACTCAGCTCTGGGGCTGCTGGGAAGGGTGACTGAGCCAAGGCCTCCAGCAAATTTGGCCCAGTGCCAAGGAGATGGATTTTGCTGAATCTTCACGACAAATCTATGATGGAAGTCCAATAATCACCCCCATTTGACAGGTGAGGAGACTGAGGCTCAGAGAGGGGCAGTTACTTGCCCAAGATCACACAGCTAAGTTGGGACAGTGCAGGATTTGAACTTAGTCCAGTGAGTGGGTCTGGGACCCAAGAGATATGGGTTCTTTTAAGTCCTGACTCTGGTGCTGATGCTGTGTATCCGTGGACAAGCCACTTGGGTTCTCTGGGCCTCATTCTCCTCTTTTGTCAAATAAGTTGATGAAGCTATGTCTGCTGAAGGGCTTTGTGAGAAGAAGCCCCCAGGCTCAATTCCTCCAGCGAAGCTCGTCCTTGGCTAGGCTTGTCTGGGGTGGCACAGGGGCACCACAACCTTTTGAACAGCTTCTCTTTTCTGAGGGCAGGAAACTGAGGGAAGAAGAGTCAGATGGCCCTAACTCCCCCACAGTGTCATCTCAGTTCAGTTGCTTCACTCCCTGGGCCTCAGTTTTCTCTTTTGTATAACCAATGAGACCCAGCTCATACATGCATAAGCATGAATAAGTTGATAAATTTTAGCTCTTATGATAATTATTGTCATCAGCTTACAGACAGCTGTTGGGAGGGTCTGATGATACAAGGCACAGTCAGTGCCTGGCACACAGTAAGCACTCAACAAATGCTCACAGTTACTATTTTTTTAGGATAAATGTATAGCCTGTGAAATACATTCATTCCTCTTCACTTAGCAAAGAGAAGCTCCTGTTTGTCCTTCAGCACTTGCATAGCCCTGCACTGGAGGCCAGACTCTAATCCCAGCTCTGATTCTTACTCACTATGTAGCCCTGGTTGAAAGGCTAGCCCTCTCGGAGCCTCGACTTCCTCAGCTGTATAGCAGAGACGGGGCTTCCCTGGTGGCTAAGTGGTAAAGAATCCACCTGCCAATGCAGGAGATGTGGGTTCGATTCCTAGGTCAGGACGATCCCCTGGAGAAGGAAATGGCAACCCACTCCAGTATTCTTGCCTGGGAAATCCCATAGAGGAACCTGGTGGGCTACACTTCATGGGGTCGCAAAAGAGTCAGACACGACTTGGCCACTAAACAACAACAACACAGCAGGGAACATTTCTAGTACTTCCACTTGATATTGTCACTAGAGGACTAAATGGACTAAACCTATAAATTCTGGCTGTCCTGTTTTGAGCACCCACTAACTGCCAGGCACTCTGCTAAGCAAATGCCTGGGTCATCATCTTGACTATTTTCTTGGTAGAGCCCCTCTGAGGAGGAGGGTGGGGAAGGTGACTGGTCACTTATTGACCGCCTACTGTACGCAGAGCGCTTTCTTCACTTGCACCTCCTAAATCTGCACAACAGCCCCGTTAGGTTGGTCCTGGGATGACCTAGTTTCACAGATGGGGAAACTGAGGATCAGAGAGGCACCTACTGTGCGCCAGCCCCCCGGAGACCTCCTGCCTTCTACAAAGACGGAAACTGAGACCACCTAGTCGCTGGGAAGGCTGAGGCCGACGGTCCGAGCCTGGCCGTCCTTCAGGGGGCCGGGCTCGGGCCTCGAACTCTGGGCCATCCGGCAGAACGGCACCCCTCCACCCCATCCTCCCGCCCGTGCCCACCTGATCCGCGGCCGGGCCGGGCGGCCGCACAGGCCCCTCCGCTCGCCCCGGCCCTGGTCCCGGCCCGGCCGGTCCCGTCAGCGCCGCCAGCTCCGCTCTGGCCGGTACCTGCGTCTGGATACCGCCCGCCGAGCAGACGGTGTCACGGGCCAATGGCGACCACCTCTCGCCTACACTGGCCAATCGTCGTGGACGTCCCGCCCCGGAAGGCGGGGCCAGAGGCGACGGGGACGTTCTGGGCCGCACAGGCCCGGCGGCGCCGCAGCTGCTGACTCCGCCCCTGACGCGTCCTAGCTCCGCCCCAACCTCGGTCCCGCCCCCTATCCCCGACCCCGCCCTATCTCGACTCCTGGCACGAGAGGGGCCGGTGGCGCCACCTGCAGACGACCAGTTAATAAATTAAACCGTTACAGAATTCAACGTGACACCAGCAGAGGGATTTGTGTTCCTCACCTCCCTTAAGCGTCTCATCAATTCTGACGGCGGGATGAACCATCCGATCACATTTCACAGAGAGGAAACAGAAACCTAGAGAGGTTAGGGGGCCGTGCTAAAGCCATCATTTACTCATCATTCATTTTCATTCATATATACGACAAATTCATTGATTAGATGTAATAAACATCAATAAGAGGGTCTATTATGAGCCAGGCACTGTGCTAGGCGCTGTGGACACAATGTTTAATAAGGCAAATAGTGCTGCCCTCACGGATCTCAGTGTAGGGAGTGAGGTAGACGTTAAACAGCCAGTAATGTAATTACTAATTGCAAAGGTGATAAATTGTAGCGAGCGAGGGAGGCATATCACGGAATATTTGGAAAGTTCAAAAGTAATTCCCTAAAGAAGCAGTTGAACTGACAATGTCAGATACAAAGTGTCTGAGGTGGGATGGAGAATTTCATTAATACTCCTTGCTTCCCCTGCCTTTATTGAGTATATAGATCCAGCTTAGTTACCTTAGTCAAATTCTTTCGTGTTGTACTGGCTTATATTTTTCAAAAATGGAATTATAAATCATATAGGTTACCTATAGAGGGAAGTAGAATAGAACGGACAAAATAGAAGCTACACTTTAAAAAAATTTTTTTTTTAACTTTTTGGCTGAACTGATTTCCACACTGGGAATCTGAACCTGTGACCTGAATTAGAAGTGTGGAGCCTTAACCACTGGAGCACCAGGGAGGTCTCAGAAGCTAGGCTTTTAAAACTGTACCTTGTTGTATACATTCAAATTTACAACCATGTAGATATCTTATATAATTTTAAAACTAAATTTTAAATGTAAGATACCTAAAAAACAAAACTGAAATAAAATGAGTTAACCTGTATATCCAGTTGGTGACAAAATAACCCAAAGATGAACTCCTAGTGACTTTAAAACACCAGAATTTGATTGTCCATACTCAATATAGTGGTGGTGGTGGTGGTGGTGGTGGTGATAAAATTGTTATTCTGAGCTTGTTGTACATTTAGTCTGGGATAAAGCAAAGGAGTGATTATGTCAGTGTCAAGAACTGGGTTTTTCATAGGGAGTGAAAGAGGCACAGATGTAAGATTGATCACATTAAAGAAAAAAAAATCCTGTGGTCTTGAATTTGAATTGGGAGTATCACGATACATTTTGTCTTTCAGAAAAGCAAACATTTGCTGCCTCTGTCCACTGGAAAGTCTGCAACAAGCACCCCACAGTCCCAGTTGTGCTCAGTTTTGTCCGACTCTTTTGCAACTCCATGGACTGTAGCCCACCAGGCTCCTCTGTCCATGGAACTTTCCAGGTAAGAACGCTGGAGTGCATTGCCATTTCCTTCTCCAGGGGATCTTCCTGACCCAGGGATCAAACCTGTGTCTCTTGCATTGGCAGGTTTTCTTTTTTTCCTTTTTACCCCTGAACCACTTGGGAAGCCCCCATAAACCCAGAGAGTGGTCTCTAAATACCATTTCTGTTTGAAAGAGGCTTGGAATATCAAAGAAAAACCAGACTGAGTCAGGGGCAGGAAATGTACAGATGAACATGGCACATCTTTAAATACCAGAAAAAGAGTTATCAAAGACATTACCTATTAACATAATGTCAATGGGAACCAATTAGAAGCTTCCATTTGCCACAAATTAGACAATTTCACCCTCAATAAAGATAATGATTGCAGATCAAAATGAAGCAAATGTTCAACTTCCTGCACTTGGATTTTTAATTTTTTTGTTTTAAAATAATGTCAGATTGACGAAAAAGTTGCAGAAATAATGCACAGAACTCCATAAAGCTTTTGCCCAGATCCCCCAATTGTTAACGTTTCTGAATCCTTTGAGTATAAAATAGATATATGGTGTCTCATTAACCCTTAATGCTTCAGTGTTTATTTCTTTTTTAAAATAATTATTTTTGGCCATGCTCTGTCTTCGTTGCTGTACTCAAGCTTTCTCTGGCTGTGGCAAGCAGGAGCTGTTCTCTGGTTGTTGTGCACCAGCTTCTCATGGCAGTGGCTTCTTTTGCTGTGGAGCACAGGCTCTAGACTCAAGGGCTTCAGTAGTTGCAGCACACAGGCGCAGCAGTTGTGCTGCACAGGCTTAGTCGTCCCTTCGAGAGTGGGATCTTCCCATGTCCCCTGCATTGACAGGTGGACTCTTAACCACTGGACCACCAGGGAAGTCCCAGGGCTTATTTCTTAAGTAAAGTACATTCTTCTACATAATTATAGTATTATCTTCAAAATCAGAAAATTAATATTGATCCACTATCACCAGGTAGTTCCCAAGTCCCATTCAAAGTTTCAATAAAGTTCTTTGAAGCTCCAGACTCCATTCTAGGATCACCTGTTATATTTTGCTGTGTAATTCAGTCTCCTGCAGTCTGGAACAATTCCTCATTCTTTCCTTGTCTTTCATGACCTTGATTTTTTTTTTTTTTTTTTTTACATGTGTCCGTTTATTGATTGCTGGGAATACAGCTTATTGAGGATACATTGACATGCATTTGAGGGGAGAAATTAATCAAACCTGAAAGGAAGCCATTCAATAAGCCTGAGAGTTAATAAGGTAGGAGAGATTCGATCTAAAGATACAGTGTGTGGGGGACTCCAACAACCACGGAGGGTTGTCCTTAAGATGCCAGCTGCAAATACTTTGGGAACTTCTCTGTTCTGAATTACTTTGGAACTACCAGGAAAGAGACGATCACCCTGCCTCTTTAGTTTAAACTAATGCGAGAAAGAAAGCTGTTCACTGATGTGCCAAAATAACAAAAAACTTGCTGTCACTTCGAACTGTTTAAGGCAATTCCATTTTTACAAATTCTTCCACACCAATTTGTATGCTTTAGAGTTATAAGCAGCTATGAGATTTAGGAAAGATTCACAACTGATGCAAAAGACTGTAGTCATATCATTCCTGTATCTGCTGATTTATGCTCTGTTTTAATACTAGCAGATTTTTACAGCATACTGTCAATTTTTCCCCAAGGTGTTGAACTCATTGATATGATAAAGTGATATAAATTAAAAGAATTTCAGTTACATTTAAAAGGACAGAGAGATTAAATTACTGGAATGTCTCAGATCATAATTTAAAATTATTTAATGATATATGTGGTACATACGACATAAAGATTGTAATCTAAAGGTGGGTAAAGCACTGAAACATACTCCTAACTGCAGAGCTACATGCCACAGAGTTTCTCCCAAACTTTTTAATGGGTATCTTTTTCTTAAAACGATAACATCAATGTTACTTGATATTCAAAATGGTTTGAACTGCTTTCTGTGGTAGCAGGAATAAAAAAGAGAAAACAGAAACGGACATACCCCAGTGGAATAAAAAAAAAAAGACAGGGGGAAGATTTTGGCTTTTTTTTTTAAGAGGCAGTCTGTTCCTTCCATGAACTGTGTTTTTTTCCTTAAAGCTCTGGGGGTGGCGTGGGGGGTGGGGAACTGGTCATGGCTTGCAGCGCTGAACAAACCGAGGGTTCAAGCACACATCTCGGACGTGATATCTGTCCAGAATCCAATGACCTTGATATTTTTGAAGATTACTGGCTAGTTATTTTGTAGAAAGCCTCTCAATTTGCATTTCTCTAGTATTTCCTCATGATTCATACATTAGGGACAGAAACCACCGAAGTGATACTGTGTTCCCAGTGCATGTATCAGGAGGCAGAGAATGTTGTATGCACACAGAGACATATATAAATTCTTTTTTATATTCTTTTCCCTTATAGGGTACTACAAAATATTGAGTAGAGCTCCCTGTGCTATGCAGTAAATTCTCCTTTGTTTATCTATTTTATATGTGAAGTGGAGTGAATGAAGTTGTAAGTTGCTCAGTTGTGTCAGACTCTTTTCAGTCCCATGAACTATACAGTCCATGGAATTCTCCAGGCCAGAATACTGAAGTGGGTAGCTGTTCCCTTCCCCAGGGGATCTTCCCAGCCCAGGGATGGAACCCAGGTCTCCTGCATTGCAGGCAGATTCTTTACAGCTGAGCCACCAGGGAAGCCGAGTAGTGTGTATATGTTAATTGCAACCTCCCGATTTATCCCTCCCCTCAACCCACCAGTCACTTGTGAAGGCTACTTGGGAACAACTCCAAATCTTAGAAATTATGAAACTTGAAAATTGACAAGCAAATAGAGAATTAATTATTTACACTGGCTTATACCATCTGTGGGGCTTCCCAAGGGGTGCTAGTGGTAAAGAACCTGCTTGCCTTAGTTGCCTGGATCGGGAAGATGCCCTGGAGGAGGAAATGGTAACCCACTCCAGTATCCTTGCTGAAGAATTCCATGGACAGAGGAGCCTGGTGGGCTACTGTCCATAAGGTCACGAAGAGTCAGACATGACTGAAGCAACTTAGCACGAACACACACGTGCCATCTGTACCTCCAGGTAACCACATAGATGAAGGGAAATTTCTCTTTACATATGTATTTCAAAAGTAAATGAAGAAGAGGAAGGGGATAGATAAATGTATACTTATAGCTTATTCACGGAGAAGGCAATGACACCCCACTCCAGTACTCGTGCCTGGAAAATCCCATGGACGGAGGAGCCTGGTAGGCTGCAGTCCATGGGGTCATGAAGAGACGGATGTGACTGAGTGACTTCACTTTCACTTTTCATTTTCATGTATTGGAGAAGGAAATGGCAACCCACTCCAGTGTTCTTGCCTGGAGAATCCCAGGGATGGGGGAGCCTGGTGGGCTGCCATCTATGGGGTTGCACAGAGTCGGACACGACTGAAGCAACTTAGTAGCAGCAGCAGCAGCAGCAGCTTATTCACGTTGTTGAACAGAAGAAACTTTACAAACAGCATTGTAAAGCAATAAGAATAATTTTTTTCCAATAAGAAAAAAATAAAATAAAAATGAAAAAGGAAATACTTTTAGAAAAGAAAAGAGTAAATGAAGAAGGGTAGGATTTGAAAATGTACAATAGTGATCAGTTTGTAACTCTTAACAGATTATGAATCTAGGTGATGCTTCTCAGCAGCTGCTACCACCGTGAATGAGAAACACACTGACATTACCTGCCTCCTCGGGTTATGTACACAATATTGCCTACGAAGTGTCCACTCCTAAATCTGATCAACCTCTAGATCTAACTATTCATCTACATCGTTGGAATGACTGATGCTGAAGCTGAAGCTCCAATACTTTGGCTACCTGATGGGAAGGGTGACTCATTGGAGTCGACTCATTGGAAAAGACCCTGACACTGGCAAAGACCGAAGGCAGGAGGAGAAGGGGGTGACAGAGGTTGAGCGGTTAGATAGCATCGTTGACCCAATGGACATGAATGTGAGCAAACTCCAGGAGATGGTGGAGGACAGAGAAACCTGGCAAGTTGCAGTCCATGGAGTCACAAAGAGCCGGACACCACTTGCCACTGAACATTCATTTACAGGAAATTTGGGGGACAATGGGACACATCAAATGCCACCCTGTGTCCATAGAGACAGAAAGCAGATTAATGATTGCCAGGGGCTGAGGGATAGAGATAGGAGGAGGGAGTAACTGCTTAATGGGTTCTGGGTTTCTTTTTGGAGTGGTAGAAAACTTCTGGATTAAATAGTGATGAGGTTGCACAACATTGTGAATATCCTAAAAAACCACCAAATGTACTTTTTGAAACAGTTCTTAAGTGGCAAATTTTATGTTATGAGAATTTTGTCCAGAATTTTTAAAAAGCAAAAAGAAAGACACTCTAGGGGTGCCATAAACAAAATTCAGACTAAGAAACTACAATACAAATGACCCATTTATTTAACAGAAAAAAAGGGGGGATAAATTGGGAGATTGGGATTGACATACACACACTACTATACATAAAATAGATAATAAGAACCTACTGTATAGCACAGGAAACTCTACTCAATACTCTGTAGTGACTTATATGGGAAAAGAATGTAAAACAGGGTGGATATATGTTGTATGTGTATAATAACTGGTTCACTTTACTGTACAGCAAAAACTAACACAATATTGTAAATCAACTGTACTCCAATAAAAATTTTAAAAATAGGGACTTCCCTGGTGGTCCAGTGCAGAGGATACAGGTTTGATCCCTGATCCAGGAAAATCCCAGGTGCCATGGAGCAACTAAGCCTATGCACCACAACTACTGAGCCTGCCTGCTGCAACTACTGAAGCCCACGCATTTAGAGCCTGGGCTCCATGACAAGAGAAACCCCTGATCACTAGAACTAGAGAAAAATCTGTGCACAGCAACAAAGACCCAGTGCAGGTCAAAATAAATACATAAAATTTAAAAATTAAAAAAAATAGAAAATAAAAATTTTAAAGGCAAAAAAAAAAAAGCAAGAAAACAGAGGGGTCAGAGGGGGAGAATGTGTACGTTAAAAGAGATCAAAGAGGAGCGTCAACCAATTGGAGCCAGTGGCAGTTCAGTTCAGTCACTCAGTCGTGTTCGACTCTTTGTGACCCCATGAATCACAGCACGCCAGGCCTCCCTGTCCATCACCAACTCCCTGAGTCCACCCAAACCCATGTCCATCGAGTCGATGATGCCATCCAGCTATCTCATCCTCTATCGTCCCCTTCTCTTCCTGCCCTCAATCTTTCCCAGCATCAGGGTCTCTTCAAATGAGTCAGCTCTTCGCATCAGGTGGCCAAAGTATTGGAGTTTCAGCTTCAACATCAGTCCTTCCAATGAACACCCAGGACTGATCTCCTTTAGGATGGACTGGTTGGATCTCCTTGCAGTCCAAGGGACTCTCAAGAGTCTTCAACACCACAGTTCAAAAGCATCAATTCTTCGGCGCTCAGCTTTCTTTACAGTCCAACTCTCACATCCATACATGACCACTGGAAAAACCATAGCCTTGACTAGACGGACTTTTGTTGGCAAAGTAATGTCTCTGCTTTTTAATATGCTGTTTAGGTTGGTCATAACTTTCCTTCCAAGGAGTAAGCGTCTTTTAATTTCATGGCTGCAATCACCATCTGCAGTGATTTTGGAGCCCAGAAAAATAAAATCAGCCACTGTTTCCACATCTATCTGCCATGAAGTGATGGGACCAGATGCCATGATCTTAGTTTTCTATATATTGAGCTTTAAGCCAACTTTTTCACTCTCCTCTTTCACTTTCATCAAGAGGCTCTTTAGTCCTTCTTCACTTTCTGCCATAAGGGTGGTGTCATCTGCATATCTGAGGCTATTGATATTTCTCCTGGCAATCTTGATTCCAGCTTGTGCTTCCTCCAGCCCAGCATTTCTCATGATGTACTCTGCATATAAGTTAAATAAGCAGGGTGACAATATACAGTCTTGACGTATTCCTTTTCCTATTTGGAACCAGTCTGTTGTTCCATGTCCGGTTCTAACTGTTGCCTCCTGACCTGCATACAGGTTTCTCAAGAGGCAGATCAGGTGGTCTGGTATTCCCATCTCTTTCAGAATTTTCCACAGTTTATTGTGATCCACACAGTCAAAGGCTTTGGCATAGTCAGTAAAGCAGAAATAGATGTTTTTCTGGTACTCTCTTGCTTTTTCGATGATCCATTAGATATTGGCAATTTGATCTCTGGTTCCTCTGTCTTTTCTAAAACCAGCTTGAACATCTGGAAGTTCACGGTTCACGTATTGCTGAAGCCTGGCTTGGAGAATTTTAAGCATTACTTTACTAGTGTGTGAGATGAGTACAATTGTGCGGTAGTTTGAGCATTCTTTGGCATTGCCTTTCTTTGGGATTGGAATGAAAATTGACCTTTTCCAGTCCTGTGGCCACTGCTGAGTTTTCCATATTTGCTAGCATACTGAGTGCAGCACTTTCACAGCGTCATCTGTCAGGATTTGAAATAGCTCAACTGGAGCCAGTGGACTGTGAGTCAAATAAATCATTAACAAATTATAAGACAATCAGGAAAAGTGAACACTAGCTCTTTGATGATATTAGGGAATTACTGCTCATTTCTTTAGGTGGGATTATACTATTGAGGTGATGTTTTTAAAAGCCTGTATTTTAGATAAACATACAGAAATATTGATAGCTAGAGCATGTTGGGGATCTGCAAACAGGAGGAGATTAGGATGAAATTACATGGGTTGAAGTTGGGTGATGGGCCAATGGGGATTCATTTGTCTGTCCACTTTTATGTGTTAAATTTGTCCATAATTTTTTTTTAGATTTTGGTATGCTTTTTCCCAGCCTTTTATCTGGGCATCTTCTCCACTTATTAGGCCTTTCTCACTTATGGTAGACACTCACTAAACATTGGGTAAAGCCCCACAGCTTAGTGGCTACAAACCCAGCTCCAAAGTTGAAACCTGCTCACTTCTTACTAATTGTGTGGCCCTTAGGGTGTCACTCACTTCTGTTCCCCATCTCTAAATCAGGGCTATTAAGTTATGCTACCTCCTAGGGCTGTGGTAAATAGTATATAAATGATGACATGTAAAAGACTTATTTTGTGTGTATGGTATCATGTTCTTTTACATATCAGTTTATTTAGGTTAACACAATTCCACAAAAAATTAAACACAGAATTATCATGTGATTCACCAATTCTACTTCTGAGTATGTGTGTGTGTGTCAGTCACTCAGTCATGTTTGACTCTTTGCAACCCCACGGACTGTACCCGCCAGGCTCCTCTGTCCATGAGATTTTCCAGGCAAGAATACTGGAGTGGGTAGCCATTTCCTTCTTCAGGGGATCTTCCCAACCCAGAGATCCAACCTAGGTCTCCCACACTGCAGACAGATTCTTTACCATCTGAGCCACCAGGGAACTTCTCTGGGTATGTATTCAAAAGAAATGAAAGCCGGAACTCAGATATTTGTACCATCGTGTTCATAGCAGCGTGATCCACAAGTGCCAAAAGATGGAAGCAACCCAAGTGCCCACCCACAGATGAATGGATGCACAAGAAATGGAATATCCATACAATGGAATATTATTCAGCCTTAAACAGGAAGGAGAGTCTGACATCTGCTACAACGTGGATGAGCCTTGAGGATGTGATGCTCAGTGAAAAGAGCCTGTCACAAATATGGATTCCACTTATAGGAGGTCCCCAGAGGAGTTAATTTCACAGAGACAGAAAGTTGAATGGTGGCTGACAGGGGCTAGAGGAGGGAGAATGAGGAGTTAGTGCTTAGTGGAGACAGAGTTTGAGTTTTGTAGGGTGAAGAGTTCTGGAGATGGGTGGTGGTGATGGTTGGACAACAATATAATACTTAATGTCGCTGAACATTATACTTAAATGGTTAAGATGGTTATTTTTTTTTAAGATGGCATGCTTTATGATATGTGTATTTTATGGTAATTATGTGTATTTTACTATTAAAAAAAAAAAGACTTAAGAACAGTGCCTGGCAGAGAGAAAACACTGTGCTTATTAAATCACTGAAGAGTAATCAGAACAGCATTGCAGGACTGTGACCCCTCAAGGGCACAGTGACACATATTCTTGTTCTCAGGGATGTGCTCCAGGCCTGGGTAATCACAGAGGCTCCAGAAAGACTTGATTTTTTTGGGAGGTGGGGACGCAGCTTGCAGTGCAGGATCTTAGTTCCCTGACTAGGGATCGAACCTGTGCCCCCCTGCAGTGGAAGCAAGGAATCCTAACCACTGTACTGCCAGGGAATTCCCAGATTTCATCTTCTGACCGCCTGACACCCTTCCGGTGCCTCATCACTTTACCTGGCCCTCCTGAGCCCTCTCTTCACCATCCGTCCTCTCCATGCCCTGCTCTGCCCAAACCCAGGAGAGTCAACACCCCCCAGGGTCTGTGTGTTCAGCCCTGGAGTGTGCAGTCCCACAGGATCCCCAGTTCTCTCACTGGCCTTGGCCCCCTGGACCACACACCCTGACTCCACCTCCCCTGTCAGAACACCCCTGCGGGTCTGGGCTCTGAGCTCTTCCAGGAGAGGTATGTCAGGGTCTGTCCATCCCTCCTGGCAGGGCAGCCAGAGCCTGGAGGGCGTGCCACCCCCGCACCCCCACTCTGGTGGCTCTCCTAGGGCTCAAGGGCACAAGTGGCTTCTGCCAGGGGCTGGAGCTTCTAGAACAGTTGCCGGCACTCAGGTGATGGGGTGGGGGAAACACACACACACGGTCACGTGATCAGGGTGGGGCGGGGCATTGCTCTGCCCCCTCCACAGTGAGAAGTGACCCTCAGGCCAGTCCTGCCTACACGGGCCAAGGGGAGAAGCTGGATCCTGAGGAGATCCAGAGGAACCGTCAGTGCCCCCCGCCCCTCCTCTGTCACGGGTGTCTCCCCAGTGGGCACTCCTCAAAGGTTGGTCTAGGATGGAATGAGCTGGGGTGGAGCTGACATTGAGCAAGGTGACAGCTGAGGAGGAGGCCAGGTGGGCGGTAGAATGTCAGCAGTGAACCCCAACCTGGGGGCTGAGACGGGGAGCAGTGAACACAGCCCACCCCTTCACACCCTCAGGTCTTAGGGCTGGCAGTCCTAGTGCCGGGGAGTCTAACTGAACACCCCCTAGCCTTTCCTCACTCCCTCCTGGCCTCTGGGCGGCAGGAAGAGGGTCCAACCAACCACACCC
The DNA here is from genome assembly GCF_054371585.1 of Giraffa tippelskirchi. Taxonomy (NCBI): domain Eukaryota; kingdom Metazoa; phylum Chordata; class Mammalia; order Artiodactyla; family Giraffidae; genus Giraffa; species Giraffa tippelskirchi. Next base: position 93,373,712 of record NC_137280.1, on the reverse strand, counting down.
TCACCCACCCCAGGACCACCGTGGGCTCCGCTCTGTCCTGGGCGGGGGCTGAGCCATGGCGGTGGGCGCCTGCAGTGAGACCCCAGCTCAGGAGCGCCGCCTGGCGGAAAAAAGAAGACAAAGGCGCAGCGGCAGGTTTCTGTACAGGAAGTTCGAATTATACATTTTAGTAACCGGGCGAGAGAAACGAGGCATCCGGGCAACAGTGCAGGGGCCACAGGGAGAATAAGAGATCGAGAGCTAGGGTTTGGCGTAAATCTTACAAAGTGTATAAAGAATCTGTGTTTCTCTACAATAACAAAAAACCAAAGGCTACAAGAGCGGTTGTATATACAAAACACGGAGATATTGCTTCACTTGCAAACAGGTTCCTGACCAGACGGGGAGACAAGACAGAAATGGGGGCACGGGATGGGGTGAAGGCTGGAGAGCGCGCTGCGTGCAAAAAGGAGGGGGAGGTGGGGAGAGGGTCTTCTCCCAGCATAAATCTACAGGCAGGAGCTTAAGTCGCGCACGCGCGGGAGAGGTTGAAGGCGTGCGCGGTGCCGGCTGTGCGTGGGCGAGCAGGAGGTTGAGAGCCAAGAGTGTCCGCCTGCCCGGCCCCTGGCGCCTTGCTCGTCCGGCTGAATCAGCCAGGAGTGGGGTTATGGGTGGGAACCCGCCAGAGAGGGAGGGCGGCGATCGCTCCCCTGAGGCTGCCGTGGAAAACTGGAGGAGCCTGCTGCTCATCCTCCTGGCCTCTGGCCCGCGCCCTCCCTCCTACCACCCTCCCCGCCCCGCAGAGATGAGAGGCCCACTGGAACCCAAGGAGAGCAGGTGCAGCAGCCAGGGGCTCCTAGCTTTCCTTGGGCTGGTTCTTCGTGTGGAGCTCGAGGGGAGGGCGGGAGCCAGTCACAGAGGGGCGGGAGGGTGCGGCGGGGCAGGGAGGGGGCGTAGGGCCGGGACGTGCACGCACGCTCGGAACAGGCGCGGGGCGGTCACAGGTTCTGGCAGCACTGCAGCTTGTTGGGTTTCTGTCCGTCGGTGGTGGGCGGCACGCTGATGTCCACAACGTTGTTTCCAGGGGACTCGTCGTGCGCTGCGCGGTCCGCAATCTGCTTCTGTGACACGATGCGATAGATCTCTATGGGGTGGGGGGAGGGAAGCACCGGGTGAGGCCACAGTAGTCTTCTGGATGTCACCTCCTCCAGGCAGCCCTCCGGATGCTGAGTTGGAATCCCTCCCAAAGGCTCCCACTGTACCCTGGGCGCCTCCTAATGGGCTCCCGGAGGTTCCCACCAATCCCCAGGGATAGCTGTGTACCCGGGAACAGAAGGACCCACACCTGCCTGCAGATGTACCTCTCAGCCAGGGCCACTCGGTTCTGTAAGACCAGAGGCCTTCTTTTCCGAAGGAGAAATTTCCAGAAGCCTGGGGGCTCCGAGTCCCTGAGGCCACATGCCTCCCCAACTGACCCTGCAGGCTGTTCTCTAGTGAAGCTACCCAGGGCCCACCTGTAGGAGGCTCCCTATGTTCTGACTGACAGCACAGGTGGGACCTGGCCTCATGCTGTGGAGCAGGCCCTGTCTGTCCCCATGTCCAGACTGAACAGTGGTTTTCATGAAGGAAGGTTTGGGGGCTGTGCTCTGGAGCATGTGACCCGGGTGGCTGGGGCCCCGCCCATGCCCACCCTCTGGGACCCCAGCTGGGCCCTGTGACCACCTGTGAGGATGTTCTTGAACGCTTCCTCCACGTTGGTGGAATCCAGGGCTGAGGTCTCAATGAAGGACAAGTTGTTCTTTTCTGGAAGAGAGGATATGGCCCAGGTGAGTCAACTGGTGGGGGTGGGGTGGGGGGCACCCTTACCCTCTCCTGGACTCTGCCTGCCTGCCCACTCACCTGGTCTAGGAGATGAGGTTCGGGGACCAAAGGGGTAGGACTGGATACTTAGTCTGGGGGAGGGGAGGCTGGCTCTGCGGCCACAGGCACAGAAGACGCACCCGGTGTCGGCCAGCTGCCTTGCCTGCCTTCCAGATACTTCTCTGACACCTCAGTCAGAGTCCGGCTCTCAGGAGCATGGCCCCTTGAGGCCCCGGCCAGAGCGGATGACCCAGAGTGACCCCCCAGCTGCCCTCTAGCCACCCCTTTCAGGTCTGGCAGGCACTCACCTGCGAAGGCGCGGGCCTCGTCCGTGGGCACAGCCCGCAGGTGGCGCAGGTCGCTCTTGTTGCCCACCAGCATGATGACGATGTTGCTGTCAGCGTGGTCCCGCAGCTCCTTCAGCCAGCGCTCCACGTTCTCGTATGTCAGGTGCTTGGCAATGTCATATACCAGCAGGGCGCCCACTGCGCCACGGTAGTACCTGTGAGGATGGTGGGGCAGGGCCAGGCGTGAACTGAGCCAGTGCCAGAGGGGGCCTCCCAGGCTCCGCAGGCAGCGGCTCCTTGCCCTGAGGTGTGACCAACGTGGCCTCGAGAGAGAGGTGCGTGTCCTGAGGCCCCAGCTCCACCCCCCAGATTCAGCTCAGGAATGGGGAGGCCTGAGGAGGGAGTTGGGGATCTGGGGTCAGAAGACACTCCTGGGGTCAGCCACTAAAAGGAGAAGACCACCACACAAGGAAAGGGAAGAAGCTCTAATGCCTGCTGTGGCCTGTCCTGTCCGGGGCACCAAGAAGACAGACGGACAAGCATTCAGTCCGAGAGATCAAGGAGCGGAGGAAGGGACCCGGCCTCAGTGAAAGGAATTCAGGAGGCAGCAAGTGGCTGATGGGAGTTGGAAGGGTCAGGGAAGAGGCAGCCTGAGGGGGTCATGATGGCTGGGTGGCCACCGGGAAGCCAGGATGGAGTGGGGCATGGTGTGAGCACTGATGGGGGGCTGGGCAGGCTGAGCAGACAGGCTGGGGAGCAGGCAGAGTGGCCCAGGCCAAGACCAACGATGACAGCCCTCACCATGCAGCCAGTGCCCAGTGACACGGCAATACCTCAACAGGACCCAGGGGTCAGAGGGGCTGTGGGGCGTCCCCACCTGGGGGTCACAGCATGGCCAAGACTGGGCACCAGCCTTCTAGCAGGTCCCACAGCTCCCAGGGATCTTGTCCCTCCACCCTGGGCCTTCTGCTCTCGGGGTTGTGTTCACGATCCCCCTCTCCCCTGGCCCCACTGCTCACGCCGAGGTGATGGCGCGGTAGCGCTCCTGGCCAGCAGTGTCCCAGATCTGCGCCTTGATGGTCTTGCCGTCCACTTGGATGCTGCGGGTGGCGAATTCCACGCCGATGGTGCTCTTGCTCTCCAGGTTGAACTCGTTTCGGGTGAAGCGGGACAGCAGGTTGCTCTTCCCCACGCCCGAGTCCCCGATGAGCACCACTGGGGGGAGGGGTGGGAAGGGGCACGAGTGAGGCTCCCTGGGCCAGAAGCGGGCAGTGCCCCAGAGCCAAGACCCCACATGCCGCCCACGTCCACCCACAGGACCTTCACAGCAGCACCCAGGGTGCTGCAGACCCATGACAAAATCAGATGGAGCAGAGTCAGTGCTGTCCTGGGCCCCTCACCTGAGGTACAACACGAATAGGGTCCTTCAGAGCAGGACTGCCCCAGATGGGACCCAGGCACTGGGTAGAAGGCAGCCTGGGGAGTCGCAAACCTCGACAGTCCCGAACTTCAACAGTCTCAAACCCCAAACTTCCCTGGTGACCTGGGAAGTCAGGGCATGCCTGAGAAAGCCTCAGGACTGGGTGACCTTTGGCAGGTTACTTAACCTTTCTGGGCTGCCTTTTCCACAGGAAGACAGAGTAACAGGAGCACCTCAGGAAGAGAGTCATGGGAATGCGTGGGATCAGAACTCAGCCAACATCTTGTACCCTAGGACAGGTTGGCGGGGTAGGGGGCGTCAGATCATCCTGCAGGCACGCCGGAACAAGAGCCTGCCTGAGCCGTGAACGAGCAGGGCAGAAAATGGGCGAGTCTCTCTCCACTTTTCCCTTTATCGTGCTTCCTGTCCCCACCTGCGGAAGCCCTGCCTCTGAGGGCCCAGCCGCTCCAGGCTCTGGGGTGGAGAGGTCAGGAGGGGCTGCGCTCAGACCCAGAACACAGTCCCGGGGACTCGTGTCGGTGTGTGCACAGTGTGTGTGCAGTGCAGAAGGAACAGCGTCTCTTTCTAGATGCTCCAGTTGGAAACCACAGGGACGTCCAAGCGCTGGTCTTAGGCTCTGGCACCCCAGGGGCTGCGGACATGGTCGCTCAAGGCCCCAGCGAAAAGTTTTTCCTTGATGAGAAATGTTATGTGTGTGCGCCCAGATTCCTGCTGCTTCTCACCGCTTCGCTGCTCCCTGACCCCAGACAGGTTTTCCTCTAGGCCGCCAGAGGGCGCCTGTGAGCACCCGGAGTGGGTTCCCCCCTACCCCCTACCCCCTCATAGGGCTCCCACCTCCAAAGTCCGGAGCCCACAGGGCCCTGCATGACCTGACCCGTCCCCTCCCTGCCCTCACCTCCCCTCTTTTCCCCCCTCACTCTGTTCCAGACACATGGGCCTCCTCGCGACACTACCCTTTACCTGGAAGGTTCTTCCCCAAGTACCCACCGGGTTCCTGCTCTCATTTCCTTTGTGTGGCCCCTCAGGTGGCACTTGATCAAGGAGGCCAACCCCTGCCATTCTCTTAAAACGTCACTCCCAAGTTCCCGTCCCTGCCTCTCCTCCATAGCTTCCCCCCAACCACACTCGCCAGCTTTCATGTAATGATTTTTTGTCACTCTGCCTCGAGGGCAGCCACCTTGGACAGTCTGGTTTCCAGTAGTATCCCCAGACCTGGCGCGGTGCCGGCGCACAGGACACACCTGATTAATACCTACTCGATGAACAAATGCCAAAGGGGCTGGCGGAGCTTCCCAGGCCCACCTCTCCCCAACTGGGAGATGCCCAGGTCACCATCCCTGGGCTATAAGTAAGGAGGGGGTAGGCCAGGCAGCCCCCAGACTCAGTACCCTCTCTGGACTGGCTGCATTAGAGCCATGAATAACAAGAACGAGAAGGATGTTCTGTGCTGAGAAAACTCTTGATGTGCCATCACCTCACATATACATCACATGACCCATTTTACAGATGAGAAACTGAGGTGCAGACACGGGCAGTCACTTGCGTGGGGCCATCCAGTTGAAGAGTGGTTCAGCAGGATGTGAACCCAGGCTTCCCAAGTACAGAGCTGAGCTCAGAGGTCTGGGTTTAGCCTCCTCCTTTCCCACTATCTGGGGTATCCTGACCCCCTAGCGTAGCTGGCAAACTCCTATTCATCCTTCAAAACCCCTGGGTTCAGGCACCTCCTCTCCTCTCAAACTACCAAGTGGCCAAGCCATTGATGACAATGCCAATGTCCTCTCCTGACACCGTGGGCACTGGACACAAGAATGCCAAATTGACTTCAGAGAATGGTGGAAAGAGGTCAGTGAACATGGGCCTGAGGGCCTAGGACTCACAGACAGGCCAGTGGGGCCATGACTGGACTGACTGTGGACCCACTGTCCACACCCCCAACCCCTGACCTCCTTCCCATGGTGGTGGCATGAATCTAGCCAAAGCCAGGAAGGTTTGCACACAGTTCTCATGTCCTCAGGAACAGAACAAGAAATGAGGAGGAAGAGGGTTCCTTTAGGCCCGGCCCTGTATTCCTCCTACCCTCTGGCTGTCTTCCCAGCCCTGTCCATCTGTCCAGCCTGGGGGTCCCATTCGCCACATGAGGTCTGCTCTGGCCCAGCCCAACAATCTCTTGATCCCCGCAGGCCAGGCCCAGCCCTAAGGGCTTTGTTATGGAGTTCACAGGGCCACCCCAGGGACAGATGCTCACATGATCATGTACAGCTGGGGATGCTTAACCCAGAGTGACCAAGTCCCCTGGCCCAAGGTCACCCAGTGAGAACAGTGGAGGCCAGAGCCACACAAGGGCCACTAGCCACAGCCCAGACAAATGGCAGGAAGGCAGGGCTGCCCCCTAGGTCCCTGGCACGCGGTGCCCAGTGCAGAACTGGCTGGTGGGGCAGTGGCCAGGCCAGGCCTGTGTGCAGGCTGTGGAATGAGGATGGCATTGTCCAAAGTACAAGTCATCTGTTGTCTCAGGGAAAGAAAGAGTCCTTGAGGACACAGCCCCCAGCATTTCCCCAGAAGTTGGTGGCATCACTGGCTGGGACACGGTCCCCCGGGGCATACCACTTGGCTGGCCAAGCAGGCAAGCCCCGCTGGCAAAAACAAAGAGCTGGCACCTCTTGGAAACCCTTGGTCCCCTGCCCTGCCCTGCCCCAGGACAGTGCAGCACATCTAGAGTCCAGCCTCTGACACTCAGGCCACTGAGGGGCCATCAGGGGCGCTGGCCCCCCCGATCCAGGCCGATCAGGGGTCACAGATGCTCCTTCTGGGGTCACAGATGCTCCCACTGTGGACCTCACAGCCTGGTCCATCAGAGGAGAGGTCAGGGGCACCCCCGGGGGATTGAGGGGCAGGCTGGGGAAATGGCCCTTGGCTGAAAAGGATAAAATGTTAGCAGGATAAAAGTGAGGATCTATAATTAGATACAAACAAACAAACTCACTTCTGGGGGTGGGAGGGATGAGCCCAGAGGAAAAGGAGAAGCACGTGGGAAACCCCCAGGGGGATCTGTTGGCCTTGACCGGGAGGTCAGGGACGCCACCCTGTGATGTGGCTGCCAGAAAACCACATTGGTGCCGGGAGGGCTGGGCAGAGGGCAGCCAGTGTCCCGAGGGAGCGGTGTGGCCCCTCCATGCCCAGGGCAGGGCCAGGGAAAGGTGACTGAAGCCTGGGGGAGACTGGGCACAGGATGGGGGATGGGAGGATCACAAACCCCTCCACTCTGGAAGGGCTCCCCCTACCAAGCAGCAGGGCGGGGGAGCTGTGTGGTGAGAAAGTGGATCCTTGTCAACCCTTCTGGCACAGCTGTGTCCTGGACACCTCTCTACTGCCCAGGCCTGACCCTCTGCAGGCCATGGGGTCGCAGGAGGGCCTGTAGGGGGCAGCGTATTCACGTTTCTGTCTACTCGCCATATTTATGGCCAGTGATGCGATGGTGGCAGCTGGCCTGCCTGCTGTCTTCCTTCCTTTTTTATTTCCCAGAGTCTGACTTTCCTTTTCCTATTTAACTGAGTGGATTTAAAGACAAATATTAAAAGTTAACAGTGAGGGGTTCCTTCCCTGGTGGCTCAGTGGTAAAGAATCGCCTGCCAATGTAGGAGACACAGGTTCAATCCCTGGTCCGGGATGATTCCTCATGCCACGGGGCAGCTAAGCCCGTGTGCCACAATTATTGAGCCTGGGAGCTGAAACTACTGAAGCACATATACCCTAGAGTCTATGCTCTGCAACAAGAGAAGCCATAGCAATGAGAAGCCCACATCACTGCACAGAAAGTAGCCCCTGCTTGCCGCAACAAGAGAAAAGCCCACACAGCAACGAAGACCTAGCACAGCCAAAAATAAATAATAGAGGGTCAAAAAATAATAGATAGGTCCTCTGACAAGGCATTAAATGTGAAGGTGAGGTCTCAGATGACTAGACTGGGAACCGCTGACCTTGTGGGTTAGACTGTCACTTCTGACCCGGCTCGAGGTCAGCAGGGCACCTGCTGGAGTGCAGGGGGAGAGGGCAGTGGGGCAGGCGGGCACTGCCCCCTGGGGCTAGTTGTCCCTGAAGTATTTCCAGAAAGAGGACTCAGGAGATGGGTCCTGGGAAGCGCACAGCCCAGTTCCAGTGCCCCTGACCCAGTAACTGTACTTCTGGGAACAGACTTCAAGGAAATAAACCAAAGGACAAAAGATGACTCGTGCAAACACTTGGAACTGGATTATTTACAACAGCAAACAGTTGTGTTCTGAGTGGGCCTGGAGTTAGCTCTCAATGGTGGCCAATGTCAGCCGGGGAGCCCAGCTCCGCGGCACAGGACCTGGCCAAAGCCTAGGTTGGCACAGAAGGCTCTGGAAAGTCAGTGACCCCTAAACCAGCCCTGCAAATAACAAGTGGGGAAGGACCACAGAAACACTGGGAGCAGGAATTTCCCTGGTGGTCCAGTGGCTAAGACGCCATGCTCCCAATGCAAGGGGGCCAGGGTTCAATCCTTGGTCAGGGAACTAGATTCCACATGCTGCAACTAAGTCCTGATGCAGCCAAATAAATATTTAAAAAAGAAAAGAGATCCTGGGAGGAATGCCCCCTGCCCTGGCCTGCCCCAGCAGTAACACATGCAGGTGGGGGCCAGTCAGCACCTGGGGAGCAGCCCCCTGGGGTAGGCTGGGTAGACATAGGCACCATCTGCTGCAGGACTGGCATCCAGGTCACCTGTCACCCACTCTCAAAGCCCTGACAGTGTCCATTCTCCGCCTCTAAAGTGAGACCCCCCAGGGCTCAGTCGGCACCTGAGCCGGATGCCTGCCGACCACAGAGCCTCACCTGCTGGCAACCTATGAACTTGCTGGCAACCTATGAGCTTGCAAGCAGCTCCTGGAGCCCACAATGCTGTATGACAGAGTGGCACAGGGACTTCCTCTGCCCAGAAACCGTTCACTATGTGGAGATCCCACTTTCTACATCCCCAAGGTCCCCAGAACCCCGGACTCAACCGGGGATGATACCACAGACACATAGTGATGGACACACTACACTCCCAGCCATGGCCAAGCTCCCCCAACGAGGCAAAGATGCCAAAGGCTGGCATGGGAGGTAGCATGGCAAGGGTGTCCCGAGTGGGCCTAGAGTTAGCTCTCAAGGGTGGCTAATGTCAGCCGGGGAGCACAGCTCAGCGGTACAGGACCTGGCCAAAGCCTAGGTTGGCACAGAAGGCTCTGGAAAGTCAGTGACCCCTAAGCCAGCCCAGCAATGGCTGCCTGACCTGCCCACGTCTTACTTGAGGCTCCTAGAGCCCTCTGTTCCCTGGCCAAGGAAGATCTTTCGGTAGGTTGGAGGAGGAGGTCTGACAACCCCACTCAGATCTGACAACCCCAGATACACTGCTTAAGTGGTCTGGATTCAAACCCTGCTCGAGCACGTAAATTGTGCCTGTTTCCAGGTTCGTAAAGAGAAAGGCTGGATAATACAATACCGACCTCACAGGGTTGTGGCGAGGGCTTCAATGAATTCACGTGTGTAAAGTGCTTAGAAAAGTGCAGGTACTTGGATAGTGCTCTTAAAGAGTCCTAAGAGTTAACCATCAGGTCTGGGTTTAGCACACACAGTCCCTGACACTCTCACTCCAAGTGCCCCTCAACGCATTTCCGACTCCACTTTCCAATCCAGGGTCCACTGGCCCCCCCCCACACACACCTTGACCCCCATTGTTCGCCCCTACCTTCCCGGGCACCCTACAGATGCACTGCCACCGTTCAAAACAGGCACCTCCCACTCGGTGAGAGCACCGCCCCCACTAGCCCAGCCCATTCCTTGGACACGCCCACCACATCTAGCACCGCCTCTAAAGGCCCCGCCCCCATCACGAAGGGAGCTTTCCACCCAGCCCGGCCCGCCAAATGCTGGGGCGGCCCCGCCCCTCACGGCCTCTCCCACTGCCCGGGGCCCCACCCACTCTGGGCCCTGGCCCCGCCTCGGCGCATCCTGGGCCCCCAAGCCTCTCTGGCCAGCCGGCCTCGCATGGCCGCGCACCCTGGCCCGAACTTGACCAAGACTGGCCTGCACTGGCACTCCCGTCTGCCTGGCCTGCCGGGCCCCAAGCTTCGGGCTCCGGCCTAGGCCCAGAGGCCTGAAGCGCAGCCTCGGCTCCTGCCTGCCGCCGCCTGTCTGTGCCCCACCGACCGCACCTTTGAATAGGTAGTCGTACTCGTCGTCCCGGGTCCCCATTGTCCTGGCGCTTCCGGCGGGATCGGCGACTCCGCAGCCCCACCACAAACACCCGACGGGGGCGGAGCCGGCGCCGCGCAGAGCGGCGGCCGGATGGCCAATCAGCGGTGGGTGGTGTAGCGACCGGCACCCAGGGCAGCCAATAAGAGACGGAAGCAGATCCTCCGGGGTAGGCGCCACCGGAGAGCCACCTTCTTCGCCCTCGGTCTCCTGGAGAAAGGCGGAAGGAATGCGGACCTTTCCGAAGTGACAGCCTCACCAGCCTATCAGAAGCGAGTTCTGGAAGGCGGGGCGGAAGACTGGAAGAATGGAACGGATTGACGGGGCGAGTAGCCAATGAGAGGTTTGATTCAGATAGTACTGGGCCACACCAGAGGAGCTGTCCGGGAAGGGAAATGGGGCTACGTCCAGGTAGTGTTACGCTAGTTAACGTCCCGATGACGTAATAGGTCAATGCGCGCTGCTCTGCGGTAAGCCCACTCCCACCCTCACTGCCCCAGTAAATGACCCCTCCTGGCGGGCATCTGCGTGTGGACCTTTTCTGCTTAGAGGTCCCCTTCTTTCTGGGTTGCAGTTTCCATCTCTGCTTTGGCCTCAGTTTCCTCACTCTATGTAACAGGGAAGAAACCTTGGGGAATCTTGGAGTATAACTAGATCATTGACCTAAACAGATACTTAATCTACCACCCACCGTCGGTCATTGGGTCTTTGTTTAACAAATATTTATAAATCCTTACTGGATGTCAGAATCCCTCTGCCAAGCAGGAGACGCAGGTTTGATTCTGGAGAACGAAATGGCAACCCACTCTAGTATTCTTGCCTGAAGAATCCCGTGAACAGAGGAGTCTGGTGGGCTACAGTCCATGGGGTTGCAAAGAATCGGACACGACTGAGCGACTAAACAGCAACATCTGGGATGTCAGACACTCTCCCCTTCTCTGTCTCTTTATCCTGCTTTATTCCACATCTCCTCCCCTTTAAGGAGGATTTATTTATCTTACCTTGATATTAAAGTATGTATTCCCTCTCGATCCTGTTAATAAACAAAATTCAACCGAGTAAATGTGAAGATCTTATTGCACTTATTAAAGATTCATGAATCAAGCAGCATCTCATCTGTCAAGCAGAGATGACTCCCAGTTGTTTTTCAGTAACTCAGTTGTGTCCAACTCTTTGCGACCCCATGGGCTGCAGCACCCCAGGCTTCCCTGTCCTTCACCATCTCCCAGAGTTTGCTCAAAATCATGTCCATTGAGTCAGTGATGCCATCGAACCATCGCATCCTCTGCCGGCCCCTTCTCCTCCTGCCTTCAATCTTTCCCCGCATCAGTGTCTTTTTCAGTGAGCTGACTCTTCAAATCAGGTGGCCAAAGTATTGGAGCTTCAGCTTCAGCATCAGTCCTTCCAATCCAATGAATGTTAAGGGTTGATTTCCTTTAGGATTGTACAAAATGGAAGGCTTTTATAGAAAAAAGAGTGGAACAAGAAGTCATGTACAACAGAAGAATGAAAGCCTTCAGGTGAGGCCAGCTTTTGATTGGCTGAGTTGTGGTGTTTCCATTGACTGGGCAGGAAGAAAGTCTTTGCTCCCACTTTAGTAAAGTAGCAGCAGTTTGGGTTTGGGAGTGTAAGGTGCGTCTCTTGGGGTCTGTAACTGATGTCTTCCTGTTTGGGGTAATTGAGTGGCAGGTCATAAGAGCTCCCTCTGCAAAGCCTTTTTAACTCCATTTTTTTCTAATTTGCCTGCGCTGGGTCTTAGTTGCCGCATGCAGGATCTTTTAGTTGAGTCATGGAGGCTCTTAGTTGCAGCATGTGGAATCTAGTTTCCTGACCAGGGATCGAACCTGGGCCCCCTGCATTGAGAGTGTGGGGTCTTAACCACTGGACCACCAAGGAAGTCCCTCTGATGCCAATTTTAGTTGAGGTTTCCTGTTTTTAATTTTCACAAATCTATTAACATATTTAGTTTCTGTCCCCCACTAACAGAGCATCAACCCTGTGAGGGCAGGGACTGTGTCTGTGGCCACCACTGCTTTGTCACAGCTAGTGCACAATAAATGTTCGATTAATGATTGTGTAAGTATAGGAGCTTCCCAGGTGGCACAGTGGTAAAGAATTTGCCTACAATGCAGGAGACACAGGAGACTTGGGTTTGATCCCTGGGTCAGGAAGATCCCTGGAGGAAGAAATGGCAACCCAATCCAGTATTCTTGCCTGGAAAATTCTATAGACAGAGGAGCCTGGTGGGCAGGCTACAGTCCATGGGGTTGCAACGAGTCAGACACAACTGAGCATGCAGGCACCAGTGTAAGCATAGAGCTCATGTGCTAATTAGAGTAATTATTATAATTGCCTCCTGGACTTCATCCTTGGGATGTTCACTAGGCATCTCAAACACAAATTTGACTTCTTTCCCCATATCCTCTCCTCCTCCTGTGACTCCATCCCCCCACTCCCATCATCAAAGCCAGAGGTTGTGGACTCCTCTCTTTTTCTCATCCTTTATTCCCCTGCCCCTCTTTCTCATCCCCTCCCTCAATCGCCTATTCTGTCCCTCCTCCCTCCTAAATTTCTGATCGCTTGTCACCCTCTCCTCTGCTGCTGCCTCTATTCTGGCCCTGTCATCACTCCCTGGACCTGTGTAGTTTCCTGCTCCCAAAATTCCCTGCTCTGTGCTCACCTCACACAGTCTGTTCTTCACATAGGAGTCAGACAGAGTCTTTCTTTCTTCCTTTCTTTTCAAATTGAAGTATAGTTGATTTACAATGGGATTCCCTGGTGGCTCAGATGGTAAAGAATCTGCCTGCAATGCCAGAGACCCGGGTTTGATCCCTGGGTCGAGAAGATCCCCTGGAGAAGGAAATGGCAATCCACTCCAGTATTCTTGCCTGGGAAATCCCCATGGACAGAGGAGACTGATGGGCTATAGTCCATGGTGTTGCAGAGTCAGACACGATTGAATCGACTGACACTTTCACTTTCACTTGATTTACAGTGTTCTGTTACTTTCAGGTATATAGCAAAGTGATTCATATAAATATATATGAATATATATGAATATAAATATATAATCTCAGATTATTTTCCATTATAGGCTATTGCAAAATATTGAATATAGTTCCCTGTAGTGTACAATAGGCCCTTGTTAGTTACCTATTTTATGTTTAGTAGTGTGTATATGGGGCTTCCCAGGTGGCACTAGTGGTAAAGAACCCACCTGCCCATGCAGGAGATGGGAGAGACATAGGCTTGATCCCCAGGTTTGGTTTGTGGGTCGGGAAGATACCCTGGAGGACGAAATGGCAACCGACTCCAGTCTCTTGCCTGGTGAATGAATCCCATGGACAGAGAGCCGATTTGGCTACAGTCCATGAGGTCGCAGAGAGTCGGACACGAACTGAAGCAGGTTAGCACATGCACACACATATTGAGAAAGTCGTACTTTTTTTTTTTTCAGTTAATTCTTTATTGAAGTATAGTTGATTTACAATGTTGTGTTAATTTCAGGTGTATAGTAGAGTGATTCATATGTATATAACATATATTCAATTATATAGAGACGTATTTTTCAGAAATTTAAAAATATTTATTTTTATTTATTTGGTTGTGCCAGGTCTTAGTTGCAGTAGGAGTGATCTTCAGTCTTCATTGCGGCATCTTTAGTTGTGGCATGTGGGATCTAGTTCCCTGACCAGGGACTGAACCCGAGCCCAGAACACTGAGAGCTCAGAGTCTATTTATTTGATTTTGGCTGATCCATGAAGCTTGCGGGATCTTAGTTCTCCGAAACCAGAAATTTAATCCGCACTCTCGGCAGTGAAAGCACAGAGTCCTAACCGCTGGACCATCAGGGAAGTCCCTCTAACTGGAATTTGAAAGCATCGGCATTGTTTTTTCACCAAGTTTAGTTTTCCTAACCTATTTATAGCAAGTGATATGGGTTTTCCACATGCTGTAGAGATATGCCTCTACTTTTTTAAAAACTGGGTCAATAAGTCGCTGTATGCCTGGGAGTGTGTCGTCTGGTTTAATTATTAACAACACACCCCCCTTTCACTCTCAACATGTCTCTGTTTGGACCATCAGTTATAACAGTGTCTCCGTTTGGAGACACTTAACTTATCTGTAATGGGAATACATGCATGGTGCTGAGACAAATCTTTTTAAAATTTATTTATTTATCTTTATTCATTTGGCCGAGCCAGGTCTTAGTTGCAGCAGTGGGGATCTCTGATCTTTGCTGTGGCATATGGGGTCTTTTGTTGTGGCATGTGAGATCTAGCTCCCTGACCAGGGTGGAACCTGTGTCCCCTGCATTGGGAGCGTGGAGTCTTAGCCACTGGACTGCCAGGGAAGTCCCCAGACGGGGATCTTTCTGTTGACTAGAGTGTCCCAAGCACTTGGGACAGGGCTTGGCCTTTAGTAGGTGCTTAAGAAATATTAGTTGAATTTATACGTGTGTGTGTGCGCACGCGCGCGTGCATGCTAAGTCACTTCAGTCATATCTGCCTCTTTTGTGACTGCATGGACTGTAGCCTGCCAGGCTCCTCTGTCCATGGGGATTCTTCAGGCAAGAATACTGGAGTGGGTTGCCATGCTCTCCTCCAGGGGATCTTCCTGACCCAGGGAACGAAGAACCTGTGTCTCTTATGTCTCCTGCACTGGCAGGCGTGTTGTTTACCCCTAGTGCCACCTGTAAAGCCCATATATATATATATATATATATATATACATACACACACATATACTACATACACACACACACATATATTTTCTTTTTATTCACCCCTTCTCACCCCCCTATATGTATATATTTTAAAGCTAATTTAAAGGAAAACTGTTGCAGACATAGCCAAAAGTGGGAAGAATTTACACAAAACTCCGCATTAATGTAGCAGAGTAGAGGGAACTACCTGGCAGTTCAGTGGTTAGAACTCTGAGCTCTCACTGCCAAGGTTGTGAGTTCAGTCCCTGGTAGGAGAACTAAGATCCTGCAAGTTGCAAGGCAAGGCAAAAAAAAACAAAAAGTAACACAGGAGAGCTGGGTTGTGCAAGATGGTGGCCACTGGCCACTGTGGCTGCTGAGCCCTTAAATATGGTCGGTCCAAAGAGAAATGTGCCAAAAATGTGAAATCTATACCGGATTCAGAAGACTCAGTACAAAAAGCCATGTCAAGTATCTCAGTAACTTTTATAATGACCACGTTTAAACTGCAGTATTTTGGGTGTATCGGGCTCAATAAAGTACATTCCTAAATAATTTTTTTTACTTTGTTTCTTATATATATATATATATATATTTTTGCCCATGCCACAAGGCATGTGGGATCTTATTTCCAGACCATGGATCAAAGCTGTACCCCCTGCAGTGGAAGCTCAGAGTCTTAACCACTGGACCACGGGGGGGGGGGGGGTCCCTACTTTGTTTCTTTTTAAACTTTAGCTGTTTTTATTTCCTTTTTCTTTGTTTTGCTTTTTTAAAAATGTGACCACTAAAAAAAATAATAATAACATTAAATACACAGCTCACATCCCTATTTCTCTCATGTGGCTAGACACTAAAAGTTTATCAAGATTCATGTGCATAAGTATGGTCAGGAAGAGCATCTAACTTTCTCTATTACCTGCTTCCAGAAGGACCAAATGAGGGTTTTGCTTTGTACCTCTGAAAATGAACATGAGTTGTCCATCATGAAACCATAAGTGAAGGAAGTTGAAAGCAGATGTTGGAGATGGTGGGGATAACTAGCATTGTCCTCAAGCGCCCTGGAGTGTTCACCCTCCACCCTGTGAGCCAGTTTATGCAGACTCTGAAAACTGTCCACTTCGAAAAACAAACCAAAGGACATAAAAGAACGAAATGTTCTGAAGTTACTTTTATTCCGAGAATTCTGTGGGCTCCACCCGGACGCTGTTGGCGCCAGCTGACTCACAGCACCCAGGCACCACGGTACGGTGAGGGTGCCCAGGCCTACGGGAAGCCCTGGTCCTCCAGCCAGTCAATGTGACTGAATCCGCCCGCCATCGAGGGCCGGCCTGGCTGCCCCACCCCCAAGTGGTCCCCTCTGCATCCCCTGCTCCTTGGGCGGGTGAGGAGCGGGCTTCAATGCCCCTCCGTGCCACACTTTCGGGGTCTGTGCCCGGCAGCCCTACAGCCCTGTTCTCCTCAGAGGGCATTTCCTGCAGCCTCCCCTACTCATCAAGGGGACCTCTCCAGTCATGGGCATCTTCTCTGTCCTCGAGGCTCCAGACAGCCCTTGCCCGGAGCCCCTGCCCAGGCAGGGAGTGGCCACACGTGGACCAGAGTCACTGTCCTCCGGGGGCCTGAGACCAGGCCCCAGAGAGGAGGCTAGGAGGCCGCTTGGGCCGCTGTGGGCTGTACCAGGATGGTGGTAGCCTGTAGTGGGTAGTAGCGGCCCCGCCAGGTCTTCCAGAAGATGCCCTTCTTACGCTGCTGCCGCTGCCGCGGGATGGAGTGGAAATACTGGCCGTTCAGGTTGGAGTGACTGCAGGTGCCGAACCACCAGCCACCTGCCGGGGTCAGAGAAAAGGGGACACGGTCAAGCCTGTGGGTCCTGGGGTCTCCAGTGGGGCTGAGGTGGGGAGGGGGCTGGGTGTTGGCCATCACCCACTTTAGATGAGAGAACTTTGGCAGTGGTTGTCAGACTGTGTTCTGAGGAACCCCAGCTTGTGACAAAGGCACCTCAGGGGCTCAGGGCACTTCCCCACCCCATCCTGGTAACTGCAGCTTTTATATCTGTGACCCTGGCGAGTTACTTCTCCACACTTGCCACATGGTGGACATTTATTAAAGCCTTTCTATGACTGTCGTGTGTTTCACTAGTTTGTTTCACATTGAACCATGTGAAATTAATCACTATTCCATCCTTCTCCCCAAGAAGGAAATAGCAACCCACTCCAGTATTCCTGCCTGGGAAATCCCATGGACAGAGGAGCCTGGTGGGCTACAGTCCTCAGGGTCACAAAGAGTGGGACACGACTCAGTGACTAAACAACAAACAACCATCCTTCTTCGACCCACCACAAGGCAGTTTCATCTGTTTCACTTCACAGGGTGTGGGCTCTGCCTTCAATTTGTCTTGGTGGCTAGCCTGTGGCAAAGTCATCTCATTGTATTAATATTTTCATAGCAGTCCTATGGTGTGGGCAGGGGGGTTATATCCCTTCTTTTTTTCTGGCCTCACCATGCAGGATCCTAGTTCCCTGACCAAGGATTGAACCCATGTCCCCTACAGTGGAAGCTCAGATCCTCAACCACTGGACCACCAGGGAAGTCTCTAGACCCATTTTAAAGATGGGGAAAATGAAGGGGGGTGCGTTGTCAGTTGCCTAAGGGTCCACAGCAAGTAAGGAGAAGGGGGGCACGGAAATAAGGACTTCCCTGGTGGTCCAGTGGTTAAGACTCTGTGCTCCCAATGCAGGGGGCACAGGTTTGATTTCTGGTCAGGAAACTAGATCCCACATGCCTCAACTAAGACCCGACACAGCCAAAACAAAGAACAGTGGCGTGGAAACAGATGGGGTTGAAGGCGGGGCAGGGATGCAGAAAAGCTGTGTGGTGAAGGGCAAGATGGGGAGGGACAGGGCTTGCTTACCAGAGAGGCTCCTGGCGCAGTTCTTGTCTCTGCGGAGGTCGTGGTCCTGGTCCCAAGTGGAGAAGGGCAGGGAGAGGCCACTGGGCGAGAAGGTGGTGGCGCCCAGTTTGCTGGCCACCGGTGGCGTGAGCTGCAGGCTGTAGGCGGTGTCTTCACCTCCCAGGTGGACGGGGAACTGCAGGGACTCGGCATTGCCCTCCCAGTCCTGCAGTTGCACAGCTAGGCGGCTGCCACGGTCCCCGAGGATGCGATGCACCTTCTCCAGGCCCAGCCAGAACTCACCTGCCACGGGAGAGGCCAATCCGTGAAGAGGACCCCCAGATCTGTAGCTCCCTCCTCCCCCTGTGCCTCTGGCCTACAGGAAACACCTACCTTGGGGGTCTCCGAAGCCATCTTTGTAGGCTTCCCAGGGCTGGTTAAAGTCCACGGAGCCATCCTGACGCCTCTGAATTACGGTCCAGCCTCCATCTGCCCAGAAAAGTGCGAGGTCATCAGGAGGATTCTTCTTACGAGGGATCCGGCCTCTCCTATTTGGCTCCCTAAACCCCAAAGCACCTCTAAACCCAGGGAGAGCGGTTCCGCTCACCCACCCCAGCAGGATGGGAGGAAGACCAGCAAAGGAAGAAGGTGAGCTGGCAAGTAAACTGGGGGTTCTGCCTAGATCTTTGTCCTAGGACCCAGAAGAGAAGGAGGAAGTGAGGAATAAGAAGTGGCTGCGCTTGATGGAAAGACAACTAGGCCCATGATATTCGGGGTACCTGGGGGCCAGCCCAGCCCTACCTGAGGTCATCTTGCAGTTAACCAGGAAAGGCGGGGATCCCTGGGGCTGGATCTGGAATAATCCACTTTCCCTCTCTCCATCTTCAAACAGCTCCTGGCAGTCCCTGGGCAGTCCTGAAGGACAGACAAAGATGGGGGGAATTGAAACGGAGAGCCGTCCTCGGGGTGTCTCAGGAAACAGGCGTGTCTGGGGGCTAGGCAGCAGGTGACAGGGGCAGGAGGGGGCACTCCTCAGCTCATCGTGCCCCCTTCCACTTGCCTAAAGTTGTCCATGACTCCCCAGGACCAGCCAGACCCATCCCGCCTCCTCCAACCCTGAACGCCCATCCTCTGGCCACACAGCCTTCCTGGTAGCACACACGCTCTGGCCACAGGGACTTTGAATATGCTAGTGTTCTGCCTGGGACCTCTTCCCTCCTGCAGTTCTCTGCCTCATATTAAAAGTCCCAGCTTGTAGAAGGGATGAAGTCTCTGACACCCATCCCTCCCCTCTCCCCCCACATCCTGTTGCAATAAAAAGGGAAAAAGAGGAATGAGTTTTTTCTTTCCTTTTCTGAGAACAAAGAAGATAAAGAGAACAGTAATCAGGCCTGAACATTCCTAGTTGTTTCCTTTTTCTTACTCTAACTGCTCCTAACTCTGCATGTCTGTAAAGAAGCTTGCTCTTCTGCCTTTCTGGGGTTTACCCTTACAACACCCTTTCCCTTGTAGTTACACATTGGAAAGACCATAGAGCCATTGAAGGGCGAGACTCAATTACTGAGTTACTAACACCAGTCTATGACTGTCTTAGAAACAATGCAAGAGGAAGAAATCAAGATCCTATCACCTTTGTTCCTCATCACCGACTCCTGACTATGAGCCTTTGCCTTATATAAGGCCCGAGACTCATCATGGGGGGTGTGGGGGGGCCACAGTTCTTGAGGCATGAGCCTACTGTGTTTCCCTCTTGGCTGGCTGAGAATTAAAGCCACCTTTCTATTTCCTCCAAACTCTGTCTCCGTATTTTTTTCTTCGGCTTCAGTGGGCAGAGAAGGCCAAGATTTTGGCCATCAACAGCCCGAGACCAAGCTAAGGGGCACTGAGGACTTCCTACTCCCCAACACTGGGGCCATCTGTGATCTCTCCCCAACTTCCCATACTGTATGAGGTCCCTGAAATCAAGGACGAGGAATGGCTCTTTGCCCACCATCTGGCACTGGCTGATGCCAGCCCACAGCAGATGTTTAATAAAGATGCCATGAAGGAATGATTGAAGGAGATGGACCAGAGTGGGGGTGGGGCCAGAACAGAGATAAACAGAAAGGGGCTCTGCTTCCTCCAGCCATGAATGAGCATCAGGCCTGGATAGGGTTTGGGGGGCACCATAGAGGCCCCACCTGGGGTCCCGAGCATCTGAGAGGGAGAAGGAAGGACTGAAGAGTGAAGGAGGGAGGGACTGAGGGATGGCTCGGGCATGTCTGCAGACTGGGGAAGTCCCTGGCCCCCACCCCAGCAGGAAAAGTAGGGGAAAGGTTGAAGGGGGAAGGGAAGGCTCAGGTTGTGGGGTGAACATGCTGGCGCTGTGGGGGTGGGGGCAGGCCCAGAGTGATTGGTGACATTTTCCGGCCCCTCAGGCAGCTCCCCTTTCGCCTACTTTCCTCTCTTCCAATCGCAACAGGCAGCCGGCCAAACCACCAATGTGGCTTCCATTAGCACCAGCTGTTTGTCTTCTCAGCTCTGACCTTTCTCCGGCTTGGCAGGGCTGAGCCTGGAGTCCCCCAACCTACACGTGACCCCCCTCCCCCGTCACATTCCTGAGGTGGGACCTTTGCCTGCTGACCCCTCCCAGAAGCCCCTCATGGCAGGGCTACCGTGTAGCGGACCCTTACCCTTCCCGGTGGGGGAGGTGGTGGGACTGAGAGGTGGGAGAGCCCTCAAGACCAGAGGGCTGGAAGCCAGCAACCAGCCCAAGGGCAGGTGTGAAGAGGGGGATTCGAACTTTCACCCAGTTGGCTGTAGACTGCCGCAGATGCCAGTGCGGGGGATGGGGCAGGAGGACCACGGGAAAGCCAGCCAGGTCTGGAGCTGTGAACTTAGGATAGGACAGAGACACTGGGGAGCTGGGAGCCAGGGTCAGACACCTACAGACATGCTGGTTTGGAGATCTGGGGTGCTCTGGGGCACACACAGTAAAGGATCTAGAACTTATAGGAGTCGGGGCAGGGTGAGAAGTGGCGATCAGCGACTTTCAAGTCAGTAGAGGGGTGAGAGCCAGGCAAGGTGCGTGGATCAAGGGCCCCAGACTTGTAAGAGATGCAAGAGTGAGTGGTGTGACTGGCTGGGGAGATGGGGGTTCCCTGCCTTAGTCTCCCTTCCCAGATCCACAGTCTAAAATGAGGGGCCAGACTTCCCTGGCTGTCCCGTGGTTAAGACTCTGCACTTCCAATGCATGGGGCGTGAGTTCAATCCCTGGTCAGGGAACTAGGATCCCACATGCCAAGTGACGCAGCAAAAACAAAACAAAAACAAATACCTGGTAGCCCCAAACATCAGAACATCCCCTTCCAGGCAGCCATTCTCTTTTAACCCAAGGGGGGCTCCAGCCTCCCAAATTGGCACCCTTTCATCCACCGTTCCGCCCTCCTGGAAGGGTCCAACCCCCAGGAAGGTGTCCTTGAGCCATACCACCCCTTTCCCCACACCCTTGCAGCTCAACCCCCTCTTGGACCCGCTTTCCCAACCCCTGCTCCAGTTAGTGGCTCTCGAGGCTTTGGGAAAATCCCACTGACTTTCTCGGAAGAAGGGTTGATGGGGAGCCCAGAGAGGAAGGGTAAGGGCTGAAGAGGGAGATATCCTGGTCACCCCTTCACCAGAGACCTGTCCTCCCATGAGGATGCACAGCCAGAGCCTCTCTCTTTCTCAGTAAGGTGGACCCGACAAGGAGAGGGGAAAGAATGGTAAGTCGGGGAGTGGGGGTGGGGGGGAGTTTGCTAGAGACCAGCAAAAGGTTGGACACTCACTGTGCAGGCGGCTGATATTGTGAGCTGGGCCGGCAAGCTGGGCCATCTTGGGCAGCCTCTTCCTCCTGGCAGGCTTGGCCATCTTATGGCCCAGGTGCCTGGGGGCCAGGTGATCCATCTGGGACAGGACCGGGAGGAGGATGTCAGGTCTGGCTGGCTCAGGCTGCTCAACCTGCCTGGCTCCACAGCCAGACCCACAGGGTCCACCTTGAACCTCCCTCCCCATCTGGAGCGAGCACTGGCACCTGGCTCTGTAGATTCTGGATTCGCAGGTGCTGCTTCTCCAAGTGCTGCTGCTGCTGGGCCACCTTCTGGAAGAGTTGCTGGATCCTGCTGTTCTGAGCCTCCAGCTGAGTCTGGGGAGAGTGTAAAAGTCTGATGAGGATCCGGTTTTCTGCCACCACCTTCTCCATTCATCTTCTGGTTCTGTTTCCAACTCTCCATCCTTTGAGGCCGGGGCAGAAGAGCCCAGGCTTCCCTAGTGGCTCAGTGGTAAAGAATTCGCCTGTCTGTGCAGGAGATGCAGAAGGAGCGGGTTCCATCCCTGGGTTGGGAAGATCCCCTGGAGGAGGAAATGGCAACCCACTTCAGTGTTCTTGCCTGGAGAATCCCATGGACAGAGGAGCCTGGAGGGCTACAGTCCTGTGCTGTGCATAGTCGCTCACTCGTGTCTGACTCTTTGCGACCCCATGGACTGTAGCCTGCCAGGCTTCTCTGACCATGGGGATTCTCCAGGCAAGAATAATGGAGTGGATTTTCATGCCCTCCTCCAAGGTATCTTCCCAACCCAGGGATCGAACCCATAGTCTCCTGCATTGAGGCGGATTCTTTACCGTCTGAGCCACCAGGGAAGCTTGTTACAGTCCATGGGGTCTCAAAAGAGCCGGATATCACGGAGCGACTGAGCCCGCAGGCAAAAGAGAGAGACCAGCGTATTCGGGATGCGCCCCTTCCTGTTCACTCCCTTCCAGGGCAGTAGCGCATGTACCTGCAAGCTGCGGAGGGTTTCCAGGGAGGCGTCGCGGCCGCCGGGAGTGACCAGATTGGCCTGGGCGCGCGGGGGCGCGGCGGACCCCGCAGGATCCTTGCAGGCGGCCCCGCACGCGCCCAGACGCCGTTCCAGCTCGCCCAGCTGCCCACGGGTGCGCTCCACGTGTTCGCGCAGCCCGTGGCCGAGCTGCAGGAGCCCGTGAGCCAGCACGTTCACCTCGTCCCAGGAGGCAAAGCGCGGCGTCTCGGGAGGCTCCGGGCGGCCCTGCGCGCTCAGCAGCCCCGCGGTGGCGGCGCACAGCATCAGGGCTGCTCCGGCTGTCGGCGCACAGCGCATCCTTCCTGGTGGTCCAGGCTTCGGAACGCGGAGACTCGGGGAGGCAGGACTGAGGGGGCGCCAGAGAGACTCTGGGGTCGAGATGCGAGGGCTGGAGACCTGAGGGCCCTGGCGGAGGACTCGTTTCGGTGCAGAAGCCAGAGGAAAGACTCGAATCACAGCCACTGGCCCTCGGCTTGGTGTCCCCGCGCGACGCCCTCTGTTATAGGCGCTGCGCGCGCGAGGAAGGAGGAGCCTGGAAGGCGGGGCGCGTGAAGTTCCGGGGGCGGGGCGTGGGGGCCGGGGTTGGGGTTCATTACGCTGGAAGCAGGGTAGTTATGCGGGGTCTGGGGCACCGTGGGAGGTACAAACGTTTGGCTTCTCTCACCAGGCCCTGATGTGCGTTTTCCGTCGTGCCTTCTCTGCTGACCATGGGAGACGTGACTTCCTCTCCCCGCAGTCCCCTTCCAGGCACCGGAATTCAGAGCCCCCCCCCCAACTCCACCCCAGCCACGTTCAGTGGGGAAACGGCGCCGGCAGGAACGGCATGCCTGGCAGCATTCCTGACCCCCACTCTCCAAGTCAAGAGCTAGAGAAGAGGGTTCTGGTATGTTGAGTCCAGCAGGACCAGGCAGGAAGCCCGGAAGCACGCAAACATCCCCTCCTCCGGGAGAGCATATCAAAACCAGGCTGGACCCCCTGGGGAGGCATCTCCCAGGCTCCCGCTCTCCTTCCTGCTCAAGGCTTCGTCATCGCAGATGTGTTTGTGGGATTCTTTTCTTTTTCTTAATTTGGGTGTGCTGTGTCTTAGTTGGAAGAAGGCAATGGCACCCCACTCCAGTACTCTTGCCTGGAAAATCCCATGAACGGAGGAGCCTGGCGGGCTGCAGTCCATGGGGTCACTGAGTCGGACACGACTGAGCGACTCTACTTTCACTTTTCACTTTCATGCCCTGGAGAAGGAAATGGCAACCCACTCCAGTACTCTTGCCTGGAGAATCCCAGGGACGGGGGAGCCTGGTGGGCTGCCGTCTATGGGGTCGCACAGAGTCGGACACGACTGAAGCAACTTAGCAGCAGCAGCAGCAGCAGGGTCTTAGTTGAGGCATGCAGGGTCTTTAGTTCCCTGACCAGGGATCAAACCTGGGTCCCCTGCATTGTGAGCTAGGAGTCCCAGCCACTGGACCACTAAGGAAGTCCCTTTGCCTGATTCTTAAACATCCCTCATCCCACTCCTCGCAACTTAGTGCCCTGGTGGCAGGGCCCAGATCTGTCTTGTTCAATCTCCAGCTGGGGCCTGTCTCCCCACTGCCCACTCACCCTCAGGGTCTTCAGAGTCTTGACTGTTTGCCTGCACCAAGGCAGGAAACCCAGAAGGGAAAGAGGGGCTACATGGAAGAATGTTCTTCCATGTTCAGTCTCCCTCTCCTCTCGCATTCATTAATTCAAAAAAGACGGCTCTCCTACATGGAGTCCCCAGTCTGGTGGAAGGACCCCAACTTCTGAGCCTGGGGTAGGAGCAGAGTTGGGACAGAGGAAGAATTGAATGAGGCCATGATTTGGGCCACGTTCATGATTAGAGCTGCTACTATTTAGTTGCTCAGTCTTGTCCGACTCTTTGGGACGCCATGGACTGTAGCCTGCCAGGCTCCCCTGTCCTTGGGATTTCTCAGCAAAAATACTGGAGTGGGTTACCATTTCCTTCTCCAGACTTAGCACCTATTTAACAAACTTTTACTGAAATCCTCCCCCTCCAGCCCCACCAACTTCCCTATACCTTGTACAAAAATTGAGGCTGGCATAGAAAACCTGCCTGCCAGGAAAAACCCAGGGCACATTGGCTCAGACAGAGCACAGGCAAGAAGAACAGAGTTGACTCAGCGGGGCTCGGAGCCAGCTGGGCCTTTGAATTCCGAAACTCCCCGCCCTGGGGCTGACGTGCAGGTCACCACTCATACACTTGGCTGAGCCAGACTTCAGGATGGCAGATCCCGGCAGCTGTGACAGGCAGATGGGAAGGGTGGGGAGCAAAACCTTGGCAAGGAGTAGACCTAGACAGCCACCATCTGCCCAGGCAGCCAGCTGGTTCAGCTGCCAGGCCTCAGCCTCTTTCTGAGTGAGGGTCACTGGTCTCCCAGAATGGGCTCTTCTCTCTGGCTGCTTCTTCTTTTGTCAAAGATATATTTATTTATTTAATTTTTGGCTGTGCTGGGTCTTCGTGGGCCTTTTTCAGTTGCGGTGCGCAGGCTTCTCATTGCAGTGGTTTCTCTTGTTGGGGAGCACAGGCTTAGTTGCTCCTCAGCATGTGGGATCTTCCCACACCAGGGATGGAACCCAGGTCCCCTGCATTAGTGGGTGGATTCCTTATCACTGAGCCACAAGGGGAGCCCACCTCCCTGGCTTCTTGAACTGAGAAAAATGATCAGTTACTTTCTCAACCTGATGGCCATTTCCTGATCCACTTCTCAGGGGCTTCTATCTCTGTGCTGTGTTTCAGAGGGCACAGAATATACCCAAGGCTCTTAGAGACACCTGTAGTGAACAAGCTACAAAAGAGTTTCTCCAGGGGCCTGGAGCTGACCCTGGACTGTATCCTAAAAACTGCTTTGTGGAATATGCCTTTGTTCCAGCAGTAATTTATCACCATGATGAACTGTTTCTTTGGCACCTGTTTTGTTCTGGCTGGGGCTCCCCTCATTCAAATGGTAAAGAACCTGCTTGCAATGCAAGAGACCCGGTTCTATCCCTGGGTCGGGAAGATCCCCTGGAGAAGAGAATGGCTATCAACTCCAGTATTCTTGCCTGGAGAATCCCACAGAGGAGCCTGGCGGGCTATAGTCCATGGGATCACAAAGAGTCGGACACCACTGAGCATGCACTATGAGGATTTTTTTAAAAAGGCAATTTCGAGGCTTCCTTGGTGGCCCAGTGGTTAAGATTCCGCCTTGCAATGCAAGAGACAGTGGTCTGATCTCTGGTCTGGGAAGATCCCACATACCATGGGGCAATTGAACCTTGTGCCACAACTACTAAGCCTGTGCATCCTGGAGAGAATGAGAAGCTCTCGCTTGCCCCAGCTAGAAAAAGCCCACATGGAGCAACAAATACCCAGCACAGCCAAAAATAAAGAAGTAAACTGAAGCAACTGAGCAGCAGCAAATCAGTTCTGTTTAGTTGCTCAGTGGTGTCTGACTCTTTGTGACCCCATGGATTGCAGCATGCCAGGCTTCCCTGTCCTTCACCATCTCCCAGAGCTTGCTCAAACTCATGTCCATCAAGTTGGTGATGCCAACCAACCATCTCACCCCCTTCTCCTGCCTTTAATCTTTCCCAGCATCAGGGTCTTTTCAAATGTGTCAGTTGTTCGCATCAGGTGGCCAAAGTGTTGGAGCTTCAGCTTCAGCATCAGTCCTTCCAATGAATATTCAGGACTGATTTCCTTTTGGATTGACTGGTTTGATCTCCTTGCAATCCAAGGGACTCTCAAGAGTCTTCTTCAACATCACAGTTCAAAAACAACAATTCTTCGGTGCTCAGCTTTCTTTATGGTCAAACTCTTACATCCATATATGACTACTGGAAAACCATAGCTTTGACTAAACAAATCTTTGTCAGCATAGTAATGTCTCTGCTTTTTAATATGCTCTCTAGGTTGGTCATAGCTTTTCTTCCAAGGAGCAAGCATATTTTAATTTCATTCCTGTAGTCACTATCTGCAGTGATTTTGGAGCCCAAGAAAATGAAGTCTGTCACTGTTTCCATTGTTTCCCGATCTATTTGCCATGAAGTGATGGGACCAGATGCCATGTTCACTGTTTTTTGAATGTTGAGTTTTAAACCAGCTTTTTCACTTTTATCAAGAGGCTCTTTAGTTCCTCTTCTCTTTCTGCCATAAAGGTGGTGTCATCTGCACATCTGAGATTATTGATATTTCTCCTGGCAATCTTGATTCCAGCTTGTGCTTCATCCCTCCCAGCATTTCGCATGATGTTCTCTGCATATAAGTTAAATAAGCAGGGTGACAATATACAGCCTTGATGTACTCCTTTCCCAATTTGGAACCAGTCTGTTGTTCCATGTCCAGTTCTAACAGTTGCTTCTTGATCTGCATACAATTTTCTCAGGAGGCAGGTAAGGTGGTCTGGTATTCCCATCTCTTTAAGAATTTTTCAGTTTGTTGTGATCCACACAGTGTATAAAATACACACAGAGGGAAAAAAAAAGATAATCATGCAATTTTTTTTCTGAACCACTTTAGGAGATGTTGTAGACTTGATTCTGTTGCAGACTCTCTTTTACGAAGAACAAGGACGTTCGCTTATGTAACTGCAGCACAGATAGCAACTTGAGGAAGTTTGACCCTGACATAATGCTGTTATCTAATCTGTGGTCCAGATTCCAGTTTCATCAACTGTGCCCATCATGTCCTTTACAGCAATGTTTTCTCTCTGGAGTTCCATCCAGGATAACATGGTAGTTTCCTTGTTGTGTTTCCTTAAGTATTAGTCACCTCTGTTGTGTCTGACTCTTTGCGACCCCATGGACTGTAGCCTGCTAGGCTTCTCTGTCCATGGGATTCTCCAGGCAAGAATACTGGAGTGGGTAGGCATTCCCTTCTCCAGGGAATCTCCAGGGATTGAACCCGAGTCTCCTGTATTGCAGATGAAGTCTTTACCATCTGAGCCACCAGGGAGGCCCCAAGAATACTGGAGTAGGTAGCCATTTCCTTCTCCAAAGGATCTTTGCAACCCAGGGATTGAACCCAGGTCTCTTGCTCTGCAGGTGCAATCTTTACCATCTGAGCCACCAAGGAAGCCCAAAGTAGGATCTTGTTGTTTATCCATCCTATATACAATAGTTTGCATCTGCCCAGTCCACCCCTCTCCCACATCACTACCCTTGACAACCACAAGTCTGTTCTCTTTGCTCTATGTTTAACCACTTAACTTTTTTTTTTTGTCACGCAGCATGTGGGATCTTAGTTTCCTGACCAGAGATCAAACCCAGGCCACCTGAATGGAAGTTTGGAGTCTTAACCACTGGCCTGCCAGGCAGCCCCTAACCACTTGACTTTCAGTTCAGTTCAGTCGCTCAGTCATGTCCGACTCTTTGCGACCCCATGAATCGCAGCACGCCAGGCCTCCATGTCCATCACCAACTCCCGGAGTTTACCCAAACCCATGTCCATCGAGACAGTGATGCCATCCAACCATCTCATCCTCTGTCATCCCCTTCTCCTCCTGCCCCCAATCCTACCCAGCATTAGGGTCTTTTCCAATGAGTCAACTCTTCGCATGAGGTGACCAAAGTATTGGAGTTTCAGTTTCAACATCAGTCCTTCCAATGGACACCCAGGATTGATCTCCTTTAGGATGGATTGATTGGATCTCCTTGCAGTCCAAGGGACTCTCAAGGGTCTTCTCCAACACCACAGTTGAAAAGCATCAATTCTGTGGCACTCAGCTTTCTTCACCGTCCAACTCTCACATCCATACATGACTACTGGGAAAACCATAGCCTTGACTAGACGTACCTTTGTTGGCAAAGTAATGTCTCTGCTTTTAAATATGCTATCTAGGTTGGTCATAACCTTCCTTCCAAGGAGTAAGCGTCTTTTAATTTCATGGCTGCAATCGCCATCAGCAGTGAGTTTGGAGCCCAAAAAAATAAAGTCTGACACTGTTTCCACTGTTTCCCCATCTATTTGCCATGAAGTGATGGGACCAGATGCCATGATCTTAGTTTTCTGAACGTTGAGCTTTAAGCCAACTTTTTCACTCTCCTCTTTCACTTTCATCAAGAAGCTCTTTAGTTCTTCTTCACTTTCTGCCATAAGGGTGGTGTCATCCGCATATCTGAGGTTATTGATATTTCTCCTGGCAATCTTGATTCCAGCTTGTGCTTCCTCCAGCCCAGCGTTTCTCATGATGTACTCCGAATGTAAGTTAAATAAGCAGGGTGACAATATACAGCCTTGACGTACTCCTTTTCCTATTTGGAACCAGTCTGTTGTTCCATGTCCAGTTCGAACTGTTGCTTCCTGACCTGCATACAGGTTTCTCAAGAGACAGGTCAGATGGTCTGGTATTCCCATCTCTTTCAGAATTTTCCACAGTTTATTGTGATCCACACAGTCAAAGGCTTTGGCATAGTCAATAAAGCAGAAATAGATTTTTTTCTGGAACTCTCCTGCTTTTTTGATGATCCAGCAGATGTTGGCAATTTGATCTCTGTTCCTCTGCCTTTTCTAAAACCAGCTTGAACATCTGGAAGTTCACGGTTCATGTATTGCTGAAGCCTGGCTTGGAGAATTTTGAGCATTACTTTATTAGCATGTGAGAAGAGTGCAATTGTGTGGTAGTTTGAGCGTTCTTTGGCATTGCCTTTCTTTGGGATTGGAATGAAAACTGACCTTTTCCAGTCCTGTGGCCACTGCTGAGTTTTCCAAATTTGCTGGCATATCGAATGCAGCACTTTCACAGCATCATCTTTCAGGATTTGAAATAGCTCAACTGGAATTCCATCAGCTCCACTAGCTTTGTTCGTAGTGATGCTTTCTAAGGCCCACTTGACTTCGCATTCCAGGATGTCTGGCTCTAGGTGAGTGATCACACCATCGTGATTATCTGGATCGTGAGGATCTTTTTTGTACAGTTCTTCTGTGTATTCTTGCCACTTCTTCTTAATATCTTCTGTTTCTGTTAGGTCCATACCATTTCTGTCCTTTATCGAGCCTATCTTTGCATGAAATGTTCCCTTGGTATCTCTAATTTTCTTGAAGAGATCTCTAGTCTTTCCCAATCTGTTGTTTTCCTCTATTTCTTTGCAATGATCGCCGAGGAAGGCTTTCTTATCTGACAGAATGTGGTTCCCTGGAGAAGGGCATGGCAAACCACTTCAATATTCTTGCCTTGAGAACCCCATGAACAGTATGAAAAGGCAAAAAGATAGGACACTGAAAGAGGAACTCCCCAGGTCAGTAAGTGCCCAATATGCTACTGGAGATCAGGGGAGAAATAACTCCAGAAAGAATGATGGGATGGAGCCAAAGCAAAAACGATACCCAGCTGTGGATGTGACTAGTGATAGAAGCCAAGTTCGATGCTGTAAAGAGAAATATTGCATAGGAACCTGGAATGTTAGGTCCATGAATCAAGGCAAATTGGAAGTGGTCAAACAGGGGATGGCAAGAGTGAACGTCGACATTCTAGGAATCAGCGAACTAAGATGGACTGGAATGGGTGAATTTAACTCAGATGACCATTTTATCTACTACTGTGGGCAAGAATCCCTTAGAACAAATGGAGTAGCCATCATGGTCAACAAAAGAGTCCGAAATGCAGTACTTGGATGCAATCTCAAAAACGACAGAATGATCTCTGTTCGTTTCCAAGCAAACCATTCAATATCACGGTAATCCAAGTCTATGCCCCGACCAGTAACACTGAAGAAGCTGAAGTTGAACGGTTCTATGAAGACCTACAAGACCTTCTAGAACTAACACCCAAAATAGATGTCCTTTTCATTATAGGGGACTGGAATGCAAAAATAGGAAGTCAGGAAACACCTGGCGTAACAGGCAAATTTGGCCTTGGAGTACAGAATGAAGCAGGGCAAAGGCTAATAGAGTTTTGCCAAGAGAACGCACTGGTCATAACAAACACCCTCTTCCAACAACGCATGAGAAGACACTACACATGGACATCACCAGATGGTCAACACCGAAATCAGATTGATTATATTCTTTTGCAGCCAAAGATGGAGAAGCTCTATATAATCAGCAAAAACAAGACCGGGAGCAGACTGTGGCTCAGATCATGAATTGCTTATTGCCAAATTCAGACTTAAATTGAAGAAAGTAGGAAAAACCACTGGTCCATTCAGGTATGACCTAGATCAAATCCCTTATGAGTATACAGTAGAAGTGACAAATAGATTTAAGGGACTAGATCTGATAGACAGAGTGCCTGAAGAACTATGGACAGAGGTTCGTGACATTGTACAGGAGACAGGGATCAAGACAATCCCCATGGAAAAGAAATGCAAAAAAGCAAAATGGCTGTCTGAGGAGGCCTTACAGATAGCTGGGAAGAGAAGAGAAGCGAAAAGCAAAGGAGAAAAGGAAAGATATTCCCATCTGAATGCAGAGTTCCAAAGAATAGCAAGGAGAGATAAGAAAACCACTTGACTTTAGTATTGGATAATTGGTGCTGTAATGGGAAGCACAGAAGATGGCAGAGAAGGGGCCACCCCCAGCAGGAAAGGCTTTTGGTCGGGGGCGGGGGGGGGGGGCTGAGATTGAGGAGTCATAAGATTATCCAGACAAAAAGTGTCTGGAATGAGTGACCCAGATTGGGGAAGACAGTGAATAACGCACTGTAGCCTGGGATATGTGTCTTTTTTCCCGGACCAGGCCAAAGGGACATTGGGGCTCTGTGTGTAGACACCCTAAAAGAAGCTGCAGAGTCTCTGTCCAGGAATGGCCCCTCACCGCCTTTCCTGTCAGACTCTAGTCACATCCAGGTCACCAGGGAAGGTCAGCTTTAGGGCAGGAGGCTCAGACCAGAAAGACTGACTCAGATTCTGGGCTGAGCCTCCAGAAAGAAATGGCGTGGACTCTGCCCAAGTCATTCTTCCCACCTCCTCTTGCCTCCCACCCAGTCCTGCTAGCCAGGGTGCTTGCGTGCCTGTAAATCTGCAACCTTTGAACCCCAGGGCAAACAGCCCTGAACTCCCTCAGGAAAGAATAATAAGTGCACCAGGGCACATTAACTTAGCATTCACCTTGATCCCATTAGGCACATGCATAGTCCAGTCTTTTGTCTCTCTCAAATCAGCCCTGAAAATGAAAGTGCTCCTTTCCCTTTTGGACTGACCGGAAAGTTGTGAGGTTCTGAAATGTTCACATACTTGACTGAAGACAGTCAGCTTGGAAAGGCTAAGATTTGAAACTTGTTCTCTCAAGTTCCTAACTAATGAATCTTTTTTTTTTTTTAAATCTTGCCTGTTTTTTTAAGTTACAGTTTTCCCTGGTAGCTCAGCTGGTAAAGAACCCGCCTCCAATGCTGGAGGCCCTGGTTCAATTCCTGGGTCGGGAAGATCTGCTGGAGAAGGGATAGACTACCCACTCCAGTATTCTTGGGCTTCCCTGGTGGCTCAACTGGTCAAGAACCCACCTGCAGTGCAGGAGACCTGGGTTCGATCCCTGGGTTGGGAAGATCCCCTGGAAAAGGGAAAGGCTACTCACTGCAATATTCTGGTCTGGAGAATTCCATGGACTGTATAGTCCATGGGGTCACAAAGAGCTGGACATGACTTTCACTTTAATTTTGTAAGTTAACAGATTTGAATGGGTGAGGCATTAGCATTGTACCAAGCCCCCAAAGTCTAAAAACCATAGCCAGAAGGACTTCTCTGGTGGCCCAGTGGCTAAGACTTGGTGCTCCCAATCCAGGGAGCTGGGGTTCCAGCCCTGGTCAGAGAACTAGACCCCACATGCTGCAGCTAAGAGCCTGCATCATGCCTCAGCTGAAAGACCCCACCTGCCACAACCATAATAAAAGAATCCTGAGTGTCACATGCCACAAATGACACCCAGCGCAGCCAAATAAATATTTTTAAAAATAAAAAATCAAAACCCGTAGCTGGAAAAGTCTCCCTTTCCCTAATCATGTGTTCACCTGAAACTTTGTTCAAGAGTGTTTATTCAGGTTTATTCATAATCATTTTTGAAGTTCTTTGTGGGTCTAAACATATTCCTTTTCAAAACTTCAAAATTGTTATGGGCTGAATGTTTGGATTCTCTTAAAATTCATATGTTGAATATGCAATGAGCAACAAAGGTTTACTGTGTAGCACAGGGAACTATAGTCAATAGTTATCTTGTAACAACCTATAATGAAAGATAATTTCAAAAATAATATGTGTGTATGTATAACTGAATCACCTTGCTGTGTGCCTGAAACATTGTAAGTCAACTATACTTCAATAAAATATAAATATTTAAAAAATTTAATTCGTATATTGAAGCCCTAAACCCCCAATCTAATGGTAATTGGAGGTGAGGCCTTTGGGAGGTGATTAGGTCATGACGGGGCTTCCCAGGTGGCTCAGTGGATAAATGAATCTGCCTGCAGTGCAGGAGACACAGGCAGACATGGGTTCGATCCCTGGGGGGAGAAGATTCCCTGGAGAAGGGTATGGCTACCCACTCCAGTATTCCTGCCTGGAGAATTCCATGGAGAGAGGAATCTGGCGGGCTATAGTCCATGAAGTGGCAAAGAGTCAGATATGACTTAGCAATACAGCAATCTGTACATACTTCAGGTGCACGATCTAATCAACTTTGACCTATGTAAACACCTGTGACTCTATCAGCATAACGAAGGTAATAGAAATCTCTATCACACCACAAAGCTTCCTTAGGAAGCTCCCACTGGCTCCTCCCATCTTCCCCAGATAACCATATCCTGCTTTCCATCACTACAGATAAGTTTGCATTTCCTAGAATTTTATATAAACGGAATCACATAGAATGGACTCTTTTTTTTTTGGTCCACTTTTTTTTTTTCACTCAGCATGATTATTTGAAAGTCATCCCCGTTGCAGTGCGTATCAATAGCATATTTATTTTTAATGACGATATGGATAAACCAACAAATGAAATCCATTCATTTGTTGAAGGACATTTGAGTTGTTTCCGGTCTTTGCTTATTAAAAATAAAAGCTTCTGGGACTCCCCTGGTGGTTCAGTGGTTCAGTGGCTTCACCTTCCAATTCAGACCGTGCAAGTTCAATCCCTGGTTGGGGAGCTAAGATCCCACATGCTTCATGGCCAAAAACCAAAACAGAAAATAGAAATTGTAGCAACTTGTATTGTAAAATATTGTAACAAATCCAGTAGAGACTTTAAAAATTGTCCACAACAACAACAACAAAAATCTTTAAAAAAATACAGCTCCTATGGACAATTCACATACAACTTTCAAGAAGTTTTTTTTAATTGAAGTATATTTTATTTACAATGTGTTAATTTCTGCTGAACAGCAAAGTGATTCAGATATATATATGTGTGTGTGTATATATATAGCATATATATATATATATACATTCTTCTTTATATTCTTTTCCATTATGGTTTATCATAGAATACTGAATATAGTTCCCTGTGCTATGCAATAGGACCTTGTTCTTTATCCATCCTACATATCATAGTTTGCATCTGCTAATCCCAAACTCCCCATCCTTTCTGGCCCCTTGGCAACCTCGAGTCTGTTCCCTATGTCTGTGAGTCTGTTTCAGTTTTATAGATAAGTTCATTTGGATCTAATTTTAGATCCACACATAAATGATATCATATGGTATTTGCTTCAATTTCTGATTTGCTTCACTTAGTATGTGCATCCAATGTCAGGTACAAGTTTTTGATGAAATAGTGTTTTCATGACTCTTGGAGAAAAAAAAACAATTAAAATTTTTAATTTCAATTTCCCTAGTACTCTTGTCCCCAATCCATCCAGTTCCCCTCATACATACCCACAATCACTGTCAATAATACATATATATATACATCACTGAGTCACCTTTCTGTAACCTGAAACTAACACTATATTGTAAATCAACTAGAATGACCAAAATAAAGACCAAAAAAAAGTTCTAGGTTTTAAGTCACAGAAAACCTTTATTCCAAGGTAAGATTTTCTCTTTCTACTCCCTTGCAGAACATTTATGGTTTTATTTTCATGCTTAGTTATTTGATGCAAATTACAACATCTTACAGCCCTGAAATTAAAACATGCTTGCTCCTTGGAAGGAAAGCTATCACAAACCTTAACAGCATATTCAAAAGCAGAGACATCACTTTGCCAACAAAAGTCCATAAGCCTAAGCTATGGTTTTTCCAGTAGTCATGTATGGATGCGAGAATTGGACCATAAGGTAGGCTGAGTGCCAAAACATTGATGCTTTCAAACTGTGTTGCTGGAGAAGACTCTTGAGAGCCCCTAGGGCAGCAAGGAGATCAAACCAGTCAATCCTAAAAGAAATAAGTCCTGAATATTCTTTGGAAGGACTGATGCTGAAGGTCCAGTACTTTGGCCACCTGAAGCAAAGAGCTGACTCACTGGAAAAGACCCTGATGCTGGGAAAGATTGAAGGCAGGAGGAGAAGGGGGCGACAGGTGATGAGATGATTGGATGGCATCATCAACTCAGTGGACATGAATTTGAGGAAACTCTAGAAGATGGTGAAGAACAGAGGAGCCTGGCATACTGCAGTCCATGGGGTCACAAAGAGTCGGACATGACTTAGCGACTGAACAACAATATCTTAATGAATTAGTTACATCACTTCCCTAACCAATGATTTATTGTAAGTGCCTGGCTTACAGTCTGGAAACAACCTAAGTGTTCCACCATGAGAGAATAGCTATCCGGTATAACGCGCCAAACACACTTTCAAATTGAAAATTATTTCAAGGAAGTACTTAGTGACCTCTGAGAAATATAGGGTGTGTTAAATAAGAAATTCAAACTGTGTATCCAGTAACATTCCAATATTTTTTTCTTTTTTAAAAGTTAAAGTACAGTTAATTTACAATGTTATGTTACTTTCAAGTGTACAGTAAAGTGATTCAGTTCCAATGTTTCCTTTTAAACATGTTTATGAGAAAAGAGGCTGGTGAGAAATACAGAAATGGATTAACAACCTCAGGCAGGATGTCTGTGGGCCCGTTCATTTATTCATGAAGATATTTGTTCGTGCTCGGATTACAAAAGGAGGCAATTCTGCATCTCTGCCTGACAGTGCCCATCACTACTGATGAAGTAACCTTGCTGAAAAATCAAACTTGAATCTAAAAAAAATCTCTAGAATGTCCAAAATCCAAAATAGTATCAATGAGTCACCTGTGGCTGTCAAGCACTTGAAAAGTGGCCATTCCAAGTTGTCATGTGATGTGTTCTAAGTATAAACAACACATCATATTAGGAAGACTTGGTAAAAAAAAAAAAAAAGTAAAATATCTAAGTTTTTAATATGTATTGCATGTTGAAACCATCAAATTTTGGGTGTGTTAGATTGAAATTAATGATTAAACCAAAGAGAGAAAATAAAGAGAAAGACAAATACCATATGATATCATTTATATGTGGAATCTAAAATATGACACAAGCATATCTATGAAACAGAAATAGATTCGCAGACATAGAGAACAGACTTGTGGTTGCCAAAGGGGAGGGGTGGGGGAGGGATGGATTGGGAGTTTGGGATTAGCGGATACAAACTCGTATATACAGGTTGGGTAAACAACATGCTACTGTATACCACAAAGAACTGTATTCAATATCCTATGATAAACCACAAAGGAAAAGAATATGAAAAAGAATATCTATGTATGCATAACTGAATCACTTTGCTGTAGAGTATGAATTAATACATCATAAATCAATTATATTTCAATAAAATTAATTACTAAAATGATTAAAACTGTGACTTCTCTGGTGGTGCAGCAGATGAGAATCTGCCTGCAGTGCAGGGGACACGGGTTCTATCCCTGGTCCTGGAAGATCCCACATGGCGCTGAGCCACTAAGCCTGCTGGCCACAACTGCTGAGCCCATGTGCTACAGCTACTGAAATCGGAGGGCCTAGAGCCTGTGCTCCAAACTAGCCACTGCAATGAGAGGCCTGAGCTCTGTGATGGAGAGAGAAACTAGAGAAAGCCCAGGCAAAAGTAAGGAAGACCCAGTACAGCCAAAATAAATAAATAGTTACAAATGATTAAAACAAATTTTGTCTTCTTTAATTTACTTTTTAGAGTGGCTTCTAGAAAAATACAAATTAAACTTGTGATTCGTATTTGTGGCTCACGTTATATTTTTATTACACAACATTGGTCTAGATCTAGACCTAGATCCAGCTGCCAATTTTTACAAAATACAGAAGACAGGGGAACATCTTAAAGGACACCACAGGGGTGAGGTCAGCCCAATCCAAACTGTGAGAGATACTAGTGGACAAATCTTTCTTTTTTTTTTTTTTTAAGCAGAAAACTAAAAACAACAACAACAAAAAGATGGTGAGAGAATTTTTAGTTTCAGTCAAGGTACACTTCAACAGTCTGTGAACCAAGAACTTCTAGATGTTCAAGCTGGATTTAGAAAAGGTAGATGAACCAGAGATCAAATTGCCAACATCCATTGGATCATAGAAAAAGCAAGAGAGTTCCAGAAAAACATCTACTTCTGTTTTATTGACTATGCTAAAGCCATTGACTGTGTGAATTACAACAAACTGGAACATTCTTAAAGAGATGGGAACACCAGACCACCTTACCTGCCTCCTGGTAAATCTGTATGCAGGTCAAAAAGCAACAGTTAGAAGTGGACACGGAACAATGGACTGCCTCCAAATTGGGAAAGGAGTGCGTCAAGGAATTTTTAATTTAAAAGAGATTTAATGGCAATTTTAAAAAATTCTTATTTATTTGGCTGCACCAAGTCTTAGTTGAGGTATACAGGAGCTTTAGCTGTGGCATGTGGGATCCAGTTCCCTGAATAGAGATCAAACGCTCACCCCCTGCACTAGGAGCACAGAGTCTTAACCACTGAGCCAACAGGGAAGTCCCCAAAAGAGATTTAAAGACATTTCAACCAAATGCAATGTATGGATATTTGAGAAACTTAATTCAAACTATCTCTAAAATAATAAAACAAAGGATAACAACAAATTATAAAACTTATGGACATTAAATTACTGGACATTGGATGATGTTGAAATTTAAAAGTATGATAATGTTATATGGGTTTTTTAATTTTTTAATTTAATTTAATTAAAAAAATTTATTTGCATGCACTGGGTCTTAGTTGTGGCATGTGTGATCTAGCTCCCTGACCAGGGATGAAACCCAGCATTGGGAGCCCAGAGTCTTAGCCATTGGACCACCAGGGAAGTCCCAACACATGGGTATTATTTTTTTTAAAGAAATGTCCTAAAAAAGTGATTTGTGTCTCCTAGAATGCATACTCAAATATCTACCGATAAAGAAATGGCTGGGATTTGCTTCAAAATAATCCAACTGGGAGGAAGTGGGAACCCAGGTGGGAGAGGAAACAAAATTGACTTGATAACTGGTGTTCAGATTATACGATCTTTTTTTTTCATTTTGGGAAAATATGTTGTTCAGTCCGCCCAGTTGTGTCCGACTCTTTGGGACCCCATGGACTGCAGCATGCCAGGCCTCCCTGTCCTTTACCATCTCTCAGAGTTTGCCCAAGTTCATGTTTATTGCATCAGTGATGCCATCCAGCCATCTCATCCTCTGATGCCCTCTTCTTCTGCCCTTGATCTTTCCCAGCATCAGGGACTTATCCAATGAGTTGTCTGTTTGAGTCAGATGACCAAAATACTGGAGCTTCAGCTTCGGCATCAGTCCTTCCTGTGAATATTCAGGGTTGATTTCCCTAAAGATTGACTGATTTGACCTCCTTGATGTGCAAGGGGCTTTCAGGAGTCTTCTCCAGCACCACAGTTCGAAGACATCAATTCTTTGTTGTTCTGCCTTCTTTATGGTCCAGTTCTCACAGCCATTCGTGACCACTGGGAAGACCAGCGGGAAAAGATACATCGTGCAAAATTTACCATCTTCACCACTTTTAGGTGTACAGTTGAGTAGCATCTCCCTACTTCTTGGTCCACAAAGCTCCAAGTTAAAAGGTGAAAATAAAATTTTTGAAGATGTAAAAGATTCAAGTAAAAATATGTTGGTAGATTCAATATTGATGGGCTGGTGCACCAAGGTTTATTTCTCTCTTTAGCGTCTTAATTTTCTATGATAAACATGCTAATTAAAAGTTTTTGTAACAGTAAGAAAAAGCTAGATACGACTTTTTGTTTCTTTTTTCTGAAGAAAAATTGCTTCCCAAGTAATACCTGGACTAGCCTTGCACCCTGGGATTTGGCCAGTGAGAAGCGCCCCCTGGTGGCGAATCAGAGAGCAGCTCCCGGGAGGAAAGGACGGTGTTCCCGGCTGCTGAGGTCCCCTGTCCTGTGCGAGACTCTTGAAGTCTGAGAGTCCCCTGGGGGTGTCCTCGAGGTTTTGCCCTGGAAGATGAGCGATTCAAAGGAGGAGTCAAAGAAAGATGTGGACGTGATGAGCAGCAACATTCCTCTTCCTCCCCGCCCCCCACTTCCTCTTCCGTTTAGACCATCTCATTTACTTAACAGCCATTCATCTATTCATCGATGAATTGAGCACCTACTGTGTGCCTGGCCCCGTTCCAAGTACTGGGGGCAAATGGCTTTTGTTCTAATGGAGCTGGCACAGTGTCTGTGAGAGAGACACAGTAAACAAAGAAAATGTATAGCATATTACATGGTGATAAGTATTAAGAAGAAAAATAAATTGAAGAAAGGAGATATGGAATGAGGGGATGATGGAAATTTTATTTATTTATTTATTTATTTATTTATTTTAAAAAGCTTTGCCATGCCACGTGGCAGGTGGGATCCTAGTTTCTCAACCAGGGATCAAACCAGATTGCTGTTGTTCAGTCGCTCAGTCATGTCCGATTCTTTGCGACCCCATGGACTGCAGCACATATAGGACAGGCTTCCCTGTCCTTCACTATCTCCCGGAGTTTGCTCAAATTCAAGTCCATTGAGTTGGGGATGCCATCCAACCATCTCATCCTCTGTCATCATCCCCTTCTCCTCCTTCCTTCAATCTTTCCCAGCATTAGAGTCTTTTCCAGTCAGTCGGCTCTTTGCATCAGTGGCCAAAATATTGGAGCTTCTGCTTCAGCGTCAGTCCTTCTAATGAATATTCAGGGTTGATTTCCTTTAGGATTGACTTGTTTGATCTCACTGCAGTCGAAGAGACTCTCAAGAGTCTTCTCCAGCACCACGGTTCAAAAGCGTCAATCCTGCGGTGCTCAAACTACTGAACAGCCAAAGAAGTTCCCTGGCTATTTGAAATAGAGTAGTCTGGACCTGACTGCAGCCATGAAATTAAAAGATGCTTGCTCCTTGGAAGAAAAGCGATGACAAACCTAGACAGCATATTAAAAAGCAGAAACATTACTTTGCCGATGAAAGTCCATATAGTCAAAGCTATAGTTTTCCCAGTAGTCTTGTATGGATGTGAGATTTGGACCATAAAGAAGGCTGAGTGCCAAAGAATTGATGTGACTGAACCACAACAACAAGTCTGGACCCGAATCATAGAGAAGAGACTGTGTGAGTAGTGAGGCAAAGGAGGTGAAGAGGTAAGTCAGGCAGATATCTGGGGGAAGGATATTCCAGGAAGAAGGAATAGCCAGTATAAAGGGCCTGAGGTTTCTGATGTGTTTGAGGAACACTAAGAAGTTCCTGCAGGGCGAAACAGAGGTCGGGGTGGGGGGAGGACAGAGACAGACAGAGAAGAGAATAATACCCAAACATGGCAACAGGTTACCATTTGAGGAATCTGGTTAAGGAACACACACACACACAGGTGTGTATATATGTCACCAAAAGAGTGTGCGTGGGGTCTGACTGCTTGCTGCCCAAAAGCCAATAAACAGGCCAGGTTGGTGGAAAGGAAAGTTTGCTTTATTTCAGATGCTAGCAACTGGGGGTGGGGGACACGCAGATGTCTGTCCAAAGGCCCACTCCCCCCACACCAGCAACCAGTGGGGCAAGGGTTAGACAGAAGAAGGAGGCTACATGCAGAAACAGAACAGTCATTCCTGACAGTCATCTTCAAATTGATCATCGGTGGTCTGACCAGTGTCATCTTGGTTGTTTTGGGTACAGTTAATCTTCAGTTCCAGGGTCTGTTTGTTCCCATTTCTTTGAGGCCAGTTCTCAAAATTGTGGCAGCTTATGTCATGGGTACAGTCTGATCATCTTGTAGTTAACTTCTCCACCTGGAGTTTTAGTATCTATAAGACAGCTCAGCGGATGTGGCTCAGAAGATTATCTACAGCCCTTGTGATAGAACTAACGGTCCCTGAGTCTGCTTAACATTATTATTATTTTACCTCCTTTGACTGTTTTCTTTTGTTTCTGCATTTCACTGATTAAACTTATTCTTTGACTAAAGTTTTCCACAGACTAAAGGCAGGCAGAGGACATGGGGTAGTGGGGCTGGGGGGGCAAGGACCATAGAGTCATCCTGCTCTGTTTCATATAGAAAGGTATAGATATAGATACACATGTTTTTCTGAACCTTTTGCAAACCAGTCACAGACATGACTCCTCCTTATTCCTAAATACTTCAATTTATATTTCCTGAGAAAAAAGGACCTTCTCTTACAGAGGATTTCTCTACCTTGTTGACCCTCAGTTCAGTTCAGTTCAGTTGCTCAGTCGTGTCCGACTCTTTGCAACCCCATGAATCGCAGCACACCAGGCCTCCCTGTCCATCACCAACTCCCGGAGTCTACCCAAACCCGTGTCTATCGAGTCAGTGATGCCATCCAACCGTCTCATCCTCTGTCGTCACCTTCTCCTCCTGCCCCCAATCCTTCCCAGCATTAGGATCTTTTCCAATGAGTCAACTCTTCTCATGAGGTGACCAAAGTATTGGAGTTTCAGCTTCAACAACATCAGTCCTTCCAATGAACACCCAGGACTGATCTCTTTTAGGATGGTCTGGTTTGATCTCCTTGTAGTCCAAGGGACTCTCAAGAGTATTCTCCAATACGACAGTTCAAAAGCATCAATTCTTCGGCGCTCAGCTTTCTTCACTGTCCAACTCTCACATCCATACATGACTACTGGGAAAACCATAGCCTTGACTAGATGGACCTTTGTTGGCAAACTAATGTCTCTGCTTTTAAATATGCTATCTAGGTTGGTCATAGCCTTCCTTCCAAGGAGTAAGTGTCTTTTAATTTCATGGCTGCAATCACCATCAGCAGTGAGTTTGGAGCCCCCAAAAATAAAGTCTGACACTGTTTCCACTGTTTCCCCATCTATTTGCCATGAAGTGATGGGACCAGATGCCATGATCTTAGTTTTCTGAACGTTGAGCTTTAAGCCAACTTTTTCACTCTCCTCTTTCACTTTCATCAAGAAGCTCTTTAGTTCTTCTTCACTTTCTGCCATAAGGGTGGTGTCATCCGCATATCTGAGGTTATTGATATTTCTCCTGGCAATCTTGATTCCAGCTTGTGCTTC
Organism: Giraffa tippelskirchi; assembly: GCF_054371585.1. Classification (NCBI taxonomy): domain Eukaryota; kingdom Metazoa; phylum Chordata; class Mammalia; order Artiodactyla; family Giraffidae; genus Giraffa; species Giraffa tippelskirchi. The sequence goes on along the minus strand of NC_137280.1, from coordinate 93,332,029 downwards.
CTCCAGCCCAGCGTTTCTCATGATGTACTCCGAATGTAAGTTAAATAAGCAGGGTGACAATATACAGCCTTGACGTACTCCTTTTCCTATTTGGAACCAGTCTGTTGTTCCATGTCCAGTTCGAACTGTTGCTTCCTGACCTGCATACAGGTTTCTCAAGAGACAGGTCAGATGGTCTGGTATTCCCATCTCTTTCAGAATTTTCCACAGTTTATTGTGATCCACACAGTCAAAGGCTTTGGCATAGTCAATAAAGAAGAAATAGATGTTTTTCTGGAACTCTCTTGCTTTTTCGATGATCCAGCAGATGTTGGCAATTTGATCTCTGTTCCTCTGCCTTTTCTAAAACCAGCTTGAACATCTGGAAGTTCACGGCTCATGTATTGCTGAAGCCTGGCTTGGAGAATTTTGAGCATTACTTTACTAGTGTGTGAGATGAGTGCAATTGTGTGGTAGTTTGAGCGTTCTTTGGCATTGCCTTTCTTTGGGATTGGAATGAAAACTGACCTTTTCCAGTCCTGTGGCCACTGCTGAGTTTTCCAAATTTGCTGGCATATCGAGTGCAGCACTTTCACAGCATCATCTTTCAGGATTTGAAATAGCTCAACTGGAATTCCATCACCTCCACTAGCTTTGTTCATAGTGATGCTTTCTAAGGCCCACTTGACTTCACATTCCAGGATGTCTGGCTCTAGGTGAGTGATCACACCATCGTGATTATCTGGGTCGTGAAGATCTTTCTTGTACAGTTCTTCTGTGTATTCTTGCCACCTCTTCTTAATGTCTTCTGTTTCTGTTAGGTCCATACCATTTCTGTCCTTTATCGAGCCTATCTTTGCATGAAATGTTCCCTTGGTATCTCTAATTTTCTTGAAGAGATCTCTAGTCTTTCCCAATCTGCTGTTTTCCTCTATTTCTTTGCATTGATTGCTGAGGAAGGCTTGCGTATCTCTCCTTGCTATTCTTCGGAACTCTGCATTCAGTGTTGACCCTGATGGCAGATGATTCTTTGCTGTGGAGGGCTGCCCTGGGCACTGTAAGGTTTTTAACATCCCTGGCCTCCACCCTCTACGTGTCAGTAGTGCACATGTCCCCACATCCCTGGGTGAGACAGCCAAAACTGCCTTCGCACGTTAGTTAATGTCCCCTGGATGACAGAACAGTGCCCCACCCCCGCCCTCTCCCCCAGTTGAGAACCATTGCTACTATAACTACGATGCAATGGTTACAAGCAGGAAATTTAATATTGATCAAATATTGCTACCTGAACTACAGACATTCAACATTGTCAATGATCCAATAATGTCTTCCTTGGTAATTTTTACTTTCTGGCCTCTGGTCCAATCCAGGATCATGCATTGCAGATAGATGTCATGCCTAGAATGTCCTTTCTCCTTTCCTTGTCTTTCATGACATTGACATTAAAAAAAATTATTGAAGAAAGAAAAGAACACAATTTTTTTTAAACATTTATTGAAGTATGGTTGATTTACAATGTTGTCTTAATTTCTGCTGCACAGCAAAGTGATTATGAAAGTGTAACTGAAGTACATATCTATAACTGAAGAATATATACATTCTTCTTAAGTATTATTTTTCGTATTCTTTTCCACTGTGGTTTATCATAGGATATTGAATACATTTCTTTGTGCAGTACAGTAGCATGTTGCTTATCCAGCCCATATATAACAGTTTGTATCTGCTAATCCCCAATCCCAATCCATCCCTCCCCCACCTACCTCCCCCTTGGCAACCACAAGTCTGTTCTCTGTGTCTGTGAGTTTGTTTCTATTTCATAGATATGTTCACTTATGTTGTGCTGTGTTTGTTTGTTAGCCCCACTCCATGGCTTGCAGGATCTTGGTTCCCTGACCAGTGATTGAATCCAGGCCCTTGGCAGTGAAAGCACAGAGTCCTAATCACTGGACCACCAGAGAATTCTCTGTGTTGTATTTTGGATTCAACATATAAGTGATATCATATGGTATTTGTTGTCGTTTTTCTGATTTGCTTCATTAGGCATGATAAACTATAGGTCCATCCATGTTGTTGTAAATGGCACTATTTCATTATTTTTTATGGCTGAGTAGTATTCCACTGTGTTTATCTACCACATATTCTTGACCCATTCCTCTGTCGATGGACGTTTAAATTGTTTCTATGTCTTGACTATTATAAATAGTCCTGCTATGAACATTGACGTGCATGTATCTTTACCAAATGTAGTTTTGTGGGACTGCTGGATAATAGGGCAACTCCAGTTTTCTGAGGAACCTCCATACTGTTTTCATAGTGGCTGCACCAGTTTACATTCCCACCAACAGTATGGAAGAGTTCGCTTTTCTTTACCCCCTGTTCCACATTTGTTATTTGTAGACTTCTTGACACTGACATTTTTGAAGGTCATAGGCCAGTTGTTTTGTAGAATGTTCTTGTCTGGGACATTGCATTTGTCTGATTTTCCTTGTGATTAGATTCAGGTTAAGCATCTTTGGAAGAAACACCACAGAAGTGATTGTGTGTCCCTTTCTATGCAGTGTATCAGGATTCGATTTGTCCATTTGCTCCATTATTGGTCATTTAAACTATGATCCCTTGATTAAAACATTGTCTGTCTGTTTCTCCTCGGTGAAATGACAACTTTTTCCTTTGTCATAAATATGTATTTTATGGGCAGATACAGAGAAGCTACGCAAATATCTTGTTTCTCATGAAACTTTTTAACTCACCAGTTTCAGCATCCATTGGCGATTCTTGCCTGAATCAATTGTCCTGATTGGTTGCTTTTAATAATTTTTCTACGTAAACACTGAATACACTCAAAAGGCTGCTTTTAACCTATGTGTGAAATGGAAAGAGTAGCAATGAAACGGGACTTCCCTGGAAGTCCAGTGATTAAGACTCTGTGCTTCCAAGACAGGGGTACATGTTTGATTCCTGGTTGTCGGGGAACTAACATCCTTCATGCTGCATGGCTCAAAAACAAAAGGAAATACAGGGACTTCCCTGGTAGTCCAGTGATTAAGACTCTGCACTCCTGATGCAGAGGGCCCTGGTTCGATCCCTGGTCGGGGAACTAGATCCCACATGCTGCAACTAAGGCCTGATGAAGCCAAAGAAATAAATACAAAAAGGAAAAACGAACAAACAAAAAGCCCCCAAAGGGTTGAAATGCATATCCATATAACTTTCATTTGGGATCAGAAATGGATTCATCAGGACATGAGTGCCTGCTCAGTAGCTTCAGTCATGTCTAATTCTTTGTGACCCTTGGACCATAGCCCACCAGGCCCCTCTGTCCATGGGATTTCCCAGGCAAGAATACTGAAGTGGGTTGCCATGCCCTCCTCCAAGGGATCTTCCTGACCCAGGGATTGAAGCATCTCCTGTGTCTCTTGCATTGCAGGCGGTTTCTTTCCCACTGGACCACCTGGTAAGCCCTGCATCAGGACATGTGAAACCCCAGAACATTCCCGCCTGGAGATAAATATAAATTGTTCAAAGTTTCGAATATGCGTTGGGAGGTGAGGGCAAGAGGGCAAAAGACAGGCTTGGGATGGTAGGGTCTTTGATTCACTAGATGGGGAAATGGGGATGAATTCCAGAACCACACAGGTGGTGAAATTTACAGGATGTGGACCGCTTAGATTTTGAACCCAGGGAGGAGGACGGAGGACAAGGCCGGGGATCAGGCAGAAGGAGATACTGTCCTCTACAACCCTCACCTGGGGCTGATGAGCCCTCAGGGCTGGGGATGTGAGTGCTGAGGGACAGACTCAGCCTCTCTGGGGCAGCCGGGCATTCCAGACCTGGGCGGGGACTGCTCTGGCATTTCCAAGGCCCTTGAACTGGCAAAGGGGCTGACGGTGGCTTCCAAGAGGCTCATGTGTGTCCTGGAGTGGCCAGGAGCCTGGCTCTCCTCTTCTCTGGTTCCAGCTTCAGCCTGGGACAGAAAAAGGTCACATGTTCTACCTTGAATGGTGTTAGGAATCTGATGGGTGGGGGAGTTATTTGAGAAATCTAAGGGAAATTCCCTGGCAGTCCAGTAGTTAGGATTCAGTGGTTTCACTGCCAGGGGGACCCAGGTTCGATTCCTGTTGGGGAAGCTAAGATCCTACAAACCTGCTGTCTAGCCAAAAAAAAAAAAACTAATTGCATCTTTCTCCCTCACCCACCCAATCAAAGTGCTTTCTCGCTGTTACACATCTCCATGCTGGCTGGCAAGGCTAGGACGCTTATCTAGCCCCTCTCGGAAATCCTTGATCCACATGGTGTTCAAGCTCACCTTCTGTTCCTTTCATTCAGCGAACAAGTATTTATAGAGCACCTCTGTGTGCCAAGCATTGTTTGAGGCTCTGGGGACCAGGCAATGTGGAAGACAGACAAAAAATTTCCTGCTCACGTGGGGTTGACATTCCAGTGAGGAACAGACGTGGTATAAGAATGTTATAAGTGCTAGGGGAAAAAAATTAATGCAGGCTAAGGAGGTGTGTTGAGTGGAGAATTCAGGGAAGACAGCCAAGGGAGCCTCGCAGGAACATTGAGCAGAGATCAGAAGGTGTGAGGCAGAAGCTGTGTGGACATGAATGGGAAGAGCGTTCCCATAGATGGAGCAGCAGGTACAAATGCCCTGAGGCAGAACTGTGCCTAGTGGAGCAGAAGGAGCAAGGGAGAGAGTGAGAGGGAGGGGAGAAGAAGTCAACAGGTGGCAGGAGGGACTTCCCTGGCTGTCCATGGTTGGGACTCCACACCGCCAACACAGGAGGCACCGGTTCGATCCTTGGTCAAGGAACTAGAATCCCACATGCCATGCAGTGTGGCCAAAAGATGAATAATAATAATAAATAAAAATAAAATTTTAAAAAGAGGTGACAGGAGCAGATCATGAAGGGCATTGTGGGCTACTCTAAGGATTTTAGCTTATTTATTTTTGGATGCTCTGGGTCTTCACTGCTTTCTCTAGCTGTAGTGAGTGGAGGCTACTCTCTAGTTGCCATGTGCTGGCTTCTCTTGTTCCAGGGCACAGGTTCTAGGCATGCAGGCTTCAATAGTTGCAGCTCAGTAGTTGTGGCACAGGGGCTTAGTTGCTCCATGCCATGTGGGATTTTCCTGGACCAGGGATTGACCAGTCCCCTGCACTGGCAGGCAGATTCTTAACAACTGGACCACCAGGGAAGTTGATTTTAGTTCTTCCATTAAGTGAGATGGGAGCCATGAGAGGAAGGATAATGACTTTGCCCCTAAACTGGTCCCTCTTTCATCTTTCAACCCGGTTATGGTGCCACCCATCCTGAAGCCCTGTCTTTATCACCTTGTGAGTCTCACCTCCATCTGCCCCCTCTTCCACCTCCAGCTCCATCTCTTTTTCACCTCCCCACCTTTATCTCATTTGGTGTTTCTAAAAAGGTTGTTGTTGTTCAGTTGCTCAGTTGTGTCCAACTCTTTGTGACCCCCAGAACTGCAGCACGCCAGGTTTCCCTGTCCTTCACCATCTCCCAGAGTTTGCTCAAACTCATATCCATTGAGTCGGTGATGCCATCCAGTCATCTCATCCTCTGTCACCCCCTTCTCCTCCTGCCTTCAGTCTTTCCCAGAAACAGGGTCTTTTTCAATGAGTCTGCTCTTTGCATCAGGTGGCCAAAGTATTGGAGCTTCAGCTTCAGCATCAGTCTTTCCAATGAATATTCAGGGTTGATTTCCTTTAGGACTGACTGCTTTTATCTCCTTGCTGTCTAAGGAAAGGCAGGACACAACAAAGGAACACAAATATACAGTCCCAATAGCACTCTAACATTAAAAGCAGCTAGTTAGGAAAATATAAGAAACAGACTCATAGACATAGAAACAAACTTATGGTGGGAGTTTTCTGGAGGTCCAGTGCTTAAGACTCAGTGCTTTTACTGCTGTGCTCCAGATTCAATCCCAGGTTGGGGAAATGAGATTCCACAAGCCATATGGTGCAGCCAAAGGAAAAAAAGGAGAGAAACAAATTTATGGTTGCCAAAGGGAAATAGGGGTGAATGAATTAGGAGTTTGAATTTAAAAGACATATACCATACACACACAAACACACACACACACACACTACATATAAAATAGATAAATAAGAAGGACTTACTATATAGTACATGGAACTATATTCAATGCCTTGTAATAACTGTAATGGAAAAGAATGACTTCTCTGTATATCTGAAACTAATGCATGCATGCTCAATCACTCAGTCATGTCCAACTCTTTGCAAACCCCAAGGACTGTAGCCTCCGAAGCTCCTCTGTCCATGGGGTTTTCCAGGCAAGAATACTGGATTGGGTTGCCATTTGTAAATCAACTTCAATAAAAAAAAAAGACTGTCACTTTCAGAGGTTTATGCGGAATTAATTCACTATTTAGAAAAGTAGTCTCTAAAGGGAAAGAATCAAACACTTTTACATGAAAAGTGTAACCAAATGGAATTTAAGAGGAAGCATCTGCAGGAGAAGTTTAGCTAATAAAGGAGGACAAAATGCAAAGAGGAAGTCATCACTATTTTGCAACCTCCAACAAGTTCGTCATCAATGGCTGCTAACCTCATGCAAGGAGAGACAAAGGGTGTGAGCCTGATGCTGAAGGAACCAACAACACTCACCATCAGATCAAAGGCATTAAACCCTAGTCTAATCTTGGTTCTGGAAACAACTGCCAATTTGCATGAAAGATGAAGGGCAGAGGACCATGCCGGCATGCACCATGAGGATGGGATCAGCACCACCCGGACCGTGGGAAACAGCCTGAGTTGTGCAACTGATTCATTTGTAACGGAGAAAAGGGATGGAGGGGGAACCCATGAATTAAAAGACATATCATTTTCTTTTTTTGCGTGGGCAAGACTAAACCACAGTATCTAGAGATGCAAACTTGCATAATAAACTACTCAGAAATACTAGGCAGTGATTATTACACAAGTCACAACAGTGGTTGCTTTTCAGAGTGAGGAAGCACTGTGATTGAGACGTAGCCTCTTGGAAGGACATCTGGGGTTGCTGGTGATATGCTCTTTGTGGACCTGGGTGGGGGTTAGAATGATGTCTGCCTTCCAGCTGAGTTTCCCAGATTCAGCACTATCAACATTCAGGTCAGATAACATTTGGTTGTGTGGGACTGTCATGTGCATTACAAGATGTTTAGCACCATCCCTGGGATCCACTCAGTAGAAGTCAAGAACAGCCCTCCCCCACTCCATCCTGACAGTCAGCAAGGGCTCCAGTTATTGCTCAACGTTCCCCAGGGGGCATAATCACTCCTGGTTGAGAACTGTCGCTCAGGAGGGTCTTAAGTTATGCATCTATTTTGTGTGCTTTCTTGGATCTGACTCTGTGTGCATGCATTTACTTTTTACTTTTCATATTGGAGTATAGTTGATTTAGGGCTTCCCTGGTGGCTCAGATGGTAAAGACTTTGTCTGCAATGCAGAAGACTCAGGTTCAATCCCTGGGTCAGGAAGATCCCCTGGAGAAGGGAATGGTTACCCACTCCAGTATTCTTGCCAGGAGAACTCCATGGACAGAGGAGCCTGGTAAGCTATAGTTCGTAGGGTTACAAAGAGTCAGATACCACTGAGCGACTTTGAGAGAGAGAACACTACAGTTGATTTATAATGTTATGTTAGTTTCAGGTGTACAGCAGAATGATTCAGTTATATGTGTATCTATTCTTTTTCAGATTCTTTTCCCGTATAGGTCATTACAGAATACTGAGTAGAGTTCCCTCTGCTATATACTAGGTCCTTGTTTATCTATTACTGTAGCCACCAGGCTCCTCTGTCCATGGAATTTTTCCAGGCAAGACTACTAGAGCAGGTTGCCATATCCTACTCCAGGGGCTCTTCCTGTCCCAGGGATTGAACCTGAGTCCCCTGCATCTCCTACATTGGCAAGTAGATTCTTCACCACTAGCGCCACCTGGGAAGCCCCATTTTATATATAGTAGCATGTGTATGTTAATCCTAAAATCCTAATTTATCCCTCCCCCCTTACCCCTCCCCCATAACCTTTCCCATTTGGTAATCATAAATTTGTTTTTAAAGTCAGTCAGTCTGTTTCTGTTTTGTAATATCTATCTATCTATCTATTCCAGTATAGTTTTTATGGGGGAAACAACAGTATTCTATGGCTTATCTGGAAGAAGAAAAAAGACAATGGAAACAGCCCAGGAATTTTGCAAAAAGTGGAGTATTAGATGTTAAAATATATTCTAAAGATACTGTAGTTAAAACAGAGTGGCACTGGGACAAACAAGTCTCTAAAATAAAGTAATCTACCTCCATTGGGCCCCGTTTTAGCAGATAAAGTCTGAGCTGCTTCAGACATATCCTTCTGCCTGTCCCTCCAGCTCCCCTCCCACCAACATCATGACTTAGTCAAATTTCACCATATCACCCTTTGCATGCGCAATTTGTCCTATCTGGAGCACCTTTCCTTAAGTGTCATCCTTGCAGGCTGCCTACCCAGATGCTCTAGGTCAATGATGTGCCCCCCTTTCTGTTCCCATAGACTCCAGCTCCCACCCCTCTCACCTCTTTAGCATAAACCATAACTTGAAAGTCTATCTCCTCCTCTCAGGTTTGAGGCCCAGGATGGCAAAGACTATGTTCCCCTCAAGGACTTGCACAGTGCCTGGAACACTGTAGGTGCTCAATAAATGCTAAATTAATTGAGAAAAAGATCTGTAGAGTCACTTTAGATCATACTACATTCCACCTGGTTTACAGAGTTCAATGTAATGTCAAATCATTCTCTGAACAAACATTTAAAAACTTTTTATTGAAGTATAGTTGATTTACAATTTTGTGTTAATTTCTGCTCTACAGCAAAATGACTCAGTTATACATACATATATATGTATTCTTTTTCATATTCTTTTCCATTATGGATGATCACAGGGTACTGAATATAGTGGGGGCTACCCAGGTGGCGCTAGTGGTAAAGACCCTGCCTGCTAATGCAGGAGACGTGGATTCAATCCCTGAGTCGGGAAGATCCCCTGGAAGAGGGCATGGCAACCCACTCCAGTATTCTTGCCTGGAGAATCCCATGGACAGAGAAACCTGGAGGGCTATAGTCCATGGAGTCGCAAAAGAGTCGGACACTCAGTCGGACTGAGTGACTTAGCACACTGCATATAGTTCACTGTGCTATACAGTAGGATGTTGTTGTTTATCTTATTCTCTATATAATAGTTTTCCCTATTTCTCCCAACCCCTCCTTAGCAACCAACATCTGTTCTCTATGTCTGTGAGTCTTCAATAAACATTTATTAAGTGCCTGCTGTGTGCTAGGGGCACTGGATAAAGCAGTGACCAAAATAAAACAATTCCCTGTCCTTATTGGGAGACAGATGGCAAACAAGTAAACAAATAAATAATATATATATATTTTCCAGATAGTGAAAGTAACTATCAGGTTCATAAGTGGAGAAGGTCCACGTTAGGTCTTTAGAGGACAGAAACACACAGGTTGAGCTCCCAAAGGTAGGAGAAGGTGGCCAAGTGAACAGGTGCAGGGAAGAACACTTCAGGAAGGTGGAAGAGCACGCACAAAGACCCTGAGGTCGGAAAGATGCAGGGTCCGGATCCCTCACCCAAACACTGGGAAAGGAGCATCAGTCCTTCCAGCTTCCACCTAAGGGATTTTCCATATATACAAGTCCCACCGGGTAACTTTCCTACTTAGAGTCTTCCCATGGCTCCCCGTCCCCGGTGGATCAGATCCAAGCCCTTTCGCCCTGAGCCGGGCAGCAGCACTCAGCTGCGGAGCTCCCCACCCTGGACAGAACGCCCTCAAAGACCGTCACTCCAGGCCCCGCCCCTATCCCCGCCCCCAAACCCTCGGCGCGGGCCAACGCGGCCCACCCCGCCTCACCATTGGACCACTCGGAGAGCATAGGACCCTGGTTGGCTGACGTGGTTGTCAGTTAGGGGCCAGGCCTTGATAACCCTTCCCCGAACTTCGAGGGGGCGGGCTCGGGTGCGGGCGCGGCTGGGGCTGCGGCTTCAGGTAAAGCACCAGCTTTCTGGGCACCGATGGGGAATCTGGGGGGCGGGGATCATGGGTACGCACCGGGACGGGGCGCTGCGCTTCCAGCCCCTCTGCGGGCTCAGCGCGCAGCGACGGGGAGGGCGCAGTGTTCTCTGCCTGGAACCCCCCACTCCCACACTGGGAGCCCCAGGTGGGGAGCGAGCAGAGTTGGGGCCCTCTGGATTCGTGAGGTCTCCTTTCTCCCGCCCTTCAGGAGCTAAGTGGTGGTGGGGGGGACGGGTCGTTCGCCCCCTGTGCTCCCACGACTTCGGGATCCTTTCCCGGAGTCGCTCCAGGACAGCTTGGGGACCCGAGTCCATCCCCTTGCTCTGGACCTGAGTGTGTGTGTAGGGTGATTCGGAAACCGTGGTGGGGGGAGGGACGGATGGCCCCCGGGGCCGGCAGACAATGGGTAGCGGATGGAACCGCCCGGCAGCGTTTCCTGCAGGAAACTGCTCTGTCTCCGTGAGGCCGTCCTGAGGGGATATGGGGGTGACAGGGTGCTGACCTCAGTACCTCCCCTCTCGCACCATCATCAGCCTCCACCCCCACTTCAGGGGTCTGAGAATCCCTCCCCAACATTAGGGGGGGTGCCTCCATCCAGAGCCTCAATCTGGGAAGACGCCCCCCTCCCCAAGACCGGGATCTGAACTGCCTTCCGCATTCCCCTACCCCTCAGGTTTTGCGATCACAGCTCTGAGTCCCAAAATAATCCCTGGGGCGGGAGTGGGGGCGTGTGGCGTCGACTCTGACGTCCTAATGAGGGGTCTCAGGCAGAGGATGTGGATCTAGCCATGACAGCTCCTCGGGCAGGGAGCGGAGGACTGGGAAGAGCGGTTGCACGCCCCCCCCGCCCCCGCTCCGGCGAGGGTTCCACCCCTGGAGTCACCAGACTTTGGCCCTGCTCTTCCCATCAGGGACACACGCAGGAGACAGGCGGGAGTGCAGGCTGGGAGGGCCGACCCCCTCTGGCTCTTTGCCCCTCCTGGTGAGTGGAGGGCTGTTTATAGAAAGCCATCAAGTGGAGTGGGCAATGCAGTGGGCGTGTGTGCTAAGTGGCTTCAGTAGTGTCCGACTCTTTGCCACCCTATGGACTGTAGCCCACCAGGCTCCTCTAGCAATGGGATTCTCCAGGCAAGAATGAAATACTGGCAAAGCTGCTGGGTTCAAAAACCTGCTTCTGCCCATGTATGACCTTGGCTGAGTCACTTCATCTCTGAGTCTCAGTTTATCCATCTGCACAATGGGGAAGGGGGGTAAAGAATAATGCTAAGCAAATCTACTTCAAAGGGCCTAGGAGTTCTGTGTTTTTTTTTTTTTTACTAAGTTAACACCCATAAATTGCTTAGAATCGAGGCTACTCCCGTAGCAAATGCAAAGGTTTCTGTTATATTGCTATTTACTCTTCCTGGGGCTGCTGCTGCTGCTGCTTAGTCACTTCAGTTGTGTCCGACTCTGTGAGACCCCATGGACTGTAACCCTGCAGGTTCCTCTGTCCATGGAGATTCTCCAGGCAAGAATACTGGAAAAGGTTGCCATGCCCTTCTCCAGGGGATATTCCCGACCCAGGAATCGAACCCAAGTCTTCTGCATTGCAGGTGGATTCTTTACCATCTGAGCCACCAGGAAAGCCCCTTTTTGGGGCATCCACCCATTTTTCAGGCCAACTTCTGGGTCTGGCTGCTCCAGCTGGTTTGGGTCTTAGGAATGGCCCAGAGCTGTTTTGTTTGTTTGTTTGTTTTAATTCCCAAGGTCTCAGATTTGGGTGTGGCCAGGTCCCTGAAGGAAGGGGCTGATCCCACTGAGGCAGTTGGCCAGCTGTGTGTGAGGCTAGCCCAGACCCCTAAGCCCCAGTCCAGGTTTTTTCCATGACCCAGCTCTTCCCAGAGAGCTTCCTGAAAACAAGTCCTGAGAGCACTGACTGTCCTCTGTGCTGCCCCGCTGGCCGGCCCCTTATAGCCAGTGTGAGGGACGGGAAACAGCTGCTTCAGGATGGCAAGTTCCCCACCACTCCCTCCTCCCTTGGGGAGTGGGGGTGGGGGAGATGTCAGGGACCCAGGCTGGACAGAGGTGGCGAGTGGGCCTGTCTCCCCAGCCATGGAGCAAATGAGTCAGGTGGGCCAACGGGTGGCTGATGGGTGTTAGGTATGCAGGTGGTCATCAGGGGTGCAAGCGACCTGAAGAGGTGATGGGGAAACTTGCCAGGTGGTCAGGAAGAGTACAGATTGGGGCTGGCAGGCACCTGCTGGTGGAGGGCAAGATAGACAAGAGTTCCCCAGAAGATGAGCGGAACCCAGTCTGAGGACATTTCCTATAGGTAATAGACTTAATTGCTTTATGCCTTAGCTTTCCCATCTGGAAAAGGGGGAACCATCCTACCTTGCAGGTTTATACTGGGGGAGGTACATTAAATGAGACCAGGCACAGAGTAGGCACTCGATACAAGCTGCTTACAGTTCTCTGAGGGTTTTTCATGTGGGCTCTTCAAAGCCCCATCTTTCCTGCCCTGTGCTTTCTGAAACAAAGCACAGTAACTTTGATTGTGGGCTCAATAACAAAGTTCTGGGAAAATCCCTGTTAAATATCACACTATTAGATGTGACCCAGTCTTCAGTTTCTTTTTTAGATTTATTTATTTTTATTTGTTTGTTTTTGGCTGTGCTGTGTCTTTGTTGTTGCGGCTTTCTCTAGTTGCGGCAAACCCAGGCTACTCTTCATTGCATTACAGCAGTGCACAGGCTTCCCATTGTGGTCACTTCTCTTATTGTGGCACGTGGGCTGTAGGTATGTGGACTTCAGTAGTTGTGGCACACGGGGCTTAGTTGCTCCACTGCATGTAGGATCTTTCCGGACCGGGGATTGAACTCATGTTCCCTGCATTGGCAGGTGGATTTTTAACCACTGGATCACCAGGGAAGCCCCTCCCTCAGTTTCTTAGAGCCTCCATCCATCACATCACCTGAAGAGTCTCTCTCCCTTTAGCCCCAAACATAGCCACAGTTCTCACAATCTGGGTGCTTGTGGTTCCACTACAATTTCTCACAAACTAAGGTCAGAGCCCTGTGGCACTCCAGTAGAGACATCACAAGGAGACTTTGCATCCTTGATGCCTCTGATTCACAACTCTTCATCATTCCTAAAGGATCTCACAAGTGATCCTGGTATAAATTTGGATGTACAATTATATTTTGTTTGCACTCTAAGGAAAAAAAAAATGTAAGAATTCTGTTTTCTGTTTGTTTCTTCTCACTATGCAGAATCTGACCAGATGAGTTTTTAATGAGCCCACGAAGGGCTTCCAATTCTCGCCTTCCTCCTCTGAATGTTCACACTCCATCCTTTTGAGAGTCAGTTTCTAATTTCCCCCAGGGACTGACAGAAACCTCCGCAGGTCTGGAAAGCACCGCCCCCTGCTCCGCCCCCAGCTGCTCTTGTTCTCTTATCACCATCCCCTCTTCTTTTGATGCCCTTTCCGCCCAACAGGCTGAGGAGGCCTGGCACAGGAGGGCCCCCACACTCATTCATTCCAAACTTTCATGGCCACTTGAGGGAGGAGGGAGGAGAGGACCTGTTGGGGGAGGGCAGGGGAGGGCGAGGGGGGGGAGGTTGGGGGGTGGAGAGGAGCGCTTGGGTCTGTTTACTCATGCAGAGTCCAGACAGACCCCAGAGGCACAGCCAGAGGGGCAGGGTCCAGCCCTACCCACCCTCACCCTTCTGGGGGCCTTTTTCAGGGTGAAAAAGGTGGCGGCTACTCCGGGAAACATGGCCAAGTTTGCCCTGAATCAGAACCTCCCGGGTAAGTGTGCAAAATGGTATTTGCGTGTGTACAGATCCACACCTGGCACCCAGGCGCCCACACAGCCCTTAAGTTCCCTCCTCTGCAAAGTGGTTAGAGGGCCCTTTATAAAGGTGGATAATGTCCTGGCCCTGCTTAAAATCTGCCTCTGGTGCCCTATTACAGGTGGAATAAAACTCCAGCTCCTCACGGTGGCCCAGAAGGTTCCTCACAGTCTGGCCCAAGTCCACCTCTTCTAGTCCTCTCCCCCACTCCCTTCTTTCACCCTGCTCTGCACATCCTCACCTCCATCCCGCTTTTACTCAGGTCCACCCTGCTCATTCCACCCCAGAGCCTTTGCACGCGCTGTTTTCTTTTAGGAACCTTCCGTCCCAGCTGCTTTCTCCTTCTCATTCAGGGCTCAACTTTTAAGTTCTCTCCGCAGGAAATCTGCTGGGACAGCCAGAGCCAAAGCCTGTCAGTTACTCTGTTTCATCTTGGAATTTTTATTATTGCCCTAAGGACCTTTTTTGAACGTTTGCGTTTATTTATCTGTCTCCTACAAGTGGGCAAGGATGCTTGTCTTGTTCATTACTATGTCCTCAGTACCTAGAAGAGTGTTTGGTACACAGTAGGTGCTCAACACGTGAATGCACAACTTTTGGGGTGCAGATAGGTGTTTAAACCTCGGTGTGCAACGGCAGGTGTGCAGGGTTTGGAGCAGGTGGCGTCGTGAAAGCATGTTGTGGGGCGGTGGGGAGGCGCTCCTTTTGTTGGTCTCTCTGCGTCTCCCCTGCCTGACGTCCCTCCACGCCCCTGTTATGTCCGCAGACCTGGGCGGCCCTCGCCTGTGCCCCAGCGCGACTGGGGGCGCCCGCAGCCCGAGCTCGCCCTACTCGGTGGAGACCCCCTACGGCTTCCACCTGGACTTGGACTTCCTGAAGTATGTGGAAGAGCTGGAGCGCGGCCCCGCCGCCCGCCGCGTTGCAGGGCCCCCGCCCGCACGCCGTCCCCGCGCGCCCCGGGCCGGCCTCGCAGGCGCGCGCAGCCCAGGCGCCTGGACTTCCAGCGAGTCCCTGGCTAGTGACGATGGCGCAGCGCCGGGCGCAGTCTCCCCCGGTGCGCCGTCCGCGCTGATGCTGCCGCCGCTGTCCCCGCGCGCACCCGTGCGCAACCCGCGCGTCGAGCGCACGCTCCTGGAGACCAGTCGGCGGTTGGAACTAGCGCAGGCGCAGGAGGGCGCGCCTAGCCCGGCCCGCGCGGCCCCGCGCACCCCGCTCGGGTCTGGCCACAGCAGCCCCGCCCCCAACCCGGCCCTGGCCTCGCCGGGCCCAGCGCAGCTGCAGCTGGTGCGCGAGCAGATGGCCGCGGCGCTGCGGCGCCTGCGCGAGCTCGAGGAACAAGCGCGCGCGCTGCCCGAGCTGCAGGAGCAGGTGCGCGCGCTGCGCGCCGAGAAGGCGCGGTTGCTGGCTGCGCGCCGGCAGCCGGAGCCCGACGGGGAGGCCGAGGCGCGCCCGGACAAGCTTGCTCAGCTGCGGCGGCTCACCGAGCGCTTGGCCACCTCTGAGCGCGGCGTTCGCGCCAGGGCAAGCCCCGGGGCTGACGGCCCGGACGGGTCGGCTTCTAGCCACAGCGAGGGTGCGCCGCCGGTCCTCGACCAGGCGCCCCAGACACGGGAAGCAGGCACCCAGATCGTGCCGGAGACCCAAAAGGCGGGAGTCCAGGCGGTGCCGGAGACCCAGGAGGCCGGCGTGGGGGCAGTTCCTGAGACCCTCGAGGCGGAGGCGTGGGTGACGGAGGCTCTGCTGGGGCTGCCCGCGGCCGCCGAGCGCGAGCTGGAGCTGCTTCGCGCCAGCCTGGAGCATCAGCGCGGGGTGAGCGAGCTCCTGCGGGGCCGGCTGTGCGAGCTGGAGGAAGCCCGTGAGGCTGCTGAGGAGGCCAAGGCCGAGGCCGCGGCGTCCCGGCCCCAGCCGTGCGAGGCTACCACCCAGACCCCGTGGGATTATGTCGAGAAGACCACGCAGACCGATGCTCCAGTGGAGGCCCCGGCCCCGATGCCAGAGAACCCGCCCGGATCCACGGATGGGGACAGGGCCGTGGCACCCGCGGGTGAGTCCCCGTCCCTCGCTGAGCCCTGGCTTGCTGGCCGCTGAATTCGAACTCAGTGTCCTCATCTGATCTCCGCCAGGCACCCTCAAATCCATCATGAAGAAGAAAGACAGTACACCTGGTGGCCAAACGAGCCCCGGACCAAAGAGCCTGCAGTTTGTTGGGGTCCTCAATGGAGAGTGAGCACTTTCCCCCTCCCCATGGCAGCATCTACTGGGGTTTTGAATCCCAGCTCTGCCCCTGGCTCGCAGCGTGGTCTGGGCAGGCCTCAGTGTCCACATCTGTAAAATGGGGACAGCCACTTCCCACCTCGCAGGACTCCAGACTGAGCCCACAGGGGAGGCTCAGCATATGCCTCCCAACCTGCCCCCAGGTACGAGAGCTCGTCCAGCGAGGGGGACAGCGAGGATGGCGCTGCCGAGCCCCCTAGGAGCAGTTCCTCGGGCTCAGGCGACGACAGCGGCGCGGCATCCGACTCCGAGACCCCTGGCGCTCCCAGCGGCAAGGAGGACCGGGACGCAGAGCCGGAGGCAGAGCCGGAGGCAGAGCAGGAACCTCAGCCGGGTGCGCAGGGGAGGTGAGCCGCGCGGGACACGGAATGGGGACGGCTGCTCTTTCCCCCGTCTTCCCACTCTCCATCCCGACAACTCCTGGAGCCTCTCCGTCTCCTAGGTGCGACCTGAGCCCACGTTTGAGGGAGGCGTGTGCAGCGCTGCAGCGGCAGCTGAGCCGGCCCCGCGGGGTCCCCCACGACAGTGTGAGTGCATAGAGAGCCCTTCACAGGAGTCAGAGGCCCGCCGGGGACCCCGTCTGACCCCCGCCTAGGGAAGAGCATCGCCTTCTTTAGAGTTAAGGGGCCCCCAAGTTCTGTCACCTCGCGCCAGGGCCCTCCATGGATACCAAGTTCTCCAAAGGGATCTCCGCCCCAGAACAGGGATGATCTTTCTCTGATTTCCCCAGAAGGGTCCACCCCAAGCCCCAGCCCCATCCCGGACTCCCCAAAGACAAGCGCTCACCGTTTTCCTCTACTCCTGCTTCTCTCTAAGGCTCTTCTCAGGAAGGGGAACATCCTTGACCCCTGGGGCCGCGTACCCACACTGACACTATTCCCTCCCCCAAAGGGGTGCGGCCCCACGAGTCCACGCCCCTCCTCAAATACGGAGGGACCAACCTCCCCTTCCTGGGTTCCCAGCCCCGCACACCTGCCCTGGGCCCTAGCTGATGTCTCTCTCCTGTCCTGGCAGGGCGCGGCGCGCCTGGTGGCCCAGGAGTGGTTTCGGGTGTCGAGCCAGCGGCGCTCTCAAGCGGAGCCCGTGGCCGGGGTGCTGGGCGCGGTGGCGCGCCTGGGGCGGGAGCTGCTGGAGCACGTGGTGAACCTGGCGGATGGCAACGGAAACACAGCCCTGCACTACAGCGTGTCCCATGGGAACTTGGCCATCGCGAGCTTGCTGCTGGATACGGGTAAGCATTGAGGAGGGCTGGGGAGGGCACTAGGGAATAGGGACCCACGGGAAGGGGGAATCTGGGTAGTGCCGGGCTGGGAGGACCTGCCAAAGATGCAGAGAAGTCCTGGCATTCTCGCCTGAACTATCATCTCCCATCATCTCAGGTCACTGTCTCCTGTTGTCCGACTCCCACAATCCTTGGGCCTCATGGGACCAGTAGCCATTGCTTCCACCCCGTTTCACGGCTCTGTCTCCTTGCTCACCCTCTGGCCTGTTATCAACTCCTCCTTTATGTACTCTTTCAAACTCCTCCCGCTGCCCTTCCCTCACTTCATCCTGCTTGCTTATCAGACCTCAATGAGACACACAGTAGACCCTCTGGTGTTTGTTGAATGAATGAGCTTTCATGAATGGGTAGGTGCGTGTAGGGAGTGGAGAGAATGATCAGTTTTACTTGATAAGTATCAAACATAATTTCCCACAGAGGTAAGGGCCATGACAAGATAAAATCAGGGGGGGGAATCAAGAAACAGGGTAATCCTTTAGCTTAGGATCCTTCCTTAGCGAGGTCTCAGAGAAGGGAAAAGCAGAAGGGGAAGATAGGTGGGGCACCTGGCGAGCTGCAGACACCCGACTGTGGTTATTTTGAGCTCCTGCTGCACCTAACATCCTCCACCAGGGTCACAGAAGCTTGTTGGAGGAATGGACACCTAGACAGTAGGCCACACAACTGGGAGATGCCCTTAATCCTGACTTAACCACCCCACCTTTTTAAAAAATTTATTTGGTTATACCAGGTCTTGGTTATCTCACACAGGATCTTTGTTGTGGAATGTGAAATCTTAGTTGTAGCATGTGGGATCTAGTTCCCTGAACAGGGATG
The DNA here is from genome assembly GCF_054371585.1 of Giraffa tippelskirchi. Lineage (NCBI taxonomy): Eukaryota > Metazoa > Chordata > Mammalia > Artiodactyla > Giraffidae > Giraffa > Giraffa tippelskirchi. The sequence continues at coordinate 93,313,764 of NC_137280.1, read as the reverse complement.
GAACCTCAGGCCCCCTGCATTGGCAGTGCCGAGTCTTAACCACTGTACCACCAAGGAAGCCCTGTGATTTAACCCTTTTACTTCTCAGCTCACTGTCTCAGATCTCCTCTGACTTGGACATCTACTCCAATACCCTGAGCCCCTCCTTTCTCCAAACCTCTCCCACCGTTCATCTCCCCAAACTGCCCCTAGCCTTGAGCTTTCAGAATGGTGGGGTAAGCAAGCATTAAACACCCTAGGGAATGAGATCCTGAGGTAGGTGCTATGATGTGTGGGAGGGGGCAGGATGGCAACAGAACTGACCTCAGAGGAAACTGAACTGACATTTGTGTTCACCTCTAAAGGACAGGCAGCAGCAACAACCAAGCTGTTTCCCAGGGCTGCTGTAACAAAGTACCACAAAGTGGGAGATTTAGAACAAATTCATTGTGTTGCAGTTCAGGAGGCCATTAAGTTCACAGGACTGGTTCATTCTTAGGGGCTCAGAGTGAAATTGTTCCATGCCTTTCTCCTAGTTTCTACTGATGGCAGCTCATCTCTGCCTTCAGCATCACATGGCCATCTGTCTGTTTCTTCTGAGGATACCAGTCATATGGAATTGTCCAGTTGCTCAGTCATGTCTCATTCTTTGTGACCCCATGGACGGCAGCATGCCAGGCTCCTCTGCCCTGGAGTTTGCTCAAATTCATGTCTATAAGTGATGGAGCCAAATTTCTTTTGATCTGTTCTGGCTGCTGCGCGGAAACTGGAGTGGACTTGGGACACCAGGGGGGCCCAGCTGACAGTTCTCTGGGGGAGCAACAATGGTGGCTTTGTGGGCAGTAGTCTTTATTGATGCTTTCCAACTGTGGTGTTGAAGACTCGAGTCCCTTGGACTGCAAGAAGATTGAACTAGTCAATCCTAAAGGAAACCAACCTTGAATATTCATTGGAAGGACTGATGCTGAAGCTGAAGCCCCAGTATTCTGGCCACCTGATGCAAAGAGTGGACTCATTGGAAAAGACCCTGATGCTGGGAAAGATTGAAGGCGGAAGAGGGCAACAGAGGATGAGATGGTTGGATGGCATCACCAATTCAATGGACATGAACTTGAGCAAACTCCAGAAAACAGTGAAGGACAGGGAGGCGTGGCGTGCTGCAGTCCATGGGGTTGCAGTCAGACACGGCTGAATGACTGAACAATTAGTGGGAGATATTGCTCTAGGTACTGGGGGATACGGTAGTGGACAGAACCAAGTCTCCAAACCAGTTTGTAATAGGGAGATGAGGAAACCTTTCAGTGAGATCGAAACAGAACTCTGAAGGTAAGAGAAGGGCCACGTGGCTCTTGGAGAGGGAAAAGCCTTGTAAGGCAGAGAAACAGTAAAATCATGCATGACCCTCAGTAACCAAGCTGGCTAAACATATGGTGAACTTAATGCTTGCAGGGAAGTGAGTGGAGGAAGAGGTGTCGGCTTCTTGAACTGACGCCTTTTCTCTCTCCCAGGGGTCTGCAAGATTGACCACCAGAATCGAGCTGGCTACTCCGCCCTCATGTTGGCAGCACTCACCTCTATGGGGCGAGAGGAGGACATGGCTGTAGTCCAGAGACTCTTCCACATGGGCAACGTTAACGCCAAGGCCAGCCAGGTGCATAGATGCCTCCTCCCTGGCTGAGTCCAGGGGGCACTATCACTTCCTGAGCCAAGTGTCTGGGACCCTCCTCCCTTTCCTGCAGAGCCCACACAAGCCCTGGCACCTTCTTTCCTTCTCCCCAGACGGGACAGACAGCCCTCATGCTGGCCATCAGCCACGGCCGCCAGGACATGGTGGCTGCCCTGCTGGCGTGCGGGGCGGACGTGAATGTGCAAGATGCAGATGGAGCCACGGCGCTGATGTGCGCTAGCGAGTATGGGCGCCTGGACACTGTGCGGTTGCTGCTGGCTCAGCCGGGCTGCGACCCTGCCCTCTTGGACAATGTGAGCCACCATGGGGCTGGTGTGGGGTAGTGGTGCCTTGATTCAGGGACCTGACTTTCTCCATGATCCCTCAGGAGGGCACCAGCGCCCTGGCCATTGCCCTGGAGGCTGAGCAGGACGAGGTGGCTGCTCTGCTGCACGCCCACCTGAGCTCAGGCCAGCCTGGCCCCCAGGTGAGTGCGACCCCATCCTACAGAATGGGAGTTTCCCAGCTGCACAGCTCAAGGATACCAAGTGTGCCCTCAGAAAAGTGGCTTCTCTTTGTGCACCTGCCAGGGGAGCACCGGGTGGCGGGAACCTGGGTCTGATGTTCAACCTTCAGAACACCCCAAGCCTCAGGCCTCCAGAGGGGCTTGCCCTAAGGTCAGACAAGAGCTGTTAGACCTAGCTCAGACTATCATGTCTGTGGACTCCCATTACAGGCCCAGAGCAAAGGAATAAAAGCATCCTTTGGAGTTAGTCCTCTTGCCTGGAGATCCCACAGACAAAAAAGCCTGGCAGGCTACAGTCAATGGGGTTGCAGAGAGCTGGAGATGATTGAGCGACTAACACTTTCGCTTTGGAGTTAGGGAGCAGGGCAAGAGGATTCAGTCTGTCCCCAAGGGGGAGGGGTTTATACATGAAAGTGCCAGCACTTTGCCCTGCCAGCCTCCCCTTCCTGCACTCTCCTGTACACGTGTGGGCAAAGAACCACAGAGGTCAAGTGCTTCTTCCAGGTCAGATGGGACAGAGGCTAGATTCAAATCCTGGCAGCCTGGTTCTGCTGTGCAAGGTGGGGTTTCATTTAGGGTCAGTGAAGACAAACAAGACCTCCAGTAGCTTAAGCTTCTCTGGGTGTTAAGGGGGGGCTGAAACCCAGTGTCCTGTCTGCAGGAGACTGACAGGACCCCCCCCACCTCTCTCACCAGCTGTCCCCCGATTCATCCACGGCCACGCCTGGTGAAGGAGGCTGCAGTGACAGTGGAGAGGACCCTCTGCCCCAGTGACTGGCCTAACACACTGGACCCAGATTGGGGGGAGGGGGGCATGTCGGTCCTGATCTCTGGACAGAGGTCTGTGGCCAGAGACTCAGCTTGAACTGCACAGGGTGAGGAGGCAGCTGAGGGAGTGACACAGCCCCCAGTCTACCCACTCCTCCAGCCTTCTTCCCTAATAAAACCTTCCTAACTCATCTTGTCCTGTTTTGGAGGTGTACATAGACACATGGTTCTCCCTCCTCACAAAGAAAATGCCTCGTTGGGGAACACCCCTACTTTCAGAGTACAGTGGGTCAGTGACCACCTGGGGGCCCCACAGAAGGATTTTGGAAATCTAATGACAATCCAGACAAAACCTCAAGTTTACATACAATATAAACGCTTTATTAACAGCAGATCATCCCGGTGGGCCAAGGCATCAACCCAGACATCCAGCACCCTGTAAACAAACCCAAGTGTTGAGATTCTGACAGGTGCCCCCACCCCAAACACGGAAACTCCCTCCCCGCATCTTGCTAATTTCAGCAGACCCCGACCAAGAGCCCTTGATCCACAGGCTTGGCGAAATCTCCCCACCCCTAGGCAAGGATCTACCAAAGAGCTGCTCTATTTCCCACTCCATTTGAGCACTCACCAGTCACAAGTTCAGCGCAGCCTCCGAGCCTCTCGCTCTGACTCCAACAGGGTGAGCACGTCGCCCTCGCGCACGGGGCCTTTCACATTTCGGATGATGGAGCGGCTCGTGTCGTCCATGAATTCTACGCGTACCTACGGGGCCCAGAGGAGGGACGGGAAGAAGTCAGAGTCGGTTGAGAATAGAATCCGTGGGATAAGGGGCTGATATCGATCCAGAGAACCTGTCTGCCTAGAGATACTTAAAAGGGGCTGAGGCTGAGAAGGCATGACTGGGATAGGAGACAAGCTAGAGGGGCCGAGGCGTGGAGAACAAAGTTCTCGAGAGCCAGAAGAAGCCACCAGGGGAGACAACTGGGGGATGTGGTGAGGGCATGGAGCCACAGTGGTCGTTGGCACAAGATGAGTCAGGACAACGAAGTATGTTAGAACTCGGGGAACGATCGACAGAGCCCAGATCCGGTGGGCAGGGCCTCGGCTAAAGTTCCGACCTTCGATCCTCTGTAAACTCTGGGAAATAGGGAACGTATCGGTTCCCAGATGCCAGAGAACAAACCCAGGGCACAGAAATTATCCTCGAGATTCAGACTTTGGACGCCCACCCAAAACATCCCCCGCTCTCCGCCTCCCCCGCTCACCTGCGTGCACTGTCCCTGCGAACCGGTCCTGCCCAACACCTTGGTGACCTGGTGGAAAGAAGTTGGGATGAGATCTAGCCCACCCGGTTCCCTTACTCCCTATTCCCTCATCTGGGCCCTCAAAACCGGGCCTCCGCCTCACCCTGGCAAGCTTGATGGGCTGCACACGGCTCGTGTCCATGATGGCGGCACTGCGGCGGTCGGGCGGAGAGGAGTCACGTGTTTCGGAAAGACTATTTATACGACTCCCAGCCCCGCCCAGTCCTGCTCTCGCGAGACCGTACGCCATGTTCCCAGCAGTCCCTGCAGTAGAGACGTCATCGGCGCCCTTCAGTGTCGGTGAAAGATGGCGTCCGCTACCCGTTTCATCCAGCGGCTGCGGAACTGGGCATCTGGGGTTCGCGGGGCGGGGCGGGGCGGGGCGGGAAGGGGCGGGAAGGGGCGGGAAGGGGCTGTGGATGCTGGAGGTCTTGTGCGCCCTGACCCGGTCCTATTACTCACCTCCTTCTTGCATCTCTGGGGCTGAGGCCATTAGTGCCGAGATTTCCCTAAGCAGGGAATTCTTCTCATCCCGGAACCCCGAACCCGTGACCGCTTCAACCCAGGACACCTTCCCCAGCCTTTGGCTGTGGTACCACTCAGGCCTGGGGTCTCCCTAGGCCCGTACCTTCTTAGCTTTGGGATCTTGTTCCGGCCTCCAGCTCCCCTGTTAACCTCCAGGGCCCTTATCCTGTCCTCAAAGACCCATCTCCCACCATTCTCTTAATTTGTCCTGTGCGAGACTGCCCGTTCTCTGGTTTTCTCTTCTGAGATGCCTTGGGGACTGACCTCCATCCTTTCTCCCACAGCGAGACTTGCAGGCGAAACTGCAGCTGCGCTATCAAGAGATCTCCAAACGGTGAGCAAACCCCGCTCGCTGCCCAGACTCCAGTCCTGCCCTCCGTCTGTCAAAAACAAAACCCCTGTTCTTTTAGACTCTTGAAACGCTGGGCCGAAATCCTGCCTCCAGTCCCTTAGCTGGCTGTGGAGGCAGAGGTTTGCCTTTCATCTTGCTGCACTGTGCCAGACATTGTGCTTCTGGAACAACCAGAATTCTGAGTGGGAATTTTCAGTGTGATTTGCAGCCCCCAGTGTGGTCTTGACAGTATTATCATCCCCAAGGTACATATGAAAATATTTGAGACTCAGAGAAACGAAATCGTTTGCTTAAAATCACGCAGAAGCCAGAAATTGACAGCCGGGATTTGAACCCAGAAGTGTCTTTGATTTCTGACTCGAGTCGGAAAATTAGTTGACATTTACAAGCCCGGGCTCTGTCCTCAGCTCTTGGGAGTCAGAAAAGTTGTTCTCATTCCTTTCTTGGAGCTTATATCCCAGGGAGGAGGCAGAAACATAACATAGTAGGGAAATAAACACAGCAAGTAAAAAACACTCTTTAGAATGCTCTGAAGAGAAAACAAAATGAACCAGATGGAGAGTGGCTATCTCAGGTTAAGTGATCAGGAAAGGTCTCAGGGATTGACTTTGGAGTCAGCTTAAATGCCAAAGGATAATGATTAAAACAACATTCCAGGCAGAGGAAGCAGTAAGTGCCAAGGCTGTGCAGCCCGACAGAGCCAGACACAGGAAGAAGACTAGTGTGGTTGAAACACTGAAGAATGGGCAATAGTGGTATATATGTGTGTGTATGTGCACCACAGGCAAAGGTAAGGCAGTCAGGGAGGATTAGCATGAAAGGAAGAACAATAGCATTAAAATAATCAAATCTGTGGGAATATCTCTGTGTTGTGACTGATTCCAGATATCAAAAGTTTTGAACAGCTTTTTCATCCTAGGTAGTTGGTGGCCCAGTTGAAACAGTTTTGTAAAATTTTCAACTTTTTTTTTTTATAAGAATAATGGCGCCCCCTGGTGATTCCTTTGGGCCTTTTCAGTTGGGCACGGTTCTTTTTACCCTTTCTGTGCTTGTTTTCGGAGAAGGCAATGGCAACCCACTCCAGTACTCTTGCCTGGAAAATCCCATGGACGGAGGAGCCTGGTAGGCTGCAGTCCATGGGGTCGCTAAGAGTCGGACACGACTGAGCAACTTCACTTTCACTTTTCACTTTCATGCATTGGAGAAGGCAATGGCAACCCACTCCAGTGTTCTTGCCTGGAGAATCCCAAGGATGGGGGAGCATGGTGGGCTACCGTCTATGGGGTCGCACAGAGTCGGACACGACTGAAGTGACTTAGCAGCAGCAGCAGCAGTGCTTGTTTTCTGGGGCTTCCCAGGTGGCTCAATGTTAAAGAATCTGCCTGCCAGTGCAGGACATGTAGGAGACTCGGGTTCAATTCTTAGGTCAGGAAGATCCCCGGAGAAGGAAATGGTAACCTGCTCTAGTATTCTTATCTGAAAAATTCTGTGGACAGAGGCGCCTGGTGGGCTGCAGTCCATAGGATCCTGAAGAGTCAGACATGACTGAGCACACTGCTTGTGCTTGTTTTCTATAGATCCATGCCCAGCAGAGGGTCTTCTTTGCACTCTAGGGATTAGGCAGACTGTAACTTCAACACAGGATGTTGCTGCTTTTTGTTTTCTTTTAAATATTTATTTATTTGGCCGTACCGGGTCTTTGTTGCGGCATGCAGGAACTTTGGTTGCAGTCTGTGGGATCTAGTTCCTCGATCAGGGATTGAACCCGGGCCCCTGCGTTGGGAGCAAGGAGGCTTAGCCACTGGACTACCAAGGAATTCCTTTAATATTAAGTTTTTAAACTTTGTTTTTTCTGTATTATTTTCCCCACTTGATACATAACTATCACTTGTTTTAAGAAAAACTTAAATACTGGGGTTATCAGAAAAAAGTTGGTAAAACCCCAGTGAATGAAAACCTGATCCTTTTATGATTTTTCTTTCTTTTCTGCCCTCTCTCTGCAACAGTTTCTAGAAAAGTTCATCTTTTGTTAGTGATTTTTGTTTTTTTGTTAACGTCTTTTGTTAGCAAGGTTAGCTATCCTTTTCAGGCTTCAAACTTTGTATATTTCTTTAACCCAAGTGAGGAAAGAGCTCTGTTCACCCTTCCTCTGGTGGCAGCAGCCACGAGGTGGCAGCAGAAATCTCAGAGGACAAATTGCTCTGAGTAATAAGCCCTGATCCCCTGGGCTTCCCTGATGGCCCAGATGTTAAAGAATCTGCCTGCCATTCAGGAGACCCAGGTTTGGTTCTGCCCACTTCAGTATCTTGCCTGGAGGATTCCTTTCACCTCTGTAGAGTTCTTCAGAGAGCTTCTGAAAGAACTGGAATCCCAGAGGTTCTGCAGGCTTGGCCCTTGGGGACAAGGCCCCTCAGAATGAGTCTGGGGCTGTTGCCCCAATGTTGGTTTGCTGACCATGCCTACTTGATAGGTAGTGGGCAGAGCCTTTTCATTTCCTGAGAACCTGCAAGTGGAAATGAAGCCTGCTGCCAAGCTCTGGCCAAGCGCAGGGGTGGGAACAGGCCTCCCTCACAAAAGGCTTCTTCATGCCTTCTACTTCTGGGGCAGGTGTGGGACTGATAGTGGGCCAGACCCACGCCTTGCCTCCCAGCACCTTCACATCCAGTGCTGGGGCTTCCACCAGCTTCTGGGCCCTGGCCCTTCCCCAGGCCTGTGCCACCGGCAGTGTATCAAGGAATACCCCTGGCCCCCAGCACATCCCAGTGGCTGCCCACACCAGGCCTTGTGACTGAGGTGATGGGCCCATGCTGCAGCCCAGCCGTGCTGGGCTTCACTTTGCTTCAGTGCCCATGTTTTTTCTTCTCAGAACTCAGCCTCCTCCCAAGCTCCCCGTGGGCCCTAGCCACAAACTCGCCAATAATTACTACTGTACTCGGGATGGCCGCCGGGAAGCCATGCCGCCCTCGATTGTCATGTCTTCGCAGAAGGTGCTGGTGGCAGGCAAGCCTGCAGAGAGGTGAGGACGCCTCCGTGCCCCTCCTGAGACCAGCTCTCTATCCTGCTTGTACTTTTCAAGGTCCCAAGTCTGTTTAGCATCAGCTGTGGCAGGAAATGTCCTACTAGGGGCTTTTCATCTGAGGAGCAAATGAATCCCCACCCAGCCTGGGGTGGGTTTCCTGCAAATCAGAGGAAGCTTCATGGGGCCTTCAAGGGCTTTGGAAGAAGCCCAGGCATTGTTGTTTTTGTAATTTTATATCCTTCTTGAGAGAGAATTGTGTAAACCTCAGGCCTCTCAAAACCAGCTTTGGTCCCTGGCCTCAGGCAGTGTCTCTTAATTAAATAGGAGGAGTAATGGTGTTTACTTCAGAGAGTTCTGCTAGGACAGGATCCCGCCAACAGGGTGGGTTATAAACAACAGAAAACTGGTTCTCATGGTTCTGGAAGCTAGAAAGTCCAAGTGAAAGGCCCCTGCAGCTTCACTGTCTGGTGAGGGCGCTTTCCTGGGTTCTAGATGGTATCTTTTTGCCATGTCCTCACATAGTGGAAGAGGTCAGGGGTTTGAAGGGTCTCTTATAAGGTATCCACCTTCATGAGCTAGTCACCTCCCAAAGGCTCCACCTCCTAACGCTGTCACACTGGGGCATTGGATTTCAACATACGGATTTTGTGTGGATACAAACATTCTGTCTATCGCAGAGTCATTATGAGGCTTAATCCACATAATGAACTATTTGTAAGCTTTTAGAATGGAGTCAGTGGCACGTCTGCCTCTTAAAATTCCACGAGTTAGGCAGAGATGACCTGTTGGAGAAAAAGAAACTGAGGCCAGGTGCCCTGCATAGGTCACACAGATCGTGGGCGGCAGAAGTGCAATTTCACAGCATTTTGTCCAGTCCCTCCCAAGTGGTTTCTGGGCTCTACAGCTGATTCACCCTGTGGTCCTGGACCGGTCTTTTGGCCTTCTTGAGCCTCAGCTGCTGCTTTTGTAAGATGGGGTTGGTGGGCTTGCAGTGTGATGAGATCGGTAAGGTGATGCGGCCGGGCCTGCCGAGTGGGTTAGAACTCAGTGAATGAACGGCCCGTGTTGCGGTCTTCAGATTCACCAGAGCTCAGCCCCAGACTGTGGCAAGCTGTCCTACTCCCCTTCACCTTTTCACCTGCCCCTAGGATGTCTGCATTTCCCAGGGAGGCTGCCTTCTACTTCTTCCACTTCCTTCAAGTGGAGGAAGGGAAGAGGGGAGGCCTGGAACCCCTGCTGCTGGGTGGGTGGTGGGCCCACCCACCAGCCACTCCTGTCTTGCTTGCAGTGTATGCAGACCCCAGGGGCCAGGTGGGGTGGGGGCAGGGTGGGTCCCTGCCTTGAATCTGCTGGCACAGTGTCTCCTTAGGCCTTACCCTGGTCCAAAAGGTCTTATTTTTGATTATGTATTAACTCAGCCCCATTAGACTGTGGCTGGCCCTGGGCTCATTAGCGCTTCCTGCATACAGTGCCTGCCATGTAGCAGGTGCTCAGAATCCGAAGGAAGGAGTTGCTGGGGACATGGGTCATCTGATTGCTTGACTCTTCTGGAGCCAGTGTCCTGCCCTGGGACAGCAGGAGTGGGGGGCCAGTGGGAAGGGGTGCTGGAGGAGGAGTCCAGAATTTCACACTATTTATTTCTGAGACCAGGAGCCAGGACAGGCTTACTGCTTGGGGGCAGAAAGTGGTCAGCTGACCTTTTGGGGGACCCCACTGGAGAGGCCTATGCATTCTGAAGCACCTTGCAGTCTGGCTTCCACATCTCTGGTTTCAGCAGATATGTTGCTGCCTGGGCAGGGGGTGCTTCCTCCCCACTGCTCTCTGGACACCAGGGGCTGACTCAAGTCTCTCTTCATTTTCCAGCTCAGCTGTAGCAGCCTCTGAGAAGAAGGCTGTGTCGCCAGCTCCTCCCATAAAGAGGTGGGAGCTGTCCCAGGATCAGCCTTACCTGTGACTTTGGCTGGGGGTGCCAGGCTGAGCCCTCAGGGCCACCAGAGTGCTTCTTCCTCCTTGGACTCCTTGATTCCCTCCAGGCAGAACGTGACCTCATTTATAAAAATTATATATTGTGCTCTCGAGAATCGCTTCTGTTTTTATTTTTGAAAGGACATATGGGCAGGGAGGCCTGGCGTGCTGCGATTCATGGCATCGCAAAGAGTCGGACACGACTGAGCGACTGAACTGAACTGATGGGCTTACTTGGACTTCAGGGTGAAGTTGGTACAAAATCTCTTTTTTTTTCTCTTGCCACACCACATATCTTGTGGAATCTTAGTTTCCCCGACTAGGGGTTGCACGCAGACCCCAGCAGTGAAAACGCCAGGTTCTAACCACTGGACTGCCAGGGCATTCCTGATGCTGTATCCTGAATCTCTGAACCCTGTAAGCACGCTGAAACAGGGCAGGAGAGTGGCTCTGGAGCTCTAGGGTGACGTGCTCTCACTGGGCACAGAGATGTCACCGTCCCTTCCTTGAGGGCCTGGCTCCACCCCTCAGAGCGATGGAGCGGGTTCCAGGCTGTTTAGGGGACATTGACTATAAAGGATGGGGGGTGGGGAACAAAACCTGCTCGCTTCTCTCTCTGGAGAGATGACTCCCCCACCCCCTCACCCCAGCCATCGCTAGTGTGGATGTTCACCAGAACCCTCCCACTGTGGCCCTCACCTGTCCTTGACCAGCAGGGACCCCGGGGGACGGTGAGGTGGCTCACAAGGAAGTTTCATCCAGGGCCCTTGCGGAAAGGCCTCCGTGAGCCAGAAACTTCACTGCGCAGGCCTGGGGGTGTGGGGCGGAGTCAGCACAGGAAAGGAAAGGGCTTCTTCCCACAAAGGGGTGACCAGGGGGTGAAAGCCAAAAAGGAAATGGCCTTCATCTGGTCACAGGTGCGAAGGGGGACCACACAGTGCCCTCCAGTGTGGCAGGGTTGTGACTGCCCATGGAAGAACACCCAAAACCTGTCAGTAGGTGAAGTCCAGCTGTGTGCTAGGAGAGTGTTGAGGCTGCCTCACCCTCTGGAAGCTTGGAGCAAGGAGAGAAAAGGTCAGTCATAGGAGAAGGTATAAATGCTCCAAGAGTGGGTGGTACAAATGCTAAATGATTATCAGGAGAAAACCCCTGGGAAGGCTTCCTGGAAAGGTGGGATTCTGGTTGGTGCAAAGGATGAAATTGAATTTAGAAAGATCGGGAGGGAGAAGACTGGGCAAAGTGTGCTGAGGTAATGAGGTGACACCAAAGAACTTCTAATGACCCCGGGTGAGATGTGCCATTGAAAGTTTCTAAATAATGACCCAGCCTCCTGCCAAGCAAGGTTGCAGTGAAGAGATGGTTATCAATGAGGATGACGAGTCTACTGGCACCATGATCTTGAACTTCTCAGAATTGTGAGAAAATAAACTCTTGTTTGTAAGCCAAGAATAAAAAAAAAAACGTGTTATAACCTAGACTTGGAAATTTGGCAAGGGACTGCAGTAGGGAAGAGGTCTGACATCTTCAGCTTGTCCTGTGTGCCGGATATGTGCTGTGTATGCAGGTCAGGAAGCAGCAGTTAGAACTGGACATGAAACAACAGACTGGTTCCAGATAGAAAAAGGAGTACATCAAGGCTGTATATTGTCACCCTGCTTATTTAACTTATATGCAGAGTACATCATGAGAAACGCTGGGCTGGATGAAGCACAAGCTGGAATCAAGATTGCTGGGATAAATATCAATAACCTCAGATATGCAGGTGACACCACCCTTATGACAGAAAGTGAAGAACTAAAGAGCCTCTTGATGAAACAGAGAGGAGAGTGAAAAGTTGGCTTAATGTTCAACATATAGAAAACTAAGATCATGGCATCTGGTCCCATCACTTCATGGCAAATAGATGGAGAAACAGTGGAAACAGTGGCACTTTATTTTGGGGGGCTCCAAAATCACTGCAGATGGTGACTGCAGCCATGAAATAAAAAGTCGCTTACTCCTTGGAAAGTTATGACCAACCTAGACAGCATATTAAAAAGCAGAGACATTACTTTGCCAACAAAGGTCCATCTAGTCAGGCCTATGGTTTTTTTTTCCAGGCAAGAATTTTTCCAAGCAAGGATACTGGAGCGGGTTGCTGTTCTTGTCTCTAGGGGATCTTCCCAACCCAGGGACTGAACACACATCTTCAGTCTCCTGTATTGGCAGGTGGGTTCTTTACCACTAGCTCCACCTGGGGAGTCCCTGTGAGGTCATAGTGAAAGAAGAACAGGTGTAGCGAGACCAAGAACTCTCAGGCTCCCTGAGAGCTAACCCTGAACCCAGCTGCTGAGGAGTCTGCATTCAACAACGACACATTCTCAGCTGGGTAACCCACAGCTTCTTCAGCACTTCTCCCTGGATCCCAGATGCCAACCTCACCAAGATGCCAAGCCCCACAGGTGGTGCTGAGGGACACTTCCTTCCTGTTCTCTCCCTCAGGCAGTCGTGTTTGCTGCCCTTCCCATCTGCCTTTGCACCACTGCATCTTTGTCTCTTACCCAATTTCTCCTGGGAATTGGAGATTATTCTGAACACACACACACACACACACACACTCACATGCCTATGATCTCCAACTTTTTTTTTTAAGTCACCATTTTATATGACATTATTTTTAATTTTTACTTTTGGCTGTCCTGGGTCTTTGTTGCTAGGAGGGCTTTTCTCCAGTTGGGGGTTCATGGGCTTCTCACTGGGGTAATCGCTCCTGTTGTGGAGCAAGGGCTCTAGAGCTTCACTAGTTGCGGCTCTTGGGCTCTAGAGCACAGGGTCAGTAGTTGTGGGGAACGGGCTTAGTTGCCTGACGGCACATGGGATCTTTTCAGATCAGGGATGGAATCTGTGTCTCCTGAATTGGTAGGTGGATTCTTTACCACTAAGCCACCAGGAAAGCCCATCGCCAACGTTTTCAAGAGTAAGCATGTCATCAACCTGCAAGTATAGCCCCTGCTGTGAAAATCTGGACGCGTTGCTTCACAGGAAACGTGCACAGCTGAGGACAGCGACTTGTCTGGGGGCCTGCTATGCAGTAGCGCTGCTTCTGAGGACAGAGCTGCGGGTAAAATCTTTTATTGTCAAGAAGAAAACAGCAGCTGGGTAGAAAACCTGTGAGTTTGTATTTTGTGTGCTTAAGGGGTGTGCGTGAGAAGAGAAAGCCGAGGGTACTTTCGCTTGTTTTGTTTCCGAAGTAAAGTATAAGACCCGCCCTATGGAGTCTATGGGGATTAGGAGGTAGTGAGAACATCCTGGGGCTAGGAACAGAGGACCCAGGATTAAAGCCAAGAACTGACATTTCGTTGATTTATCAGGCTCTGTTCCAGGCGCTGGGGATACAAGGAGCAACACAGCATTCCTGCCCTCCTGGGTCTGACATTCTAGTGGGGAATCAATAAATCCAAGTACTATTAGTAAATAAAATAAATAATAAGCTCGGGCGCACGAAAGAAGCACGAGCAGGGAGGGGATGAGGTGTTCCTAAGATAATTAGGCAGAACATTTGGTGCATGTGGAACGTTAAATATCGTAAGATGACAGTACTTGTCAGTACGAGTTCATTTGTATCTCCAGAGGTTTCTAATTTCACATAGGCCCCATACCTTTCGATATGCCTGTCACTGGGAAAAGAGGGGAAGATCCTCAAATCGGGGGTCCCTTGGTATTCGGACTCTTACGGTACTCAAAGCCCGCGACTGCCGCGGGATCTCTGGCCGTGGGCCCCGCCCCGGGGGTGGGCGGGCCCCGCCCCCCGGATACGTGCGCAGGCGTGCGCGAGGATAAGAGAGAGGCCGGGACTGCGCGTGGACCTAGCCGGGGCTGGGCGGGGGTGGTACGATGAACGGTTGGGTGGCTCGGGGTCTAGAGCGGCGTGCTGCGGCCCTAGGCCTGGTGCTGCGGGTACTGCTTGGCTTCGGGCTGTGCCTGGAAACCGCCCCGATTCCGATCCAGACCTGGTCCTCGACCCAGGCCCCAGGTGAGTGAACTGCAGCCCACGAGCCCTCTACCCCTGCAGTCTAGCTCCGCCCTCGCCCTCTACCCCTGCAGTCTAGTTCCGCCCTCGCCCTCCAGTAGCGCCTCACCATTGGCTACGCCGCAAGTCTGTCCAGGACACTCCCCCCGCACATGGTTCTAGGGGAGCCTAGCCCTTGAAAGAGCCTTCCCCAATGGTGGACCCTGCGCCCCAGTTGCTGTGCCTGCCTTTAACTGCCCTGCTTCGGCCCTCTCACACCCGGCACCTGCTCTGCTTTGTCACCCCCATTGTCACCTCCAAGCTGCCCTTCACCCCAGCACAGGCAGGAAAGTTCTTTACAGACTCTGGTTGTCCGACCTCCAACCTTAACGCGGCTGGTCATCTGGCGCCTGCTGCCCATCTCCCGCCCTCTCAACCTCTGCACCTTCCTTCTCTGGACTTAAAGAAAGAAAGATCTCCTTCCCCGGCACCCCAGGCCCTAGGACACGTTTGCCCTGGCCTCAGTGATGGTGGCCCTCTCAGAGGTTCCCAGAGGCGGTGGGGCAGGTTAGAATGACCTCCCTGTGCACACAGGTGCCCCTGACTTTCAGCTGTAGACTCAGATTCACACACCCGCGGGTCCTGTCTAATCTGGTTCCCCTTCTCACTCCTGTCTTTTCAAGCTAAGTGTTTCTCCTTCCTTCAAGGATCAAGACATTAACCAAGCTTAGGCTCTTTACACCCAAGCAGTCTCTTCCTTTCAGCACCCTGAGGTAGGGACTCCTAGCGTGGCCCCTTTCCCAGGTGGGGAAACTGAGGCTGGGAGGGGCAGTCACTGATCTCTCCAAACCACGGCCCTGTAAGGCCCAGTTGGCTCTGCTCTGCTGCCCACTTTATAGAAGGACACACACACACACTCCCTGACTCCAGGGAGGGAGGTCAGAGGTTGCTTCGGAGAGGGACAAGACTTGAGGAGGGAGCTGTAGGCTTTCGGATCCCCACGGCAGGGAAGGAAGTCGGCTCCAGGCCATTCCACAGAGCTCAGGGACTGTGGGGCCCACAGGTATATTTGGGTTTGGCGGCCAGCTTGCAGACTGGCTGGCTGTGGAGGGTGGGGGCTTGGAGTGGGGCTTTACTCAACCTTGCCCCTGTGAGCAGAGGTGGAAGGGGCAAGAGGACCAGAATCAAATGGAACAGAGCTAGGCTGGGGCCAAGCCAGGTATTTGCCACCGTCCCTGCTGCACCCAGGAGGAAGCCATAAAAGCCACTCCCTTCCTCGGCCCCTCAGACTCCAGTCTGCTGGCCTAGCTTCCAGGCCCTTCTGTGTCCCTCCTGCTCAGGGTCCCGGAAGGCTCATATCTCAGCTGGACTCAGCCTAGACCATTGTGTGAGCTGTGTCCATTTATCATCAGGCACTACCCTGGGTTTACAGTCAAAAGGTCACGGCCCTGACCATCGCTAAGTGTCCACTTTACGCAGGTACCAGTTCAAGGGCCATTGTTCTAAGATGCTGGGCTTCAGGGGTCTCTGAGAGGTACCTGAGACCCCTCCCAGGAAATAAGCTGGAGACGTGAAGTCTGAAGAGGAAATCATGGAAATGCAGAGAGGAGGGAGGAGAGGGAGTACTGGGCCCGGGAACGGCATGGGCAAAAGCCCTGAGGTGGAAACGGGCCAGGCCTCTTGCCACAGCAGCATGGTGGCCAGGCCAGAGGGAGCTTGATGAAGAGGAGGAACGTGGGAGGAGGCAAGGTCCAGGAAGGGTTCAGGGCTGGTCAGGACTTGCCGGCCACACACAGGATGTAGCCTGTGAGAGGGTCAAGGGACCAAGGGATGGTTTTGAGCAAAGGGGAGGCAAGGGTGGGTGGCCTAATGGTGTGACTCTGAGAGGTCTCTGGTGTCTGAGGGAGATGGAGGTGGGGAACCTGGGGAAGATGTGGCACAGTCAGGATGGGGAAAGTGGTCAGAAGTTCTGGGAGGAATTCAGTGGGTAGGTCAACAAGCCATGGTGACCAAGCAGGTCCTTTACCCAAGGCCTCAGTTTCCCCTTTGCTAAGTTGCTGTTATTCAGTCACTCAGTCTTGTCCGACTCTTTGCAGCCCCATGGACTGCAGCACACCAGGCTTCCCTGTCCTTCATCATCTCCTGGAGTTTGCTCAAACTCGTGTCTGTTGAGCCAATGATACCATTCAACCATCTCATCCTCTGTCATCTCCTTCTCCTCCTGCCCTCAATCTTTCCCAGTATCAGGGTCTTTTCCAATGAGCTGGCTCTTCACATCAGGTGGCCAAAGGACTGAAGCTTCAGCTTCAGCATCAGTCCTTCCAATGAATATTCAGGGTTGATTTCCTTTAGGATTGACTGGTTTGATCTCCTTGCTGTCCAAGGGACTCTCAAGAGTCTTCTCCTTTGCTAAGGACAGCTGGGACATAACAGGCCCTGTTGACCCTAATGGTGGGCCTGAGCCAGGCCAGGTTCAGAGATGGCCCCTCCCCTAGTCTGTTTAACCACAAGCTTGGAGAGACCCTTGGGGAGACCATCTGGCCATTTGGAGCCTGGTAAAGACCCCAGGATCAGTGAGACCTGTGTTTGAACCCTGACTCTGCCACTAGCTTGTAGCCTCGGGCCTTTCCTCTCCTATGTGTCTTCTGTAGAATGGGCATGGCTGTAGAATCTGACCAGTAGGGATCTTGGTGAGACTGTGAACTGCTGGGCTCCAAGCCCCCCCCACCACCACCACAGTGCATCCTTAGCAAAGGTGGTGACCACCAGTGTAGTTCCTGGGACCTGGCTTTCTCCTGGTGGTCGCAGCTTGTGACACTGTCCTCCTAGCTGAGGGTCCGGACCTCCCACTTGTGTGTGTCCCTCAGGCCCCAGCGCAGCCTCGTGCCCGCCCACCAACTTCCAGTGCCGGAGCGATGGCCGCTGCGTGCCCCTCATCTGGCGTTGCGACGTTGACCAGGACTGCCCTGATGGCAGTGATGAAGAAGAGTGTGGTGAGTGGCCATCCCCTGGGGGTGGGGCTTTTCAGGGCCATGCGAGGAGGTGCTTGTGGAAGGGGTGTGGGTTTCAGGCAGGGAACTCTGGGGTGAGGGGGCCTCAAGGAGAGCGGGCTGGATCTTTGGGTTAAAAGATGGGTTTGCAGGGCAGCAAGTTAGTGGGGTCTTGGTTGGAAGGTGGCGCTAATAGAGGCAGGGGGCAGAGCCCTTGGGATGGGCGGACCTTATAGGGTCAGTCGTTCTCTGGAAGGTGGGGCTCGCAGCGGGGTGGGTGGTGGGGAGTCCCGTGCTCTCTTGGGTGGGTGTTTGGAACCTGACTCACCCTGTACCCCCAGGTATTGAGCTACCCACTGGCAGCCCCTCCCCTTGTGGCATCATGGATGACTGCCTTGACCGCAACAAGAATCTTCTCAACTGTGGACCCCAGCCCTGCCAGGAAGGCGAGCTGTGCTGCATGCTGGACAGTCTGTGTATCCCAAGCACGTGGCTCTGCGATGGCCACCGGGACTGTTCCGACTACAGCGACGAGCTTGGCTGCGGTGTGTGCCTATGGGGGCAGGGAGACTTGATCGGTAGACCAGGACGCCTGACACCTGCCAGTGTGTGACGAGGCTGGGAGTGTGCACATGTGTGTCTGCCTGAGCCCGCTTACCCAAGGGAATGCAGGAAGGCACTCAGGCAGCAAGTGCTCACCGGCCTTGCTTACTCAGTCTGGGGCTGGAGGGTGAGCCCCAAGGTCCCCCACCCCGGGGCACCGGGACACCCGTTCATCCCTCCAGCCCCAGGGCTCCCTCCCCAGCTGCTGAATGCCTGGACTTGTTGCAGGAACCAAGACCCACCAGGAGGGAAGAGCCGTTTCCATGGGGACTCCTGTGACCCTGGAGAGTGTCACTTATCTCAGGAATGCCACAGTCACCGCCATTGAGGACCAGGACTCCGTTCAGTCTGGAAACCGAAGTGCCTATGGGATTATCACAGCTGTAGGTAATATGAACAGCTCCAGCCCCCATGCCCATGCCCACACCTGGAAGCTGCCCTGGAGAGTGGACACGCTACATACTCCCCTTTCCGGCATGTTAGGAGCTTAGTGGGTGTGGGGCACTCCCGCCACCCCCTCACCCAGTCCCCTCTGTTTTCCCCACAGCCGTGCTCAGCGTCAGTCTGGCTGCTGGCATCCTCTTCGCGTTGTCACGGCTCTGTGCCCAGGGATGCCTGGACCTGCGGGGGCTGCTGGTGTCCGTGAAGGGGTCACTCCAGTCAGAGAGGAAGACCTCGGTGCTCTGAGCACGCGCTCTCACCCTCACATCACATGTCCCCCAAGTATGGCAGGTAGAGGGGACCCACACGTGGCTGCTACCACATCAGCCCCCAGACCTGGCTTCTTCTGTCCTCACAGTGCCAAGCACCTGCACTCCTGTATATGTGACCCTGGAGGCTGGGGTTGCCCAGACATGAGGAGCCTGGATGGGGAATATGCCACAGCTGGAGCTGAGGGGCTGGCCCTGGATCACTCCTGAGATGGCCCCCTTACTCAGATACTATTGCTACCTCTGTTTGAGAGTGGTGATTAAAGCTAGTTCACATCCTCTGCCTGCCTTTGGGCCTCTGTCTCCCTCTACCTGGGTGGCTTGGGGCCTCTGCCTAGCCCCTTCTCTGTGGGGGAGTGCCTGGCTATAGAGGGTGGGAATCAGGGTCCCAGCCCTGGGCACCCACTTGGCCACTCTGCCTCCTGGAATCAGAACAGGGGATGGTGGGGCTGGGAACCGTTTGCATTCCCAGAGAGGAGCAGATCTTGGGCAGTGCCTCCTGGAGTGCTGGCTGGGAGGCCTCCATCCGTTTTGGCTTCCTCTCTTTGAGACAGAAGCTGGATGTCCCCCGGTTGGTCTCCACCTTGTTTCAAAATGTAGGTTTTATTGTTATTCAGGCATGCTGAGGCCTGAAAAGACTGATACTGAAGCTAAAGCTTCAATCTTTTGGCCACCTGATGCGAAGAGCCGACTCATTGGAAAAGACATTGATGCTGGGAAAGATTGAGGGCAAAAGGAGAAGGAGGCAGCAGAGGATGAGATGGTTAGATAACATCACCGACTCAGTGGACGTGAATTTAAGCAAGCTCTGGGAGATAGTGGAGGACAGGGAAGCCTGGTGTGCTGCAGTCCATGGGGTCACAAAGAGTTGGACATGACTGAGCAACTGAACAACAGCAGCAGCTGGGGTGTCGGCACTGACTGTTATATATGTCTCAGCCTGTCAACAGCGAGGCTATCAGAGAACAGCACCTAGGGCACCCACTGGGTCCCTATTACAGCAAGACCCTGACAGATGCTCCCCAACCAGAGCCAGTGTGGTGGCTGGACCAGTGCAGGGCGTACTTCAGCAAAAACCATTTGGCTGCACTGTGCGTGATGCAGAACTTCCCCGATAAGGAATCGAACACATGACCCCTGGACTGGAAGCACAGAATCTTAACTCCTGGACCACTGGAGAAGTCCTGGCCATTAAGGAACTTTGAGGGACAAGATTTGTCCTGAAGATCCTGGAGGGTATACAGCAGGCCTCCCACTGAGAGAGATCAACGTGGAGAGGACTTCCCTAGTGGTCCAGTGGTTAGGAATCTGCCTGCCAGTATAGGGGACGTGGGTTCAATCCAGGCTCTGGGAAGATTCCACATGCTTTGGTACAGCTGAGCCCATGTCCTACAGCCTGTGCTCTGCAACAAGATAAGCCACCACAATGAGAAACCCTCATACAGCAACTAGAGAGTAGCTCCCACTTGCTGCAACTAGAGAAAGCTGGTGCACAGCAGTGAAGACCCAAAGCAGCCAAATTAAATAAAATTAATGGAAGGACTGATGCTGAGGCTGAAACTCTAATCCTTTGGCCACCTGATGTGAAGAGCTGACTCATTGGAAAAGACCCTGATGATGGGAAAGATTGAAGGCAGGAGGAGAAGGGGATGACAGAGGATGAGATGGTTGGATGGCATCACCGATTCAACAAGTTTGAGCAAACTCTGGGAAATGATGAAGGACAGGGAAGCCTGGTGTGCTGCAGTCCATGGAATTGCAGAGTTGGACATGACTGAGCAAACAAACAACAACAACAAATAAAAAAAATTTTTTTAAAAAGATCCTTGGGGGGGAGAGAGAGGGAAAGCAGACCTAGGGCTCTGCTTATATTAGGGTCTGAGGGTCAGGAGTCTCAAGTTCACTCTTGATTAGAGCACAAGAGCTGGAATTAGGGTCCCAGAAGGAAATCCGGTGATAATCGATCACCTAAGTTATCAGTTATCCAGGTTCCCTATCCAGGGTTTCTAAAAGGGGCACCTTCATGGGTGTGTCATGTAATAACCAGGTAGGTTGTATTGCTAGTAGCTGTGTTGTGCAGCTGGCAATGTGTTTGTTCACAATGTTCACGATGGACGTCAGCAATTAAAAGCTTAATGTCAGGGAGTTTGAGTGGTTAAGGCTCCAGGCTTCCAATGCAGGGTCATGGGTTCGATCCCTGGTGGGGAGCTAAGATCATGCATGCTGAGTGGCGTGGCCAAAAAGAAAAGCTTACCATCAGGCAGTCACACTGTACTGGCCCTAGGGATGAGCTGGGCAGGGGGATGGTGGCTCTGGGTTGGTTGGTATGCACATGAGAGGCACAAGTCACTTGTTAGTTTTCTCCGGTTACTTGCTCACTCCCTGAGGGACAGTCTGTGCCTGGGCAGTGAGGCCCCAGTTGCCAGGGTGTTGAGACTATAGAAAGGGGGAATTCCCTGGCAGTCCAGTGGTTACAACCCTGGGCTTTCATTGCCTGGGCTGTGGGTTCAAACCCTAGTCAGGGAACTAATCCTTCAGGTTGTGTGGTGCAGCCAAAAAACAAAGAATACAGAAAGTGTGATTAATATACCCTAGCTGCGGGGTAATGAGGACAGACTTCTCTGACCCTCATTTTCTTCATCTCCTAATGGGGTTGCCAGGGCCCTGGTAGCCTGGGGAAGCACCCAGGTACCAGGTACCCACACAGTGTCTTGGAGCTCAGACATCCAGCAGGCAGAGAGCTGGCCCCTGATAACAAGATGCTGGGAGAGGACAGAGTTTCCTGGGGGTATGAAAGTTCAGCTTTGGGACCCTGCTCCCGTAGGAGATGGTTTGTTTTTGTTTTGTTTTGTCTGTGCAGCGAGGGTTGAGGGATCTTAGTTCCCTGACCAGGGATTGAACCTGCACCCTTGGCAGTGAAAGTGTGGAGTCTTAACCAGTAGACCACTGGGCAGTTGCCTATGGGGTTTGAAGTCTGGGCCTCAGGCAGCGTGTTGGGGGCTTGAGTTCTCTGTCGGGCAGCTGTGGGGGCTTGGTAGGTGGGCTGCAGTCAGGATAGGGGACCTTGACCAACAGTGGAGAAGAGGGTGCCCAGCCTCCTGGGGTACAAGGCCTTCCCTTGGTGCCCCCTGGGCGCCCCCAGCCCCCAAGCTGGGCCCAAGTTTCATGCTTCAGAACTGAACACTGATGGGCTTCTGGTTGTCAGGAAGGAGTTATGCCAGAGAGTAGAATTTTCTTTTTTTTTTAAGATTTTTTTTCCACCTTCATTTTTGTTCAGGTGTGGCCAGCCAGATTGGGGCATGGAGGCAGGTCAGGGGGTGTGAGGCTGGTGTTAGACGCCACCTGAGCTGATGAGGTCTAAGGTCTGGATCTTCCTCGAGGGGGTGTCAGTGGGTTTTCAGTGATCAGTGGCACAAACCACTCTGTACCCACTGGCCCCAAACTCCCACTGGTATATTCTCTCACCTGGCTGGTGTCTCTTTATTTTCCCATGAATGGTGGCTGCTGGCATCTGGGGGCTGGACTGGCTGGATGTCACTGTGTCCCTGGATGGCACCAATGTCATGTCTGGTGCACAGGTGGGTGGGGGTGCCTGGGACAGCTGGGCCTCTCCCTCTGCGTGGCTTCTCCAGTTGGCCCATCCCCCAAGGGGGATGACCGAAGTCCTTTTCTGACAACTCGGTGTTCCCCCAAGGCAGAGAGCCGAAGCCCCCAGACCTTCTAACACTCAGACCTAGAACTGGGCCAGCATCACTTCCTCCGTGTTCTGCTGATTCAGTGGAGTTTCAGGTCAGCCCAGATGTGTGTCAGGGGCAGAGGTGGTGACCCCACAAGGGCATGAATGCCAGGGAGGCCTGGTTCATCAGGGCCACCAACGAGACAGAGGGCCAGGAATGGGCAGGCTGAGGTGGGTGACTCCTGGCCACCGGAGCCTGCTGAGTGACCATGGGCAAGTGGCTTTGCTGTCCAAGGGCCAGCTTTGTCATTGGCACACTGGGGCAGCCACGGTTACAAACACCTGTCTCGCATGAGCAGGCTGGGATTTCAGCAGCCTTTGTTCTCTTGAGCAGGGTCACTGTGTGCTGCCAGTTACCCATCCTGTCCTGTGGGCAACAAGCCCAGCGAGTCACTTTCAGGAAATTCCAGGGAGGGTCCAGGTTGAAAACGGAAGACGGATGTTGAGGGGGGGCCCACAAGGAGGGGAACATGGTCAGTGAGCCTGGGTCCTGGCACTTGGGGAATTCTGATGGGCCTGAGAAGCGAAGGGATGGAGTGGGGTGGAGGCTGCAGTGGTGAAGATAGAGAGAGGGTCCAGGGTGTTTGCATGTGCATCTGTATATCGCCCCAGCTCTCACCATTTCTCTCTTTTTTTCACTGAGGGAAACTCACAGCATTAAATTAGCCATTAGCTATTTTAAAGTCTGGGGCTTCTCTGGTGGCTCAGCGATAAAAGAATCCGTCTGTCAATTCAGGAGACCTAGGTTCGATACCTGGGTCGGGAAGATCCCTTGGAGAAGGAAATGGCAACCCACTCCACTGTTCTTGCCTGGGAAATTCCATGGACAGAGGAACCTGGTGGGCTACATAGGGTCACAAAGAGTCAGGCACAACTTAGTGACTAAACAACAATTTTAAAGTCTACCATGGATTTAGTACACTTGCAGTGTTGTGTGACCCTCAACTCTATCTAGCTGCAAAACATTTTTATCTCCCAAAAGGGAAACTCCCTCCCATTTGGGGGTCATTCCTTCCCCCATCCTTTAAGCCTAGGTACTCTAGAGCCCCGGCTCCACAATTAAGAGCCTTCTTGCTGCAACTAAGACTGATGCAATAAAAAAAAAAAAAAGATATTTGTTGGGCACTTCCCTGGTGGTCCACTGGTGAGGACTCCATGCTTCCACTGCAGGGGGCTGGGGTAGGATCCTTGGTTGGGGAACTAAGATCCCAAAAGCCAAGTCCAAAAAAAAAAAAAAAAGACAGCTGAATGGTATTATACTGGGTATTAGGCACTGTTCTAGGTGTGCAGGATATAGCAATAAAGGAAAAAGACCCCCTAAAAGTGGGGAGGGTGTTTCTGATGATAGTGGAGGGAGAACACTGTTATGGTGGATGAGCACTAAAGTGGGAGCCTGAGGTGATCATATTGGTCCAGGAAGGGCATCGTGGCTCTGGTGCAGGGTGGGGCCATGCAGGTGGTGAGAAGTGGTCGGATTCTCTATTTGTTTCGAGGGGAAAGTCGATCTCCTGTGGCCGTGAGAAAGAGGAAGCAAGAGGACCTCCAAGGTACCTGGGGTGAACTGCGGAAGGATGGAGCCCGCCATGCTGGGGAGGACGAGGGGGAAGGGAGGGAGCGAGGAGGGGGGGGGAACCACTGGGAGCAGAGCTCTGGACCTGCGAGGCCACCACGGAGAGATCGGGAAGGCGCTCGGACTGTGGGTTGGAGAGAGAAGTTTAGTTGTCTCAGTGGGTGTCCCTAGATTGGAGAGGAGGAGGGAGTGTCCCCATAACTAGCGATTTCTGGGGGTGAGGAAGAATCAGGAAAGAAGGAGCGACCATAGGGATGAGAAGGAAACCCGGAGAGTTCAGGACGGAGTGAATCAAATACAAGAGCGCCATCCATCCGGGTCCCAGGCTGCGACGCTTCCTGTAAAACCGGGAGAGAGGGAGACCTGGGATTTAACACCGCGGAGGTCACTGGTGATTAAGGCAAAAGCAGTTCCACAGGTTGAAGATAAAGTAGGAAGGACAAAGGGTGTGTGGGTGACTTTTTCTACAGTTTTGCTTGGGGTGAGGCAGAGTGAAGGCTGAGACTAGGGCAGAGGCTAGACAGGGAGGGCGCTCAGTCTTTTTTTTGCCTTAAAGTGGAAGATGCCCAGGAGAACGGCTCTAATTGGGGGAGGAGAGCAAAAACAGAAGATAAGTGACGGTGGGGATTACCGCAAAATTGGAACCCCGGGAAGTTGCTGGTGGCAGTGTAAAATGATGCAGCCGCTGGGGGAGAGAGTTGGCACTTTCTCAAAAGTTAAACATAGAATTACCACATCACCAGAAGTTCCACTCCTAGGAATGTATCCCAAGTAACTGAAAACAGGTATTCAGGCAAATACGTGTACCTGCTTGTTCCTAGCAACGTTATTCACGTTACTTAAAAGACGGGAACAATCCATGTGTCCCTCCGTGGATGAATGGACACATAGAATGTGGTCTGACCAGAATGGAATACTAACCAGTCATGACAATAAAGGAAGTTCCGACAGGCTACAAGGTGACTGAACCTTGAATACATACACAGAGCGAAAGAAACTAGAGGCAAAACGTCAGGGTGTATGAATCCATTTAGCCTGTGAAATCCACCGAGACTGAAAGTAGATCAGTGGTTGCCAGGGGCTTGTGGGGAGCAGGTAAGGGGAAACAACTGCTTACTAAGTAAGCGGTGGGATTCCCTGGTGGTTCAGTGGGTTGAGAATCTGCCTCACAATGCAAAGGACACCGGTTCAATCACTGGTCTGGGAAAATCCCACATGCTATGGGGCAACTAAGCCTATGCGCCACAGCTACTGAGCCCGGTTGCTGCAACTACTGAAGCCCGTGAGCCTACAGCCTGTGCTTCACAGCAAGAGAAGCCACCTCAATGAGAAGCCCTTGCACCACAGTGAAGAGCAGCCCTTGCTTGAGACAACCAGAGAAAACCCTCATGCAAAGAAGACCCACCACAGCCAAAAAATAAATAAAACTTTAAAATAAATAAGTGGCGATAAAAAATATTTGAAAAACTTCGTATTTACATCAGTTTTAGGTTCACAGGAAAATGAGGAAGGTAGGTACAGATACTTTCCCTATATTCCATGCCCCCACACATGCATAGCCTCCCCCATTATGAGTACCAGAGTGGTACCTTTCTTCCAATGCATAAACCTATGCCATTATCACCCAAAATCCGTAGTTTGCCTTCGAGTTCATTCTTGGTTCTGTACATTCTATGGGTTTGGACAAATGTATAATGACATATAGGTCCGTATAGTCAAAGCTATGGTATTTCCAGTAGTCATGTATGGATATAAGAGTTGAGTCATAAAGAAGGCTGAGCACCAAAGGATTGACACTTTCGAACTGTGGTGTTGGAGAAGACTCTTGTGAGTCCCTTGGACTGCAAGGAGATCAAAGCAGTCAATCCTAAAAGAAATCAACCCTGAATATTCACTGGAAGGACTGATGCTGAAGCTGAAGCTCCAATACTTTGGCCACCTGATGCGAAGAGCTGACTCATTGGCAAAGACCCCAATGCTGGGAAAGACTGAGGGCAGGAGGAGAAGGGGACGACAGAGGATGAGATGATTGGATGGCATAACCAACTCAATGGGCATGATTTTGAGCAAACTCTGGGAAATGGTGAAGGACAGGGAAGCCTGACATGCTGCAGTTCATGGGTGGCAAAGACACAACTTAGTGACTAAACAACAACAATGATGATGTGCATCTACTGTTACAGCATCATACAGAGTATTTTCACTGCCCTAAAATTCCTCTGTGCTCCACCTATTCATCTCTCCCCACCCTCTGATTCCTGGAAACCACTGATCTTGTTATTGTCTCCATAGTTTTGCCTTTCCTCAAAATGCCATAGAGATCGAATCATGCAGTATGTAGCCTTTTCAGGTTGGCTTCTTTCACTTAGTCATATGCATTTAAGTTTCCTCCATGTCTTTTCATGGCCCCATAGCTCATTTCTTTTTAGCTCTGAATAACATTTTATTGTTTGGATGTACTATAGTTTATCCACTCACCTGCTGAAAGATGTCTTGGTTGTGGCCAATTCACAGTAATTATGAATAAGGCTTGTATAAACAGCCGTGTGCAGGTTTTTGTGTGCCCATAAGTTTTCAGCTGCTCTGGGTAAGTACCAAGGAGTGCTGTTGCTGGATCATATGGTAAGAGTATGTTTAGTTTTGTAAGAAATTGCCAAATTGCCTTCCAGAGTGACTGGCCCATTTTGCATTCCACCAGCAATGAGCCAGAGTTCCTGTGGCTCCAATCCCTCACCAGCAATTGGTGGTGTCTGTTTTCTGGATTTTGGCCATTCTCATAGGTGTGTACTGGTTTCTTGTTGTTTTAATTGCAAATTAAAATATATGATATATATGGAGCATCTTTTCATGTGCTCATTGGCACTATGAACATGTTTGGAACTCTATGTTGGTGACAGTTGCACAGTTTTATGAATATACTAAAGGCACTGAAGTTAATCTTATTTTTAATAATTATTTATATATTTTGGACACGCTGGGTCTTTGTTGCTGTGTGGCTTTTCTCTAGTTGTGGTGCGCAGGGGCTACTTTCTATTTGTGGTGCACTGCCTTCTCATTTTGATGGCTTCTCTTGTTGCAGAGCACCGGCTATAGGGAGTATGGGCATCAGTAGTTGCAGCATGTGGGCTCAATAGTTGTGGCTCCTGGGCTCTAGGGCACAGGCTTAGTAGTCGTGGTGCACGGGCTTAGCTGCTCTGAGGCATATGGATCTTCCCAGACCAGGGATCGAATCTGTGTCTCCTGCATTAACAGGTGAATTCTTTACCACTGAGCCACAAAGGAAGCCCCTGAAGTTTATTTTAAATGGTTAATTTTATGTTATGTCAATTTCATCTCAATAATAAAACAAAAAGGTGAAAAATGAATCAGCATACTTGTATGCTGGTGGGAATAATCTAATGGAGAAGGAGGACTGTTGGAGTGACTCCTTAAACAGTCGGGTGGGAGCTGATGGAGGTGGCCTGGATTTGTTGGATCAGGGCAAATTGTTTCCTCATAGAAGCAGGAAGGGGGGCTGGGCTGGTGCATGGTTCTGGATGCAGGTCCGCAGGTTGGTGGGGCAGGAAGTGGCGGCGATAGAAGTTTTTTTCCTACTGGTTTTTTCTCAGTGATGCTGTCTGTTCTGCTACTGCTGCTGTTGCTGCTAAGTCGCTTCAGTCGTGTCCGACTCCGTGCGACCCCACAGACGGCAGCCCACCAGGCTCCGCCGTCCCTGGGATTCTCCAGGCAAGAACACTTTCACTTTCACTGTTCTTGTACAATGGTTGGTAAACAGGGGAATGATGTTGGTATAAGGAGGAAATGGCAGTGCATTCTAAGCTTGCTTTTTCAGCCCCTTGACGAACACAGGAAATCACCAGTAGGTGGCGGTCCCCGCGTGCGATTGACGTCCATCCAGCCGTGGATTTCCTTTTGCCCACGTGCTTATTTTTAGCTTCTACCCCGCGGGGCGTTTATTCATTCGCCTTTGCCGGCATCCTTCCTCACACTGTTTTCCATCAAGCGACCTTCACCTTTGGGTGTTTATTTTATTTCTATTAAAAATTCTTTTTCTTTGTTGTTTTGGTTTTTCACCTTTGTATTTTTTCATTGTAAATTATACCTAACACAAAATTTACCGTTTTAACCAGTTTAAGTGCACAGTTCCGTGGCATTGAGTACATTCACCTTCTGCAACCATCACCACCATCCATCTCCAGAACTCCTTTCATCTTGCAAAACTGAAACTCTGTCCTCATTAAACACAAACTCCCCATTCCCCCTTCCCCAGCCCCTGGTAACCATTGTTCTAACTTTCTGTCTCTATGAATTTGACTACTCTGGGGACCTCACATTAATGGAGTCATACAGTATTTATCCTTTTGTGACTGGTTCTTTCATTCAGCATAATGTCCTCAGGGTTCATCCATGTTGTAGCATATGTCAGAATTTCTGAATCATTTAATTTTATTTATAATTTATTTAACTTTTATTCATATTTATTTATTTTATTTGCCCCCTACAGTAGAAGCACAGAGTCTTAACCACAGGACCGCCAGAGAAGCCCTCTGAATTTTTTAAAAAGACGAATTCCTGTATTTCTTGATGCCTATTTGAAATGTAACAGTTAAAAATTCAACTTTCAAACTCTACTGGTGTTCTTCTTAAGCTCCTTTCTGCTCTTGCTAAGGCTCTGTCTTCAGGCTTGCCAGGATGTTGACCTGACACTGCCCCCACCCTGGCTTCCTGCACCAGTCTTAACCCTCTCAGGTCCCCAGATCCTGGAACACACTGGTGGTGCTGGGGCAAAAATAAACATCTATGTTAGAAGCAAGTCCATTTGCTGACAGAGATCAATCAGCCTTGGATTTCTGAGGCTGACTCCTCCATGTTCTTCTGGTCAAGTTGTCCTTGGCCATGATGTAATTTTCCTCCCTACACTGTGAGATTTGAGTAGCAGTATTTTTAAAACATTTTTATTGAAGTATAGTTGATTTACAATTTTGTGTTAGTTTCAGGGGTACAGCAAAATGATTCTTTTTGCTTTTTTTTTTCAGATTCTTTTGGCTTAGTGGTAAAAAACCTTCCTGCCAGTGCAGGAGCTGCAGGAGACGCTGGTTCAATCCCTGGGTCGGGAAGATTCCTCTGGAGGAGGAAATGGCAACCCACTCCAGTGTTCTTGCCTGGGGAATCCCATGGACAGAGAAGCCTGGCAGGCTACAGTCCATGGGGTTGCAAAGAGTTGGACAAGACTGAGTCACTGAGCATGCGTGCACACAATTACAAGATATTGAGTATATTTCCCTTTGCTATACAGTAGGTCCTTGTTGGTTACCTACTTTATATATGTGTATATGTTAATCCCAAATTCCTAATTTATCCCTTCTCCCTCCCTTTCTTCTTTGGTACCATAAATTTGTTTTCTGTGTCTGTGAAGTCTATTTCTGTTTTGTAAATAAGTTCATTTGTATCATTTTCTTTTTTAGATTCTACATATAAATGATATTATGTGATACTTGGCTTTCTCTTTCTGATTTACTTTACTTAGTGTGATAATGCCTAGGTCTATTCACGTTGCTGCAAATGGCATTATTTCATTCTTTTTTTAAATAACTCAGTAATATTCCATTGGATTTATAATTTATATGTACCACATCTTTTTTTACTGATTCATCTGTCAATGGACATTTAGGTTGCTTCCATATTTGTGGGTAGTATTTGATCTAAGATTTTTGCTTCTGTGGACATCATTGAACACTGTTGTGAATTTTCCTACCTTGCTCCATATTCTTATCTCTCTTCATTGAGGTGAAATTCACATGAAGAAAATCAACCTTCTGAAAGCAAACAATTCAGGGACTAACTTAGGCCACTCTCAATGTTGGGCAACCATCACCTCTGTCTGGTTCTAAAATATTTTCATCATCCCCAAAGGAAACCCCTGTACTCATTAAACAGATGTCCCATTCCTTCTCCTTCCCTCCCCCTGCTGCTGCTGCTGCTGCTAAGTCGCTTCAGTCGTGTCCGACTCTGTGTGACCCCATAGAAGGCAGCCCACCAGGCTCCTCTCTCCATGGGATTCTCCAGGCAAGAACACTGGAGTGGATTGCCATGTCCTTCTCCAATGCAGGAAAGTGAAAAGGGAAAGTGAAGCCGCTCAGTTGTGTCCGACATTTCACGACCGCATGGACTGCAGCCTACCAGGCTCCTCCGTCCATGGGATTTTCCAGGCAAGAGTCCTAGTAACCACCAATTTGCTTTGTCTCTGTAGATTTACCTACTCTGGATATTTCATATAAACAGAATTATACAATATGTAACCTTTTAAGTCTGGCTTCTTTCACTTAGCATACTGGGTTTTCGAGCTTTGTCCATGTTGTAGCCCTATTTGGTTATGGTTTGTAGTCTTTACCATCCTCTTAAAAGAAGTTGGGTATTCTACCCTACCTCTACTTTAAAATATTTTTTTATTTATTTAGGCTGGGCTGGGTCTTTGTTGCCACACAAGCTTTCCCTAGTTGTGTCGAGCGAGGGGTTCTCTCTAGCTGCGGTTCACGGGCTTCTGTTTGCGGTGTCTTCTCTTGTTGCAGAACTCGGACTCTAGAGCACTGGCTCAGTGGTTGTGGTACCTGGGCTTTGTTGCTCCATGGCATGTGGGAACTTCCTGGACCAGAGATTGAACCCATGTCCCCTGAATTGCCAGGTAGATCCTTATCCACTGGGCCACCAGGGAAGTCCTGCACCCCACTTTTTTCTTTTTAAAAAAATCTTAGTTTGAATAAGATGGGAATTATGTGCTACTTGTAATGGCAATAAAACTTGATTGTAAAATCCTCTAGGTTTTGTGCTTTAAGGAGAGGTGGGTTTTCGTTTTCTACCATTATTCCAAGTTTGTTAACATTTATGGGTCTAGTTAAGTGTTCTGATTCTTCATGATACAATTTTTGTATTTTATATTTCCCCATAAATGAATTCATTTCATCTTGATTTTCAAATTTATCAGCACATAGTTTATATAGTTTTTAAAGATTGCCTTCATCCATTTTGCCTGTCCCATTCCCTCCCCTCCCTCTGGTACCTACCAATATGCTCTTTCTATCTATGAGGTTGTTGTTGTTTTTTTTTTTAAGATTCCACATGTAAGTGAGATCATACAATATTTGTCTTTCTCTCTCTGACTTATTTCATTTAGCATAATGCCTTTAAGATCCATCCATGTGGTTGCAAATGGCAGGATTTCCTTTTTGTGGCTGAATAATATTCCATTGTATATACACCACATCTTCTTTATCCATTCATCTGTCAGTGGACACTTAAGATTGTTTCTATATCTTGGCTATTGTAAACAGTGTCGCTGTGAAAATGGGGGTGGTGCATTTATCGTTTTAAGACAGTGATTTTGTTTCCCTCAGATAAAAACCCATAAGTGGAGTTACTAGATTAGATGGTAATTGTATTTTGGTCGCCTGATGCGAACAGCTGATGCATCAGAAAAGTCCCTGATGCTGGAAAAGATTGAGGGAAGGAGAAGAGGGCGTCAGAGGATGAGATGGCTGGATGGCATCACCAATGCAATGGACATGAACTTGGGCAAACTTCGGGAGATGGTGAGGGATAGGGAGGCCTGGGGTGCTGCGGTCCATGGGGTCACAAAGAGTCGGACACAACTGAGTGACTGAAGAACAACAAATGGTACTGTATTTTTAATTTTGGGGAGAATCTCTGTAGTGTTTTCCATTGTGGCTGCATCGATTACATTCCACCACCAGTGCACTATGGTTCCCCTTTTCTCTACATCCTCACCAACATTTGTTATCTCTTGTCTTTTTGATTCATAATTATTCTTAGTCTTCCCGTATATATTTTAAAAACTCTCATTTCCTTCTTGTTCATTCTCTTCAGGGGTTTATCTTATTAATGTTCCCAGAGTCAGAATTTTTATTCTTGCCATGTTTTATTCCTTTGCCCTCTGTTTTGTTGATTTCTTTAATCTGTGTTGGTTCTTTATTTTCTTGTGTCATTGGGTTTTCTCTATTATGCACTTCCTCATCTGGTGCCAGGTCACCTCTCTGGCTGAGTGCAGCCTCCCTCTCTGGCAAGGTGCTTGTTGTCCAGTCAGGAGGTCCTGGTCAAGCTGATGGGCTCTCACACGTGAACTGTGAATCTAGGGTCTGCACAGGTGAGGCCAGGCTTTGCAGGGCCAAGTGTAGGGGAGGGAGGCTGGGGGCTTGAAGGCATAGGCAGTGAATGTCGTATCCCCCCCAGTTGAAGAGGAGGTGGGGGCAATCCAAGAAGTCTTCCTGGAGGAGTAACTCAGTTGGGAGGCTGAGTGGATGTGGGTCTTGAATGGTGAACTTTCAGCACCTTGGAGAAGACTCGTGGGCCCTCCATATAGGCCCCCTATAAAGATGCACACAAACATTCTCTGTAGAATAAGACATATCCTTTGTGGGGAAAGCACACAACACACACAAGCCCACAGGACCCATGAGAATACACACGGGGGAACAAACATGAGCAGGTGCAGGATGTAAGCAGCAGTGAATGAAAATTACCAGAATTCCTAATTCATCCTGAGGGACTAGTGGGCCAAGAGCACCTGGCACTAGATGGACAGGACACCTTCAGGTCAGGCAAGATCCAGGAGTGCTGTATCATATCAGCGGTAGGTGAACAGAGAAAAGACCTGAGGCCCTAATCTTGTTTCTCTCTGGGAGGGAGGCTGGAATTCTACCATCTCCTTTCAGGAAGCAGAGGTGCTCACTGCCTGGGTTGAGGTGGGTGAGGCTGAAGGTACTGGTGGTGTCTGCATGTCCAAGAGAAAGGGGAAGCCTACAGGCACAGGAAGGAGGACTGGCTGGAGGCAGGCGGCAGCACTAGAAGCAGGATTCCTTGTTAGGGGACAGGGGGTGTCTGGATCTGTGAGAAGCCCTGGATCGCTGTTCACCAGCTGGCCCTGGAGGGGTCCAGGCTGGTCCTTCCCCTTTGTTCCTGCAGCTGTGACTCTGCTCCCATTCCCCGGTTTCCCCTTGGACGTCCCTGAATTCCTCTTAGTGGTCTAAGGGCTTTGAGGTTTCATCGGAGGCTCTCAGAGACCTCAGCTCCACCCAGCAGGCTCCACACAGCCTTGCCTTCCACCGATGAGCCACAACCTCTCCTGGGACACGGGAGGCCTGATCGAGTCCCCTGTTTGGGACATCATGTATTCACCTAGGACATGATAAGAGTGTGTGTCCAAAGAGAGCGGACTTCTGTTGATCAGGACGCAAAGTTACTCAAGACATAGAGCCTGAGGAATTCTTCCAGATTAGATGAAATTGGAAAAGATAATTGATGAGACAAAAGATAACTAAATGCATCATGTGACCCTGGGTTGCATCCTATATAGCATATGAGGGGGACAATTGGAAAACTCTGATGGTCTGTAGTTTGGATAATACTATTGTATCAGTTGGACTTCCCTGGTGGCTCAGCAGTAAAGAATCCTCCTGCCAATGCAGAAGACGCAGGGGAGGCGGGTTTGGTCCCTGGGTTGGGAAGATCCCCTGGAGCAGGAAATGGCAACCGACTCCAAGAGGAAAGTCAATTGAAATCCTTTGCTCATCTTTAAAATGCTTTGTTGTTGTTGAGTTGTAAGTGTTCTTTATATATGCTATGTACTGAACTCTTTTCAGATATATGATTTGTGAATATTTTCTCCCATCCTGCTGGTTGTCTTTTTGCATGTCCCTTTTAAGTTGTATTTATTAATAATAGAATGAGTATCTGTCTATACACCCCACAACTTCAAAAGCTACAACAGTGCTAGTAATTTAAATCTACCTGAATCCCATCCCCCTGCCTCCCAAGATCAAAAGTAACATGAATTTTCTGAATATTGTGTTTGTTTTCTGTTTATTACAGAAGTAATTCTGCTAATAGATGTTCACCCCTAAACCATACATCATTTTGTTTGAGTTGTTTCTGAACTTTATAGATCCTGAGTGGTTGTACCAATTTATAACCCTGCATGTGAGGTTATTTAAATTTTTTTTTAATTTTTAAAAATTAATTAATTTTTATTTTTGGCTGCACTGGGTCTTTGTTGCTACATGTGGACCTTCTCTAGTTGTGATGAGCAGGGGCTACTCTTTACTGAGGTGCCTGGGCTTCTCATTGCCATGGCTTCTCTTGTTGCAGAGCACAGGCTCTAGATGCTCCAGCTCAGTAATTGTGGTGCATGGGCTTAGTTGCCCTGCAGCATATGTGATCTTTCCTGGACCAGGGATCAAACCCATGCCCCTGGCATTGGCAGGCAGATTCTTAACTACTAGACCACCAGAGAAAGCCCTATATGTGAGGTTATTGATTCCCACCTTCTCCAACACTTGCTTTGGCCAATTTATTTTTGACAACTGAATGGGCCTGCAATTGTATCTCACTGTCTTGCTTTGTGTTTCCCTGGTTAATAGTGGGATTTGAGTATGTCTTCATATGCTTATTGGCTGTAAGTATTGCAACCCACTCCAGTATTCTTGCCTGGGAAATCTCATGGACAGATGAGCCTCGTGTGCTACAGTCCATGGGGTCGCAAAGAGCTGGGCATGACTTAAGGACTAGACAACAACAGCAACATCTCTTCTGCAAATGCCCATTGTGGTTTTTGCTTCTGTTTTATTTTTAGGTCAGTTGTCCTTTTCTGACTGAGCTGTAGATGTACTAGGAAAAACTGGATGTATCGTTAGGGATAAAGAGGTAAGGCATTTGCCCTTCTGTTTATTGCCAAAACCCTCAGGGGTGTGTGTGTGTGTGTGTGTGTGTGTGTGTGTGTGTGTGTGTGTGTGTGTGTGTGTGTGTGTGTGTGTGTGTGTGTGTGTGCGTGCGTGCGTGCGTGCGTGTGTGTGTGTGTGTGCGCGTGTGCGCGCGCGTGCGCGTGCGCGCGAGGGGGGGGGTTGGAGGTGGGGGGGCTTGGTCCAGGTCAGATCCTTTTTCACTGCAAATCTCATCCACAGAGGGTGCCGTCACTCTGTGTTTTTGCTGGGACGGCAAGAAGAACTGGCATTCATCGTCGGTTTAATTTGCGCTTTGCTCAGATCAAGGGAGCCTGAGCATCTTTTTGTCTGCTCCCAGGCTGTTCACATCTCTCCCGTGCGGACTACTGTGCATCTTTTCATCCCTCTCTCCTCCCCTCAGGATCTGATTCTTTCCCGTCACATTTCCTCATTCACATTTCTGGTGACAACCCTTCACAGCTCGTTATTCTTTTCCTTTTTCCCTGTTTCTCCTCTCCTCTCCTGTTCTTCCCTCTAGGTCACTCCATCTTCAGAGACAGCATCCACCAAGCTCCTAGTCTGCTCTCTCTCCTCTTCTCTGTTCTCTCCAATGGCTCCTTTTCTTCTACTTCCCACACCATCCCTTCTCTTTTCCTATTTGTTCCTTCCCATGCCATCTCAGCTCTTCTTACTGTTTTCCCTTCTCATCTCTTCAGTCCCTCTTTCTGGCATCTCTAACACCTGCCTCTTTTTAATTTTTTTTTTCTTTACTAATGTATAGTTGATTCACAAAGTTGTGTTAATTTCTGTTGTATAGTAATTCAGATATGTATATTCCTTTTCATATTCTTTTCCATCATGGTTTATCACAGGACATTATAGTTCCCTGCGCTATACAGTAAGAACTTACTGTTGATCCATCCTTTATATAATAGCATAAATATATAATTGCATCTACCAATCCCCAATTCCCAATATGTCCCTCCCCTGCCCCCTTGAGTCTATTTGTTTTGTAAATATAAGTTTATTTGTGTCATATTTTAGATTCCACATGTAAGTGACTCAGACAGTAAAGAATCTGCCTGCAATGCAGGAGACCCAAGCTGATCCCTGGGTCATGAAGATCCCCTAGAGAAGGGAATGGTTACCCACTCCAGTATTCTTGCCTGGAGAATTCCAAGGACAGGGGAGCCTGGTGGACTACAGTCCATGGGGTTGCAAAGAGTCAGACATGACTGAGTGACTAACACTTTTACTTTTGTACTTTAGGTCTACCTAGATAAACTCTATGCAGAATACATCATGAGAAATGCTGGGCTGGAAGAAACACAAGCTGGAATCAAGATTGCTGGGAGAAATATCAATAACCTCAGATATGCAGATGACACCACACTTATGGCAGAAAGTGAAGAAGAACTAAAGAGCCTCTTGATGAAAGTGAAAGAGGAGAGTGAAAAAGTTGGCTTAAAGCTCAACGTTCAGAAAACTAAGATCATGGCATCTGGTCCCATCACTTCATGGGAAATAGATGGGGAAACAGTGGAAACAGTGTCAGACTTTATTTTTTTGGGCTCCAAACTCACTGCTGATGGTGATTGCAGCCATGAAATTAAAACATGCTTACTCCTTGGAAGGAAGGTTACGACCAACCTAAATAGCATATTTAAAAGCAGAGACATTACTTTGCCAACAAAGGTCAGTCTAGTCAAGGCTATGGTTTTTCCAGTAGTCATGTATGGATGTGAGAGTTGGACGGTGAAGAAAGCTGAGCACCGAAGAATTGATGCTTTTGAATTGTGGTGTTGGAGAAGACTCTTGAGAGTCCCTTGGACTGCAAGGAGATCCAACCAGTCCATACTAAAGGAGATCAGTCCTGGGTGTTTATTGGAAGGACTGATGTTGAAGCTGAAACTCCCATACTTTGGCCACCTCATGCGAAGAGTTGACTCATTGGAAAAGACCCTAATGCTGGGTAGGATTGGGGGCAGGAGAAGGGGACAGAGGATGAGATGGTTGGATGGCATCACTAACTTGATGGACATGGGTTTGGGTAAACTCTGAGAGTTGGTGATGGACAGGGAGGCCTGGCGTGCTGCGATTCATGAGGTCGCAAAGAGTTGGACACGACTGAGCTAGTGAACTTACTTATATAACCTCTAGGTCTATCCAGGTTCCTACAAATGGCATTCTCTCATTCTTTTTTTATGGGTAATATTCCATTGTGTATATATGCATCTTTTCTATCCATTTATCTGTGGATGGACACTTGGGTTGTTTCCATGTCTTGGCTATTGTAAACAGTACTGCTATAAACAGGGGCACATGGATCTTTTTGAATTAGTTTTGCCTGGATATATGCCCGGGATTGGGGTTGCTGGATCACGTGAATCTCTTTTCTCTGCCTTCCTCTCCCTCTGTCCTTGTCTCTCAGCGGACACAGAGCAGGAACCTTTCTCCTCTTTGCCATCTCTCCCTACTCCCATCCTCTCCTCTTTGCTGAGAAGCACAGAAGCCAAGATCAGTTCCCCTACCCTTTGTCTTCTCCAACCCCGTCTCTGGTGTTCCCGGAAGGCAGCACTTTCCGGTCCTGCGTGGAACCTTGTGGCTGTGATTTCTGGGGCACTGGGGTGGGGGTACCCTCCTGCACAGCTCGTAAGGAGATGCTGAATTCTCCCAGGTGGACCCTTGAGAAGGAAGCCTGCAGGAAGTTTCCCCCACCCCCACCACTATTTCACTGTCTTCAGGGAGGTCCTGGGGACCTTGAGGATGGCCTTGAGAGGGAGCTGCAGGAACAGGCGTGAGTCTCCCCTCTGCCCATCTGCTTGGACCTGTGTGACCTTGGGCAAAGGACTCCACCTGTCTGAGCTCAGTACCTGCTCATCTGTACTCAGGGTCTGTGAGTAGCTAATGCAGGGCTGCCCTGGTGTGGGAGGAGATGGCTTGGCTCAGGCGCTGGCTGGGAGCTGGGGACTCACTCAAGGGGGTCCCTACACACTGCTTGCTCTCTGGGTCCCCAAGGGGTGAGCATGTGTCTTGGGGTGGCATTGAGGGTCCTGTTGGTGGGGTACCCAAGTCCTGGCTACCTTGGGGCCTCTGGGGATGGATGAGGAGCTGTAAGGGGGACACAAGCTCTCAGGCAGAGAAGCTGGTTCCTGTCAAGGTTTATTGGACCCCTTTCAGCCCGGGGCTCTTCACATTTGCCAGGCTGCAGCCTGCAGGTGGCGCTGGCGGGCTGCAGCCTCCTTGTAGCTGCCCGCCGCCCCTCCTCCCTTCCCCCAGCTCTGCTGGTTGCTCAGAAAAGGTGGGAGGGTGGGTTGAAGGAAGGGGCTGGAGACTGATCATCAGCCCCACCTGGGGCCCTCCCTTGTCTCCACAAAAACTGCCCGAGATACCCCAGTCCAGCCGCCCAACAAATTAGAGCTGCCTGGTGCTGGGGCAGCCCCCTCGCGGCCAGTCCTCTGGCCGGCTACGTGGCTGGTGTGTGCCCGTTGGCCATGCGACCGGCTGCCCGGCTCCGAGGCCCGTCAGTGGGAGCTGCTCCAGGCCGCTGCACCGCCCCATTCTTCATCTGAGGACACTCCTCGGCCGCCTCTCCATCGCTGGAGTCTAACTCCTCCACGTCACTGCGAACATCCTTCTCCATCTGGGGAAGAGGAGGAGGCAGGGGACTGGCTTGGCTGGGGCCCCAGGGAGGCATGCTGCTACCCCGGCCCTACCTGGTCTTGTTAATTAACGTTTTTTTTTTTTTTTTTTTTGGCCCTGAGCACTGCACCGGGGATCTTAGTTCACCCGACCAGAGATTGAACCTGCACCCCCTGCATTGGCAGCATGGAGTCTTAACCACCAGACTCCCTACCTGGCCTTTCTTTATGAAGCTGTAGATCATGCGAAGGATGAGGCAAGACCAGAACACATGAAGCAGCTGTAGAATCACCAGAAGTATGTTCAAGAAGTAGTAGCCGAAGAAGGGGCCCAGTTTGGCAATGGACTCATAGTAAGTGGTATAGAGGATCCTATGGTGGGTGGGCGGGAGGGAGAGGAAGGGCTTTACTGGCTGCTGTAGCCCCCAGTCCTGGGAATCTCTAACTTGCATGACCTTCCCTGCTCTAGAACCTTCTATGGCTCCCCATTACCCTCCTCCCACCAAAGAATAATGCCTGTGCTCTTCAGTTGGCAGTTTAGTAATCCCCTCACCTGATTATATTAAATTCATAGACTGGACAAGCTGGCCGACTGGCTAGCCATAAGCGTGAACCTCAAGGGGGAGCTTAGTGTCCCAGTGGCTCTCCTGGGTGGTCCTTTCACACCTTCTCAGGTCCCCGTTGTTTCCCCCACTGCCACCTCCATCCAGATCAGCTGTAGCGTTATCAGTGACCTGCCTTGATCAGAGAGCAGGCACCCGGCTGGCCCTCCCACCTCCTCTTTCCCCTTGAGCCTTCAGGGACCCACACTCCCAGGTCTCCACTTCATGGCTGCTCCCTCTCCATCTCCTCTGCAGGGTCCCCTGACCTGCAACCCCAGAATTGGGCCTGTCAACACCTGGTCTCCAGTGACCCCATCCAGTCTCGTGGATGAAAACACTGAACATTTACCCCTCTCCCCAGGACCCCAGGCTAGTGTCCACTGCTTCCTCTGCTTTTCAGTGGCTGTGGTGGTGACTGGGGGTGTTGCCGGCCCCTTAAAGCCAGCACAGTCACAGCTAAGCTCCTGTTCCTCAAGCAGCAACTCTGAGCCCATTCCCATCTCATAACCCTCCAGTCATCTCCTTGAGCCCACACACTTCTCTCACCTGCCCTGGTCCTGCCCCATCATTGGCTACCTGGATCAGTGCTGTCATCTGGGCCTTGGCCCCCAGCTTCTGCCCCTGCCTCTTACCAGCTATTCCCCATGAAGCCACCAGAGGGAGCCTGTGAGAACTCCCATCAGGTCCCTCCAGTCTTCAGGGCTCCCACCTGACTTGGGATAAAGGCCCAACTTCTCCCCAAAGCTCTGCATACTCGGTCCCGTCATTCTCTGCCTTCACTTCCTCCCTTTCTCCCTCTGCTTCCACCACAGGGGTCTTCTATCTGTTCTTCCAACATGCTGGACATGGTCCTGCCTCTATGAATGCTGTCATTGAGGCCTTCTCCGACCACCTTAATTCCAACTCTCCACACAGTTCCTGTGCCCTTCCTGACTTTTCTTCTCTTTAGCACAATCACTGCTGCACATATTCTGTAGCCCACTTGTTTGCCTATTATACTTCTCCATCCACCAGTGTCAGCTCCACAGGACCCTCCCGCTGTTCCCTCAGCTGGCGTGAAAGGGGAGGAGGTGGGAGGCTCAGCAAATTCCCAGGCAAAGACTTGACCAAGCTGGGACCCGACCCGGTCTCCCAGTCCGTGTTCCAGGCACCTGGGGCCAATGATGACTAAGCCCAGTTCTCTGTTTGCCTACCTCTGGGCCTTTGCATAGGCTGTGCCCTGTGTTGGAAACCCCTTTCCCTGCCTCCTCCTAGAAGCCTCCCAGCCAACAACCCCAGTTCTCTGGATTGGGGAACCCAAGAACTGAGGGTGAGGCAGACCCGTATCTCAGTCACCTCTCCCCTCCACTCTCCACCCCCCACCCCCCACAGCGGAAGGGATGACTCACTGGGTGGGGAAGAGCACGAGGCGAGTGTAGAAGAAAACCAGCGAGAAGATGATGAACAGAGTGTCGCACAGGCGCCGCCAGTGTGTATAGTTGAACAATTTACTGGCCTGGGGAGGGCAGCAGAGAGAAATAGACGTGGGAAGGGCAGGGCCAAGAAATGACAGGGCCTCCTCCCAGGGAAAAAGTCCCACGGGGCTGGGCCAGGTGAGTTGGGGCAGGGTCTGATCTCTAGAAACTGCCTAGAAAGGTAAAGTGTGATCTGCAGAGGTGGGGCCTCACCTCTCTGAAGACTGACAGGGAGTGGTGCCTCATCCCCCTGAAGATAGGGGGTCACAGGGGGTGGGGCCTCAACCCCAGGGGCACCTGGGAAGGCGGGGAGGGGGAGTGTGGAAGCCGGAAGGGGTCAGGCTGGGCCCAGCCCACCTCTAGCAGGTAATCGGAGGAGTCATGCAGCAGCAGCACCAGAGAGCCGATGCGCATCAGGTTCAAGCTGTAGGAAAAGCTGATCAGGATGATGGTCACGAAGTGATGAATCACCTGCTCCTTGAAGTCCTGTGTGAGAGGGAGGGTCACAGCCGGGATGACGCTGGGTGGC
This sequence comes from Giraffa tippelskirchi, assembly GCF_054371585.1. Lineage (NCBI taxonomy): Eukaryota > Metazoa > Chordata > Mammalia > Artiodactyla > Giraffidae > Giraffa > Giraffa tippelskirchi. Next base: position 93,273,104 of record NC_137280.1, on the reverse strand, counting down.
TGGAGCAGGCCCTCCTGGGGGGTTGTTTGGAGGATGGATACCATGCCACCTCCCTGAGGCACCAAGGTTCTTGGAGTGTGGGATAAGGCCACCTGTCCCCACCTGGAACTGGGTCATAATCATCCCAGGGCATCACTTCCTCAGCCAGACTCTTGGCCTGGCCTCACCTTGCGCTTGGTGTCAAAGGGCAGTGTCATCAGCAGAGAGACGTAGAAACTCAGCTCCAAGAGGTACCAGCGGTACAGGCCTGGCTTCAGGGGCTGTGGCAGGGGTGCAAGGTAAGCTGTGGGGAGTGGAGGCTCCCACAGGGCATGGGGTATGGGGCAAGGCCCTCCCCATTTGCTCAAACCCACCACACATGATTCCCAATGAGTGAGGAAGGCATGAGCTCCCTGTCCGTAGAGGTAACCAAGGGCAGTGGTTTTGTGGTTTCCTGCTCCGGGTGTCCTGACTCCTGGCCCCTCTCCATTCCACAGGGAGCCAAAAAATAGAGTGGGACTCAGAGGGGAATGATGGTAGGATGTCCAGCTTTGGCTCTCCTGCCTGTGACCCCATAGGAACTCTGACCACGCTGATCTTCCCACCAGCCTCCAAACACCCCCCTGGCACACACCTGATGTGGGTAATTTTCCCAGCACATGACCGGCGTCCACAGCCACGACTCCTGCAGGGACGGGGGGAGTCTGAGGATGTCCAAAGGTTAGCACCCAAAACTCCCAGCCCAGGCCTGGGTCCTCCTGCCAGGCTCCCTGGCTCTCAACATGCTGCTCTCACTCAGGCTGGCTGTTTTCTGCCAACTACAGCTCTGCTCTCACTAGGGTGTGTGCATGAGTGTGTGTGTGCTAAGTCACTTCAGTTGTGTCTAACCCTTTGTGACCCTATAGACTGTAACCCGCCAGGCTCCTCTGTCCATGGGATTCTCCATGGAGTGGGTTGCCATGCCCTCCTCCAGGGGATCTTCCCGACCCAGGGATTGAACCTGCATCTCTTATGTGTCCTGCATTGGCAAGTAGGTTCTTCATCATTGGTGCCACCTGGAAGGCCCTCTCACTGTACACCAGAGGCTTATTATTCAGAATCCCCAGCCCTGACACACAGTAGGTCCTCAACAGGCCACCCATCAAGTGAACATTCACCATAACCTTGCCATGTTCCTTCCACCCTCTCTGTGCCTTTGCATGCTTCCCCCTCTGCCCAAGCCTCATGCACCCCTCCCCAATCCAATCTGGGCCCAGCACATAGTAGGCGCTTCTGGGATACACGGCAGGTAAGCCATCAGGTACACTCACGTGATAAAGAACCATGGTTCCACTGATGAAGGAGCACAGATAGAAGGCAAACCTCCAGCTGCAGGTGGGGAGGGAGCCCATGAAGCAGCTGCCAAAGGAGCAGACCCCCCCTCACCACACCCCAGACAGCCCCTCACCAGCCCCACCCTGGGCTTACCTGGCCTCACAGAACTTCTTGGTCAGGCAGGGCCGGTCCTGGTTCCGGCGTCTCCGGAACCAGCACTGAGTCTGCCGCAGCGTGAGGCCACACTGGGTGGCCAGGAGGTTCATCTGGGACTGGGGAGCGGGTGATGGGGGCCAGGGTCACAGAGGCAGCCTCCCGCCACTGTCCCAGGACAGCCAGGACCCAGCTCTGCATACCCCCTCCCCGCACTGTGGTCCTAAACCTCACCTGTGGGGTGGTCTACCTATGTTGATAGGGGAATAGGGGGTTTCACAGGGCGGTGTGTGCATACTCAGTCGCTTCAGTCATGTCTGACTCTTTTGGGATTCTCCAGGTAGGAATACTGGAGTGGGTTGCCATTTCCTCCTCCAGGGAATCTTCCCAAACCCAGGGATTGAACCTAAGTCTCCTGCATTGGCAGGTGGATTTGTTACTGCTGAGCCATGGGGAAGTCCGTAGGGTGGAGCCCCCCAGAACAGGCCTTATAAAAACCCAGCCTTGGGACTTCCCTGGTGGTCTACCAGTTAAAAATCCATCTGCCAACACAGGGAACACAGGTTCAATCCCTGGTCCATGTGGAAGAATCCACATGCCTCAGGGCCACTAGGCCTATGTGCCAAAAGCCCGAGTGCTCTAAAGCCCATGCTCTGCAGCAAGAGAAGCCAAAACAATGAGAGGCCTGCACACTGAAACTAGAGAGCAGCCCTCCCTCCACTCACCACAAGTAGAGAAAGCCTGTGCATAGCAACAAAAGAACCAGTGCAGCCAAAAGCAAGAATAAAAACCAAAACCCAGTCCTGCTCACAGGCTGATGGGCCTTGGGATTCAAGGGGTTTGGGGTGGGGGTTTTCTTGCATCCCCTCCAGAGCTAACCCCAGGGCACCCAAGCAGGCCGATGGGGATGGAGGAGAGGGTCGGGGATGGAGGAGAGGGTCGGGGATCTCACCTCCGTGGGTTTCCGCCCTTTCATTAGGAAGTGCTTCTCTAGTGTGGCATTGGGCTTCGCTGGCCTCCTGGTCTGGTTCCGCACGCCCAGCCACCGGCTCAGGGGCAGGCCGACGAATCTGGGTGCAGGAGGAGACAAAGCTTGACAGTCCAGGTGGGGAAATGGGGGTCATTGGGGCCAGGCCACAGTTTGGGAGCCTGCAGGGGGTAGCCTGGCTGTTGCAATGGTCACAACCTAAGAAAGACAGCTGGGGGGCTTCCTTGGTGATCCAGTGGTTAGGACTCCACTTTCCAATGGTGGGGGCACAGGTTCGATTTCTGGTATGGGTACTAAGGTCTTACATGCCTCGGAGTAAGGCCAAAAATTAAAAAAAAAAAAAAAAGGCAGTTTGATTGATCTTCAGGATGTGAGATGATCAACTTTGGTGGTACCCAGGCACCTTTGGATGTAAGAGCTGGACTATAAAGAAGGCTGAGCACCAAAGAATTGATGCTTTGGCATCATGGTGCTGGAGAAGACTCTTGAGAGTCCCGTGGACTGCAAGGAGATCAAACCAATCAATCCTAAAGGAATTCAATCCTGAATATTCATTGAAAGGACTGATGCTGAAGCTGAAGCTCCAATAGTTTGGCCGCCTGATGTGAAGAGCTGAATCAATGGAAAAGACCCTGATGCTGGGAAAGCTTGAAGGCAGAAGGAGAAGGGGGATGCAGAGGATGAGATGGGTGGATGGCATCATCAACTCAATGGACATGAGTCTAAGCAAACTCCAGGACATAGTGAAGGACAGGGAAGCCTGGCATGCTGCAGTCCATGGGGTGGCAGAGTTGGATATGACTTAGTGATTGAACAGCAGGCACCTTCACTCCATCCCAAAGCAGGGATGAGCATCCCCTCACTGCCTGAGTTCTGATCTGCCCCCCACACACACCTGGCTGGGCCCCCCCATAGGCAGGAGCAGGTCTGCTCCTTCTCAGGCCTCCTCCCTCCCAGCGTCCCCTCCTCCCTTGTGGACATTTGGAGAAGCTGGGACCCTGGTGAGGCAATCACCACAGTGCCCACAAGAGGGCCTCCAAGACCAGGGTCAGGATCAAACTGCATGTCTACCATATCAATACCACCTTTCACTGGGGGAAACAGGTTCAGGGCAGCTCAGCAAGGGACTCATTCCAGACTCACTCATGCTAGGGGGCAGGGAGGGAGGAGGCAGGAATGGGACATGACTGCCATGGGTTTTTTTTTTTTGGCTGTGCCTCAGGTCATGCTGGATCCTAGTTCCCCAACAAGGGATGGAACCCTGGCCCTCTGCAGCTGAACCGTGGACTCCTAAGCATTGGACCACTAGGGAGGTCCCACGACTGCCGTTTATTGAAAACTTACGATCTGCCAAGCATGTGTCTAAGTCCACCTTGTGTGCTGGCTCACTTAACCCTATTATTATTGTCTCCATTGTCCTGATAGGCAAACTGAGGCTCAGAAAGGCCAGAGATCCACCCCAGATGACACAGCAAGTGAAAGGCAGACCCAGGATATACTTTCCCTTAATGGGGAAAACCTCTGCCTGTGTTTGACCCCAGAAAAGCTACTTCCAACTCCATAGCCCTTTAGAAAAGCAAGGGATATCTTTGGGAGGAGTTAACATGCCCATCTCAGCTGGAGCCATTGGCTAAATAGGTGAGAAAACAGACCCAGCCTTCAAGGCCTGGCTGAATTGGGCCTCCCAGAATCCCTCAGGCAAAGCCTTGATCCTAGATGACCTACCTGCTGTGTGACCTCAGGCAGGTCACTTGAACTCTCTATGCCTCCATTTCCTCTTCTGTAAAACAGGGATAATAACAGTACCACTCTACCGGGTGGCCATGAGGGCTGAGTTAAGACATGCAAACTGCTCAAGCAGGGGTTGGCAGAGTAAGAGCTCAAAGAGTGTCTGGTAAATATGTCAATGAATGGGCCCTGGGTTCCCCATGTCCAGCCTGTGTCCTGGGAGCCCTGACTCCAGGAAGCTCGTGAGTGGGCCAGGCAAGGTGTAGAAAGGCCAGGGGGTCGCAAAGAAAGTTGGGGACCTGGGACTGCCTTGGCAGTCCAGTGGCTGAGACTCCGTGCTCCCAATGCAGGGGGCCCAGGTTCAACCCCTGGTCAGGGGACTAGATCCCACATGCCACAGCTAAAGGGTCCTGCATGCTGGAACTAAAGATACCACATCCTGCAGTGAGGATCATAAATAGTTTTTAGAAAAAGGTGGGGAATCTGAAATCACATGTGAGCTATGCAGGAAGGAGAGCGGGAGGGGCCCCTGGCACCGAAGGGGAAACTTTGAGGGGGGCAAACCATGTGGGGGTGGGCCGTGGGGGCCAGGCAGATGTGGGAGCTATGACCAGAGCATAAGTCAGGTAGAAGAGCGTGGGACAGAGGGAAGGGACCCAGGAGATGGACGGCCAGGGAAAGAAGAAGAACTGCAGTCTGGGGCAGTGTCTGGATCGCATGAGAAATAACTGAAAATCCATGGGTCTGAGAAACCAGGAGGGCACCGAGAACCTGGGCATTTGGCATACACTCAGAGGGGTCAGGGGCCCGGCTGCAGGAGGTGAGTGGAGGGGGGTCCCAAAGTGGGGGCTGTAGCCCTTCCTTTGGCTACAAAGGAGATCAAAGGCAAGGTGTTGGAAGGAATGAGCAAGGAAGGGTGGTGGTGGGGAGGGTGGGGGGCTGGGGAGGGAGGAGAGGCACCCATACAGGAAGGAAGGACGAGGGAGTGGGTGGGAGTTCCTTCACTTACTAACTGGCCTCTGCAGACCCATCCCAGGTCAGCAAAGCAAGAGTATCCACTTCCCCCATGGCCCCTACTTGTTTTCCGAGATGCTGGCACTCCCAGAAACCTGCAGCCAATGTCCCAGGCCTCTGAGACCGTCAGAATATGGGTGGTGGCAGCTGGGGTAGGGGGCAGGATGGAGCCAGAAGAGCACTTTGACTCAAAGCCAGGCTCCCTCCAGGGACACGTGAGTATGCGATCCTGCAGATGGGAGAGTGCAGGGTGGGCATCACAATCACTTACCTCTCAAAGGTGAAGCGAACAACCACCAGGGCTAGCGCCAGGGGCACAGCCATCAATGTGTCCCGGGGGTGGGGGAAGACCAGGCCATTGCGGTCCTCCAGGTGAGCCCACGAGATGTTGGGGGGAAGCCAGACCCTCTCGTACCACAGCCAGTCGTTCAGGCTGGACCACATCCTATGGACACAGGGTCCTGTGAATGGACAGCTCGGCACACAGGACACGTCGAGTGGAAGGACTGGGCAACCTGCCCTCTTCCCCCCAGCCCCTGGCAACCTGGAGTTTATTAGAGCCAGTGTTAAGGATAGACTTGGGCTGTGTGTCCTCAGGCAAATGACCTGACCTCTCTGAATCTCACGTTCATTTGTAAAACAGGGACAGCAATAACCACCTTGCAGCCTAGCTTCATAAGGCGCACAAAGTGCTTAGCCCGGTGACTACTGACCCTTAAATGTAGCTCATGATGGTCGTTATTATGCTGTACTTTACAGACATGAGAAAGGCAGTCAGAAGGGAGGGACTGATTAGGGTGATGACCTTGAGTTCTCAAGCAGCCGGGAAGGTTTTTTGTCATCGCGGGGAGGTTCCTCTGAAACACCCCAAAGATCAAAGATTTAAGGAATCCACAATTCCCTCTCTGGCCATCCTTCCACGGATGGACTCTCCTTGAGGTGTGAATGTCAGCTGTCTCACTCACTTTCTCCCGGCCACGGCTGGGCAAGAGTGCCTACAGTATGACCAAGCTTGCTGCCAGATAATGGAACAATGGTCAAGGTGGGCCAGCTTTCCACCAAGAGCTGCTGGGGAGCTGCTGTGGGGCCCAGCTGTCCTGAGGAGCCCAAATAGCTTCTCTGGTTCCTGAGATTTAAAACAAGGGCCCCAACCCCCATACTGGTCCCCACTTGCAAAGTCTGTTCATTCATTTGTCTGTCCGTCCATCCACCCATCCATCTACTCATCTGTTCAGTCCACCTATTCAACTATTCATCCATCCAGCCATATCATTTGCTTGCCCACCTGTACATGTACGAGTTCATCCATCCATCCATTCACCTATCTATCCACCCATCTACTTCTCCATCATCCCATTCATCCATCCACCTGTCCACACATCCATACCCACCTGTCTATCTACCTGTCTGTTCATCCATCCACCCATCCACTGTCCATCTACTCATCCATCCATCCCTCCACCCACCTATTCATCTGTTCAGCCAGCCAGCCACGTGCCTGCCCATCTTTACATCTATGCATCCAGCCATCTACCCATCCATCAATTCATCTATCATCTGTTCATCCACCCACCCATCCACTCATCCATCCATGAGATGTTCTCTGAGTGGCTTATACATGCCAGAGCCTGAGGCTGGATGTTGGAGACACAGCAGAGAACAAAGCAGACACATTCATGTCCCCATGAAGCTCACAGCCCAGCAGAGGAAGGCAGCCAGCCCACAAGTAAACAGATTCATATATAAATGAGACAACACATCGCGATGGGGCCTGGTAGAAACAGGGTGATGTGATTTATCATGGAAGGTCTCTAAGGAAACCCCATCTGAGCTGAGACCTAGAGATGAGGAAGGCTTTAGGTATGTACAGAAGTGGGTAGTGGTGGTGGGAGGGGGGCTGGGAGGGACTTTCCAGAGTGGCAGGTGCAAAGGCCCTGAGGCAGGACTGAGCAACACTGAGCATGGGAGGACCAGTAAGGATTCCTTTGTGGCTGGAGCAGAGTGAGCAAGGGGAGAGAGTGGGAGGAGGTGAGGGCAGAGAGGGGGTGGGGGCAGGTCAGGCAGGGTCTGTGGACTGTGGGGAGGAATCAGATGATTTCCTCCAACATCTTACAGAAAAGTCAAATTTACAGTGAATGTCTATGTACCCACCACTAGACTTTACCATTCGTGTTTTGCTCTGTTGCTTTATAACCCATCTGCCCATGCACCCATCCATCCCTCTAGCCACCCACCAGTGCATTGCTGGGTGGACTTCAAAAAACATCTGGGGGACCACAGCGTTGCTTCTTGCTCAGCCCAGGAGAACTTTTATCACCCCAAAGTCTATGACAGCAGAGAACCAACAAAAGAATCAGCTTCTCTTAATGTTGTTTTAATCTTAAGACAACATTCCCTGGTGGCTCAGATGTTAAAAGAATCTGGCTGGAATGAAGGAGACCCAGGTTCAGACTATGGCGCTAGTGGTAAGGAATCCACCTACCAATGCAGAAGATGCAAGAAACTTGGGTTCCATCTCTGAGCTGGGAAGATCTCCTGGAGGAGGAAATGGCAACCCACTCCACATTCTTGCCTGAGAAATCCCATGAACAGAGCAACCTGGCGGGCTATGGGGTCCATGGGGTCGCAGAGAGTTGGACATGACTGAGCGACTAACACCTTACTTCTTTCAAGATTAAATAACATGATTTTTTAAAAAAGACTTATTCTCAAGATTTGATCTGCTGCTTCAGAGATTGTGATTTACCCTCCAATTTAATACATATTCTATTTTTATCACTACAATTTCTACAATGTGATTTTATATACGCACATACACATATGTGTGTATTTAAGACTTTAGCTAGAGTTTATTTGGCTGGGACAAAGCTGGGAATCAGAATTTTTCTCTCAATTTGTTCTTTAAGTACCACTTAGTAACTCATCTTTCATATCTTGTTTTAGTAAGTGTTTTAGCTTTTAAAAAGTTATTATATTTAGAAATCTATTTATGGAATTTTCTCTTCTGTTGCACTTGTCTATATTTCCATCTTTACACCATTACCATGTCTTGATTTGCTGTCTTTTTATCTTACCTTTTAATTCTTTGACATTTCTTTTCTAAATGTACTTTTATAACTATTTGTTAAATTGTAAAATCCTGTGATATTAGTATAAAATTGGTATACTATTAATAATAAAGTAGTTTGCATTAAAAGCAAACAGAAAACCACAAAATAAGCAGCTTAGGGGGATGAATAAATTAGGAGTTTGGGGTTAAAATATACTTACTACTATATATAAAACTGATAACCAACCTACTGAATAGCACAGGGAACTCTACTCAATTTCTTGTAATAACCTGTAATGGAAAAGAATCTAAAAAAGAATATATATATATACGCACATATATATAGTGTATAACTGACTCACTGTGCTGTATACCTGAAACTAACACAACACTGTAAATCAACCATGTGTGCTGTCACCCTGGTGTGTCCGAGTCTTTGAGACCACGTGGACTGTAGGCTCCCCTGCCCATGGAATTTTCTAGTCAAGAATATTGGAGTGGGTTGCCATTTCCTCCTCCAGGGGATCTTCCCAGTTCAGGGATTGAACCCAAGTTTCTTGCATCTCCTGCACTGGCAGGCGGATTCTTTGCCACTACCACTAGTGCCATACTTCAATAAATTTGTTTTAAAAAGTAGCTGACATCAAGTCACAACACCCTTAAATATTTCAGCATGTAGATCATTAACTAGAGTTCAGTATTGACTTAATGTGTTTTTTTCTTTGAAGCTAAAATTTACTAGAGCACAATGCATCAACATTAAGTGCAGAATTGCTGAGTTTTGACCAATACACGCACCTATGTAAACCAACCTCCAGCCACAAACATTCCCGTCCCTCCATCAGGCTCTCTTTCTCTCAGCCCCTTCTCAGTCAACTTCCATCCCCACCGTCCAAAGGTAACCTCTGCTCCAGTTTGTTTTTTTTTTTTTCCATTGGAGATTACTTTTGTCTGTTCCAAAGCTTCATATAAATGGAATCACAAACCCCATCTTTGTGTCGAGCTTCTTTCACTTGTGTAATATTTTCAAGATTCACCTCTGTTGTTGCAAGTTCAGTAGCTTCAATTCTCAAACTGTTGGCACTAAATGAACAGTGGAAGTTGCTCACTCGTGTCTGACTCTTTGTGACCCCATGGACTGTTAGCCTGTCAGGCTCTTCAATCCATGGAATTCTCCAGGCAAGAATACTGGAGTGGGTTGCAGTTCCCTTCTCCAGGGGATCTTCTCAACCCAGGGATCAAATCCAGGTCTCCCACATTGCAGGCAGATTCTTTACCATCTGAGCTACCAGGGAAGCCCCACTAAATGAATATACCACAATTGGTTGCCATTCATTTATTTTTTTAAACTTTTACTTACTATTAATATATTAAATGTATTTGTTTTATTTATTTAGTTTTTTGGCTGCACTGGGTCTTTGTTGCTGCATACGGGTTTTTCTCTAGTTGTGGCGACCAGGGGCTACTTTCTAACTGCAGTATGCAGGCTTCTTATTGCAGTGGCTTCTCTTGTTGAGGGGCACGGGCTCTGGGGCACGTGGGCTTCAGTAGTTGTGGCCCATGGACTTAGTTGCTCCAAAGTATGTGGGATCCTCCCAGACCAGGGATCGAATCAACTACTGGACCACCAAGCAAGTCTTATCATTCACTTGTTGATGGGCATCTGAGATGCATTCAGTTTTGGGTAGTTATGAGCAAAACTGTTCAGAACATTCATGTCCCAGTCTTGTGTGAATAGACGTCTCCCTGTCTCCTGGGTCTGTCCGGAGGAGTGGAATTACCAGGTCATACTTGGGCCTCCCTAGTGGTTCAGGCAGTAAAGAATTTGCCTGCAATGCAGGAGACTCGGATTTGATCCCTGGGTCAGGAGGATCCCCCGGAAAAGTGAATGGCAACCCACTCCAGTATTCTTGCCTGAATCCATGAGGTCGCAAAGTTTTGGACATGACAGAGTGACTAACACTTTCACTTTTTTACTTTTACTGCTTATTTTCCTTGATGAGCCACTACCAAACTGCATTCTGGAGAGGCTGTACCATTTTACACTCGATCTTGTGAAGTCTGGGAGTTTTGTGGCCCTCAGTTTTATTTTAGGTGAGATGGCAAGGGGAGGGGGTGGATTCCCAGACAGGAAGTGGCTTTGGAGGCCAGAATAGGGGCCCACCTATAATAATAATCCAGGAGAAGCTACTACATTCCCCGCCCCCCCCAAGATCCACCAACTAGAAACCTTAATTCTACTTGCAAGCGCAGTTTCCCTTTGCCACATGGGGTAGCATGTAGCCGCCAGGTTCTGGGATTAGGATGCAGATGTCATTAAGGGGGGAATTATTTCTCCCCCCTCACATTGCCAGGTAAGAGGGGTTACTCTTAGGAGCAGGCAGGGATCAGAGGGGCCAAGAGAGATTGCTGGGGGTTGGAATGTTCTGTCTCTTGATGCATGTGGTATTCTGGTTGAGAAAATACACTGAGCTGTGCTTTCATGCTGTGCGCCCCTCCTCTGTGCAGATTAAAACATCTGCCTTGAAAAAATCTAGGACCCATTGTTTTGGCTTCTCTTGCTGTGGAGCATGGGCTTCAGTCATTGTGGGGCACCGGCCCAGTTGCCCTCTGGCACATGCAATCTCCCCGGATCAGGGGTTGAACTCATGTTCCTTGCATTGGCAGGTGGATTCTTAAACCACTAGACCAGCAGGGAAGCCCTGGTTTTAACTAACAGTAATCTTTTGAAGTTCCGACTACCTGGTCTTTGTTGCAAACACTCCTATATATTCTGATCCCTCCCTCATCTCTTCAGAGCACTTCCTCAGAGCTATCTGAGAGGCTATCTCTGGGCTTGAAGTCCTAAGAATGTCCACAGGGTAAAACATAATTCTCAGCTTTTAGGTTGTGCATTTTTTTTCAGTGGACAGTGGATTTTGGGGGCAGGAGTTGGGTTTGGTGACAAGGGGGAGGGGCGTGCCTTGGATGTTCCTGAGGCCACGGATTAGGCTGGAGCTCCTCCGGGTTTGGGGCAGGTAATGGATGAAATCCCCCAGGGAGGAAGCGTACGTGAGGAATCAGCCCAAAGACCATGGTAGAGGGCATTCGAGTTCAGGCATCAGTGAAGTGATGAAGAGTAGCCACCACCGCTGGATACTCTGGCGTGGGAGGGACACCAAGAGGGCCCAGCCTGACAGATGGGCAAAGTGTCAAAAAAAGGGAACAAAGAGTGCTGCTTACCATCCAGTTACACGAGGGGTTAAATTGCAACCTACAGGCAGTGCACCCACAGGGGAATTCAGGATAGAAGAAAAACAGGATGAGGCATTCTGTGCTTTGGATAAAAAGGGTCCCTGGATAGTTCAGACTCATAGCCAGAAGAATTTCAATGACCTCAGATTCTTGCATCTTCCCAAACACAGAAAAGCATGAAAATGATTATCTTATCTATTCTTCGTGTCAAGCAGTCATATTTTCCCAAGGTGTGTGCTGGACTGCCCCCCCAAATTCATGTATATTCTGGCTCCTCCCCTACCTCTTTGGAGCTGTTTACTCAGAGCTACCAAGTGGCTGTTTCCAGAGCTATTGTCCTCAGTGAAGACCCTGAGGTGGCGCAGTGGTAAAGAAACCCCTTGGCAATGCAGGAGACACAAGAGACACGGGTTTGATCCCTGGGTTGGGACGATCCCCTCGAGGAGGCAATGGCAACCTACACCCCTATTCCTGGAAAATCCCTTGGACAGAGGAGCCTGGCGGGCTACAGTCCATGAGGTTGCAAAGAGTCAGACACGACTGAGCTCACATATAAAGACTGAATAAAAAGTAAACTCACAGCTCTCCTATTGTGTAATTTTCCTTAAGACAAGTGTGCGACAGTGGTTAGTTTAGACTCACAAGGTTCAGGAGACCCAGACAGAACAGACAGATGGGTAGGAGGATGGAGGGACTTCTGCCCAAGTGGTTGATGTCTTTAAAAAAAGATAAATTAGGAGTTTGTGATTAACATATAACATATAACACTACTCCCCTGGTGGCTCAGACAGTAAAGAATCCACCTGCAATGCAGGAGACCGGGTTTGATCTCTGGATCAGAAAGATGCCCTGGAGAAGGTAATGGCTACCCATTCCAGCATTCTTGCCTGGAGGATCCCATGGGCAGAGGAGCCTAGTGGGCTACAGTCCATGAGGTCGCAAAGAGTCTGACATGACTGAGCAACTAAACACACAAATATGAAATTGACAAACAAGAAGGATCAGTTGTATACCACAAGGAATTGTATTCAATATCTTATAATAACATAGAATGGAAAAGAATCTAAAAAATAATATATATATACACACATAAGAATTTAAGGAATTTTGAAAAAGTATTTATATATATATATATATATATATATATATATATTGCTTCCTGGGTAGCTCAGCTGGTAAAGAATCCGTCTGCAATGCAGGAGACCCCAGTTCGATTCCTGGGTCTGGAAGATCGCCCTGGAGAAGGGATAGGATACCCACTCCAGTATTCTTGGGTTTCCTTGGTGGCTCAGATGGTAAAGGATCTGCCAGCAATGCGGGAGACTGGGTTTGACCCTGGGTTGGAAGATCCCCCAGAGGAAGGCATGGCAACCCACTCCAGTATTCCTGCCTGGAGAATCCCATGGACAGAGGAGCCTGGAGGACTATAGTCCATAGAGTTGCAAAGAGTCAGACATGACTGAGCAACTAACCATATATATATATATATATATATCTCAACTGAATCACTGTCCTATACACCTGAAACTAACACAACATTGTAAATTAACTATACTTCAATTTTTAAAAATGGTTTAAAAAAACGCAAAAACATTCACTAACAGGAAAATTTGGCTTGATCCCATGCACCCATAGGGGCATGAGTGCACATGCCCAGCCTGGAATTTCTGGCCCCACCCCACACAACTTCCCAGCAAGAGTTACATTCACGACAGGGTATCTATAGCCTTCTCAAGGGCCCTCCCACCTATCTGAACACCCCTCAGTACAGAGGTAAGTGGGCTGGGCAGCCTGGGAAGGTCCACAGCCAGCTAGAGCTGGAGCCAGAACTCAGAAGTCCAGGCCCCCGGCCATATGTTCTTGCCCCATTCAAGATCTGAGTCCCCTGCACCCATGGTGCTTGCATGTCACAATGAGCTTTGGGGACAAGTGAAAATGCACAATAGCAATGGCATCCCATAATCCCAGGCCTCTGCCCATGTCCCCAGCTCAAAGCCCACTTTCACTGCTTGATACACTCTGCTCCCAGCACACACCCTAGCTTTTATGAATGCTGTCCTCTGCCTAGAATGACCATCTAATATTTATTGCCCCATGCTGAGTAATGAGAACACAAAATGGTGACGAGAACTGGTAAGGTCTCAGCCCTCACAGGGCTAACGTACCTCTCCTGTCTGTCTGGCAAACTCCTACATATCCTTCAAAACCTGGTGCAGTTGCCACTTCCTCCTGGAGGCACCTCTCAGTTGTCTCCACCTCAGATCCAGTTAAAGCACCCTCTGCCAGCCCTGCCTCATTCACTGTGATGTTGGAAGCTGGCCAGACAGCCCTTTTTTAGAGGGGGGTTGGAGAAGGAAGGAAGCATGACCAACCTCAAAGCCTAGTCCTCTCAGCTGAAGCAGGCATAGCCTTGTCTGGTCCCCAAGTCAGAAGGGGGAACAGAAATGCACTTTCCAAATCTCAGAGCCTTCCAAAGGGGGGCTGCAGAAGATTCAGCCTTGGACCTCCTCAGTCAGTTAGTTCAGTTGCTCAGTCATGTCTAATTTTCCGTGACCCCACGGACTGCAGCACGCTAGGCTTCCCTGTCCATCACCATTTCCCAGAGCTTGCTCAAACTCATGTCCATTGAGTTGGTGATGCCATCCAATCATCTCATCTTCTGTCGTCCCCTTCTCCTCCTGCCTTCAATCTTTTCCAGAGTCCAAGTCTTTTCCAATGAGTCAGTTCTTCACATCAGGTGGCCAAAGTATTGGAGCTTCAGCTTCAGCATCAGTCCTTCCAATGAATATTCAGGATTGATTTCCTTGAGGATTGACTGGTTTGATCTCCTTGTGGTTTATGCGACTCTCAAGAGTCTTCACCACCACAGTTCAAAAGCATCAATTCTTTGGTGCTCAGCTTTCTTTATGGTTCAATTCTCACATCCATACGTGACTACTGGAAAAACCCTTTCTCCAAATTGTGTCTGTCTGTTCACTCACCCCCTTCACTCTCTTGATAAAGAAGAGACACTGAACTCTGAGAAGTCGCCCACCTCCTTGCTTTGTGGTCAAGCAGGCCAGTGACCCTGCATGTGGAACACACGGGAAGTGTCTGACATGCAGAAGGGGCTCAGGTCTGGCTGTAACAGGCATCAATGGTCCTCAAGGCTCAAACTTCTTTTCCACTCCCTCCTCCAACAAATGCCCTCCTCTAAAGGGGCAGGTGGGAGCAAGGCTCAGGGTGGTACTCCTCCTCAACTTTCATTTTTTCTCCTTTGGACTCCAGTTCCTCGGCTTGTTCCCTGTGGACCCTCTGCCTCTCTGGGACTCAAGTGCCCCATCTGAAAAATGGGTACGGCCAGATCTTCTGCTTTGCTGCACCACTGTACAGGTTCAGGAAGCTGGGTGGCTTGTAAGTGCTCCACGCTGGTCTTGCAATGGATTTGATTCCTCCAATTTACCTGTCATTGACCTCACCACTTGTGTTTCAGTTTCCTCATCTGTAAAATGGGAATAACAATGCCCCTCCACGTGGGGGAGGGGTTGGGAATGATGCCTGGGGTGGAGTGAGCTCTAAGTAAAAATGTAGTTACTGTTAGCAGCTGGGTGGGGGAAGCAGTCTGGGAAGGAGGGCACTGATCTCTGCAGGTCCTGAGTGGTTCTCCCAGGGACATCCTTCTATCCATGCTCCTCCCCCGCCCGCCTCTGCAGCCTTCCCTTAAAGTTGTAGCCAATGAATCAGCTCAGGATGCTGAGGGGTCATCTGGAGAAACACCAAGCGGGCAGCTGGTCAGGCCTAACCAGCCTGAGGTTTCATCCTCATCCCCCCTCCCACCCTCGAGTTCCTCCCTCTCCTCCCCAAGCTGTTCTCCCAGCCTGGACTGCTTCTCAAAGGCAGTTTGGCTCCACTCCCAGCCCTGCCCCTGCCACCTGGGAGCCAGACTCTGATAATCCTTCTTAGTGCCTAAAAATATCCCCAGACTGGGGGGGTGGGGGGTGGTGGTGGTGCGGCAAGTGGAAGAGACTGATCAGGGCTTTGTGCTGACACAGGGAGGGGGAGGATGAGCAGAGCACCCCTAAACTCCCCCTCCCCAAAAGCCCTGGCACCACCCAGCAGAGCAGAGCTGTGCACACACGTTTTATTTTAAATCTAGCTGGAAATGCAGGGCTTGTCTGGGCTGTGCAGAGAAGAACAGACACACACACATACTCACTCACTGCCCCCACAGCCTAGCTTGCTTGGGGTCACCTGACTCCTTCGGCTAGAGGCCCGGGCAGGGAGCACGTGATGGGCTAAGAGGGGGTTATTTGTAGATAACCACAGCCACCCCTGCACCCAGCCCCGGCTCCTCCACTCTGGCCTCTCTGAGCAGGGTCCCTGTGGGGTGTTCATGACCAGAGATGTAGCCAGGCCAGGAGATACCACCTTCAAGGACCCTAAGGGGGGGCCCCAAGTCCAGGGCTCTGCCTCTCTCCCCCATGCTCTGGCCCTGTTGGTACACCCCCTCCCCCAACTCAATTCACTGCAATGGCTGCTTGGTGGGCTTCCAATTCACCAATCAAATTCCTCCTCCAGGGCCTGCATGTGCTGTGTCCAAAACTCACCAAGCTCACTCCCATCTCAGGACCTTTACATGTGCTATGACCAACTCATAAAGCTCATTCCTGCCTCAGGACCTTTGCACATGCTGTTCTCCCAGGCAACCACTGTGTATCTCTGTCTCATCACTCACATCTTGGTTCACTGTTACCTCCTTAGAGAATTCTTCTCAGATCACTACCAAAGAAGCCATCATATTATTCCATCTCCTTACCCAATTTTGTTGCTTCAGTCCTGTCATCCCACTTGAACTGTTTTTTTTTTTTTTTAAAAAAAACATGTTTACAATTATTTATTTCTTTACCTACTTTTGGCTGTGCTGAGTCTCTGTTGCAGTGTGCAGGCTTCAGTAGTTGCAGCACATGGGCTTAGTTGCCCCGTGGCAAGTGGGATTTTCCTGGACCAGGGATGGAACCCTGGTCCCTTGCATTGGAAGCATAGAGTCTTAGCCCATGTCCCCTGGAATCCTCAGCCCATTGGCCACCCCTCATCACCACAGCCTGCTTCTCCAGGTTCCCTGGCTGCACCTTCTCAGAATCACCCCTTGGCAACACAACCCCCTACCACCGCCCCCTCCCCCTAATAAAGCAACCATCAGTGAGGGCTATGAAGGTTGATCTGCAGATGCCTGAGGGCTGACTGTGGAACGTCCACCCTCCTGGAATCTGTTCCCTCCCTCCTACAGCCCCTGGAATGTCCCAGGTGCTAGAGCCCTCAAGGGCACCGCCCAGTGGCAGCGAAGTCTTTACACAGGTGGTGCCTTTTTCCTGAAGCGCCTGCACCCCCTTCACTGGGCTCATCTGTACTAGTCTTTAAGACCTGGGTCAGATTAAATTCCCTACTTAAGAGGCCTTCTCTATCCTTCCCACCCTAAGGAAGCAGAGCTCCCTCCCCAGTCCCACCCACCCCACCAGGGCCTTTCTTCAAAGCTTCTGTTCAGCCCTGCCTGGCCCCACGGAGCTTAGAGAGCTGAGCTTTCCCACCAGAGAGTGAGGGTCAGACCAGGAAGAGACCTGTGGGGTCCCCAGCATCACCCAGTGTAGGGGTGTGTTGGGGAGTTGGCTAGGGTAGTTTCAAGAAGGACCAAGGGAAGAGAGATCAGGTCTCCGGAAGTTTTAGTGGGCAACTGAGCAGATCCAGCCCCAGGGGCAAGGGGGGTGGGGCAGCAGGATCTGACTGTTACCTGCACAGGAGCAAACTGACGGGCTTGTAAGGGGAGTGCTTGCTGAGTGTGTGCTCAGTCGTGTCTGACTCTTTGTGACCCCATAGACTGTAGCCCTCCAGGCTCCTCTGTCCATGGGATTTCCCAGGCAAGAATACTGGAGCAGGTTGCCATTTCCTTTTCCAGGGAATCTTCCTGACCCAGGGATTGAACCTGCATCTCCTATGCATCTTCTGCTCAGGCAATTAGTTAAAAACAAAAACACACAACTCTGGGACTTCCTTGGAGGTCCAGATCTGCGCTTCCATTGTAGAGAGCATGGGTTTGATCCCTGGTCGGGGAACTAAGATCCCACATGCCATGTGACACAGCGAAAAATTTTTTAAAAAACCAAAAACATGACTTTATTGAGTAACATGCAAAAACTATGCATGCTGAAAGTGTGTGATTCAATGCATTTGACGTATGTACTGGCTGATGGAACTCATCACCTCGATCAAGATATCCATCACTATAGGCTTCCCAGGTGGCTTAGTGGGAAAAAATCTGCCTGTCAATGCAGAAGCTGCCGGTTTGATCCCTGGGTCAGGAAGATTCCCTGGAGGAGGAAATGGCAACCCACTCTAGTACGACTGCCTGGAAATTTTCATAGCCAGAGGAGCCTGGTGGGCTATAGTCCATGGGATAGCAAAGAACACACACACATATCCATCACTCCCCAAATTTTCTTGTGTCCCTTGGAGTTCCTGCCTCTCTCCCTTCCAGTGAGAACTGGAAGCAACCTTGATGTCCAATGCTGGGGATCAGAAATTCCATCAGAAATTCAGGAGTCCATACTACGAAATATTACATAAGCATTTAAAAGGAGGAGGAAGATAGGTACAGACTAACCTGGAGGGCATGATGTCCAGTGAAATAAGCCAATCTCAGAAAGACAGATACTATCTGATTCTACTTATAGGAGGTCCTTAGAGGAGTCAGATTTATAGAGACAGGAAGTAGAATGATGGGCGCCAGGGGCTAGAGTAGCTGGATGGGGAGTTAAGTGTTCAGTGGGAACAGTTTCTGTTTGGAAAATGAAACAGTCATGGAGATGGGTTACATGACAATGTGAATATTGTATAAAATGGTCCAGATGATAGTTTTTTTGCTATATGTGGTTTACTACAATTAAAATAATTTTTAGTTAAGAAAATTTTCAAATTAGGATGAAGAGAGGAGGAAAAGCTATGCTCATGGACTTGGTAGGATCACTGAGTTGAAAAAATGAAAGCAAAATACAGAGACGCTAATGGACTGATATGTAATTCATGTAATGGAAAACCACCAAAAGAGTTCTGTCTTTGGTATTTATAACAGTGGAGTTAACTGCATCAGACCAGCCCTCTCAGAGATAATAATGATAAACTCTGGACTATATGCTAAAAAACTGTTGTACCTTGAAGCTTTGGTGTTATCACATCCTATATGGTATCCATTAGCCACAGGTGCTCATTTAACTTTTAATTAATTAAAATTAAAATCTAAAATTCAGTTCCTCAGTTGTATTACAAACATTTCTATACTTAACAGCCACATGTGGCTTGTGGCTACCGTATTGGGCAGTGTAGGTATGGAACATTTCCATCATTGTGGAAAATTCTACTGGGCAGTACTGCTCTAGAGAGTGACCAAAAATAGGCAGAAGTTGGCGGGGAGTCTCTACCCATACTAAGGGAATGGCACGGGGTGAGTTTCCCATTTTTCACTGGAAATAGAAACTGGATTGAAAAATGATAAGACAGAATCCAAAGGGACCATAACAGTTCAACAATGGGGCAGATCACACTGGAAAGGAAAACGTCAAAAAACAACAACAAAAAATTAGGTCCAAATTCTATCCAAAATTGCTGTGCAAGTCTCTTGCTAACCCTTGAACCATGTGCAGGGCAGACTCCAACCAGCCTGGCTAAAGCTAAAGGAAAGTAAAATATCACCCTCCTCCCACCCCAGGGGAAAGACTTTGGAACTTGAGTTCAGACAGTTTACTTGCCTGTGAAAATTTAAAAAAGGAATGTGGGGAAGAATCAATGTTCTTCAGAGGAACACAACAGAATCCAGAGTGTCTACAAGTTATCTTTCATAATGTCCAGAATACAATCCAAAATTACTTGACATGTGAAGAAACAGGAACACATGACCTATGCTCAAGAAAGAAGGAAATTACTGAAGACTGACCTTGAGATGACCCAGATGTTGGAATGAGCAGATAAGGACTTTGAAGCGGCTATTATAAATATATTCAAGGATGTGAAGGGAAAGTACCTTCTAATGAATGAACAAATAAAAAACCTCAGTATGGAAGCAGAAATTATAAAAAAAAAAAAAAAATGCACCAAATGGAGATTCTAAAACTGAAAAATAAAATATTTGAAATAGAAAAATTGACTGTGGACTCAGCCATAAAAAGAATGAAATTTTGCCATTTGCGACAACATGGATGGACTTGGAGGGTATTATGCTTATGCTTAGTGAAATAAGTCAGACAGAGAAAGACAAATACTGTATGATATCACTTATATGTGAAATCTAGAAAATAAAACAAGCTAGTGAATATAGCACAAAAGAAACAGACCCACAAACTAGTGGTTACTGGTAGGAAGAGAGAAGGGGGAAGAGCAAGACAAGGGTAGGAAATAAGAGGTACAAGCTACTATATATAAAATAAATAAGCTACAAGGACATACTGTACAACACAGGGAACATAGTAAATATTTTATGATAACAACAAATGGAATACAACCTTTAAAAATTGTGAATCACTATACTGTGATTCATATAATATTGAAACATACACTGTACATCAACTATACCTTAAAAAATAAATAAAATACAATATACATTGTACAAGAAGAAAAAGAAAGCATTATTTATCCAGAAAAAAAGCCAAAAAAGTTTCTCGGTGTTTTTTTTTTTTTCCCCCACTGTGGGCTTAATAGCAGATTGGAGACAGTAGAAAAGACAGCTAACTAATTTGGAGACTGATAATAGCAAATATTGAACAGAAGAAGAGAGAAGAAACTAAAGATTGAGTAAAAACGTGTATCTAGAAATGGACAGTGCTGGCTGCACAATATTGTGAATGTACTTAATGCTACCTAGTTATGGAATTAAAAATGGTTAAAATGGTAAAATGTTTAGCTTGCATGTATTTTACCACAATTTAAAAAAATATACAGAGTCTCAGTGACCTTGGGACAACATCAAAAGATCCAACACACCTGCAATTGGAGTGCTCTAAAGGATATAGTCCACACTCTGGAGAGGTATTCTATCAGGAAGGTGGGAGAGGGGGGAAGCTGGTCCACTTATTTTGTGAGTCACTGATTTTTACAAGAAGTGTATTTCAAGGTGACTTAAATTTTTTTTTTTAGTTGCATAATATACCTAACATAAAATGTACCATCCTAAATGCAGATACTGTTCTCCTGTCACGGATGAACTGACTTATCTACCCAGGGCCACATAGCTGGTAAGTGAGCTCAGCTCCGTACCACCTGGTGTTCTAGATGCACATGGGCTCACGGAACCTCAGTCTCTGCATTCTTAGAAAACAGGCCCTGCTGCCTTTATGCCTACGCTTCACCCCATCTACTCTGGGCTTTGCCTGGGTCATCAGTGACTACCCTCTGGCCCACACCAACCCCAGTGTTCAGTTCTCTGTCTGTGGATTCCTGACCTCCTAGTGGTGTGTGTTCTTGTTGTGCAGTTGCTAAGTCGTGTCCGGCCCTCTGAGACCCCATGGACTGTAGCACACCAGGCTTCTCTGTCCTCCACTATCTCCTGGAGTTTGCTCAAATTCATGTCCATTGAGTCAGTGATGCTATCCACTCATCTCATCCTCTGTCGTCCCTTTCTCCTGCTTCCCTCAATTTTTCCCTGCATCAGGGTCTTTTCCAATGAGTTGGCTCTTTGCATCAGGTGGCCAAAGTATTGGAGCTTCAGCTTCAGTTCTTCCAATGAATATTCTGGACTGATTTCCTTTAGGATTAACTGGTTTGATCTCCTTGCTGTTCAAGGGACTCTGAAGAGTCTTCTCCAGCACCACAATTTGAAAGCATCAATTCTTCCTAGTGGTCTATCTGCCCCCTTTGTCTGTCTCTCCTTCCAAGAACCATGGCATCCTGGCTAATCTAATCCACGCTGTTTTTCTTCTCCTTTGACCCTAAATGAGGCCAGTCCTGAACCCTTTCACACCAGCTTTTCTCCCTGGGAAATCTCACCCCCACTATCTGTGAGCCTGTGCTTTGGTTTTCCAGATTCTCGGTTTCCAGGTTTCTCTCCCAATGCCAAAATGGTTAACCCAACAGTGCTTGGCTATGCCTTGCCCAGATATATCTCACTCAAGTCATCATCCACCGCAAGTGTGCTTCTTGGCCAACATCCCACCATGTACCCAGTCTTTGGGGACAAGAATCTGAGAGTCATCAGATTCAGGACCCTTCCTCATCACCCCCACCCCCTGCCACCCCAGACACTCAGCTACTCTCCAGGTCCTGCAATTGCATCTGTCTCTCTCGTAACAATCAAGCGAGTTCCTTCTCCACTCAATTCCCACTACCAAGGACCCATCTCTGATCTCAATTCTTGTGGTTACCTCCACCTTGGTCTCTCTGCTTCTGGTATTGCTTTTTTTTTTTTTTAATGTTATCAATATGTATTTTTATTTATTTATTTGGTCGCACCAGGTCTTAGTTGCCACATGAGGGATCTAGTTCCCTGACCAGGGATTGAACCCCGATCCCCCTGCATTGGGAGTTCAGAATCTTAGTCACTGGACCACCAGGGAAGTCCCCTGCCTCTGGTTTTCCCCAGGCTGCCTCCCTCCATCCACATTTCCTTCCCTGAAAGAGAAAAGTCAGCATTGGAGAGGGTGTGAAGAAAACGGAACCCTTGTACACTGTTGGTGGGAATGTAAATTGGTGCAGCCATTATAGAGAACAGTATGGAGGTTCCTTAAAAAACTAAAAATAGAGCTACCGTATGATCCTGCAATCCCACTCCTGGGCAGGCACCCAGAAAATATGAAAACTTTAATTTGAAAAGATACACACATCCCAATGTTCTCAACAGCACCATTTGCAAACAAGACATGGAAACAACCTAAAAGTCCATCAGTAGAGGAATGGATAAAGATGATGTGGTACATATCAACAATGGAATATCACTCAGCCATAAAGAGAATGAAATAAGGCCATTTGCAGTCACATGGAGGGACCTTAGATATCATATTAAATGAAGTCCGCCAAAGATAGATACCATCTATCACTTACATGTGGACTCTAAAACAAGGATACAAATGAACTTATTCACAAAACAGAAACAGATTCCCAGACATAGAAAACAAATTTACAGTTCCCAAAGGGGAAAAGGGTGAGGGGAGGAATCCATGAGGAGTTTGGGATTAGCAGATTCAAACTACTATATACAGATAAACGACAAGGACACACAGGGAACTGTATTCAATATCATGTGATAAATTATAATGGGAAAGGAAAAAAGAGAGCCAGTGTCAGCATCATAAGCAGACAGTGGCCATAAAACAAACACAATGTAAGTAGGATGACATTTGGTCCTGGCAGGTACTGAACTCTAGGGAGCCTGCCAGCCCAGGTCTGAACCCTCCTGTTCAAGCATTCAAGCGGAAGTTGGCAAGTGTTGTCATCTGGGCCTTAAAGACACAGCAGCAGCATCAGGAGCCTTGGGCCTCGATGTCCCCAGAAGGGGAATGATTCTCCTGTGAATAGTCCTGGCATATGAGCTGTCCTTGGGACCTCAGATGACCTGCATCAGGCGAAGTGCCCCAAAGATTAAAACATTACAGAAATTAGATGGTGTATGGGTTTTCCTGGTAGTTTAGTAGTTCAGACAGTAAAGAAACTCGCCTGCGATGCGGGAGACCCAGGTTCAATCCCTGGGTTGGGAAGGTCCCCTGCAGAAGGAAATGGCCACCCACTCCAGTATTCTGGTCTGGAGAATCTCAAGGACAGAGGACCCTGGCAGTGTATTTGAATTGAACCCTTCTCAATTAGTAGATGTTTCAAAAGTATTCAACAACAGGGAACAGAAGCAAAGAGAAGTGAAACGGAATGCTGCTTTTCTGGTAACAGCATTAAAGCGAGTAACCTAAAGGAGGACTTCCCAGGTAGCTCAGTGGTAAAGAATCCACCTACCAATGCAGGCAACCCAGGTTCAATCCCTGGGTCAGGAAGATCCCCTGCAGGAGGAAATGGATACCCACTCCAGTATTCTTGCCTGGAGAATCCCATGGTCAGAGATGCCTGGAGGGCTACAGTCCATGGGGTCACAAAGAGTTGGACACAACTGAACACGCATGCATGAACACAGGTCTGCAGACCTGTCAGGGTCCCAGGGGAACCAAGGGTTGAGACAGAGGCAAACTGTGAGTTCGGAGAATAAAACCAGCCTGGGCAGATCCACTCTTGCCGGGTGGCCCCAGGCTAGCAGTGCCTTCAGTGATGGAGTCATCACCCCACTGCCTACCTACCCGCCCACCCAGGTAAGGGCGGGGAGCCAAGCAGGGCTTGTGTGAGAAGGCTCACCCTTTGGGTGGGTGGAGGTTCCAAAGCCAAGGGAAGGGTCCCCAGGGGGAGTCTGTGTGTGGGCCCTTTAAGATCCAGGGGTGTTTCTGTAACAAGAGTACTTCCTCTTCCCCATCCACCCCACAGTAGTCCCAAAGAGGCTCATTCTACAAGCCCTCCCCCACACTAGAGACTGGGGCTGCTGGGGGTGGGAGGCCAACCTTCCCTCCGTGCCAGGGGTTGATCACCAAGGTCTATACGATCTGGCTCTGCCCAGGCCCCCTCTACCCCGCCGACCTCCTGCAGCCATGAGAATCCATGGTTCTCAGCCTGGAGTCCATGACCACAATTCCCGAGGTCTGTTCAAATCTCAGAAAATGGCTGTAATGCAGTGCGTGTGTGCTAAGTCGTTCGGTCATGTCTGACTCTTTGCGCCCCGATGGACTGTAGCCCACCAGGCTCCTCTGTCCATGGGATTCTCCAGGCAAGAATACTGGAGTGGGTTGCCATGCCCTCCTAAAGAGTTCGCCTGCCAATGCAGGAGACATGGGTTTGATCCCTGGTCCAGGAAGATCCCACATGCTATGGAACAATTAAGCCTGTGCACCACAACTACAGAGCGTGTGCTCTAGAGCCCCTGAGCCAACTACTGAAGTCCGAGGGACCTTGAGCCCACGTTCCCCATCAAGAGAAGCCACCTCAGTAAGAAGGCTGCGCACAGCAAGGAAGAGTAGTCTCCGCTCGCTGCAACTAGATAAAAGCCTGTGCAGCAACGAAGACTCAGCACAGCCAGAAATAAATGATAACAACAAAAAAAAGGACTGCTCTGAATGAAAGCTGCGGCTGCAAATGCCCATACAGTGATGGCTTCTCACTATTTTTTGACCCATCTCTAGGAAATGTTTGAGCGAGGCTGGTATGCAGATGCCTTGTGTGCTTTTTGGACTTCCCAAGGTCTGAAGGCATGACCTTTTCATCGAATTTCAAAATTTCAGTCAGTTAATTTCACTCAGAGCCTTGACTGAATAGTGTCACTGGTTGAAACTGGCTGAAACAGGCAAGCGTCTGCAGCCTATTTTGTTCGCAGCCTATTTTGTTCGTAGACGTCATCACAAGCATCTTCCTGATTTTATCAACTTAAGCACGAAGACTATAGTCCATAGCTGTACCCCCTGGAAAAGATTCTGAAAATCCTTAATCTCAGAGTCAACCTCACCAAACCCGGGACCCACAACTCAGGCTTGCTCTGTGGGCTCTTCGTGTGTGTGTGTGCTAAGTTGCTTCAGTCATGTCTGACTCTATGTGACCCTCTGGACTGTAGCCCACCAAGCTCTCCTGTCCACAGGATTCTCCAGGCAAGAATATTGGAGTGAGCTGCCTGCCCTCCTTCAGGGGATCTTCCCCACCCAGGGATCAAGCTGGAGTTACTTATGTCTCCTGCATTGGCAGGTGGGTTCTTTCCCACTAGCGCCACCTGGGAAGCCAGGCTCTTAGATCAAATAAATGCATCTTATTCTATAAAACCTCAACACGTGTGTGGAGTCATGTGAATTTGGTTGTGTAGAAAAGGTGACAGCTTCAACATTCAGAGTCACTACTTTGCCAATGAGAACTACATCAGAGGAAGCAGGTACCTGAGTACAGCCTGATACCTCCTTCAAGAATAGCCTTAAAATCTATAGCCCAGGGACTTCCCTGATAGTCCAGTGGTTAAGACTTTGCCTTCCAATGCAGGGGTTGTGGGTTTCACCCTGGGTCAGGGAGTTAAGATCCCATATGCCTCAAGGCCAAAAAACCAAAATATAAAACAGAAACAATATTGTAATAAATGCAATAAAGATTTTTAAAATGGTCCACCTCAAAATAAAATAAAACTCTAAAAACAAAAACTGCAGCCCAGAGAAGCCTCTGCTGCTGCTAAATCGCTTCAGTCGTGTCCGACTCTGTGCGACCCTATAGATGGCAGCCCACCAGGCTCCCCCGTCCCTGGGATTCTCCAGGCAGAGAAGCCTCTAGGACCTGAGAAAACTTGACACGCAGCAGAAGAGGGGAAACTGGACTTGATGGCCAGAAATTAGCCATTTGGAAGGTAACATGCTGATCACATACACCCTAAAGGGTCGTGGCATTTGTCCTGAAGAATGGGTTACGAAAAAGAAATTTTATCCTAAAATGAAAGATTCAAAACCTATGAAGAGGGGGGAAAAAAAAAATTTATATATGTATGTATATATATATATATACACACACACACACACACACACACACATATTACCTTTAAGAGAGACTTGGGCTACCAGAAGTAAAGTAGCCCCCCTCCCCTCATTCTTCACACATTTCTGAATTCTAGGAATACACAGGAGAGTCCTAAGTGTCCCGCCCCCGGGTCTAATTTGCCCCCAACTCCTTCCACTCTCTGGTCAGGCCCCCAGGAACCTGCGGCTGGTGTCCAGTGCCCGGTGTTCCTGTCATCTCCATTTTGCAGCTGGGGAAACCGAGGCACAGGGGAGGGGCCGGGTAGGAAGTGGAGAGTTGGGATTCATTGAAATCTAAGCCTGTCTTCAGGGACTTCCCTGGTGGGCCAGTGGTTAAAAATTTGCCTTGCAATGCAAGAGCAGATCTGCCCAGGCTGGCTTTTTTCTCCAAAGCTCCCAGTTTGTCTCTGTCTCAACCCTTGCCTCCTCCGAGACCCTGACAGGTCTGCAGGCCTGTGTTCATGCATGCATGCTCAGTCGTGTCCAACTCTTTGTGACCTCAGGGTTCAATCCTTGGTCAGGGAACTAAGGGCCCACATGCAGAAGGCAACTAACCCCACGCACCACAACCACTGAGTCTCTGAAACTGGAGGGGTTTGGTGCACACCCGGATGAATGGTGTGGGTGGGAAGGGTGAGCAGGCGCAGCTGACCAGGTCCTTGTTCACAGCGGGTATGGGGCGGGACGCCAAATCCTTTCTCCTACACCTGGAAAGGGAGTGACTGTGGGCTGGTGGAGGGGCCATCCTCAAAATACACCTGCTTGGGTTTTGGCTGCTCGTCCTCAAGGTTCAGCAGGCCCCTGCCTGCCATCTCCTGTCACCTCCCTATGAACATGCTGCCCCAACACCCACCTCTGGGCTCTGCGTCCTCCTCCTCTTCCTCCCTGGCCCCCTTCTCTGCCTCCATTAGCGCCCTCCCCTTTGTTCCTTCCTTCCACTCCCTCCAGCCCTTCCAGGAAGCCTCCCAGGTCAGCAGAGCCCCCAGTATGTGCAGAAGGAAGGGGAGAAGCTTTGTTGTTGTTCAGTCGCTCAGTTGTATCCGACTCTGCGACCCCGTGGACTGCAGCACGCCAGGCTTCCCTGTGCCTCACCATCTCCCGGAGTTTGCTTAAACTCATGTCCATCAAGTCGGTGATGCCATCCAACCATCTCATCCTCTGTCGCCCCCTTCTCCTCTTGCCTTCAATCTTTCCCAGCATCAGCTTTGCCCACCAGGAAAGGGCTGGCCTTCTCTTCCTTCCTCCTGCCAGCCTCCTCCGCCTCTGGGGCACACTGTCCACTCCACACGGGGAACAACGCACTAAAGCAAACTGCACAGCAGTGGGGCCCAGAAACCTCACTCCCCCTTGAGCAGGGACCCAGCCAGGGTCTGCAACTGTTGGGTTGAGGGGCCCTAAGGACCTTCAGTCTTTTCATCTGACACTCTCACCCCTGGCTCATGCTGCTCCAGTCACATGGGCCTCTTTGCTAAACCTCTAACACACTGGGTCCTGCCTCAGGATCTTTGCACATGTTGATCCCTCTGCCCAAAATGCCCTTCCTCCAAATGTCCGCCTGGCCAGCTCCTTCTCATCCTTCAGGTTTCTCTTGCCCCCTTCCCAGAACATCAGCTCCACCCATGACGTAGTGGTGGTGGGGGATGGCAAAGAAGCTTCATTTTGTTCACTGTTAGTCCCCACTGCCTCCCAGCACGCATACTTCATCAGCACATACTGAATGAATCAATGACAGAAGGGGTGGGTGGAACTGGGGACCAGCACAAGGTAGAAGGGGATCCCCAGGGGCTGGCTGACAGGGGCTTGACCCCCTCCCCAGTCATACTCATGGGGCCCTGAAGCCACATATGATTTGGGAAGCCTAGGAGGATGTGGGGAGAGGGGTGAGGTCCTGCTGTTTCAGGGTGGAGACCTGGTGTGACAGAATCATATTGACAAAGGTGTGCGTGCATGCTACGTTGCTTCAGTCGCGTCCAACTCTTTTTGACCCTATGAACCATAGCCTACCAGGCTCCTCTGTTCATGGGGATTCCCCAAGCAAGAATACTGGAGTGGGTTGCCATCCCCTTCTCCAGGGGATCTTCCCGACCCAGGGATCAAACCCGCATCTCCTGTGTCTCCTGTTTTGCAGGCGGTTTCTTTACCGCTGAGCCACTGGGGAAGCCCAACTTCAAGTCTATCCAGGATCTACTCACTTCTCACTCATCCACACCTCCACATGGTCCAGCCTCATCATGGTCTGGACCAGTGCAGTTTCTCTCATGCTGATTTCCTGGCTCCTTGTCCCCAGCTTCTCCCATTTACCCAAGGTGACTCCCCTCCACATCTCTGTTCACTGGTCTCTCTGCCCGTGAACTCTAGTTTTTAATTAAAAAATTTTATTTATTTTCTTATTTTTGGCTGCGCTGGGTCTCTGTTGCTGTGCACAGGCTTTCTCTAGTTGTGGCACGTGGGCTTCTCATTGCAGTGGCTCCTCTTGTTGCGGACTTTATGGCATGAAGGCTTCAGTAGTCACAGCTCTAGAGTATGGGCTCCATTGCTGTGGTGCACGGGCCTAGTTGCCCCACAGCACATGGACTCCTCCCAGAACAGAATCAAGCCCACATCCCCTGCATTGGCAGGCAGACTCTTAACGACTGGACCTCCAAGAAAGTCCTGCCCGTGAACTCTTAATAATCTTTAGTAACCAGGCCAATGGTCACCGCCAACAAGAAGGACCCCTGACCCCTGACCCCTCCTGAGGCTGAGTCAGGTCACTTCTCTGGGCTCCTCCCTCTTTCCCCACCCCGGACATCCACTCTGCTTTACCAGGTGGTTATTATTACCAGACGGGCATTGCGCTCACCTCTGAGATGATGACTGCTATTATTCCCAATTTTACAAGTGAAGAACTTGAACCAGAGGTGAAGTCACTAGCCTGAGAGCACTGCATCCAAATTGGCAGGATGAGCTCGGAGGCAGCTTCCAGCAGCCAGAAAGGGGACAGCCTGCAGTGCCCAGATAAGAGAGGAGCATGCCCCCCAGCGCCTGCCTTCCTGTGGGCGTCTCAGGGGTGGTGGGAGGACTGGCCCGCTCCCCACGGCCAACTACAATCATGACAGCAGTTCCTGTGCCCAGTGAGCACTTCGCGCTGGGCACTGAGCCAACCAAACACTTTACATGTCTGACTCACTTGATCTGCCGATGCCTGTGGGTTCTGGAGATGGATGCACTTATGAGTTCTTCCCATTTCTCAGAGCAAGAAATGGAGGCTCACTGGACCTTGAACTCCCACCAGGGCTGCAGCCCCTCACCCTCACCCAAGGCATAAGGCTGCCCCTGAGATTGGCCAAACCCCTTTTTATTTCCTAGCTGAGGCTGCCTTTGATTGGAACATCATTCCCAGATACAGGTACTATGGACCCATTTTATAGATGGGCAATCTGAAGCCCAGAAAACTTTCTCTAGGGCCCTAAGGCCAATGCAATGACCAAGGCTGCCTCCCAGCTGGAAATAGGTGAGCGGGGAGGCCAGGCAAGGAAGGTTCCGACTGCTTCCTCCCTCCAGCCTGGCTGGGGCCTCAGGGACCCAGGTATACTTAGTGAGGTTCCAGAAACTCCCATCACAGCCAAGTTTATTCATAGTAGCTGCTCCTGGAAGGGGCTTCCCATGTGGCTCAGTGGTAAAGAATCCACCTGCCAATGCAGGACACATGAGTTCAATCCCTGGGGTGGGAAGATTCCATGGAGAAGGGAATGGCAACCCACTCCAGTATTCTTGCCCGGAAAATTCCATGAACAGAGGAGCCTGGTGAGCTATGGTCCATGGGGTGGCAGAGTTGGACACAACTGAGCAGGCACGCACACATGCTCCTGGAAGAGGGCTGAGTTGAGGCTGGGGACTCTGGGGGCTTCAAAGTCACCTCTACACTCCAGAATTTCTATTTCAAGTGGCCCCATACAACAGATCCAGGCTGCCCCCTTGTACTCAGTCACCTTGGACCTGGCCTGGGTTCCCAGTGGTGTCTTCAGGACGTTCCCCCTCAGGTGGCATCTCAGGTTTTGCAAATCAGTCTGAGTCACAACAGCCTCATACCCCCTGACCTGTTTCGCCCTCAGTTTCCCCATCCTTCCACACTCCCAGCTGCCCACACCAGAAATCTCTTCCATGCACCTTTCTTCCCGCCCCACTTCTGAGCAGGCAGGGAAGGCAGGCGAAGTCCCTCTGCCAAAGAAGAACCCCAAACCGCCCACTTTCCATCGCCCCCTTCCTGTCGGGTCCAAACAAAGTCTCTTCTTCCCATCTCTTTTTTTGGGGCAGAGTAGCTGCTGGATCTTTTTAAGACACAGCTGGACCCGGTCACTCACTTTGTCCTAAGCCTCCGTGGTCCCCACAGACCTGAGAACGGAATTCACACACTGCTCGTTATCTTCATGGCCAGAGACCAAGATCTTCGCACCTCGGATACTCGGCTCACCGAACTTGAGCCACGCTGGCCTCTTTTTCTGCTCTGCAGACACGCCAGTTTGGGACCTGCCTCATAATCGTTTGCTGTTTTCTGGGCCTAAAAACCCCTCGCTGGCTGGTTCTCTCAGGCCTTGCTGACACCTTTTCCGAGAATTCCTCCGTGACCCTAGCCCATCTCCCAGAGCTGTGGTCTTCTCCGCACTGTGCCTGGGCTGGCATGATCCGTGCCTGTTTACGCGGGTCCTAGCAGTCTACGCGACCGGGCTGTGGGCTCTGAGACTAGGGCCCCGGCTGCATCCCCAGCAGGTACAGATTCTCTGGTGACAGACCGACAGATCCCCGCATCGCGCTCCTCGCGTTCACACATTCCGGACTCCCCACCAGCCTCTCCCCCCCCCCCCGCCCCCATTGTGCTAGGCTCTTCCCCACTCCCTCCCGCCCGTTACGCAGCCGCTGCGTCCTCCTGCGCTCGCCGCGCCCCGGCCCTCGGGGGAGCGGGGCTCTCTCAGGGAGGCGGCTGGGGCCTGGGACCAGACGGGAAGCCCCGGGAGGCCGTCCCGGACGAGGGGATGGGGGACAGCGGCTGTGTCTGGGGACCGCCGCGGACGCCATGGCCTTGGAGGCGGGGCCGGAGCTCGCGGCTAGGGTGACGGTCCGGGCCGCGTTCGGAGCGCTGGGGTCTCACTTACCTGGGGGGCGCAGGCGGCCGGGAGCAGCAGGGCGGCGGTGGGGTGGGTGGCGGACGGCTCGCCTGGCGCAGATGCGGAGGAGGAGACGCGCGCAGCCGGCACCAGGCACCCGGCCTCTGCTCCAGGCACCGCCTCTGCGGTGGGCCGGGAAGCAGGCTTTGGGGGCAGCGCGGGGCGGGATCGGGGGCGGGGTCTGGTGGGCGGAGCCGGGGCGGGGCCGGGCTGAGTCCTTCGAGGCTCGGGGTCCTAGCGGCGCTCCGGCCCCTCTGCGCGACCAGCGCTTCCTAGACCCCCGCCCCGCATAAGGAACCCCGCCTCCAACCCCGCCCCTCGTCCCTGGGCCCCACCTCCAGTCCCGCCCCGCCCAGCCCCGCCCCCCGGCGCAGTTTAGCCTGAACCCCGCCACAGGTTTCTTCGCAGTGTGGTAGCTCTTTCCTTTGAACCTACCCCCATCTGCTGCGCACTCAGTCCGGCCCCCATTTCTCTTCCGTTCTCTGCAAGTCTTCTCCAGCGCCCTCCCGGGTCCTCTTTGCTGGCCCAACTCTGATCCATCCGTGTAACTGCCGACACACCATGGACGTCTGGACCCGACCTAGTGCACCGCTGGGTGTTGTGCGGAAGGCCCCTGACTCACCACCTCAGGCCTCGGAAGCCACCCCAGTGACCCCGAGGTCTGGTGACCTGTCCCAGCTCTCAGGCCGAGCTGGTCCCCTTTTTGGTTCATGGGACCAACTGCGGAGTTGGGAAGCCAAGGAACCCCCTTGCGAGCTGGGAGGCGTATAGGGCAGGTGGGCGAGTCTGTGGTTCAGTGGGGTGCAGAGATAGGCAGCAGAGCTGGGAAGATAAAGGCGGGGAGGTAGGACGGTGTTGGTGGTGGCGAAACCCTAGGGTCCCTCTTGCAGGGAGGACCAGAAGGTGACCCCCCAGGCACACAGGGTCAGGGAGCCAGGGCAAGCCGTGAATGTTGGGCAATCCCGCATCGCGCACAGGTAGTCTGTGAGCACCTGGGCAGCATCTAAGAGACTTGCAGTCCAGCTGTCGCCAGTTGAAGGGAAGGGGGTTCCAGAACCACCGGCCAACCCCACGACGTCTAGGCAAGCGGCTCACCTTTGAACAATAAATCTCTCCCTGTAGCAGACCCGGGACGAGATGGATGAACCCCAGGTTGTTTTGACTGTGGGGCCCTAGGCAAGTTGCTTCACATCTTCTGAGATTGATTTCCACACACACAAAGGGGGAGGACAGCAGAGCCATCTGTTGCAAGCGTGCTTGAAGCTGTCCCACTCCATCCAGCTCCCCAGCATTTGCACCTTCTGTTCCTTCTTCTGGGCTGTCCCTTCTTGTCCCAAATGTGTGCATCCTTCTTCTTCAGCTCTCAGTCTGGTCCTCAGAGCCCCCCTTCCCTCTCGGCCCCACCACCCATATTCACCCTTTTATTCTCTCCCCTTCCTCCAAGAGCTCCTTTGTTGTTTAGCTGCTCAGTCTTGTCCAACTCTTTTGTGACCCCATGAACTGTATGTAGCCCACCAGGCTCCTCTGTCCATGGGATTTCCCAGGCAAGAAAACTGAAGTGGGTTCCCATTTCCTTCTCCAAGGGATCTTCCCCACCCAGGGTTTGAACCCTTGTCTCCTGCATTGGCAGGCAGATTCTTTACTGCTGAGCTTCCAGGAAAGCCCAAGAGCTCCTTTGCACACAAGGAAAAGTCAAACAGTAAAAACTCTTTTCTCAGCATTGTGAAAATTTTGTTGTTCAGTCACTCAGTCGTGTCCACGGTACCTTGCACATGGGAGTGTGCAGAACATGAGAGCCATTTGGATTAATAGTGACACCAGAGACCTGGTAGAATGGGGGCAGTCCAGGCCCTAGAGGAGGAGCAGCAGGTTCCTGGAGGTGTAGAGGGGAGATCCTCAAAAGAGGATTTGGGTGGGCTGGAGTCAGGGAGAGATTTCAGGTGGGGGGTACTTTCTGGGCAGAGGTGGGGAGGCTGGAGGAAGGGCTCTGCCTGGCAAAAAGAGATGCAGACTGGACCTTCTGCACATGGGCCACTTCTCCACTACTCCCTGCCCTTCTGTGCCCACCTACTCCCCACTCCAGCTGTGAGCATGGAGTGTTCAGGGGAGGCTTCCTGGAAGAGGTGAGATCTGTAACCGGGGGGATTCAGCTGAATTAAGGTCCAATGGTGAGTGAGGAGAGGACAGGGCTGGACCAGTCACTAAAGGCCCTCCAGGGTTCTCTGGGGAGAGGTACAGCCAGATTTGAAGTTAGACACAATCAGATTTAAAATGAGACAGCAGCAGGAGCTGCTGGGGTCTGGTCTGGGAGTTGTAGACAGGAGTGAAGAGAGGAACTCCAAAGGGATTTAGCAGTAAAATCGCCAGGGTATGGGGGAATCAGAGGAGGCCAGGTCCTGGGTGGTGAGAGTGGGGGGATGGAGTCATTTCTAAGTTGGGTACAATGTAGGGTGTCTGGGCGGTGGGAAGGGGGACCCTAGGGAGACTTGGAGAGCTCCTTGCCTCCTTCCTTCCACACTTTCACATCCTCTGTACTTGATGGCGGGACAGGAAGGTAGAATTGGGGAGGCTCATAAGCCCTGATCCAGGTAATAAACTGAGGGCTTCTTTGTCCCTTCTGTGCCCCCACCTCCCAGTCAGATGGCTGGTCCTAGTGGCCTTTTCCAGACCCTGGGGTCATCATGGCCAGGCCTGGAGGCTGGACTCTAGACCCTGGATAATGAGTCCTGTGCTAGACAGAATAAAAGGATGCCCACACATCCTAACCCCTGGAACCTGTGAATATGTGACCTTACAAGGCAAAAGGGACTTTGCATGGCTGATTAAGTTAAGGATCTGGAGATGGAGGGATTATCCAATATCATCACAAGGGTCCTTATTAATATTCATTTTTTTTGGCTGCGCTGTATGGCATGTGGTGGTTGTGATTAGTTGCTTAGTTGTGTCCTACTCTTTGCAACCCCAAGGACTGTAGCCCGCCAGGCATCTTTGTCCATGGGGATTCTCCAGGCAACAATACTGGAGTGGGTTGCCATACCCTTCTCTACTGTATGACGTATTGGATCTTACTTTTCTGACCAGGAATCAAACCTGCACCACCTACAGTGGAATCTCAGAGTCCCTAACACTGAAGAACCAACAGGGAATACCCACAAGGGTCCTTATAAGAGAGAGAGAGGAGAGTCAGAGAGAAAGAAATGGGAAGATGCTAACCTGTTGATTTTGAAGGTGGAGGAAGAAGGCAGGCAGCCTCCAGAAACTGGAAAAGGCCAGGAAACACATTCTCCCCTAGAACTTCCAAAAGGAATCCCTACTGACCCCTTGATTTTAGTCCAGTGAGACCCATTTTGGTTCCTACTTCCAGAACTGTCAGATAGTAAATGTGAATTGTTTTAAGCCACTAAATTTCTGATGATTTGTCACTGTAGCAATAGGAGACTCAGACAGAGCCCCAACCTCCCATCTGGAGTCCTGCTTGCACTGTCAGACCCTCCTCTGATCCTGACACAATTTCAAAATCAGCACCCACAACCCAGCCAGGGTCTGAGGACCCACCCAGGTCAGACCCACACCCCCTGCTATGTGTCCCCATCACCCATTCTTTTGGACTCTGTACCCGCTCGGGTGGTCTCAGGGGCTGCTGCTCCCTGGCCTGGTGGGGCAGGGACTGAAGTCCCAGGTGTCTGTCTGTCTGTCACTGCCTCTCCGTGTCCTGGAGTGTCCAGTTCATGACTCTCACTCCAGCCCCTCACACTGGACAGATATCTGGTGTCCCAGGCCCTTGGCTGACTGTCCTCCCTGGCCCAGCCTTTGCCCATCAGGGTTCTTGCCCTCGGTGAGGGGCTTCTCTTCCTGATGACAGAGGCCCTTGGTTCAGACAGATCTGAGCCCACGTTCATGCTGTGTGACCTTGGGTGTGTGACACAGCCTCTCTGAGTCCTGTGGAATCCTCTTCTATGGGATGGAAGATAATCAGGCTAGGTGGGCAGGGGGATCCTAGAGGGACCACTCTCCCCATGTGAACCCCCATTCCAAATGGCTTGAGTCAGGGCTGGGGGAGGAGATAGAGTGTGGAGGATGGGGGGAGAGGAGAGGACTTTGCAGTGGCTGTTCCTCTGCTGAAATACCCTTCCTGCTTGTCCATGGGGTCCCCTGGGTTCCTTTTTTTTCTTTTTAAGTTATTGATGATTTTATTTATGTATTTACTCTTTTTGGCTGTTGAGGGCAGGAGGAGAAGGGGGTGACAGAGGACGAGATGGTTGGATGGCATCATCGACTCAATGGACATGAGTTTGAGCAAACTCCAGGAGATAGTGAAGGACAGGGAAGCCTGGTGTGCTGCAGTCCACGGGGTTGCAGAGAGTCGGACACGACTGAGAGACTGAACAACAAAATTTCAGCTGTGCTGGGTCTTTTCTAGTTGAGGGGAGTGAGGGCTAGGGCATGCGGGCTTCAGCAGCTGCTGTGCAAGGGGCTCAGTAGTTGCAATTCACCTGGCTCTGGAGCATAGGCTCAATAGTTGTGGCACACAGGCTCAGTTGCATGTGGGATCCTCCCCCTAACCAGGGATCGAACTGGTGTCCCCTGCGTTGGCAGGTGGATTCTTTACCACTGAGCCACCAGGGAAGCCCCCCACACACACTTGATTCTTTAATCAAACCCACCTTCTGCCACCTAGAACAGGGCCTGGCATACAGCAGTGCTTCATAAACGTTCATTAAGGGCAGAGGGGGTGAGGAGAGGAGACAAGAAATGGATTTTGTCCAGGAAAGACTTAGAAAGAGGGCTTGCTGAGTGTGTCTGTGTGTCTCTATGTCCATCTGAGTTTCTGTGTGCTTCTTTGTGTGTCTGGAAGTGTGTCTGTCTGTCTGTCTGTCTGTGTGCATCTCTGGTTATTTGTCTGGGTGTGTCTCTAGATGTGTGTATGTGTCCATCTGTGGGGCAGTCTGTCTGTGGAGGCATCTGTGTGTGTGTGTCTGAGCACGGACAGACTGAAGCCTTGCTTTCCCCTGCTCAGGGGCTCTGGATCTCACGTTCTCCCCTGCCGCCTCCACCAGAGCAGTGTCCAGCTCCTCTCTTATCCTGCTGCTTTGCCCCCACCCCCCCACCCTCCTGGCTCTGTGCCTGTATCCTCACCTGAGGACAAGGTAGGTACTCAGTGTTAATTGCTCATTTGTGTCCAACTCTTTGCAACCCCATGAACTGTAGCCTGCCAGGCTTCTCTGTCCATGTGATTTTCCAGGCAAGAATACTGGAGTGGGTTCCCACTTGCTTCTCCAGAGGATCTTCCCAACCCAGGGATGGAACCCAGGTCTTCCATATTGCAGGCAGGCAAGATAAAGATACTGTCTGAGCCACCAGGAAAGCCCCAGGTACTCAGAGTACCTGGCTTCTCTCCGGCACCAGTCTGGCCCTTTCAGCTCCCAGGGCCCCATGCTCACTGGTTTGAGTTGCATTACCAGGTTGGTGCCAGGTGCTGTGCTGAGAGCCTTACAGAGAAGAGCCTGTGCAGTCCTGTCTGTGAAGCAAGTGCATTGAAAATTCCCATTTTGTTGCAGCAAGGGGGAACCCTTCCAGGGCCCAAAAGATGTTTTGCAAGACTGAAGACCCTTCTGACTTTACTTCCTCTCTGCCTCTCCCTCTGTATTCTGCCTTTTGACTGCAATTTCTCGTTGCAGAGATAGAACCCATGCCACCTGCAGTAGAAGCTCAGAGTCATAATCATTGGTCTGCCACAAAAGTCCCTGGATCTTGTTTTTTTTCATGTATTACTTTTAAGAGTGCTTTGATATGAGTACAAAAAAGAAATCTCTTGTTCTTTTTTGTTTTTCAGAAAGGAGGAGTGTTTTGGTTTATTATTATTATTATTTTGGTAATAGCTTTAGAGATATAATTTACGCACTATCCAATTCCTCAATTTACAGTGTTCAAGTCAAGGGTTTTTAATACAGCCACAGAGTTGGGCAGCTTTTGCCACTGTGTTCTTTAATGTATATATATATATTTACTTGGCTGCACCGAATCTTAGTTAAGGTATGTGGGATCTAGTTCCTGGCCAGGGATTGAACTCAGCACTCCCATCCCCCACTCCGTGCATTGGGAGCTTGGAGTCCCAGCCACTGGATCACCAGGGAAGTCCCTTCCACAGTGTTCTTTTTAAGGGAACCAGTCCCCTATCCATGGGAAAGAATGGTGCTTCTAATCTGAGCAATGGTATAATGAGTAACCTGGTGCAGGAGTGAGGTTGATTCAGGGTTAAATAGATCACCACAAATTCTTAGAAGTAAAATTGCTAGTCAGGGCGTGTGTGAGGATAGAATTTTGATAGCCATTGCCACAAGCTTCCTTGACCTCCACCATGGCAGCACTATCAGACTTTGCTAATCTGAGAGGTTAAAATCCTTGTACTTCTTATTTGCATCATTTTGGGTGAGGCTGAGCATCTTCTCCATTTTTAAAAGGTGGATCTTGCCCCCTCCCCTGAAAAGAAAGGGAACTCCCTGGCGGTTCTGCAATTAGGACACCCGCTCTCACCACCAAGGGCCTAGTCAGGGGAACTAAAGTCCCACCAGCCCCACTGAGAGGACCACCACCCCCCAATAAAAAAGGTGGATTTCTATATTCTTTTCCTGGAAAATTTTTCTTGTTTTAGTTTTTTTTTTATAGTATAGAGGCTTTAAAAAATTTATGGTAAGATACACCTAGAAACTCTTTTTTAAATATTAAGGAGATTAACTATTCTTTGATAAGAGCTGCCATGTCCACACCCCCATTATAGTTTTTAAAATTCATTTTATTGAAGTATAGTTGATTTGTAATGTTGTGTTCATTTCAGCTGTACAGCAGTCATTCATTCATATATATATATGTATATATATATATATTCTTTTCTAATATAGTTTATCATAGGATAATGATATCAACCCTGAATATTCATTGGAAGGTCTGATGCTGAAGCTGAAGCTCCAATACTTTGGTCACTTGATGTGAAGAGCTGACTCATTGGAAAAGACCCTGATGCAGGGAAAGATTGAGGACAGGAGGAGGAGAAGGGGGTGTGAGAGGATGTGATAGTTGGATGGCATCACCAACTCAATGACGTGAGTTTGAGCAACTCCAGGAGATAGTGGGGGACAGAGAACCCTGGCGTGCTGCAGTCCATGGGGTCACAAAGAGTTGGACACGACTGAGCAACTGAACAACAGGATATTGAATATAGGTTCCTGTGCTACACAGTAGGACTTTGTTGTTTATCCATCCTATATTTAATAGCTTGCATCTGCAAATCCCAAATTCCCACTCAATTCCTCTTCTACCCTACCCCCCTAGGCAACCACAAGTCTGTTCTTTATGTCTGTGAGTCTATTTTTTGATTCATAGATAAGTTCATGTCATATTTTAGATTCCATAAATATAAGTGAAATCATATCGTATCTGTTGGGCTTCCCAGGTGGCTCAGTGGTAAAGAACCCACCTGCCAATGCAGGAGACCCAAGAGATAAGGGTTCAATCCCTGGGTTGGGGTCTCAAAGACTTAGTGACTCAACAACACTGATTTGTCCACGTCAGTTCTTAGCTGTGGCTCACCAGATCTTCGTTGTGCAGAGTCTTAGCCACCTGACCACCAGGGAAGTCCCTCACCCATCTTTTTGGATGCAGTTTTGGGAAGATCCCTGGAGTTGTCACGTCTGCCAGGAGAGTAGTTTTGAAATGTGGAGAAACATTAGAATTGTCACAATATGAAAGCTGTTTACTACTAACTTGATGATGGAGGAAATAATTTTTTTTAATTAGTTTATTTTCTATGGAGGAAATAATTTGATACCCAAACCTCCAGGTTTTTGTTTTTTGTTTTCTTCCCAGAAATGAGCTACACCCATGGAACATGACTTTCTCTGGGGAGAGTGGGGAAGGCAGAGGAATCAGTCCTCTGGTTACAGGATATTATAAACAATCCACAAAGCAGTGCTAGCACAATGCAATTCCACTCCAAAATGACATGAAAAGTCTTGCAGCCTGGTGAGATTCCGTGCAGTAGAAGGAAGAGACTGTGGACAGGGACCAAAAATGCTGATAAGTCACTGCCAAAAAAAGACTTGCTGGTCAATCCAAGAAAGAGTTAAACATGGAGAAGGGGGCCGCTGGCAAAGGAAGGATTGACTGCTTCAGGGAGAATGACTCAAAACACCAGAAGAATCAGACCCAGAGACCTGTGTGTAGTTTTTCTGAGGATGCAGTAACAAAGTATCACTAATCGGATGGCTTAAAGACAGAAACTTGTTCTCTTCCAGTTCTGAAAGTTCAAAGTCCGGAATCAAGATGTTGGCAGGGCCATGCTACCTCCAAGGGCTCTAGGAAA
This sequence comes from Giraffa tippelskirchi, assembly GCF_054371585.1. Lineage (NCBI taxonomy): Eukaryota > Metazoa > Chordata > Mammalia > Artiodactyla > Giraffidae > Giraffa > Giraffa tippelskirchi. Next base: position 93,233,563 of record NC_137280.1, on the reverse strand, counting down.
GAATGTTTTTCCTGCCTCTTTCTAGCTTCCGGTGGCTGCTGACAGACCTAGGCTTGCAGGAGCATCCTTCCAGTTTCTGCCTGTCCTCACTTCTCTGTGTGTTTGTTTCTCTGTGTCCAGATTTCTCTTGTTTATTTCTTTATTTGGCTGCATCAGATCTTTGTTGCAGCACACGGGCTCTCTAGTTGTGGCTCTTGGGCTGAGTTGTGCTGTGTCATGTGGAATCTTAGATCCCCAACCAGGGATCAATCCTGCAAACCCCCTGCATTGCAAGGCAGATTCTTAACCAGTGGACCGCCAGAGAAGTCCATAAATTTCCCTTGTAAGGACACTGGTCATTGGATTTAGGGCCCACTCAACTCTTGTCTGGGAAATCCCATGGACAGAGGAGCCAGGTGGGCTACAGTCCATGGGGTTGCAAAGAGTCATATATGACTGAGCAACTAAACACACACTACTCCAGGGTGACCTCATCTTACCTTGATGACATCTGCAAAAACTCTATTTCTGAATCAGGTTACACTGGCAGTAATGGAGGTTAGGGTTTCAGCCTATTTTTTGCTGGGGACACAATTCAATTCACAATAGCCCCCCCAGGTATTTTGTTTTGATTTGTTTTCCTTGTGTGTGTCTATTTTCCCCCCAAATGACTTTTTCCAGAATGCTATTAAAATGTTACATTGTTGTTGTCGTTCAGTCACTAAGTCCTGTCTGACTCTTTGTGACCCCATGGACTACAGCACACCAGGCTCCTCTGTCTTCTACTATCTCCTGGAGTTTGCTCAGATTCATTGAGTTGGTGATGTTATCTAACCATCTCATCCTCTGCCTCCCCCTTCTCCTTTTGCCTTCAATCTTTTATAGCATGAGGGTCTTTTCCAATGAACTGGCTCTTTGCATCAGGTGGCCCAAGTACTGGAGCTTCAGCTTCAGCATCAGTTCTTCCAATGAATATTCAAGGCTGATTTCCTTTAGGATTGACTAGTTTGATCTCCTTTGCAGTCCAAGGGACTCTCAAGAGTCTTCTCCAGCACCACAATTCAAAAGCATCAACTCTTCAGAGCTCAGCCTTCTTTATGGTCCAACTCTCACATTCTTACATGACTACTGAAATATTACATAAGCGTGTGCGTTAGTTGCTCAGTAGTGTCTGACTCTTTGCAACCCTATTGACTTTGGCCCACCAGATCCCTCTGTCTGTGGAATTCTCCAGGCAAGAATACTGGAGAGGGTGGCCATTCCTTTCTCCAGGGGATCTTTCCGACCCAGGGATCGAACCTGAGTTTCCTGCATTATGGGCAGATTCTTTGCCATCTGAGCCACCAGGAGTGTTACATATAATCTATTAAATACAAATTTGTAAGGGAAATTTGTTGTTGTTCAGTCACTCAGTCACATCTGACTCTTTGAGACCCCATGAACTGCAGCACACCAGGCTTCCCTGTCCTTTACTATCTCCCAGAGTTTGCTCAAATTCATGTCCATTGAGTCAGTGATGCCATCCAACTGTCTCATCCTCTGTCGTCCCCTTCTCCTCTTGCCCTCAATCTTTCCCAGCATCAGGGTCTTTTCCAATGAGTCAGCCCTTTGCATCAGGGGCCAAAGGATTGGAGCTCCAGCTTCAGCTTCAGCATCAATGACCAGGGGGAATATTCAGGGTTGATTTCCTTTAGGACTGACTGGTTTGATCTCCTTGCTGTCCAAGGGAGGATACTTATGAAGGGAATGCTCCTTGCCAAAAGTCCAATGAATGTGTTTCAAAAATTAGCTGTAGTTTCAATTGTAACCCATATCTTGTTCAAATGAATTCCTTGTCACAATTTGGACACTTTTTCAGAAAGTTACGGGGTTCCTTCCAATCAGCCCTTTTATTTCTGCCCTCTGGGGTTTTGGGACCACTGTTAATTGGAGGGGTTTTTCTCTGGGACCCATGAGCCGAAGCTAATAAGGCCCCCTGGTAATTCCAGGTCACTGCAGCAGGTGGGTGTGGGGCTGTGTGGGTGAGAATGGGATGTCCAGGATGTGGGTAGGAGGTCAGGACAACCTTCCCAAGGAGTGAATGTCCCTCAGCTGAGGAGGATGGTGGGTAGGGATGCAGGGGGCTGGGCCACAGGGGGTTCCACTGAAACAAAAGCCCAGTGTGATCCAAGGGGGCTGCTGGAGGGGACCTTGTCCTCTCAGGCCTGAGAGCCTTGGGGCTCAGACTCGGTGGAGCCACAACCAGTTTTTATAGGAGAGCATCAAGCTCTGATTAGCAATCTGGAGGGTCACAGGGCTCAGCGTGGGCGGTACACGGGGAGAACAGAGTGAAAGAGGCTTGTTTTCTGAGATGAGGGTGTCTGGAGGCTCGAGGAAGGAGACGGGGGTGGAGGGAGGTTACAGGGCAGGCCTTGACTGTGCATCTAGCTCAGTATCCCTCTCTGGCCAGGCAGCCACGTGGATGTCCCTGAGTGGGTGGGGGGCGGTGGTGGTGGTGGGCACAGGGCCATGGCAGGTTGGGAGGGAAGAGGCCAGATTGGATGGGAGAATCCAGGCATGCATTGGAGATTCATTGTGTCTGAGCTGGAGGTGCAGGGTCCCTGGTGTTAGCCCAGGAGAGAGGCATGGGGTGGTAGGAGGCCCCATGGTGGCCAGCCTCTGTGGGGGGAGTGGGCAAGAGGAGGAGGATTCCCTACCCCCACCCCCACCCCCAAAGCTGCAAGGGGCCATCTCAGTGACCAGGCAGGGGAGGCTCACTGAGCAGCTTTGGTGGACAATTGAGGCTGAGGGTCAAGAGTTGAAAGATCAATTTAGACCTTGAGCTTGACCTCCAGACCTTCCTGGGGGAGGAGGAAAGAGAGGAGTAGGGAGGGGCAAATGGCCTTTACTGACCATTTCTCAAAGGCAGGGCCTGCCCGTTTCTCATCTATTAAAAATAACATCAACTAGAAACCCTTATGGGACATTAAGCGACAGACACTATTTTAAATGAACTTATCAGATCCCTCAACAGCCCTGTGAGGTGGGTAGTCTTATGCTTTTGCAAGTGAGGCAACTGAGGCACAGAGAGGTTAGGGCACTGGCCCAAGGTCACACAGCCTGTGAATGGCTGAGCTGGGCCTGGAACCTGGGCAGTGTGTTCCTACTTGACCGGCAGTGAGCCAGTGACCATCACTGTGTGCAAAGCTAGTGGCTCTGAGTGGAGCCTGCCTGGTATATGACCCAGTGAGGAGATGGGCTGAGAGGCAGCAGATAGCAGGAGACAGGCTTGGCTGAGTCTCCCAGGTGTCTGCCGGGGAACCAGACTGGGGATGTGACCTGGTGGGTGGGGGACTGACCTAAATTTACCTCCCTGGAAACTTCCCCACCTAACCCCACTTCCCCTTTTGCTACCACTGGGGGAGGAGTGGTCTTTGTGCAAAGCCGGGGAATTTCTCAGTACCCTCCACCCCAACCCTGGAGTGTCCCAGAGGGGTGGAGCTTCCCTGGAGAAAAAGATTCTGAGGATTGGGTCTAGGCCTTCACATAGTACTCAATACCTCCTGTTGTATTTTACAGACTCTGTGTGTGTGTGTGTGTGTGTGTGTGTGTGTGTGTGTGTGTGTGTGTGTGCTTTGACTAGAAGAAAAATAATCTCTGGGGGAATTCCCTCGTAGTCCAGTGGTTAGGACTCCAAGCTTCCACTGCAGTGGACACAGGTTAGACTCCTGGGCAGTAAAGTAGAATCCTGCAAGCCAAGGCCAAAAAAAAAATATCTTCTCTGGTCCAAAACCCAGCTGGCCCCACTTATGAGAGCTGGGGGAGGCTTCCGGAGCAAGGGCATCGGAGCTGAACTTCGGAGGGCAAGAGTGTGTCGGGGCAGTCGGGCAGAGGACAGTGGGTACAAAGACCCAGAGGTCTGAACCGTATGTTCTGCGTTGCTCGTTAACTTAATGGTGCAAGGAGCAGAGAGGCTAGGTGGATAGGAGATTGCCAAAGAAGCAGCACCGGCGCCAAGAAAGTCCTTAAAGTCTTGGATCTAGCCTTGGGGGAGGGCAATAGGGAGCCATGGTGTCCCTCCCTCAAAGCGGGGAGGGACATGGTTTTATAAATGTGTCCGAGGAACTTCCGTGGCTGCTGTCTGGAGGATGGGCTAGGGAGAGGGGAGAAGTGGGGCAATCAGTCACCCAGTGCATAGCTGTTAAGGCCTGCAAAGGGCAGAGGAGTGGAAGGACGAGGGAAAATATTCAACTTTTAGAATCTTTTATTTCAATATAGCACACATGCTAAAGAAAAAAATGCACAGGTCACAAATGTATGTTGCAAAGTTTTCACACCGTGAAGAAGCTTGTATAGCGCCCTGAGGGATCGAGAACAGAATGTTACTAATCCTCAGACGTCTTCACTGTACCTTCTTCTGTCAGTCCGCCCCCCCTGCACACACTGCTCCCCTTCAGGGTAACCCCTAACCTGACTTTGAGTAGTATAGAACCACTTTGCCTGTCATTCAGACTTTATATAAATGGAAGCATACAGGTTGTTCTGCCTTCTTTCAGGCAGCATTGGATTGGCGAGTTTTCTCTCCCTTGTCCTGGGTCATAATCCTCTTTCATTGTCATTGTTGTAGAGTTTCTAACTGACTGCTAACATTTGCAGCTGAATACTTCTTGGGGTATCCCATTCTCTGGCTTCTACCCATGAAATGATGGTAGCACATGCCCCAAGCTCTGACAGCCAAAAATGTCCCTGAAAGTGAAAGTCATGTCCAACTCTTTGCGACCCTATGGACTGCAGCCCACCAGGCTCCTCTGTCCATGGAATTCTCCAGGCCAGAATACTTGAGTGGGTAGTTGTTCTCTTCTCCGGGGGATCTTCCTGACCCAGGGAGCGAACCCAGGTCTCCCGCATTGCAACCGGATTCTTTACTGTCTGAGTCATCAGGGAAGCTAAAAAATGTACCTAGACATGGCCAAATGTTCCCTTAAGGGTAAACATCACCCCCAGTTTAAAATCACTACAGTATAGTATTCCATTTTGTGAAATTACCACAATTGACTGATACTTTTTTTTTGGACATTTAGATGGTTTCAAGTTTTGGGTTCTTACAAGCAGAGGTGTTAGGAACATTCTTGTAGGTTTTTCCAAGAGTGAAAGTCCCACATTTCCTTTTAGTTTATTCCTAGTGTAGGTGTTGATTAGGCTTCGTGGATCCTGCCAGTGTCCCAAAGCGGCTGTGTCACTTTACACTCCTACCAGCAGCATAGAAGTGTCACTTGGTATAGTCTTTCTCATGTTAGCCGTTCTTGTAGGTGTCATGGCGTTTTGATTTTAGCTTGCATTTCCCTGACGACTCATGATAACAAGCATCTTTTAATTTAATGGCCATATGGAGATTCCCTTTTGTGAAAAGCCTATTTTTCCCTATACTCTTTCTGCCTTTTTCTTGTTGATTTCTAAGAGCTCTTTATATATAATGGACATATGGTGGTATTAGGGCCATCCTTAGTCCCTCTGGCCCCATTGGCTACCTCCATCACATTGATGTGCCTGGCTGCATTGACTATCAGGTTACATTCCACTCTGGCCATTGGACTCCAGTTGTTGCCAGTGAATTTAAAGTTCTTGCTTCATCATGAAATAGTTCAGAGATGAAGTGATAGGTAAGAAGTGGATTTATTTAGAAAGAAGCACATTTCACAGAGTGTGGGCCATCTCAGAAACCAAGAAAGACAGCTTCAAAATATTATGTGGTTAGTTTTTTACGGGAACCCACTCCAGTACTCTTGCCTGGAAAATCCCATGGAGGGAGGAGCCTGGTAGGCTGCAGTCCATGGAGTCGCTAAGAGTCGGACATGACTGAGCGGCTTCACTTTCACTTTTCACTTTCATGCACTGGAGAAGGAAACGGCAACCCACTCCAGTGTTCTTGCCTGGAGAATCCCAGGGATGGGGGAGCCTGGTGGGCTGCTGTCTATGAGGTCACACAGAATCGGACATGGCTGAAGTGACTTAGCACCAGAAGCAGCAGTTTTTTATGAGCTGGGTAATTTCATAGGCTAATGAGTGGGAGGATTATTCCAATTATTTTGGGGAAGGGGCAGTGATTTCCAGGAATTGGGCCACCACCCAGTTTTTGACCTCAGAACCATCATGGTGCTTGTGGCTGTGTCATTTAGGTGCTAACATGTTACAATGAGTATATGATGAGGCTCAAGGTCTACTGGAAGTCAGATCTTCTGCTATCTTGGACCTATTTGGTTCTAGCCAGTTTTTGTCATGTCCTATGTCTCTGTCATTCTTTTAAAAGTTGTGCCCTGCCCCCTCCCCTCCTATTTCACAGTGACTACTGAGCTACAGTGGGAAGACAAGTGTGGGGAGACACACTTGAAAGATGAAAGCACCTAAAACAAAATCACTACACTGCCAGCAAGGACAACCACTTCCATAATCTGTATCTACCTAAGCAAGCAGAGATATATCTGGAAGCAACACAGCTCAGTGTTTAATTTATATAAATAGTATCACACTATTATCACAAACAGGTTTTTCATTTTTCACTCATCAGTATCTTTTTGAGATCCACGTATGTAAAGACAGAGATGGGTGAAGTTATTTGTTCCTTTTCCACACCTGTATAATATTCCATCACAGGACCATCCTCTTTTCCATTTCTCTACTACCCCACTGATGGACATTCTAGTTTTTGACTCTCATGAACATCATTGCAACAAAGTCTGTATAACTGTCTCCTTGGTACTTCTCAGAAAGTTATTTCCTTTCAAAACCCACTCTTCACTTTTCTTGCTACCTCCACAAGAAATGGTTCCATTCAGTGGCCATTTGGAGATAATCCTTTGGGAGGGGCCCATTTTCCCCTTGGGGTTCCTGCTTTTTTTTTTCTTGTTGATTTGTAGGAGCTCTTTATATATGCTGGACCACAGGTTCTTTGTCAGCTATATTTCTGGGGCAGATATTTTGGAAGAAGTTTTGGGAAGCATTCAGGAGGTAAGGTCAACAGATCTAAGCAACTGACTGGAGGAAGGGAAAGGAAGGAGTGAGAAAATCTGTGCCAATTTCTGGCTAAGTGTCATGGTGACTGAGGGCAACTTTGGTGAGGTGGGATCATGGGAGGAGCCACAGGTGAAGAAGGTAATGGTGGATCTGAAGAGTCCTTAGATTTTGGCCTAGGATCCCATGGACAAAGTGGGGCTCCACAAAGAGGGACCCCTGGGTGGGCTGAGGACCTCAGAAATTATTTGTAAGATAGGCTGCCTTGTGCATTTTTCTGAGAATCTCTAGCTTGGAGCAGGTTCAGATGTAACACCTTGATTCAGAGCCCCAAACATAGCAGAGCTTTTGGGTCAACTGAGGACAGCTGAATATCTGGCAACAAGATTTTCCTTTTCTTGCATTAAAACCTTTTAAAATTATTGTAAAGTAGGATTGACTTTTTCCCTTTGTTATGTAGCTCTGTGCATTTGAATATGTGCATAAAAAATCAACACAGTAGTCAAGATACAGAATGTTCCATCACTCAACAAAATTCCCTTGCAGTGTGCCTTTGTAACCTTAACCTTCCTCTCTTCTCTGCTCCTCAGGCAACTGCTGATTTGTTCTCTGGCACTAGAGTTTAGTCTTCCTGAGACTGTCATATAAATGGAATCACACAGTGTGTAGCCTTTTGAGACTGGCTTCTCTCATTAGCATAAGGGCAACAAAATTTAATTTATTTATATATATATTTTATTGAAGTGTAATTGATTTACAATGTCATGTTAGTTTCATGTGCACAGCAAAGTGGTTCAGTTATATATATATATATTCTTTTTCAGATTCTTTTCCTGTATAGATTATTATAAGATATTGAATATAGTTTCCAGGACTTTATTTTTTAAAATAGGCTTATTTATTAGAGCAGTTGTAGCCTCACAACAAAAGTGAGTAGAGGGCGTCCCTGGTGGCTCAGTAGTAAAGAATCCACCTGCCAATGCAGGAGACATGGGTTCCATCCCTGATGTGGGAAAATCCCACATGCCATGGAGCAACTAAGCCTGTGCACCACAACACTGAGCCTGTGCTCTAGAGCCTGGAGCCACAACTACTGAGCCCATGTGCCACAACTACTGAAACCCGAGTGCCCTGGAGCCTGTGCTTCACAACAAGAGAAGCCACCTCAATGAGACATCTGTGCACCACAGCTAGAGGATATTCTCTGCTCGCCACAACTTGAGAAACACCTGAGCAGCAATGAAGACCCAGCACAGCCAAAAAATTTAATAATGATGATATTAAAAAACTGAGCCGAAAGTACAGGTAGTTGGTAATTCCCCGGTGGTCCGGTGGTTAAGATTCCATGCTCCCAATGCAGGGAGCCCAGGTTCAATTCTTGGTTGGGGAATTAGATCCCACAAGAAGCCAAAAAAAAATACAAGTACTATATTAAGTTGCCTCAGTCATGTCCGACTCTTTGCGATGCTATGGACTGTAGCCCACCAGGCTCCTCTGTCCATGGATTTCCCAGAAAAGAATACTGGAATGGGTTCCCATTTCCTTCTCCAGGGGATCTTCTCAGCCCAGGGATGGAACCCACATCTCTTGTGTCTCCTGCATTGGCAGGCGGGTTCTTTACCACTAGTGCCACCTGCAGTTCCCAAATACTTCCTGTCCCCCAACACACACAGCCTACCCTACTATTAGCGTGGCATCCATACACTGACACATCATAACCACCCAAAGTCTGTAGCTGACATTACAGTTCACTCTTGGGGTCATTCATTCTATGGGTACCAATGCGTAAAGGCATGTATCCACCATCACAGTATCATACAGAATAGTTCTGCTACCTTAAAATCCCCTGATCTCCTTTTATTCATCCTTCCTTACCCCTCAACCTCTGGTAACCACCTACCTTTTCACTCTTTCTATAGTTTTGCTTTTTCCATGTCACAGAGTTGGAAGAGCCTTTTTAGATCAGTGTCTTTCACTCTAAAGGTTCTTCCATGTCTTTTCATGGTTTGGTAATTCATTTCTTTCTTTCTTTTTTTTTAAGATGTGAATTTTAAAATTTTTATTTTTTATTGGACTATAATTGCTTTACAAAGTATGGAGGTTCCTTGAAAGACTAAAACTAGAACTACCATGTGCTGTGCTAAGTCGATTCAGTCTTGTCTGACTCTTCGCAGTGCTGTGGACTGTAGCCCACCAGGCTCCCTCCATGGGTTTCTCTGGGCAAGAATACTAAAGTGGGTTGCCATTTCCTTCAGGGGATCTTCTCAACCCAGGGATCGAACTCACATCTCTTATGTCTCCTGTATTGGCAGGCGGGTTCTTTACCACTAGCGCCACCTGGGAAGAACTACCATATGAGCCAGTAGTCCCACTATTGGTCATATACCCTGAGAAAACCATAATTCAAAATGAAACAATGACAGCACCTAAACCACCACCATCACTACCCCAGTGTTCTTTGCAGCACTGTTCACGATAGCCATGACATGGGAACAACCTAAATGTCCAACAACAGATGAATGGATAGAGAAGATGTAGTTCTTTTTTTTTTTTTTTTTCATGAAGAATATTATTTCCTTGTCTGGATGTTCCACAGTTTATTTATCCACTCAATTACTGAAGGACATCCAGGTCGCTTCTATGTTTTGGCAGTTAGGAATAAACCTGCAAACATCTGTGCACAGGTTTTGTGTAGAAAGAACTTCCAACTCACTTGGGTGAATATCAAGGATGGTGACTGTTGGATCGTATGATGAGAATAAGTTTGGGGCTTCCCCGGTGGCTCAGTGGTAAAGAATCTGCCTGCCAACCCAGGAGACACGGGTTTGATCCCTGGTCCAGGAAGATCCCACACATCATGGAGCAACTAAGCCTGGGCACCACAACTATTGAACCTGTGCTCTAGAGCCTGTGAGCTGCAACTGCTGAAGCCCACATGCCCTAGAAGCTGTGCTCTGCAACAAGAGAAGCCACCACAGCGAGAAGCTTGAGCACCACAACTAGAGAGTAGCCCTTGCTCATCCCACTAGAGAAAAACCCACACAACAACAAAGACCCAGCACAGTCAAGATAAATAAATAAATGAAATTATTTTTAAAAAGAATATGTTTAGTTTTATAAAAACCTGCCAAACAGTCTCCCAAAGTGATTAGACCATTTTGCCTTCCCATCAGCACTGAATGAAAATTCCTGTTGCTTCATAGGTGATGGGACATTTTTTTTTTTCTTCTTTTTGGCCATGCTATGCCTCCTATGGGATCTTAGTTCCCCAACCAGGGGTCAAACCCATGCCTTCTGCGGTGGAAGTGCAGAGTCTTAACCACTGAACCATCAGGGGACTCCTGGCAGTGGAATTTAAAAAGAAAATTAAATTAATTTATTTATTTTTTGGCTGAGCTGGGCCTTCATTCCTGTGAGGGCTTTTCTATAGTTGTGGTGAGCAGGGGCTACTCTTTGTTGCGGTACACAGGAGTCTTATTTCTGTGGCTTCTCTTTTGTGGAGCGTGGCCTCTAGGGTGCACAGGTTTCATTAGTTGCAGTTCTTGGACTCTAGGGCACAGGATCCATAGTTGTGGTGCATGGGTTTAGTTTCTCTGTGGCACGTGGGATCTTCCTAGACCAGGGATCAAACCCTTGTCTCGTGCATTAGCAGGTGGATTCTTCACCACCGAGCCACAAGGGAAGCCCCAATGGGATCTTTAATCACAGAAAAATCTAGAAAAAAATATTGGGTTCTGCATGCATGTTTTTCTTAGAATACTGTATATAAAAACACTTACTTGGTGGCTCAGACAGTAAAGAATCTGCCTGAAATGCAGGAGACCCAGGTTCAATCCCTGGGCCAGGAAGGTCTCCTGGAGGAGGAAATGGCAACCCACTCTAGTATTCTTGCCTGGAGAATCCCACGGACAGGGGAGCCTGGTGGGCTATAGTCCAGGGGATCGAAAAAAGTTGGATACAACTGAGCGACTAACACACACACTTGTCATATTGTTAAAAAAAAAACACAACTATCTTTCTGTGTTGTTAGAAAATCATTTCATGTAGTTAAAAAGCATTAAAAGCATTTTTAATGACTGTCTAGCTGATGTGATCATGTTATTATACCACAGTTTACTTAACTGGGCACTGTAAGCTTTGACTAAATGAATATTAGAATAATGCTGCCAGTGGGTGGGGGCAGGATGGATTCAGAGTTTGGGGTTAGCAGATGCAAACTATTATACGCAGAATGAATAAACAACAAGGTCCTACTGTATAGCACAGGAAACCATATTCAAAATCCTGTGATAAACCACAATGGAAAAGAAAATGAAAAAGAATATGTATTTACATATATTTGAATCACTTTGCTGTTCGGCAGAAGTTAACACAACATTGTAAATCAATTATACTTCAATAAAAGAAATGTTAAAAAAAAAACCCATTACCGTGTGTTTGAAAAGTGAAAGTGAAGTCGCTCAGTCGTGTCTGATTCTTCGAGACCCCATGGACTGTAGTTTACCAGGCTCCTCTGTCCATGGAATTTTCCAGGCAAGAGTATTGGAGTGAGTTGGCATTTCCTTCTCCAGGGGATCTTTGGGTATGCCTAAATGTTTGCCTAGTTCTTGTATTTATTCAGGATGAATTCTTAGAGGTAGAAATATTGGCTTGAAAAAGACAAACATTTTATGATTCTTGGTGTGTGTGTGTGCTCAGTCAGCATTCAACTCTTATGACCCCATGGACTGTAGCCTGCCAGGCTCCTTTGTCCATGGGATTCTCCAGGCAAGAATACTAGAGTGGGTTGCAATGCCCTACTCCCGGGATCAAATGTGCGTCTCCTGCATTGCAGGTGGATTCTTTACTGCTGAGCCACCTGGGATTGGTACATGTTGCCAATGCTCTCTAGAAGGCTGTCATTTATACTGAAAGCTGCAAGACGGAGCAACATTCTGTAATTCTTTTAAAAAGTCACAGTTTTTAAATTTTGTTTTATTTAGGCTGTGCCATGCAGCTTACAGAATCTTAATTCCCCAACCAGGGATTTACTCAGGTTCTCGAAGTGAATGCACAGAGTCCTTACCACTGGACCACCAGGGAATTCCCTGTTTTAACTCTTACATGGTCCTGCCTCCTCTTCAGTATGTCAATATCCTGGAAAGGTAGCATTCTTACCTAGATTCTACTCGAGGTGTGGCAAAGAGCATCAGGCAGTCACAGGAGGATGCCCACGAGCACTGCTCCCCCTTCTCTCCATCCTTACTGGAAATGGAGGCTTTCCAAGGAAACTGAGGCAGATTGGGTAGTGGTCAACGCTCCCAGACAGCTTCTGAAAGGAATCCAGAACTTTTCTGGGCAGAGGGAAATATCAGATCCCACAGGGCAAGCACCTGTTAGTGTAAGTCACTCAGTTGTGTCCAACTCTTTGTGATCCCATGGTTGATAGCCTGCCAAGCTCCTCTGTCCATGGGATGTCCCAGGCAAGAATACTGGAGTGAGTTGCCATTTCCTCCTTCAGGGATTCTTCCCGACCCAGGGATTGAACCCAGGTCTCCTGAATTGCAGGCAAATTCTTTACTGACTGAGCCACTAGGAAAGCCCAAGCACCTGTGATGCAGGGGGGCAATTGCCAAAGCACCCACCCCTGCAGAGACCCTAGTGTCAGATGGATTCACTCAAGTCCAGGCTCCCACTTGCCATGACCTCTACCTGCTAATCTTCCGCAGGGCCCTCATTTTTCTGTCCCTTTTATCCAAATGACAGCTTTGCCCAAGCCCCTGAACAGGAAGCAGCAAACCCCGTTGAAACCGTGTAACTCAGATTAGGACCAGAACTCCTGGTCTTTTAACTGAGATCACACACCAGGACTTAATAAAGCTCAGGTTCTTGATGTCTCAGCACAGAAAGAATTCAGTGAGAGACAAAGTGATGGGCAAGAAATGGATTTATTTAGAGAGAAATACACCCAACAGAGGGCTTCCCTCCTGGCTCAGGTGGTAAAGAGTCTGCCTGGTCAGGGAAATAGATCCCAGATGCCACAACTAAGAGTGCCTGCTGCGACAAAGATTCTGAGTGCCGCAAATAAGACCTGGTGCAGCCAAATTTAAAAAAAAAGTGCCTGGCACAGAGTAGGTGATCATATATCAGGAACTTATACCAGAATATTCCAATGTTTTCCTGAAAAACAATCCCACTCCTCAAATAACAGGATATTATTTATGTATTTATGTATATAATAGGGGCTTCCCTGGTGGCTCAGATGGTAAAGAATCCGCCTGCGATGCAGGAGACCTGGGTTTGATCTCTGGTCGGGAAGATCTCCTGGAGAAGGGAATGGCTCCAGTATATTAATAAATGATGTATTATTTACATTATAATAGGCTATTAATTATAATAACATATTAAATGTATTCAAATGTTATGCTAAGTCGCTTGAATCACATCCAACTCTGCGCGACCCCGTGGACTGTAGCCCACCAGGCTCCTCTGTCCATGGGATTCTCCAGGCAAGAATACCAGAGTGGGTTGCAATGTCCTACTCCCGGGGATCTTCCTGAACCAAGGAATCAAACCTGTGTCTCTTATGTCTCCTGCATTGGCAGGCAGGTTCTTTACCACTAGTGCCACATAGAAAGCCCCAATAACAAAAAATACTTGAGGGAAAATAAGGTTGAGGGCAGAACACCAAAACCCATAGCACTTAGTCCCCACAGCACTAATAAAGCCAGCAGTCATCCCAGTTTAATTCCTACCCCAGATAAACCTCTCCTGCCTTCTGTGCCCAGTCTCTGGCCTCAAACTCTGGGCACCGCCTCTTCCTTTGAGATGAAAGCATTTGCTCCTAAGAGAGGTCACCTTTAACCTAGTTCAAATCTGACCCAGCCTGTGGATGTCTTCATTAATTTATTGCTTCAGACTATAAAATGTCTTTGCAGTATCCTCACCTGAACTTGAAACTCCCCAGGCAAAAGAGCAAAAGCTGTAGAGATTTTGAAGCCCTAAACCATCCACAGAGCCCAGGAACAAAATGCAACCATGAATAAAAGTTTTAAAGTGAAAAGGAAGAAAGAATTGTAGGGTTAAAACAACAACAACCACCACCATGAAATGCCATCATGGAACTCAAGATAAAAGCCAGTCGTAAAACCTAGCTATAGAACCCAACACAAAACCCAGCCACAGAATTCTACCATGGAACCCAGTCACAAACCTCACTATAGCATGAAGCCATAAAACCCAGCCATAGAATTCAGCTGTGGAATATAGTCACAAAGCTCTATGCATGGAACCCAGCCACAAAACCCCACTACAGCATGAAGCCACAGAACCCAGCCATAAAACACATTCATAGAAACCAACATGAAACCCAGCGACAAAACTCAGGCATGGAACCTAGCGTTGCCTACCCTGAAGAGAGCCATTTTTGTAGCTTCCATTTTTCTTTTTAAATAAGATTTTTCCTATCAGCTATACCCCAACATAAAATGTTTTTGGTGCTTAAAAAAATACAAAAATTTAAAATATATAAGGTTTTTCTTATTTATATTATTAAGATTTTCTTTTTAATTATAAATTGTGCTAGGGAAAAAAACATGTGTGAACAAACGCTTCTGGGTTACCCCAACATCCACCCTTTCTCCGTCAATTTCAACCACGTGACTTACAAAAAGGAAGTTCAAGTTGTAGCTCAGTAAGAAGTAGCTATGGAATATGTCAGCGGAGACTGGAATGCCCAGGACAGGGCTGCAGAACTTTGTTCCAGCCTGGAAGATGCAGCCCAATTCTGCGTTAAAGAGAGAGAGCGAGCTGTTGGTGATTCTTTTGCTTCCCATCTATGCACACTTAGACCAAATTTCTTCCATGTTTTGCCATCTGTAAAATGCGGTTCAATGGAGAAGGAAATGGCAACCTGCTCCAACATTCTTGTCTGGGAAATCCCATGGACACAGGAGCCTGGTGGGCTACAGTCCATTTGTCCATGGGGTCACCAAGAGTTGGACATGACTTAACTAAAAACAACAAGCAATTATTTTGGCTTTTTAACTTTCTGAATTCTTTCTTCCTCTCATAATTTGTTTCTGCATTCGTTTTCCTTGATCTCAATTCTGACCTCCTAGCTCTCATCTTTCCTTTTTTATTTTTTCTCTTCTGGTTAATTAACATATGATTAGTACCAAGATAGCAAAGAAAACATTTTTTGAGAAGCTAAGAGGGTGGAAAGACAGCTCATTTCTTCCCGAATCTCTATCATTCTACATTTAGTTTGTTAGGGTTATTATTTATTTTCAAGCTTCTTTCTCTACCTGTATTTGCCATTATCACACCACAAACAGAGAGGAATTAAATGAACATCATGTGTCCATCTGGTTCAGAAAATGCTTGAAATTAGAGATTTGGTGTTTGTGCCCACTCAGCAGAATTAATTTGCTTGATTGTGTATTTTTGACATCAGGGACTATGTCTTGATCATTTTGTTTAGTGCCTAGCACATTTTCATGTATATCCAGTCACTTTAAATAAATGTATGATGTTAAAGTAAACAAAAAAAATTCAACTCAAGACCAGTTTTCCTATGCAGTTGGAAATGGATGGTGACAATTGCACAACAATGTGAATGTACTTAACATTGCTGAAATGTATACTTTATTTTTTTTTTTTACTTGTTGGCTTATGTTCTTTATTTTTTTATTTTTTTAATAAATTTATTTATTTTAGTTGGGAGCTAATTACTTTACAATATTGTAGTAGTTTTTGCCATACATTGACATGAATCAGCCATGGGTTTACATGTGTTCCCCATCCTGCACCCCCCTCCCACCTCCCTCCCCATCCCATCTCTCTGGGTCATCCCATTGCCCTGGCCCTGAGCATTTGTCTCATGCATCGAACATGGAATGGTGTTCTGTTTCACATATGATAATATACGTGTTTCAATGCTATTGTCCCAGAACGTCCCACCCTCACCTTCTCCCTCAGAGTCCATAAGACTGTTCTATGCATCTGTGTCTCTTATTCTGTCTCGCATATAGGGTTATCGTTACCATCTTTCAAATTCCATATATATGCATTAGTATACTGTATTGGTGTTTTTCTTTCTGGCTTACTTCACTCTGTATAATGGGCTCCAGTTTCATCCATCTCAGTAGAACCAATTCAAATGTATTTTTTTTTTAATGGATAAGTAATATTCCATTGTGTATATGTACCACAGCTTCCTTATCCATTCGTCTGCTGATGGACATCTAGGTTGCTTCCATGTCCTGGCTATTGTCAATAGTGCTGCGATGAACATTGGCGTACATGCGTCTCTTTCAATTCTGGTTTCCTCAGTGTGTATGCCCAGCAGTGGGATTGCTGGGTCATATGGCAGTTTCATTCCCAGTTTTTTAAGGAATCTCCACACTGTTCTCCATAGTGGCTGTACTAGTTTGCATTCCCACCAACAGTGTAAGAGGGTTCCCTTTTCTCCACACCCTCTCCAGCATTTATTGCTTGTAGACTTTTGGATAGCAGCCATTCTGAGTGGTGTGAAATGGTACCTCATTGTGGTTTTGATTTGCATTTCTCTAATAATGAGATACTTTAAAACAATACCCTTCTCCCTGCTTTAAAGCCAGCTCTGTCCCTGGGAACGTCTGTCAGTATTCACCAATGTCAACATACAGCAAGGCTTCAGTGGAGGTGTCGTTACCTGAAGCTGCCTAGATCTGGCCACGGCTGGGGTAGATTTTCAAGATACCTGGGTTTATGCAACTTGCTGGCACCCAGAACACAGAGGCTCTCCATGCCAGAGAAGCTTCAGTGTCTGGCAGCTGGGAACAGAGTAAAAAGAAGGCAGATAGAGAGTGTCAGGTTACCTGGTCACAGGATAGACCCGGGGGCAGAGGCTCAGACTGGAAAGAGAGAAGTTTTGCCTGCAAGGGCCCCTTGCTCATTCCTGCTCTCCCCTCATCATTTCCCAGGCAGATGACAGAGCACTCTTGCTGGGAAACCAACCCCAAACTCCAAACCACAGGCACTGGTGGGCAGGGCAGGGGCTGCAGCATGGTCCCCAGAGATCAGAAAATCATCGGCTTTGCTCACCCACAAGCTAGAAAGAGACGGGAATACCAGACCACCTGAGCTGCCTCTTAAGAAACCTGTATGCAGGTCAGGAAGCAACAGTTAGAACTGGACATGGAACAACAGACTGGTTCCAGATAAGAAAAGAAGTACGTCAAGGCTGTATATTGTCACCCTGCTTATTTAACTTATATGCAGAGCACATCACGAGAAACGCTGAGCTGGAAGAAACACAAGCTGGAATCAAGATTGCTGGGAGAAATATCAGTCACCTCAGATATGCAGATGACACCACCCTTATGGCAGAAAGTGAAGAGGAACTAAAGAGCCTCTTGATGAAAGTGAAAGAGGAGAGTGAAAAAGTTGACTTAAAGCTCAACATTCAGAAAACTAAGATCATGGCATCTGGTCCCATCACTTCATGGGAAATAAATGGGGAAACAGTGGAAACAGTGGCTGACTTTATTTTTTTGGGCTCCAAAATCACTGCGGATGGTGAATGCAGCCATGAAATTGAAAGATGCTTACTCCTTGGAAGGAAATTTATGACCGACCTAGACAGCATATTAAAAAGCAGAGACATTACTTTGCTAACAGAGGTCCGTCTAGTCCAGGCTATTGTTTTTCCAGTAGTCATGTATGGATGTGAAAGTTGGACTATAAAGAAAGCTGACCGCCGAAGAATTGATGCTTTTGAACTGTGGTGTTGGAGAAGACTCTTGAGAGTCCCTTGGACTTCAAGGAGATCCAACCAGTCCATCCTAAAGGAGATCAGTCCTGAGTGTTCATTGGAAGGGCTGATGTTGAAGCTGAAACTCCAATACTTTGGCCACCTCATGCGAAGAGCTGACTCATTTGAAAAGACCCTGATGCTGGGAAAGATGGAAGGCGGGAGGAGAAGGGGACAACAAAGGATGAGATGGTTGGATGGCACCACCGACTCAATGGACATGAGTTTGGGTAAACTCCAGTTGTTGATGGACAGGGAGGCCTGGCGTACTGCAGTCAATGGGGTCGCAAAGAGTCGGACACAACTGAGTGACTGAACTGAACTGAACTGAGGCTAGACCTTCTTGAAGTCGGCTGAAGTTGAGACCTAGTAGCGATGGGTGAACTTGATTATAATTCGTTACAATGTGTCTAAGCTTCCCCATGGAAGAACCCCCCCAACCCCGCCAGGACACAGGTTGTCTTTGTGTAAACTGCAAAAAAAAAAACCCCAAAAACCTGTGCCCTCCAAGAGGCAAGGGGGCTGTGGGGTTGCAGGGCAGAGTGCAAGTCCCAGTTCTGCCAGGGGATTATTCAAGTTCTTTGAAATACAAAGATTGCTCTTTTGCAAGATGGCCTGACAGCAGCACCGGTTGTGTGGGGCTGTCATGGTGATGTGGTGATTGGATAATATACGTCAAGAAGAAAGACAGTACTTGGCACAGAGAAAGCACTTTCTGACCCTTAGCTGTTACTTAAGGATTGTTGCTGTTGGTCTGTGATGTCCCACGCTCAAACGTAATCTTGAGTCCCTTTGGGGACCCTGGTAGGCCTGGATTAATATTATTATTTGCATCTTCCAGAAGGGAGATCAGGAGTCATGGAGATTTCGGACTTCCCTGGTGGTCCAGTGGCTAAGACTCCGAGCTCCCGATACAGGCGGCCCGGGTTCCTTCCCTGGTCAGGGAGCTAGATCCCACATGCCGCAGCTAAGAGTTCGCATGTCTCGGGGAGGATCCTGCAGCAACTAAAGATCCTGTACGTCTCAACGAAGACAGAAGATCTGTGTATCACAGCGAAGATCCAGTGCAGCCAAATCAGTAGATAAAAGTAAATATTAATACATAAATAAAGAAAAGAGTCATGGAGATTGAATCTGAGCACCTAGAGCTGTAGAGAGATGGGCAGGGATTGTATCCCACCTGTGCATTACCCCAGAGGTCTTCCCTTTGACCTTGATCAAAGCCCCAGACATGGAGGGGACGCCAGGCCTCCAGTCCATGAATGGCACAAGAACGGCAGAATTCACTGGAGCAGATTCCCCAGCCATGGCTAAGTTCCCTAATTCCAGCAATAGTTCTTTGCTTTTTTCTGTGTTCTGGGAACACCATTTCTTGTGTCCCTGCACCCAGCAGGGCACAGCTACTTTCCAATCCCACCAGCCCCATCCTTCCTGTCTGGGGCTGCAGACAGACTATCTCCAGGGCCTGGGGTGTTCTCTTGGCCATCCTGGCTGCTGCACGTGGATTTTTCCATTAATTTGTCTCCCTGGAATGGTGTTTTAAGACCCTGATGTTGGGAAAGATTGAGGGCAGAAAAAGAGGGCGACAGAGGATGAGATGGTTGGATGGCGTCACCAATTCAATGGACATGAACTTAGGCAAACTCAGGGAGATGCTGAGGGACAAGGAGCCTGGCATGCTGTAGTCCATGGGGTCACAAAAAGTCGGATACGACTTGGCAACTAAACAACAATACTTCTAACTCCCGGTTTCCTCCAATGGCCTACTTATTTACAACAGCCTCTCCCAACTTCCCCTTCTCTTCTATAAAAGAGTTTCCTCTCCTTTGTTTAAATAGATTTGCATGTGGTTCATCATAGTTGCAGAACCTGAATTGCAATTCT
The DNA here is from genome assembly GCF_054371585.1 of Giraffa tippelskirchi. Taxonomy (NCBI): domain Eukaryota; kingdom Metazoa; phylum Chordata; class Mammalia; order Artiodactyla; family Giraffidae; genus Giraffa; species Giraffa tippelskirchi. The sequence continues at coordinate 93,213,939 of NC_137280.1, read as the reverse complement.
TAGCTGTTCTTAAATAAATCCATTCTGCTGGTAAAATAACCGGCTGTTTTATTGTTTTAGGTTAACAGCTTCTGTTGTGGTGGTTTAGTCACTAAGTTGTGTCCAACTCTTTGCCACCTCATGGTCTATAGCCTGCCAGTCTCCTCTGTCCATGGGATTCTCCAGGCAAGAATTCTAGAGTGGGTTGTCATTTCCTTCTCCAGGGAATTGTCCCGACCCAGGGATCGAACCCACATCTCCTGCATTGCAGGTGGCTTCTTTACCATTGAGCCACCTGGGAAGCCCCCACCAGCCCTTTCTCTGTTGGGTGCCAAGAAAGCCAAAGGTGCTCTCCTCCACCTCCGACCCCCAACAAAGGAGAGTGAGAGTATTCTCTGGAAAAACCCAATGGTTTCAGAGAAGAGACCTACAAAGTCTGATATCTGGGGGAGATCTCTGGAAAAGTTTGCCTTCGGTGAAACTCCCCATTGACACCAACCCACCCCCCAAGTCAGCCGTTAAACCTCACATTCAAATATAAGATTTAAGGAAACTTCCAAAACAAAAGGTAGAGGCCAGAATAAACACAGGAAAAATAAACAAACTCAGAAAAATAAAGCAATTGAAGGAGAAGAAAAAGTAACACAAACCCACTGAATTACTATCATCAGAGAAATAGCAGAAGATACACTGATTGGACCAATAACAGCAAACTGCTGCTCTAAAAATAAAAAAGAGGAACAATTCAGTTCACTGTATAATCGTTTTGCCTGGCAGGGATTTGAATGGGTCTAGGGTCCATTGCGGGCTTCCCAGGTGGCGCTCGTGGTCAAGAACCCACCTGTTAAAGCAGGAGATGTAAGAGACGAGGGTTAGATCCCTGGGCCGGGAAGTTCCCTTGGAGGAGGGCATGGCAACCCACTCCAGCATTCTTGCCATGAGAATCCCATGGACAGAGGAACCTGGTAGGCTATAATACATAGTAATGCAAAGAGATATGACTGAAGTGACTTAACACATGTACACACACACACACACATGCACACACAGTTCATTGCTGGGGGAACAGATGAATGGTGAAGCTGAGGAATGTATGGCCAGAAGTCCGGTGAGCAGCTGGAGGTAACAGATATACCTCTCATGAAGCAACACGGAAAAACCTTTCTAATAAAGTGCCTCTTAATAGCCAAAAGGTGGAAACAACTGATGATGGATAATAAAAGGATAATAAAAAATCCTTCCATGCAATGAAATATTATCCAGCCATGAAATGTTGATAGACAGTGCAACATGGATGACTATGAGGGCATTATGGTGAGTAAAAAAAGCCAGATAACGAAATTCACATGTTGCGTGATTCCATTTACATGAATGCCCACACAGGTAAATCCACAGAGACAGAGGTAAAGTTGAGGTTGCCTGGGGCAATCAGAAGAGGGGATGAGAGGTGACTGTCAAGGGATATGAGGTTTCTTTAGGGGGTAATAAAAGTGTTCTGAAATTGGATTGCGTGCATTTTATGGTATGTGAATTAAACATTAAGGGAAAAAATGCAGATTCTGATTCAAATATACATAATATGCAATTTTATTTGAAATAAAATACCGATAGAGAAGGGAAGAAATGAGAGAGAAAGGAGAAAGAGAGAGAGAGAGAACAACATTATTTGGACGTATGGGAAACACAGGCTCAGAGCAAAATATACACCTTGCAGAATCAGAAACAAACAAAAAGATACACACTAAACTGTCTAGGATGAGTATTGTTCTAGAATGGAGTGGATAAAGGAAATAAAAGAAAGAAGAGAACAAAGATCCCACCCATAACCTCTCTCATAACCCCACCCCTATTCCATAGCCCTCTGTCATCCTCTTTGCCCCAAACAGACCAGCAGCCACAAAAGGCAATGACTTGAATGACAGAAGAAGCCAAAAGTGAGCTGGTAACCTGTTCAGAAACAGTGAAAAGAACACTTTACATAAAAATCCCCGAGACATATAAAACTGATCTTAGAGAAATGCTCAGAGCCCAATTTTCCAGTTGTTAAAGAAAAAAAAAAATATGGAAATTGCCTGGCAGTCCAGTGGTTAGGACTCAATGTTGCCATAGCCTGAGTTTGGTCTCTGGTAGGGGAACTAAGATCAGCCAAAAAAAAAGAAAAAGAGAAAACACAAATGAAGGAAATGTGTTAACAAATTAGACTAAGAACAAAACAAATAGGAAGAAAGAAATTACTGTTTTGTTTTTTTGCCCACGTTGCCAGGCATGTGGGATCTTTGTTCACTGACCAGGGATCAAACTTATACCTGAATCAGAAGCACGGAGTCTTAGCCACCAGACCACCAAGGAAGTCCCTGGGAAGGGGGATATTAGGAAGATGAAATAGATAGAAAGGAAAAATGGAAATGAATCAAATGAAGGGAAGGTCAAATAGGGTGAGAAAGGAAGTGGATTCTTTAAAAACCAATGAAATATAATGTCTTACCAGACTGATTAATTTATAAATCAGATCAAGGGGAAAAATAAACACCATTAGGGGCCTTGGAATCAATAAAGTGTCAGCATAAACGTAAGCAGTCAAATAAGAGAATTGTACACGCCACCCAGGCAATGTTCTGGAAAACCTAGAGGAAATCAATGATTTCTGAGAAAAACATACAGTCTGATCACTGACCCAAGGGGAACGTCTGGTTAGGTCAATGACTATACGAGATATTCAGTTCAGTCGCTCAAATAAAAGATATTAGAAAGGTGATTAAAGAACTATATTGGGAAAGTTTCTCTAAACTAAATAATCATAATCACAATCCAAATTATTAAAACTATTCCATAGAAAAGTACAGAAAACTCACCCAATGCATCTATGACTGCATTTTATGAATTCAAGACTTCAATTCCAAAGCTTAATAATGACAGGACAGAAATATACAGATCAACCTCATCTAAGCACATAGAAAAAAATTTTAAATGTTATCAAATATTGTCATGCTTCCAAAGAGAAGCTACAGTCTGACACAGCTTTATTTCCAAAATTCCAGAGTTACAATAAAAAGCACTCTATCCGATTAAATAAGAAAAACCACAAGATCATATTAATATGTACTAAGAACTGTTTGATAAAACTTAGCAGCCTTTTTTTAGTGAAATGAAGTAAAATTTTTAAAAAAGATAAAGGAGTTGTTTAAATATAAAAGTAATTACTCCAAGATCAATAGTAAATATTTACTATATTTAGTGTATATGATACTGTATTTAAAAAAATCATAACATCTAGGTAATTCCCTGGTGGTCCAGTGGTTAGGACTCAGTGCTTTCACTGCTGAGGGCCTGGATTCAATCCCTGGTTGGGGAACTAAGATCTCACAAGTTGTGAGGCATGGCCAAAAAAAAGGAAAGAAAAAAAATCATAAAATCTCATTAAAAGAGATAAAGCAAAATCTGAAATAAGGGAAAGACATACATTTCTTTGATGGGTTGACATTGATAAAATATGTTATCCAAAATTATAAATGTAATACAATTATATTCAGCATTCCAATGGGGAAGGCATAATTATTTTTCCTGAATTGGATAAAAATCATATGGAAGACTAGCCAAGACAAATGTCAAAAATGAATAGGGAGCTAATTCAGTTGAAGTTAAAATAGTTAAATAGATGAGTAAGAAAAAATCATAAAAATCCAGGAAGACATCCCAGAATACATGAAAAGTTGGCATTTTATCTCTTTTCTTTTCAAATATTCTTTTATTGATGTAAAAATTCACAAAATATAAAATTAACCATTTCAAAGTATACAATTCAGTGACCATTTACTACACTGACAATGTTATACAAAACATTTTCATCATTCAAAACATTTTTATCATTCTAAAAGAAAACTCTGTACCCGTTAATCATTCAGGCTTTATTCCCCTTTCCCCTCAGGTTTGGGTAACCACCAAGTTCCTTTATGTCTCTATGTTATTGTTGTTAGTCAGTAAGTTGCAACTAACTCTTTTGGAACCCCATGGACTATAACCCACCAGGCTCCTCTGTCCATGGGATTTCTCAGGCAAGAATACTGGAGTGGGTTGCCATATCCTCCTCCAGGGAATCTTCCTACCCAGGGACAGAGTCCACATCTCTTATGTCTCCTGCATTGGAGACAGGTTCTTTACCAATAGCATCACCCGAGAAGCCCAGTAAGCACTACACAGAAAAGTAAATTCAAGTCCCCAAGTCAGATGAAAAGATGTTCAGATGGGCTGTGGGTGAGAACATGCAAATGGAGATAATGGTGAGATGCCACTTCCTCAAACTGACACAAATTTTAAAAAGTGATAACATGCATTGCTGGTGAAGCTGTGGGGAAAAGTGTTCTCCGGCATGGCTGACAGAAATGTGCTATTTTGCTCTGGCAACATCTATTTTTGGTATAAATCCTTTTTCAGAGGCTACTGCCTTTTGCAATATTTTCTTCCAGTCTACAACTTGTCTTTTCATTGTCTTAATAGCATATTTTTGCAGAGCAAAAATTTCAATTTTACTGAACTTCAACATCAGATTTTTTCTTTCATGGATTATGCTTTTGATGCTGTATCTAAAAACCCATTGTCAAACCAAAGGTCACCTAGATTTGTTTCCTTGTTTTCTTCTAGGAGTTTTTTAGTTTCATATTTTACATCCAGGTGTATGATTCTACATGTGGGGGACAGGGAGTAAAATATACATAATACGTAATGTATCACTTTAACCATTTTTTTTAATTAGTTTATTTTCTATTTTTTAACTTCACTTTAACCACTTTTAAGTGTACAATTTGGTGGTATTCACTGCATTCACAATGTTATACAATCATACCACTATTTCCAGAACTTTTTATCATCCCAAACAGAAACCATACCCATTAAATGATAACTTCCTATACCACCTTCCTCCAGCATCTGATAACCTCTGACTTTCTGTCTCTACCAATTTGCCTCGTCAAGGTAACTCATTACGATGCATTTTGAGTTCATTCTTGTAAAAGGTGGAAGGTTTGTGTCTAGATTCTTCTTCTTCCTCCTTTTTTTTTTTTTGCATATGGACATCCAATTATTCTAGCACCATCTGTTGAAAAGCCTGTCCTGGGATTTCTCTGCTGGTACAGTGGTTAAAACACCACACTTCCAAAAAAAAAAAAAAACTCCACACTTCCAATGCAGGAGACCCAGGTTTGATTCCTGGTCAGGGAACTAGACCTCATATGCTGAAACTAAGACCTGGTGCAGTCAAACAAATATTTTTTTAAAAAAGAAAAGACTGTCCTTTCTCCATTGAATTGCCTGTGTTCTTTTGTCAAAGATCAATTGACTACATTTGTGTGAGTCTGTTTCTGGGCTTTCTATTCTGTTTACATTGATTTATGTGTCTATTCTGTTGCCAGTTCCATGCTGTCTTGGTTACTTTATACAAAGCTTTATACAAAGTCTTGATATTAGGTAGTCTCAGCCCTCCGATTTTGTTCTTCTTCAGTGTTGTGCTGGCTCTTATGGATCTTTGCGTTTTCATAGAGATTTTAGAGTCAATTCATTGCTATCTACAGCCTGACAAACTCCATTAAAAATACATAAGCCCTTCCCCCAGCAATCTCATCCTTAGAAACCTTTCCTTTAGAAATAAATCATCAGCACATATGGGCATAGGTAGTGCTTCCCTGGTAGCTCAGCTGGTAAAGAATTCGCCTGCAATTCTCCTCATCTGCAAGGAGACCCTGGTTTGATTCCTGGGTAAGGAAGATCCCCTGGAGAAGGGAAAGGCTGCCCACTCCAGTATTCTTGGGCTTTCCTGGTGGCTCAGTCAGTAAAGAACTCGCCAATGTGGGAGACCTGGGTCCGTCCCCTAGGTTGGGAAGATCCCCTGGAGAAGGGAATGGCTACCCACTTCAGTATTCTGGCCTGGAAAATTTCACGGATAGAAGAGCCTGGCAGGCTACAGTCCATGGGATTGCAAAGAATCAGAGACGACTGAGCGACTTTCACTTATGGACATAGACACAAAAATATTTATTAGGGCCCGTCAGAATGGCTGCTATCCAAAAGACTACAAGCAATAAATGCTGGAGAGGGTGTGGAGAAAAGGGAACCCTCTTACACTGTTGGTGGGAATGCAAACTAGTACAGCCACTATGGAGAACAGTGTGGAGATTCCTCAAAAAACTGGAAATAGAACTGCCATATGACCCAGCAATACCACCGCTGGGCATACACACAGAGGAAACCAGACTTGAAAGAGACACGTGTACCCCAATGTTCATCACAGCACTGTTTATAATAGCCAGGACATGGAAACAGCCTAGATGCCCATCAGCAGATGAATGGATAAGGAAGCTGTGGTACATATACACAATGGAATATTACTCAGCCATTAAAAAGAATACATTTGAATCAGTTCTAATGAGGTGGATGAAACTGGAGCCTATTATACAGAGTGAAGTAAGCCAGAAAGAAAAACACCAATACAGTATACTAACACATATATATGGTATTTAGTAAATTGGTAAAGATAACCCTGTATGAGAGACATCAAAAGAGACACAGATAAATAGAACAGTATTATGGACTCTATGGGAGAGGGCGAGGGCGGGATGATATGGGAGAATGGCATGGAAGCATGTAAATTATCATATGTGAAACGAATCGCCAGTCCGGGTTCAATGCATGATACAGGGTGCTCGGGGCTGGTGCACCGGGATGACCCAGAGGGATGGGATGGGGAGGGAGGTGGAAGGGGGATTCTGGAAGGGGAAAACATGTACACCCATGGTGGATTCATGTCAATGTATGGCAAAACAAATACAATATTGTAAAGTTAAAAAATAGAAAATAAACTAATTAAAAAAATATATATATATATATTTATTAGGGACTTCCCTGGAGGTCCAGTGGTTAAGATTCCATGCTTCCAACGCAGGGGACTCAGGTCCAATCCCTGGTCAGGCAAATAAGATCCTGCATGCTGTGAGGTTGGAAAAAAAAAAAAAGAATATTATAGGTTTTTTTTCTTTTTGGTAGTGGAGGGAATAAAACCTGTGAGCCAAGGGAAAACCAGTTCATGGGAATGTGGTTGAATAAATTATGGTTCATCCACACCATGGGAGGTTATCAAACAAGTCAGAAGAGTGAATTAGGACCTCAGCAGATAGTCTGGGCAGTTCCCATAAGATACCTTGAATACAAAGGTGTGTCTAATATGATTCTATATTTCTGAAACAGTAACCTTTTACTCTCTACTTTTGGTCTATTTATTTATGTGTTATGTACTCTTAGTCAATGAGCAAGAATAACCTGGTGGGAAACACTGTAAGATGGTTACCTTGAAGGATGACCAGTATAAGAGAAAATAAGAAAAAAAGAGAGGGTAGTTTGCCCTCGGCAACTGTTGAAAACAGTAAGTCTTCTCTCTAAGTCAGTTTCGTCTAACAGATATATAAATATGACCCATGTATGTCATCTTAACCATATTACAAAAAAGTGAAAAAGAAAACAGACAAAATTTAATAATTTATTTAGCCCATGTGCCCCAAATATCAACATGTCATTGATATATATATGTATGTGTATGTATTTAATATACAGGACTTCCCAGGTGGCGCTAGGGGTAAAGAACCCACCTGAGAACGCAGGAGACAAGAGATGTGAGTTCGATCCCTGGGTGGGGAAGATCTGGAGGAGGGCATGGCAATCCACCCCAGTATTCTTGCCTGGAGAATCCCATGGACAGAGGAGCCTGATGGGCTACAGTCCATGGGGTCACAAAGAGTCGGACAACGACTGAAGCGACTTGGCACAAAAGTGCACATACATATTTAATATATATAGGGCTTCCCAGGTGGCGCAGTGGTAAACAATCCGCCTGCCAATGCAAGAGATGCAAGAGACATGGGTTTGATTCCTGGGTCAGAGGGATCCTCTGGAGTAGGAAATGGCAACCTGCTCCGGTATTCTTGCCTGGAAAACTCCATGGACAGAGGAGCCTGGCAGACTACAGTCCATGGGGTTGCAAAGAGTCTGACACGACTTAGATACTGCAAGCGCGCGCGCGCGCACACACACACACACACACACACACGTTTTAATTTGGCTGCACCACTCTGGCTAGCGGATCTTCTTTCCTCCACCAGGGACTGAACCCACATCTGGCAGTGAAAGCCCTGAGTTCTCATCACTGGACTGCCAGGAAATTTCTATGTCGTTGATATCTTTAAAAGCATCAGTGAGGCAAGTGACATTCTTTATGTCTTATGAAGTCTTCAGAATCCAGTGTGTATTTTACACTTAAATCTCTGTTCAAACTGGTCACATTCCAAGAACTCCACAGTTTCCGGTGGCCAGTGGCCACCATCTCCACAGGGCAGCGCTGAAGACAATCTCTAGGAAGACTTGAGTGCCCCCTAGTGGCAGGCCAAATTAACTCCACCCTTCCTGGCAATTTGGTCCAAACTGAAAAACAGATCCCTGCCTAGAACCCTTGATGTCTCCCTGCTGCCACCACATCATATCCATACCCCCAGGTTGAGCTTTCAAGGCCCCTCTCAATCTGGGTCCAGCTCACCCCTCTCCACAGGCAATTTCCACTCTTTCCCGCTAGCCTCACTGGACTTGCCCACCATTCACTCATCCATTGATTGATTCACTGAATCTTCACCGAAGATCCAGGGGTTACCCTGGCTCATGGGTATCTTCTGAGAGTCAGTGGTGTTTGAGCTTCCAGAACCAACAGTCTGCACTTAACCAACTACCTGCTTGGGCATCAGTCTTCGAGTTTGATCTTGGGCTTCACACCTTCCTGGTAGGATTATTGATTGATTGCATATGTGCTCAATCACTCAGTCATGTCTGCCAGGCTCTTCTGTCCGTGGAATTTTTCAGGCAAGAATATGGGAGTGGGTTGCCATTTCCTCCAGGGTATCTTCCTCATCCGGGGATTGAATCCATGTCTCTTGCACCTCCTGCACTGGCAGGTGGATTCTTTACCAGTAGTGCCACCTGGGAAGCCTAGGTAGGATTATTGGGGGAACTCAGTGTGATAACAAATGTAAAGCTCCTTGTACACAATGGGTGCTTAATAGATGTTGACTGAACTAGTGCCATCCTCCAGGCTTGGGGGGCAGGGCAAGAAACTGCAAGCAGAGATTCCAATAGCAGCTGGGGGTGGGGTGGATGGGACCACTGGGAGACAGGCGAGGCAAACACCAGAGCCCCAGAGAGGTGGGTGCAGATGGCAGGGCTGGGAGTAGGTACCAGGTCCTCCCTCTCCCACAGGACTAACCTATACCTGGCCCAGTGGGCCCAGTCTTTGCAGAATCCACTTACAGTCACCCCTTGCATAAAAGCTGCCAATGGCTCCCTGCAGATTTTTTAAAAACATTTTCAAAAATGTAATATTTATTTTTAATTAAAATTATTATTTATTTTATTTTATCATTTACTTATTTGGCTGCATCAGGTCTTAGTTGAGGCATGCAGGATCTAGTTCCCCAACCAGGTATCAAACCCAGAGCTCCCGCATTGGGAGCATGAAGTCCTAGCCACTGGACTACCAAGGAAGTCCCTAAAATATTTAAAAAATTGCTCTGGGGCTTCCCTGGTGGTCTAGTGATTAAATTCCACCTGCCAATTCCAGGGACATGGGTTCAATCCCTTGTCCTGGAAAGATTCCACATACTGAGAGGCAACTAAGCCCAAGCACCACAACTAGAGAGTAGCTCCTGCTTGCTGCAACTAGAGAAAGCTCTCTTTCCCAGAAACAAAGACCCAGAACAGCCAAAAATAAAATAAAGACAAATAAATTAAAATTTTAAAAATCATTTAATTATTTATTTGGCTGCACCAGGTCTTAGTTGCAAGATTCAGGATCTTTGTTGCAAAATGTAGGATCTTTGGTTGAGGCAGGTGGGATCTAGTTCCCTAACCAGGGATTGAACCCGGGCCCCATGCATTGGCAGCATGGAGTCTTAGTCACTGGACCAGCAGGGGAGTCCCTCTCAGATGATTTTAAATAGCAAGAAAATCCCCATAGATTGCCATTGCCTCACCTCTCACTCGTCTCTCCCTTTGTTCCCTGTGCTCCAGTCATGCAACTCACAAGGGCCTTTGCACATGCTGTTCCCTACCATTTGGGATGCTCCTCTCTCCCCTTCCCTCAGTTTTAACTCCTTATCTGGCCAATCTCTGTCTTGGAGAAGTCTCCAAGACCTCCACCCTAAGTCAGGCCCCTGGGGCATCAGTACCTCCTTTCCCCAAGACTAACCACCACCAGAATGTGAGCCCCATGGATCTTTGCTTTGTTTGCCGCTGTGTTCCCTCCTCACCTAGAAGGATGCCTGATATATAGCAGGCACTCAATGATACTAGAGTGAATAATATCTCCCAGACTCTGATACAAACAGCAGGAGGGCAGGATCTGAGGCTGTTTCTGCTTCCTTCCTGTTCCCCATGCCTAGTATACAGTAGGCAGTTAATAAATGAGTGACACTAGTGGTAAAGAATCCATGGGCCGATGCAAGAGATGCAGGTTCCATCCCTGGGTTGGGAAGATCCTTTGGAGGAGGGCATGGCAACCCACTCTGGTATTCTTGTCTGGGAAATTCCACGGACGGAGCAGCCTGCTGGGCTACAGTCCATAGGGTCACACAGAGTTGGACACGACTGAAGCAACTTAACAGACACAGAAAAGGAGGGTGCCCTCAGGCCTGGGTCACCGGGCACCTGTGTCTTGGGCCACCACGTGGCCACTGTACATTACTATCAGCTTGATCCGACTTGATTTTCCCAGGAAAATGACCAACAGAGAGATTTTCCTTCCTATTTTGAAGATGAGGGAAGCAAAGTCCAGAGGTTGAGAGGTTGGGCTCCATATGTTGTTCATGCCTCTGGAGCTGATATTTCTTCTCCATCAGGAAAACTCACCATGGCAGGCTACATAGAGTGTCCCAAAGATGCCCACATTCTAATTGCCGGGGCCTGTGAAAGATGGGAACATCTTTGCAGATGGGCTTGTGTTGAGGATATGGAGATGGGAGGATGCTCCCGCATTACTAGTGGAATCCCAAGGGTCCTTAGAAGAGGGAGGCAGGAGGGTCAGAGAGAGAGATTAGAGGATGCTACATGGCTGGCTTTGAAGATGGAGGAAGGGGCCACGGTCCAGGGGAGGCAGGTGGCTTCCAGAAGATGGAAAAGGCCAGGAGATGGACTCTCTCCATAGTCTCTGGAAGGATCGCAGTCCTGAGGGCGACTTGATGTCAGCCCAGTGAAAGCCATTTTGGATTCTGACCTCCAGAATGGAAAGATAGAAAACTGGTGTTTTTTTCAAGCCACGAAGTTTGTGATAACTTGTTACAGTGGCCATAGGAAGCTCACATACCCTGCGACCTGAGGGAAAGTTTCCAGCAGATCAGCAGGCAGAAGGCATCTGGTGGATGTAGCAAGACCGTTGCCTCAAGTCCAAAGCTCTGTGTTTCAGACACAACCAGCCCTGTTGCTCCAGTTGTCTGTCTCCCAGTGGCTGAGTCTGCCCTCCCCCACGACCAATAGAGGACCATCACCTTCAGGAACACCAGACGTACAGGAAATGCAAGACTTGTGAAGTGAAATGGCAGCCAGCGATCGTTCGCCCTACAGCTGCTTCAACATCCAGACCTCTCTCCATCAAGAGAGAAAACGAAAACCAAGAAAACAAAAAGAACATGATGTCATGTTTCTGGAGCTGCCCTGGGGAACAGTGATGGTTGTGGAATCAGACTCACCCAGCCCCACCCGTCCAAAGACGGAGGCTGAAGGTAGGGAAGGAATTCTGTTTGGGTGAGCTCAGCGATGAGACTTCGGCCTCCACATTAAAAAAAAACAAAAATTGTAAAATGCAGATAACGTAAGATTTACCATCGTATTAGCAGATGCAAACTATCATATAGAGAAGGGATAAACAACAAGGTCTTCCTGTATAGCACAGGGAACTATATTCAATGTCCTGTGATAAACTATCATGGAAAAGAATATGAAAAAGAATGTATGCTGCTGCTGCTAAGTCGCTTCAGTCGTGTCCAACTCTGTGCGACCCTATAGACGGCAGCCTACCAGGCTCCGCCGTCCCTAGGATTCTCCAGGCAAGAATACTGGAGTGGGTTGCCATTTCCTTCTCCAGTGCATGAAAGGGAAAAGTTAAAGTGAAGTCGCTCAGTCGTGTCCGACTCTTAGCGACCCCATGGACTATAGCCTACCAGGCTCCTCCATCCATGGGATTTTCCAGGCAAGAGTACTGGAGTGGGGTGCCATTGCCTTCTCCAAAAAGAATGTATACATATGTATAATTGAATCACTTTGCTGTACACCAGAAATTAACACAACATTGTAAATCAACTATATTTCAATAAAATACATTTAAAAAATTACCATCCTAATGATTATTTAAATTCTTAAAAATTTTTCCCACTTTATTGAGGAATAATTGATAGATAGAATTGCATTGGTTTAAAGTGGACAGTGTGGGGCTCCCCTGGTGGCTCAATGGTAAAGGATCTGCCTGCCGATATGGGAAACATGGGTTTAATTCCTGACCCTGGAGGATCCCACATGTTGCAGAACAACTAAGCCCGTGCGCCACAACTACCAAGCCTGTGCTCTAGAGCCCGGGAGCTGCAACTACGGAGCCCACGTGCTGCAGCTACTGAACCTGCACATCCTAGAGCCTGTGCTCTGCAACAAGAGGAGCCACCGCAAAGAGAGGCCTGAGTTCCACAACTAGAGAGTAGACCCCACTCTCCACAACCAGAAAAAAAAAGACTGCACAGCAACGAAGACCCAGCACAGCCAAGAATAAAATAAATTTTAAAATGAAACTATGTATAAAAAAATGGACAGCAGGGGAAAAAATTTTTTAAAGTGGACAGTGTAATGATGTGATGTACATATACACTGTGCAATTACTGCTTAAGCATTTTAAGTGTGCAATTACGTGCTATTAAGCACATTCACATTGTTGGGCAACCATCCCATCATCCATCTCCGGGACTTTCTCACTCCCCAAACTGAAGCTCTGTCCCCATGAAACACTGACTCCCTATCCCCTCCCCCAGCCCCTGGACCCACCATCTACTTCCTGTCTCTGTGGATCTGACTCCTCTAGGGACCTCCTGTGAGTGGGATCAGACAGTATTTGTCTTTTGCATCTGGCTCTTCTTACTGAGCATCATGTCCTCAAGGTTCACCATGTTGTAGCAGGTGTCAGAATCTCCTCCCTTTTAAAGGCTGAATAATGTTCCATTAAATGGAGCTAAAGAGGGTGGGAGAAAAAGGAACCCTCCTACACTGTGGGTGAGAATGTAAATTGGAACAGCCACTGTGGAGAACAGTATGGAGTTTCAGTTAAAAAATTAAAGCTAGACCTACCATATGATCCAGCAATCCCACTCCTGGCCACATATTCTGACAAAACCCTAATTCAAAATGATACATGTACCCCAACGTTCATTGCAGCACTATTTATAATAGCCAAGACATGGAAGCAGCCTAAACGTCCTCTGACAGATGACTGGATTAATAAGATGTGGTACATATAGACAACGGAATACTACTCAGCCATAAACAGAATGAAATAAAGCCATCAGGAGCAACATGGATGGACTTAAGTGAAGTAAGCCAGAGAAAGTGAAATATTGTATGACATTACTTATATGCAGAATCTAAAAAATAAGACACAAATGAACTTATTTACAAACTAGAGATAGATTCGTAGACATAGAAAGTAGACTTAGCAAAAAAAAAGAAAGTAGACTTATGGTTAGCCAAAGGGGAAAGCAGGTTGTTGCTAAGTCACTTCAGTCGTGTCTGACTCTGTGCGACCCCATAGATGGCTGCCCACCAGGCTCCGCCATCCCTGAGATTCTCCTGGCAAGAATACTGGAGTGGGCTGCCATTTCCTTCTCCAGTGCATGAAAGGGAAAAGTGAAAGTGAAGTCACTCATTCGCGTCCGACTCTTAGAGACCCCATGGACTGCAGGCTACCAGGCTCCTCCGTCCATGGGATTTTCCAGGTAAGAGTATTGGAGTGGGGTGCCATTTCCTTCTCCAGTGCATGAAAGGGAAAAGTGAAAGTGAAGTTGCTCAGTCGTATCCGACTCTTAGCGACCCCATGGACTGTAGCCTACCAGGCTCCTCCATCCATGGGATTTTCCAGGTAAGAGTACTGGAGTGGGGTGCCATTGCCTTCTCCTGGGAAAGCAGGGGAGGGATATAAATTAGGAGTTTGGGATTATCGTATACACACTACTATCTATAAAATAGATAACCAACAGGAACCTACTGCATAGCACAAGGAACTGCACTCAAGGAATAACCTATAATGAAAGAGAATGTAGAAAAGAATGTACATTTGTGTATATATGTATATATGTATAACTGAATCTCTGTGCTGTACACAAAACTAGCATGCCATTGTAAATTAACTATATTTCAATAAAATTTTTGAAAGATTATATATATATATACATATAACAGAGCCACTGTACTGTACACCTGAAACTAACACAATAATGTAAACAAACTATACTTCAATTCAGTGTTATGTGACAGCTGGAATGGGAGGGGAGTTTGGGGAGAATGGGTACATGTATACTTATGTCTAGTCCCTTCCCTGTTCACCTAAACAATCACAACATTGTTAATCGGCTACACCCCAATACAAAATAAAAAGTTTTTTTTAAAGTAAATAAATAAATTCAAGAGTGTTCCCTGGTGGTCCAGTGGCTGAGACTCCACACTCTTAATTCAGGGGGCCCAGGTTCAATCCCTGGTCAGGGAACTAGATTCCACATGCTGCAACTAAAGATCCCATGTGCTGCAATTAAGGCTCAGAGAAGCCAAACAAATAAAGTAAAAATAAATTCTACGTAAGTTTAAAAAAATAAGAACTAAATTTTATCCCACTCCCCTAAATAAATAAAAAGCAATAAAAATGATAATCATTAAGAGGTACTTCTTGGTTTACAAGTAAAACAAATGTTTACAAAGAGGAAAAAAGCAAGGATGGAACAATGCATATGGGGGCCAGCAGTTGCGTTCATTGCTGAAGAATAAAGAATATATGTGTACGTATCAAAGACAGGGGTTTCTGCTGTCTCCCTCTGCCCAGCAGACTGAGGTTTGGGGCTTTGTGATTCAAATCTGCCTGTGCTCTTTAGGGCTCTGGGGACGGGGTGAGTGACTTGGGGATTCTGTGCCTCCATTTACCCATCTGTATAATGGGGACAGAAGAGCCTGCCTCAGGAGTCTATTGTGAGAATGTGTAAAGAGGGCTGTCATTCCTGAAGAACTAGATGGGGAAGCCGTCTGGGTCCAGCTGTTCTCTCCGCCCCTCTTAGCCTGTGCCTGACCTTCCCGGGGAACTTCAGAATGCGCCACTCCCCCCACCCACCCCCACCACCCCGCCCCAGCCCTGCCTCATTCCCAGGCATCCAGCCAAATTCCCTGGCCATGTGCTCCATCCTCCCTAAGCCCAGCTGCTTCCTGTGCTCAGACAAAGAGAGCTCTGTCCCCAGACTACCAGGCTACCCCACACGGCACAGACTGCAGCCCCCCCCGCCCTGTCATGTGTCTGTCCCCAGCCCTGGCCCTGTGCTCCTGGGCACACGCTGCCAGCCCTGTGTCCCTCCTTCCCTTAGACTCACGTTACTGGCATCTGCGAGTCTTCTAGGCCTGGACATACACAGTTGAGTTCTGTCTGCAAGAGGGCAGTCTGGGACAGTACCGAAAGTCATGGGGTCGGGGGGTGATGTGGAGAGAAAGAATAGAGCTAGAATGACTCAGATATTGCACAGTGACCCTCCAGGATGACAACAGTGTGTGGTGCTCAGCGGAGCATGAATGCTGTGACCATGTGACAGGGACAGGAGACAATGAACAGGAACAGCGGGTGATGGAGACAGTGTGACAGCAACAGGTGCCCCTGAGGAGGCAGTGTGACAGCAACAGGTGACAGTGTAAGAAGAAAATACCCCAGGGATTGGTGTGATGTTGGTTGGGTGGCCATTTTATGGTGATAAGGGACAGCAAGGAGAGTGATGCAGTGAGAGATGACAACATACAGATACCACCATGGTGGGACTTCACTGGTGGTCCAGTGGTTAAGACCACACTTCCAGTGCAGGGTGCACGGATTCAATCCCAGGTTGGGGAACTAAGATCCCACATGTGGTGAGGCATGGCCAAAACAAAAAGACTGCCCTGGTGATGACAGTGACAGCATCAAGGGAGACAGTGGCGCAGGACCAGCGACTGGTGACAAGAAAGAGACAACACAGCATATAGGACCTTTGCTGTCTCCTTAGTCAGACGACTAAGATGACCTTTCCCTGGGTCTGGGACATGCCCCCTTCACGAGGCAAATTGAATGACAAAATTTCAAGACACTGGATATCCATTCTCCCAGACCCCTTGCTGCAAGGTGGGGGCATAAGCACCCCCCCACCACAGTCCTCCAGCCAAGTGACTTTGGCCCCAACTTTGACGGATGCTGGCGTCAAAAGTGGGACCCCCTTGAAGGATGGAGGAAAGGATAGTTAGGGAGTTTGAAATACACATGTACACACTGCTATATTCAAAATGGATAACCAGGACTTCCCTGGTGGCTAAGACTCTGCTCTCCCAATGCAGGGGGCCAGGTTCAATCCCTGGTCAGGGAACTAGATCCCACATGCTGCAACAGAGATAAGAGATCCTGTGTGCCTCAACTAAGACCCAGTGCAGCCAAATAAATACATATTTTAAAAATTTTTTAAAGGAAAAAATAAAATGGATAACCAGCAAGGACTTACTGTATAGCACAAGGAACTGGTGGCACCAGCGGTAAAGAACCCACCTGCCAGGAGACATAAGAGATGCAGGTTCAATTCCTGGGTCAGGAAGATCCCCTGGAGAAGGAAATGGTAACCCACTCCAGTATTCTTGCTTGGAGAATCCCTTAGACAGAGGAGTCTGGCGGACTACGGTCCATAGGGTTGCAAAGAGTCGGACACGACTGAACCAACTTAGCACGCATGCACAGGGAACTCTGCTCAATATCGTGTGGCAGCCTGGATGGGATGGGAGAATGGATACATGTATATGTGTGGCTGAGTCCCTTTGCTGTCCACCTGAAACTATCATGACATTGTTCATCGGCTATACTCCAAATAAAGTAAAAAAAAATTTTTTTTGAAAAAATTAAGTGGGCTCCCCTGGGTTCTGTTTTGCTGAGGTTGGCTTCAGTTTGGTTTCCAGAGTCCAGGATCACCAAGGACCATCTGAGCTGGAGCAGAGAAGGAATGGATGGTGTATCAGTAGGACCAGATCTCTGGGTGGTTTGGGGGTGCCTCTGCTGGCTGCAGGACCCCCAAGCTTGGGTCTCCAACCTCCCCAGAGATCTTGTACTCCACCAAGCACCCTTTCTGCCAAGACTGATTTCTGTGGCTTGCTCTTTAAGAATCCTGACACTCTGAGTGATGGTGTTTGTGGGTGACAATGTCACAGCAATAAGGGAAAGGTGTAACGGTGACAGGGGGCCACACGAATGTCCCAGGCAGGGGAGCAAACCAGAAAACAGCAAGGTATCCCCTGGATGGGAGACAAGGAGGTGACAGCAGTGAGGGATGCTGATGGGTCATCTTTTAATAGGAATCTGGCAGTCATTTGGTGTTGACGGGGAAACTGTGTGACATGCTCTGCCCTCATGGCAGTGTTGGGGGTGGCATTGGCAAGCTTGGGGGAAGGGTAAGAGCATCCACATGCCTTCATGACAGTGTAATGTAATGAGTGACCCCGTCAGTAACGGACAGCATGCAATAGACTCAGGCAGTTGAGGGCAAGACGGCACACCAGTAGTGAGGAGGATCCAATGGCAGCAACACCCTCTGCTGTCAGTGTCCCTTCCATATGTCACTAAAACTTCCAACAGCCCCACACAGCCTCTGTCTCACCACACCTGATGGATTGCTCCTCCCCTGGTTTCCAGAGAGCAGCTGGGGAGAAATTTTTTAAATTATTTATTTATTTTTGATTGCACTGAGTCTCTGTTGCTACAAGCAGGCTTTCTCTAGTTGTGATGAGCGGGGGCTTCTCTTCACTTTTGGTGCTCAGGCTTCTTATTGCCGTGACTTTCTCACAAGGCGGAGCTCTAGGCACGCGGGCTTCAGGACTTGCGGTGCATGGGCTTAGTTGCTCTGCAGCGTGTAGGATCTTCCTGGACCAGGGGTAGAACCTGTGTCCCCTGCAGCGGCAGGCAGACTCTTATCTACTGCACTACCAGGGAAGTCCAGGTAGGGAGGATTCTAGAAGGAATGGCTGCCTGATGCACCAGCCTTCCATGGGGCTTAGCCATGGAGGTATCGGTCGTGCGTGTCCCCGATGTGGGACTGTCCCTCCCCACCTTCCACACGTAGGCTGGGCTGTTTCTGGGGCAGCAGGAGCCTAGCCCAGTGCCCATGTAAAACACATTTGGTGGATGAAGAACAGACCAGGGCTGACCTTAGCAAAGGAGCCTAAGAAAGGGAGACAAAGGCGTTCCATGAAAGCTGACTCATCCACAGCAGCCCCTGACCCTTCCCACACTGGAATCCCACACCTCTGTCAACTTGATCTTGGGGTTCCTTCCCTAGCCACTCTCCCCATACCCTACCACCCCTCCTGACTCTCCTCACAGGCCCCGGGAACTCCATTTCCTCAGCCAGGATGCCCTCAATCTTGTCCCCAAAGTTTCCCTCTGCCTCATGCTCCTCCAGCCCAGCCCCAGAGCTCTCTCTGCTCCCCAGACCAGTTCTAGTTCTCCCCACGGAGAACCTTCTAGAGTGACACCTCTTCCTGGGAGCCCATTAGGGCTCACCTCAGAGGTGGGACATACCCCCTCTTGTCCATTATCTACTGAAGGTGCCCTGGTGTTCCTGGCCCCTGCTCACCCCTCCAGCTTCCATCTTGTCCTCTTTCCCTTTCTCCCCTCCCTGAAAGCTCCAGTCTTACTCAGTTCCCACATGTTCCACACGCTCCTGTGTTTGGGCGTTTGCCTGTCCTTCCCTCTGATTTTCACAGGTGTTCCTTTCCACTGAAGACTGATGCTGAAGCTGAAGCTCCAATACTTTGGCCACCTGATATGAAGAGCTGACTCTTTGGAAAAGACCCTGATGCTGGGAAAGATTGAAGGCAGGAGGAGAGGGTGACAGACGATGAGATGGTTGGATAGCATCACTGACTCAACAAACGTGAATTTGAGCAAACTCCAGGAGACAGTGGAGGACAGTGAGTCGAGATTACTCTGCCAACAAAGATCTGTCTAGTCAAAGCTATGGTTTTTCCAGTAGTCATGTACAGACGTGAGAGTTGGACTAGAAAGAAAGCTGAGTGCCAAAGAATTGATGCTTTTGAACTGTGGTGTTGGAGAAGACTCTTGAGAGTCCCTTGGACCGCAAGGAGATCCAACCAGTCCATCCTAAAGAAAATCATCCCTGAATATTCATTGGAAGGATTGATGCTGGAGCTGAAACTCCAATATTTTGGCCACCTGATGCGAAGAACTGACTCATCTGAAAAGACCCTGATGCTGGGAAAGGTTGAAGGCAAGAGCAGAAAAGGGAGACAGAGGATAAGATGGTTGGATGGCATCACCAACTCAATGGACATGATTTTGAGCAAACTCTGGGAGATGGTGAAGGATAGGGAAGATTGGAATGCTGCAGTCCATGGGGTCGAAAAGAGTCAGACATGACTTACCGACTCAACAACAACAACAATTGAGCCTTCAAGACCCCCATTCCCAGGCAGAATGCTTCTTTCTTTCCCGTCCTCCTAGAGTCCTTCTCTCTGGTCCAAGAGTATCATAGAGTCAGGCCTGTCTCTTGGGACCCATATTGGGAAATTATAACAGTTCTCTCTCTTGTAGACTTTTTTAGTGATGAAATGAGATTATGTGTGGGACTTCTCTGATGGTCCAGTGATTAAGAATTTGCCTTTGAATGCGGGGGACTTGGGTTCCATCCCTGGTCAGGGAACTACAATCCCACATGCTTTGGAGCAATTAAGCCCTCATGGCCTGCAACTAGAGTCTATGCATTGCAAAGAAAGATCTTTCATGAGGCAACGAAGATTCTGAGTGCCCCAACTAAGACCTGATGCAGACAAATAAATAAATAAGATAATGTGTATGAAATTCTTAACAGCATGCCTGGCCCAGAAGCACCTGCTAAATATTACCTCAAATGGTTATTTGCTGTTTATTTTTTTACATTCCAGAAGTGCTATGATGGAGGCACGATCAGCATAATCAGCTTCAGGAATTCAATAGGGTAAATGAGTTATTTTGGTGTGGGCAGGGTATTTTTGAACTGGGCTTTGCCAGATGCATAGGAGTTTGCTGAGGGGACTAACACTGTCAGGTCCAACAGCTTCTGACTAATCTCCATATCAAGGATCACAGGTGGCGTCTGTTCTCAGAGGTGGGAAAGCAGTGGGGAAAGCTAGAAATTTTTGTTTGGAATCTGAATTCCAGCTAGGGAGCAGAAATTCTGAAATTCAACTTCTGTGACAGCTGGGGAAGCTGAGGCTCAGAAAGGCTAGAACTTTGGGCTTTTTAAACTCTTCGTTTTGAGGATCAGATAAATAAATTTTAAAAAGTGGACCTCCTTCCCAGAAAACGCATCTCTGGCCAGCGTTTTGCCTACATTGTTGGGGGCTTCCGGAGCTTAGTCTAGTTAAGAATCCAGGCTCCAGGCAGCCAGGTAAGATTCCCCAGTCACCCTTGGAATTTTCCAGGCTCGAAGGAGAAGGCGGCGGCTAGGGGAGAACATAGAAAAGACCCTCCAGGTGAGTCCCGGGACCTTTCAGGCCTGGATCTCTTCCAGGCCACACTAAATCGCAGTTCCATCTTAGGGCCACCACCAGCTCAATTTCTACCCAAAACGCGGTCCCCACAGCCTCCCCGCGCCCCGTCTCAGCCCGCGCCTCGGGTCTGTATTCCCGCCCCATCCCATTTATTCAGCCCCTCGGAGTTTCACCAGGAGCCCCAAGCCCTCCCCCAGCTCCAGCCACTCCCCGAGGCCCGGGATCTGAGCCCCCGGCCCCCCGCCCCGGGAACTTCAGAGGTGCAAACGCGCCCTCCTCCAATTCCTCCCGCCCTCGACCCCAACCCCCCACCCCGAGTGGCAGCTCTGGGCTGGGAACTCAGCGGGGTCGGCCTCTCGGTTTTGCGATCCCGCCCCGGGCCCCCCGGCGCGGCGCCGAGCGGGCCCTCCGACGCCGAGCCCCGCGCGTCCGCTTGTCGCGCCTGCCTCCACGCGCGCGGGCTGGCAGGTAAGGGACGCGCGGAGCCAGGGGCGGGCGGAGGAACCGGAGAGCAGCGGGTGCGAGGGAGGCCGAGGCAGGAGGAGGGGGCTGGGGCGACGGAGGGGGAGGGGATTCCTTTGTTTGCAGCCGGCGGCCCCGGCCCCAGCCCCCTCCCCTCTCCGCGCTCATCTCCGCGCCGGCGTTGGGGCGCGGGGACCCGGAGGCGCCGCAGGGGCTCGGCCCGGGGTGCGGGCGCGGCCAGACCCAGACCCGCAGGTGAGGGCGGTGCCGAGCGTGGTGGCGGCTCCCGGGCCTGCGTCCCGGGCCCTGCCCGGTGGAGAACGTGGGCCGCGGGCTCGGCGGGCGCGCGTGCCCTACCCGCTAGCCCCCACGCCTAGTTCGCGGATCCTAGGATTCCTCGCTTTCCGCCCCTCCGTTTACCCCCACCCCTCTGCCGCCTCGTGGAGCGCGCGCTGCTGTCCCCGCTCATTCATTCCATAAGCTCCTGGGCGCGGTTCTCAGACGCAAAGTTGAGGGGTGAAGGAGGGAGCTGGGTCAGGCCACGCCGGAGATGGAGGTCTCCCAGGCCCCGGGGACTGCGTAGAGAAGGCGTCCTCCGAGCGCACAACAGCCTGGACGGCTTGGAAGCCAGACGAGAGTGCCCTTGACTAGTGGGGCCGACTTTCTCGCTTCCCCGCCAGAGGTGACAAAGGTCTTTTCCTTTTCCGAGGACCTGAAGACCACCTGGTCAAACTCTGATGGCCCAGAGAGGGGCAGCCACCAGCCCAAGGTCACACAGCACGCTCCCCATCCATTCTGCCCCCAGACCCAATTCTTTCCTCTCTAGTGCAGAAAGCTGGACTTGAAAGGGGCCCCGTGACGGCCACTTGGTCTGCCTTCTCTTCCCCAAGGGCCCAGCTCCCGTCCCCCTAGCCTTTGTCGAGTCCTCTCCCTGCCAGGGAGGACTGTGTCCACATCGTCTCCCTCCCATCCTTCCAGGTTCCAGAGAGAACCAGGCACCTCCTGGAGCATAGGGTCCCTTTGATTTTCTTCCCTTCTCTCTCCTCTGCCTGGGCTTCAGCTCCCACTCAGCCCCTTACTAAATGTGTGATGGCCTCAGTTGGCTCCTCTGTGAAGTGGGCACAATAGCTGTCCCTTCCCTGCTGAACAGAAGGGTGTTCTCACCAGCGGGAAGTTCCAGTCTGTGCCCCAGAGCTCCTGCAATCCTCTTTGGATGCCTGGCCCAGCCTCCTCAACTGCGTGCTTCCTCTGGGGCCCTTACAAGCCCTCCTGCATGCCGGCCTACATCCATTTCTGTCCTTGTTCCCCCAACTTAGAGCCCTACAAGGGCTCTCCACTGCCCTGACCTACAAGTGGGAGCTCCAATACACAGGTATGCACTCTTGAAACACCGAGGCTGCCACCCACCCCTCCTCTCCACTCAAAGGTCCACGGTCTTCTTGCCTTCGCTCCCAGGTTGCTGTCTCTGCTTTGACACCCTCCTCTCAGCTGACTCCATCATTGAGAAGTCACACCTCCTCCGGGAAGCCTCCCCTGACTGTTCATCTGCTTGCGGGTTGGGGCTGGATGCCTCCCTGGGCCCCCACAAGCGCCCAGTTTCTCCATCCCGGCAGCCTGCCCACTGCTCCTGGTTCTCCTGGGTGCCCAAGGGCTTCTTGCTGAGGTTGACTCCACCTCCTCTCTGCAGCCTCAGAGGGACGTATCATGATTCTGGAGGGTCCATGCTTGACAAGGAGAGGAGCCAGCCCCCTCACCGTGGCCCGGGGCCCTCTGGCTCGGCTCCTGCTGGCCTGGACAGCCCTGTTGTGCGTGGCAGGTGTCCAGGGCCGTTGGGATGGGGCTGTGCAGCCTGCCGGTCTCGGAAGTGTGCGCAGGCGTGGCAGCCCTGGCTTCTTGCAAGGGTGTGTGGTACCTGGGATGCTGAGAGGCCCCTGGGATGTGGGCTGGGCCTGGGCTGGGCCATCCTGCTGGGTGGGAGAATGAGGCCCAGGGGACGTCCAGCTGGGCAGGGGCTCCTCACCTGCCTCTCCTGCTCTCCTGAAGGCCTAATGTGTGCGGCTCCCGCTTTCACGCCTACTGCTGTCCTGGCTGGAGGACACTGCCTGGTGGGAACCAGTGTGTCGTGCGTGAGTGCCGCTGCCTTCTAGGGGGCTGGGGGGGTGGAGTTAAGCCATGAAATTGGCCCTTGCCTCTGTCCTCAGGCTCCCAGGACACCCAACCATGTTTCATTGCCTTACAGCTTCCCTGTGTCTGTCTGCTTGTCAGTCTGTCTGTCTTTCTGTCTTGGTCTTTCTCTAAGTCGCTGTCTCTGTCTCTGTCTGTCTTTTTCTCTGTGTCTCTTTTTGTTTCTCTACCCGCACCCCATTCTAGTGGGTCTGGAATCTGACTCTGTTCGCAGGAGACCTTCCCTCTCACTGCCCCCCTACCCCAGCACAACAGCCAGCACACCAGTACCCTCCAACTTCTGTCCTTACTGCTCACTGTTTCGGGCCCAAAGAACACCTGTCTCCTCGTGGCTCCAGCAGAGCTTCGGTCCTCCAGGCGTGCGGGGGGTGGGGATGGCAGAAGATTTGAATCCTGGCCTTGACCGCTGCCTGCTGCTCTCCAGCCATCTGTAGGCATGCCTGTGGCCAGGGCTTCTGTTCCCGACCCAACCTCTGTGTCTGCACTGATGGGAAGCTGGCCCCCAGCTGTGGGGTGAACCGAGGTGAGCAGGAAGTGATCCCCCACCCCAGGGGCGGGAAGAGAAGGTGAGCGGCTTCCAGAAGCCTCTGGAAGTTTCCAGGCTGGTTTAGCTGAAGGACCAGAGCCAGGCTGGACACTTCTGGTCCCAGAGCCTTGAGTAGGTATCTCAGGGCTTTCCTGTGTGTGCCCTGCTCCCTACCCACAGGGTCAGGGTGCAGTGTGAGCTGTATGAATGGGGGCAGCTGTCGAGGGGAGTCTTGTCTGTGCCAGAGGGGCTACACGGGCACCGTGTGTGGGCAACGTAAGTACCCCCCACGCACACCTGGGCTTGGGATCCCAGAGGTCAGGTCTCTGCTATCGTCTGCCCACTGCCCACCGGTCCCTCTTCTGGGACCAGGATTGGAGGGGACACACTCATTGTTACAATCTTATCCCTCGGTCTGGGCTGGGTTGTGGGGATTCCTGTGTGAAGAAAGGCTCACTTGGGCCTCAGCTCCCTCTACTGTTGGGGAACCTCAGGCCACCCCCCTCCCTTCCTCCACAGCTATCTGTGACCACGGCTGCCACAACAGGGGGCGCTGCATTGGGCCAAACCACTGTGCCTGTGTGTACGGCTTCATGGGGCCTCAGTGTGAGAGAGGTACCAAGCTGAGTATGGGGAAGGGGTCAGCAGGGAAGGGGCACTTCCTGAGACATGATTGGACCCCTGGAGGGTCCAGTAGACCTCCTCTCTGCTGTCCTTGCTGCTCAGAAGGGCAGAGAAACTGTCTGCTCCTGGGAAGGAAATCAGGAAGGGCATCTTGTAGGAAGGGGTAAGTTGGAGTTCATGAAATGGATAAGCCCCCTTATGCTGCTCCCCCACTGTCGAAGTGACCCCACAGGCTGAGGTGGGAGGAGTCACCTGTTGGGAGGCTGTCACCGAAGCAAAGACAGTGGTTGCAATGAGAAGTTGGATGCGAGGCGGCAAGGGATGGAGATAGTGATGAACCTCAGGTCTGCTCTGAAAACTGAGGGGCAGGTGGGTGCAGGGAAAGGCAAGACGCTCAGGCTCAGTGTTGGCTGAGGAACCTGCGGGTCACCAAGGAGGCAGTTGGATACCCAGGTCTGGGGCTGCCAAATCTACGGGGCCTGAAGCCCCATGGATGGTTGAGGTTCTTGGGGAAGAAAAGCAGGGGGGCATTTAAGGGTCCACCAAAGAAATGGAGCCCAGCCACCAGCAACTGGGAAGGAGAAGGTGAAAAGGAGTGCGTGGCGATGGGGATGCCCAGGCCGATGAAGCACCAGAGTGCCTTGCTTGGCCAAGGAGCCCAGGAAAGCAAAGACAGGAAGGGTTCTGGGACTGACCCCAGTGTGGGGGCTGCTGCTGAGGCCCATCTGTGACTGGAGCCAGTTTGGGGAGGGTATAGCCATACATCAGAAGCTGGAGGGGCTATGGGTTGCCTGGCTTCCAGGGTGGGCTTTGGGAAACTGGATTTGGCAAGAAAACAGAGTTGGAATTTGGGCTGACAGAGGGGGAGCAGTCGGGGTGGCTGAGGGAAAGTGAAGGTTAGTGGGGAGGGTGAGAGGAGGGGCCTGGTGTGGGGGCTGGGAGGTGGGGGCCCCAGAGAGAGGCAGGGGTGGGTGCTAGGTTAAGAATGAGTGGGGATTCCAGGGTCCTGGTAGGCTGAGGTGAGAGTCTGGAAACCCTGTTTTGCTTAGGGAAGTCAGGACTGTGTTGGAGCTCCTCTCCATACGGGCCTGGCGGCTGGCTTTGGCGTCTCCTTCTGGGAGGGGCTTCCCTTGGTCCAGTGCCAGCCCCTTGATTGGAGCCATCTGGAGCATGGAGCCAGGAAGTCACATCTGGGCCCATGCCCGGTGGTGGGGGGACCGATGAGACCACCTTCGGCTGGGCGGGAGTTCAGCGATGAAAATTGTGGGTTCAGAGCTTTGGTGGATACTGGGTCCCTCCTGGAGCCTGGGAGATTCGGCAGAGCCGGAGGTTGCTCAGGGATGGGACCAGCTCTCCAGTGGGGCGTCCATGGGTCCCTGCCCAAGCCTGCAGGGAGGGTGGGCCTGGTTGGGGGGAGGGTCTCCAGACATGCTCTGAGCTCTGTAGGCTTGGAGGTCCTGGCTTCTGTTGGAGGTTGGTTGGATACTGCTTTGGAGAGAAAGGGTTTTGAAAGGTGAATAGGAGTTCATCAGTTAAGCAAAGGGAACAGTATGAGTAGAGGCTTGGGGTCAGGAAAAAAAAAACAAAACCTGATGTTTTAGTATAGAGAGCCTGAGAAGGTGGCCGCAACAGTAGTCCAGGTGAGAGAGGTAGAGGCCTGTGCTGGGCCTGCTGGGATGGAAATGCAGAAGGCGATGGGGTGGGGAGCAGCCTGAGGCCAGCTGCCACATCCATCTGCCCTGCAGACTACCGGACAGGGCCCTGCTTTGGTCGAGTGGGCCCTGAGGGGTGCCAGCACCAGCTGACCGGCCTCATCTGCACCAAGGCACTCTGCTGTGCCACTGTGGGCCGGGCCTGGGGCTTCCCATGTGAGCTCTGCCCAGCTCAGCCACATCCCTGCCGCCGGGGCTTCATCCCCAATATTAACACGGGGGCCTGCCAAGGTAAGTAGAGGGGGCCAATGTGTGAGGACAGAAGTCCTGGGAACCAGGGCTGAGTGGGAGCCCTTGGCAGCTTTGGTTTCCTCCTCTGACGGGCCTCTCATCACCTTGCAGATGTGGATGAGTGCCAGACTATGCCAGGCCTGTGCCAGGGGGGCAGCTGTGTCAACACTGTGGGTTCCTTTGAGTGCCACTGCCCCACTGGACACCGGCTCAGTGAGAACAGCGCCAAGTGTGAAGGTGGGCGATGGGGAGAGATTCAAGTTGGGACCTCCTCTCTGCTCTGAGCGGCTCAGTTTCCCCCTGCAGAGAGGAGGAGGAGGTGGGATAGGGCTGGTGGGGGACCCTGCCTGGTTCTGACCCGGCATCGATCTGTATAGATGTGGATGAATGTCTCAGTGTGCCAGGCCTCTGCTCCGGGGGTGACTGCACCAACACAGTTGGGAGCTACATGTGCACCTGTCCCCGTGGTTATGCCAGCAGCCTGGATGGCACTCGCTGCCTAGGTGAGCCAGGGCTCGGGGTAGGGTAGGGGGCTGAATGGGCAGAGGCCAGGTAGGAGACAGATCCCTTGCTCATCTATCTCTGCAAGCTTCTGGCCCTTGCAACCTTCTCTAGCCCTTCAATTTCTATGTCCTTCTGTGTTTTTTGGACCCTGGTTTCCATCCCCTCAGAAATTCTGGCTCCTTGCACTTTGGTATTTATGCTCTCTTGACCCCAGTCTGCAAGCTCCTCTAGCCCCCATCTCTAAGGCCTTTAGCTCTCTGGTCTCTTATCTTGGTCTCCTAGCTTCAGTGAATTCCCCTCCCCCATGCCTCTCTACCCCTAGGACTCTGTGTCCTTCTGGCTGACTGGCTGGTTGTCATTCTTGCCTTCCTGGCCTCTCTGCCCCTCTAGCCCCCATCTCTATGCCCCTCTGCCCCTCTAGCCCCCATCTCTATGCCCCTCTGGTTGTCTGTCCTCCATCCTCCATCTTTATGTCCTCCTGCCCATGGCCTCACTAGCCACAGTCTCTGTATCCCTCCTTCCGCTCCTGAAGACTTTAAAAAAAGTACCCGTCTTCCCCCACACCCTGTGTTTGAGATCGCTGAGGCTCTGAGAGGGGAGGTTTGCTTGAGCCAAATCCACATGTAGAAGAGATAGTTACCCACACCCAGCTCCCCAGACCCCTCACCCTCCACCCTACCAGGGTGGAGTCCTCTGGTCTGTGCCTCTCCCTGGATACCCACCCTCCTGTAATCCCCCAAACCCCACCTGGCTGGGGCGGGGGGATCCTTGGGCTCTCTCTCCCTGTCCTGCTGTCTTGATGAGCTGCTCGTTAGACTTTAGAAGTGGCTGACAGGGCTAGCCAGAAACACTTGTGATGGGATATGGGCAGAGCCTGGGTTTAGTGAGGCAAGGTGGGCTTGGCAGGTCTCCAGCGCCACCTGGGCCCCTCAGGCTGGATCTCTACCAGGCAGGACCGAGAATGTTGTGTTTGGTGTTCTGCCAGTGTGCTGTGGCCAGTGCCAGACCTATTTATTCCTCCACCTCTCGGGGCCGTCTTGGTTGGCATGGTGACTAGCTCTGGGCACGTCCCCTGGACTGTGGGGGCCTTTCCCAGCTACTGAATAGCAGAGCCTAGATTTGAATCAAGGTCAAGTGTCCTCTGAAAATGGGCTCGCAATTCAGTCCTCCATTCCAAGTGACCTAGGGCAAGTTGCTTAACCTCTCTGCTTAGCCTCAGCTGCCTTATGTGTGATGTTCTGGCAGTACTTACCCATTTTACTGTTCACTAGCTCAGTCATGTCTGACTCTCTGCGGCCCCACAGGCTGCAGCACACCAGGCTTCCCTGTCCTTCACTATCTCCTAGAGTTTGCTTAGATTCATGCCCATTGAGTTAGTGGTGCCGTCCAATCATCTCATCCCCTATTACCCCCTTCTCCTCCTACCCTCAATCTTTCCAAGCATCAGGGTCTTTTCCAATGAGTCAGCTCTTCGCCTCAGGTGGCCAAAGTATTGGAGCTTCAGGTTCAGCATCAGTCCTTTCAATGAATATTCAGGGCTGATTTCCTTTAGGGTTGACTGCTTTGATCTCCTTGCAGCCCAAGGGACTCTCAAGAGTCTTCTCCAGAAGCACAGCTCAGAAGTATATGGAAAGGGTTAAATATTTATGGAGTGATTCACCCAGGGGTGGAAGTATGGGGTACTAAGTACACATTCAGAAGCACAGGGGAGCAGAGAAGTTGGGTTTGTGACCACTTAGCAGAGCCTGATCACAGTAGGTGCTTAATAAGCAAAGGCAGCATCATTTTTGTGAAAATTCTTGCATTTTGTCTTGTCCTCCCTACTAGAGAGGCAGCTGCTTGGTCAGATCCCCTGGGGTTCAGGAACCTGGCTTCCCATCTCGCCTCACTCTCCAGCAGCTGTGTGACCTTGAACAAGTCTGATGATCTCTTCTTGCTTGGGCAGGCACAGCCCTGTTAGAGTGCCAGGGATGATGCTGGAATTGCAGAGCCCTGACTCATACTCATGCGCCTGGGGAACCCTCCTGCCCCCGCTGCCAGGTGCATGGAGGTGTGTCTGGGGAGGTAGAAATGCTAGCTGTTTTCTCAGCCTTGGGCAGCTCAGAGGTGGCTACAAGGGCCCTCCCAGCTGGTTGGAGGGGTTTTTCCACAGTGGGCCACTGGCTAACATTTGTGGGTTTTCAAACCTAAAAATACGCTCTTTTAGAGTCAGAACCCGAAAAATCTGATCACCGAATAAAGCCATCATACTTGAGGTCACAGTGGAAGTGTGTCTGTGGTTTTTGTAGCTGGGGAGCCTCTGCCTCCGTCTCCCCAGGGGCTGCAGCTGTCAGTCTGCCAGTCTGCTCCCCTGTTGTTCAGTCGCTAAGTTGGGTCTGGTTCTTTGAGATCTGGTGGGCTGCAGCATGCCAGGCTTCCCTGTCCCTCACTGTCTCCCAGAGTTTGCTCAAACTCATGTCCACTGAGTCGGTGATGCCATCCAATCATCTCTTCCTCTGTCACCCCCTTCTGCTCCTGCCCTCAATCTTTCCCAGCATCAAGGTCTTTTCCATTTGAGTCAGTTCTTCTCATCAGGTGGCCAAAGTGTTAGAGCTCTAGGTTCAGCATCAGTCCTTTCAATGAATATTCAGGCTGATTTCCTTTACGATTGACTGGTTGGATCTCCTTGCAGTCCAAGGGACTCTCAAGAGTCTTCTCCAACACCACAGTTCAAAAACATCAATTCTTCGGCATTTAGTCTTCTTTGTGGTCCAGCTCTCACATCTATATATGACTACTGGAAAAACCATAGCCTTGACTAGATGGACCTTTGTTGGCAAAGTAATGTCTCTGCTTTTTAATATGCTGTCTAGGTTGGTCATAGCTTTTCTTCCAAGGAGCAAGCATCTTTTAATTTCATGGCTGCAGTCACCATCTGCAGTGATTTTGGAGCCCAAGAAAATAAAGTCTCTCACTGTTTTCATTGTTTCCCCATCTATTTGCCATGAAGTGATGGGACCAGATGCCATGATCTTAGTTTTCTGAACGTTGAGTTTTAAGCCAACTTTTTCACTCTCCTCTTTCATTTTCATCAAGAGGTTCTTTAGTTCCTCTTCACTTTCTGCCCTAAGGGTGGTGTCATCTGCATATCTGAGTTTATTGATATTTCTCCTGGCAGTCTTGATTCCAGCTTGTGCTTCATCCAGCCCTGCATTTAGCACTATGTACTCTGCATATAATTTAAATAAGTAGTGACAATATACAGCCTTGACATACTCCTTTCCCAATTTTGAACCAGTCTGTTGTCCCATGTCTGGTTCTAACAGTTGCTTCTTGACTTGCATACAGGTTTCTCTGGAGGCAGCTCCGGTGGTCTGGTATTGCCGTCTCTTGAAGAATTTTCCACAGTTTGTTGTGATCCACACAGTCAAAGGCTTTGGCGTAGTCAATAAAGCAGAAGTAGATGTTTTTCTGGAACTCTCTTGCTTTTTCTATGATCCAACGCTGTCTAGGTTCATCATAGCTTTTGCTCCCCTGGTCCCTGTTCAAATTAAAAGCCTCTTGGGTTTCTGCAGAATACCCAGAGCTGGCAAGTGAGGCCACTCAGCTACAGATCCCAGCATCTCTGTTTGAGCATCCAGCTTGACTTCCCAGGCAACTCTCTGATCCTGGGGTCTTCCTCAGTGTGGTTGAATATCCCAGGGAGCTTACTAACAATGCCAGTGTTCGGTATGGGACACTTGCTTGGCATGAGCCCAAATTTCCTTCTCTGGGGTAATTTGGAAATCTTCGTTTATTACCTCTTGGTTTAAACTTGGTTTAATCCTCTCAGCGAGGATCAGCCATGTGCCAAATAGAGTGCACTCTGCAACACTCTTCTGATGTGAGTGCTCTGAGCATCTCTGGTCCACGGATGGTGAAACTGAGGCACAGAGAGGCAAGGAGGTCTGTCCTGCAGATGGTGCTGGTGGAGCTGGGATGTGAAGTCTGGTAACTGGTCCTCAGGGTTTCCCAGGTGACTCAGCAGTAAAGAATCTGCCTGCCTGCTAATGCAGGAGATGCAAGTTCGATCCCTGGCTGGGAAGATCCCCTGGAGGAGGGAATGGCTAGCACTCCAGTATTGTAGCCTGGAGAATCCCAAGGATAGAGGAGCCTGGTGGGCTACAGTCCATGGGGTCTCAAAAGAGTCAGACATGACTGAACAGTGACTGAGCACACATGAACGATCCTCCCTACCCCTCCCACCCCGCCCCCTGCTGCAGACCACCGTGCTGGCACTTGCTTCTCGGTGCTGATTGCAGGCCGCTGTGCTGGAGACCTTGCAGGCCACTACACCCACAGGCAGTGCTGCTGTGACAAGGGCAGGTGCTGGACAGCTGGCCCGGCCCCTGAGCTGTGTCCTCCTCGGGGCTCTGGTGAGTGGCTGGGGGTGCTTCCTGCCTTCCTCTACCCCAGAGCTCGGCCTGCGGGTTGGGGACCCAGGGTACAACCGAAGGCTTAACTTCCAACTTCACTCCCTTGCAGATGAGTTCCAGCGACTGTGTGCCCCGGGGCTCCCGCTCCTGCCCTCCTATCCGGGCCCCTTCCCCAGCCTCCCCGGCTTTGGATCCAGTGGTGGTGTGGGTCCTGGCCCAGGGCTGGCACGGCACAGCCCCCACGGCTCCAATGGTCGTGGGGTTCCCAGCCTGGGCCTTGGAGATGCCAGCATTGGTGAGGACTTGGGAGGAGGGGGTCCAAGACCCCTCCGGTGGAAAAGGGGATCCAGGCCTCAGGGTCTGGACGGGGCTTTGGAGTGGGGGTTGTGGCCTGGGCAGTGGGGATGGGAGTACTGCCAGTGGTCTGGGGGTGGGGGCAGATTGGAGATCCCAGCCTCCAAGGCCGAGTTTGAGCTTTGGGTGAGGGTCTAGGACTGGAATTGGAGAAGGAAATGGCAACCCACTCCAGTATTCTCACCTGGAGAATCCCTTGGACAGAGGAACCTGGTGGGCTACAGTCCAGGGGGTTGCACAGAGTCAGAGATGACTGAAGTGACTGGGCACACACACTAGGGCTGGAATGGGGGTCCGGGGTCTCAGGCAAGTGGAGGGTCTGAATTTAGGGCAGGATGCTGGGCTATAGTGGGAGAGCCTGGCCATAGGGGGTGGGGTCCCAGCCTCTGAGTGTGTGCCTGAACCCAGAAGGGAGGCCCAGACCCAGGGGCCCAGCCCTCAGTCAGGCACCTGCCCCCCTCCGTCGGCCCTACCCGCAGGCACAGCCACACTGAACCAGACCATCAACATCTGCCGACACTTCACCAACCTGTGTCTCAACGGCCGCTGCCTGCCCACCCCTTCCAGCTACCTCTGCGAGTGTAACGTGGGCTACACACAGGACGTCCGGGGGGAGTGCATTGGTAAGTGGTGGCTGGGCTGGGGGTGGGGGTGTGCCCTACCAGACTCAGGCTCAGAGTCCTCTGCCCGCAGACGTGGACGAATGTGCCAGCAGCCCCTGCCGCCACGGAGACTGCATCAACACCCCCGGCTCCTACCGCTGTCGGTGTCATGAGGGTTTTCAGGCGACGCTCACCAAGCAGGCGTGCCTGGGTATGGCCGTCCCTTGGAAGTGGGTGTGCCAGGGGGCCTGGCTGGTGGAACCTGCATCTCTGGCCCGAATTGGAGTCTGGGGGGCCTGGGAGGACGCCTGCTGACCGCCCGCCTACCTTGCCTCCCACCCCCCAGACATAGACGAATGCATCGCCAGCAGTAGCCTTTGCCATCATGGCCGCTGTGTCAACACGGAGGGCAGCTTCCAATGTGTCTGCAATGCAGGCTTTGAGCTCAGCACTGATGGCAAGAACTGTGTGGGTGAGTTGAGGGTGGGCAAGTGGGGAGGGGACTTCTGGGCCCCAGTATCTGCCTTTCAGTGCCTCCTTACCTCTTTTAAAAAAGAAAAATATTTATTAATTTATCTGGCTGCACCAGGTCTTAATTGTGGCATGCAGGATCTTTAGCTGTGGCATTCAAACTCTTAGTTGAGGCACGTGGGATCAGTTCTCTGACCAGGGATCGAACCCAGGACCCCTGCATTGGGAGCTTGGAATCTTAGCCATGAGACCACCGAGGGAGTCCCTACCTTGCTTCTCGAATCTTGCCACTCCTGCTCCATCACTCCATCCTTTCTTTGGATGGATCCTCTGCTTCCCTTCCTGAGCCCAGCCAGCCCATCTGAGAGCCTCCTTGTGGTCTGTCCACTCTCTACCCATGCCTTCATTCTCCCCTTCCTAGGAGTCACAGAGTGACTCCCAGGAAGAGGCCTCTGGGGTAAGACTGTGCCGTCTGCTTCTGCTCCTGACACACAGCCCCTCATCTGCCTCCAAGAGAGGTGGGTCAGGACCATGGAGAGCGCCTTGGCCTCAGATTCCCTGTGGGTATAGGGGGTGCCAACTAAACTCCCCACAGCTTGTGGGGGCCACTAGGGAACCCCTTTGTCCTCTTCTGTCACCCTGAGACCTGCCTTAATCTTTCCTCACTGGGAAGGATTTTTTTCCTTTCTCCATTCATTCTTTTTTTTTTATTTGTTTTATTGAAGGATAATTGCTTTACAGAATTTTGTTGTTTTATTTCCTTGCAGAGTGTTTACTTTTTATTATTAGGTAGATTTAGAAAGTTGATTATCAAATTAACCATTTTCTTAGCATTAATTGAAGTATAGTAATTTATTTCCATGCATAAATCATTATTTTTATTTACACTGTTTTATTAGCTAGATATCACCTACTGAAATTAATTTTTATTTATTTATTTATTTTTGGCTGTTCTGGGTCTTCATCGCTGGGCACAGGCTTTCTCTAGTTGTGGCGAGCGGGGGCTGCTCTAGTTGCTGTGCATGGACTTCTCATTTCAGTGGCTTCTCCTGTGCTCTCTCTGTGGAGCACAGACTCTAGGGTGCACAGGCTTCTGTAGTTGCAGCATGTTGGCTCAGTAGTTGTGGCTCCCAGGCTCTAGAGCACAGGCTCAGTAGTAGTGGTGCATGGGCTTAATTGCTCCAGAGCATGAGGGATCTTCCTGGACCAGGAATTGAACCTGTGTCTCCTGCATTGGCAGGCAGATACTTTACCATTGAGCGACCAGGGAAGCCCTGTACTGAAATTAATTTTGATTAATTCTAATGATTAATTCATTGTTTCACATTTTACCATCAGGTCTTTAATGTTGACTTCAGATCTCTGCATAGTCTGTAACCAGTAAGAGCTGATGAAATCATTAGTTTGGTCTTTTTAATTTTTTTTCTCTTGGTACATATTAATTTTTAAAATTAAAGTATAGGTGATTTACAGTGTTGTGTTAGTTTCAGATGTACAGCAAAGTTTCAGCTTCTTTTTCTTTATAGGTTATAAAATACTGAACATAATTGTTTGTGCAATTCATTCATTTTTAAAAACCCTTTTAGCATCTTTATAGATATATAATTCTCATACCATAAAAGTAGCCTTTTAAAGTGTACACTTCAATGGCTTTTAGTACAAGCATCACCACAGTCTAAGTTTAGAACCTCTTTATCACCTCCTCTGCATTAGCAGTCATTCCAGAATCATCTATCCTCCCTCCCCTCCCCCCACCCCTCAGCAGTAGACTAATCTACTTTCTGTCCCCATGGATTTGCCTGTTCTGAGCATTTTGCATAAATGGGATCACACACTCTGTGGCCTTTTGTGACTGGTTTCTTTCACTGATGCATCACATTTTCAAGATCCGTCCATGTGGTAGCATATGTCAGAATGTCATTCCTTTTTATTGTCAAATGCCATTCCATTATATGAGCAGACAACATTTTGTTTCTACTGTCATCAGCTGGTGGCTGTTTGGGTTGTTTCCACTTTTGCTGTTATGGATAATGCCTCTGTGGAAGTTCATGTACACATTTAGGTGTGGACCTTTTATGTATTCATTATGTTTTTTCCCTCCCTATCTCCATTCCTCCCTCTCTCCCTTTCTTCCTTCTTCTTGCTTCAATCCGTTTTTATTTAACACTGTACTTTGGTAAACAAATCATTTCTGCACTGCACCGATTGCCTTCTTTTAAATTAAACTATTTTTTTAAGAAAGGTTTTTGGAAAAAAATATTTATTTATTTGGCTGCATCGGGCCTCAGTTGGGTTGCACGGGATTTTCCTTGTAGCATGCGGGATCTTTCAATGCCGCAGGCAGGCTCTTGGCTCTGGTGCGTGGGCTTCTCTCTAGTTGTGGCATGTGGGCTCCAGAGCACACAGGCTCAGTAGTTGTGGCACTCCAGCTTGGTTGCCCCACTGCAAGTGGGATCCAAGTTCCCTGATCAGGGGTCTCACCAGAGTCCCTGGCATTGGAAGGTGGATTCTTAACCGCTGGACCACCAGGGAAGTCCATAGATTATTTTCTCATTAGCTGATGGTTTTTGCCCTTTCCTTTTTAAATGCAGGTTTGATTCATACAAGATAAATTAATCATTTAAAAGTGAAAATCTCAATAATTCCCAATGTTGTGCAACCACCTTTCTTTTTTTTTTGCAGGAAGATAAACATAGCATTTTTAAAGGTTTTTAAAAATAACATTTATTTCTTAAAAGTTAACACTTGCATAATAGGAAACCAAAAAGCACAAGGAAAAAACTAATGTCATCCATTAACACAAGCAGTTTACTATTTGATGTGTCCTTCTAGGTCTCATTTGTGTATTTACACAACTAAGCATCCATTTTTATGTAATAAAGATCATACAGTTATGTATTAATAATAAATATCATGATGTGTGAAATGGCATTTTTAAGTGAGCAATTTGGTGGCATTTAGGATATTTCTAGTGTCATGAAACCACCATCTCATTTATGCAATTCTTTTTTGCATTTTTAAGAATTATGGCACAATTACAAGGCATAAAATTGACCATTTTAACCCGTTTTTTCCATTATAGTTTATTATAAAATATTGAATATGTTCCCTGTGCTATACAGTAGGACCTTGCTTATCTATTTTATGTATAGTAGTTTGTATCTAACCCTTTTTAAGGGAACAATTCGGTGGCATTTTTGTACATTCGTAATTTCATGCAATCGCTACCTCATTTTTTCAATTTTCTTTTTTGCATTTTTTATCTTGGCGAAATATACATAACTTTTAAATTTTTTTTGATGCTCCAGTTTCTCATTGTTGCTCACAGGCTTTCTCTAGTTGTGGTGCCTGAGCTTCTCATTGCAGAGCATAGGCTTTAGGCACCCAGGCTTCAATAGTTATGGCACATGTGCTTGGTTGCCCCTTGGCACATGGGATCTTCCTGGACCAGGGATAGAACCTGAGTTCCCTGCATTGGCAGGCAGATTCTTTACCACTGAGCCACCAGGGAAGTCCCTATATAACATGTTTATCATCTTAACCATTTTTAAATGAACGATTTGGAGGCATTTAGTGAGATGTTGTAGGAGAAGGCAATGGCATCCCACTCCAGTACTCTTGCCTGGAGAATCCCATGGATGGAGGAGCCTGGTGGGCTGCAGTCCATGGGGTCGCTAGGAGTCAGAGACGACTGAGCAACTTCACTTTCACTTTTCACTTTCATGCATTGGAGAAGGAAATGGCAACCCACTCCAGTGTTCTTGCCTGGAGAATCCCAGGGACGGGGGAGCCTGGTGGGCTGCCGTCTATGGGGTCGCACAGAGTCGGACACGACTGAAGCGACTTAGCAGCAGCAGCAGCAGTGAGATGTTGTGCAGCCACCACCTGACTTATTTAAAGGACTTTGAACAACTATTCATGGAGCACCTATATGTGCCAGGATGGAAGATGCAGATATGAGCTAGTGGTCCCAGTTGGCCCCAGGGGAGTTCACAGTCCTGCAACCTAGTACCCATGCCAAACTAGTCTCTGACAGCCACGTCTCATCCTATCAGGCTCCCACAGCCCTGGGAGCAGTCCCTGGAAACATGAGGGCCGGGCTGGTCTACCTGGCAGGACTGGCCCAATGAAAGTGTGGGTGCCAGGACCCTGCTGGGACCCAGCCTCTCCTGGTGTCTCCAGACCACAATGAGTGTGCAACCACCACCATGTGTGCCAACGGAGTGTGCCTGAACGAGGATGGTAGCTTCACGTGTCTCTGCAAACCCGGCTTCCTGCTGGCACCTGGTGGCCGCCACTGTGTGGGTGAGAAACTGCAGGCTGGACCACAGGGGAACCCATGGGGATAGGGAAGAAGAGGAGAGGGGAGGTGGCAAGGGCGGGTGGGGCGTGGGGATGGGGTGGCTGGGACCCGTCGCAGTGCCCCCCCCACGACCCCTGCAGACATCGATGAGTGCCAGACGCCAGGCATCTGCATGAATGGTCACTGCACCAACACCGAGGGCTCCTTCCACTGCCGCTGCCTCGGGGGGCTTGCGGTGGGTGCTGACGGTCGAGTGTGCGTGGACACCCACGTGCGCAGCACGTGCTACGGGACCCTCGACCAGGGCTCCTGTGCCCGCCCCTTCCCCGGTGCTGTCACCAAATCCGAGTGCTGCTGTGCAAGCCCGGCCCATGGGTTTGGGGAGCCCTGCCAGCCATGTCCTCCCAAGAACTCTGGTGAGAGCCTCAGCTGCCCCGCCCCCACGCACTTTCCATGGCCCCACTTTTATTTAGTCCTTGCTTGTGGTTTATTACCGCAGGGTAGGGGTGGGCAGGAGGGGACAGTGGTGGGGGGAGCTTGGCTCCCATGGGGTCGAGTGGATGTCTCTCCCCCAAGAAGAGACAAAAAGAAAACTATTCTTCCCACTGGAGCAGGCATCTTAGTCCTAGACCCTTGCCCAGCCCCAAGGGGCCACATCTTGGGTGTGGCTTGGCTTCAGCAATAGCCAATGACCGCCCCTCTCTCCCTGTTCCTGCCGCCGCAGCTGAGTTCCAGGCCCTATGCAGCAGCGGTCTTGGCATCACCGCGGATGGCAGAGGTGAGTGGGGCGGGGCTGGGACTGAGGGGCAGAGACGTGGTTGGGAACCCGGTCAGGTCACTGGGTTCCACAAAGTATCACAGGCTGGGGGGTCATTTTCCCATAGCTCTGGAGGCTAAATGTCCCAGATCAAGGTGTGAGCAGGGGTGGCCTCTTCGGAGGTTGTGAGGAAGTGTCTGTCTCACACCTCTCTCAGCTTCTAGCACTTAGCTGTTAATCCTTGCCTGGTCGAAGCATCTCCCTGATCTCTGCCTTCATCCTTTTTTTTTTTAAATTTACAATGTTTCTGGTATACAGCAAAGTGATTCAGACACTATATATAAATGATATATATACTTTCCAGTATATATATTTTCAGTATATATGTATATATACAGTTTTCAGATTTTTTGCCCTTATAGGTTATTATAAAATATTGAATTTAATTCTCGTGCTATACAGTAGGTCCTTGTCTGTTTTCTGTTTTATATAGGGTAGTGTATATATGTTAGGGACTTCTTCCCAGGTGGCTCAGTGGTAAAGAATCAGTTCAGGAGTCATAGGAAATGTGGGTTTGATCCCTGTGTTGGGAAGATCCCTTGGAGCAGGGCGTGGCAATCCATTCCAGTATTCTTGCCTGGAGAATCCCAAGGACAGAGGAGCCTGGAGGGCTACAGTCCATGGGGTCACAGAGTCAGACACTACTGAAGCGACTGAGCACACACGTAGGCATGTATATATGTTAATCCCAAACTCCTCTGCCTTCCTCTCGACACAGGGTTCACCCTGTGTGTCTGTGCCCAGACCTCCACTTTTATAAGGATACAATCATACTAGAATGGACTGTATGTCCATCTCCACATAAAGTCACGTGCTAAGGTGATTCTGGGGATGAGAACTCCAGCCTATGACACCATCCCTTCCTGTTACAGCCTTCCTGCCTGAGCAAGAAATAAAAGGATTTAGGATACAGCCAGGTTTCCCATCCACCACTGGGCCATGGGGGCAGGACAGATGTCCAGCGCCCCTTCCTCAGTTAAAGGGACAGATTCTGGAGCCAAATGCCTGTGTTTAAATCCCAGCCAGCATTCTTTTTTTTTTTTTTTCATTTTTGACAAATGGGGCTGCCTATTTTTTCCCCCTTTTGGCTGTGCCATGAGGCTTGGGGGATCTCAGTCCCCCGACCAGGAATTGAACCCAGGCCATGGCAGTGAAAGTGCTGATTCCTAACCGCTAGACCACCAGGGAACTTTCCAGGCCCTACTGTTTACTGATTGAATACTGATCAAGTTATTTCCCATCTCTGCACCTCCTTTTCTGTAAAGTGGATATACTAGTAAGTCCCATTTCAGGGATGTTGTGAGGACCAAATGAGTTTAATATACTCTGCACAAAAGGGTAAGCATCTTATAACATTAGTTATTATAATCGCGCTTTAAAAGAAATTGTGTTGCTGATGTAATAATGTCTGTTCCATGAGTTCCACACTGCGGACAGTTTTGCCACCCCCCCAGGTGCCATTTGGCAATGTCTGGACAAATATTGGGGATGCTCTTGGCATCTCATGTGTAGACCCTGGGGATGTTGCTCAACATTGCACAGGTTCCCCCCCTCCCCTCCACAAAGCAAAGAATGATCCAGCTCCAAATATCTATGGTGCTGAGAAACCCTGGTTTCCAAGGAAAGGAGGCAGGATCTAGGTTGGAGCTCTGGCCCCGGAGGACCTGGCTTCTGGAGGCTCCAAGGGGAGCCAGGGCAGCTGCTGATGCTGTCTTCCTGCTGCAGACAACAACGAATGTGCCCTCAACCCCGACGTCTGTGCCAACGGCATGTGTGAGAACCTGCGGGGCAGCTACCGCTGCGTCTGCAACCTGGGCTACGAGGCAATTGCGGATGGCAGGGAGTGCGCTGGTGAGTATGCCGGGAGAGTGGACGGGCGGAGGGGGTGCCGGCCCCACTGCACACCCCTCACCCAGCTCTCCGGCCCCATCCCCGCCCTCAGATGTGGATGAGTGCGCCCTCAACAGCCTCCTGTGTGACAACGGGCGGTGCCGGAACAGCCCGGGCAGCTATAGCTGCTCCTGCCCCCAGGGCTTCAGCTTCCGGCCAGACACGGAGACCTGTGAAGGTACAGGGTCCTGGAGGGCACACAGACATGCACACACACACAAGTACTTATGCACACTGCATGCTATGGGTACACACATGCTGCCAGATGCATGTATACCTGCATTCACCCACACAGGCATGCTCAAAGGCATACATGTATTCATACTCAGTCTCACAGTTACACTCTTAGGTACACACTCACACAGTACCCACATTCACACTTACTCTCACTGATGGGAAGAGCTGACTCATTGGAAAATACCCTGATGCTGGGAAAAATTGAGGGCCTGAAGAGGAGGGGGCAGCACAGGATGAGATGATTGGATGGCATCACTGACTCAATGGACATGAGTCTGAGCAAACTCCAGGAGATGGTGAAGGACAGGGGAGCCTGGTGTGCTGCAGTCCATGGGGCCACAAGGAGTCGGACATGACTGACTGAACAATTCTCACTCTTTACACGCATGCTCACAACCAGAGTTACACCCTCAAAGGCACACCCTTATGCAGACACTCTGACATTCACACACTTGATGATCACTTGATTACACACACCAGTACTCACACAAAACAGACTTACACACCCATATTCATGCTCATAGAGTCACAGTCCCACACATCATACACTCTCATGTGCACACTCTAAAAGACACGTGTGTGTCCACATTTTTACCCTTTCGCACACTTAGGCTCACAGCCACACACACTTATATGTGTAGACACCACATACCCACACAGTTGTGCACTCACACACTTATATATACTCACACACAGGAATATGTGTCCACCCGCCCTCACACACACTTTGTTGCAATGACCTTGTCCATTACAGACCCCTGGGCACTCACAGATACCTGCACGAGC
This sequence comes from Giraffa tippelskirchi, assembly GCF_054371585.1. NCBI lineage: Eukaryota > Metazoa > Chordata > Mammalia > Artiodactyla > Giraffidae > Giraffa > Giraffa tippelskirchi. The sequence goes on along the minus strand of NC_137280.1, from coordinate 93,173,007 downwards.
GCGCGCACACACACAAACACACACACACAGTTATGCGCAAGCCTAACTTGCCCCCTCCCCCACCATAACCAGGTCTCTTCCCACTCTGGGTTTTCCTCCTGCCTCTCACTCTCTGCCTCTCGTGCCATGACTGACCCTTGCAGGGCCACCGTTCCCCACCGTCCCTGTCCCTGTGCACTTTCACCCGTGCGGGCTCCCAGGATCCTGCGTGTCGGCGTGCACAAGCAGGTGCACTGCACAATTTAATGCAAACACGCGCGCCTCTGCGCCTGCCCAGTCCGTTCCCTCGCCTTGTGACCTCGTGCGCCCCCTGCCGTTTGGACTTCGGCAGCGGCGGAGGGGAGGGGCCTCAGGTAGCGTGCGGCTCCAGCTCCTGCAGCTCAGGGACCTGATAGGGGTCGGGGGCGGGTTGTCTTTGCAGACATCGACGAGTGTCTGTCCAACCCGTGTGTGAATGGCGTGTGCCGCAATCTGGCCGGCTCCTACGCCTGCGAGTGCGCCCCCGGCAGCCGCCTGGGACCCTCCGGCACCATGTGCCTAGGTGAGAGGCCCACGGAGCAGCTAGGACCCCGACGCCCGCCCGGGGGAAGTCTGGGTCCCTGCGGGTTAGTGTGCAGGTGTGGGCCTGCCAGATGAGACAGCCGGCCCCTCCCCGCAGACAGCACCAAAGGGACCTGCTGGCTGAAGATTCAGGATGGCCGCTGCGAGGCGAACCTGCACGGAGCCACCCTGCGCTCCGAGTGCTGCGCCACGCTCGGCACTGCCTGGGGGAGCCCCTGCGAACGCTGTGACATGGGTAATGCCCCGGGGGGCGGGCTCTGGCGGCTCCCTGGCCATTGAGAGAACCGTGGGTGGAGACAGGTCCGCTGGATCTGGGTGGAGAGAATGTCTCCTCTCCCCAGTCACAGACCCCGCCTGTGCCCGAGGCTTCGCCCGAGTGAAGGGGCTCAGCTGCGAAGGTAACTCCCCTCCCTGTGCACTTCTCCGCCACTCCCCCCACCACCACCAGGAGCAGGCAGGTGTCATGGTGGCTGCCTAAGGCCCTCTCTGAAGTCATTGGTGATCTCCCTCCTTGGTATCTGGGTCTTCCCCACAATCCCCCAGCCCAGGAGGCTGGCATTGCCTCTTCCCACCTCCCCGAGAACCACGTGGTGTCTTGAGCCCCTAGGGAGCCAGCTCCCTGGGAGCCTCCAGCTCTTGTCTCTCCTTGCTTGCTGCTGCCTAGATGTGAACGAGTGTGAGGTCTTCCCCGGCGTCTGTCCCAATGGGCGCTGCATCAACACTGCTGGCTCCTTCCTCTGCGAGTGTCCAGAGGGCCTGATATTGGACACCTCTGGTCGGCTGTGCATAGGTGAGTGTGGGCCTGCAGGGTCCGGTGCAGGGCCGCCTGCACTTCCTTCACTGCCTCCACTCCCAACAACTGGAAGCCCTTCCTAGGGACAGGTGGGGTCTTGGGGATCCTCCTGGACTCCGCTAATGTGTCTCCAAAGACATTTGTTTTTTTTGGAGGGGTTGGATCCACTAATCAACTGCACTTCTAATGAAGCTCATTGCAAATGGCACAATCTTGTGGAATGTTACCTGCCACCTTGGTATATTCTTCCTTGCTATCAAACAAGGTTTACAGGAGGTAGATTTGAGCACGAGGCACCTACCTCTATCATGAGTGGTAATTCATGCCCACAACCCTTCCTCAGCGTCCAGGGCTCAAACCCTCACCCTGAATGGCTTGCCCTCAGGCTCAAAGCCTCTGAGATATTTTCCCCCTCAAGGAGGGCTTCTTGCTTTACACCATCAACATCTTGAATAGGACATTTCTTGGCCAAAAGCATCCACCAGCCAGCCCATAGGGCTCTGCATTCTATCAGTTTTTCCTCCCATAGTAACATTAACCCATTAGCGGCCGCCTCGGTGGCACCATGGAGCCTGGTCAACAGAAGGCAGATGGGCCCTGATGACTCTCTTCAACTTCGATTTCCTTCTAAACTGAGCTTCAGGTGTGCATCAGGCCTTCTTGCTGATCCCAAAATGTGAGCAAGGAAAGAAAGTAGCCGAGTAAAGAAAAAATAAAAACATTGCTGAATTCACAGCCAGGTGAGATGCTGTCTAAGGAGCCCTGGACCAACGCATTGGGTACCCAGGAACTTAAGATGGATCCCTGTGTGTCATGGCACTTCTGTTTATCTTTATTTTTTCTAAAGATTCTGTAATAGGGTCTCATTCTCAAATGGATCCTCTTAAATGTATGTTCCTTTTGCAAGGAGTGAAAAATTGTCCTAGTCGAGGGATCAGCCAGCTGTTTCTGCAGAGGGCCAGAGAGTAAATATTTTCAGCTTTAGGGGCCTCACAATCTGTTGCAGCTACTCAGCTCTACTGTGTAGGACAGAAATAAATGAATGTGACTGTATGTCAATAAAACTTTAGTTACAAAAATGGGCAGCTGGCACCCTGGGCCATAGTTAACCAGCCCCAGTCTTAGACCATTGTGTCTGGTATTGAGGAAGCCTTATCCATTGCCAGATTATTCTAAGGAGGTTTTACAAATTAAACACACACACTCTGGAGCCAGGTGGCCTGGTTTGAATCTCTCTCTGCCTGTGTGTGGCCTCAGGCCAGCTACCTAACCCGTCTCTGCCTCAGTTTTCTTGCCTGTAGAATGAGCATGATGATAACCATTTTCCTCTTGGTGTTATTTTGAAGATTAAATGGGTTGATGAGCTTGGAACAGTGCCCAGCACATAGCAAGCTCCTAGCAGTGCAAGTTATTATTAAAATGTAACTTTGGGGGACTGCCCCGGTGGTCTAGTGGTTAAGACTTTGCCTTCCAGTCCACGGGGAACAGGTTCCTTCCCTGGTCCGGGAGCTAAGACCCCCACATGCCTCTCTGCCAAAAAGCCAAAACATGGAACAGAAGCAATATTGTAACAAATTCAATAAAGACTTTAAAAATGGTCCACATCAAAAAAAAATCTTAAAAAATTTTTTATTTAAAAAAAATGTAACTGTTGGGTTATACCCTTATTCCAGTGTAACTGTTGGGAATTCCCTGTGGTCCAGTGGTTAAGACTCAGCTGTTTTTACTGCCAGTGCCCTGGGTTTGATCCCTGATCGGGGAACTAAGATTCCACAAGCCCTCCAGTGTGGCAAAAAAAAAAAAAAAAAAATAGTCACTTGGAGGACATGGAGTGTCAGCTGAGGAATTCAGTCTCCCCACTGGGGAGGAAGTTTCGGAGGACACTGCTTGTCCTGGCAGCCAGAATGTGGCAGGGGTGGGACCGGTGACCACCCCTCCTTGCAGACATGCGCCTGGAGCTTTGTTTCCTGCGTTGGAAGGAGGATGAGTGCGGGGCTGCCCTGCTGGGCAAGTACCGGATGGATGTCTGCTGCTGCACCGTGGGGGCCGCATGGGGCACCGCATGTGAGGCGTGCCCTGAGCCCGAGTCCCCGGCTTTCACCAGCCTGTGTCCCCGGGGGCTGGGCTTTGCCAGCCGGGACTTCCTGTCAGGCCGTCCCTTCTATAAAGGTGCGTTTGGGCTTGGGGAGCCTGGATGGAGGATGGGAAGAGGGCAGAGCGTGGGCAGAGGCCTGGAGGTGGGAAGCACGTTTGCGAGAGACCAGATATCTGCGATCAGAGGGGTGAGTGCTCAGGAGGCAGGGGACTGACTCAGGGACATGGAGTAGTGTGATGTTTTGTACTCTTGTGCTGCAGATGTGAATGAGTGCAAAGCCTTCCCTGGACTATGCGCCCATGGCACCTGCCGCAACACCGTGGGCAGCTTCCGTTGCTCCTGTGCAGGGGGCTTCACCCTGGATGCCCAGGAAAGGAACTGCACAGGTACGTACCTGCCAATGTCCCCTTGGCAGGTGCCTGCAGACATGGGGGGCCACAAACTAGAGGCACCTAAAAGGCAAGAACTGACCTTGTTCTGCCCGCCTGCCTGCTGTGTGACCCAGAGCAGCTCAATATCCTTTCTGGGCCTCCAGGATCCTGGCTATAAGAGGAGGGGCTGGCAAAAGGTGGCACTAGTGGTAAAGAACCCTCCTGCTAATGCAGGAGACAGAAGAAACACGGGTTCGATCTCTGAGTCAGGAAGATCCCCTGGAGAAGGGCAAAGCAACCTACTCCATTATTCTCACCTGGAGAATCCCATGGACAGAGGAGTCTGGTGGGCTACGGTCCATAGGATTGCAAAGAGTCAGACAAGAATGAAGCAACTTAGCATGGCAAAGTGACCTCCAGCAACTTCCCTGGTAGTCCTTTGGCTAAGACTCGATGCTTCCAATGCAGGGGGCCTGGGTTCGATCCCTGGTCAGGGAGCTAGATCCCACATACCTCAGCTGAAAGATCCTGCATGCCTCAACTAAGACCCAATGCAGCAAGTAAATAAATTGATTAATTTAAAAGAAAAGTGACCTCCAGGGGCCTGTGGGCTGGAAAGAAATTCCCTGCTCTCATCTGGGGGTGCAGTCTCAGCACCTCCACTTCCCTGGCTCTGTTCAGCGACTTGGGGCTCCCCTGCGGCCCTGGGTGTCTGCAGACATGGAGGCCTGGCCCATGTCCACTGTCTCCACAGACATCGATGAGTGCCGCATCTCCCCTGACCTCTGTGGCCAGGGCACCTGTGTCAACACCCCAGGCAGCTTCAAGTGTGAGTGTTTCCGTGGCTACGAGAGTGGCTTCCTGCTGATGAAGAACTGCATGGGTAGGCAGCCACCCCAGGGCAGGGTGGTGCCCGGGGATCTTGGGGCCGAGCTGAGGAATGGGGTGGGGGGACATTGCTGTGCCGGATATGGGTGGAGGGGGCAGGAGTGGAGATAAGCCACGATCCAGCTGGGACACAGCAGGTGTGGGTGTCGTCCCCGAAGACTGCCGGACACTGGGTCTGGCGTTCAGATGAGAAGCATGGGGACCAAGATTTGGGCAGGTTCTCCCAGGGTGGGGGTAGCCTGAGAAGAGGAGAGGGCCCTGGAGAGAGGAGGCTCTTCCCTTTTCATTTTTCTCATTCATTCAGTGAACGTTTCACATGCATCTCCTTGGGGGAACTATGGAGAGCTCGGATACAGGGGGCCATTTCCTTGGAACTCAGGACCTAATAGGGAGGATAAAACAAATCCCTAGACAAACAGAAAATAAAGAGCCACTGTTAGAAGCACTTGAAAGGGCTATACGGTGCAGTGTGAGCTGAAAACCCCAGGGATGTATCCCATTCTGTGGGGCCAAGAGAGTGGGAGTAATTGTGGTGAAGAAGGGCTGAAGAGTTGTGTGGAGAGAGAACAGTGTGTGCAAAGGCCCTGGGGTAGATGTGAGGGATGGAAGGAGCTGCTGTGGGGAGGAGGGAAGGTGGAAAGGTGGAACAGTGTGTGCAAAGGCTCTCGGGTGGGCCTGAGGGGTGGAAGAAGCTGTTGTGGGGAGGGGGGAAGATGAAGGGGGAAACAGTGTGTGCAAAGGCCCTGAGGTTGACATGAGAAATGGGAGGAAGCCCCTGAGGCTGGAGTGGGAGGAGGGTGCTGAGATGAGTGGTGAGGCCCCTGGTTCTGTGTACTAAAGCCCCGTGGGGCTGGGCCTTGCCTTCCCCCTATCACTTCTGGGGTGGGGAGGGGGCTCCTCAGGGCCCCCTGAGGAGCTAAAGGGCCTCCTTCAGCTCCAGGAATGTCAGCCTGTGTCCCTGAAAACTCTGAGAATTCCAGCTTCCCTCCCATTCCGACTTTCCTGGCTCACCTACACCCCAGGGCTCCAGACGCTCTCGGCCTCAGCCAGGGCGACAGGGATGGGGGATGAGGGCAACAGGGGGGAGCTTCCATGAGCCCCATCACACCAACCCTGATCAGCATCTCACACCTCCTCTCTCTCTCCACATGCCCAGATGTGGATGAGTGTGCTCGGGACCCACTTCTGTGCCGGGGAGGCACCTGTACCAACACAGAGGGGAGTTATGAGTGCCAGTGTCCCCATGGACATGCACTGGCAGCCGAGGGCACTGCCTGCGAAGGTGAGTGTGGCTTGCAAGAGGGAGAAGATACGAGTATGTGTGTTTGTGCATCTCCCTGAGTACATACTTGTGTATTTGTGTGCATGAGTGGTCGCATGCATCAGGTATTGGGAGAGCACATTTGTGTGTGTTTCTGTGTGAAAACGGAAAATCGAGTGTGTGAGTGTGGGTCATTGTGCACCCATGTGAAGTGTCACTTGTGTGGTTGTAAGGTGGAAGGAGTGTGTATTTGTGTGTCTGTGTGAGCATGCAGGTGTGTTTCTGGGAATGCGTCTGTCCAAGAGTGAGTATGTATCGCTGTTTGTGTGAGTCTGTGAGTGTGTAAGTGTCTACACAAGGATGATTGTTCTTATGTAAGGCGATGGGAGTGGTTATTTGTGTGTCTACATAAGCTTGTGAGAGAGTGTGTGTCTAAGTGTGGGCATGTGTTTGCACACAGGTGGGTGTGTTTGTGGAGGGGGCTGTGTGCATGTAGGTGTGTCTGTTGAGCGTGTGTTTGTATGTGTGTACACAGGGGTTGGGGCTTCCCCAGTGGCTCAGCAGTTAAGAATCTGCCTGCAGTATAGGAGACACGGGAGATGCAGGTTTGATCCCTGGGTCATAAAGATCCCCTGGAGGAGGGCATTGCAACCCACTCCAGCATTCTTGCCTGGAGAATCCCATGGACAGAGGAGCCTGGTGGGCTACAGTCCATGGGGTCGAAAAGAGTCGGACACGACTGAAGTGACTTAGCACACACGCACAGAAGGGTTGTTTGTGAGTCTACTTGAGTGGATAAGAAAATGTGACACAAGGGCAGAATGCAAGGTGTGCAAATGTGTTTATGAGTGGGCATGAGGTGTTTGTGGGTCTGAGTGTGCATCTGGCTCTGCAGATGTGTGTCTACTGAGGGTGATTGTGTTTGCATGCAAATAAGTGTGAGGGTGTGCTGCTGTGTGAGCTGTGTGCGTGTGGCTGTGTGGATCAGGTTGTGGGTCTGTCTGCTGAGGGTGAGTGTGTGTCGAGGGTGTGTTTTGGGTGTCTTGTGAGTGTGCACCTGGGTGGATGTGTGGATCAGGGTGAGGTGCGCATTTGTACTGGGCTTCCCCAGTGGCTCAGCAGTAGAGAATCCACCTGCAATGCAGGAGACATAAGAGACACAGGTTCAGTCTCTGGGTCAGGAAGATCCCCTGGAGGAGGGCATGGCAACCCACTCCAGAATTTTTGCCTTGAGAATCCAATGGACAGAGGAGCCTGGAGGGCTGCAGTCCATGGGGTCGAAAAGAGTAGAATACGACTGAAACGACTTCACGCACGTGTTTGTACGAGGGCGAGGTGTAGACTCACACCCATGGGGGGCCATAGATGCAAGAGTGTGAGTGCATCACCATGCATGCATGTGTCCCAGTGCAGAAGGCCTGTCCCAGTGCACAGGCCCAGCCTTTCCTGGGACCACTCCACCACCTGCTGCCCTTCCCAGCCATCTGTTTCGCCCGCAGATGTGGACGAGTGCTCCCTGAGGGACGGCCTGTGTCCGCACGGCCGGTGTGTCAATGTCATCGGTGCCTTCCAGTGCTCCTGCCATACCGGCTTCCAGAGCACACCTGACCGCCAAGGCTGCGTGGGTGAGACCGCGCCCGCCCCCAGCGTCGGCCCCCACCGCCACAGCAGTCTCTCCTGGCCTCAGTCCGAGCCCCTGCCTCTGCCCTTGACCCCCGCCGCTGCTTGAAGTGCCTCCGCCAGGCCCTCACTTCGCCCAGCCTCCCACTTCCATCTTGCCCTGCCTCCCATCACGTCCTACCTCTTACCACACCCTCACTCTCCCCTGCCTCCCACCTTGCGACACTCCTGCCACGCCCCCACCTCGCCCTACCTCACCCTGCCTCCTGCCACGCCCCCACCTCGCCCTACCTCACCCTGCCTCCTGCCACGCCCTCACCTTGCCCCGCCTCCTGCCTTGTCACGCCTCGGTCACGCCCCCCACCTCCCCTTGCCCTACCTCTGGCAGTGCCCCCTACCTCTCCCTGCCTCCTGCAGATGTGGACGAATGCCTCACCAGAAACGGTGGTTGCCACGTCCACTGTGTTAACACCAAGGGCAGCTACCAGTGCGGCTGTGGACCTGGCTACTCTCTGATGCCCGATGGGAGGACATGTGAAGGTGGGTGGGTGCGGCCCCTTCCTTCCAGCCTGGGATGTGGGAACTCACCTGGCCCAGCCCAAATGAAGCCAGCCACACCCTAGCCGGGCCACTGACCCCGCAGAAGTGTCCCTGGGGTTCCCCCTCTGTCCCTTCCCACCTGCAGCCCGACCCCTCCCCTGGTCCCCCAGATGTGGACGAATGTGAGCAGAATCCGGACATCTGCGATGGGGGCCAGTGCACCAACATGCCAGGGGGTCACCGCTGCCTCTGCTATGACGGCTTTGTGGCCACGCTGGACATGAGGATGTGTGTAGGTAAGGAGCTGGGACTACATACAGGTGGAGGAGGCAGCTTCACTTCACCCACCAGGCCTTCCACAAGGAGACAGGCGGGCAACACAGACACTAGTCCTGTTCCCGGAACACGTGGGCAGGGGAGATGCAGGTTTGTTCTTGGTGGTCTGCTCCTGGCCGCCTGCACCCTGAGGCCCCGCACCAAGACCTGCGGGATCTTGTTCACAGCAGCAGAGGCCCCCCAAACCTTATTCTCTTGAATACTTTTATTAAATACCCACTGTGTACCCAGCACATACAGCCGGGTGCATGCCTGGCTTTGGGAGTCACCTTATAAGATCACCGTAGAGCATGGGGTTTATGCAGAGGAAAGTGTGTGAGATAGAAAGTCGCTGTGTTCTCTGAGCCCTGCTTCAGGACCTTGTCTCTGTTGTCTCTGCCAGGGTCACTGTCGTCTTCTGGTGGGGGCTGGTTGGCACAGGTCCTGGGGAGCAGATGTGAACTGGTGACCCCATCAGGGCAGAGCTGGGGCCAGAGTATGAGGATGTAAAAATGGAACCCTCCCAGGGAGATGTGTCCAGCTCAGGAATCTTAGGAAACACTGAACAAACAGGGCTTGGGACCAAGATAAGTAGGAAATGCTGCCTCCTCCATCCCTTCTTGCAGATCCGCATTGGCAATAAAGGCTCTGAAAAGGCCTTCAGGCCTTAGCTTTAGCTTAGCATCCTCTTAATTATTGGTGTAAAATCTTTTGGGGAATGTATGTCCGATGTGTTCCATGGAATATGAACTATAGAAAGTTGACTGAATTCTCGCAGCTGCCCAGGGGTGGAATAGGGTGATCTCTGCCCAGTATTGGAATTAGGGGAGCTCCCTACCCTAGAAGATGGGCAAAAAGAAACTGGACACAGGGGACCCATGTGGCAGGGCATGCAGCCATGCTGCTGTACCCCACCCTCACCTGCTTCTTCTCCTGTCACCCATAGACGTGGACGAGTGTGACCTGAACCCCCACATCTGCCTCCATGGGGTCTGCGAGAACACCAGGGGCTCCTTTGTCTGCCACTGCCAGCTGGGTTACATCGTCAGGAAGGGGGCCATGGGCTGTTCCGGTGAGCTGGTGGTCAGTGGAGCAGACACAGTGGGGCGCCCTGAGGGACCAGCTCAGGATCCGTGGGGTCCACCCCATCCCTTGGGGCAGAGCAAGGCCAGACCTCATTCTTACACATTTCCACTGGTGGGCCCTCATGTTGAAGCAAAAATAGGATCCGATCATGTGCCCATGGGGCTCTCTTGACAGCTCTGCAGGGGGAACTCTGGATCCCTTAGCATTCACAGCAGTTCCCAAGGCGTGCAAGCCTGAAGCTTTTAACTGTCACAGTGATGAACATTTAAACATGTCAGTCGTTCATGACCACAGACCTGGTGCCTCAGAACCACGGATGTCTCCTCTCTGTAGAACAGTTCTGGAGGGCAGAGTCTAAGATCATGTGTCAGAAGGGTTGGTTCCTTCTCGGGGGTCCAGAGGGAGAACTGGCCCATTCCTCTCTCCTCACCTCTGGTGGTGGCCACGATCCTTGAACGCATCACTCCAGTCTCCATGTCTGACATCCTGGGGTGTTGTCCTCTCTGCGTCCAAATTTCCCTCTCCTTACGAGAACACCGGTCATTGCACTTAGGACCCCCTGTAATCCAGGAAGACCTCATTTTAATTTGGTTACATTTACAAAGACCTGGTTTCCAAAAAAGGCCACATTCAGAGGTTCTGAGAGTCAGGATTGAAACATGCTCTTTTGGGGGGGAGAACATAATTCTATTTGCCATCATTATGTAGTTATTTCAATGCATACTAGAAGCAGACATTAGAAAACAGAGCATCCAAACCATGATTTCTTAGAGATGGTTGTTATACATTTTTCTTCTGAAGTGCATTCATGTAAGTAAAAGTGGGAGACAGCGTAAAGAAACTTTTAGCGAGGACTTCCCTGGTGGTCTAGTGGCTAAGACTATGTCCTTGCTCCCAGTGCAGGGGACCCAGATTCGATCCCTGGTCAGGGAACTAGATCCCACATGCTGCAACTAAGAGTTCGCATGCCGCAACTAAGACCTGGTGCAGCCAAATAAAACATTTTTTCTTACAAAGGAAAAACTTTCAGGGAATGGTAGCTCACTTAGGTGGTTTATGAACATTGCAGAGATGGAAAAAATGGCTGAGGGTTAGACACGCTGGTTTAGAAGGAAATCCTGCTTTAGAGGGAGAGTGTATTCATTAAGACAGTGACTTTTTTTTTTTTTTGGCTGTATCATGTTAGTTCCCCAACCAGGGATTGAACCCAAGCCCTTCAGTGAAAGCCAGGAATCCTAACCAAGGACAGTTCCTTTTATTGTCTATGCTGAGTCTCTCACGCTGCCATTTCAGACCATTTCTGGGGCATGCTGGGAGTCATGCCCTGTTGGGTTTGGGGGTTTTCCTTTTGGGCTCTGGGTGAGGGTGGAAGCTCCTACAGTGGTGACGGGGCATTTCTGGGCCCAGTCTGACCCTAGGGAAGGTCTTTTCTCCTGCTCCTGCCCTTAGTCTCCCCACTGTGTACCTGAAGCCCTGTTTCTACTTGGCCCAGGCCTCTTGTGGGGGTGCCCTGTCCTCCACCCCATCTCCTGGTCCTGCCCTCCTATGCCTGGGCCCCTCTTCTCTCAGATGTAGATGAATGTGAGCTTGGGGGACACAGCTGTGACAGTCACGCCTCCTGCCTCAACACCCCTGGGAGTTTCAGCTGCAGCTGCCAGCCAGGCTGGGTTGGGGACGGCTTCGAATGCCGTGGTAAGTGTCTGGGGGCCAGAGATCTGGGCAGAGAAGCAGAAGTGGGTGGGGTGAGTGGGCAGGCTACAGCCGGGCAGAGGTGGCTGGGCTTAGGCATGTCCATGGGGGAGGGTCAGGGTTGGGATTTGGAGGGTCTGCCTTCCCACAGCCCCCTAATGCACACACCTCGGGGACCCTGGGTTCCGTCTCCTGCAGACCTGGATGAATGCGCCTCCAAGGAGCGTGGGTGCAGCCCGAGAGCTGACTGCCTCAACACCCCCGGCTCCTACCGCTGTACCTGCCACCCGGGCTTCTCTGGGGATGGCTTCTCCTGTGATGGTGAGGTCGGGGCATGGGATGGGAGGGCTGGAGGGGTCCAGAAAGGATGGCCAAGGGGGCTGGATTCCGAGGTGCCCACGACTCACACTGATACACTCACTGCTCTGTGGGTGCCAGGAAGGATGTGCCTTCAGCCCTTGGGGCCAGAGGCCAGGCCCTGAGTCCCTTAGGGGCAGTCTTCTCCCCTGGACTCTGAATACATGGAGTCTTCTGGGTGTGGGGACAGGAATACTTGCTTTCTGTTGGCCCTCCACCCCAGATTGTGAGCGACCACGTCCCCCGTCCTCTCCCTGGCCCTGACTCAGTCACCTGCCCACTGAGTCAGGGTCTGAGTCCCCCCTGGGCTACTTGCCAACTCCCTGGAACTCCAGGTGACAGTGAAGGGTTCAAGTGATCAGGGCCACCTGCCCCCACCATGTGGGTCCTCACCAGCTGACCACCAGCCCCTCGCCTCTGAGTCCCGTTAGACAGGGACGAGTGTGCAGAGAACGTGGCCCTTTGCGAGAACGGGCAGTGTCTCAATGTCCCCGGCGGGTACCGCTGCGAGTGCGAGATGGGCTTCAGCCCCACCGAGGACCAGCATGCCTGCCAGGGTGAGGTCTGGGGCAGCCGGGGTGCGGGCAGAGCAGGGAGTCCCTGGAGTCACTGGTGCTGGGGGCAGCAGGAGTGAGATGCTGGCTGGGCTGTGCTCACCTGGGCTCCGCTCCTCCTCAGATGTGAATGAGTGCGTGCTCAGGAATATCTGTATGTTCGGGAGCTGTGAGAACCTGCCAGGGATGTTCCGTTGTATCTGCGACAAGGGCTACGAGCTGGACCGCGGTGGTGGCAACTGCACAGGTGTGGGGTCTGCAGGGTTCGGGGTGGCAGGCTTGTTCCATCGATTCCCACAGATCTCTTCTCACATGTCCTCTACAGAGTGGAGGGAGTCCTTGTCTGACCCCATCTCCAATAGTGCCCCTCCCCATTAACCTTCATCATTATCATCATTTATCATCCCCCAAATAAATGCAGTGAATCAGGGAGACTTCCCTGGCAGTCCAGTGGTTAAGACTCCACACTTCCATTACAGGGGGCACAAGTTCGATCCCTGGTTGGGGAACTAAGATCTCGCATCCTGCATGCCATGCGGCCAAAAGAAAAAAAAAAGACGCTGTAAATCAATGAAGTCAAGCTCCCTCCACCACAGCCATCAAAATGGTCTCCCACCTGTCTATCCCAAATGGGGGTCGGCAGACTTTTTCAATGAAGGGCCAGCCAGTAAATATTTTCAGTTTTCGGCCATACAGTCTTTGCCCTGTAGCTTAGAAACAGACATAGGTGATAAGTGAATGAATGGCTGTGCTTGTGTACCAGTAAAATTTTATTCACACAAACAGATAGGGGGCCGGATTTGACCCACAAGTTGTAGTCTGCCAGCCCCTGGCTTGAAACATGTCGTCAATATCGGTTTTTGTATGTTAGCTCATGGACTCTGCTGGCAAAGGCAAACCTCCAGGCCAAGTAGAAAAGAACAGGGGAAGGCACAGAGTTGCCTGGGACAGGCTACTGTCCCATCAGGCTTTCTTCCCAGGGGCCTTGCCCCTAAGACCAGCCCCCAGCAGCCAGGTATTCGACTCCCCAGGGAAAAGGCAGGAGGGAAGTGAGTTGAGAGGGGAGGATCCCTGCTGATGGTGCCCCCACCCCACAGATGTGAATGAGTGTGCAGATCCTGTGAACTGCATCAACGGCCTGTGTGTCAACACCCCCGGCAGCTACCTCTGCAACTGCCCCCAGGATTTTGAGCTGAATCCCAGTGGCGTGGGCTGTGTGGGTAAGTACGCACTCTGCTGCAGGTGGGATTCTGGGGTCCATGCGCTGGATGGGGCCATGCTGTGTCACCCACATCCACCTGCTCCTGTCAAACAAGCCCTTGGCCAGAGCAATCGTCCCTGTCTTTTGAGATATAGCCTTTGGGCTCTAGACTGACAGATGCAGAGTCACACGTGCACACAGACACATGCACACACAGACATACATAGAGTAATACACAGTTACACATACAAAGAGGTGCAAAGACACACACACCCTATTTCTCCCCCACCACTGGCTAACCACCCCTTTCTGCCTGTTTAGATACCCGGGTCGGGAACTGTTTCCTGGACACACAGGATCGAGGGGACGGTGGCATTTCCTGCAGTGCAGAGATCGGGGTTGGCGTCACCCGGGCGTCCTGCTGTTGCTCCCTGGGTCGGGCTTGGGGCAACCCCTGTGAGCTGTGCCCGCTGGCCAACACCAGTGAGTCCCTGAGTGGAGTGGCGGCAGGAGAAGACAGAGACCTAGCCCTGGTCCAGGTTCCCTTAGGGCTTAGGGGGTCATCTCTGCTAAGGGAGGGACACTGGGAACCAGAGAGGGAGAAGGACTCACCCTGGGTCACACAGCATATTCTCAGCAATTCATCTTCTCGACCTCTCTCCAAAGTCTCCTCTGCCATCCTTTGTATGTTTACATTTACTTGCCTGCTCAGTCAGTCAACAAACACTGAGAATTCCCAGGGCATGGGAACCTAGAGAAGGATGAAATACAGCCACTGAATGCTGCCCCTCACCCATAAACCAACAGTCCCTGGACTGTTGAGAGTAGATTCTAAGAGTCTGTTTGAGACATAGTGATGGCCAAAGAGGAAGCCATGGAGAGGAAGCGGGTAAGGGAAGGCTTCCCAGGAGAGGGACTTGAATGAGGTTTTGAAGAATGAGTAGGAGTTTTCCAGGCAGCGTAGAGGGAAGGGTGTGTGGTACAGTGGGAACAGCATGTGCAAAGTCCTCAGGTGTGGAGCAGGGAGGCATGTGTCTACCTATTCCAGGGCATATGTGTGTGTGTGAATGTACATGCAGGATCTTCCTTTCATGGGGGAAACTTGTGGTCACATTATAGTATGGTTTTGGATCACAAGAATCCTTCCTCCCTACCCCCAACTACCACCACGAAATCCATCTGCTCACGTGTTGAATGTGAACAAGTGTTTACACACAGACACCAGATCCTCCATGATTGTACCAATGTTTCTAGGCCCTAGAGGCTGAGGAGGTAAAGGGATGTAGTTTCTGTGGTAACAGGATGCCAGGCCCATTCTTGAGCCCTTTTTAGGGGACCTCCCCTCCTGTGCCTCCCCTGAGCTTTGCCCAAATGCCTCACCCCACAGCCCCTCACAAGAGCTTCTTTCCCTTGCAGCTGAGTACAGAACCTTGTGCCCAGGGGGTGAGGGCTTCCGGCCTAATTCCGTCACTGTCATCCTGGAAGGTGAGTTCCTGGTAGACCATCCATCCGTATACCCACTGATTGATCTTCCTCTCATCTCCCATCACCAAGGAGCAGAGTTGGGCAACTTTGGGGTGGGGGGCAGGTCCTCTCAGCTCTTCCACCTGTTGGTTTGTTGATTCATCCTTCTATCCAATCCCCATCTACCCATCCATCCATCCCCCATTTACCCATCCATATGTCCATCCCCCATCCATCCATCCACCCTTTCTTCTTTCCTTCCTTCCACCCATTCATCCACATATACATACATATAAGTACGTTTATCCGTCCACTCATCTACAATCCATCCATTCATCATCTACTCACCTACCCTCCCGCCCATCCATCCAGTCATTCTTCTTTTCATCCATTGACCCATTTGCTTATTTGACCCATTCTCTGCTTTTCATATCCTCTTATCTACCCATTTATACATCTATCCTCCGATATCCATCCATCCACACATCCATCCATCCATCTACTCATTCCTCCTTTCATTTATTCATCCACCTACTCACGCAACTATTCATTCACGCTCATTTTCTTGTCCATTCACATTGTTGTTTATTCACTCATCCACTACTTTTCATCTCCATCCACCCACTTACCCACCCATCCATCCATCTACTCTTCTATCCAAAGTGGATGATGAGATTGGAGAATTCCATCAAGAAGGAGCTTTGTGATGGATAGATGGATGGATGAGAGGATGGACTATCCAGTGAAGGGAAAGAGGATGAATTCAGGGTGACATTGACCCAGGAGAGTCTGGGTACAGCCTCTAAATATCCAACAGCTCTTGGGTGTCCTTAAAGAAGCAGGAGGGCCCAGGGGAAGGCATGGGTGTCCCCCAGGTACTCTGCTTGGGTGTAGCTTCCGAGCACAGCTTCCTCACTTCCTGACAGACATTGACGAATGCCAGGAGCTGCCAGGGCTGTGCCAGGGGGGCAACTGTGTCAACACCTTCGGTAGCTTCCAGTGCGAGTGCCCACCCGGCTACCACCTCAATGAGGACACCCGCATCTGTGAGGGTGAGCTTGAGCCCTCTCCTCCCTGCCTGCATTTCTTCCCAGCCTCACCTCCTCTTCAGGGCCTGGGGGTTCACATGCCCCACTCCAGAGTCTGCTCACTTGCCTTGCTGCCCAGGGCCCGCTGGAAGGGCTGCGAAGGCTTCCTTGGAATGCACCAGTCCACCCTCTGCTCCACTGCTTCTTACCCATCTCCCCGTTGCCTGACCTCCAGCCTCCTTCCCACTCGGAAATGATCTGGCGTCATCACAGCAGCCATGCCCTTCCTCAGGGCAAAAGCTGACCAAGGCCCAGAGCTAAGAAGGAAAGGAAAAAGACACCAAAAGAGCAGTCACACCTTTCCTTTAAGCATCCCCTTCACTTGTCTCTTACCGTCCTCTCTTGCATCTTAGTAACAACCAACAGTTAACTGGTGTCTGTGATTGTGTGTCACTGTGGTGCTGAGCATGTGCCATTCATTCATTTACCAAAACAGCCTCATGGGGGAGATGTTCCTATTATGACCCCATTTTTCAGATTCAGAAACTAAGGGAGTTAATTAAGTCACTTGAGTGGTGAAAGTGAAAGTGTTAGTCATTCAGTCGCGTCCGACTCGGCAACTGTAGCCCACCAGGCTCCTCTGTCCATGGGATTCTCCAGGCAAGAATACTGGAGTGGGTTACTATTCCCTTCTCCAGGGGATCTTCCCAACCCAGGGATCAAACCCAGTCTCCTGCATTGTAGGTGGATTCTTGACTGTCTGAGCCACAAAACCAGCTAGTAAGTGATAAAGACTGGGTCCCAGCCCAGCCATTCTGATCCTTGAGCCTGAGCTGTTTTGATACAATGTATCAAATTCCTTCCTTCTTTCATCAATCCATCTGTTCACCAACCCATTCCTTTTTTTCTTTTCAACAATGTTAGCTGAGCACCTGCATGCAACCAGACACCAGCGTCAGCACACAGGGACCGCAGATTGTCCACTCTGAGCAGCACGCTCTAGTTGTTGTTCAGTCACTCAGTCATGTCACACTATTTGCAGCACTCTAGGCTTTCCCTGCTCCTTCACCATCTCCCAGAGTTTGCTCAAACTCATGTCCATTGAGTCAGTGATGCCATCCAACCCTCTTATCCTCCGTCACCCCCTTGTCCTCCTGCCTTCAGTCTTTCCCAGCATCAGGGTCTTTTCCAATGAGTTGGCTCTTTGCATCATATGGCCAAAGTACTGGAGCTTCAGCTTCAGCATCAGTCCTTCTAATGAATATTCAGGGTTGATTTCCTTTAGGATTGACTGGTTTGGTCTCCTTGCTGCCCAAGGGACACTTAAGAGTTTTCTCACGCTTTAGAGACTCAAGGAAATGGTGAAGGCTGGGTGAGATCTAAGCTCTAAAGCCCCTTTGTATGTGTAGGTGGGAGCTGGCAAACCAGCGTCAGAACCCAAAATGCTTGAAAAATATTTCATCCCTCCCTGCTTCCCCTATCCCATAGACTATCAAAAGAAAAAGGGAAAACATCTGTCATCAAATATGGCAGTGTGCTGCATTTTTTGACTGTCACAGGGCAGGAAGATTTCAACCTGAATGTTGACCTTGGCTATGGAGCCTTGCAGGGTCAGTTTGTGCCCTTGAGGGCTGCAGTCTTGCAGTACTTTCCAGCTTTCAGGCTCAAGGGCCCTCTACTCCGAAGCCCCCACTCCCCAGCCCTCTCCACTTAGTTTAATGCTCTGCTGTTGCCATCTTGAAATTCTTCATATACTTTAAACAAGGGTTTTCATTTGCACTGGGCAAATTCTATAACCAGTCCTTGTCAAAAATTTTATCTAACTCCTAGAATCACTAAGTCACATGGTGATTCTATGTTTGACTTTTATGAAGAACTGCCAAACTGTTTTCCACAGCAGCTGCACCATTTTGCATTTTCACCAGCAACATACAAGGGTTCCAGTTTCTCCACGTTTGTTATCAACACTTGCCATTTTCCATTGTTTAAAGTAATATTATCCTAGTGGGTGTGAGGTGGTATCTCATGGTTTTGATTTGTGTTTCCCTAATGACTAATGAGGTTGAGTACCTTTTCATGTGCTTATTGGCCATTTGTATATCTTCTTTGGAAAAAATGTCCTTTCGGGTCTTTTGCCCATTTAAGAACTGGGTTGTTTGTCTTTTTGTTGTTGAGTTGTAAGAGTTCTTTATATATGCTGGACAAGACTCCCATCACCTATGTGATTTGCAAAGAGTTTCTCCCATTCTGTGGGTCGTCTTTTACTTTCTTGATAGTGTCACTGATGCACGATAGGTTTAAATTTTGATGAAATCCAGCTTATCTGGGATTTTTTATTTCCTTTTTGGTTTGTGCTTTTGGTGTCATATCTAAGAATCTATTGCTAAATACAAGGTCTTTAAGATTTACCTCTGTTTTCTTTCAAGGGTTTTATGTGTTAGCTCCTCTGTTTAGGTCTTCTATGTATTTTGAGTTAATTTTTGTGTATGGTGTGAGGTAGAATCCAACTTCATTCTTTTGCGTATGGATATCTAATCATCCCAGCCCCATTTGTTGTAAAGCCTCTTTTTTCTCCATTGAATAGTGTTGTTGAAAATCAATTGACTATAGATGTCTGAGTTTATTTCTGTACTCTAAATTCTATTCTACTGATTTATAGGTCTATCCTTATAACAGTACCACATTCTTTTGATTACTGTAGCGTTGTAAGTAAGTTTAGATATGGGGAAGTCTCACTCCTCCAACTTTTTTTTTCTTTTCTCAAGATTGTTTTGGCTATTTGGGGTCTCCTACAATTCTATATGAGTTTTAGGATCAGCTTTTCCATTTCTGCCCAAAAAAGAGAAGTCACTGGGATTTTGATGAGAATTACATTGAATCTGTAAATCACTTTGGGGAGTATTGCCATTTTAGCAATAGTGACTCTTTTAATTCATGTCCACGGGGTATCTTTCCATTTATTTAGGTCTTATTAATTTTTTCTTAGGAGCGTTTTATAGTTTTCCGTGTACAAGTCTTTCACCTCTTGGGCCACACTTGTTCTTAAGTATTTTATCTTTTGGATGCTAAGTGGAATTATTCCTTAATTTCACTTTTAATTACTTTCTGATAGTGTGCAGAAATACAACTGAAATTTCTTTGTCAGTGTTTTGTTGATCTTGTATTCTGCAATTGTGCTGACCTCATTTATAGTTCTAATAGTTTTCGTCCTGTGGCTTCTTTAGTATATCCTATATGTCAGGTTCACTGGTTTTGTAAGTTTTTGACTGGGTCCCAGAGTTCTTCAAAAGTTACTTTTGTCAGTTTTTGCCCAGCTCCGTAGTTGTTTTTTGTGGCGAAATAGAACTCCAACATTCCCTACTCTGCCATTTTTGGAAATGTCACTCCTAGTGAAATAAACCACCGCTTGTTTTTGTGTAGCCCATTAAGAACACTTTTTACATTTTTAAAAATTATTGGGAAAAAATCAGAAGAAGAAGAATATTTTGAGCCACATGAAAATGACATGAAACTCACATTTCAGTGGCCATAAATCAAGTTTTATTAAAGCATAGCATGCAAATTTGTTTACTCATTGTCTATGACTCATTGTCTATAGCTGCCTACACACTCCCATGGCAGTGTGAAAAGCTCATCAGAGACCACTGTTGCCTGACAATACAAAAAAAAAAGGCCCTGGTGGCTTAGGGGTAAAGAATCTGCCTGCAGTGCAGGAGTCGGAAGAGAGGTGGGTTTGATCCCTGGGCTGAGAAGATCCCCTGGAGAAGGAAAAGCGACCCACTCCAGTATTCTTGCCTGGAGAATCCCATGGACAGAGGAGCCTGGGCTACATTCCATGGGGTCACAAAAGGATCAGACACAACTAAATGACTAAGCAGCAACTTGCTTTGCAGAAAAAGTTTGCTGCCTCTGGACTAGGGGGTTGATCTAATTAAGAATCAACTTTTTTCTTTCAAGAATATGTTATTCGAAGGACTCTTGCATCCTATTGCATCACACTGGGAAGCATGGGATTGCCCCACTCTTGGTGATAATATCATTCATTTGTAAGTGCTCAGGTCATATTTTTTCTTAATAGAGCAGGGATCATAGTAAACTGTTTTCCCCACCTAACACCATGTCGTGTCTTTCCACATCACTAAGATATCTGTGCATTTGAAGCTAATTTTGAAACTAGACTCAAGCACATAGTAAAGTGGTTCTGGCAGACCTGGGGTAGGGAGTTTCCAGATGATTCCTGGATACAGACAATTCCTCCCTCCCTTGCAGACATCGACGAATGCTCTGCACACTCAGGCATCTGTGGCCCTGGTACCTGCTACAACACTCTGGGGAACTACACTTGTGTCTGCCCTATGGAATACCTGCAAGTCAACGGTGGCAATAACTGCATGGGTATGAAGTGTGATAATGAGAGAGACCAGTAGTTGTGAAAAAAGCACTAGCCTATGGGAGGGGCTTCTGGAAGTCTCCAATCCTTGAAAGAGTGTGGAGAGGCATGTTTGTTAGGGGAGAGATGAAGGGTGAGTGTATTTGAAATGCTGCTATGCAGCAGTGAACAAGGCTGCAGGGCTTAGGGGCCCAGGGCTGCCATGAATGGTTGTCCAGGTTGTGCACTGCCCAAGAAAGGTTAACATGTGAATGGCACTCTCCTGTGTGTTGCCTCAGAGAAGTCAACCCAGTAGTTTTCAAATGGATTTGTGAATGAGCTTCTTCCTCTCTGGCTGTCTTCCTCTGGTGTCTCTTACATACATCCTTCTCCTCAACCCAACTGCAGACATGAGGAAGAGCGTCTGCTTCCGGCATTACAACAGCACGTGTCGGAATGAGCTGGCCTTTAACATGACCCGGAAGATGTGCTGCTGTTCCTACAACATTGGCCAGGCCTGGAATAGACCCTGTGAAGCCTGCCCGACCCCCGCCAGTCGTGAGTGCCCCTCCCCTGCCTTCTTTCCAGTCTGGCCCTTTTCAGTGTGGTGTTTAAGGCAGCCTCCTGCACTTAAGACTCCTGGATGAATCTGTTGTTTTGATTAGAGCCAAAGAGTTAAAATTATATCCCGATTAGTGTATGGGGAAAATCAATACATCCTTATTTCGCAGACTTGTGGAATTTAGGGTGGATCAGCGAGGCTTTCATCTGGGTTAAAGGACCTTGAAGACTCACAGATTATCTGGGGGTTGGGGGTGTCAGTGAGTGTGTGGGGCCAAGAGCGAAAAACAGAAGTGGTCAGAGATACCAGGGCCCCATGAGCTGGGAAGGTAGCGAGCTCATAGAAGCTCTGGAAAGGATTACAGAAATGTCGATTGGGGTGAAGAAGGGTGTTCCAGCCAGGGGACAACAGGAGAAAAACCCTAAAAGAAGGACTGAGCAGTGGGGATGAGCTCTATTAGAAAAATCTATCAGCCAGCTGGGCATCAGAAAGAGCTGCAGGAATGGAGTGGTGACCAGAGGGGGCAGCCGAAGATTACAAGTGTATGTTCAGTCTCTCAATCACGTCTGACTCTTTGCGACCCCATAAACTGCAGCACACCAGCCTCTCCTGTCCTCCACTAACTCCCAGAATTTGCCCAAACTCGTCCATTGAATCAATGATGCCATCCAACCATCTCATCCTCTGTCGCCCCCTTCTCCTCCTGCCCTCAATCTTTCCCAGCATCAGGGTCTTTTCCAATGAGTTGGCTCTTTGCATCAGGTGGCCAAAGTATTGGAGCTTCAGCATCAGTCATTCCAATGAATATTTAGTGTTGATTTCCTTTAGGATTGACTGGTTTGACAAGCGTATTAGTGCTATGGAATGAATGCTTGTGTGCCTCATCCCAAATTTCATATGTTGAAGCCCTAACCCCCAGTGTAATAATAGTGTTTGGAGGTGGTGCCTTTGGGAGTTAATTAGGTCATGTAGATGGAGCCCTCTAAATGGGATTAGTGCCCTTATAAGAAGAGAAACAAGAGTTGCTCTATGTTCACCATGTGAAGACACAGCAGGAAGACCGACAGGAAGATTTCTCACCAGACACCAGATCTGCTGGTGCCTTGACCTTCAGTTTTGCAGGCTGCAGAATTATGAGAAGTAAACGTTTGTCACTGAAGCCACCCTGTCCATGGTATTTCCTTATAGCAGCCTGAACTGAGACAATGAGTTCCCTATGTGAAGTTGCTCAGTCGTGTCCGACTCTTTGCGATCCCATGGACTGTAGCCTACCAGGCTCCTCCATCCTTGGAGTTTTCCAGGCAAGAGTACTGGAGTGGGTTGCCATTTCCTTCTCCAAGAGTTCCCTACGGCTGTGGCAACAAATACCACAGACTTGGTGGCTTTAAAAAAAGAAAAATATGGGGGACTTCCCTGGCAGTCTAGTGGTTAAAACTCCATGCTCCTAATGCAGGGGTAGTGGGTTCGATCCCTGATCAAGGAACTAAGATCCTACATCCTGCCCATTGTGGCCAAAACCAACCAACCAAACAAACAGAAATGTATTTTCTCACAGTCATGGAGGCTAGAAGTCAGAAGTGAAGGTGTGAGCAGGGTTATTCTTCCTCCAGAGGCTTGAGAGCAGAATTCTTTCTTGTCTTGTCCATCCTCTGGTGGTTTCTTTGGTGTTGCTTGGCTTGTACCTGCATCATCCCTGTCTCTGCCTTCAGCTCACATGACCTCTCCTCATGTCTCCACCCATCTCTCCTTTTCTTATAAGGACACTTATAAGTCATTGCATTGTGTGTGTGTGTGCCTAGTCACTCAGTCATGTCTAACTCTTTGAGACCCCATGGACTGTAGCCCACCAGGCTCCTCTGTCCATGGGATTCTCCAGGCAAGAATACTGGAATGGGTAGCCACTCCTTTCTCCAAGGGGTCTTCTTGACACAGGGATTGAACCCACATCTCCTGCATTGCAGGCAGATTCTTTACCATCTGAGCTACCAGGGAAGCCCAGTCATTGCATTAGGGCTACCCTGGTCTAGGATCACCTCAACTTGATTAAATCTGCAAAGATCCTATTTCCAAAAAAGGTCCCAGAAAGTCTGGGTGGACAGGAACTTTGGGGGTGGGAGGGTCATTGTTCAACCCAGCACATTGGAGTGGGGAGGGGTCATTATTGGGTATCTCTAGGTGCCAGACCCTGTTCTGGGTTCTAGAAAATACGAATATGGTAGACCCAAGCTGTACAGTCTGGGAGGAAACTGCAGACAGCCAAGTCTGGTCATGAGATCGCCAAGACAGATGAAATGTCACTCACAGATTATGTGCTGGGACTCAGGTACCTGCCTGATTTGTGTGCACCTGAATCTGAGCTGCAGGTCGAATATCGATGAGGCAGAAGTTCATACTAGGCTCAATGGCCATCATGTTCTCATCATGATGCCGGCAGAAGAGTGAGTAAGGGGCAGGGAAGGGACCCGGGGAAAGGGAGCACCAACCTAATGCCTGATGATGTCTGTCAGGTGGGTCCAGGGACACCTACCCACCTGGGGACCGAGGTCAGGTAAGCAGAATCTTGGTGTCAGCAGTGGGATATAATTAGAGTGTGAACTGCCCAGGGGACTTCCCAGCTGGCTCAGTGGTAAAGAATCTGCCTGCCAATGCAGGAGACACGGGTTCAATCCCTGGATTGGGAAGATCCTGTGGAGGAGGAAATGGCAACCCACTCCAGTATTCTTGCCTGGGAAAACCCATGGACAGAGGAGCCTGGTGGGCTGCAGTTTAGGGGGCTGCAAAGAGTTGGACATGACTTAGCGACTGAATAACAACAACAACGAATTGCTCAAGGGAGCCAAAGAATAGTATCATCCTCTGTCCATGGCCAGAGTGATGAGCTGCCCTGAGTCCTCAAGGTTGAAGCAGACTGTGCTAGGGAACAGCAAAGGGAACAGTATGTGTAAAGTTGTGGTAGCGTAACAGAGCAGGAATATCCAGATGTGTAATGAAATCAGGGTAACAGGAGGGCAGAAGTTCCTGTTGGCAGAAAGGTGGGGCTGGGGGAGAGAGGAAGGTCTGGAGGTCCAGATTGTAGAGTCTACATTTTATGGTGAGGATGGTGGGGCGTGGCTGGTGGCACTCACAGAGAGAAGAGATGTGCCTATGTGTTGGAAGATCACACGGCGCAGGGGCCTGTAACCCTCCCAGTGCTGGTCAGGGTGGAGGGAGTTATCAGAGGCCAGGTGAACACCGGGCTGCAGGGATGGACCAAGTGATCAGAGACAAGAGGACGGGTCCTCCTAGCAGGGCTGCATCCCCAGCCCCCACTCCCCTGTTTTCCTTTGCACAGTGGATTACCAGATCCTGTGTGGAAACCAGGTTCCCGGGTTCGTCATCGACATCCACACAGGGAAGCCCCTTGGTGAGTGACCTCCATGACCTCTTCTCCCCGCCGCCACTGCCTGGAGCCCCTGGTCACTCTGTGCCCTGAGCCCTGCCCCCTCTTTCCCCCTCCCCCACAAATCTTTCCCTTCCATCCTCCTCTACCCCACACCCTCTTCTGTCTCCCTGGGCCAGGAATCCTGCCCCTCAATCCTGCTCCATTTTTTTTAAAGCAGAGAGTATTTTTAGTAAATTGTTCTTCATTTTTTAAAAATTCTGTTAAAATACCCGTAACAGAAAATTGGCCATTTTAACCATTTTTAGATGTCCAATTAATAACATTAAGTACATTCACACCATTGTGCAACCATCCCCACCATCCATCTCCAGAACTTTGTCATCTTCCCCTACTGAAACTCTGTTCCCATGAAACACTGACTCCCCAGTCCTTCTCCCAGCTCCTGGGAACCCCCATTCTACCTTCTGTCTCCATAAATTTTACCTCACAGAAGCAGAATCATACAGTATTTGTCCTTTTTGTTTTCTGTTGTTGTTCAGTCGCTAAGTTGTGTCCAATTCTTTGCCACCCCATGGACTGCAGCATGCCAGACTTCCCTGTCTTCCGCTATCTCCTGAAGATTGCTCAAACTCATGTCCATTGAGTTGGTGATACCATCCAACCACCTCATCCTCTATTGCCCCCATCTCCTCCTGCCTTCAGTCTTTCCCAGCATCAGAGTATTTTCCAATGAGTCGGCCCTTTGCATCAGGTGGCCAAAGTATTGCAGCTTCAGCTTCAGCATCAGTCCTTCCACTGAATATTCAGGGTTGATTCCCTTCAGGATTTCCTTTAGGATTGACTGGTTGGATCTCCTTGCAGTCCAAGAGACTCTCAAGAGTCTTCTCCAACACCACAGTTCGAAAGCATCAATTCTTCGGCGCTCAGTTTTCTTTATAGTCCAGCTCTCACATCTGTACATGACTACTGGAAAAACCATAGCTTTGACTAGATGGACCTTTGTTGGCAAAGTAATGTCTCTCCTTTTTAATATGCTGTCTCATACCTTTTCTTCCAAGGAGCAAGCGTCTTAATTTCATGGCTGCAGTCACCATCTGCAGTGATTTTGGAGCCCAAGAAAATAAAGTCTGTCACTGTTTCCATTGTTTCCCCATCTATTTGCCATGAAACTCAGTCCTGAATATTCATTGGAAGGACTGATGCTGAAGCTGAAACTCCAATACTTTGGCCACCTGATTTGAAGAACTGACTCATTGGAAAAGACCCTGATGCTGGGAAAGATTGAAGGTGGGAGGAGAAGGGGACGACAGAGGATGAGATGGTTGGATGGCATCACTGACTCAATGGACATGAGTTAGAGTAAACTCTGGGAGTTGGTGATGGACAGGGAAGCCTGGAATGCTACAGTCCATGGGGTCACAAAGAGTCGGACATGACTCAGCAACTGGACTGAACTGAACTTCTTTCAGGATTGACTGGTTTGATCTCCTTGCAATCCACAGGACTCTCAAGAGTCCTTTTATTATATGCCTGGCTTATTTCACTCAGCATAATGTTCCTAAGATTTACCCATGTTGCAGCATGGATCAAAGTTAAATGAGGTCTTATACAATGTAAGTTAAATGAGATCTTGTATCTGAATGCCAAATTTCAGCTGTGCAGTATTTAATTGATAAACCTATTTTCAGTTGTCTTCATCCCATGGATGTATTCTCCTTATTTCTTTTTTAAAAAAATTAGTTAAGTAATTAATTTGGCTGCACTGGGTCTTAGTTGTGGCACGCAGGATCTTTGATCTTCATTGCAGTGTGCGAGATCCATTCCCTGACCAGGGATGGAACCCTGGCCCCTGCATTGGGAGCTTGGCGTCTTAGCCCCTGGACCAACAGGGAAGTCCCTCTCCTTACTTTCAACAATTGGAACAGAGCAGATGACTTCTGATTCCCCTCCAGTCACCCCCTAAAATCTCAGTCTCCTTCCCCCTCTCCAAGGGTCCAAGGTCATAAATCAGTCCCCCATGGGTGGACACTTAGGCTGATTCCAGGTTCTTCTTTACAAACAACAGCTTTATTGAGATATAACTCGTGCTTTATGCCTGGAGTACTTCTTTCTAGTGCCTTTTTCATGCATTTTAACACATACTGAGGTTCCCCCCATTGAAAATGTATGGCGTTGTTTTCTGGGAGTTGGACATAAATCCTATGCTTTTCTACGTATTGTCTGTAGGATAATAAAAAAAAAAACTTGCTTTTTTCCCCCAGAAAAGAGTCATGAAGAACCAGCCAGGCACAGCACTGCTTCCTTCTACATCCTACTTTGTAGTATTCCAAGTGTGGACACATCCCAGGTCATAAGTCAGTTCCCTGTGGATGGACACTTAGGCAGAGTCCAGGATCTCATATAAATAAAACAACAGCTCTCCTGAGATATAATTCACACACCATACACTTCACCCATCAAAAGTGCACAGTTCAGGGGCTTTCTTGGTGGTCCAGGAGTTAAGACTCTGTCCTTCCACTGCAGGGGGCATGGGTTTGATCCCTAGTCTAGGAAGTTCCACATGCCATGCATGAGGTATGGTCAAAGGAAAAAAGAAAAAGTGCACAATTCAGTGGGTTTTCATATATTCACAGAGTTGTACTCCATCACTTCAAGTTTAGAGCATTCCATCACACAAAAAGAAACTCCATCCCTATAAACAATCATTCCTCATTCTCTTTTCCCCCAGCCCCCCGGCAGCCACTAGTCTGCTTTCTGTCTCTTTGGATGTGTCTGTTCTGGACATTTCATATAAATGGTATCATACGGTGTTTGTTCTTTGGGGACTGGCTTCTCTCATTAAGCTTCATGTTTTCAAGGTTCAACCACATTGTAGTGAGTGTCAGTGCTTCACCCCTTTTTCAGGCTGAATTGTATTCTCTTGTATGAAAAGACCACATTTTTTATCCTTTTTTTTTAATTAGAGGATAATTACTTTACAATATTGTGATGGTAAAATAGATAGCCACATTTTTTTTTTTGACCATGCAGGCTCTTCCCTGACCAGGGATCCAACCTGTGCCCCCTGCAGTGGGAGCACAGAGTCTTAATGACTGGACCACCAGGGAAGTCTGGAGAGACCACATTTTGTCATCCATTCCTCCTATGATGTTTCTGGTTTCTTGCTCAATGTCATCACAGGTCCTCTCATGCAACTTCCTGCTGACACATGGGGCTGCTTCATTCCAGAGACCCCAGAATAGCAGGCTTGCGCGCGCACACACACACACACACAAATGTGCTGGGTCACAGCCAATGTGCATTTTTGTTAAGATGCCCTCTCCCCTTCTGCCTTCCCTCTCACATCCTGAGTTCTTTCCACTGTCAGCAGTTCTAGGTTAGCCACGGCAGAATTTTTCAATTGAAGGCTGGCTTGTGGACACACAAGTTCTCCCCAGTGGCACGATCTCTTAGGTCAGGGTCCCCAGACAACGCCAGGGGCTGGGCTGCCCCTGACGGCTGGTGACCTCTCCAGACATCGACGAGTGTGGGGAGATCCCTGCCATCTGTGCCAGCGGCATCTGCATTAACCAGATCGGGAGCTTCCGCTGCGAGTGCCCTGCGGGCTTCAGCTACAACAGCCTGCTGCTAGTCTGCGAAGGTGCCGCCGCCCCCCTCCCCCCACCCCCGGGTGGGATCCTGGTCCTTCTCCCACCCTGTGCTCTCCGGGCAAGTCATTTAAATCCCATGAATCTCAGTTTCCCCCTCTGCCTATGGGGCTAAGGCCTTTCCGAGGGGCTCCATCCCATGTCACCCCCCTCCATGTGGTTCTGGCTGCTTCTGGAAAAACCACCTGCTCTGAAATGGGGGAGGGGGCTGGATTTAGGGTTTGATTCTGCAGGAAAGATTTTCTTTCACTCCCCCCACCTGGCTGGCTGTACTCCCCAGACGTGGATGAATGCACCAGCGGGGAGAACCCCTGCCAGAAGAACGCTGACTGCATCAACATCGCTGGCAGCTACCGCTGCAAGTGCACCCGAGGGTACAAGCTGTCACCAGGCGGGGCTTGCGTGGGTAAGTGGGGACATAGTCAGGAGGTGAGGGAGTAGGACAAAGCCAGACTCTGCCTCCTGCTGGAATGTGGGTAGGGCATGGTCCTGTCTGGACTTTGCTCCTTGGCTGTAGTTTTTTCTTTTTTTGGCCATGTCACTTTACATGAGGGACCTTAGTTCTTGGACCAGCGATCAAACCTGTGCCCCCTGCAGTGGAAGCGCACAGTCCTAATCGCTGGAGTTGCCACCTTGGCTATACTTTGGGGTGGGGGGTGCCGAGGGCATCTGTTAATGGGGAAGTGGTGAGGATGAAATGGGAGGTGAAGTGTCTCCCCTGGGGCAACAGCTTACATGAGGAACATCCCGGCAGGGTTGGGCTCCCCAACTGCAGCATGTGATGGCTCAGGACATGCTGCGGGTGGGAGCCCTGGGGACACTGTGCTACCTGCCCTCCCTCAGGACGGAACGAGTGTCGAGAGATCCCGAATGTCTGTAGCCACGGCGACTGCATGGACACAGTGGACAGCTACATGTGTCTGTGTCACCGTGGCTTCCAGGCCTCAGCAGACCAGACCCTGTGCATGGGTGAGAGCGCCTGCCTGCTCCCACCTCAATGGCCAGGCCATGAGGAGACCATGGGTCTACACCTGCCCTGGGGTGGGGCTGGTGCTTCTGCCCATCCTGGTTCACTGACTCACAAGTTTGAGTCCTGGCCCCTGACACCTGGGGTGAATAACTTACTCACTTCCCTGCACCTCAGTTTTCTCATCTGTAAAATGGGGGTAGTAAATAGTACCAGGGATATATTTCCCATCCGTGTGGGCAGGGCTAGGTACCGGAGAAGGGGGCTGGGTCCAGTCAGGCTCTTAGTCCCCATGCTGCCTGTTGCTCTGGGTGAGCTGGCCAGGGGTCGGGGGCTTTGTTCTGGCAGATGTCGACGAGTGTGACCAGCAGCCGTGTGGAAATGGGACCTGCAAGAACATTGTCGGCTCCTACAACTGCCTCTGCTTCCCCGGCTTTGTGGCAACACACAATGGAGATTGCGTGGGTGAGCTGCCCAGCCTCAGTGCGCCCCCACTGAAAAGCTGGTCCTTGGCTTGAGAGGCACCATCTCTCTGAAATAAAGGCTCTAAACCTAGGGATGCCTTCAGTAAAACAACCTCAGGAGATTGAAAACTAGTTAATCACAAAGTTCTCCAAACCCCTGCAGTTGTCAGGTGCCAGGGGTCCCTTCCTAGACCTTACACCCAGGTTGATAAGAAGGAGATGGCCAATATACAGAAAGGAAGGTGAACAGTGAAGGCAAGATGCTGGTAATTCAGTATAGTCGTTCAAAATGTAGATTACAAGTTCAAGTGGTATGGGTTCAAATCCCAGCTTTGCCATCTGCCAGCTATGTGACCCTAGGCAAATCACTTAACCTCTCTGTGCTTTACTTTCCCCCTCTGTAAAAAGGAGATTAATAGAATAGTAGTACCTACCTATCTTAATATCAGATCAAATTGACTTCTGGACAAAGAATATTACCAGAAATAGAGTCAGTGTATGTATTGTAAGGAGTCAGTTCTCTGAGAAGACATAACAATCGTAAATGCTTATGCAGCTAATAATGAGCTTCAAAAGGTAGGAAGTAAAAATTGGCAGAACTAAAAACGAAATAGACAAACTCACAGTTACAGTTAGAGACCTCAACTCTCCTCCCCTCAGTAATCGAGGGAAAAGTAGAAGATCAGTAAGAATATAAAACATCTCAACAGTACTATGAACCACCTAGATCCAAATGATATTTATGGAACATTCCAGAATATACATTATTCTTAGGTGTACATGAACATTCACCAGGAAAGACCATATTCTGGGCCATAAATCAGTTTTTTTTTTAACTGAGGTTACACAAGGTAGGTTCTCAGAATGTAAGGGAATTAAACTATTGAAGTAATCAGTCACAAAAAGATCTCCAGAAAATCCCTAAATATTTGGAAATTAAGCAATGTACTCCTAAAGAACCCATAGATAAAAGAAGAAATCATAAGGAAAATTAGAAAACATTTTGAATTAAATGAAAATAAAATATAATATAAAATTTGTGGGATGCAGCTAAGGTAGGACCTATAGGCAAATTCATAGCATTACAATGCTCATATTAGAAAATACTGGTGTCTGCTTCATAGGACAGTTAGAGAGTTAATATACAACCGGCATGTAAGTGCTCAATAAATTGAAGTCACAGCCATCAAGTCAATTTTTTGAATAGAAGTGTAAGGGAGACTCAGAGCCTTAGGCTCTGTGGGTAACCTTGCTGGCCCACCTTCCCTCTGCAGACATGGATGAGTGCACCACCATGGTGGGGCAGGTGTGCCGATTTGGCCAGTGCCTCAACACTGCTGGCTCCTTCCACTGCCTCTGCAAGGATGGCTTTGAGCTCACAAATGATGGGAAGAACTGCATAGGTGAGTCTCACCATCGTGTATGTGTGTTAGCCACTCAATCATGTCTGACTCTGCGGCCCCATAGACGGTAGCCCACTAGGCTCCTCTGTCCATGGAATTCTCCAGGCAAGAATACTGTAGTGGGTTGCCATTCCTTCACCATGGTGCTGGAAGCCATCTCAGCCAGCCCCTGCTCCAAGCTGACCTGCAGTTGGTACTTTTGAGGGGGCATGACTCCATTTCATAACCATACATTTATTTTAAGGTGTAAAAAGAGACAGAACCAGCACATCACACCCACGTTTTCACCAGGTTTGTGGTTTAGAGAATGGCTGTCTTGAAAATCTAAGTTTTATGAAGTATGGACTAATAGAGGAGCCACATGGATGACATGGAAAGCATGAAAGGGGTCTGCAAGTGGCTTAAGATTAAGAACTTCACTCCCCCTTCCCCTAGACAACACCTGACTCCACTTATAACCCCGACCAGGACCCAGAATACTCTTCTCCAGATGTCTTTGTTTTCCCAAGGCTCAGCCCTTCCTCTGGATCCAGGAGGGCTTGTCTGGGGGCCCTCGGCCATTATGCTGTGACCATAGGTGCTGGTCTCAGCCCCAGGCGAGTCCCTGCCCCCTAGCTAGTGCTGAGACCCCTCCTCCTGCTCTCCACAGACACCAACGAGTGTCTCAGTCTTCCGGGAACCTGCCTGCCAGGCACTTGCCAGAACCTCGAGGGCTCCTTCCGCTGCATTTGTCCCCCTGGCTTCCAAGTGCAGAGCGACCATTGTGTCGGTGAGTATCTGGCCTCACCTCCAAGCTCTGGGGTACCTCTGGGCCTCTGTTCCTCCATCTATAAAGTGGGAATGCCAGCTGGACTGGTGGTGAGTGAAAAGATGCATTTAGGGGACTTCCTTGGTAGTCCAGTGGTATAGACTCCTCGCTTCCAACTCAGGGGATGTGGGTTCAAACCCTGGTCAGGCAGCTAGGATCCCATATGCCTGTGGTGCAGCCAAAAACTAAAAAATAAAACCGAATCACAGACACACACAAGATGCCCTTAGCACAGCGCTCAATGCAGCTCCATACACTTTTATTGTTATTAAGATGCTCTCTCGGCTCAGGGCTCTCTCTGGGGCCCCCAGGCTTCCTCATGAATCCCATGAAATGGGCATGAGTGTGGGTCTCACTGGCCCAAACGTGGAATTCCTCACTCCATGAGTGGTGGTCAAGGACTTGTCTGACCTGAGCTCTGGTATTATTCCACACCTGAGTGACTTGTATATTCCATGCTAGTCTGGAGCAGTCTGGCCTGACCACCATTCATTCACTTGGATTAGGCTTGTGTGACCTGGGCTAACCTGGGCCAGTCTGGCCTGAGCAGATGTACTAGTCTAGTATAATGTGAGCTAACTCCATCCACCATAGTCTAATGTTACCCAGTCTTGGTTGGTGGTGGTTTAGTCACTCAGGCATTTCTGACTCTTTGCAAACCCATGGACAGTAGCTCCCCTGTCCATGGGATTTCCCAGGCAAGAATACTGGAGTAGGTTACCATTCCCTTCTCCAGGGGACCAGTCTTGGTTAGCTCTGTACAAATTTAGTCTCTAATGATAAACTTTTCCTGACCATGACCTCTACCCTGGAGACACCTTCTAGGAAAGACACACACACACACACTGCCTACCTGGTGCTCTGGCTCATCCTGAGCCCTGGGGACCCCACACTGCATCAGTCCCTCGATCCTCCTGGGCTGGGCCCCCACTCCATCTGCCCCTCCCAGCAGCTGACGCTGCCCCACCAGTGGAGGGCCTGCTGCATCCCCCCTCACTTCATGTCCCTGCCCCTCCAGACATCGACGAGTGCTCCGAAGAGCCCAACCTGTGCCTTTTTGGCACCTGTACCAACAGCGCTGGAAGCTTCGATTGCCTCTGCCCGCCTGACTTCGTCCTGTCTGACAACGGGCACCGTTGCTTTGGTGAGTCTGGAGCCAGGGAGCACTCAGGATAAGGGAAGAGGTGGGAGGTGGGGCGGGGGAAGAGCTACATCACCCAGAAAGGGGGCTTGCAGTTTCTTGTGTGGGTCTCCAGGAGCCTTGTCCAGTGTGGGCTAGCCTCATCTGGGTTGAGCTGGTCTCTTCTCTCCCAGGTTAGCCCAACTCAACCAGTATTTGTCATTCTGGGAGCCAGTGGTGAGCCAAACCCCTCAGTCTGTCTGTAAAGCTGTATCACGTCAGTGAAGGCTCAGGCTGAGGAATGGGCATCAGTAATGAGAATTTGGGGTCTGAAGTCTGGGGTCCTCTGGCTCTTTGGAATGAGTTGCTTTGCCTCTCCGAGAAGGGGATTCTGATCCAAGAATTAGGTGGCTGGGTTTGACCATTCTGCCAACTTGGGATGACTCCCACAGCTGTGAATGTGGGGTGTTGCTGGAAAGGATTCTCAGATTCTGTGAATGTGGGGTATTGCTGGAAAGGATTCTCAGATTCTCTGCAAAAGCCCCAGGACTGACCCTCATTGGCCCAGGGTGGGTCACATGTTCGTCCCTGAACCAGTCACCACAGAGTGATCCTGAACTCTTCTGATTGGCTGCTGGTAGGGTCAGGACCACCCCATTCACAAGAACTGGGGGTGGCTGGCCCTTCTAGCAGTTTCTCTGGGGAATCACCCCCACAGACACACGGCAGAGTTTCTGCTTCACCCATTTCGAGGCCGGAAAGTGCTCAGTACCCAAAGCTTTCAACACCACTAAGGCCCGGTGCTGTTGTAGCCAGAGGCCCGGAGAGGGCTGGAATGACCCCTGCGAGCTGTGTCCCCAAGAAGGCAGTGGTGAGGGCCCCCCCTGCCCAGTCTCCCCTGGTCCTTCCTGCCTGCCCCCTCCATGCCCCCTGCCCCTCCCCTGTCTGCTCTCCTTCCATTCTTCCTCCAGCCTTCCCCACACACAAGGGGATGCTGGGGACTGCACCTGGCCACAGACCCTCACCTCCCTTCCCCTCTTGGTGTCCAGTCGCCTTTCAGGAGCTGTGTCCCTTTGGCCATGGGGCAGTCCCAGGCCCAGATGACTCCAGGGAAGGTGAGCTTCTCACCCACGTGCTGAGAGCCCCCGAGGCCACCACAGTGTCCTGCATTCCTGCCCAGCTCTGTCTGAGCTCTACCCTGGTTCCCCAGTCTCAGGTTCCCTCCTTGACCCATGGGTGGCCCTGGACACCCCCCACCTCCTTGAAGGGAAGGAAGAGACCCTGATTGTGGCCAGGGCATGACAGAGGCCTGCAACCTCTGCTGCTTGCAGATGTAAACGAGTGTGGGGAGACCCCTGGCGTCTGCACTAATGGCCTTTGCGTCAACACCGATGGCTCATTCCGCTGCGAGTGTCCCTTTGGTTACAGCCTGGACTTCACGGGTGTCAGCTGCGTGGGTGAGGGACTAGACCACCCCAGCTTGCTTCCCAGGAAAGGAAGGAGCTGGGGAGGGCACATGCCACCGAAGGGAACATCCTGCCTCTCAGCCACTATCACTCTGCCCGCCCACCTGCCCATCTCACCAATATTTACTCGCTCATTCACTTATCCATTTACTCATTCATTCATGCATTTGCAGAGTTATTCATTTATTCACTCTTTCACCTATTCACTTATTCATTTATTCACACCTTCTCACACTTATTCATTCATTCATTTACTCGCTCATTCATTTAATTACTCTCTTGCTCATTCATTCATTAGCTTACTTGCTCATTCATTTACTTCCTCATTTACTCATTCACATATTTTTAAAGCTTTTATTATTTATTTGTTTTTAATATTTATTTAATTGGCTGCATCAGGTCTTAGTTGCGGCACACGGGATCTTAGTTACGGTGTGTGAACTCTTTGTTGCAGCATGCGGGATCTTTAGCTTTAGCATGTGAACTCAGTTGCAGCATGTGGGATCTAGTTCCCTGACCAGGCATGGAACCCAGGGCCCCTGCACTGGGAGCGCAGAGTCTTAGCCACCGGGCCACCAGGAAGTCCCTCATTCACGTATTCACTTACTCACTGAACACATACCGCATGCCTCTGCCCTGTGTCCAGCCCTAAAGGTACAGCAGATCTAGCCCTGTCCACTCTGTAGACACTCAACAGGAGGCAGACAGGATCATGTCAAGGGTGGGGGCTCCCTGAAGGCCCTGACCACCCCCTTACCCCACCACCGCAGACACAGATGAGTGCTCCATCGGGCACCCCTGTGGGGAAGGCACCTGCAGCAATGTCATAGGAGGCTTCGAATGTGCCTGTGCAGACGGCTTCGAACCTGGTCCCATGATGACCTGCGAGGGTAAGGCTTGGCCTGCCCAGACCCGGGGCTGTGAAACGGAGGCTGAGGGGGGCTGACCTGAGAAAGGGAGAGGAGGTCCTGCAGGCAGACCCGGCCCACCCAGCACCCCCACTGGCCTTTCCAGACATTGATGAGTGCTCCCTGAACCCCCTGCTCTGCGCCTTCCGCTGCCACAACACCGAGGGCTCCTACATGTGCACCTGCCCAGTCGGCTACGCATTACGAGAGGATGGGGCTATGTGCCGAGGTAGGACCCGCACAGGCAGGCAGCCGATGGACAGGGCGCTGGGGCTCTCCGTACCTCGGTCCCAAGAGAAAATGAAGAAATAAGAGCTGTGCCTCCAAGAGTGGGAATGAGTACTAAGTGAAAAAGTGAAGGGAGAGCTGAGACAAGTGAGGGTGCAATGAGTGCTCTCTTGTGAGGGGTGGTTCTGCTTTTGTTTTTATGAAAGGGGAGCATCTCCCTAGGTCCTCAGTCTAACAGAACAGGACTGTGGCTCCGTAGGCCTCTCTGGTGGTGACCGGACATGCCCTGAGTGGGCTAGCACAGTGGGGACAGTGACTGTTCCCTTCCCCGCTGGGGACATGTGGAAATGTCTGGAGACACTTTTTATTGTCACAGTTGAGTAGAGGTGGGGGTTGCTACAGGCATCGAGTGGCCAAGGTTGCTGTTCAGTATCCTACACTGGACAGAACGACCTCCACCACAAAGAATTTTCGAGTCCCAAATGTCCATAGTGTAGAGGGTAGAAACCTTGGCCTGGGACTTGGTCCCTCAAGGGCTGTTTCAGGGTCAGTGTTCCAGGGACCATGGTGAAGGTCATACAGATTCAGAGACCCTGATGTGGGCAGGGGATGCAGGTGTTTGGGGCAGTCCTGACCATCCCCTCCCACTTGGCTTCCCAGGAAGTCTGGGACAGGTTGGGGAGGAACGGGCACTGGGCAGTGCTTCAGGGACCTCTCTGGGAGGCCACTGGAGGGTGGGAGAGTCCAGATTTTCACAGCCTGGAGCTGGGCCATGAGCGCCATCGATCCATGGTCACCCACAGATGTGGATGAGTGTGCAGACGGTGAGCAAGACTGCCATGCCCGGGGCATGCTGTGCAAGAACCTCATTGGCACCTTCACCTGCATCTGCCCTCCAGGCATGAGGCCCCAGCCGGGCTCCGGGGAGGGCTGCACAGGTACAGAAGGGCTTCCCCACCCCATCCCACCATAGACAGGAGAGTTCAAAGCCAGAGGGCACACGAGCAGGCAGACATGGACCCTGGAGGTGGAGGCCAGCTCGGGGGACTCTGGCCTCCTTGCCTCCCTGCCGGCCTGCCTTATCCCTCCCGCCTCAGATGATGATGAATGCCGTGCCCAGCCCAGCCCCTGTGCCAATGGCCACTGCGTCAACACCGTGGGCAGCTTCCACTGTGACTGTGACGAGGGCTACCAGCCCAGCCCCGGCCTCACCAAGTGCCAGGGTGAGTGTGACAAAGTCCCAGTGTGGCACCACCACCTGGGAGCTCCCCGAGGCGGGGACAGGGTCGGGGGCACCAAGAGGGTTACCCAGCCAGTCCAGACACATGTGTTCATCGCATGCCCCCAGCTTCCTTTCGTCCCTTCAGTCACCCCCCCATGAAAGATGAGAGCATGTCCCCGCTGCCCTATCATCACACCGAGGAAGAGGCCCTCCCCAAGTTCACCACTTCATGGGGCTAAACCTGGAGGGCGACCCAGTGGTACCAGGTGTCCGGGCAACTTGTCTGTCCTGGTCCCCAGTGTCCTTGTTGCCTTCTCTCTCCACACTCTCTGCTCCTGGAGCACAGTCTCCACCCCTCAGTTTCAGGCCAAGCGTGTGTATCCAGCTGCCTCCTGCACCACCCCAGCCTCCACGACCCCCAGAGGCGGCTCACCCCAGAACAAGTTCAGTATCTACTCCCTGAACCCCATCTCAGCGATGCCCTGCTTCCCACCCAGACCCTCAAGTCAGCAGCCCCAAGTAATCGGATGACCCCCTCCCCACCTTCGTGGACATCACCTCTCTGCTCTGGCCCCACTGTCTGTCCTGGAGGCCACGACCTTTTGCTTCCACGCTACCCCTTGACCATCCGTTCTCTCTGCAGCCAGAGGGATGCTCCCCTTTGACCTCAGGAAGCCGCCAACATCTGCAGCCCAGGGGGTACCCCTCGGATTTGGAGTATATAGGTTCTGCCACAGTCCAGCCCCAGCCGCCAGAGGGCGTTTCACAGCGCTAGGCCAGGGTGAGAAGGGGGCAGGCAGACTTCCTGGTGGTCCCCTGATTAAGACTCCACGCTTCCACTGCAAAGAGCTAGGGTTTGATCCCTGGTCGAGGAACTAAGATCTTCCATGCTGCGTAATGCACCCAAAGGAGGGAAAAAAACAACACAGTGCTGGGCGACCGCAGTTTAGAAGCCGCCACCTGGTGGATATGCGCGGTGTTGTCGGAGATGCTGGAACCCACGTGTAGATTCTCAGCACCGCCGATGCCCTTGGGGAAGGGGAACTTGGATGGATGGCTTGTTCCTCCCGCCCGTCATCTCCACCTGTTCTCCCCAGACATCCGGCAGGGGCCCTGCTTCTCTGAGGTGCTGCAGGCCACGTGCCAGGCTCAGTCCAGCAGGGGCGAGGCTGTCACCAGGGCCGAATGCTGCTGCGGGGGCGGCCGCGGCTGGGGCCCCGGCTGCGAGCACTGTCCGATACCTGGCACGTCCGCCCACCGGAAGTTGTGCCCCCACGGCTCAGGCTACACTGCAGACGGCCGAGGTGGGTAGTGTTCACTGTCGTGTGTCTGTGCTGCGGCCAGTATTAGTGTGTGTGAACCAGTGTATATGCGTCTCTGTGCCAGCGGGTGGGTGGGCCAGTGTGAACCACAGCCCATTCGTCGCTTTGTGGGTGTGTGTGTGTGAACTTCGGTGGATGGGTGAGCAGGTGTGTGAACCAAAGTGTGTGTGTATGTGTGTGTCCTTTGTTCTAGGTGTGTGAGGGCTCCTTAGTGTGTGAGAGCGTGTGAGCTGGTGTGTGTTGTGTGTGCAAGCTTGTTAGCATGTGTGTGTGCGTGTGCTGGTGAGGGTGGGAACTGGGTGGGGAGTTCACACCAGAAAGTGGATGAGAAGGAGTGAGCTGGCTCAGGATTCGGATAAGCGTCTGTGAGGATGGGCACATGTATGAACGAGTGTGCGCGTCTGACCCGGAGGAACCCGTGAGTGTGTGTCCTTGTGATTCGGTAGAAGCGTCTGAGCAGGTGACTGGCATGTCCGTCTCTGCTTCCATGTATGTGTCTGGGGTGTCCTGATGAGGTGTCGCTGGTGAGGCTGTGTGTCCCCCAGCCTGAGGGTTCTCAGCATCCAGTAGGAGGAGCTTCATAAGCCTGAGTGTGGGGATCACAGGGGCTGGGTGCCCAGCTCTGGGGTGCAGGGAGGGGAAGCAAGGGCTGGTCTTATCTCCCAGGAGAGTGCTGGTGGACCTGAGGGAGGTGGCGTGTCCTGGTGACCGAGGTGGGTAGCCCCAGCCAAGCCCTGCTTGTCCTCAGATGTGGATGAGTGCCGTGTGCTCCCTCACCTGTGCCCTCATGGTGAATGCATCAATAGCCTTGGCTCCTTCCGTTGCCACTGCCAGGCTGGGTACGCGCCTGACACCACTGCCACAGCCTGCCTGGGTGAGCCCCCCTCCCCCTCCCCTGAGCCTCTCCTTATAGCACCTGGCACACACTTCCATGAGAAAACCAAGTCCAGA
Organism: Giraffa tippelskirchi; assembly: GCF_054371585.1. NCBI lineage: Eukaryota > Metazoa > Chordata > Mammalia > Artiodactyla > Giraffidae > Giraffa > Giraffa tippelskirchi. Next base: position 93,134,365 of record NC_137280.1, on the reverse strand, counting down.
AAGCAAAGCAGCTATGTTTCTTTCCTCCACCCCACCCTATTTGGGCTGCTTTCCTCCTGTTATTTGGTGCATCCTAAGATTTTCAATTACATTGTGTAGCAAAGGTTCATCTAAATCAGGGTCAGCAAACTCCTGCCCAAAGGCTGAATCCTGGCTCTCTGCTTGTTTTGTTAATAAAGTTTTATTGTCACACAGCTGCACTTGTTGTCTCCTCACCCTCTGTGGCTGTTTTTCCTGCTACAAAGGCAGAGTTGAGTAGTTGGAATTAAGACCACAAAGCCAAATATATTTACTCTCTGGCTTTTTGCAGAAAAAAAATGCCAGTTCCTTGGGTAAGCCCACAGATTCTAGTTGTCTAGGGTCTGGGAAAGAGGCCTCAGCTGGGCCTGGGTGGAGACTCCCACCCTTGAGCCCCCAGGAATGTCTGTCTGACCCTTTTGAGTGCTGTCCCCTCTAGATGTGGATGAGTGCAGCCAGGCCCCCACGCCATGTCCCTTCCTCTGCAAAAACACTGAGGGCAGCTTCCTGTGCGCCTGCCCCCGTGGCTACCTGCTGGAGGAGAATGGCAGGATCTGCCGAGGTGACATCCCTCTTCCCACACCCACGCCCCATGGGCTCTGTCCCTGTCCTCCCCAGGGGGTCCCCCTCCTGCTGCATGGGGTCAGCTTCCATCTCCAGGGCGTCTCCCCGGGAAGCCCTCAGCCCCGGCAGGCCCTGCCCTGAGCCCACCGGGACCCTCTGTGTTGCAGACCTGGATGAGTGCTCCTCCAGGCAGCACAACTGCCAGTTCTTCTGCGTCAACACCATCGGTGCCTTCACCTGCCGCTGTCCCCCCGGCTTCACCCAGCGCCACCAGGCCTGCTTTGGTGAGTCTCCTCAGCCCTCCCTGGCAGCATGACCCCAGCCTTCACCAGATAAGAAGCAAAGGCACAGTGTGGGCCAGATGAGGAGTGATCAAAGTCCTTGTTCTGTCGCTGTTTACATCCTGGTGGTATCTCGGACCTCAGTCTTCTTCCTCACCCTAGGAACCTAGGAGGCCACCCTCAGGAGTCTCTCTGACCTTGGCCCAAGACAACTACCCTCACCTCTGACCTGCTGAGTCTATCCCTTAGGGCTTCTCCAGGGTGCTCCTAAAAGCCAAGGGGCTTATACAATCCACACCCATCACTTTTTAGTGTCTTGTGACCTGGGAGAACCAGATCTCCCCCAAGGGCCAAGCCCAGTCACAGGTGGCTTTGTTTGGGCTCCCATGAACTCAGCTAACAGATACTAAACACCTGTGTACTAGATAGTGCTCTAGACCAGAAACCAGCAGACTCTAGCTCCCAGGTCAAGTCCAGCCCCCTGCTTGCTTTTGTCAATAAAGTTTTATTGGCACACAGCCATGCCCATCATTTACATATTGTCTGTGGCTGCTTTTGCTACAATAGCAGAGCCTAGTAGTTGCAACAGGGTAAATGATATTTCCTACCTGGTCCTTTACAGAAACAGTTTGCTTCATCCTGTTCTAAACCCCGAGGGCACAGGACATGATTCAGTTATACATAGGGTGATTAAGTCGCTAAGTTGTGTCCGACTCTTTTGTGATCCCATGGATTATAGCCCACCAAGCTCCTCTGTCCATGGAATTTCCCAGGCAAGAGTACTAGAGTGGGTTGCCGTTTCCTTCTGCCATTTCTGTCCTAACCCAGGGGTTGAACCTGCATCTCCTACATTGGCAGGTGGATTCCTTACCACTGAGCCACCACATGTACACCACATGTGTACGTATACACATATCTATTCTTTTTCATATTCTTTTCCCATATAGGTTATTACAGAATATTTAGTAGAGTTCCTTGTGAATAGTTAGTAGGTCCTTGTTGGTTATCTATTTTATATATACTAGTGTGTGTATACGGAGAAGGCAATGGCAACCCACTCCAGTATTCTTGCCTGGAGAATCCCAGGGACAGAGGAGCCTGGTGGGCTGCCGTCTATGAGGTTGCACAGAGTCGGATACGACTGAAGCTACTTAGCAGCAGCAGCAGCAGTGTGTGTATATTAATCCCAAATTCCTACTAATTCATCCCTCCCCCTTGTCTTTTCCCCTTTGGTAACCATAAATTTTTTTACTGTGTCTGTGAGTCTGTTTCTGTTTTATAAATAAGTTCATATACATCATATTTTTAGATTCCATATATAAGTTATATCATATGATATTTGTGTTTCTCAGTCTGACTTACTTCACTTAGTATGACAATCTCAAGGTCCATCCGTGTTGCTGCAAACAGCATTATTTCATTCATTGCAGTATTACTAACCACAGTCACCATGCTGTACATTACATCCCATGATTTATTTATTTTTAACTGGAAATTTGTACCTATGACCCCCTTAGCGCCTTTCACTCATCCACCCTAAACTCTTCTCTAGCAACCACGAATTTGTTCTCTGTATCTGTGAGCTTGGCTTTCTTATTTTGTTTTTCAATTCCACATATAAGTGAGATCATACAGCATTTGTCTTTCTCTGTCCAACTGATTTCATCTTAGCAAAATACTCACAAGGTCCAACCAACCATGTTGTCATGAACAGCAGGATCTCCTTTTTTATAGCTGAATAATATTCCATTGTATGTATGTAACACATTTTTCTTTTTTCATCTGTCTTTGGAAACATAGATTGTTTCAGGTCTTGGCTATTCTGAATAATGCTGCAATGATCATGGGGCTGTGGATATCTTTTCGAGTTAGTGTTTTCATTTTCTTTGGATAAACACACCCAGAAGAGGAATCACTAGGAGATGCAATTTTAAAACAGAATTAATGACAAGCCTCATTGAAAGAGGAAATTTGAGCAAAGGTTTGAAAGAGATGAGCCATGTGCATATCTGGTAGAGGAGTGAGCATTTCCAGCTGTGAAATGACAGGCATTCCCCTTTTTCTGTTGTTGTTGTTGTTCAGTCACTTTCTCTCCTTCCTGAGGTGAGCACACTTAATGTGGCATTTGTGTGTGTGCAGCTGTACGCATATACGCACAAAGGCTTAGAGGACCCAGTTCCTCCTATACCCAAAAGAGCTTCTAGGTTCCCACAAGGATGTGCCTGGTGTCGAGAATCTTCATGCTCAATGAAGAAGATGTGCTACATATATATATATAATGCCATTTGCAGCAACATGAATGGACCTAGAGATTGTCATGCTAAGTGAAGTCAGACAGAGAAAGGCATATACCATATCACATCACTTAACATTCAGAATCTAAAATATGGCACAAGCGAACCTATCTACAAAATGGAAACAGGCTTTCAGACATAGAGAACAGATTTGTGGTTCCCAAGGAGGGTGGGGTGGGGGAGAAATTGATGGGGAGTTTGGGATTAGCAAATGCAAATTTAGTACAGAGAACAGATAAACATCAAGGTCCTACTGTATAGCATAGGGTGTTCAATATCCTATAATAAGCCATAATGGAAAAGAATATGAAAAAAATATATATATAACTGAATCACTTTGCTGTGTACAAGAAGCTAACACAACATTGTAAATTAACTTCATTTGAATAAGATAAATTTTTAAAAAATTAAAAAGTGAGGACTTTCCTGGCAGTCCAGTGCTTCAGACTCTGTGCTTCCACCACATAAGGTGTGGGTTCAATCCCTGATCGAGGAACTTAAGATTCCACATGCCATGTGGTGTGGCCCCAAAAAATTTTTTTAATTAAAAAAATTTTTTAAATAATAAAAGAATCTCCAAACTCAAAGAAGCCCAAATTAGGATTCCCCTAAGAAATGCTTGGTTCATTCTGCATGATCCTAGTCCCAGTGCAATTTACCACTGTGGATCATGACCACCATGGCAATGTTGCCTGGTAACCAGGTTGTCTTGGCTCAGGCTGCCATGACAAAGTATCATAGACTGGGTGGCTTAAAAAACAGACATTTATTGCTGGCTCTGGAGGCTGGAAATCTGAGATTAAGGTCAGGTTGTGGTGAGGCTCTCTTCCTGGCTTGCAGACAGCTGCCTTCCTCACATGGCAGAGAAAGAACAGGAGTACGCTCTCTGATGTCTCTTACAAGGTCACCAATCCCGTCATGAGGGCCCTACCCTCATGACCTTATCTAACCCTAATCACCACCCAAAGGTCTCGCCCTCTAATACCATCACTCTGGGGGGTTAGGGTTTCAACATGGGGATTTGGTGGTGGTAGCGGAGGCAGTTGGGAACCCACACACATTCAGTCCATGAGTCTGGCTGATATCCCACAACTGTCAGGTTTCCATGAGGACAGGGTGCAGTGGTTACCCCAGGTCATTTTTCCAGAGAAGGAAAAGTGTCTTTATTAATTTTATGCTGAGCACTGTCCCAGTGCTTTAATTGATTAGGTTAATTTAATTCTCATAAACACAATGAGGTAGATATTATCATCTCTACACTACAGCTGGTGAAACTGAGGCACAGAGAGGGTAAGTCAGTTGCCCTAAGTCACACAGCGTTGAGGTGGTAGAGAGTCAAATGAAGTCCTATTTGTGTGTGATCTCAAATGTTTGTGACGTTTCTGTGAAGTGGGCACTGTTCCGGATCTCCTTTCACAGTGGGGGAAACTGAGGCCTCGGAGAGGTTAAGGTGTGTCTGGAACAGTTGATCAGATGGTAGGCCTGGCATCATGGTGCTCCTACCACCAGGTGGCCCTGCCTGTTCTCCGTCCTCTGCAGACAATGATGAGTGCTTGGCCCAGCCTGCCCCATGTGGTACCCGTGGGCGCTGCCACAATGCCCCAGGCAGCTTCACCTGTGAGTGCTATCAAGGCTTCACCCTGGACAGCTCCGGTCATGGCTGCAAAGGTAGAGCTGGGCTTGGAAGTGAGGTCTAGGCCTCGGGGGTGGCCCTGGGGGCTGCCTGGCCAGCCTCTTGTCCTCTTTCTCCATCTCACAGACGTGGATGAATGCAGTGGGCCTCATCGCTGCAAGCATGGCTGTCAGAACGAGCTGGGGAGCTATCGCTGCAGCTGCCCCCAGGGCTTCACTCCCCACTCCCAGTGGAGCCAGTGTGTAGGTGAGTGGGAGGCCCTAGGAGGAAGCTGACCCCCAACCAGAATCTGTCCAAACTTGATGACTGGGAACCACTCCCAGGGCAGGATGCTGTGATAAGCAAGACTACCTAAAGGTCTGATGGACTGGGCTAGAAGTTAGTTGAGTTCCCTGCTGCTGGGGAGGCTAGGGAGTCAGGGGTCTGCAGAGCCAGTGTGGCAGAGTGGTAGTCATTTCTCAGGGAGTGGTAGTCTGGAGAGCTCAGTGGAGAGTCTGAGATGTGCCTATGATCACTGAGAAAGTGTGCTGGGATTGATTAGTGATGTCTACCATGGGTGTGGCAATGGAAATGGGTGTGTGTATGCTACATCTTTTGTTGTACCTGTTGCAGACGCCCTGAGTTTGAGGGACTAGTCTTCTGCCTTCCCGCCAGACTTCCTCGCTGCACACAGTTCTTTGCTGCTCCTAATGACAGCCTCATCCTCAGCTCTCCTCTTTCTCCCCTGCAGTCTAGCCTTCACATTCTACCCACGTGGGGACCACTCTCCTGCGACCTCTCCATCACCTTTCCTTGGCCTTTGCCTTCCACCTCCTCTGCTCTGGGTATCACTGTCTGCCCCTCCTGGACTCTCCATCCACTGTGACTCGGCTTTCTCTGTCCTGCCACTGCCTCCAGCACTGCCTTCTCTCTGGCTCCTCCTTCTGCCCCTCCTGGTGGGTCCTCAGCCAAGTTCTCCATCTTTTGCCCTGTCTCATGTGTTTGTTGTCCCCTGGGAGCCCACAGGTCATCGCCTCGTTGGCCAGTCCCTGTTTCTCAGCCTGTCTCCTGCTCTGTATACTTACTCATTCATTCCTTTGGCAATGGTTTGCCCAGGACCTGCCTTATTCAGGCCCTGTGGATGCAGAAGTGAGCTGAGATCAGACTCCACTGCTGCCCACTCATTGTCCAGTCTCGAGGGGGAGACAGGGATCAGTTATGCCAGTGGTTCTCAACCAGGTGACATTTTGAAGTGTCTTGGAGACACTTTTGATGGTCACAACTGGGCGCTGGGTGCTGGGTGGACAGCCCCTCAACACAGAATGAAATGGCCTCAAATGACAAGTGCCAAGGGGGGAAATCTTGTTCTAAGAACATTCCACCATTTAGGAATTCCTGGGAAGTTTTTTGTTTTCGGGTTTTTTGTTTTTTGTTTTGGCTACACTGCACAGCATGTGGGATCTTAGTTCCCCAACCAGGGATCAAACCCATGCCCCTGTAGTGGAAGCATAGAGTCTTAACCACCAGTCCACCAGGAAGTCCCTAGGATTCCTGGGAAGTTTTGAGAAATGCTTCAAAGGAGAATCACAGGATCCAGAGTGGGGAGATGAAATGTAGGGGCCGACAGACCTAGTCCAAGGACTCACAGGGAGCTTGATGGAGGTTTGTTTTTTGTTTTGTTTTTTAATAGCTTTATTTATTTGTTTATGGCTGTGTTGGGGTCTTCTTTGCTGTGCTGGCTTTTCTTGTTGCAATGAGTCGGTTCTCATTGCAGTGGCTTCTCTTGTTGCAGAGCACAGGCTCTAAGGCCTGCAGGCTTCAGTAGTTGCAGCACATGGGCTCAGTAGTTGCAGTTCTGGGGCTCTAGAGCACATAGGCTCAGTAGTTGTGGCACACAGGCTTAGTTGCTCAGCCATATATGGGATCTTCCTGGATCAGAGATCGAACCTGTATCCCCTGCATTGGCAGGCAAATTCTTTACCGCTGACCCACCAGGGAAGCCCCCGATGGAGGTTTTGACATTGGTCTTGTGCTTAAAGAAGGAGCTGGAGTTGCTTCATGGGGACAGGAGCAATGCAGGTAGAGGGCTCAGGAGATACGAAGGTGGCCCCCCTGCCCCCCCACCTCCTGCCCTCTCTCCCGCTCCCCATCCACAGATGAGAATGAGTGTATCCTGTCACCCTCGGCCTGCGGCAGCGCCTCCTGCCACAACACACTGGGTGGCTTCCACTGCGTCTGCCCCTCAGGCTTCGACTTTGACCAGGCCCTCAGGGGCTGCCAGGACGTGGACGAGTGTGCGGCTCGGAGTGGCCCCTGCAGTTACAGCTGTGCCAACACTCCCGGTGGCTTCCTGTGCGGCTGCCCTCGAGGCTACTTCCGGGCTGGGCAAGGGTGAGGGGCTTGAATGGAGTGAACCCAGAGCCCCCCATACCCTGGGAGTGCACACACATTTGTGGGCCCATGCATGCAGGCATGTATATACATGTACCCTGAGAAATGGTGCAGAGGCCCAATAACACCTGTGGATGTGCACACACAAGCTCACACCCCACTGTAGTGTGTCATTGTCCTGTACACCTTCATGTGCTCAGTGCTAATATATTTGAGTGTGCACAGGGCTCACACCTATGCCAACATGCCTGGGTACCCTTGTGCATTCCTGTATCCCAGTATGCACATGTGTGCAAGCCCATGTTGACAAGGGTGCATGCAGGCTCACACACATGCACATGGGTACACTCGGGTGTACGTCCACACCTCTGCATGCATGCAGGTTCACAGACATACCCATGTAAGTCAAGGGATGCACACACACATGTAGGTACGTGCAAAGCCGCAGTGGCACCCTCATCCTTGTCCCCATGGACAGTGTGGCTCCAAATGGAGTGTAGGGGGTGGGGTGGCTGGAGGTCCCTGACTCACCTGCCCCTTGTCCTGGCCCAGGCACTGTGTCTCTGGCCTGGGCTTCAGCCCCGGATCCCAGGATGCCCCAGATGAGGAGGAGCCACTCTCACCTGAAGCCTGCTATGAATGCAAGATCAATGGCGAGCCCTCTCGTGACCGGCCACGGCGCAGTGCCCATGGGGACCACCAGGTGCCATGGGGGGTTCACTGGGCATGGGGGGCAGCCAGGGGATGGGCAGAGATGAGGAGCACAGACTCCAGGTCACAGCTGTCCCCCGTGTCATGGTGCCTGCCTGCATCTTCCTGTACTTCCTCAGCCCAAGGATTTCCCTTGGGAGCTCTCTGGGGGACACAGGCCCCCCAAACACCCCAACTTGCTCCTGGTGACAAGTCACACCCCTCCCACACAGACCCTGGGTGTGATGCCTCCTGGGGATCCTTTCCAGGGCACTTGGATACAGGAGAAATGCCTTGAGCCCCCAAACCTGCCTATGCCCTGGGACTTGTCACCTGTCACTTCCTGGCTGGGACAGCCCTCTCTAGGAGTCCCTCTGGGTTTAAGCACCAATAACCCTCAAAACAGCCAGCTTAACCCCTTCTTCCCTCCCCCTCCTTCAGACCCTCTGCCTCTGCACCTCTTTACAGTACCCATGATGCTCCTGGAACTATGCCCAGGCCTCCTGAACCCTCCTTGTCTATGGAAATTGCAAGGGTCTCTCCCCTCTCCCCACTACACTCTCAAGAACAGCAGAGAAGTTCTGCAGTTTAGCCCCTCTGTCCCCTGGGGCCATTCCAGCCATGGCCCTGACCCCACCGGCTTGTGTGGGGAGGATGTTTTTGTCACAGATTCAGCTTGCTTGTCCTTCAGCTGAACAGTCCCTGAGGCCACTTCTGGCCAGTCTTGCCACCATCCCCTCTAAGACATCTGAAAGCTAAGCATTTGTTGAGCACCTGCTGGATACATGTGCTGCTCTAAGCACTTCCTTTGCTTTTCTTTTCCTTCTAGTTGTTGTTTTTCCCTTTCTTGGAAAAACCATATGGGTAATTTGCCTTTGTTGCCATTATTTTTGTAAGATTCACAGGGATAAGGCCCAGTGTCTCAGGTTTGCCACTGTTTCACCAGCCCTTGGAACTCAGTAAGAGTGACTGGAGTGGTTGTCAGGGCTCCTAGCATGGACCCAAGCAGATCTAGGCAGAAGCAGGCTGGGTCTTGTGGTTTTGCCTGCAATACCCATGGACTGCCAGCAGGTGTCACTAAGAGTGCATATCTAGCAGCACTCCTGGTGAAGGGCTAAATCTCTGGAACTGAAAGGCGGAGGAAGGGGGGGCACGGACAGGAACAGCTTTCACTTTCAGGCAACAGCAAAACACCCCCATCAGCATGTAAATTAGGCAGAACAAACAGCTCTGCCCAGAGCAAAGGAGAAGAAAACAGATAACCTCCTGTGGGATTGGACACATCACCCAGCCAGGGTCAGCCTGCCATTGAGGTTTGCTAGCTTATTCAGGGGTCCTGTCTGGCTGCCAGGGCCAGGAAGCATTCAGAGGAGCTCAGATAAAGAGGGGTTTGTCATCTGCACACAGCAGGGCTCTCAGAGAGCCCAGATGCAGGAAGTGCAGCGGGCCTCTGGAACTTTAGTGATACTGGGCAGCTCCTCTGTCTGGCTCCTCTGTGCTTCTGTCACCGTGTCTGGGGCTGGCTCTTGCTGCAATGCCCATGGTCATAACTCTAGCCACCCCAGACCACCTTTGAGTGACCTTAGCATTTTGGGGCTTGATGCCATCAGACTGCCTCCCAGTCTGGGTTGTTGTTCAGTTGTCAAATCGTACCTGACTCTCTGCAACCCCATGAACTGCAGCATGCCAGGCTTCCCTGTCCTTCACTATCTCCCAGAGTTTGCTCAAACTCATGTCCATTGAGTCAGTGATGCCATCCAACTATCATCCTCTGTAGTACTCTTCTTCTGCCCTCAATCTTTCCCAGTATCAGAGCCTTTTACAATGAGTTGGCTCTTCACATCAGGTGGCCAAAGTATTGGAGCTTCAGCTTCAGCATCAGTTCTTTCAATGAGTATTCATGGGTTGATTTCCCTTAGGATTGACTGGTTTGATCTCTTTATAGTCCAAGGGACTCTTAAGAGTCTTTTCTAGCACCACAGTTGGAAAGCATCAATTCTTTGGTCTGGGTATCTGACGGGGAAGCCTCTATATCTTCCATCCAGACTGGCAGGGATCCAAGTAAGGTCCCTTGGTCGAAACAAGGAGTCTAAAGTCAGCCTGCCTCCCCCTCTTTGCCTTCCACCTGGGAACAAGCCTCCGCCTTCACCCTCTGTCTACTGCCCAAGCTGACCATTGGCCTTGTGGGTGCAGGGCTAGACAGGAGTCAAGGGCATTGAGTGGTCCGTTTTTGACTCCACTTTAGAGATTGGCTGAAAATCTCCTCTTGGCCCCCTGCCTCTCCCAACACCCCTGCATTCTGATTTCTCCGAGCCCCTGCCATCATCCACCCGGTTTTTCTCCCCAGGCAAGCCTGGCCAGCCTTGACGCAGAGGCTCCACTGACCTTGGGATTGAACCTCTCCTGTCTGGGCCAGGCCCAGCACATCCTAGAGCTGAGGCCAGCACTGGAGAGCCTGGGGGGCCGTGTCCGCTATGTCATTGCCCGCGGCAACGAACGAGGCTTCTTCCGCATGCATCACCTTCATGGTCTCAGCTCCCTGCAGCTGGGGCGCCGGAAGCCAGGGCCTGGCACCTACCAGCTGGAGGTTGTGAGTGTGGCCAAGCCCTGGGGCACCCAGCCAGAGGGACGGCCGGGGGGCCGAGCCTTGCGGCTGAAGGTACAGTTGCAGTTGCTGTAATCTAGGGGTTCCCACACCTCCCACCTGGCCCCAGGCACCCCCTGCAGCCCTATTTTCAGACTCACCACCTGGGCACCGCCCCACCCTGGCCTCCTTCCACAGGGTTTTGGGGAAACTGATGTCACTCTGTTTGCTATGACCCACCCCCCTGGGAGACCCTAGTGACAAGCCCTGGACTCGCTGGGCCCCAGGGTCCCCATGTGGTCCTGCTCTCCAGAGGTGGGAGATTCGGAAGATGGGAGGGTTCGATCCCCCGCAGCAGTGGCCGACAAGGTGGAACCCCAAAACTCAGGAAGAGTGAGGTGCTATCCTCTAACCTCAAGCGAGCCCAGCCTCTACCCGAGGGACCCCAACACTGTTTCCTGGAGACAGCTGGCAGCCGCAGCTGTGTGCCCCCTCCACTTCTACAGCCAGGGTCCAGCAGGGCCCTGGGTTTCACTGTATCTGGTCAATCTCAGGCTGAAACTTCTGCACTTCATAGGGGGGCTTGCCCCCAGGGGGTCGGGAGGACATGGGAATGGGTGGCTGGAGTGGGCCTAGGGCTTGTCTCTCCCAGCAGAAGAGCCTGTGAGGCCCCAGCTCAGTCACTGACGTGCAACCATGTTCATCATCCCCACGGGGAGCTGGGCTAAGGTTCTGAGGATGCTTTCATATCAGAAGCAGAGACAACAATAAAGTTATTTTGGGTTAAGTACATCCCTTGGCAAGTTCTGGCAGTAGAGGCTGTTCTTGGCAGGCCCAGGCAGGGCTTATGAGGAGGGGACCAGGAGGGCAGCAGCTTTGGGAAGCATGAGCTTCTGCCCCGGGTTCCGAGGAGGAAGGGTGTAGGTGAGATGGGTTAAGACCAACGCTGCATCTTGGGGCATCATCCCAGGGTGCAGGTAGGTTCTGCCAACTTCAGACGTGGGAGTTTTGGCACAAAGTCAGGCTGCAGTGCTAACCACTCATTCCCTCATGGGTTTACCGTCACTGATAATGACTCATGAGCCCAGACGACATATTATACCAGGCACCATTCTAAGTATTTTACAATTACTGACCCATTCGGTCCTTCTTACTGAGTCCAAGCTCGCGCACTGCTCGCTGCACAACAGGCTGATAAATTGGGAGATGAGTTGTTGGGGCAAAGAATATCGACTTTATTCAGAGAGCCAGAAAACTGAGAAGATGGTGGACTTGGTCCCCAAAGAAATGTCTTGCCTGAGTTGAATCCAGGCTTCTTTTATACTAAAAGGGGAGGGTGTGAAATCAAACCAATTTCCTGGTTCTGGTCGGCCTCCAGAGGGGAGGGAACATGTTAATTTCTTCCTTCCTGCACTCATTCACAGGTGGGCCTGGCCTGGATGCCTCCTGTAAGCTAATCAAAGGTATTTTAGCTTTGTGCTCATTACCTGGGAAGCAGGGTTCCCAGAGATGGGCCATTATGTATAATTTAGGCTTATAGGCAACATCCCTTTAGTGATTAACTTGTAATAGGATACAAAAGGTTCTTCCCTGTTACATTGATAACCCCGTGCAATAAATACTATTACTCTCATCCCCATTTTACAGATAGGAAAACTGAGGCTGAGAGAGATTAAGCAAACTGACCAAGGCAACACCAAGGTACAGGTAGAAGAACTGAGTTCAAAGTCAGGGAACCATGCCAGGTTGGGCTGGATCTACTGAATTTGATGGCCAAGCTCAATGGACTCAATGTGTTAAGCTTGTGCAGGTGCTTTGATGTGTAACAAACAATAGCATATTTAGTCCCCATGAACTTGTATGAGGCAGGCAGTGTTACCACCTCCGTTTTGCAACAGGGAAACTGAGGCTTCGGGGGTTTGTGGAACCTGCTCCGGGCACCCACACAATGTAGTGGGACCAGGACATTCCGCCGACTCTGCACCCTGGTCCCCGACTTATTGTCCTCTAGGGATGGTACATTTAGGTCTCATCTGGAACATTCTCTGTCATGGTGGAAACGGAGGCCGCACAGTTGGGTGGCTCGAGTCTGAGTGAGAGACCCAGACCCCAGTGTGTGGCTCTGCCTTCTCCTGCAGAGTGCTCACTAGTGCCTGGCTACAGGGCTCTCTGCTTATTCCAGTCCTGGCCCACCTGACTTATCAGGAGCCTCTGGGTCCCATCAGAGCTTGCAGAGAACTTCTCTGTCCATCACCCAGTCTCACTACAGCCCAGGGGTCTGGGCAGAGCAAGCATGGTGACACCCGTGATGAGAAAGGAAGACGAGTGATCTGCTCAAGGCTGCCACTGAGAAGCACAAGGCTGGACTCACACAGAGCCTGCAGCCACTCATACCAGTGCTTGGCCCTCCCAGCCTAAGAGCACAGATCCTGTGGTCAGAGGGCATCGTGTGGGTTTCAACACAGGCTGGAGGTTCACACCCCATAATGAAAGGTGATGGAGGCAAGCATGGCGTCCCACCAATGGTTTATTTAAAAGTTTTAGAAGCACATCCTTGGAGAGAACTGAAGCTCTACAAGGTCCCAGAGGGATGCAGGTAGGTGTGTCCCTGCAGGCAGGCAACAATCACGATGGTTCTTCCCAAGAACAGGTACCCAGGCAGGCGTGACTCTGGTGCCTGGAGCAGGCACAGGGCTTGAAGTAACAGGGCTCCCTGGTTCCAGTTGCTGGAGGAGCAGGAGGTGGCAGGGGTGACAGGGAGGGACCTGGCGCAGCCTCAGGTATGGGGGTTGAGATTTGCCCTGAAGGACAGAGGGGCTGGGGCATTCAAGGTCGCAGAGTGACGACTGTGACAGAGAGAGGTCCAGCCCATCTTGTGTGGGCAGATCCTGGAGTAGTGTGGGCTCACGGACCTGCTGGAGGGATCAGAGGGGTTGGCAGGTGAGGAGGACTGGAGTGGAGTGAGGGGGGCCCTGTAGCTTTTGGTTCACATGCCTGACATTTCCATTACCCTGCCGAAGCCCCGCTGGACAGGGACAGGGTAATGATCAGCCCCCTAGGACCCGTCCATGTGAATCTGTGAGGCCGATCAGAGAGCCCTCATTCCCTTGCAGCAGTGATGAGGCGATGTTAGGGTGGGAGGGAGGCGCGAGGGGAGGGGTGGTCACGTGACCGAGTCTGAACCTGGATTAGCAGTTGACAGGAGGGAAGTTTTCCTCTTGCCGATTCTGGTGGGGCCACTAAACCTCGACAATAGAAGTGTTGAGGTTCCAGAGCTCAATTTCCTCACCCCATAGTGAGGGACTGTCAGAAGGCAAGAGAAATAGAAAAAGAGTGCCACCTATACTTTTTGAGCACCTAGATCCACCCCAACCTGAAGCCTCATGTTGGCTGGTTATTTGAGCCAGAGTTTCCTGTTTTCTTGAATTTTCCATCTCTAGCTATTTAAAGTGTCTTGACTTAAAACGCTGCACATTCCTTCAGCCTCCCACTCACCCACCCCTGGCTCTCCTTGGGGTGGAGGCAGCTGTCAGGGACTTGGCTGTCGTCCCCTCCTTCGAGGGTTGAGAAGTTCAGGGGCTGCAGCTGGGAGGATGGACTTCTTAGATGCTGGCCTGGGGTCTCACCCACCTTGGAAGTTTCTCTGGGTGCTGTGGTGGTGCTTTAACTGGCTCTTTTTCCGGGCATCCAAAATCTTCATCCCAGCCCGAACCCACCTGGCCCCTGGCCTCCCGCACACCATCTTGTTTTTCTGGGGTAAGAAGAATCTGCAGGGATGGGGATGCCCAGGTGAGGATGTAAGTGGAGAGGAAAGTTGTGTGACAGCCCCCACTGACTCCCCCGCGGTCCCACTCACATCACAGCAGGCAGGTTGCAGCTCCCACTCACGTCCTGGCGATGGTAACTCTGGGCCTGCCGCAGCACGGACAACCTGGCTCGGCGGTGGTAGGCCAAGCAGCAGTCCTCAAAGGCACCTGTGACCACACAGCCGCCCACAGGCTCAGGTCTGAGCACGTGCATGTACGGCCGTGCATGCACTCTGCAGGGCCGTCCACAGACATGGCACCTATGCGCATGTGCGGCTACGTATGCACCCTGCGGCTTCACAGGCGCCCTGCAGGGGTGCCCCCACGGACATCTGTGGCCACACGTGCATTCCGCAAGGATGCCCACAGACGTGATTATCTGCGTGTGCACACTGCAACCCTTCTAGGCACTGTGGAGGCCCAGGGACGGTGCAGACAGTGAGGTAGCCGCTGGGCTCATCTTTGGCCCTTGACAAAGGGACAGCTGGCAGGAGTTGGAGACAGCCCCGCAGGCCCCAGCTGGGAAGGGTCCAAGACCACAAAATAGATCGACCAAGGCCATTTCCACTCCTGCTCCAGTGCAGAGGACAAGGAGTGGGTGCAATGCCCTGAGAAGGGGAGGGGCATGGTTGGAGGTGGAGGTGCTGGTGCCAGAAGTATCAGGGAGGATGAGAGGGTGGGATGAGCAGAGAATGAATTAATATGGAAACAGTGCTGGGCCTTCAAGGTCCTCTAGGATCCATCCCTCTGACAATCCCTGCCTCCAGGGGCCACATCTAACTTCTGGGAGGGGATTGGGGAGGACTTGAAGGCTCCCTCCATCCCCACCTTCACCCAGAAAGCAAGGAACAGTGGAGTCAGATGGACCGTGTTGCAGTGCCAGGCAGTAAGCTTCCCAGGGCTGGGGGCAACCCTGCCCCCAGGATCAAAGGGCCCAGGTTGGGCCTGACTCCTGAAATGGGCCTCTTATTAGAGGACAATGAGAACGAGGCCCAGCCCCATCCTGGGCAAAGGCTAAGGTCTGCTGGGGCAGGGCTAGGGCCTCTCAGACCTAATGAGGGGCAGGTGGGGCAGGTGGGTGGGGCCATGGTGCTTCCACCTGGCCAGGGGTTCTGCTTGGCCACCTGCTGGGGCTCAGCTGCCTCTTCAGGCCCACAGGGATGGAGAAAACAGTGGCAGAGCTGAGGGACACTGGGGGGGGGGCATGCGGAATGACCTTTGGTCCCCAATATCCTCAAGTGCCTAACTAATCTCCGGAGAGGAGGAGAGGAATTCCCCATTAATAGCAGTAATGGTTATCATAGTAGCTGCCAGGCACTGGGCCAGGAGTATCCAACTGGATTCTCACATCCCATCTCTGCAGTGGGAATTTGGAACCCCACTTTGCAGATGAATAAACTGAGGGTCATAAAGGCCAGACCACACAGGTAGCCTGGGTGGGGGAAGCCAAGATGGAGACCCATTTTCACTGGGCTCCCAGGCTCTGATCTCAACGCCCCCTACCCCTAGGGGCTTTGCAGGCTCAGGTCACTGCAATGTGTCCTGGGCGGTAAGCAGCCATGCCGCCATCTTCTCCCCATAGTTCCTGGGCTGCCTGGAGTTTGGAGAGATGCCTTGGGTCATGGACTGTGGGGGAGGCACCCAGGGACTCTGGAAGGAGAGGCTGAGGACCATCACCCTCAAGGAGCTGCACAAATGCTGGGAGTTTTTGGATGCCTGGTCGGGGAACTGCCCATCAGAGAATGGATTCAGTGCTGATGGGATCAGGGGAGGTTTTTGGAGGAGGGGAGAAGCACATTGGTAGCCGGAGGCACAAGAAAGATGGGGAGAAGAGACTCCAGAGGGGAGGGGAGGGATGAACTGAGGCAGTACCTTGAGCGTGGACAGTGGGAGCCCAGGCAACCGCGAAGCAGGCCACCAGGCAGACCAGGAGCCACGGATTCATAGTGCAGGCTGGTCCTCCCCCTCTGGCACCTACCTTGAGGATTAACTGGGGAGAGCAGGTGGGTGGATGATGAGGACCCAACATGAACAGCGGCAGGCTCTGGGAGCATCCCCATCTCAAGCCAGGGCCCCCTGCAAGGGAGGCAGGTGGCATGGGATGGGGACAAGTGCTGCAGGGACCTGCTGCTGCTCTCGGGGAGGACTCACCAGAGCCTATGGGGTCCCTGGAGCTGGTGCCTGCTGGAGTGGACCTGAGCTCTCCTGCCTGCCAGGCCAGCAGGCTTCACCCTTTATAGATGGGACCCCACCCTGCCGCTCCGCCCTCCCTCCTCCTCCCTGCCTCCTCTCCCACTCCACTTCCTGGCTT
This sequence comes from Giraffa tippelskirchi, assembly GCF_054371585.1. Lineage (NCBI taxonomy): Eukaryota > Metazoa > Chordata > Mammalia > Artiodactyla > Giraffidae > Giraffa > Giraffa tippelskirchi. The sequence goes on along the minus strand of NC_137280.1, from coordinate 93,117,814 downwards.
CTCCCTCTAGCCCTGCCCTCCTCTCTTCTCCCCATTTTTTCTAGCTCTTCTCTCCAATGTCAGGATGCACTTGGTGGAAGTTGGGGGCCAGGGACAAAAGGATCCAAACCAAAGAACTGGGCAGGAAACAATGATACCTTCAACTAACTGCTTGGATGGGGGTGAGAGGTGGACGGGTGCAGGTGGACAGACCCAGCCTTGACTTTAGCCAGCCCTCTTGAAGGTTCACCTTCTCTCCCTCCAGGCCCCTCAGTCAGCACCTCGGCCTTCTCCCTGAAGGGCCTTTTCTCCTTCTCCTGGCTCCTTTCTTGCTGCACCTCAAGGTGGACCCTGGCTTCCCACAGGCAGGACTCAGGCTGCCTAGAGCAGGGGAGAGCCTTCATCTCTTCTCCCCACTCCGCAGCCACCTGTGCCTGTGGGGCCTTGACCTCATCCCAATTTTCTCTTCTTCCATACAGTGGGGTGACTTACTGTGTCACAGCAAAGCCTTGTTTTTTGAGAACAGGCAAACCCACAGAAACAGAAAGTAAAATCAGCTGTTGCCATAGGCTGGGAGGAGGGGCGAATGGGGATGAGGGTGAAAGGAACGGTATAGATTTCTTTTTGCTCTTAAACTAGATGGTGGTGGTGGTCGAGGGACTCTGTGAATATAGTAAACAGCATGGAATGGTACACTATCAATGGGTAATGTCTCATACAAAAAAAAATCAAAAATGATATTAAAAGAGTTTTATTTGAGCCAGACTGAGGGCTAGCCCAGAAGCCTGCTTCCTAGATTACTCTGTGAAACTGCTCCAAAGAAGCAGGGTTTTCAGCGCAGTTTTGTATCTTGTCAGAACAAAGAATGTCAAACAAGTCAGGGAGACATTTCTTTAAGATCACAGAACAGACCAGCATGTTTGAGGCGAGTCAGTATGACCTTGGCACCTGTGAAGTGAGTCTTCTTATCAAAGGAGGACCAGCACTGGCATCCCAGGAAGGACTTGAATCTTCATTTTGAACACAGACATCCTTGACTTCTGGTCAATGTGTCCTTTTCTTTAATAATTAAAGCAGATGTACAATGTAGGTTGATAGGCCACAAACAGGCTTTTTTAGTTAGCATCAGATTTAAGTTAACAGGGGACTTCCCTGGTGGTCCAGTGGTTAAGACTCCACGCTCTCAATGCAGGGGACCTGGGGTTCGATCCTTGGTGAGGAATCTCGGATCCCCTCAAGCTGAGTGCCATGGCCTAAAAACAAGAATAAAATTCAAGTTAACTCATGTATTAGCCACAATGACTTCCATGTCTCTCTCTCTCTCTCTCTATATATATATATATATGTATGTATATATATATGTACATATACATACATATATATATATAACAGTGCAATATATGCAACTTGAATTTTCCCGAATATTATCTTGAGAATAAGGACCACAACAATAATGTTCTGGTTTTGGAAGAAAAGTGGGAGCTCCAGGTAACCACGCCAGCAGGCACCCACCTAGAAGGAGTTTCTTTTTCTCCAGGGTCAGCGTGGTCCACCCGGAACAGTGGGGTGAGGGTGGGGGCCGTGGGGGTGGAGGAGCGGCAGTAGCGGGGAAGGGGACGCTGCAGAAACCTCACAGCTGATCGTCTGTAACTTTTTATTGTCGACTTCCTTAGCTATAGACCATTCGGAGCATTTATGGCACTCTCTACCCCTTTCTCATCTCTCCAGCTCCACCAGGAGACCCTGGCGGGGCCCCTCACTCACTCCCCGGGCCCTGTCGGTGGCTAAATGGGTGGGGCTTGGCGCAGGGGCCGGGCCTGGATGAAAGCCACTGAGCGCCGAGGCGGGGCTTTCTGATTGGGGCTGAGACCAGGGCGGTGCTTACAGACTCACCGGCCCGGAGCCCAGCGGTCCTGCGCCGGTGGCCGTGGCCGCTCCCGGAGTAGGTGAGGCTGGTCCAGGACGCGGTTCCGCGTGGCTGCGGGCTTGGAGACGCGGCGTGGCAGGCCGGGGCCAGCCTTCCCACTAAGGCCCACCGTCCCTGCCTGCCCGGTCGGCGGGCAGCGGCCAAGCCGTGGCGTTACCCAGTAGGGGCGGAGGTCCCCCGTGAGCAAGCCCACTTCCCCGCCGCTCACAGTTGGTCCCACCAGCAGCCTTAACAGGGAGCAAGGGGTCTGAGGAACCAGCACGCAGGGCAGGCAGGGGTTTTTGCAAGTGTCTGAGCGGCGGACAAGATGCTTCAGGACTAAGGGTCCTGGGTGGAGACCTGGAGTTCCGAGGACCGCAGTTGCTGATTGTGTGGCCAGACCTCCACGGTCAGGGCTCAGCTGAGAAAGGGGAGGCCTGTGTTCCCGCAGCTCCTGGAGGTGGTCAGGGTAAACTGTCTCCAGCGAGAGGACCCTCTTCTCCGCATGTGTGAACACAGCGCAGAGGACGAAGCCGCCTCCTGCTCCCCAGTCCCCAGCTCTAAGCATGAGGCCGTTGTGGGATACTGCCAGCCTGCAGCTGAGCCAAATTCAGGGGCTGACCACACCCCAGGGCCCGCAGGGCAGGATGCAGTGCGGCGTGAGGGGTAGGGGGCAGGGGCACAGCTCAGCGCACCTCTTGGATGGCCGTACTGCAGAATGGGGCAGCCACTGGAGTGAGCTCCTCTGGGGGGTCTGTGTACCCGGCTCACTCTCATTTCTCTGCTGGAGGACCTCCCAGGTGCTCATAACAGTTGACCACTTTTACAGAGAAGGAGATTGAGGGTCTGAGAGGCCCTTTTTATTTTTTATTCTTTGGCCAGGAAAATCCGACTTTTATTTCTTAAATACTGTGAAGGAAAGGGAGACATCTAATGGAGGAAGGCCACTGAGCAGAGGTCTGGGGCTCATTAGGAAGGATCCTGGGTGGAGGGCCTCCTGCAGGTGCTTTTGCATCACACCTCCACCTCCAACTCCCATGCTGCCTACTGCCCTCCTGAACCTCTGGTACCTCCAGGTCCTGGTTCAGGTGGCTTCTGAGAGAAGCCGCTGGGACTGACTCCACACACCAGACCCCGGGTATCCTGTCTGCCAGGCCTGGGCTCCTGTTGTACCCAGCTGCCTCTCTCTGGTCCAGATGCACAGTGGTTGCCAGGCAACTGGAGGAAGGAAGGAAAAGTGCTATGTTTTTTTTTTTTTAAGGATGGCTTGCAAGCCTCTGGCCTTTCAGGGACTTAGTTCCCTGTGTGACCCATTTTACTGTGCTCCCCATGTGGTTGGCCTGCCTCCTGCAAAGTCAGATTTGAAGGGCTTCCCTCCCCGGACTGACCAGCTGCCTCTGTGTTCCAGGGGACCTGGGCAGGGAACTCGGGCTACCACCGCTGGTCGTGGCCTCAGTCCTTGTGTTTCTCCTGCACCTACTGAACATGTGGGGGCTGGGCTGGTTGGGGCAGGGGTGATGTGTGGAGGGAGGGCAGTGGGTCCTGAGGAGAGGATCCCATAGGGGTATGAGTCCCTCTTTGAAGATGCTGGGGCTTCCCTTGTGGCTCAGCTGGTAACAATGCGGGGGACCTGGGTTCAATCCCTGGGTTGGGAAGATCGCCTGGAGAAGGGAAAGGCTACCCACTTCAGTATTCTGGCCTGGAGAATTTCATGGGGTCGCAGAGTTGGACACAAATGAGCAATTTTCACTTTGAGGATGCTGAGCTCCACTCAGCCTTTCCACTCATGTCTCTGGGCACCTGTTACATACCAGCCACGTTCCCAGGAGTGACTGGAGTGAGCAAGCAGATGTCTCCCAGCCAGGAAAGGGGACGGCGATGTTACTAATCCTCATCAAACACCTGTTTGGGGCCATTTGTTATTCATTCAACAAATGGGTGGCGAGCACCTACTGTATGCCAGGCACTAGGCTGGGTGCCCTGGGTAAGCAGTGCAGAGCAGAAAAGTAGCAAGTTATGAAGCAAGATCCTTGGAGACAAGCACCACTGCTTCAAATCTGGAGGTGGCAGGAAGATGCTGGAGATGGGCTGGGCTCCTCTAAAGAGAGTGGCTTGAGATGACAGCAAATGCTATGGGATAATATTTATCCCCACTGGACTGGGGAAAAAACAATCATCTGAGGTCCAGAGAGGTTAAGTTACCTGACCAAGTAAGTGGCAGCCATATTCCAAGTTGAGGTCTGACTCCTTCACTCCACATATACTTTTTGGGAACTGTATTACGCATGTCTTTTTTTTTTTAATAATGTATTTTGTTTAACCCTGTCTATCCAAGATAATGGGCTTCCCTCGTGGCTCAGTGGTAAAGAATCCGCCTGCCAATGCGGGAGACACAGGTTTGATCTCTGGGTTGGAAAGATCCCCTGGAGGAGGAAATGGCAACCCACTCCAGTATTCCTGCCTGGGGAAATCCCATGGACAGAAGGAGCCTGGCGAGCTACAGTTCATGGGGTTGCAAAAGAGACATGACTTAGCGACTAAACAATAACAACAAGCCAAGATAATATCATTTCAACATGCAATCAAAAAAATGATTTATGAGATATTTTCCCTTTTTTGCATAGTAAGTGTTCAAAACATGGCTTATCGAAAAGTTTCAGCACACATCAAGTGCTGAATAGCCACATGTGGCTGATGTCTCTCTTATTGGACAGTGCATTTCCAGCCACAGATAACAGTCAATTCAAAATTTTACATTGTTTCCTTTCTTTCATTTTCTATTGACTTTTTTTTTTTTTAAGGGCAGTTTAATTTTCCCAGCAAAATTGAAGAGAAGGTACAGAGATTTCCTATATATCCCCTACCCCACATTATCAACAGCCTGCATCTCAGAGGTATGTTTGTTACTGTCAGTGAACCTACACTGACCAATACTATCATACAAAGTCCAGAGTTTGCATTCGGGTTCACGCCTGCTGTTGTACATTCCACATGCTCAGTCACTCCAGTCGTGTCTGACTCTTTGCGGCCTCATGGACTGTAGCCCACCAGGCTCTTCTGTCCATGGGATTTTCCAGGCAAGAATACTAGAATGGGTTGCCATGCCCTCCTCCAGGGGATCTTCCAGACCCAAGGATCAAACCTGCATCTCCTGCATTGGCAGGCAGATTCTTTACCACGAGTGCCACCTGGGAAGCCCTTGTACATTCTAGATGTTTGGACAAAATGTATAATGATGTGTATCCACCATTATGGTGTTACACAGAATATTTCACTGCTTTAAAAACCCTCTAGGCTCACAGCATGTCCTTTTTATTCTGATGTTTTGACAGCTGGGGACTTGCTGATCCTGAAGGTACTACCCCTCCTAGGGCTAGCACGTTCCCATAGATAGTAAATAGCTTCCTTTCAAGGGCATCTTTCATATGCAAACCAGCCAGTCCAGAGCCCATACCCTAACCCCCTCCTCTATAAGGCTCCCACACTCAGGGTCACTATTTTCCAGCCCAGGTCACCCCAGGGCCAGGCAGTAGACAACTAGGGACAGGCTCTATGTCCCAGAGCCTGCTGAAATGATTCAAACTAGCAAGTCCTACAAGCCTGCTTATCCAGCCTCACTCAACCCTTCCCACGGAAATCACAATAAGGGGGACTTCCCTGGTGGTCCAGTAGTTAAGAATCTGCCCCCCAATGTAAGGGACATGGGTTCCGTCCCTAGTCTGGGACGATGCGACGTGTTGAGGAGCAACTAAGCCCATGTCCTACAACTATTGAGCCTGTGCTCTAGAGCCCGTGAGTGGTAATTACTGAAACCCGTGTGCCTAGAGCCCATGCTCTGTGCAACAAGAGAAGCCACAGCAATGAGAAGCCTGTGCACTGCCATGATGAGTAGCCCCTGCCTGCTGCAACTAAAGAAAGCCCATGCATAGCATCGAAGACCCAGCACAACCAAAATCTGATTAATTAATATTTTTAAAAATTATGATAGACAGTTTTCTGCTCATAGATCCCAAGAGGAAGGAGCATAACACACCATGCAGGGCAACTTGGGGAATCACCAGGGTCAGCAGGGAGACAGAAGGAGCAAGGAGAAAGCAGGGCACGAGCCTTTCTTCTGGCTTCCCTGGGGAAGGCCAGGCCAGGCAGGGTAAGAGATTTGGGACTGGCCAGTTTGAACACTCTTGGCTGGCCCCAGGGGCAGAGTGGCTCTCCCCGGTTTTCTGGTATAGTACCTCTCCCTGGGGGAACTAGGGCAGGGGGATTTTGCTTCCCAGGAGTATGAGAGCCTGACAACAGAGTTGGCTGGAGTCTGAGCTCTGGATTGGTTGCCCTGCATCTGAAAGGCTCACTCCCAGTTACCCGCTGTCTCTAGGGACTGCTGTTAAGGGCAGTCTGTCCCAGATCAGCAAGGCTGGCAGATGTCAAAACATTATAAAACACAGAAAATAAAACCCATGATGAGTATGCTCATCACCTCTCTCCTCTCATCACCTGTCATCTCCTCTTGTCTGTTTCATAGCCACTCCTTTTTGGCAGTGGATGAATGCCAAGGATGGCCTTCAAGTCTCTCTGGTGTCTCTCCTGCCTCACTGTCCCCCCATCACCTGCCACTCTTGGACTGCTGCCCTGGCTCCCACTGAAGCCTAACAGTAGCCCCTCACCCTTGGCCCCTTGCCACCCCTCCCCTAAGACTGTCGCCTCCTTTGGCTTCAGAGACACAACCCATTTTGTGTCCATTGTCATCGCTGTGTCAAGAGCGTTTTCCCAAGTTTTCGGCCCTGGTCCCTTTTGGAGAGGGCTGAGGCCACACAAACCCTGTGTTGGGATTCTAGCTGCTGATAGAAGGCTTTGAGGTGCCTCAAAGATCATATGTCTGTTTGGTGGTGAACTTCTGCAACTCAAGACTCGTTTTCCCTTTAAAGTAACTAAGTTCAGTTACTCAGTCATGTCAGACTCTTTGTGACCCCATAGACTACAGCATGCCAGGCTTCCCTGTCCATCACCAACTCCAGGAGCTTACTCAAAATCATGTCCATTGAGTCAGTAATGCCATCCAATCTTCTCATCCTCTGTTGTCCCCTTCTCCTCCTGCCTTTAATCTTTCCCATTATCAGGGTCTTTTCCAATGAGTCAGTTCTTTGAATCAGGTGGCCAAAGGATTAGAGTTTCAGCTTCAGCATCAGCCCTTCCAATGAACATTCAGGACTGATTTCCTCTAGGATTGACTGATTGGATCTCCCTGCTGTCCATGGGACTCTCAAGAGTCTTCTCCAACACCACAGTTCAAAAGCATCAATTCTTCAGCGTTCAGTTTTCTTTATAGTCCAACTCTCACGTCCATACATGACTACTGAAAAAAACCATAGCTTTGACTAGACAGACATTTGTCAGCAAAGTAATGTCTCTGCTTTTTAATATGCTACCTAGGTTGGTCATAGCTTTTCTTCCAAGGAGCAAGCGTCTTTTAATTTCATGGCTGCAGTCACCATCTGCAGTGATTTTGGAGCCCAGGAAAATAGTCTGTCACTGTTTCCATTTTTTCCCCATCTATTTGCCATGAAGTAATGAGATCAGATGCCATGATCTTCATTTATTGAATGTCGAGTTTTAAGCCAGCTTTTTCACTCTCCTCTTTCACTTTCATCAAGAGGCTCTTTAGTTCTTCTTCACTTTCTGCCATAAGGGTGGTGTCATCTGCATATCTGAGGTTATTGATATTTTTCCCGGCAACCTTGACTCCAGCTTGTGCTTCATCCAGCCTGGCATTTTGCATGATGTACTCTGCATATAAGTTAAATAAGCAGTGTGACAATATACAGCCTTGAAGTACTCCTTTCCTGATTTGGAACCAGTCTGTTGTTCCATGTCCAGTTCCAACTGTTGCTTCTTGACCTGCATACAAATTTCTCAAGAGGCAGGTAAGGTGGTC